>NC_053442.1:65168941-66611133 GCF_007990345.1 Gossypium hirsutum | reverse complement strand
AGAAAGCATTTGCCGTGGTGAACTTTGCTTACACACTTCTGTTCTGAACTACTCCTGTGTTGGCTTTATGGTTACTCCCTCTCTCTAGTAAAGTTAAACCATTAATTTTTTGAAATTTATCATCTTTGGGTGATAATTCGCTCACCCAATCAAGCCATTAATCGGTTGGCCATGTCACTGGACAGATGGTCTGGGATGATCAAGATAATATTATTTCCGTAACTTAGCTTTTAATATACTTCCCTTGTTGTATGGTACAGGTATTAAGCAAGCACGAGACCTTGCATCATATGGGAGTGTGTATTATTGGAACCATCATTCCGATAGCATTGATTATCTTGGGCTACATAATACCTGCAAAACCTGCCAGGTTTAAAGCTCGTAAAGAGCAGTGAGTACTGAGTAGGCTAAAGCCAAATTTTCTTCTCTTGGAGTTAGATTTGTATCGTTTGCTTGACCACTGGAATTTTCGGCTTTGTTTAACGTTATTGTGTGGGTTTCGCATAAAATTTATGGAAAAGCCATTCCTGAAATCGTGCAATGTTAGTCGAATCCGTTTCTTTTCAACATTATTTACAACATTTGACATCTTGTCTCCGTCCACTTTAAGCATGATTCATCTTACTTGGTTTTGGCATTAAGCAGGGGATTGTAATTTGCTTCCACGTTTATCGGCTTTGTTTGTTTGGTAGATGTAATAGAAAATTAAAAAAGATCGAAAAGTTGAAAGGGTAAAAATATAAAAAGATATTAAAAATATTAATAAGAAAGATGAAAAGTTGAAAGAAAATAATTTTCTTTTCAATCATTGCATATTGAAAATAAGAAAAAAATAAAAAAATAAAACTTAGGTTTTAAAAAAAAAACTTTGTTATGGTATGTTTTAATATTATTTCTTAGATATTGAAATTTGTCACATATTTACTATTATACTTTTGAACTAATGGCTTTGTCACTTTTTTTATAGATTCTACTTTACAACTAAATTCTAATTCTTGATTAATTTTGCTATGCAATTTTAAACTTTGATATGGTTATTTTAGTAATTTTTTTAGATATTGAAATTTGTGATCTTACTATTATATTTTTGGACTAAGCTAATTTAAACTTACATCTTCTTTTCAGCTGTCCCTTTTTTTTATTAGATTGAACTTTACAACTATACAAAATTTTAAACAGGAGTTACACGATCGTGTGCCTCAAAAAGGTTGAGACACTGTCTGTGTAACCTTTGCTAGGGGCTGGTCGTGTTCAGCTTGTGTCATCATCCGTATAACTCTTGAGTAGGGTTCATGGCCGTGTCACTGCCCGGTGTGTAGGCCGTGTAATTCACTAACTTGAACCCTTTGCAATTATTAATGACACCGGCCTGTCGCCAGCGTATGTCTCACACAGCTGAGTCACATGCTGTGTGGACCAAATTTACTTAAAATTAAGCCATTTCAAAACCCGTGTCATGCATCAACATTTAGACCTATAATGCACACTTTCAAAACACCAAAACTTACCTAAACACATGTATATATGTCATTCCCAAGACCCTATTTCAACTAACCAATATGTCATTTAAAGGCACTATAATACATCATGGTATCAACTATCAAGCATAAAAATATGTCAATATTGTACCAATTCATACATGATAACCTATTCAATTACTTACCCAGACATACTACATATTGACCATTTTCAACCAACAAATTGTACTAATATGCTATTGACATCCTTAGCAAAAGTGACCAAAAGGACTTACCTAATCAAGCATTGTAAGTCCATCAACCATACTTAAACATCAAGGCGCAACATACTAATTACCATTTACATATTCATCAAGCACCATTTAAACCACCTTATACATGTTAATTTGCCATTTCCAAACATAATAACCTAGTTAGAATATGAACTAAAACATGTCACTAGTAACCATTTTCAACTATCATCAACATGCCAAGAGAAGAATATCACAAGCATTTTAAAGTAACAAAAATCACATAATTGGTAAGGCATCAGGTGAACCAAACAACATAGCTTACCAAAGCTTACACATACCAAAACATCATTACACATACACCATAATACAGTTACAAATCATCCTATACATGCCCATTATAAACCTTAACCAATTTGCTCAAAACTACCAAATTATTACTGGATAGTGTGATAGATCTCCGACAAACTTCAATCAATTGAGCTTCTGGTAATTTATAAACAAAGAAATAACTAGGTAAGCAATAAATGCTTAGTAAGTTCGTAATAACTTAAAACATAACTACCATTATAGTGAAATCTATAGTATAATACAGACGTTACCAATGCCATAAGCTTAGTAGAAGCTTATATAACACCATTAAACTCACAAGTTAGTACATCTATTCATGATTCATATGAATCAATCATGTATAACATAACAATTATTTCATCACCATTACCATAAGATATTGATTCATTCCTTTGCATACTTACTATTTCCAATCTTACAATTAAGAGGTTAAGCATAAACCATTACGAATGCCTTGAGTTTAATATAAGTCTATTCAGCATCACCAAACTCGCATGTCATAGGTTCATCAACAACACATATAAAATCATTTACATCATAAGTAAATTTCATAAGATACATTACAATAATATAAACTCTTTCATCTAATCATGAACCTTTTCATTAAGCCATTTACTGTTCCATTCTTTTTCTTACTCGTTGAATCATCTAGAATTACATCGAATACTCGGGAAAGCTTACATGAGTGTGCCTTTACATAAAATCGTAATCTTTTCTTTACATGAATGCTCACACGAGCTGTGAAGTGGCCTACTCACATGAGTTGTGAGTCGAAATGCAAGCTACACGATGTTGCCTCACACGATTGTGGAGAATCTGCAATAAATGCAGGACCTCAGCATCGGTATGACATTCAAGACTAGTACCCGAAACATGAAATCCTTAATGACAATATTCCTTTGTATCCTAAGAATTCTTAAGGTTCATCGGGACTCGATATCTGTCAATTCATCATAATGTGGATACATTCTCACATATATTGATTCATTTCTATTAAAAAAACATAGTAAACATTAATTTAAATAACATTATAATGATTACAATTTATACGAACTTACCAGGCTAAATTGCAGCATTGGACTAAGTACAGGAACTATTCGGTAATTTTCTCTTCTCTTCGACTTTCTACTCGTTCTTGATCTAAAATAATAATTCCTTTCAATTCACTAAATCTAACAGAAAAATCATTCATTTTATGTAATTAAGTCTTTTTTGATATTTTAAAAATTTGCCCCCCAACGTTTTACTTTATACAATTTAGTTCCTAAGCCCAAAACATGTAAATTAACCATTTTATTCAATCCCATGTTTAGCCGAATTGTTTGGAACCTACTAGAGCCCATATTTACTGTTAATTTATAGCAAGTCCTTGTAATTTACTAATTTCTCATTTAGTCCTTAAACATTAAAATTACTAAAAACTATTTACAAATAGTCCTAGCTAGCAACTAAGCTTAAGATTCTACCATAAACTTCAAATATCTTAAATTCATCAATGGCACATTCCGTAACATTTGACAAATTAACAATTGACCCCGGGATTAGCTAATACGAAGTCAAAAACATAAAATAATAAAAAACGGAGTTAAAATCCCCTTACATGCATGAATAGAAGCTTGGCCGATTCTGAAACTTAAAACCATGGTGATTTCGGCTGCTACTAAACCAAAGGAAGATGATACTAACGTTTTCTTTTCTTTTATTTGTTTTACTTATTATTTAGTTTAATTACAATTTTATCCATTAAAAATTAACCTTTAAAATAATCTAAAATGTCCAAACTGTCCATCATCAAGACATAAGGTATATTACCAATTTAGTCGAACAATTCACCTTTTCACAACCATTGACCCATTTAATTAATAGAAATAAACTTTAGCAACTTTTACAATTTAATCCTTTTTAATTAATTATCTAAACATTAAAATTTCTTAATGAAACTTTAATACAATCTTAATAACATTCCATTACAGCTCAGTTTATAGAAATGAGGTCTCGATACTTTTTTTTCTAAAAACCACTTGACTTAGAGTCATGCCACTTGAACCTAATTATTCATTCAAATAGCATAAATTGCCAATTCAAAATTTATATTAATACCATATTTGACTCATAAATTAAACATAACATTTACAAACTTACTCGTTGGATTTGTGGCCTCAAAACTACTGTTTTTAACACCACTAATAAATAGGCTGATACACTAAGAATGTTCCAACCCACACATCCAAGGTTCTCTAAAGAGAACATTCATTTGGCCCACATTGAAATATTAAGCCAAGTAACATAATCACTATCTAAATCTCCACATAACTCGTATTTGCACTAGTAATCTCTATAGGTATGCCAAACGTGTCTTAAACCTTTACCAAATTTACGAGGACATTGCTCAATCAAACATAATCTATCGTTTCCAAAAGTCTAAAAGTTTTTAGAAAATTAATCATTAATTCAATATATAAGGCTTTTATCTTTCACTAGTTTGGCTTATCATTAACATTACCCAAATTTCATATATCATCATTAGTCACATTAATTCAATAAATAGCGCTTTTATCTTTCACCATTCTTGACTTATCATTAACATTACACAAATTTCAAATATCATCATCAATCACATGTATAATCATATTTTCATACATAGGCATTTACTTACAATTACTTTCATGCTTAAAATTCATTTCTAAAGACTAACAATGGTAAACTAAGCAAAACCTTAACATATCCATGATCTAATGATTGGGTCTTATTTATCTATTGATGTTCTTTCCCCCTTCGACGGTGGAAGAAGATGAAATGAAGTTTTCCATTTACCATTCTCAATCCCACTCATGTGTAAGTATATATATAGGCAAGCTTAATCTAATTTATTTAAACCATATTCATAATTTATGTGGTAATTATCTCATGAAATCTACATAGTGGAAATCCATGGAGGATATTGATTTTTTAATTTATAAATATTTCATGCTAACCAATATTCGTACTCAAATTGTATTTACTAGGACATCAATATGATACGAATTCTGACAAATTTTTTAAAATGCATACATATATAATCATCTTTGGAAATAAATGAAGGAAAAATTGACTAAAATCTAATGCATAATTTATAGAAACATAATTATAATAATAATTTGAGAATGAAGATAAGAAATAGTATAAAGCAAATTGTGAGATATAATTTAAGATTATTGAAGCAAAAGAGAAATGAAATTTGATTCTAACAAAAAAATCTTTAAGCGACGTATTATTAAATTATGAAAATTAGAGTAAAAACAAGAGAGAAAAGTAAAAAAAATGAAACAATAATTCGACTTTGATACAATATTTATAAGATCTCAATTATCATAGCATAAATCAGGGAATCAAAGCAACCTATAAATTCTTTAGAGATTACGAAATCAGGAAGTAATATCAACATCCATTTGTGAAATGTGAATCTACTTACAACAATTCATATTTAATTGAGTATTGTTTGGATGAAAAAGTTGACGGTTTTAATTTGGAGTCGAAGTTCAAAACCTATTGGCCCAAAGTTAAAGTTACCCAGATTAATGAGCCCGTTTTTAGAGTCTAGGAGTACGGAAGCTTAATATAAGTGTAGATTCCATTAAAGAATCAATAAAAGGAAGATTCGTCAATTATTCTCATCAACGTCTTTACTGAATATAAAAACTTTCTTCATTGAATATAGAAAGAATAATTCTTATATTTATTAAACATATAAACTTTGATTCCTTCCATACTTGTCATCACCTTTTGGCTTAGAAAAGTAAAAACTTATCGTTGTACGTGGTTCGTGTTGTTGTCTGATCTGCGGGCTAAGCAATTTATATGTTTGTGCCGTTTCGTGGCGACTTTGTCAATTTTGCTTGTCGAGCCGACTTTTCTGATGTACGTTTCTTGTTTGAATGAAATTTCTTATTGAAAAAGAAAGATAACTTGTCGTTCTCATTCTGTTTTTTATATATCATTTTGTCTCCCACTCTTAGCCAGTCTGTCTTTGGGTATCTTGAGACTTTTCAGTTTTCTAAATTTCCAAACTCCTGTTTAGATCTTTTGATTTCATTTTGAAATTTCAATTGTTGGTTGGCTTTGGCTATCTTTTTTCATAGTATCCTTGCTGCTGCTGGTAATGATCAACAAACTTTGGGATTTTGGTATTATTGGACTTTAACACTTTACAAGTTTTAGCTGATATTTGATTTTAAAAACTTTGTTTTTCTAGATATTTTATTGTATTGCTGTTTCAGGATATTCCATTTGAAGTATTTCCATAATTTCAATTCTCTGTTTCCTGCTTTGATTGTAGCACCTTGTTTGAAATAATTGATTTCATTTTTATTGTTGTGGTTGTTATTATGGGTTTCAATTCTCTTTAGTGAGAATAAGAAGACGAAAAAGAAGAGAGAAAGTATTGACACTGATTGGTTTCTGTTTAGTCAGATTTTCAAGCTGCTGTTGGATGATTGTGGTTGGTTACAGAGCAATGAGTCGAGTTCAGAGATTACCTCAGTATGCTAATATAACATCAATAAATGTGCTCATAGTCAGTCTGTTTATACATGATTTGGAAATGACCTTCAGATAGAGATCCATGCAAAATTAAGAGGGAAATATAGTGGGAATCATTTCTTAATAAATTTACTACTCTGCCAAATGACATGCCCAATTTCTAATTAGTAGGACATTTGCGCACAGGCTCAAACTTTTCTCGAGGTAATTGCATTAGGTCTTAGCATTGTTTCGTAGTTGGCCTGCGCATTTCAGTTGAATAAATTAAGGTGGAAAGAATTTAACGCCTGTGTTAAGAGAGAGCTAATCTTTTGGATTTGTCTTTGTAGAATTCATTTGTCAGCTTTTTTTCTTCTCTACAAAATGTAAGTTTGTGTATATAAATGCCTAATATTTAACATGGTGCTCGAGAATGAAGGATGAGTTCACATCCTGCATGCCATTCATTTCTTTTCTTTTCTCCTCCTTGTTTCAACCAATCTTGAAGACAATGGATTTGCCATGAAATACACACTTTTAATCTGGTTTTGCACCATGATCAAACATAAAATGCCAAACAGTTCACTTTAGGTTTTGTATTCAGTCCAAGAGGCTAGAGATACTTCAGTTTGGTGAATTTAACCATAATCAGCATACTTGCATACCTTTTCCTGGACAATAATTTTTGCCTCCTTATATGTGTTGATTTTCTAATACATTAATTTATTGAATTTGTGAAAAATGTGCTCTTGCTCTGCAGCTAATGGAAGATTGAAGAACTTAATGAATCAAACTGATAACCGCATTTGTGCTGACTGTGGTGCTCCGGATCCAAAGTGGGCGTAAGTATTAACAGACAACATATCTAGATTTCCCTATTCATTTCTATTCCTATGTATAGGGCGATAGAGTGTCACCTTTGAAGTATGAATTTATGCAAACTTAGAACCTAACCACATAAAACACTGTAATATCAAGCATTTGTATTTATTTGTATAAAAGACTTGACAATTGCATTATCAGATCAGCAATATTGGCGTCTTCATATGCTTGAAATGCTGTGGTGTGCACAGAAATCTTGGTGCTCGCATCTCCAAGGTAAGTACTTCAGGCAGCATTTAATTATTTTTATTCATGGAACCTTGACTTTTAGGGAATATATAAAAGATTTTATGTTTGCTCTTTGCAGTGTACATGTTATATAAATAATCGTAGGAAACACTTTATCTGATTTTTGGCATGGAATCTTAGTATCATTAAATTAATCAACACCATTAGAAGATCAAAATATTGGGTAATAGGTGTGTAGTTTGACAAAAGAACCAGCTGTATAGCTGTGGTTTTTACACAATTGATAAATGAAATGTTTAATGATATAACTAAAAGATAAGGAAAACAAATTTAAACAATTAATATGTGAACTAATGATTCTAGCTGCTAGCCTGTTTAAAATAACTATTGATTGATCCAGAATGGATGTTTGTGTTAATTCACATATATTTCTGAAATGCTTCCCTGTCTCAAGGGCGAAACTAGGGGGTGACAGGTGCCCAGCCCCCTAAAATGATTTTTTTTTCATTTAGGCCCTTTAAAATTTTTAAGATTTTAAATTAGTAAAGGTAACATTGTACTTTGCCCCCCTTAAAAATATAAAAATTTGATTTAATCCTTTAAAATTTATAAAGATATAGGCTATTAAAATGGTGAAATTGCATTTTTGCTAACGTAAAAATTACAATTTAATTCCCCCCTCAAAAAAAAAAAAAATCTGGTTCAATAAAAATATGTTGAGGATCAATTTCTTTTAGATGTTAAAAATAATTCTATTTTCTTTTTATTGTGTTTCCTTAAAAGCTTGCGGGATGCTACAGATTGACCTGCAGAGCTGATACATGGCACAACACCGTTTATCTGTGAACTGTACTTATTGGTTGGTTTTTATGATAATAATACATACCGGTTAAATCTTTCATATGTTTAACTGAAGTCTTTCTCATGTTTATGTTTTTAGTGTAGAATCTTTTAACTTTGGATTCTTGTGATTGATGCCTATATCATGCTTGCAATTCCACTTACATAATATTATATGATACTTCGAAATTTTATTTTCCTTGTCTTGTTGTTTGTATAGTGTTTCTTTTATTCATCACTCTATTTTTTTTTAAAACTTTCTGATGATTTCAGGTTTTATCTGTGCAATTGGATGACTGGTCTGATGAAGACATTGATGCCATGATTGAAGTTGGAGGAAATTCCTCTGCTAATGCAATCTATGAGGCCTATATACCTGAAGGTTATTCAAAGCCTGGCCCAGATAGTACTCATGGTGAGCGGAGCAGATTTATCAGGTTAGAGTTCAGACCAATACAGAATCTCTCAACTTGAGCATTTCTTTGTCATTTCTCTTGGATACTATCGTGTTCTAAACCTATTTTTTCTGTTCATGTTCTTTTTTAACTGGATTTAGATAGAAACTCGGCGCTTAAACTTCCATGATCAACCATTCAACTTATTAATTGCTCTCTCTGTGTTTTTTTCTGGAAGCAAAGAGTAGATTTGACAGATTACCTTTGTTTAGATTGCATAGTAATTACTTGTTTCAAATCTTCTTGTAGATCCAAGTATGAACTTCAAGAATTTTTGAAATCTAGCTTGCGGATCACATCAAGAAAGAGTTCTGCTTCTATTCAATCAAGCTTTTCTACTAAGATTTTGGATAGTTTCCGTATAAAGTCATCAAAGGAACCGGTAAATTCATTTGGTCTTTGTTTCCTCCAATCTGCTTCATTGTCTCAGGAACCATATGGAAGATCATGCTACTAGTGATGTAAAGAGATAATATAGTCACTTGTCAAATAACTTGAGCTGAACATGGGATGTTTGTATTGCATGCTCTTTATAGGTTAATTTTGCATTCAGTTTATTTGTAGAGATCCATAATAATTGAAGGTGCATATTTTTATGTGCTTCTTGTTTACTATTTTGGAAAAGTCTACCAGTAAAATCTGGAAAAGGTCCGTGTTGAGTGTTGCAGGTTGTGACTGTTTACTGACAAAAATCAAGTCAATTATAACTTCAATCCTGTTTGACGTAAGAGTTGTAACAGGAAACCGTGGTAGAATATATTGGGTTACTGAAGGTCAAAGTGGTAAAAGGCATAAATTTAGCCATCCGGGATATGCTGACAAGTGATCCTTATGTTGTCTTGACGCTTGGGAAGCAGGTTAGTTGCTTCACATCTTTGGCTTTTACTCATTACTGAAACACAAATTCTGCCAAGGCTATAATTGTTGCTGTCTTGTGACAATCTCATGTTGTGGACCTTTACAAATTATGTTATACTTTCTCTCTCTTTCTCTCTGTATGTGCATACATGGATTTATGGGCATCTATGCTTGTAGATTACATCAGTACCAGTTCTGCAAGTGGATGAAGTTGTTATTACCATTGGGTTGGATGGTGATTTGGACTTCATACCTCTTTCTATTAAAGCTCTTGTTGTAATCTATATATTTTTCTTCCTTTTAATTGGTGCTACAAGCATGTCCCTTTTGGATATGCTCGACATATTTATGTGTTCGTTAATAGGATTAGTTACTTTGATTGATGCTATTTCTTTTACTAATGACACAACTTTGGGTACTTGGTCTTGTTAGACTATTCAGACGGCTGTAATAAAGAGCAACCTGAATCCAGTTTGGAATGAGGAACTCATGCTGTCCGTTCCTCAAAATTTTGGGCCCGTGAAGTTGGTGAGTGTAGTTTTCTTCCAAATATAAGTTTCTAAGTATCTTTGTTGTCGTTTTCCCAAAAAACAAAAAAGGAGAAAGTTTGTAGTTGCAAAAAATTTAATATTTCTTAAAGGACCATTACCATTTCTATGCGTGCAATATTTTAGAATTTGGTTCTACCTATTTATGAAGTTCTGTAATGGTGATGTGGCTGATTTGGATAGTGTCATATGTATTTGGCTTTGCATGCTTTAAGTAAATGTATGTTTTCCAGCCTCTCTTCCTGTATGTTTGATATCCTAATAATGATTAGGCATGTGGATGAGCGTGTTCATGGCTTCAATCTCGGTATTATGATAAAGATGATGTGCATTGCTGCCATCTTATGCATAATTATAATAGGTTAAAAATTCCACATTGCAGCAAGTATACGATTATGACACATTCTCTGCAGACGACATCATGGGAGAAGCAGAGATCGATATACAGCCATTGATAACATCTGCAATGGTATATGGGGACCCGGAAATGTTCTCAAATATGCAGATAGGGAAATGGCTAAAGTCCCAGGATAATGCGCTTATAGAGGACAGCATCGTGAACATCATTGATGGAAAGGTGAAACAGCAAGTGTCACTCAAGCTCCAAAATGTTGAATGTGGAGAAATTTATCTACAACTAGAATGGCTGCCTCTTGACCAATAACTATATTTCTCCATCAAATACATTCTTTAGTATTGCTTGTTTTGTTGGAGTTGAAGGAAATGAACCTTGACTTATTTATTTGTATTTATTCATTTTATTCTTTATGAATTACTTCTAGCTCGTTGTTTAGCTGAAAGGCTTCTATTCTCTAGGCTGGAATGGTGGCTACTGCAATCATTTTTTTTTCCTTCTAAATTGCCCTTATTTATTTGTTTAAAGTAAAAAGAAATTAAAATAAGCATTAAAGCCACCATGACTTCTTGTGATTTATGTGTATTTTGAAAATAACCTATACTTTTTGCGAAAATAAAAAAAAGCAATAGTAAAGGAAATTATTAGAAATAAATGAAAGGTTTGTGCGAGAATAAATAGTTGAGTAAATTTGTAAATTTGTTATTGTGGTTGTTAACTTTATGAATTTATATTTGTGCATAAATTTATAAATTGTCAATGAGCCATTGGATGTTATATGAAAAAAGAATATAATAAATATATTTATTAATTATTGATGATATATCATAATAAACTTATGCATTGCCAAATACAAGATATTATTTGAATTCAGTTTGTAGATTCGATTCAACTGTATTTATTTATCTATGTGAAAAGAGGAAATTTTGGAAGTTTTCTAAATGCAAAAGTTATACACTAACCATTCTCCCGGGTTTTCTAAAATGTGGGTGGTTTTAGTAAATTTTTACTATTAGAATTTGTTACTATATGGAAGTTTATGATATAATTTTTATATTTTAATTTGATTATTTTTAATATCTAATTTTTTGAATTTTAAAATATTTATCTTGATTCTTAGCGTAATAATAAATATGTTTTTTTAAATCTTTTTATTACTATTTATTTACATGTAGAATGAACGCTACACTTTTGAAAATTTTTAATATTTTTTCGAAAAATTCCTTGAGTTTTCAAATTAGTCCCGACTTGTTTTTAATGCGTATTTTGGGTCTCGAAGGCTTGAATAAGGGATAGTATGTATGAATTTAATTGGTTCTGACCTGAATATTATATAATACGAAATATTTGAAATTTATGTATGTTTGATAGGTAAACTCCGATAATGCTTCGTAACCAATAACTTTTTATAAGTAAATAAAATTTTAGCCAATTTTTTAGGATTTAAATAATATAAATTTTTGTTATACCCTTATAAAACATAAAAATTATTTTTATAATATATTTTTTAGGATTTATAACATAAATTTTTTTTTATAACCATCCCAAACACTCATACATGCTCATGCTTCTAATATAATTTTTATAACCCGTATAAAAATATATTTTTTTAAAAATTGGATTAGGGTGTAATTACTCACCCTCCCTCTAAGAATTGGAAAGTATAATTGAGATGCTTCAATTACGCTCAAATTGATGAGACCTACTAATTATAATGGTTACTCAAACATGTCTATAATTAATAAACAATTACATAAAATTTAATAAATATGCGGCTTTCCAAACACTACTTTATAATATTAGCTTGATTGCGTTGCAATAATGACAATTTCTGAATTTAGATTATTTTTATGTATCTAAAGTGAATGAACCCAAACAAAATTAAGTTTAATATTTATTTTTATTTCTATAACGAGGATTTAGTCTATATATAATTTAATTTGATATAATTTGACTATTTAATATTATTAATATTAGGGTTAGTATTTAGTGTATTGATAAAATATTTTTATTATTTCACAAGTAACTTTAAAAAATTATCACGTGTCTTTTTTAAAAGAAATATTTATTTTTTAATATTTACTATATCTCTATATGGCACTTGTCAATTGTCTAACCTACTTATGAGTCTAAAAACTCAACTAATAATGTACTAAATATTTAAAATAATTTGTTAATAAACGATTGTGATTTAAAAAAAAAATCCAAATTATGAGATTGAATTGGATTTTTATTAAACGATAAATTAATGAAAAATAATTATTCTAATAATCATAATTTTACATTTTAAATGGTGGAGGAAATTTTGGAATTCTATAAAGATGTACTGATTTTGATTGAGCATAACATCAATAATAATAATAGTGGTGGGAAGAGGAAGAATAGATTATATTAAATTAAAGTATGATGTTTAAGTCTTCAAATTAAATATAATATAAGGATAAAAACATAATTTGACCAATAACATTATGTTCCTTCCTTTTATCTAAAATTTGAATTAAGTTATTAACTTCAAACTATAATTATAATTAGATGATGTATGTGGGACTTGTCTACTGTTTTTAAAAGAGTTTAATATTATCGTATTGCAGATATGGAAATGATAGGCGCCAATTGGTATTGCGGATATCCACTACCATACATATATTACTTTGGAAAAGACTCAACAGCACTTGCAAATTTAACTAGAATTAATATTATATCTCAATCAAAATGAAATTTTATTTAAAATATTTTAAAAGTCAACAAGCATACACATCTTTATCATAGTGTAAATCAAAACCAACAGGGTAAAAGTCCATTCATAATCCCTAACATCAAACTCAATAAAACGTCAGGCTTTATTGCACTTTCACCCGGTCTTAACAACACGTTCATGGAAAGCCGGAGAAATAATTAGATGATTTCTCCATGAGAAAGAACAAAACGACACCGCCATGAGACATCCAAATTCAACCAGACCGACCATGGAACAACCTATCTTTGTCATTCCAAAATGAGAAATACATATGCGTAGGCGGGGATCAAGCGAAAGCAGCTAATTTGGGTTTAGGAGGGTCAACCAAGCATACATCAAGATACTTATCAATGGAAGTATAATTATAGTCAGGATAAAGCTTGGAGGCCTCCAAATCGTCTTCCGTCACTTCATACCTCATTTGTTCTCCTTTTACGAATATGTTGTGTAAAACCGCCACCGGAATGTTGTCCGGGAAAGACAAGGCTAAACACAATATATATGTATACAAAATAAATTACATCATAATATTATATAATATGAAACGAAAATGAAACGAAGGCGGGCTTACTCTCAGAGAGCTTCACGAGCTCCTCCTCAGGAACATAAACTCTTTTCAAAGTCCGGCCAGCCTTTTTCTCCCATGCAGAAATGAGTTCCAACTGAGAAGCAATATTTCCTGGCGGTCTATATATGATTACACGATTGGCTACCCTTGGATCTGTCGCTGCTTTTACGGTATAGGTTGCTACATCTTCCTCATAGTTGAATACAACTGCATGCATAACATGCATGAATTTGTTAATTTTCTAAACTCTTTATCTGTTTTAAAATTCTAAATTTAGCTAAGCTTACCCTTGGCTTCCCCACTTCCATAAACCACAACTTCTGAAGGATTCTGATGAGGATGAAGAATGATGTCAACAAAATAGGCTGCAAATGAATTTCCAGCTACGTAAGTGAATGAGATTCCATCTTCCTCAACTGCCCTTCTGATCTTCCTTTTGTTGCCAAGTAAAGCTTCAAATGGTGGAAGTGCATTTCTTGATCTGTCCACTTCATTTCCGAATTCTGATGGCACAAACCTCTACAATTTTCACCATAATTTTGTTGGGTATGGGTCCCACTATGTGGGAAACCCATATTTTCTGGCACAAATGTTTTGCCTTCCCTTTTTCTTTTGGTTTTGTCAAAAGTCAATTCTTTTTGGCTTATTAACGGGAGGGGGCAAAAATTTTAGCAGAGAGCTAAAAAAAAAAAAAATAGAGAGAAAGAGAATAGAAAAATCAGTTTTTCAAGCTTGGTGCAGCAGTGATCAACTCTTCGATCGAAGGTCCATCCGTGGTTCGATTGAGCTGATTTTTGGACAGCAGCTAGGTGATAAGGTGTTCTTGACTTTGTACGGTCGGATTTTTCATCCGAGTCTTGTAGCGTCAGAAATACCCATTTTTCAGCAGCTACGTTTTTTTTTGGTGATGTTCTCTCATTTTTCTCTCTTTTGCTAAAGATTACATATTGTTAGCCTTGTCGGAGTTGAATGCTTGTTGTAGGCTTGATATTGTGATCTTGTAGTCAAACATTTGATGATAGTAGAGCTCTTTATCGGACTCTAAAGTCCCGTGGTTTTTTACCCTTGATTTAAAGGGGTTTTCCACGTAAAAATATCGGTGTCTCTATTTATTTTTGTTGTGGTTGCATTAGTTGATTTGTGGTTGATTAAGGTTGCTAGAGAACATATCTTGTGCTATTGTGCTTGCCATAATTTTTACAGGAGTTATAAGGAGAGAAAGAACACCGGTTGTGCTTTCGCTTTGTTTCGGTTGTTCGGTTTCTTCCCAACAAACTGGTATCAGAGCTTGGTTATTGTGTCAGATAATTATGGAAATTAATACGAGCAAGATGATTATGTTGAATGGCACAAATTATCAACTTTGGCGGAATAAAATGAAGGACTTGTTGTTTGTGAAGGCTTTGCATCTTCCGGTCTTTACTACTCAAAAACCCGATTCGAAAAGTGATGAAGAATGGGAATTTGAGCATCAACAAGTGTGTGGCTTTATTCGGCAATTTGTTGAAGAAAATGTTTACAATCACATTGATCAGGAGACACATGCTTGAACATTGTGGGAGAAGCTTGAAAGCTTGTATGCTTCGAGGTCGGGCAATAACAAGTTATTTTTGCTGAAGAAAATGATGGCGCTGAAATATAAAGAAGGAATGTCTATAGCTGACCATGTTAGTGAATTTCAGAGTATGATGAATCAGTTGCTTGGTATGGGTGTCAAATTTGATGACGAGATTTTAGGACTTTGGTTGCTTGCTACTCTACCAGACTCTTGGGAGACCTTTCGAGTCTCACTCATTAATTCTGCCCCACAGGGTATTATTACTTTGGATTTGGCTAAGAGTGGTGTGTTGAATGAAGAGGTTAGAAGAAGATCTCAGGGTTCTACATCACAGTCCGAGGTGTTGGTTATCGAGAACAGGGGGAGAAACAGAGACAAAGATGGAAAGGGTAGAGATAAAAGCCGAAGCAAGTCAAGATCGAGATACAAGAATCTTGAGTGTCATCATTGTGGTAAGAAAGGTCATATCAAGAAAAATTGCTTCAAGTGGAAGAAAGAGAACAAAGGTGGTGGTGATAAACACGACCGGAATGACGATGAAAAATCCGAGCGTGTTGCTACTGTTACTCGTGAAGATTTGTTAGTTATTTGTGATCAGAATTTGGTCAACCTAGCATGCGACGAGACTAGTTGGGTGATTGATACTGGTGCATCACTTCATGTCACGTCGAGGAAGGAATTCTTCACATCTTATACTCCTGGTGATTTTGGGGTATTGAAGATGGGTAATGATGGTTTGGTTTCGGTTATTGGTATGGGAGATGTTAGCTTGGTAAGTAACAATGGAACAAAGTTAACTCTCAAGGATGTCAGACATGCACCGGATGTCCGTTTGAATTTGATTTCTGCAGGAAAACTTGATGATGAGGGATTCTGTAACACTTTCAGTGAAGGGCAGTGGAAGCTGACTAAAGGCTCCTTGGTTGTGGCTCGAGGAAAGAAGAGCTCAAATTTGTACTTGATGCAAGCTTTGACTTCTCGAGAGACGGTGAATGTGACACTGAATGACAACTCAACTGAGTTGTGGCATAAACGACTCAGTCACATGAGTGAGAAGGGGCTTAGCTGTTTAGCGAAGAAGAATCAACTTTCGGGTTTAAAGAATGCTACACTGAAGAATTGTGCTCATTGTCTAGCAGGAAAGCAGAAAAGAGTTTCATTTAGAAGCCATCCTCCTCATAGGAAATCAGAGTTGCTAGAGTTGGTCCATTCAGATGTTTGTGGTCCGATAAAAGTAAGATCACATGGTGGTGCACTTTACTTTGTGACTTTCATTGATGATTGTTCAAGAAAGCTATGGGTTTACACTTTGAAGTCTAAAAATCAAGTCTTTGAGGTGTTTAAACAGTTTCAAGCATCAGTTGAAAGGGAAACTGGGAAGAAGTTGAAGTGCATTCGTACTGATAATGGTGGCGAGTACACAGGGTCGTTTCATGAGTATTGTCTGCGACAGGGAATCAGACATCAGAGAACAC
The DNA here is from genome assembly GCF_007990345.1 of Gossypium hirsutum. Taxonomy (NCBI): domain Eukaryota; kingdom Viridiplantae; phylum Streptophyta; class Magnoliopsida; order Malvales; family Malvaceae; genus Gossypium; species Gossypium hirsutum. The sequence continues at coordinate 66,594,112 of NC_053442.1, read as the reverse complement.
CACCAAAGACTCCACAGTTAAATGGGTTAGCTGAAAGAATGAACCGAACATTGATTGAGAGAGTCAGATGTTTGTTGTCAGATGCAAAGTTACCAAGATCGTTTTGGGCTGAAGCTTTGAATACAGTGACACATGTGATAAATCTGTCTCCTAGTGTTCCTTTGAAAGGTGATGTGCCAGATAGAGTTTGGTTTGGTAAAGACGTGTCATATGATCACCTACGTGTGTTCGGTTGTAAAGCATTTGTTCATGTTCCAAAGAATGAAAGATCCAAGTTGGATGCCAAGGCTCGACAATGCATTTTTATTGGTTATGGTCTAGATGGTGAGTTTGGTTATAGACTCTATGATCCAGTTCAGAAGAAACTCGTGAGAAGCAGAGATGTTGTCTTCATTGAGGATCAGACCATTGATGACATTGATAAGACGGAGAAAGTGGATTCACAAGGTAGTGGTGACTTGATCGATGTGAATCCGGTTCCCCTAGACTCTTCACCAGATCCTATCCAGGATGATGTGCATGGTGATGTTAGTGGTGACCATCAGACTATAGGTGACTTTGATACTCCATGGATGATGTTGTGAATGATCAACAACAAGCACCTATAGCTCCACCAGCAGTTCCACTTCGAAGGTCTTCCAGAGATCGACGATCTTCTGTCAGGTATTCTCCTGATGAATATGTTCTTTTGACTGACGGGGGAGAACCTGAATGTTATGAAGAGGCTATGGAGAGTGAATGCAAAGATCAGTGGGTTGAAGCGATGAAAGACGAACTTCAATCCTTGCATGAGAACCATACTTTTGAATTGGTGAAACTGCCTAAAGGCAAAAGAGCTTTGAAGAATCGGTGGGTTTACAGGTTGAAGCAAGAAGAGAAGTCTTCAACTCCACGATACAAAGCTAGATTGGTCGTCAAGGGTTATACTCAGAAAAAGGGGGTTGATTTTGAAGAAATATTTTCTCCGGTTGTGAAGATGTCCTCTATCAGAACTATACTGAGTTTGGCAGCTTGTTATGACCTAGAGGTTGAACAAATGGATGTGAAAACTGCTTTTCTTCATGGTGACTTGGAAGAAGAGCTTTACATGGAGCAGCCAGAGGGTTTTGTTGCACAAGGGAAAGAGGACTATGTGTGCAGATTGAAGAAGAGCTTGTATGGTTTGAAGCAAGCTCCAAGGCAATGGTACAAGAAGTTTGAGTCTGTTATGGGGGAGCAAGGCTACAAGAAGACTACTTCTGATCATTGTGTGTTTGTTAAGAGATTCTCTGGTGATGATTTTATTATTCTTTTGCTCTATGTTGATGATATGCTTATTGTTGGTCAGAATGCTTCTAGAATTGAGAAGTTGAAACAAGAGTTGAGTAAATCCTTTGCAATGAAGGATTTGGGGCCAGCAAAGCAAATTCTTGGCATAAGACTGACACGTGATAGAAAGGCCAAGAAATTATGGTTATCACAAGAGAGGTACATTGAGAAAGTACTTCAAAGGTTTAGTATGGACAAAGCTAAAGCGGTGAATACTCCCTTTGCTATGCACTTTAGATTGAGTGTTAAGCATAGTCCTTCCACAGAAAAGGAGAAGGAAGAGATGCAGAAAATTCCTTACTCTTTAGCCGTGGGTAGTTTGATGTACGCAATGGTTTGCACGAGACCAGACTTGGCTTATGCCGTTGGTACAGTTAGTCGGTTTCTTTCTAATCCAGGCAGAGAGCATTGGAATGCAGTGAAGTGGATTATGAGATATCTTCGTGGCACTTCCAACATGAAACTTTGTTTCGGCAATGAGAAACCTGTTCTTGTTGGGTATACAGATTCAGACATGGCCGGAGACATTGACTCGGGAAGATCTACTTCAGGTTACTTAATCACTTATGCAGGGGGAGCTGTGGCATGGCAATCGAGACTGCAAAAGTGTGTTGCATTGTCCACCACCGAATCAGAGTTCATTGCAGCAACCGAAGCGTGTAAGGAGATGCTTTGGATGAAGAAGTTTGTGCATGAGCTTGGTTTTACTCAGGAGAAGTATGTCCTGTACTGTGATAGCCAGAGTGCTATTCATCTTGGTAAGAACTCAACTTTTCATGCTAGATCTAAGCATATTGATGTGAGGTACCATTGGATACGAGATGTTCTTGAAGCTAAGCTGTTAGAGCTTGAGAAGATACACACTAATGATAATGGTGCTGATATGTTGACGAAGGCCTTACCAAGAGGAAAGTTTGAAGCATGTTGTTTGACCTCCGGCATGGAGGCATTCCCCACATAGTTGGAGGGGGAGATTTGTTGGGTATGGGTCCCACTATGTGGGAAACCCATATTTTCTGGCACAAATGTTTTGCCTTCCCTTTTTCTTTTGGTTTTGTCAAAAGCCAATTCTTTTTGGCTTATTAACGGGAGGGGGCAAAAATTTTAGCAGAGAGCTAAAAAAAAAAAAAAAAAATAGAGAGAAAGAGAATAGAAAAATCAGTTTTTCAAGCTTGGTGCAGCAGTGATCAACTCTTCGATCGAAGGTCCATCCGTGGTTCGATTGAGCTGATTTTTGGACAGCAGCTAGGTGATAAGGTGTTCTTGACTTTGTACGGTCGGATTTTTCATCCGAGTCTTGTAGCGTCAGAAATACCCATTTTTCAGCAGCTACGTTTTTTTTTAGTGATGTTCTCTCATTTTTCTCTCTTTTGCTAAAGATTACATATTGTTAGCCTTGTCGGAGTTGAATGCTTGTTGTAGGCTTGATATTGTGATCTTGTAGTCGAACATTTGATGATAGTAGAGCTCTTTATCGGACTCTAAAGTCCCGTGGTTTTTTACCCTTGATTTAAAGGGGTTTTCCACGTAAAAATATCGGTGTCTCTATTTATTTTTGTTGTGGTTGCATTAGTTGATTTGTGGTTGATTAAGGTTGCTAGAGAACATATCTTGTGCTATTGTGCTTGCCATAATTTTTACAGGAGTTATAAGGAGAGAAAGAACACCGGTTGTGCTTTCGCTTTGTTTCGGTTGTTCGGTTTCTTCCCAACAAATTTAACACACTTAAAATTTAATATTCACTATGCCATCAAATAACAAATATAGCTCCAGGCTTCTTCCCGTTTCAGGAGGGGTTACGTGTAATATATTTTACCATTTAAGCCTTATATATATATTGCTTAAATGTTAAAAAAAAGAACTCATAAATAAAAAAATATCAATCTTTAGATCCCATTCGTCAATACGTCTTTGTAACGTCATCTACTACGTTTAAAGGCTTTTACGAAAATATTAATTTTGAAAGTTTAATTGATTATTAATTTTCGATTAAAAAATCAACCGAGTATAAACAGATATAACATTTGGAATATTGGGTTTGATTGATTAGGAGCAGTAAGTAACCTTAATTGTGCCAGCGTCTTTGATGGCTTTTATTATTTTGAATTGGTCAAGATGTTGTGGGACTGCTAATGTGGAGATGACAACTTCAACCTGTTTAAGCACTGAAACTAGCTTCTCATGCTCATCAAGCTCCCCCTATAATAAAAATCAATATACAAGGAAATTTTTTTTCATTCTCAGTTTGATGATAAATGTTGATTACTTCGGATTTTCATTTTAAAAAGAATAGGAAATAAAAAAAATACATAGAAAATGGTGACTCCCATGGATTCAAAATACTTGAGAAGAAGAAACTTGGAAGTAGGAGCGTTGGGAGGATGTGGGTTGAGAGGGCGAGTGTAGACAAATGTGGGATGGCCCAAGGAAACGCTTGCCTTCACCATGAATTTGCCAAGGTAGCCGCAGCCACCGAAAATCAGAATTTTGCTCTTCTCACCGCTCATTCTCTCACTCCTCCTCACCACCAATGTTTCCTTTCCTTGTATTCTCCTACTTAATTTACTACTCTTTACATGGGAACGAGTCCTTGTATAATATATATAGGAAGCCAGGGGCCACGCATGCTGACCGTCAAATCTTAGTTTTAGCCTCCTTTGTTAAATAAAATTTTTCATTTTTGACCACTTTTAAAAATTAATTATTTAATTTAAACTAAAAATAATTAGTTTGAATTCCCAATGTTTTTTAATTTTATATTAGTCTCCTAAACTGATTTCGCTGATGATACGAATACATTTGGTGGTTATAATTGAATAAATAGAAAAAAGCTACGCATTTAAATTTTCTAAAAATATCATACAATTACGTCAAATTTAACAAATTAGTTAAATGAAAATTTTGGCTGTCTAGTTTTCGTTGATTTTGTTATGTTCGTAGAGTTTGTTGCGATGTGTTTTTTAGTCTGTGTAGTATTTAGAACGGACAGTGTGGGTCTTGTGTGACTTGTGGGGCGCGCGATGGTGTTTGGGTTCTCATGGACGATAATGACATTTGTGGATATTAATTTGTTTACAGGTGAGTGGCTGGTAGTCGCCCGGCTTTTTGAAAATTTTCTTTCATAAAAATTTAATTTTAAAAAAAAATTATAAGATATAAACAATTAAAGTGATAAAATTATATTTTACTATTGTTAAAATATAAAATTTAATTCTTGACTCTCTTCAAAATTTTTTTTTGACTTTGTCCCCATTTACTAACATTTGTTTTTCAATATCAGACGGTTCAAAATATAAATATTTGATATATCGTAAATAATTTTTTAAAATTTCAATTAAGAGATAAATTAGAATTTTTTAATTCTGTTTATAAAATTAAAAAAAAAGTTACAGTATATTAAATATTGACCTTTTAAAAAAAGGAAATAATTTTTTTTTATTTTTTGGCTTTCATTAAAATTTAATAATTCATTTTGTATTTTTTTTAACACAAAATCTTAGACTCTTAACTTTTTAAAATTTTATAATTTTACCTAGCCCTTTTCCTCACCTGTGGGTATAGTTAGAAAAAAGATGGAACCTGGAGGCTTTGTGTTGATTATAGGCACCTTCACTAGCTAACAATCAAAGGTAGGTTTCCCATACCTATCATTGAAGAATTGTTGGATGAATTTTTTCCAAGTTCGGCTTGAAATTTGGTTACCATCATATCTGAATTCATGAAGCCGACATTCCCAAGACAACTTTTAAAATGCATGAGGGTAATTATGGGTTTTTGGTAATGTCCTTTGGGCTCACCAAAGCCCCTTTTACCTTTCACGGGATGATGAACACCATCTTTAGACCATTGTTGAGGAAAACAGTATTGGTCTTCTTTGATGATATTCTTGCTTACTCATCCACTTGGATAAAACATTTGAACCATTTGAGAGAGGTTTTCGAGCTGTTGAGACAACACTAACTTTTTGTTAAAAAAAGTAAATACTCCATTGGAACAGGTCAAGTGGAGTATTTGGGGCATATCATCTCTAATGAGTCTGTCTATATGGACAAGACTAAGGTGGAAAGCGTAGTAACTTGGCCTATCCCTTCTTCAATCAAGGAGCTGAAGGGCTTCTTAGGGCTCTCAAGTTTCTATAGAAGGTTCATAAGGAACTATGGTGTTATTGCTAGGCCTCTCACCAATTTGTTTAAGAAAAATACTTGGGGGTGGAGTGAACAAGCCAGTGCTGCCTTTGAGCAACTAAAACAAGCTTTATGCTCAACACTGGTCTTGGTTCTACCTGATTTCAGCGTGGAGTTCTGTGTGGAAACGAATGCCTCAGGATATAGGGTGAGGGCAATTTTACAACAGCAAGGTAAACCAAAGGCATACTTCAGTAGGGGACTGGGAATAAGGCGTCAAGCCCTTTCCATATAGAATTAACCAGCAAAGCTTCAGGTTCTTGACTGATCAAATGGTCATTACTCATTTCCAACAAAAGTGGGTCTCAAATATACTTTGGTATAACTATGAAAAAATCTATAGAAAAAAAGGGTCTGGTAACTTGGCTGCAGATGCACTATCAAGGATCAAGCACTGAAAGAAGGGTAATTTTTACAGCTTACTAGAAATACTATCAGTTCTGACTTGTTGGATCGAGTGCAAGCTTCCTACATGGTGGATCCTAAGGCTCGGATGTTATGTTTAAAGGTCCAATAGCAAGGTTCCAAACATCCAAAATACTCCAGGGATGGTAGGTTTCATAGAAGAAAAGGGAAGATTATGGTGAGAAGTGTTACTGGCCTCAAGAAAGAATTATTTTAGCTCTTCCATAACAGCACCCTAGGGGGACATTCGATGGTAAACACAACTAAAAAGAGACTGACAAGCCTTGTATATTGGAAAGGTCTCACCACTGATGTCAAGATATTGGTGAGGGAGTGTTAGACATGTCAAAAAATGCAAGTTAGAAACAGTAGCACCCTCAGGCCTACTACAGCCACTCCCAATTCCAGACAGAGCTGGTCTTCCATCTCCATGGACTTTATCGAGGGCTTTCCAAACTTCAGAAGCAAGAGTGTCATATTTGTGGTGGTTGATCGCCTCACTAAGTATGCTCATTTTGTAGCCATGGCACACCCCTTCACTATTATAGTTGTGGCTTGAGAATTCATAGATAATATGTATAGGTTGCATGAGATGCTAGACTCTATAATTTTAGATAGGGATAAAGTCTTTGTCAGTGCCTTTTGGCAAGATATCTTTAAGAGGGTGGGTACCAGGGTCCAACTGTCCACAACATATCACCTAGATATAGATGGGCAAACGTAAGTAGTAAACAAGTGTCTTAAGGGGCACTTGAGGCATATGATAGGAGAAAAGCCTCAAGATTGGCAAAAATAGCTCTTTTTAGCCGAATGGTGGTACAACACCACCTTCCACCCAGCTATCCAAGTCACACTATAAGAAGTATTATATGGGCAAACCCCTCCATTATATATGCCTTACTTAGCTGGAAGATCCATGGTAGCTACTGTGGACAAAGAACTAAAACAAAGAGAGGCTGTGAGGAAACTGCTACAATTCATTTGAAAAGATCCCAAGCTAAAATGAAGCAACAAGCAGACAAGCACAGGACCAAAAGGAATTTTAAAGTTTGGGACTTTGTTTACTTAAAGCTCGAACCCTAAAGGCAACACACAGTCAGAAAGATCTTGAATCAGAAGCTGGCACCTAAATTTTTTAGGCCATTTCGGGTTGAAGGCAAAGTTGGGAATGAGGCTTACAAACTCCAGCTCCCCCAAGGGTTTCGTGTGCGTCCCACCTTCCACGTATCACAATTGAAGAAACATGTGGGTGCAACTCCTGTTCAAGCGCAGTTGCCAGTAATCGATGAGCAAGGGACTTAGGAAAATGAGCTTACTAGGTTCTTAGAAAGGAGGATAGTTAAATGGGGTAATGCTATTGTCACTAAGGTCTTGGTAGAATGGGCAAACTCATTTTCAGAAGATGCAACATGGGAACCCCTGTTGCAACTCAATAAGAAATTCCCACACATTGATCATTGAGGTCAATGATCCTTTCAAGCAAAGGGTATTTGTTGTTAGAGTATGCCCAAAGATCAATCATGAGATGATTGTAATAACATACTTGATTTATCAGGTTTATTAATATAATGCGGTACCATTATTATTTCAATTTCTTTTCTGTGTGTATAAATAAACTGTTTTATAATAATGTCCTGAGAATAATATGATTATTCTTAAAAAGTCCTTAGTCAAGTATTATTATTGGCTAGGACAATAATAATGCATTAAGACTAACATGTAGTTGATTAATGATAAAGAGTTGTCATTGATATGGAGTGTCAAAATCAATGCATGAATATGTATGTTAGAGAACAACATATTGGACTGACCCGTTATGAGTATGTTTATTGGATTATTATGTAATTGTCACAACATTACTCATAGTGATTAGTATGTATATGATCCTCAGACTTGAGATCATCATTATCGCAACATAGTGAGTTGTATATTTTGATATAGTCAAACGTTCACCGTAACTGGTTGTTCTATAAAGGCTGATGTTGGATATACCACGATCTATGTAGAGGGATATGGTTGATCAATATAGGATAAGTCCCTCCTACATAATGGGAGTAATATCTTAGGCCACTTGATTGAGTGAGGCTAGAAATGCATGACCATGCTCAAATAAGCTGATATGATATGTCATATTTATTTGTATTCCATGACTTGTGTCCAACCCAGAGATAAAGGACTTAAGGATTAATGCATGAAAGGTTAATCGCAAAAGGTTATGTCGAATCATGATTTCTTGTAACTTAGGTAGCAATGATACATTGCTAGATGCCACTCATTGTTTGTAACATTAAAATAGTTCTAGTATTACTGCTAACATTACAAGAACCTACAGGGTCACACCCTATGGTTGAAATGAACGAAATAAAACATGGTTGGTATTGTGTTTGGTTGTCACATGAATTAAATTAATTGTAGAATTAATTTAATCGGGTAATCAAATATTGAACATATCATATGTACAATGTTGTTGTACACATAATGAGAACATAGTTCTATTAATATATGAATTTGGTTCGTATATAAATTCAAATAAATATAGTTTACCGAAATCATTATTATAATTAATGTAATTATAATTTTCGGTTTATGTTATATTTATTTAATTTCAATAATGATTATTATGTTCGAATAAATATTTAATGAATTATGATTCATTATATATATACCAATTATAAGAGGGTTAGGTGTGCATGTTTAAAAAAACCCTAAAATTAAAAATCTCATTTTTCCTTTGCTTAAAAAGTCTAGAAGCCGTCCAGCAAAGTTTTCTCCAAAAAAACAGTTTTGGGGATTTCTTCCGTTCATTATTAACTGGATGAATTACGTAGAGGCCGGAGTCACGAAATGTTACGGCTTGGTTCGATAGTAGATCAGAATACTCGTTGCCAAAGCGTCGTTGTCTACTCAGTTTAAAGATTCAGTAATTTCGAAACGTTTATTTCACCCCGATTAGTTCCTCGCACATGGATCCATGGTTTGGATCGCCGGACGTATTAATTATTGCTGCGCCGTGGGGTTGTCGGCGTTCCAACATTTGTCACAAGCTAAAATATCACCGCGACAAAATGATGTGTTTTGGGAGAAATTGTTTAATGAAACGATGCGCAAAAGAAACCATCTAAAAGAGGCATTTTGGTTTAATTAACTTTTTTTAATTTACCATTTATTTTAAGCAACTTTTAAAGCTTTATTTCCTTTCAATTTTCTTTCCTATAAACATGGTGTAAAGGACTAGAGGTAGTTATGAAAAATCAAATAGAAATAATTCAGAATTCTCTCTCCTTTTGTACAAATTCTGTCTTTTTCCTCATAATTTTCCTTTATTGATGAGAGATATTATGATTATTTTCGTGGAAAATATTTCCAATGTAATAATAATATTATTATATTTTAGAGTTTTATGAGTGGTTTACGATGGAACACGTCAAGAAGGCACACAGGGACTTTGATCCTACTCAAATTGTAAAATATCTTGAAGTTACATTTTTCTCTCTTTAAAGATGAAAATTTTTCAATTTAATTTTTTTAAAATTCTAAAATAACAAGCATATATAAAAATAAATTTGTATTTTGATCCCTTTAAAATTTTATAATTTAATTTTAACCCTCCAAAAATAAACTTCTATAGAATTTGGCTGCAAAGCAACCCCTATGGTTTTTTATATTAATTTTTTTTAAAATTTCAATTATAATATTTATTTTTTATGAGTTTAAAAATGTAATAAATTTTAAGTTGGATCGATTTTAGTTTTTATCTCAATAAATATGGTTTTTAAAAGTTTTGAATTTTATAAATTTTAAATAATTTTTATTATACAAATTTGAATCTAATCTCAAAGTATTTCGAACTCAATTTCATTTATGGTGGATAGAAAAAATCTATAAATTTAAATTTAAATTCAGATATTTTTAAACTTGAATCTAAAAAAATTTAAATTCAAAATTATTCAAACCCAATGTTAAGCGTAATTCATTTAAAACCTTAAATGAATATTAGCATAGTGTCCCCTAAGTGTTAAGCATTGGTTGCGTGTGGGGAAATCATCTTGCTTAATTAACCCAAAATAGAGTTTAGGGTTTATGATAAACTACGGTTAACTTAGAAGAATTCTTCATATAAAAAAATTCTTAAACATTTGTGAATGATAATGCTTCCGGAAAATATGCAATTTAAGAGAGTCGAATATAAACTTCAGTTAATGTTAGAGTTGGGTCAAAATCCAATTGGATAAAAGATTATAACCTAAATAGACTTAAAAAAAATACTTTGACGGATAGGCAAAATAAGCATTGGGTTTTGAGGTTAGACTAATGTTGTTACAAATTTCTCACTAATATTTACTTTGCACCCATTAATGTCAAAGTTGGTAAAAAATAAACATAAAATTGGTACATTTTCTTCAAACAAATGTATTTTAAGAAAATAAAATAAAACAACAATAATATTGTAGGCTTCTCATATACCATATGGAAATAGAGATTGGTGAGGGAGTGTTAGACATGTCAAAAATGCAAGTCTGAAACAGTAGCACCCTTAAGCCTACTACAGCCACTCCCAATTCCAGACAGAGCTGGTCTTCCATCTCCATGGACTTCATCGAGGGCTTTCCAAACTTCAAAAGCAAGAGTGTCATATTTGTGGTGGCTGACCGCCTCACTAAGTATGCTCATTTTGTAGCCATGGCACACCCCTTCACTACTATAGTTGTGGCTTGAGAATTCATCGATAATAAGTATAGGCTGCATGAGATGCTAGACTCTATAATTTTAGATAGGGATAATGTGACAGCCCAAAATTTGACCCTAGTCGGGAAGTGGTTTCGGGACCACAAAACCGAGTCATAAAAATAATAAATTGCTATATTCTATGCTTATTATGTGTGTGCATGAGTATGTGGAAGTTTCATTCTCTAATTTTGCCAATTGCATGAGAAATTATTAAATAGGGATCGATATGAGACATGGTGAAAATATGATAGGCTAATTTAAAATGGTCTATTAGTGCATGTACCAAAAAGGGTGGTTTTGCATGTCAAATTACCCAAAAGATGAAGAGTGGCCGGCCAAGGAGTGATGGTGCTCCACTTATTCTAATTTAATATGTTTTGTTTAGTTAACAAATGGCTTAAAATAATTATAATAAAATTGAATAAAAGAGAAAAAGGGAAGAGGAGTGTTCATCTTCTTCTCCATCTTGCCAAGGCCGAAACAAGGAAGAAAAATAAGGGGAACCTACCTAGAGCAAGTCGGCATTCATCTTTAGCTATAGGAGGTAAGCTTTGAATTTGTTGATTTGGATTTATAATATGCTAAGCTAAATTGTGGATGCACTCTTGGTAGTGTCAAGAAAGTTGAGATTTTTAATGGTGATTTGGGCTATATGCCGAATGACTAAGTCTTAGAATAGGGTAGAGATTTTGGAGGAGTAGTTTAGAGGCTCCTTGTACATTCGGTCAAAAGGGTGAGTTTATTGAGAATATTAATTTCTTCTTCTATGATTATTTTTCATAGCATGTTAAATGGTTCTAGATAGGGCCGAATGAGTTATGGAAGTTTTTATAAATATATGAAGTTCAAGGTGCAAATTTTAGTCTTGATGTTATGGATAATTCGGTTGAGATATGGGGAGAGGGAGTTGTCATTTAGGTTAAGATCAAAGGGATGAGCAATAGGCATTAAAAGGTGAAATGTGTGAAACTTAAGGTGTAAAAACCTATATGTAATTACATAGGAAATGTTAAAAAAAAAGAAGAAGCTAACATGGTATATTCGGCCATGTAGAGTACATCCTAGAGATGTTATATTTAATTCCCTACAATCGACTAAATGGGTGATTAGTAAGGGTGATTGCCGAATATACTAACATACATATGCATGTGTAATTGGATTGTAAATATTTAGCAAGGCGGTTAAACTAGTTGATTTATTGATTAAGCTCAAGGAGCTAAAGGAGGAGAATCGAGCAAAGGCAAAGAAAAGATCATCGAGTAGCCGAGTTGGAACCGTCTTACCCAACACAAGTAAGTCATTAAGCATATAGTTGGTATTAATTCAAATGGTCATAACGTTTATGTAATGATGCTGAATGGAATGAATAAATATATATATGCATGTACGTATGTGATGATGAAAGTGTTGAATGAAAAGAAAAGAGGTGAGATGTATTGAGTTGTTGATCTCGGCACTAAATGTGCGGGTATAAACATTTATGACCATGAGATTGGCGCTAAGTGTGCGGGTTTAAATTGTGCAGCACTAAGTGTGCGAATTGACTATGTAGCACTAAGTGTGCGAGTCTGACTATGTAGCACTAAGTGTGCGAGTTTGACTATGTAGCACTAAGTGTGCTAGTTGACTATGTAGTACTAAGTGTGCGAGTTTGATTATGTAGCACTAAGTGTGCGAGTTGATTATATAGCACTGAGTGTGCGGACTTAATATATATTCTTGAATCATTATGGACACTAAGTGTGCGACAATATTGAGTCGATCACGGACAGCGGATCGGGTAAGTATCTTGAGTTCATGGCTAATAGGTGCTATGTTTATATTTGGAGTTGAGCTTGGTAAGTTGAACCTATGTGACAAATATACTTGAAGTCACGTACATAAGATTTATCGTGGAATGGGTGAAAGGCCGTTTAGTTGTATGATTGTAACGAAAATAAAATGATTTATGAAAATGCCTCGAATATTCTATTGATGAGTATATGGAATGTGAATGCATGATTTGGTATGAGATTGAACCGATAGGTCGGAGGAACTATGGTATGGTTCGGTATGGATGGAGTAACTAGCCTCGTTCCATTTTGTTTCCTCTTGTGATAATGTTATTAATGGATGGTAGTGTATTGCTTATGACTTACTGAGTTATAAACTCACTCGGTGTTTCCTTGTCACCTATTCTAGGTCTCTTGGACTCGTCTCTTTTTGCGTGGTCGGGCCGTCATCGAAGTCATCACACCGGATAGCAAGTTTTGGTACTTTCTTCTTAGTTGGCTTAGGAGAACATTTCGGCATGTATAGACTATTATGTTGTGTTTGAACTTTGGTATGTAAACTTTTAGCCATGCGAAAATGGCATAAATGTCGGTTGGGTTTGGTTTTATAACGCTAGGTCGTAAGCCTTGGTAATTCGACTTTTCTTTTATGCCATATGTCATGGTTGATTATTTTGGTGTTAAAATTCATGATATGGCAATAGTGTAGTAGGGGGATGTTTGACAATGATTAGCCTTTGGCATGGCTAGTCATGATCATAATTTGTGATATGTATGATGAATTACTAGTTAGATCAAGGAGAAATCACGAAATGGGCATAGTTGCTTTCGTAACAGATGCTGGCAGCAGCAGTGACGTGAGATTGAAAAATCACTAAAAATAGTAGGAGTGGAATTAATTGATGAATAAATTATGTATTCGAAGCTCGATGAGTCTATATTTATATAGAAGTAACGAAAAGATCATATGGACAGTATGTTAAGAGATATTTAGGTTCTCGTGAGACAGGGCCAGAACGGTTTCTGGATTCCCTGTTCTGACTTTGGAAATTCATTATAAATTAACCAGAGATAATTAGGAGTCATGCCATATATGTACAGATTCCTCTCTGAGTCTAGTTTCTATAGAAACAAACGACATCAGTATTGAAGCTCTGTGCAGGGAGATATCCAATTCGTAATGCGCAAGGGTCAGTGTAGTCGATCCCTGTAACATGGGAGACTTTTACTAATAAACTGTAAAAATTGGCCTGACCAAAAATTCTACAAAAATTCTACCATATAGGTATATGAGTATAGTTCCAGGGAAAATTTACGGAACTGGATTTTGAGTTTCAGAACTCAAGATATGATTTTTAAAGCGACTAGTACGCAGATTGACAGCTTGTCTGGAAAATGTTAATAAGTGGTTTGAACACCTCGTGTTCGACTCCGGCGACGGTCTCGGGTTCGGGGTGTTACAATTTTATTGGTATCAGAGCTATGGTTTAGTCGGTTCTAGGACTACCATAGCACGTATGAGTCTAGCTATACATGCCTTAATGTTAATGTTTAAATGTGTGATGACTTCTGACGGTTAAAATGTTTTTGTTTTGATTAGTAAATGGACCCCGGTGTAGAAAGAATCTTAGCGGATGACGTTGAAAGCGTAGCGGCTGCTCCTGCACAAGGGACGCCGCCTGTTGAACCTCAGTCATCTGCGAATAATCAAGGTGAGGGGGCTAAACAAGCCTTCTTTACCATGATGAATGAGTGGGTCGCGCAGTATGCCCGGACCAATCCGGCTGTCTAACAATTCCCGAATTTGAATAATCCACCCCCAGAGCCAGTAATGCCATCAGTTACTGATCCTGTGAGGCTGATTAAGCCACCTGTAGACTTGATTAGGAAGCGCGGGGCTGAGGAGTTTAGGGCCATAGTTACTGATGATGCTGAAAGGGCCGAGTTCTGGCTTGATAACACCGTTCGGGTGTTCGATGAACTGTCATGCACACCTGATGAATGTCTAAAGTGTGCTGTATCTTTGTTGCGAGACTCAGCCTACTATTGGTGGAGGACCTTGATTTCCATAGTCCCGAACGAACGAATAACTTGGGACTTCTTTCAGACGGAATTTCGAAAGAAATATATTAGCCAACGGTTCATTGATCAAAAGCGTAAGGAATTCTTGGAACTCAAGCAAGGCCGTATGACAGTATCTGAATACGAACATGAATTCGTGAGACTCAGTAGGTATGCCCGGGAGTGTGTAGCTGATGAGGTTGCTATGTGCAAAAGATTCGAAGAAGGGTTGAATGAAGATTTAAAGCTACTAATGGGTATTTTGGATATAAAAGAATTCGTAACACTAGTCGAACGAGCCTGCAAGGGGGAAGAACTTGGAAAGGAGAAGAAGAAGGCTGAATTTGAAGCTAGAGACTATCGTAAAAGATCGACGGGTAAAGCTCCGTTCTCAGCTGTAAAGAAGTTCAAGGAGGACACTAATAAGTCGAGGACGACTGCGGGAATTTCCATCAGAGCAAAACCATCGACGGGCTCTCGAGCTACTTCGGTAGCTAGTGTGGGCAATAATCGTCAAGAGAAACCTGAATGTCCCCAATGCGGAAGACGACACCTAGGTGAATGTTGGGGTAAGTCTACTAACAGGGCCTGTTATGGATGCGGTTCGAAGGACCACTTCATTAGAGATTGCACGGAGCTTGAAGAGAAGAATAAGATTCAAGGTGCAAGACCTAGTGGAGTGACAACTAGAGGTAGACCACCGAGAATTTTAGGAGGTAGGGGTGGTAGTCAGAGAGGGACCTCTGATACGGCTGTTCGAGCCGAGAACCGTACTCCTGCTAGAGCATATGCCATTCGCGCATGAGAGGAGGCATCCTCCCCTGACGTCATCACTGGTACCTTCACTCTCTTTGATACTAATGTGATTGCATTGATTGACCCTGGCTCTACTCATTCATATGTGTGTGAAACCTTAGCATCCAGTAAGACTCTACCTGTTGAGTCTACTGAGTTCGTAATTCGGGTGTCAAATCCATTGGGTCGTTACGTGCTTGTCGACAAAGTGTGTAAGAGATGTCCCCTAGTAATTCGAGGTTCCTGTTTTCCGGCCGATTTGATGCTTTTGCCGTTTGACGAATTTGATGTTATTCTTGGTTTGGATTGGTTGACCGCGCATGATGCGGTTGTGAATTGCAAAAGCAAGACTATTGATTTGAGGTGCGCAAATAACGAGATAATCCGAGTTGAGTCTGCGGACTTAAGGGGGTTGCCAGCTGTAATATCAGCAATGTTGGCCCAGAAATATGTGAGAAAAGGGTGCGAAGCATACCTTGCGTATGTACTTGTTGACAAAGAGTTAGAAAAGAAACCTGAATCTGTGCCGGTGGTTTGTGAATACCCGGATGTTTTTCCTGAAGAATTACCGGGTTTACCACCTGTTCGGGAGGTAGAGTTTGGTATTGAGCTTGTACCTGGGACTACGCCGATTTCGATAACTCCATATCGTATGGCACCAACCGAGTTAAAAGAGTTAAAATCTCAGTTGCAAGAATTGACGGATAGAGGTTTTGCTCGACCAAGTTTCTCACCTTGGGGTGCACCAGTATTGTTCGTGAAAAAGAAGGACGGAACCATGAGGTTGTGCATTGACTATCGTCAACTGAATAAAGTGACGATAAAGAACAAATATCCGTTGCCGCGCATCGATGATTTGTTCGACCAACTGAAGGGAGCCTCAGTGTTCTCAAAAATAGATTTGAGATCGGGCTATTATCAGTTGCGAATTCGAGATTCGGACATACCCAAAACTGCTTTCAAAACGAGGTACGGTCACTACGAGTTCTTAGTGATGCCGTTTGGGCTCACTAATGCCCCTGCGGTATTTATGGATTTGATGAATCGGATCTTCAGACCATATTTGGATCGGTTCGTAGTTGTGTTCATTGATGACATCTTGGTCTATTCAAGAGATGAGATCGAACATGCTGAACACTTGAGATTAGTGTTGCAAGTTTTGCGGGATAAGAAGTTATATGCTAAGTTCAGTAAGTGTGAGTTCTGGTTAAGAGAGGTTAGTTTCTTGGGTCATGTGGTATCCGCATCGGGTATTCGAGTTGACCCGAGCAAAATTTCAGCCATACTTAACTGGAAGCCTCCAAGAAATGTTACCAAAGTTCGGAGCTTCCTGGGGCTCGCCGGTTATTACCGACGATTTGTAAAAGGTTTCTCGATGATAGCCACACCAATGACGAAGCTACTTCAAAAGGATGCTAAGTTCGAATGGACGGAGAAATGTCAGAAAAGCTTCGATCAACTGAAAACTTATTTGACTGAAGCTCCAATTTTAGTGCAACCCGAATCAGGCAAGGAGTTTGTCATATATAGTGACGCATCCCTACTCGGGTTGGGTTGCGTATTGATGCAAGAAGGCCGAGTTGTGGCCTATGCGTCGAGACAATTGAAGCCACACGAGAGAAATTATCCAACCCATGATCTCGAACTAGCCGCCATCGTATTCGCTTTGAAAATATGGCGACATTACTTGTTTGGCGAAAAGTGCCATGTATTTTCGGATCACAAAAGCCTCAAATATTTGATGACTCAAAGAGACTTAAATCTGCGACAAAGACGTTGGCTTGAGTTGTTGAAAGATTACGAGCTTGTCATTGATTACCACCCGGGAAAGGCTAATGTGGTTGCGGACGCCTTAAGCCGGAAATCGCTGTTTGCTTTACGAGCGATGAATGTGCACTTGTCTGTTCTACCCGACAATCTGTTAGTAGCTGAATTAAAAGCCAAACCATTATTGATTCATCAAATTCGTGAAGCCCAGAAAGTTGATGATGAATTGGTTGCAAAACGGGCTGAGTGTGTTCCGAACAAGGAATCGGAGTTTCAAATGGATGATGATGATTGTTTGAGGTTCAGAAGTCGTTTGTGTGTTCCAAGGAATTCGAAACTTATTTCGATGATTTTGAATGAGGCTCATAGTGGCCGAATGTCTATCCACCCGGGTAGTACTAAAATGTACAACGATCTGAAACGTCAATTTTGGTGGCCGGGCATGAAACGAGACATTTCTGAATTTGTTTTAAGGTGTTTAATATGTCAACAAGTGAAAGCGGAACATCAAGTGCCTTCAGGATTACTTCAGCCAATCATGATACATGAATAGAAATGGGATCGAGTCACGATGGATTTTGTATCTGGGTTACCATTGTCGACGAGTAAGAAAGATGCGATTTGGGTTGTTGTCGATAGACTGACTAAGTCGGCTCACTTTATCCCTGTATGTACGGATTTTTCATTGGATAAACTAGCCGAATTGTATGTTTCTCAGATTGTGAGATTACATGGAGTACCTATTTCTATCGTGTCGGATAGAGATCCGAGATTCACCTCGCGATTTTGGAAGAAATTGCAAGAAGCTTTGGGTACCAAGCTGCATTTTAGCACCGCTTTTCATCCCCAAACCGATGGTCAATCCGAGGGGATAATTCAGATACTCGAGGATATGCTGAGATGCTGCATCCTTGAATTTAGTGGTTTATGGGAACGGTATGTACCTTTGATTGAATTCGCTTACAACAATAGTTTTCAATCAAGTATTAAGATGGCACCTTACGAGGCTTTGTACGGTCGTAAATGCCGTACACCATTGTTTTGGACCGAGCTCGGTGAAAGTAAAGTTTTCGGAGTTGATTTGATTAAAGATGCCGAACAGAAAGTAAAGGTAATCCGTGAAAGTCTGAAGGCAGCCACAGATCGTCAGAAATCGTATGCGGATCTGAAACGAAAGGACATTGAATATCAGGTGGGAGATAAAGTGTTCCTTAAAGTTTCACCTTGGAAAAAGGTACTTAGGTTTGGCCGTAAGGGCAAGTTGAGCCCGAGATTCATTGGGCCGTACGAAATCTCCGAACGAGTGGGGCCAGTTGCGTATAGATTGATTTTGCCCCCTGAGCTTGAAAAGATTCACGATGTCTTTCATGTTTCGATGCTTCGACGCTATCGATCTGATCCATCGCACATAATTAACCCATCAGAGGTTGAAATTCAAGTCGATATGAGCTATGAAGAAGAACCGATTCGTATCCTAGCTCGTGAAGTGAAAGAGTTGCGAAACAAAAGGGTTCCGTTAGTTAAGGTGTTATGGCTCAAACCCGGGATCGAGGAAGCTACTTGGGAAACCGAGAGCTCGATGAAAGAACGATACCCAAACCTATTTACCGGTAAGATTTTCGGGGACGAAAATTCCTTAAGTGGGGGAGAGTTGTGACAGCCCAAAATTTGACCCTAGTCGGGAAGTGGTTTCGGGACCACAAAACCGAGTCATAAAAATAATAAATTGCTATATTCTATGCTTATTATGTGTGTGCATGAGTATGTGGAAGTTTCATTCTCTAATTTTGCCAATTGCATGAGAAATTATTAAATAGGGATCGATATGAGACATGGTGAAAATATGGTAGGCTAATTTAAAATGGTCTATTAGTGCATGTACCAAAAATGGTGGTTTTGCATGTCAAATTACCCAAAAGATGAAGAGTGGCCGGCCAAGGAGTGATGGTGCTCCACTTATTCTAATTTAATATGTTTTGTTTAGTTAACAAATGGCTTAAAATAATTATAATAAAATTGAATAAAAGAGAAAAAGGGAAGAGGAGTGTTCATCTTCTTCTCCATCTTGCCAAGGCCGAAACAAGGAAGAAAAATAAGGGGAACTTACCTAGGGCAAGTCGGCATTCATCTTTAGCTATAGGAGG
Organism: Gossypium hirsutum; assembly: GCF_007990345.1. Classification (NCBI taxonomy): domain Eukaryota; kingdom Viridiplantae; phylum Streptophyta; class Magnoliopsida; order Malvales; family Malvaceae; genus Gossypium; species Gossypium hirsutum. Next base: position 66,574,948 of record NC_053442.1, on the reverse strand, counting down.
TAAGCTTTGAATTTGTTGATTTGGATTTATAATATGCTAAGCTAAATTGTGGATGCACTCTTGGTAGTGTCAAGAAAGTTGAGATTTTTAATGGTGATTTGGGCTATATGCCGAATGACTAAGTCTTAGAATAGGGTAGAGATTTTGGAGGAGTAGTTTAGAGGCTCCTTGTACATTCGGTCAAAAGGGTGAGTTTATTGAGAATATTAATTTCTTCTTCTATGATTATTTTTCATAGCATGTTAAATGGTTCTAGATAGGGCCGAATGAGTTATGGAAGTTTTTATAAATATATGAAGTTCAAGGTGCAAATTTTAGTCTTGATGTTATGGATAATTCGGTTGAGATATGGGGAGAGGGAGTTGTCATTTAGGTTAAGATCAAAGGGATGAGCAATAGGCATTAAAAGGTGAAATGTGTGAAACTTAAGGTGTAAAAACCTATATGTAATTACATAGGAAATGTTAAAAAAAAAAAGAAGCTAACATGGTATATTTGGCCATGTAGAGTACATCCTAGAGATGTTATATTTAATTCCCTACAATCGACTAAATGGGTGATTAGTAAGGGTGATTGCCGAATATACTAACATACATATGCATGTGTAATTGGATTGTAAATATTTAGCAAGGCGGTTAAACTAGTTGATTTATTGATTAAGCTCAAGGAGCTAAAGGAGGAGAATCGAGCAAAGGCAAAGAAAAGATCATCGAGTAGCCGAGTTGGAACCGTCTTACCCAACACAAGTAAGTCATTAAGCATATAGTTGGTATTAATTCAAATGGTCATAACGTTTATGTAATGATGCTGAATGGAATGAATAAATATATATATGCATGTACGTATGTGATGATGAAAGTGTTGAATGAAAAGAAAAGAGGTGAGATGTATTGAGTTGTTGATCTCGGCACTAAATGTGCGGGTATAAACATTTATGACCATGAGATTGGCGCTAAGTGTGCGGGTTTAAATTGTGCAGCACTAAGTGTGCGAATTGACTATGTAGCACTAAGTGTGCGAGTCTGACTATGTAGCACTAAGTGTGCGAGTTTGACTATGTAGCACTAAGTGTGCTAGTTGACTATGTAGCACTAAGTGTGCGAGTTTGATTATGTAGCACTAAGTGTGCGAGTTGATTATATAGCACTGAGTGTGCGGACTTAATATATATTCTTGAATCATTATGGACACTAAGTGTGCGACACTATTGAGTCGATCACGGACAGCGGATCGGGTAAGTATCTTGAGTTCATGGCTAATAGGTGCTATGTTTATATTTGGAGTTGAGCTTGGTAAGTTGAACCTATGTGACAAATATACTTGAAGTCACGTACATAAGATTTATCATGGAATGGGTGAAAGGCCGTTTAGTTGTATGATTGTAACGAAAATAAAATGATTTATGAAAATGCCTCGAATATTCTATTGATGAGTATATGGAATGTGAATGCATGATTTGGTATGAGATTGAACCGATAGGTCGGAGGAACTATGGTATGGTTCGGTATGGATGGAGTAACTAGCCTCGTTCCATTTTGTTTCCTCTTGTGATAATGTTATTAATGGATGGTAGTGTATTGCTTATGACTTACTGAGTTATAAACTCACTCGGTGTTTCCTTGTCACCTATTCTAGGTCTCTTGGACTCGTCTCTTTTTGCGTGGTCGGGCCGTCATCGAAGTCATCACACCGGATAGCAAGTTTTGGTACTTTCTTCTTAGTTGGCTTAGGAGAACATTTCGGCATGTATAGACTATTATGTTGTGTTTGAACTTTGGTATGTAAACTTTTAGCCATGCAAAAATGGCATAAATGTCGGTTGGGTTTGGTTTTATAACGCTAGGTCGTAAGCCTTGGTAATTCGACTTTTCTTTTATGCCATATGTCATGGTTGATTATTTTGGTGTTAAAATTCATGATATGGCAATAGTGTAGTAGGGGGATGTTTGACAATGATTAGCCTTTGGCATGGCTAGTCATGATCATAATTTGTGATATGTATGATGAATTACTAGTTAGATCAAGGAGAAATCACGAAATGGGCATAGTTGCTTTCGTAACAGATGCTGGCAGCAGCAGTAACGTGAGATTGAAAAATCACTAAAAATAGTAGGAGTGGAATTAATTGATGAATAAATTATTTATTCGAAGCTCGATGAGTCTATATTTATATAGAAGTAACGAAAAGATCATATGGACAGTATGTTAAGAGATATTTAGGTTCTCGTGAGACAGGGCCAGAACGGTTTCTGGATTCCCTGTTCCGACTTTGGAAATTCATTATAAATTAACCAGAGATAATTAGGAGTCATGCCATATATGTACAGATTCCTCTCTGAGTCTAGTTTCTATATAAACAAACGACATCAGTATTGAAGCTCTGTGCAGGGAGATATCCAATTCGTAATGCGCAAGGGTCAGTGTAGTCGATCCCTGTAACATGGGAGACTTTGACTAATAAACTGTAAAAATTGGCCTGACCAAAAATTCTACAAAAATTCTACCATATAAGTATATGAGTCTAGTTCCAGGGAAAATTTACGGAATTGGATTTTGAGTTTCAGAACTCAAGATGTGATTTTTAAAGCGACTAGTACGCAGATTGACAGCTTGTCTGGAAAATGTTAATAAGTGGTTTGAACACCTCGTGTTCGACTCCGGCGACGGTCTCGGGTTCGGGGTGTTACAGATAAAGTCTTTGTCAGTGCCTTTTGGCAAGATATCTTTAAGAGGGTGGGTACCAGGGTCCAACTGTCCACAGCATATCACCTAGAAATAGATAGGCAAACGTAAGTAGTAAACAAGTGTCTTAAGGGGTACTTGAGATGTATGATAGGAGAAAAGCCTCAAGATTGGCAAAAATAGCTCTTTTTAGCCGAATGGTGGTACAACACCACCTTCCACTCAGCTATCCAAGTCACACTATAAGAAGTATTGTATGGGCAAACCCTTCCCTTATATATGCCTTACTTAGCTGGAAGATCCATGGTAGCTACTGTGGACAAAGAACTAAAACAAAGAGAGGCGGTGAGGAAACTGCTACAATTTCATTTGAAAAGATCCCAAGCTAAAATGAAGCAACAACCAGACAAGCACAGGACCAAAAGGAATTTTAAAGTTTGGGACTTTGTTTAATTAAAGCTCGAACCCTAAAGGCAACACACAGTGAGAAAGATCTTGAATCAGAAGCTGGCACCTAAATTTTTTAGGCCATTTCAGGTTGAAGGCAAAGTTGGGAAGGTGGCTTACAAACTCCAGCTCCCCCAAGGGTTTCGTGTACGTCCCACCTTCCACGTATCACAATTGAAGAAACATGTGGGTGCAACTCCTGTTCAAGCGCAGTTGCCAGTAATCGATGAGCAATGGACTTAGAAAAAGGAGCTTACTAGGTTCTTAGAAAGGAGGATGGTTAAATGGGGTAATGCTATTGTTACTAAGGTCTTGGTAGAATGGGCAAACTCATTTTCAGAAGATGCAACATGGGAGCCCCTGTTGAAACTCAATAAGAAATTCCCACACATTGATCCTTAAGGTCAATGATCCTTTCAAGCAAAGTGTATTTGTTGTTAGAGTATGCCCAAAGATCAATCATGATATGGTTGTAATAACATACTTGATTTATCATGTTTATTAATATAAGGCAGTACCGTTATTATTTCAGTTTCTTTTCTGTGTGTATAAATAAACTGTTTTAAAATAATGTCCTGAGAATAATATGATTATTCTTAAAAGGTCCTTAGTCAAGTATTATTATTGGCTAGGACAACAATAATGCATTAAGACTAACATGTAGTTGATTGATGATAAAGAGTTGTCATTGATATGGAGTGTCAAAATCAATGCATGAATATGTATGTTAGAGAACAACATATTGGACTGACCAGTTATGAGTATGTTTATTGGATTATTATGTAATTGTCACAACATTACTCATAGTGATTAGTATGTATATGATCCTCAGACTTGAGATCATCATTATCGCAACATAGTGAGTTGTATATTTTGATACAGTCAAACGTACACCGTAACTGGTTGTTCTATAAAGGCTGATGTTGGATATACCACGATCTATGTAGAGGGATATGGTTGATCAATATAGGATAAGTCCCTCCTACATAATGGGAGTAATATCTTAGGCCACTTGATTGAGTGAGGCTAGAAATGCATGGCCATGCTCAAATAAGCTGATATGATATGTCATACTTATTTGTATTCTATGACTTGTGTCCAACCCAGAGATAAAGGACTTAAGGATTAATGCATGAAAGGTTAATTGCAAAAGGTTATGTCGAATCATGATTTCTTGTAACTTAGGTAGCAATGATGCATTGCTAGATGCCACTCATTGTTTGTAACATTAGAATAGTTCTAGTATTACTGCTAATGTTACAAGAACCTACAAGGTCACACCCTATGGTTAAAATGAACGGAATAAAACATGGTTGGTATTGTGTTTGGTTGTCACATGAATTAAATTAATTGTAGAATTAATTTAATTGGGTAATCAAATATTGAACATATCATATGTACAATGTTGTTGTACACATAATGAGAACATAGTTCTATTACTATATGAATTTGGTTCGTATATAAATTCAAATAAATATAGTTTACCGAAATCATTATTATAATTAATGTAATTATAATTTTCGGTTTAAAACATTGTTATATTTATTTAATTTAAATAATAATTATTATGTTCGAATAAATATTTAATGAATTATGATTCATTATATATATACCAATTATAAGAGGGTTAGGTGTGCATGTTTAAAAAAAAACCCTAAAAATCCCATTTTTCCTTTGCTTAAAAAGTCTAGCAGCCGTCAGGCAAAGTTTTCTCTAAAAAATAGTTTTGGGGATTTCTTCGGTTCATTGTCAACTGGATGAATTACGTAGAGGTCGGAGTCACGAAAGGTTGCGGCTTGGTTCGATAGTAGATCAGAATACTCGTTGCCAAAGCGTCGCTGTCTACTCAGTTTAAAGATTCAGTAATTTTGAAAACTTTATTTCACCCCGATTAGTTCCTCGCACATGGATCCATGGTTTGGATTGCTGGATGTATTAATTATTGCTGCACCGTGGGGGTGCCGACGTTCCAACATTTGTCACAAGCTAAAATATCACCGCGACAAATTAATGCGTTTTGGGAGGAATTGTTTAATGAAACGATGCGCAAAAGGAACTATCTAAAAGAGGCATTTTGGTTTAATTAATGTTGTTTAATTTACCATTTATTTTAACCAACTTTTAAAGCTTTATTTCCTTTCAGTTTTCTTTCCTATAAACATGGTGTAAAGGACTATAGGTAGTTATGAAAAATCAAATAGAAATAATTCAGAATTCTCTCTCCTTTTGTACAAATTCTGTCTTTTTCCTCATAATTTTTCTTTATTGATGAGAGATATTATTATTATTTTTGTGGAAAATGTTTCCAATGTAATAATAATATTATTATATTTTAGATTTTTATGGGTGGTTTACGGCGGAGCACGTCAAGAAGGCACATAGGGACTTTGATCCTACTCAAATTGTAAAATATCTTGAAGTTATACATTTTTCTCTCTTTTAAAGATGAAAATTTTTCAATTTAATTTTTTTAAAATTCTAAAATAACAAGCATATATAAAAATAAATTTATATTTTGATCCCTTTAAAATTTTATAATTTAATTTTAACCCTCCAAAAATAAACTTCTATAGAATTTGGCCGCAAAGCAACCCCTTTGGTTTTTTATATTAATTTTTTTAAAATTTCAATTATAAAATTTATTTTTTATGAGTTTAAAAATGTAATAAATTTTAAGTTGGATCGATTTTAGTCTTTTATCTCAATAAATATGATTTTTGAAAGTTTTGAATTTTATAAATTTTAAATAATTTTTATTATACAAATTTGATTCTAATGTCAAAGTATTTCGAACTCAATTTCATTTATGGTTGATAGAAAAATCTACAAATTTAAATTTAAATTCAGATATTTTAAAACTTGAATCTGAAAAAATTTAAATTCAAAATTATTCAAACCCAATGTTAAGCGTAATTCATTTAAAACCTTAAATGAATATTAGCATAGTGTCCCCTAAGTGTTAAGCATTGGTTGCGTTGTGGGGAAATCATCTTACTTAATTAACCCAAAATAGAGTTTAGGGTTTATGATAAACTATGATTAACTTAGAAGAGGGAAACATGCAAATTAAGAGAGTCGAATATAAACTTCGGTTAATGTTAGAGTTGGGTCAAAATCCAACTGGATAAAAGATTATAATTAACCTAAATAGATTAAAAAAAATACTTTGACGGATAGGCAAAATAAGCATTGGGTTTTGAGGTTAGACTAATGTTGTTACAAATTTCTCACTAATATTTACTTTGCACCCATTAATGTCAAAGTTGGTAAAAAATATTCACGTGAATATCGTTTAACATAAAATTGGTACATTTTTGACAAATAATCTTCAAACAAATGTATTTTAAGAAAATAAAATAAAACAACAATAATATTGTAGGCTTCTCATATACCATATAGAAAGAAAAAAAAAATTGAGGGTGGCCTCGCCACCATTTTGTTCTAAAGACTTCTCTAAACACATTTGAATAATAGACAAAACATGCAATTCAAATAAGAATAGCAATTGACTAAGAAATTAAAAGAGTTCTAGTTGCCCAACTAATGAGGTGTGGAAACATTAATAACATTAAGTAATAAAATGTTTTGAACCATGCCAGTTTTCCCGTTGAAATTTCAAGCCGCGTCACCTCTTTAATTGTCAAATACAAAGTTGACTTTTTTCTAGAACTTTCTTCTTTATTGGATAAACTCAAATATCACTGCTCAATCTAATAAATCTCATTTTATTTCATATCTAAATTCAATTGCAATTTCATATTAAAACTAGTTTTAAATATCACTTGCTATACACATGCTATTACAAAATTTTAATATGATAAATTAATTTAATAACCTTATAGAATATAATATAATTTGATTATATTATATTAATATTTTAAATTTAAATTCAAATTCAAAATATAAATAAATATAATAAATTCAAATCTTAATATCCATAGAAAAATATTATCTTCCTTTATTTTAATTTTTATCTAAATTCACGCATGAATTATTTAAATAGGACTATATTTATAATATATATTACAATAAAAAAATTATTGATTAATTTGATGTTGAAATTGGTATTCTAACACTTGTTTGAGCAAAACTTCGAAGCAATATCATAAGGTAAAGATGGAAACCGAAATTATTTACACAGTTAAGATAATAATCTTACCTTTGTAGAGCCTTGCTTAATGAAGGAATTTATTGAACAACTTTCACAATACACCCAACGATTTAAGCCTTAACTATTTCAATATCCTTGCATATAAGTGAATAAACCTCTCCAATAAGACCTAAGATATTTTAACCGATGATAATATCTTCACATAATTTCTAATGAGTAGAATATCATCGACATATAGAACAAGAAATATCACATTTTCATCTTTAATACGTTTATAAACATAAGGTTCATCAATGTTTTGCTCAAACCCAAAAAATTTTGATCGATTAACTAAATCTTTGATTCCATGAGTGAGATGCTTGCTTAAGCCCATATATGAATCTAAGAAATTTACAAAATTTATATTTGTTTATTTTAGCTATATATATGGTGAGTTGCATCATATAAATGCTTTCTTCAATATAGTCATTCAAGAACGTTCTATTAACATCCATTTTTCAAATATTGTAATCGATAACTATTGCAATTAATAACAATATGTGGATTGACTTGACCATGACAACCAGAAAAAATATTTTTTTCGTAATCGATATTCTTTTTGAGTATATCCCTTCGCTACAAGTCCACAAGTTAACCTTATAAGTTTCTACTTTTCCATCCGTATTTCTTTTCTTTTTATAAATTCAGTTACATTATGTGAGTTTTAACTAGTCTAATAAGTCTACAAGTTCTCAAAGAATCAAAATTTTAAAGAATCCGTCTCATCTTTTATAATTATTTAAATAATACATACAATAAAATCGGTACATTATGCGAGTAAAACATTAATCTAAAATATAAGACAATATTTTAATTAAACAAATATTTTATAATTATATTAAATTTAGGCTAATTCAAATAGTTTTCTTTAATAAATAATTTTTTTATTATTTCTCCATCTTATTCAAACTTAGAATAATAGCAAGATAAGTATAAAAATTATATAAATAATAGGTCTGGCAAATTAATTTAGACCGGTCTGATCTGGTCTGCTCGCTCTCCCAACCACGCTAAAATCGTGCCAAAAACAAGATCCACATTGTCCTTGCCTTCACCGATCAACATATGATCCATTCCAGGAAAGATCTTCAATGTTTTGTCTTGACTGGAAGCTGATTCATACGCTAACCGAGCGGACCTACAATCACATACCTTATCATCTTCGCCGTGCACCATTAGCATCGGAACCTGTAGCTCCTGGCTGTGCCGTCTAATATACTTGCACACCCTCAGAAACTCCAAAGCAGTCGCCGCTGGTGGCTTTCCTGAGGCTCGTCGATTCGGGTTTTTTGCTGCCAGCCTTCTCTTCCATTCCTCCTTGTATGATTTGCTAGCAACGGGTTTTGCAGCCGCTACTGTCCATGTTGGTGCGAGGAATGCAACCACAGAAAGTAGCTTTTCTAAGGGCCATGCAGGCTTGAACTTGGCTGAGACGCCGCACATTGCACCATTCAAAATCAAACCATCCCATTCATTCTTTTGCTTCAAGCATATCAGAATAGAAACAGCACCTCCTAGTGATTCGCCATACAAAAATGCTGGCAACTTGCGATACTTTTGTTTTACAGAATCAAAGAAGTGAATGCAGTCCTGGATGACGTGTTTGATACTGGGGATATGGCCTGGAAATCCATCAGATAAACCGTGGCCTTGTAGATCAAGTGCACACACTAAGAATCCACATTTGGCAATGGCTACTGCAGTGAGCTCGGTTAGCCAGCCGCTATCGGATGCATAGCCATGAACCATTGCTACTACCCCTCTCAGATTGTGTGTTGAATTCAGTCGCCATGATTGAGTGAAGATTCTCATTTTTCGACTGTTCAACATAAAGCCCTCCTGATGGAGAGTCTGATGCTTCTGGTAGAACTCCTCTCTTGTGAGGTCTCCATATGGGCAGCTTTCATTAGCTTCGTGAATTGGGTGAATCATTTGGTTTAGACTGAAAAAGAAACAAGATGCCAATTAGACGGAAATAATTAAACCACAACCACAAGTTGCCTTGTCTGCATCTGCATGGCATTGGCAACTCCCCCATTTTTATAATACACCAACGTGAAACGTGGCCATACATAACTCAAAACTAGTCCGGCAAAGAAACCGTTGAGAGCAGCTGTATTAAATGGGTAGATAGACCATCATTAAAGGATTGCTTTAAATTAGTCATTGCACAAATCTCTTTCTCTCTAAAACGAATCTTCTACTAATGCATGGGTGATGTTTGTTTGTGGCCTAGTTTTTCATTTTCATTAATTTTCATTGATGGCACTTATTAGAAAATATATTTATATATTATTGATATTTTCATCCATTATCAGTTATAATATGCCTCCTTCATTGAGAGGATCGATGATGAAATCAAAGCATGTTCACAAGCATTTTGAGTAATAATACAAGTGAAGTCTTCGCAGTGATTCATATTTAGTGACATACTAAATATCCCCTCTATTTTGGCCTGTAACATCGATTAATGCTTAATTCACAAGTAAAAAAAAAAAGAAAAAAAAGAAAAGCTTAGCATGTACTAACTTTTTGGTATAATTAATGTCAAGTCTTTGACAGTAAAATGATTTGGATGTGTAAGTAGCTCAAATATAATTCGAGGGGATTTCAATATATAGTTTTCTTCCCTTTTAATTAACTAAGCTTTAAACAAGAGCATGAAGCGTCATACTTACTTGAAACAAAGGGAATTGCAGGAGTTGGTTGGTAAAATTTCAACCTCTGCAGCTACTTCTAGAGGGAGAACGTTAATCCTTCAGTTGGAGAGAAAACAGACATTTTACCTTTAAACTACCCCCCTTATTATATATAATTTCCTATACATTAAGCAAGTACCTCTCTGATCACAACCACATAGCTAGTACATCCCTTCTATTAGTCCCAGTGTATGCCGAATTGTTTTTGGGAGAAAATGGGCAGCCATTGCAAGCGCCATTATGATATTACAATGTCCAAGAGAACCAGGAAGCCATTGAATCTCCAAGAAGCTAATCGTCAAAGTCAAAATCATTCCTCTGAACGGGATATAATCCCTCTCAAAAGTATTGCTCATATTTTGGATCAAAGCTCCCCAAGAAAAGGTGAGCACGAAGGTGGTGATCGTAAAAGCTTGAAGCAACTCATCAAAGGGGACGAAAACGCAAACTCGAAGGAGATGATGGGCAGATCAGCAAAAAGTAGCACTTCTCTGACACTAGGTCACCACTTTACGGAAGAAGAGAAACAGCTTCAGCTGGTTACGAAGCACCAACATGATAATGGACTGAAGCTCAAAGAAATTATGAGTCGCTATGCCAAAGTTTTGAGACATTTGGTCAAAGTCAAGCGTGAGCCGCCTGCAGGGTCCAGGAAAAAACCTCTTCTCCGATTAAAAATGTAGCCTATAGGCCGACATGACTTTCCAGATATCAGTATGATCACCTAGACCACATAAATATGCGCATAGCTTAAGCAGTGTTGGCATATACACATTGTTCCTACTTTCTTTTATTGAATTCCTAAAGATCTTGGTCACTAATATATAATTAAGCAATTAATTATTTTTTATTTCGATATAATTCTCTTGATTTTTCATGTTTATTTTTTAAATTTATGAAATAATATTTTTATATATTTTTAAAAATATATTTACTATTTAAATGAGAATCAATCTAATTTATAATAAAAATCTATTGATTTTGAAAAATATTTAAGAGAATAAAATAACATTTAAAAGTAAATAAAACAAAAAGTGGAAACAACTTATAATAAAATATGAAAACAACCTATAATAAAATATGAAGTGATTAAATAAAATAATTTGCTATTCTTTTGGAATTTCTTTAAAAATATTTATTTGCTAATTAAATGATAATTAATCTAATTTATAATGAAAGCCAATTAATTTTAAGAGAATAAAATAACATTTTAAAATTAATTAAAATAAAAAAGTGGGAAGCAACCTATAATAAGATAAAATAATACAAAAATCATTACTTTTAATATTTTATTTTACAATATAATGGTAAACAACATCCACAATTACATAAATATTATTAGAATCAAATAATAGTAAAACTATCAAATATTAATTAATAATAACTAAACATATTAAATAATAATAAAAATCATACTTTTTTTTTGTGACAGAAAGAAACCTATTAAATAATGGTAAAATATATATATTTTTAATATTTCTTTAGATATTATTTTGAATGAAAATGTCTTGCTAATACATATATTTATGGTTTTAAATATTAATTTTAATTGGTATATAATTGTAGCACTAATTAAGTGATAATTAATCTAAAATAAAAATTATAAGTTAATATGGATCTAAAGTCCAATTAAGCGATAATAATGATTACATTGACAATGAAAACATTATAAATAAAATAATTATTATTTATATTAATAATTTGTTATGAACATAATTTTATATTCAAGATGGTCGATTGAGTCTTAGCTCAATTAGCATGGGCATTGTTGTCAATGCATTAGGACATGGGTCCGAGTGCGCTTAAGCGCATTATGATGCGATCCCAGTCGTATCATGTTACGACACAACTTGACGACATCGAGATTGGCCAAACTCGAGAGGCTCAAGTGCAAAATGAAGCTTTTAATTTTAGTTTGTTAATTTGGTTGTTGGAATAAGGACTTTAATTCATTTACTTTTGTGTCTTTAATTATGTTTTAGTTTTAACATCATTAATATGCATCTTTAATTAATGTCCTGCATTATTAATCTACATCTCTTAACTATGTCATGCATTATGTAACTCCCATGTTAGTTTAAGTCTGCATCATTAAATTAATTCATGCATTAAGTAATTTATTTGTTCATTTAGTTTACATTTTAAACCTTGCATTTAAGCATCTTAGTTGTTTAATATGTTTGAGTTTGTTTATATAAGTATGTTATTTAATTGGTTGTTACATTTTAATGCTTAAATTAAAGTGTGTTTATTTTCATTTTAAATAAGGTAATTTAAGTTGCATGTTCAATTAATTTGTGTGCATGAGTGTTATTAAATATGTTGTGTTTATTAGTATTTTAAGTTACTATTTAATCTTAAATATCTATTTTGCAGGTGACTTTTCATATGATTAAAGACTCTTCAAAGCGGGACAGTTTCAAAGCTTTTAAAAGAACATTAAGGAGGCTGTTTAATGGACCAAAAGAGACTCTTCAAGTATGAACGTTTTTAGAGTCTTAAGTCTTCATCATAGTGCCATTTAAGAGGATGTTACACAAGCTTTTATCATGTGGTTACAAGGGAGCTTAAGGGACATCAATCAAAGACATTAAGGATGTTTACAGTCTTCATTAAGGAGAATTGGCATGGCTTTTCAACTACATCAGGTTCCAATGAAGAGACGTGACTAATTGGCTTCCTTACATGAGTTTAATATGAAATTAAAGCTTGTAATAACTTTATTTAATTACTGAAGTTGAAAGGTCACAAATAGACATTTGAACAGTCATAATAATGCCTATAAATAGTTTGTAAGAAGGTATTGTTTCAGGTTAGATAACTTTTGAATTTTGATCAAATTTTATGAACTTTGTGTTCTTGAGTAAGTTTATCTACTCTACAAAATTTGTACAAGTCTCGTTGACTTATCTAGCGTGCTAGTGGCATCTCCCGACTTGTTTTTGAACTTATCATTGTAACCCGGTGTGGCGTTCAACAACCTTCTATTTTGCAAAACCACCTTAGACGATATAGGAATCGGGGTGACACTTTTTAGTGTTGAATCATTTCTGAAGTTTGAGTTCGATTATCCATCCCCACCATTTATCTTAAAACTTGTCTATCTTTATTTTATCCTTAAACCGAGCCATCAAACACACCACCTCCTTTTGTTTCTATCCTAAGCCAAACCTACCAACACTATAACTACTCATCTAAACTCTTTGAAAGCTTCCGCAACCCTTAACCTAAATCACCCGTTTTCGACAACTCTAACTACTCCTCGTCGACGATCGAGCAAACATTGTGAAATGACTCGACTCAAATTGGGCCGGTTCACATCACATTATCCTCCTATTTATGTGTTGGAGAGGGGTTATGGGTAGTTCATAAACTTTGTAAGGAACTTTTGAAGCCATATTTCTTTTTTTGTTTCCTCAAAAGTAACCACATATTCGACTTTCATAGTAGAGTCAGCAATACAGCTCTGTTTGACACTTCTCCATACTCTGGATCTGCCGTCTAAGACAAAGACACAACCTGATGCGGATTTCCTTTTTCATGTGTTCCTTTTCTTTTGTTGTCTTAGGACAATCCTCCAAAGAAAGATAAATCCCGATACAGAATGTTGAGTTCCCTTCTTTGTATCGGCCATGACATAACATTTTAATATCTTACCTAGGTATGAAGCTTGTAATAATGTTATCACCATGTTCTCTTAATCTCTTAGGATTTGAATACCTAGAACAAAGTCAACTCTCCTAAGTCATTCATGCTAAACTATTAAGTTAACCACAATTTAATTAATGACAATGTATTTGCATCATTTCCAATTAGTATAATGTTATCGACAATGAGAAAGACCACATTTTCATCCTCAATACATTTATAAACACAAGGTTCATCTACATTTTGCTCAAATCTAAAAGTTTTGATCACTTTATCAAATTTTTTATTCTATGAATGGGATGCTTGCTTAAGTCTAAATATGGATTTAAGTAGTTTATAAACTTTTAGCTCGTTTCCTTTATCTATATATTTAGTAAGTTACATCACGTCGATGCTCTATTCAAGATAGTCATTCAAGAATGTTGTCTTGACATCCATTTGCTAGATCTCATAACTGAGTGCTGCCACAATGGATAAAAATATGCAGATTGACTTGAGCATGCCAACCAAAGACAAGGTTTCTTCGTAATTGATACATTCTTTCTAAGTATAACACTGTTCTACAAGTTTAAACTTCTAAATTTTCACTTTTCCATCCGCATTTCTTTTTTTCTTATAGATCCACTTACATCCTATAGGTTTAATATCTCGATCAGGCTAGAGATGTTACAATTAATATTATTTTTTAAAATTTAATATTAGATAGGGTTTGGTTATAATTTATGCTACCAAACACGATATAGAGACACTCTATCTACTCAAAACGTATAAAAAAATTAAATTTTCTTGTAACTACAAAATGATGTAATTATTTATAATAACTAGAGTTTCATCTAATTACTTGGGTGTGTCCAAATGTCATGAGACACAAAGAGTGTCTCATGGAGGTCAGGTGATTAAATGAGGCTCATTCCACTTATTTGGACTGGCTCAATTCGTAGAACATGTTGAGAGGCCTATCTACTTGAAGCCTTAGTGGCCTAGTGAAACACTTAGGAAAATTAAGGTTGTCATGGTAGATATGGAAACTAATCTTAAAAGATTTGTAATCTTAGGGGATCATGTAAATCTCTTAAGAATCTCAATTGTAGATTGGCTTTGATCTCGACCATCAATGTAAAGTAAATTGTACTATTGGATCTAGGGGAGCTCAACTATAAATAAATGCCTTCCCCCTCATTTGTATCCATCCCATTATTGCTTCATACTTGAGTAATAGAATACTTTGAGATTATTTACTCAAACACTTTGTGAGCATTGGTTTCTTGTATTTTTTTTGTTCTCTCGTTGCTTCTTTGTCCTTAAGTTGCTTCCACTCTATTTTCAGTGCCTTAGAGAATTTCTATCAAGAATTCTCACTTTATGGGAGTTAATTTGACTTAAGTGGATTTGAAAAAAATAAATTCGCCTAAAGTTGCACAGATTGTAAGGCTAAAGTTCTAACCTCGTGATAGTTGGTATCCAAGCTAAGATTCGAAGGTGTCGGTCGAGATGACAAAAAAAAGTAGAAGATTAAATTAAGCCAATGGGGACCCATGAGAGGGCTAAGAAAGTTAGGCGATCGAGGGGCATGCTGTAGTATTTTGAAAGTAGAGTACTCAATCTCAAGGAATCCAAGAGAGATGTGAGGGAGACACTCAAAGTAGTTGAGGGACGCACCGATGAGCTAAACTCAATAATGGGGCAACTCAGGGAATTTGTGTTGGTGTCTGTCAATTCCAATTTGAAGGTGATGCAAGGGTTTCTCAATTCCACTATGGATAAGTTGAAAGTAAGAGATGATACTCTTGAGGCCACGATGACGACCTTGAAGAAACAGGTTGAGGAGCTTAAGAAGGAGCTCATCGTCTATAAAGTTACTTTGGGTAATGGGATGTTGGCTTCGGAACTAAAGATAAATATTCCCAAACTAAAAGAGTTTAAAAGGAAGAGGTCTACAAGGGATGTTGACAACTCTCTCGGGAGGATGGAACAATACTTCTTTACAATGAGAATTGAGAATGATGCCACTATGGTAAACAATACTCCAATTTATTTTACTAATGTCACTCTGTTATAGTGGCATCATAGGTTCACGAATGAGAGACGAGGTAGTACTACTATTGAGACTTAGGTGGTATTTCAGAATGAATTTAGAAAGAAATTTCACCCACAATATGCCAAGAAGAAGGGTCGAGCTAAGTTGCATCGACTTATGCAACAAAGAACTATTCAAGAGTATTATAAGAGTATACCCAAATACCAATCATGAGATGATTGTAATTACATACTTATTTTACCTTGTTGTTAATATAAGGCATTGTCATTATTATTTCAGTTTATTTTTAAAACTGATTAATAATAGAGTCATGAGAATAATATGATTATTCTTAAAAAGTCCTTAATCAAGTATTATTATAGGTTTGGATAGTAAGAATGCATTGAGATTAATGTGTAATTGATTGATGAAAAAGTGTTGTCATTGACATAGGGATGTCAAAATCTATACATGAGATGTGTTAGAAAACAACATATTGAACTGATCCACTGTGAGTATGTTTCTTAGATTATTATGTAAGAGTCACAACATTACTCATATTGATAAGTATGTACATGATCCTTAGACTTGAGATCATCATTGTCCTAACATCATGAGTCATATATTTTGATGTAGTCAAACGTCTACCGTAGCAGGTTGTACTATAAAGATTGATGTTGGATATACCATAATCCATGTAATGGGATATGATTGATTAAGATAAAATTTGTCCCTCCTACATAATCGGAGTAATATCTTGGGCTACTTGATGGAGTGAGACTAGAAATACATGGTCATGCTCAAATAAGTTTATATGAGATATAACATTTATTTGTTTATTGTAGTCTACTTAGAATATCAAGAAATATGAGATTGGGCTACAAGTATGACTATTCCATGACTTGTGTCCAATCTAGATATAAATGATAAAAGGAAAAAAATTATCACAGAAACGTTATGTCAAATCACGACTTCTTGTAACTTATGTAGCAATGAATTGCTAAATGCCACTCATTGCTTGTAACATTAGAAATGTTCTAGTATTACTACTAATGTTATAAGAGCCTATAGGGTCACACCCTATGGTTAAAGCCAACAGACTTTACGCAAAATACAATGGGTGTATACCATCCTACATACATCAATGGTGGATAGTATCACCTGGCGGACACGATTTGCAACTATTTTCCTAGACTTAACATTCTTTTCGAAAGAATATAAAATTTTAATACCTTCCATTATTTTCTCTAGGAGTAAAATAGAATTATTCTATTTTTATTATAGATAATTAATAAAAGTAATAAGATCTCTGACGATGTATGGAAAGAAGTAAGAAATTTTCAAAAAGGTTTAACAACCAATATTTTTTAAATTCTCTCTAAAAAGTTGAAAGAGTTTTGCTGCCTGTGCTTGATTGGGTGGACTATGTAGCGGCCGAGACGATTCTGTAGTGACTTGAAATCGACATTCTAAAGGAAATTAGATTGAAAATGTATATTTTTTAACCATGTTTCAACCCAATTCGTTCCTCATACTTGGATCTTTGGTTGATGATCGCTGAAATAATTTTTTCGTTGCGTCACAGGACGTACTGGTGATCCAACAAGTATGTTTGGGATTTCACTAAGTTGTTATTCCAAATCCCTTATTTGAGTTAGAATGAGGCATTCTATTAGTTCAAGGATGGGTTGAAGCCTTGAGCGAAACAAGAATTGGGTGACTAGGGGCCAATAACTTACCAAAGCTATAACCAAGGTAGAATCTTTTGTCGAGGTAATGGGAAACCACCTAATGGTAAGAGAAAACCCAACAGTCATCTAAAGGACAATGAGAATGAAAAGAAGCCAATATAATACTTTTTATGTAATGATCTACATAGGGTGCAGTACTACCCACAGTGATCCATGTTATCTGTGACTAGCAAAAAAGACAAGGCGGAGCATGATGAGGAAAATGTATTAAGTTTTGGATCAATAATACTCAATTCTACTAAAGCGAAAAAGATCGTAAGCAGAAAAGGTTGATGTTTGTGGACATCAACATTGCAGGCCGAATGAGGAGTGCTCTTGTGGATACAAGGGCATCTAATTTGTTTATATCGAAGAAAGTTGTGAGTAAACTTGGCCTCTCAGTTATCAAATCGACTAAGAGAATTATGATGGTTAATTCCAAATAGGTCCCAATTGTGTGGGAGTAACACAAAGAGTTGAGTTATAGATCGGGGAGTGGAAAGACAAGGAAGATTTCAATGTAATTCATTTAGATGATTACAACTTCATACTTGTCTTGAATTTCCTTAACCAAATTAATACTCTTCTAGTTCATTTTACCAATTACATGTATATATTGGATACTCATTAACGACAATGCATGGTGCTGATGAGTCGTGATGAGAAAGGTAGAACAAAGATATTATCAACAATCCAACTAGTCGAGGATGTTCATTATGGTAAGAACATCAACTTGGTGGATTGGAGTGTTAAGAAGACCCCTTTGGAAATATATAAGAACATCAAAAGTAAAGACATAAGTCGAGGCCATTGTTCTAAAGGGCAGAGCTGCCCGATAGAGAGGCTAGTTGGGAAACAATCGAGGCATTGAGAAAGTTCTGAAGTGAGTCAAACCATTGTCATTTCCAAGACGCGATAAAGGTGTCGCGAGATAGTGAGAGAGGATGTCACAGGTTACGGATCAGAACCCGTGACTAATGCACAAAGAGCATCCTTTGAAGGTTAATTGATTACATGTGGCTCATTGACCCACTTGAACTGACCTGATTCTTTGAACATGTGGAGAAGCCCATCTACTTGAAGCCTTGGTGGTCTAGTGAAATACTTAAGGAAAACTAGGGTTGCCATGGTAGATATGGAAACTAATCTTAGAAGATTTAATTTTGTAATCTTTGGAGATCATGTAAATCTCTTAAGAATCTCAATTGCAGATTGACTTCGATCTCAACCATCAATGTAAAGTAAATTGTACCGTTGGATATGGGGGAACACAATTATAAATAGAAGCATTCCCCTTATTTGTATTCATCTCATTCATTACTTCATACTTGAGTAATAGAATACTTTGAGAGCATTGTTTTTTGTGCTTTTTTCTATTCTCCCATTGTTTCTTTGTCTTTGAGTTACTTCCGCTTTATTTTTGATGCCTTAGAGAATTTCTATCTATAATTCTCATTTTACGAGAGTTAGACTGACTTAGGCGGATTTGAAACAAAGAAATTGCCTAAGTTTGTGCGGTTGTAAGTTTTAGCCCTATAACACAATCACATGCTAAGGAACTAAAATTTGATAAATCCTTTAACAAATGCAAACTTTATTTATGGGTAAACTATTCCCAAGGTAACTAAACTATTAGTAAGTATATATTTTGGTCACTCAACTTCAAAAAGTTATAAAATAATCATTGAACTATTCAAAAGTTTTTATTTATGTAACTAAACTATTCAAAAGTTTTTTATTTAAGCTACTAGATTGTTAAGTTTTTTATATAAAAAGTTCAAGTAGCGAGCTCTAAACGATAATTCATCAATCAGTACTTATGGATCAGTATCCATCGATGAGTAGAAAAATGTACCTTAGATCTAATTTGACATTCTGTGTCAGAGATTGAAGAAAAAAGTTGTTTATATTTTGATTAAGTTGTAAAAAAAAAAAGAGGAATAAGAGCTTTCGAACGAGATTAATAGTTTAAATGACAAAAAAACATATTTCAAATAATGAAAGCATTCGAATAACCTTTCGAATAGTTTACTTTAGTATCATTAGATAGTTTAACTTTTTTCTATTTATCCCAAAAACAAAAACCATATTTCAAAAAGGAAAAGAAAAGGGAGCATATTTTCGAATTTCGCGGATCTCATCGCATCGTATTTTGCAAAAATATCACAGCATCTAATTTCCTTTTGAATAACATATTAATAATTTATTTTTCTTATATTCAATTCCTCCGCCTTCTTCAAGGTAAAACGAACTTTTTGTGTGTTCTTTTTTCTTAAATTTCACCTCTTAATCACGATTAATCCCCCCTTTTCTGTCATCTGTTTGATAGGAATTTTAACTCTCAATTCGATAGCTCATCAAAGAATTGGAATTGGTTCCTAGTTGAAGGTGGTGAAATCGGGTACTTCTTTATTTTGGGGGTTTTTTTAATTCCGATCTTATCTATGTTCGTCAATTTTAGTTCCGTTTAGAATTGGAGTTGTCTTACGTGAAACTATCCGTAATTCTATTTGTAAATTTGGTTTCAAATAAAATTAGATGATGATCCCCAATCCCGCTTTAACTATTTTATTAGCCAAGGATTTAATTGAAAAACAAGGGATTTTAGAAAGAGAAGTCTTAATTGTGCTGAGGGGTTGCCAAATATTATTAAAAGGGTGAAAGTGATTGAAAAAAAGACTTAGCATTAGATACTAATATTCTGTTTTAATGATTTTTCCTTCCCGAATTTTGGAATTTCGAGTTCTCATTCCCTGTTGTTGTTGTTTTATTGTGAATGTTATCGCATACGATTTCTGTATATCTAATAGTTGTCTTAAGAGATAGCACTCTCATCAATTTCCCGCTGAGGGCTAGTTGTTGAATGAGTTTGCGCCTTCTTTCAGTCAGATGTTTTTCACTATTAGTTTCCTTTTCTTTTTTTCCGCTTGTAATTTCAGGAATTCGGAATGTTATGGATTTTACTATCATCTTTTTCATATTGAATTTTCAAACCAACATTATCCATTACAACTAGCACTTTGGAAAAATCATCTTTCTTATGGCCCTTTTCAATGATTGCAGATATGCAGAGCCAGCTTATCTGTACTGGGTGTCGGAGCATTCTTCTTTATCCTAGAGGTGCTACCAGTGTTTGCTGTGCATTATGCAATACAATTACTCCCCCTGGTACACTTCATTTCTCTTTCTTATCATTTACAAATGTAAAACCATTCATTGGTTTTTTGAAGTTGAGAGCAGTTGCTGGCTTTCAGTATAATGGACAATTGGTGATCATTTCTGCTTGAAAATCAAGAGATATAGTTCATAAAGTTGTTATTTTTCTTTATGTTCTAAGTGGCCCTATCAATGTTTAGTACATGGTGTAATAAAGAAACAGTGAAATCAAATTCATGGCAATTTGCTTGTATCAGCTTAATGCTGCTTGTGTTAGAGATTTGGATGTTATGTTCTTGGCTGATTGTTGAATATATTATTCGTTAGACATAGTCTGTTTTATAGTAGAATTTCTTGCTTTTATACTTGCTTCTTTATGTGAACTTGATTGTATAAGATAGATAACGACTGAGTTCGAATTATACGAGCACTCCAAACAAATCATAAATAATTTTTATGGTCCATAAACCGTGCTCCATTTGAACTGTCGGAAATATGACTCCATCTTGCCAACAGCTGAAATCTACCACCTAAGTTGGCTTGATTGTGCCTCCAACCCCCTCCAAAAAAAAACAAAGGTCGTTATCTTGACAAGATTATTGATGGCTCTCATTAATTGCAGGGTTAACCTGCCAGCAATGCTCTAGGTAGAGTTTTTTCCAATCCTTTAAACAGACAGTCTATTGAACTTCCACTCTATTGTATTTTTAGATGAATCTTCTTTTTCCTTTTTCATGTTGGTTTCCTTTGTTGATAGATAGTTCGAAACCATCTGTTAATGCTAATTATGGTGTTGTTATCCAGAATTTATTAGAGAAATAAGAAAATTTAAGTGAAAGAAAAATTAAACATGGGGTGGTCAGTAATATTCCTTGTGTTTCGATATGTAAATAAGTTGAATCAAATTATTATGGCTTGATCACCAAGTTTGTAAATAAGCATGCAGGGATGGAAATGGCTCAACTCATATGTGGAGGTTGTCGAACATTGCTAATGTATACACGTGGAGCAGCAAGTATAAGATGCTCTTGCTGTCACACCATTAATGTTGCACCAGGTACAATTTAATGATTCTGTGCATGTGATATAAATTTGTGGTTGTAATGTTTGGAATTGCGGAAATGATTCTGTTAAAGAAGAATGGAAAATTATTTTTGTGCTTTTAAGAAAATATAATGCTTGTAGGTTGAAGATCTGTTTCTTCAATTTGTTTCTGCACTGTAAACGAGTTTAAGGAATCTTGTTCATTTTTCTTTTCTAAAAAAGGGGGAATGTGATTCCATTTCCTGATCAGTGCTTCTTTGTGCTGTATTTGGTTTTCCAGCGTTACAATGTGTCGAGCATGGATGTCTTTTATTACCTTTATATTCTTTGTTTCTATTGTCATTGTCATCTTCGTTTGGTAGTCTTCTGAGCTACTTTAGTTCAAGATATCACTGGTGGATAATGGCTGTTCTAATCAAATTTGAGAGTGAGTACAAACCATACAGTATTTTCTGTTTTGTTTCTTCATTCATCTCATACCATTGGTTTTCCAGGTTGCCTTGCAATGCGATTAAAATAGGTTATCTTATGTTTTGTCAGTTTTTTCTCTCTTTTTTCACCTTTGTGATTCCTAGCTTGTTTACTGAGTTTTTCTGAACATGGAGTAGCATCCAACCAGATTTCTCACATCACTTGCGGGCACTGCCGTACAACTTTAATGTATCCATATGGAGCTCCATCAGTCAAATGTGCTGTCTGTCAATATGTTACTAATGTTGGTGTAAGTATGATTGAATTGATGCAACTTTCAATTGTCATTAACATATAAATATATATAAAATAATATGTAGAGATTCAAAGATTTGCTTTCATTTCACAAGAGGCTAAGAGAGGGCCATATTATTTCATAATTTGGTCAATAGTAGTCATTATTTCCCTTCGTATCTTATTTCTTGTTTTCTGATCTATGAAGTCACCTGAAATGAGTTTCAGTTTTTCAAAATCTTTAATTTCTTTAGCATTATCCATTTTTGTGTGCAGCATTTACTGTTGCTGCAAGCCCTTTGCCGTAGTGCTGTTGAAAATATAATTATATTTTCTTGTTTTTTGTGTCTTTTGTCTTCCCCCCCCAGGGGTCTCCCTCTCTCGGCTGGGGACATACCTCTCAAATTTGGTCTTACCGGCCATTCACTTATCAAATATTCAAATTTTATGCAGCCTTTCATGCTGGGGCGTAGATTTTCTTACATTGCAATATATTAGACATCAATGGTTTAATGGTATCGATTGCCCCTGGTCAAATAAATATCAGTCAAAAGGCTTTTTCTTTGCTAAGTTTTCTAAATTTAATCGGAAGGATTAGAGCTTATTATCCGCTTTTGCCCATCCAATAAATATTTTTTTGAGAACCTTTGTGAGATACTTTATATGCATGAGTATGTTTATAGGGAAAAAGTTAGAACTGTAATTGGAGGTTCACCCATTCCTTACTCTCTTATCATTCAGATGGGCAATGTAAGGGTTCCCCTTCCCGTAAACAGACCTAATGGGAAAGCTGCCACAGGGTCTATGGCTACGCCATCTGCTTCGCCAGTAAGTTCTGAAGCTTTACATATTTGTTAGGTTTATTATGAGGAAAGGTAGATGATTTTGAGTAGTCAACTGTTTACTGAATCTAACCTTTGGCTTTAAATATTGTATTCATCAGAGCCAAACTGTTGTTGTTGAGAACCCCATGTCTGTTGACGAGAGTGGGAAATTGGTAAATACAGATTTAACAGCATATGTTTAAGCATTAATATGTGCTATTCATTTTTTTCAAAGTTATTCCACATGGTGAAGGTGGATAGTGATAAAATTATGCATTTGCAGGTGAGCAATGTCGTGGTTGGCATAACAACTGGCAAAAAATGAATAATCCAGTGTGGTACTTGAGTTTGATTGTTGAGGAATTGATTGTGTATATCAAGTTGAAGCTGGCAAAACCATTAGCATTGTATTCGAAGGGATAATGTGTGATGTACATCTATTAGTGTACGAATTGATGGAGATGGAAAGTCTCATTTATATGATTTTTAAAGTGAAATTAATAATACCGAATGTGTACTTTCATCTTATCTGCTATATTGTTATTTTTCCCTGCTTTTTTATCTGAGATATTCCAATATTTGGTAGCTGAGTATTGAACTCTTGTGGGTGATGAAACCAACAGAAATAAATCTATACATTGTGTATATATGTATAGAGTTATTTTCTCTTGCTTTTTTATCTAAGATATTCGGTAGCTGAGTATTGAACTCTTGCTAGACTTATAGACAAATGATAATCTTATATTTTTTTTATTGAAAATAAGTAATTAAAAATAAAAGGAGTTTTGAAATTAAAAATTATTGGGAAGAGTTGATAAAATTAGGATAAGTTCAAAACAAGTAACATGCTCGTAACTACAACAACTAATAGGCCAACCGTTTATTTTACTACTTTTTAAAAAAAATTTAGAATTACTTGTTTTAGAAATTATTCGAAAGTTATCTATGATAAGGAGGGTGGGGGGATGAGAAATGAGAAAGATTCAGGCTTTTAGGGAGATGATTGAGAATTTAAGTTGCATTGATTTGAATTTTAAGGGTTTGAGGTTTGCATGGTTTAATACAAGGGAGGATGGTCTCATTGAGGAAAGGATTGACAGGGCTTTGGGAACTTTATCATGGATTGGCCAGTACCCTAGTGCTTAAGTTTTTAATCTGCTAATGGTAGGATCTGATCATCCTCCTATGCTGGTTGATACTGAAGTGAAGGATAAGAAAGGGCCGAAGCAGTTTAAATTTGAAGTTGTGGGCAAGTTGGATGGAGGATAGTGGCTACATCAAGAACTAAGGTGAACTGATTGGCAAAAAATGGAGCAGAAAGATGTTCCCTAATAATAGAAAGCTGATTGATGAGATTCTAGAAAGAATCGGGGAGATTTAAAATAGTAGGTGTAATGATAAGAGGAAATTAGGAAAGCTGAATGGGGAATTAAAAGAGAGATGGGAAAGGGAGGAAAAGATTTGGTTTCAAAGATGTAGGGTGAAGTGGTTAGAGTTTGGGGATAGGAATACTATTTCTTTTCACATGGCTACATTGCAGAGGAGGAAAAATAAGGTGCTTAGGGTGAAAGGGGATGATGATCAGTGGATTGAGGATGAAAGGGTGGTCGATGCTGATACTAATAAAGATTTAAGTAGAGAGGTCGATAGATTGAAATCATGCAAGCTGCATATCAGCTAGGTGCAGTGAAGGCAGCAGGGCCTGATGGTTACTGTGGTTTCTTCTACCAGAATTATTGGGAGATAGCTAAAGAGGTTGTGGAGGCAATGCAAGAATTTTTCTCAAAAAGGGTGTTTGGAGAAAGATCTAAACTACATAAATGTGATGTTTATACGAAAGTTAAATGTTAAGAAGAGGTCTTCCAGTTTATGCCTATTAATTGTTGCAACTCTGGCTATAAGATAATGTCCAAGGTTATGACTAATATATGGAGAAGTTCATAACCCAAGAGCAGAGTGCATTCATCGAAAATAGACACATTCGTTGCAAATGAAGTTTTTCATCACATCACTTAAAGAAGGGGAAGAAATTTGAGATGGCTTTGAAGGTTGACATATGGGGTTGTTATGGATTATGGAATGCATGTCCTATTTTGGTCACATTTGTTGTTTGTAGATGATTCGTTGTTCTTCCAATAATATTGATGTCCATCTTGCAAAGTCGGGACATTATTAATTTGGCCAAGTCAAGTGCTATTTTGAGTACTAATAATGTCCCTGCTCAGAAAACTAGGAACCCTGGTTCATGTTTAGGGGTTCTAAGTTTGTGGAGTAAAACCATAAATTTTTTGAAAGAAAAAAGTTGTCACAAGGAGGGAGAGGCAGCGGCTTGTGGTCGTCCAATATACATAATGCATTGTTATAAGAAGAAATGAATGTGGTTTTGGTGGGGTGAAAAGCAGGAAGAGAGAGATTCATTGGTGAATAAAATGAAGGAATGTGGTGGTATGGGTTCCAAAGATGTTGGCTTAATGAATGTGGCTTTACTAGCTAAGCAGTGTTGGAGGCTTACAAGTAGAGGTGTGCAAAGGAGAAGGATCCGAATCCAATACAATGTATAAGGAGAGTGTTGTTGAAATGAAGGTTGGATTAAAAGAGTGCAAGAGGTTTTGTTGATTGTAGAAACTGCTTAGGAAGGATTGAAATTTGTTGTATAGAAAGAGTGGAAGAAAGTTATAACGAGGGATTGGAAGAGAAGCTAATAAAGTGGCAGCTAAGCAAACAAAAAAGGGGTATCCTCTCTCTCTCTCTCTCATTTCCTTCCATTCTCTATTTTTTTCTACCCTATTAAAATTATTGCATTATCGG
Source organism: Gossypium hirsutum (assembly GCF_007990345.1). Lineage (NCBI taxonomy): Eukaryota > Viridiplantae > Streptophyta > Magnoliopsida > Malvales > Malvaceae > Gossypium > Gossypium hirsutum. The sequence continues at coordinate 66,549,038 of NC_053442.1, read as the reverse complement.
AAAATGATAAGTTCATAACCTACCGTATTTAATAGAGTAAATTTTTTTATTTTGAAAAAGTATACATACTTTCTTTCAACTTTAAACACACTCGTAATTTTATTTCTTTAATAAAAATAAAATAAGTAATTAAAAATTAAAGGAGTTTGAAATTAAAAACTATGGAAAAGGGTTAACATAAATTCAAGTAAACCCTTAATAAAATACTAAAAAATCAATTAAGCTCCGACCTTAATTCACACTTAATTGAGTCTTCATTGTTAATAAAAAAATTAATTAAGCCTCTTTATTAATGATTTTTGTTTTTAACCACGTTGATCGTTAAAATCAAATGACGAACCAATTAGATGGCAAAATGTAATAGGTTCTAATTTTATCTTCTATTTTTCTCATAAAAATTATAATAAATTATAAAAAAATACTTATGAATTTTTTTTTATAAATTTTATAGGTTTTCAAAAAAATTATAAATATTATAAAAATTACAAAAAAAAATCTAATAAAGCCTAATATATTATAAAAAAATTACAAATTAACAAAACATATTTAAAAAATTATAAGCATATATTAAAGTTTTAGAAAAATTAAAAATTATAAAAAAAGTCATCTAAATCCTTAAAATAATAATGAACATATAACATCAAATCAATTGTTCATAAAAATTAGAAATTGTAATAATAAAAAGGTAATGTAAACCCTTAAAATCATAATGAACACCTTACACCAGACTAATAGTTGAATAATGGTCATTTACACCCTTAAAACTTTTTTTTTGCAACTATATAATTTCTTGAAATAAGAAAACTTTTTTTTGGTTAATTCTTCTTGCAAGTACATACTTTTTTTTTAATTAAGAAGGGTTAGAGATGATATAATTGTTTTATGTTAATTTCTTTTAATCATTCAAATAACGATCGAGTGCTTTATAACAATGAGCGCTTGCTATTCCTTTTATAGATAAGTTATCTCTCCTCCAAACCAATCCCTCAATGCATGCTCTAATAGGGTGAGTGTATGCTTCTTTCCTTACAAGATCCATTGTTCTAACACTTCTCGAAAAGAAGTTTAGCACTCCATGGTGTTTTTGAATTTAATTTTGCAGATATCCTCGTTTCGATATAAATTGCAAAAAGCTTGTTTGGAGCATCGTAGTAGACGAAACTTATTTGCAGAATTCATACTTTTTATTTTTTCAATTAAATACTATCCTGGAATAAAAAAACTGAAGGTGACTTAACTACTTTTTTTAATTTCTTCTAATCTCTCAAGTGACCGAGTGCTCCATAAATAATGAGCGCTTGCTACCTCTCCTCCAAACCCGTTATGCGCTTTCTGGTAGCATGAATGCGCACTTCTTTCCTTGCAGAAAGTTTAGCACTCTACGGTGCTCTTGAATTTCATTTTGCAGTTGCACTCAATTTCTTTGATTTGAATATGATGAAAGCTTGCGTACTCAATTTCTTTAATTCAAATTTTGTGAAGCCTATTTGCAACATTTCTTTGAGTTGAATCAAAGAATTTGATGAAGCTTTTTTTTTTTTAGCATCCATAGGAGTACTCAATTTCTTTAATTTGAATATGACGAAATGGAAACTCGATTACTTATCGAGCCTCAATGGTAGAGTAATTTTGGAACGCGACATGAATTAATAGTTTTCTACGATTTAGTACTAACATGCATGAGCCTCTATTTATAGATTGATAGAGTAACCTTACAACACGATATGAGTTAATAGTGTTTTGCAGTTTAGTACTAAACACGCATGTCTCGTGAACTACCTACCTTTAGAAGCAATAAATACATGCCCCAATCACGCCAGCTATGTGAACAAAATAAAAATGAGACTTTGCCATTCTTTTCAAAATAGCACTTAAATAGCGAAATTTCAAGGAAAAATTTCAGAAATAATTTAAGTTTATACATATATTGAATTCTTTACCACTAAATCTTATCCTAATAAACTGTGCATCGTCATCTTTACAAACTTACTAGCAAAATGCTTCTGGTTTTTAGTTTTTATGCATTGTTTAAACTCTTAAATGCATTTCAACTGTGAACAACTTGCCATCACTGCCATGCATTTTGGATGAATTTATTATTGTTCAATGAACAAATATTTAATATTCATACAAATACATTTTTCTTATTGCAAGATATATGTGCAATTCTAACACACATTACTACAACTTAAAAGCGTGCCATCGTCTTGCTGAGATTAAAACCACCTTACAAAAGGAGCTAATGAGCCTTGAATTTACTCCCCAAAGCATACATTTGTAAAACGTGCAACTTAGTTTGAAAGAAGAAAGTTCCAATAAGGGCAATTGCATTGTGAAGCCCACTCGTATAAACAAGCAACAGTTTAAAAATGATTAAACATCATTCTTTTTCAAGTAGGCAAAGCACAACAAGAGTTAAAGCAAACTTAAATGGAACATGTTTCTATGCCTATGTAATTACATGAAAAGAAAGGATGGGATGAGCAGCACACACAAATCCCATGGATGCAGAGGATGAAACAATTTCTTACAGGTAAAACTCATGTCAGGTCATTTTCATCCAGTGCTTCTTCCTCACCTTTAGCAGCTTCTTCCTTTAGTTCAGCCACATCACCAGTAGGCAACTTCCTTGCAAGCTTTATGATCTGCACACACAATTTCATTTTCTCACTCAAATTGTCTGCAATTGAAGGAATAGCATTCCATGTCCCGAATCACTGTCTATCTGCTTTGTAAGATTAAAATGAAATATAGACAGGTACATTCAAAAGCAACCAAGATTTTCAGGAGTCCCCACTAACACCACCTTATGTTTTTTTCTTTAATGCCTTCTTCTCTTAGCCAAGATGATATGCAGAGTGAAAATCATATTCTAATATCTAGTTTGACCACTGAAAGCTAGATGATAAGCGAAGGAGAACAGCATCAACTAGAAGATGGGAGCTACACTGTTGTGTATCCCACCATCCCATTCCACATTGTAGAAAATGGAAATCGTACACTTTTTATTATATATTTTAATATACAATGAGTTCAATAGGAAAATGCCAAAATAAATCAACTAGGACACAATAGAAACAACAAAATAGAAGTATGCTCCACTTAGCCCTTTTTCAGGAGAAGAAACTCAAATGACAGCTTATAACAAAAACCAAAATCTTCCAACTTCAATGATATTTTCCCTTTTCCTACCATGGTCAACTTTATGATCTCAGTTTTTTAATTGCCTATATAAAGGTTCAAAACGCATGTATTTATTATATCTGTGGCCCAGGTGTGCATGGACATGTGCTTTAAATTTTGAATTCCTTTATTCCCATGTTAGTTCTTTAGAAGATCCTCTAAGCCAAGGGCAACTATAAGCCAAGTATCACATAAACTGCATGGTTTTAGGCCAATTAGAATCTTCCATGGTTGCATGGGTTGAATCTTAGGCTAAGTGATTTAATCCAACTATAGCATGCAGAAGATGAAATGTCCCCACAAAATCATTCACTTTATTGTAGGAGAGGCACATGTATTTCCAAAAACAAAGGTGCAAATGGTCAAAAAAACATACCACATTGTCAAGATTGGAAATAGTACTCGACTGACCTACACGTTTGATTTCTTCTACATCACCTTCTGTATAAGCAGAAAGAAGTTTACTAGCACAACGGTTCTGATCACTTCTTAAGAAAGCATCAATTCTGAAAATATCCATAGACAATAGTAGTTTAGATCACCTTTTCTGTAAGCAAATGTCATTATCTTTAAGTATAAAAGATAAAACAGGAAACAAAAACAAATGGGTAGACAGTATTGTTGGTTTCTTCTAGATGCTTTCAGCTACAGCATTAATCTTAAGGATACATAACGTAACTGGTTTTCCTTTATGTGGCAGGGGAGACAACATTACGCCTTAAAAACCAAACATTGAAATGGTAGGAATATATGATGTGATTTTCACAATAACAATCAAAAAACAAGTTAGAGTAGCAGGAAGTTTAACTATCATCATTCTATTGCTTGATGCCTTTAATATACATGAAAATGCTTAACAACATCCATTGGGGGGGGGGGCATAATATTGTAATAATAAACAAAAAAGTTTCCAAAGTCATCAGTGTAAAGAAAATTGTGAATGGGATCCACATTTTTTTACACTTAAGGGGAGAGGACAGAACTTTATAAAATAAGGGGAAAAACACAATTTACAATACAGTAAGACTACAGGGCAGAGAATCAATGCTAGTGTTTTAATGCATTTGGTAGACATATAGATTGACAATTTTTGAGAAAATTCCCATAGAAAACAAACACCTAACATGCGTTTAGTTCAATTTTGTCTAGGTGTTGAAGAATGAAGATATTATTGACGGTTGTTTTCAGTTGCTGGAGAATTACCTTTTTCAGGCAATGTCTCATATGATAGTGATGAGTACCTAAGTATCAATCAAAATTAAAATGATAGTGCACTAACAAGATCAGCCAGTCCAGAGCCGCTAACCACATTCCTGAGTACTACAAATGCCTCAATACATATTGGTTTGAAAGGTAGCTCAAAGATAACTGCACTTACTGTGAACAATCATTGTAGCACTTCTCTGCTTGCTTTAAGTCATGAGCATAAAGATACACAATAATTGCACTCAGATACGCCTGAAATTATATATATTAGGGTTAGCAGATTGTTACCAACAAAGTTCCTTTCAGCAAATGAACAAAAGAAGAAAATGTTAGTGTTAAACAAGCAAAAAGAACAACAGCCTTCAGATGATAGCAAGAAGGTGATCTTTATTAAATCACATGGTACACAGATCAATAACACCTCATGGGATTAAGTTTTTATCACATATACAAAGCTATACTTTGTTAGAGATGGTGCATAAAGAATTAACCCGAATTAAGTAGAACCATGCAGTAAATACCACTTAAGGAAGTAAGTTTCACAATACTTAAAATCAGATTTAAAAGTCAGTTTATTCATGAAAAAACTCAGTTTATACAGGCAAATAGGTATATGTCACATCTTCCAGAGTCAACCAAAACTTGTTGGGAAATTTGATTTGGAAAGCACTTTCTTGATCAGCATACCAAGTCCAAGATAGGCGCCTTCAATTTGAGAAAAGAAGGAATCTTTTAGATGGTTTCAGTATATAGTCCAAAAAAAGTTCATGCAAGACTGTCGCCACTAGGACAAAAATCCTACTTTCATCCTTGCAAAAATGTTAACAAAAAAGAAAGTTTTGTTTTATCTCCTACCAGCCACAATAAGAAAGAGATAAAGGGTTGGAAACATAAAATGTTCTGCAGAAAGTAGCAAAAATATGTGTAATGGAACTAAACTGCAAGTTAATTAAGTCATAAAGCAGTTCAACACCACTACTTCTAAAAGCATACATGGATTTAGAGAGAAATTAGCAAAAATTAGCCACATTATACTTCTCAGGAAAAAATTATCAGCTGACTTACAAACAAAGGAATGGAATGGCAACGAATGGATATTTAGTAATTACGGAAATAGTTGGGCTGCAAAATATAAAGTCGCACCTTGCACTGACTATTTCTAGCATTGCACTTGTCAGCTGCTAAGCCCAACCTCAATAGGAAAGTAGCAGCATCAGTGAACCTGAGGATAACAAAAACATAAATAATGCCTACTCATATAAGGTTTGCTTATATATGCAAACAATGTAGTTGCCTACGACCAGATTCTCTAAATTTACAAGCATTCCAACACATTTGACATTTCAGTCATGAAGCAGTGCATGCTGCCAGGAGTTAACATGGATATTGGCTTAATGAAAGAAAAAAATACTTACTAGAAGTGCAACTAAACAAAGACAAAAATTGGCTTAAAAAAGGAATTACAATTCACACGCTTTAGGTCTACTCAACCTGAACTCCATAGTTCCAGACTAAAGACAAAGACACATAAAACCATTTGAAATCCTTTAGCCGAAAATAGGTCCGTATTTAACTACGAATTAATGATCATATGGTAGTAAAATCAAAAACTACCCTCCAGTTTTTGGTTTTTTCTTTTATTTTAAGAAACAGCAGTATTCTAATTTTAGGAATGTAATACACCACAAGGGTGTAACTTTCATTTATCAATCCTCTGAATGAGGATTTAATATATTGCCTCTCAACAGATTAAGAAGCAAATCCTTACTTCTCAAGTTTTACATAAACACTAGCAGCAGCTCGATACAGATCAAAGGCCATCTGTTCCTTTCCATCATCTTCAAGAATAACACAAGCATCGGTATATAGCTGAACAGCATCATCAGGCAAAGCATCCTCCAAAGCACTACAAAGAAAAAGTACTAAGAGATTAAAGAGGAAATTGCAGTTGTGATTCAGTCTGTGATGTTGCAACTATATTGTTGCATGTAAAACAAAGAGATTTTTTCTTTCTTTTAAAGGTTTCTTGAAATGATTATTGATTACACCAATTAATTGACAATATTAAGCAGAAAAGCACTAGGAAATAAATACATGTATAATACAAATAAAAACAATTACATCCTGCATGAATATTCATTTGAATGCATATTGGCATTGGAAATCAATATTCTCAAGTGATCAATAATAATTCCATAAACATGAAAGAGGAAAAAAGAATGAGTGAAACCGGAATCTTTGAATTTGAAAATTCAGAATATTCCACGTCCATGATATTTGGGCTATGCTTTTTCAAATTTCATGAAAATACCAAGAAATAAGATTAATTCATGATATTTTCTTGCATATTGTAAATAATAGTGTTTGATAGCCAATTCGAATCAAATAGCATATTCACAGATGTGACAGTAAAAAGAAACTATAATGACATTGGAAAGCTGATAAAACTCCACCATCTCCTATAATAAGTCAACAGTGGAGGAGAATGGTGGAGTCATATCAAAAGCTTTACAAGATGGACTTCAGTTGACTATATAAGATCAAGCAAAAGCACTTAATGGCGCAAATTCAACTTCATTTGAACTTAAGAACATTATGTCAAGTTCCATCTAAATAAAAAAGTTGACCATATATGATCAAGAAAAAACACTTAATGGAGCAAGTTCAACTTCAATTGAACTTCATGTCAAGTTCCATCTAAATAAAAATAAATGTGTATACGCAAGAGTACTAGCTATAATTGAAAAACCTGAATTGGAGATTAGTAGAGTTGAAATGATGTAAATCAGAATTCAGACAACATAAGGTTCAAGCAATGTCCATACCGGGCAGCCTTGGCAAGTGAATCAGATGCAGGTTGTGGTCTGTCACACTGCATGTATAGCTCAGATGCCCTTCTGTAAAAGTCGATAACCTCAGTCCAGTTGCGTAGTTCCTTTGCTAAAGCAGCAGCAGACTCCATGTGTTTAGCAGCATCCCAGGGACTGATTAGCTTATAAAGGATGTAACAACGGATATATATTTGCCTTCTATTTTTGGTACATGAACCCTCTATTATACCATCCCTGTCTCAAGATTCAAACTTTAGACCTCCAAGTTGAAGTCTTTAAGTATATACACACTGGATATGAAATAGAAAGAATAGCATTAAAAAAAATGTATAATATAAAGTGAAAGAAAAGAATTAAGGATACGAAGCTAGCATCTCTTGTCCTTTGGAAGCTTTCTCGAATGCCAACTTTGCTTTCTCATAATCCTTTGAAACTCGAAATCCATTTGCTACATACAGCATGAGCATCAATGAGAAAAGCCATTAGAACCATGACATTTACATGATCAATTTTGTAGAAGAAAATTCTTTTAAAAAATCAACTAAATATTTTAGATAAAATCCTAGATGTCGAATAATAAGTAGATAGCATACCAGCTTGTTCATATAAAAGAGTAGCACTTTTCCAATCTGCACTCCACCTTGTAAGACTTAGCTTTGTTCTACAAATATAAACAGATTAAGACATTAGTTAATATTTTCGATACAAGTTGGGTGATGCTTATTGATTCATTTTGCCACTTTTCCCCCCTTATGTACATCAAATCAATTTGATCATTTTAACTCTACAAGCGATGGGATCGGATATCAAAAACCAAAAAGTGCAAATCTAAGAATCTTAAGCTAAGTAAATTACAACACAACCTCTAAATATACATACAAGTAAGAGCATTAGAGAGAGAGAGAGAGAGAGAGAGGAGGCTAACAGTTTGTCGGCTTTGGAGATGAGCTTGTTGGGATCGGAGCTGGACATGGCGTCGGAGTTTTACTTTCTATGAATTGTGTTTGATTGGATTGGACTTTGTTTAATTTTTACGACTTTGATTTGATTTTATGCCGATTCCGTATGTTGGGGATAAAATTAAAATTTAAACGCAAAGAAACTAACATTAAAAAAAAAAAGTTGTTGATAGAAAAGTGGAAAAAAAAAAGAACACAATAATCATGATTTTTTTGTTAATTTAATAATTAATTTATAATTATTTATTTTTTTGATGAAATATTTGAATCTCAATTTATTGACTGAAATATGTTAACTTTAGTCATGAAAAATATACCAACTCAAGTTTATTTATTAAATGAACTTTAAATATAAAGGTTATTTTTTATTAATTATTCTATTTATTTTTTTATTCAATAATTTTTAATTAAAATAATAAAATTAATTACTTATAAAATCATTTTATAATTATTAAATTAAAATGTTAAATTGCATTATATTTTTATATAAATATATGTGAAATTTAATAGATTTTGTAATTAAAAATAAAGAAAAGTAAATCAATATAAATAATAACAAAATAATAATATTTTCATTTAAAATTTATTTAATAATAGACCTTAACAAGTTAATGGGATTGTAGAGGATGAGTTGTTAATGTTATTTTAGGGATATGTTAGTAATTTTCAAATCATAAAGAGTATTCATAAGTATTTTTTTCCTTTATATCGAATCAAATTATCATTATATGGTACACGGGCCTAAATCAAATTATTTTTCCCTTACAAATATGACATTAAAATTAATTATTGTCAATATTCACTAATTATAGTTTTAAATCTTAATTAGATGTTTATGTATTTCAAGAATAATTTAATTTTGAATCAGAATTATATCAAAAAAGAAAATTATGGTTCTCGTAACAAAACTAATACTTAATTTTTAATAATACGCCAAACATTTTATATAATAAAATCTAATAATTAAAAATAACCATTTAATTCTTTTAAATCTAAGTTAATTTCCTTTTTCATCTTGAATGGCTATATTGGATTTTGGCCACTCATCATTTTCCCTTTGGTGATACATATTTGCAATATAATTTGCTATATATATTTTACACCGTAATTTGCTAAATCTTAAAATTAGGATATTTTTTAAAAATAGATATACAAAAAGCCTAACATTTTAAATTATATTTTTGCATCAACTATAATGTGATTTATTCTAAATACGATAATAATCACTTAATTTAATCTTTTATTATTTCTTTTAAAGCTGACCATTTTAATATGTAAATAATCCCTAAAAAGTTAGAACTAATTTGAATGATAGTTCTTGCCTAAAAAAATAAAATATTATTTGCAAATATGACGTAGAAAGCCTGCAAATTGACATCATGACTACCTGCAGTATCCCATGAACAAAGTCGACTTACTAAGTTATTAAAGAATTAAAAACAACAGTAACAGTGCTAATCCACGTTACCCAATTAAAGCCAGCCATCAAAGTCTTTCTAAGACCTTTAGCCAAAATACACAACAATCACTGATAGACATGGCACTCGAGCCAAGTCCCCAGCACCGTTCACTGTAATTAATTCCACTACACTATATGGATGCGACATATATTAGGTCAAAGGGACACATTTACTTCAGTCTGATTATCTCATACAACAGACATTAACTAGTTCTTTTTTTTTTCTTTTTGACCTAATCAGAAATCTCATCAGGAATACATGGCCAAAATGAAACCAACAACATTTACCATGTAGCACATAAACTACAGCTCCGTTCCTGAACCCTTCCCTGATTGATTCTCATTTCTGATCGATATTCCAGATGAAGGATTAAATTGCTCTCCCATGAAAACTGACTGCGATTGTTGATAGGAGGCATTTATGCTCGAATCTAGTATCTGGTGTGGAAGTAACATCTCCGGTTTAGCAAATGCTCCAGCCATGCTCACCCGTTGCTTCTTCTTCAACATCTCCCCTTTAGGACTCCCTGCTGGAGAACCCACATGGCAACCAGAATCTGGGGTCAAAGGTTCATGATGAGATGAGAAAGACTCATCTACAGAGTGGCTCTTCGCAGAAGTTCCTTCTTTGGCAGCCTTATCCTGCAAAGGAGATTCTGAAGTTGGGGCTGGAGTTCCAGGGTCAGTCTTCTTGTCAGATTCCAGGCCATTGTCACCCAACGCTGGGACTGAAGCTCCTGTGCCAGGTGCTTCTGCAAGGACTCCACCAAGGCGCTGCTCTTCAATAATCTTCTTTAAATACTTTCCTTGAGCCTCTATCCGTAATTGTAGCTGTCTCTGCACCTGTTGTATATCAGAGGTGAAATCTGTGTTTTGAGAAGACAAGTAAATGAAACACCAAAAACTTAAAGCATGTGTCACTGCACAGTAATATAGCAAATTGCACCGGTTTCTTAATAAATACAGAGAAAAATACTGAGCCCGAATGTTGTTGACACTCAATACCATGCTACTCCAAATAGCAAGTAGAGCCAAACAAACATAATAACCAAATTAATATTAAATTTGCATTGAGAATACATGCCTCCAGTTGTTCATGTAAGCGCTTTTGCACCTCCATCTGCAACTTTAGAGCTTCAGTAATTTGCATGCCACTGCAATCAGGGAAAGGAAAAAATTCCTTCAACTCAGATATATAATACTGAGTTTTATAGATAGTGGTATAAGAAAGGAAATTACTAAAAAATCCATTTGATTCTAGACACAAGGCATAATAACTAGGGGTGATAACATGTAACCTGCCTCCTACATCGACTCTTTAAAACAAAACAAGATTTGAGGTGTCCAAGCCGACAACCAATATTGAACTAAAGAACTGAAGCTAATATTCAACAAAATACCTGCACCGCATATTTTGATGAGAATGATTTGCACACCCAACTTCAAAACTATAATTTAAATGAAGATTAGCTCTGTCCATTTTTTAATCATTAATAACAACCAATTCAATAACTAAAATTATTTGATTATGTTGAAGAATTTAATACCTTAAAAAGTAATCCACTATCTTGAGGATATAAGGAAATAAAAGTATAATGTTACAATTAAAATTTGCTTACAATGTTCAACACAATAATATCAGGTCAGAACAACAGGAACCAAAGGTGTCTCTATACAAACCCAATTTGGATTAAAATTTTGCTTTACCTGTTCACAGGTACCAAAACCCTATTTAACCAGCCATTTTGATATGACTGACAATTTCAAGAATGTTATCTTTATTCCAGCATACCTTAAGGTTTTCTTATGCATGTAAATATAAAATCTACCATCCCAAAATTCAAGAAACAAGTTGAAACTAATAATTACTCTTCTGAAAACTGGTGAATATATATGAAAAAGGATAATTTCAAAAACTAAAATCACTGAAAAAGCAGCAGCTTCACTTACGATGAACCATCCAAATTGGATAGCATATCTCCAGTTTCTTTCTTGTCAGGCTTTTTACCTTCATTAACAAATAGAATAAACAAGCAATATCAAGAAGAAAAGTTTTGTACAAAACAACCTGAGTTATAATTAAGTATGAAGAATATAAACTTCAAGAAAACAACAATTTTAACATCAATTTACATCTACATAAAAAATAAAAATTGATAAAAGAAACTTACCATCAGAAGAAGAATCAGGGAGATATTTCGCAAGTCGATATTTCTGGATGGATCAGAACAATAGGGTTAACAAAAGTCATAGATGATACATGAACCATTCAACAAAAACCTCACTTCCTGGGGGGCTCCAAAACTATGCACATAAATAAGTATAGTTCTTCATTAGGTTGAAAAAAGAATTATACCTGTAAATGGCTTTTGACATGGTATATTGTCAAACCCTGCACACCCATGACTCTAAGAACTCCTTTTGGTGTGGCTCCTGAGAGGGTAAAAAGAAGGAAACTTGTTTCACCGTTATACACTTTTACCATATATAAACATGAAAATTTTATGGTAATTAAAATTTCTGCATTAGCACGTCCATGTAAAAATTAAAGCCACCATGGTAAATAATGGTTTCTCATGCAACTTAACAGGAAATGTTTTATGGATAATTCTCAAAAAACAGGAGACTAGATGAAACAGAGATGCTCAAGTTATGAAATCACTTTTAACCATTTAAGTTTCCAGGAATTATAGAATTGGTTTTCCTTCTTTCAAAAATATCTTACTTCATCAATCTTGCAGCAAAATAAAGGCATCATAATTTCCAACCTTTTGCACCCCTTTTTTTATGGCCAACCTAGTCATTACAAGCACATACAAGTTCAGGATAAGAATTAAATATTAGCAAGGGTGATCATTAACGAGACTCACGATCTGGCCCACCAAGTTGAGCTACAGCATCGACAAAGCGGTCATGGAGCTCATGTGTCCAGCGCAATCGTTGCTTCGATGCAAGATTAGGGTTGCTGGAGTTTCCTCCACTTACAGGGTCCATTGAGCTAGCACCACAATCTAAATGCTGACCATGAACCAAAGAGTTGCTGCGAACTAAACTTGAACCTGGAACAGTCTTTGGATGATACATTTGCTGTTCATCTACAAACGATGGGGAATAAAAGATACATAAAGACCATAATAAATGCAAAGCACAGCTAGATTACATACTAAGAAAGAATTAAATGCATCATAGAAGCAAATTTCACAGTCTCACAGAGGCTGGTGAAGAAAGCATGAATAGAAGGATTATTAGCACCATTAGCCAACCAACCCCATAATGTTTCCTCCTCTTTTTATTATTTTAGCATTTTCCTCAAGCACCTAATGACACTTTTCAAGGTTACTGTTTTAATAAATATCATCACTAAATGCATTTATAACCATCAAATTATCTGTCAACTTTTGCAGTTAACAAGGAAATATTTCCATGATATCACCTTAATAGAAGTTGCTAGAAAAACTTCTATTGTCAATGTAATTCATGTGATAATGAACAAAACCAAAGAATTCATAATAAGGAAGACCGTGATTGAAATCAAATGTAATCATAAAGGCAGACTATAGCGAGCCGTGAAAAGTCACAAGTTTCTAATTGGTCAAAATATATCCTTCAAAAATAAACAACAGAGTAGAGGAAGAATCATCAGCCATATCTCCTTGCAATCATAAACAACCCTAAACCATTTCCATATCTACTGAATTTTCCTGTTACGCACTAACATTGCATATAACTCCCCATTTTTGCCTGTCTCGATGCAGCTGAGAACACTGCATCTCAAGCCTAAAACTTCTACCCTTTCTCCAACCATTGAACTAAACCACCATAACATATGTAATACAACCCGTGAAACAGTCTTAAAAGTTTAAAGAGATCAAGGAAGTGAAGATGTCAAATAGAAAAGAAAACCTAAGTTTTATCCATTGTAAGCAAATATTAGGTATACACATTGACTGCTTCAGTCTTTCACATATTTACCTGATTTCTGCTTCTAAAAAATATATGTTTCCTAAAACCTGCTGAGTTGTTGGAGGAAATTAGTTTTATTCTGTTCCTAATTTGTTCCATAATTACAAGATTAAATATTCAGTTTTGATTGTTTTCCTAGTTTTTAGAGTTGAGAATTCATGTTTCTTTAAGTCTTATAAAAGCCCTCTGACGTACATACTAATTAAATAAGAAATATAATTTCTTCATTATATCCCCACTGTCCCTGAAATGGGTATTAGAACTAGGAAAATTTTAAGTTAAAAGAGGCAGAAACACACAAAAAAAAATGAAGTGCGTAAGTTTATACAAGCAGAAAAGGGGCGTCCAGCTGATTGTTATTGTATACTCGAAATATGAATATTCTTAGCATACAACTCAAAACAAGAAAGGTAAAGAAAAGAGATGATTTTTTTTTGTTTGCTTGTTTTTTCTTAGGTCAAAAAAGAGATATGTGATGCAATCCTCTATCATATAAAACCCTAAATTAGGAACAAATTACAGGATAAACAAACATAATTCCTCATTCTACTCCATTCATTGAACTCCAAAATCGAAAAAGAAAACTGAAAAGAAAGGTAGAGAGCAGTTAAAGTTCGGAATATGGAGAGAGGAGAAAGAGGAAAGCAAAGCAAAGCAAAGCATACCAGAAACAGATCTATGAGCATCCCACCATAACTTCAATGTCACGATGGCTTACTTAACTATAATTTAAATCTTCTTTAGTGTTTTTCAGCAAAAAACAGAATTACCAATTTTTTGGACCCCAAAATCAAAGCCAAGTAGCCAACGAAAAGGTCCAAAGACGCAGACCAGACGCTTATTTCTGCTTTCCTTTTTTTTTTTCTTCACATTTTCGTTTTAGTTTAGCATTCTTTAAAGCAATTTGCTTTTCGGCCAGACAATTATTTTTTTTGGGTAAAAAGGTCTCTTTGGTCCCTTTAAATTTTAATATTGAGCAAATTGATCCTTCTAAACAAAAAATTCAAAACAATTATTCATTGAAATTCGAAAGTGAGCAACTAAAGTAAATTAATAATAATGTAAATATTTTTCATCTATACATGTTTTTATTAATATAATAAAAATTTAGTCCTTAAATTTTATATATTTTATCAATTGAGCCTTTGATTTAATAAATTTAATCCGGAACATTTGCGCATTCTTTCGGCATTTACACAAAATATATAAAAATCAAGAGCTAAATTTATTATTATATCAATTAAAATTACTTTTAAGTATTTATTACTGGGTGATTATTTGAAATATTACTGTGTTCTCATTATATACTTGATAATAATTTTTTGTGTTTTTTTTTAATTTTAAAAGCAATTAATTATAAACTCATAATGTTTAATATGAATAAAATATTATTAAAAATATATCAATAAAAATAAATAAATTGTTTTTATTTGTCAAGGTTATCATTATGAGTCGAAAACAATAGTATCATAGAACTGATAAAGAAGTATTTAATTAATATTTCTATTTAGTATTTGTAAAATAATAAAGAAATTAAATATTGGCCTGTAGCGACCGGCCTTCCACAGAATCTACCCTGTTATATTCCGTCCATTCCTCAATGATTCCGGTAATTTCTGTCGTTTCTCGTCTTGACTGTTCCGTTAATTAATTATTATATCTCGTTTGTTTTCTATTTTATGTGACCTTTCCATTTCCGCCCGTCAAGTGGAAATACCGAGTGGACCAAACTGACCCGGTGGTTAAATTGGTTTCGCTGATTCGATCATAGATCTGATTCGATTAAATAAATTATTTATTAATTTTTTTAAAAATTTGGTTTTACCAACTCAATCGCCCGATTTAACTGATTTTTTTGTTCACTTCAACCGATCAATCGATTCAATGCAGTCTAGACCAATACCCCCGGTCCAACCTCCATTGAATCATAACCTTAGATGCCTGCAATACCAAAAGTTAAGATCGAAGAGTTAAAACCAAGAATACACAAAGTTCATTCCTAGTTTGGAATTCAGAGATTCCATAAATTTCCAATAAAATCAGCATACGTCAATATATTCTAAGAGACTGACATGTTTTTGCTATTTTAGAGCACTGCATAAGCAACTTTGGATTTACAATTTTGAGACAAACTCTCACTAATAACCAATAGATATATCACCATCTTTTTTCACTTGATACTATAATAATAACTTGAGCAAACATAAAAGAGTAGCACTCATTTTCCATCTCTACATTCCATATCCAGTTAGCCCTTGGGGATTAACCCTGGTATCACCCCATATCACAGATCCTGTTGTTGCCTCCATGTTGACCATCTTTTTCTTCCCTTCAACAGGTGATCCCTCCATTGTTAATCCTCCTGGACTCTCCTGTGAAGTTAGGCAGCTTTCAGTAGAACCATCGCCCCTCTGTGAATGCAGACCGGATGGCATTTCTTCTTCCTGGTCGCATGCATTCTCCACCTCAGCGGATTGGGAGGAGTAAAATCCCAGTGGATCAACAGAATAATTTCTCAGCATCTTACAACCAAATTCCAGGTTATCTGTTTCGGTAACTGCACCACTTCCAATAAAATGATCGGCAAGCATCTTACAAGCTCTCTCAAGCATGGCCATATATTTTCGTTCTGCATCCTGGCGAATCTGCAAGTGCTTTTCAGCCTGTACAGGAAAAACATAATGACATTACCCAGCTTGAGAACCAACTTGACACTGATCCTGAGGGTTCTATCAAACATATTTGGTAGGCTTTTCCACTATCAATCAATTACTGTGTTGCGAGCATGTATAAGCCTCATTACAAGTTTCTCCAGACAACATTCACAAGCTCATAGAAGTTATTGAATTGCATAAAACCCCAGATATATTCAAGATGGACTGCAAAATATTCGGTTACTTCACAGCCACGTTTACAAAAGAGAATGTACTAGAGAAGGATGAAAAAGATTACCTCAAGTTGCAAATGTAATTTACTCTGTACTTCCATCTGTGCCCTTAATGCCTCCCTTACCTCATAACCCCTACACGTAAAACTCATTTACATCCGGAACTTAGCTTAAAATTTGACATACTAGCAACAAAATCATACTTTTCACACAAAAGATGAAAATTCTCACTCATTCAAGTCAGCAGTTGACAAGTTAATTGTAGAATTATTGGTTCCAGGGCTTTCTAAAAGGTATGAAGCTGACATCCCTTTATGAAAATCAGAAAAAGAAAATTCAGTCTCAAGTTTTAAATACTTATCACAGATTACCTTATAAATTAATACCCAAATACACATCCATCCAATTCAAATCAGTCACCAAAATATTTTAGTTCACTTTATAAATCTGAAAAGATAGACAAGGAAAGTAAATCATTTTGGTGAAAGAAACTTAAAATTAAGATTCAAATTAGCCAGATTCATTTACAGTAGCATAGAAGTATACACTAAGAAAGAAAAAGAGTTAGAGCTGAACCAACCATCTTTTGGTCCCTCACCCATATCCTTCCCTGACTGCTTACCTAACCTGTATTTCTGTACGACAATGAAAATATCACACAGTATAATATGTCCAGAAGAGAATCATTTCTAACAAAAACTATGAGTTTGTAAAAAAAAATTGACTAGGTAAAAATTGAAAAGAATGAAGAAACCTGCAGGTGACTCTTTAAGTGAAAAAGAGTCAAGCCTTTCACATTCATTGTCCGCATGATAGCCTTTGGTGTAGCTTCTGCAGTAGTTATGCTATGCATTATCAGAAGAAATAACATAAAATACAGAATTCATTATAATTATGATTAGCCAAAAATAGACTTAACATAAAAACATAGGCTGAATCAGATACTCAAGAAGACCAACAGTTTATCACATAGCTAAGAAAGGAATATTCCAACATTATAATGCATGTAAGAAAATAATTTGACAAGGACAACGTACATAAGACTAACAAGTACTGGTAATGGCCTGCAAAAACCCATTATGGTACAAACAGGCAAACTTCTCAATTTCAGGGGAAATATGCCTATGTTGGGAAGCAAGATAGTGACAACCATTAAATGAATTATGTTGCTTTGGAATAATGGCATGACTGACAGATTGGTTGTAAAATTGGAAGAGTTACGCTTATCACTATTCTAGTAATTATTATTTTAATTAGCAACCTCGTAAGAAATAGCGCACAACTTATAATTCATAAGTTTAAGTTGTTCCTTAAAATCAAACCAAACCCAATCAATAAGCCCTAATTCTAATATATTTAGGGTTGGCTACAAAATAAAGACAAAAAATTACATTGAACACATAAAATCCTTATCATCCTAGTAACTATCATCCTCTCTTTAAGTTCTCTATGTCTTTTTTCTTTCCACTCCTTAAACCTTTTAACCTATGCAACATCAATTTGCTCCATCCTTCTAATAGATGCATCACTCCATCTGCTTATGCGACCAAACCAACATAAACAAATTTCTACTAACTTAACCTCTATAAGAGCTATCCCAATTTACAGTTGGATATACTCATTTCTAACTCTATGCTTCCTGGTTTTGCCGCACATACTGCTAGGAACTTGGATCTTAGACTAGAATAAGCTGTGCAATGCCAAATTAAGTTTAAGATCAAATCAAGTTTCACTTGGTTTCAGCAAAATCAGCTATCATTTAACTACCTAATTACAATGGCAAATTAAGTTTTTTTTTTTTTTGGTCAGCTTTGAAGGCAATTCGCCCACAAGTAAACTAATAGCAGAAAATCACATCTTTACAGCCAGTTACAGAGTTTTTATTTCACAAATGTCGGGCATCATGAAAATAACCAGGCAGATAATGCTTATTTCTTAATGTAACATAAATAAAGGTGGTTCGAATTGTAAAATTAGAGGCGATGAACAAAAACCTAGAAAGAACTAGTAAAAAAGAAAGAAAGAAATTGAAAGGAGAAAAAGGAAATCCTACTGTTAGGGCCACCAAGTTGAGTGACGGCGTCGACGAATCGGTCATGGAGGTCAGCAGTCCAACGGAGACGAGGCTTAGGATCGGAAGTCAAGACGAGGTAAGGCTCTCCTATACCTTTGCGATTGAGATTATTAAGCATTTCTTCTTGTGATGAGAGCCTTGAACTTGGATGATACATATCCATTTTTGTTGTTTCACTGTAACAAATCTCACATCCACCCTGCTGCTGATGGCCAAGCTGCAAGAGGAACAATCGAACAAAGGAATTGAACCGCAAATGGTTAAAAGCAAAAAACAAGCCACTCAAACCGCTGGGGCTGGGGCTGGGACTGAGCTCTTGCTGTTGCTCCGACGCCCTTTACAATTTAATTTATCCATTTTCAACCTTCTACTTCCATACTTGTTCTACTACTCAATCATTTCCATTTTTCTTTCTATTTTTATGCTATATACAGTACAGTTTAGGAATTAAGTTTGATTGGTAAATAATTATTATAAATATCTATTTACTTACAAATAAAAATAAAAATATATATTTATAGGTGAAAATACTGCCTAAACTTTTGTTATTTAAGTTTAGAGTAAACTACAAAAATAGTCTTCTTTTTTTTTTGTTTATTTCATATTACACTTTAGTCATTTATATTTGAAATGTTACGTTTTAGTCATTTACGTTATCGTTTTGTTACGAAGTAGTCACTCTACCGTTAAGCTCTGTTACCTCCCTGACGACAGTCATACGTGGCAGTCCAAATAGGTTTTAAATGCCAACTTAGATGTCCTACGTGGCAATCCAAATTAATTTTATTTAATTAAAAACCTATTTTTATCTCAGTAACTGAACATCCAAGTTGACATTTAAAACTCATTTGGATTGCCACGTAGACGCAATTAGGGAGGTAACAGAGCTTAACGGTAGAATGACCACTTCGTAACAAAACGATGACGTAAATAACTAAAACGTAACATTTCAAACAATCTGAAGTAAACAAGAGTGACTATTTTTACAATTTACCCTTAAATTTATTAAAACCAAAGTAATTATTCATTATAATATTAAAATATTAACATTTTTATTTTTAATAATTCATTAATTAAGTTGAATTACTAACAATATTACCATCATTTCTTCTTCTTTTTTCTCCATTTTTTAAAACATAATTTGCTTTGCCATTGTGATCAAATAAAGTGTGGTTGATGGCCAAATATACAAACAAATAAGTAAAAGTATAACCAAATTTTTATATTTGGAGTAAAATTGTATTTTATCCTTTTTATTTAAATAAATAGGTAAATAATCCCTATGCGTTAAATTAAAAAAATAAATCGATCATTTTAATAGAAATGATTTAAATATTAACTTTACTAAATAATAAATGATATTTTCTAAACAATCCTTTTAATAATAGGTACTAATTTAATCATATTGTTATAATAGAGAGCATTCACCAAGGGTGGTTGCTGGCCAAAAATAGAACTGCACAACCTTTTTTTTTATTATTATGGAAAATTGCATAACTTCTTGATTAAATATTTTTCATATTAGATTCTTTTTTAATCATTTCAACATAAAAGTCATTTCAATCAAAGAAATAAATTTGTAGTCCCAAACTACCAAAATAATCACCTTATAATATATATATATAGTATTAATTAATGGTGTGATTTTTCCAATCCCAACCAACAACACAATCAACAAAGTCCTAAACTTTATCCTAACTGATGGAATAATTGACTCAAATGAACAATGAAGTTCAAGTGTTGCACCAATAAAATTAGATATCTTGAAAGATTTTGGAGTATATATTATAGAGGATAAGCCATGGGATTGAATGACCAAAATCCCTGTGGAAAATGAATGAAATGTGAAGCCATATATCTACAGTGGGATTTTGGGGTAGCTTGATTTCAGATTCAGAACCTGTATCCATGCAAATGCTTAGCCCATCTTCTAGCCATGTAAGGATCATGGTAATCCCAATTCTCAACACAGCTTGTCCTTCCCCCAACAATGTTAATACCATTCTCTCTGTTCCCATCTTCTGTTTCCCTCTTATCCTCTACACTCACCATTGTTTCCCCTGTTTTCATGCATTCTTCACTTCCTCCTTCCACATAGCTATACCCTACAGATACATGTACACACTCACCTAAGTCCATTAATATCCTTCTCTCTTCGCCACCTCGTAGATCCCCAAGCCTTATGATCCGCCCTTCCTCCCCAATTCTCAATTGAACTTCTCTAACTACACCTCCCAATAATTGTGTTAGGAACTCTTCAAATTCATGCATTACAAACCCATTAGAGGTGCCAAAGCCGAATCCAACGTGAAACCGATGTATAGGAATAGGGAATTGAAGGTTCATGGCATGGTATGATCTCGTTGGACTATCAGACAAATGTAAGATGCGTGACTGTGGATTCTTATGTGCACGATCTTCGAGTATCTTTATCCCTTTCTTGAGCCCTTCTATTGGATCAGCTTGACCCATGTAGAAAAGGCGATCGATAACTTGTAAGGCCGTTCTCTTTCCGTAGGATGTCATGCACCGGAGAGGGAACACACGTGCTGCAGCAGATGAGTATGTGACGATGGCCAAACGATCAATTGGTCGGAGGGAGAATACCACTAATGCCATGGACTGTTTTAGAAGCCTCAAGTGCGGTCCGTTGGGGCTTGCAATCAAGACCATGTCCGTAGCTCGTGGATGTGCTAATTTTATGCTGAGATAGGCTGGTCTACTGTTTGAGGGGGAGCACATGTAGGAAGGTGTTTGTCCACTTGGTGGTTGCAACTGTAAAGTTGATGAGGAGGAGCTGCTGAAGTGATGATGATGGTGATGATGGTTTGAGACGTGCCCAACTCCCGGCATCTGAAAAGATGGATGTGAACCGGGTTGATGCCGAAAGCAGCAAGGGTGAGTCAAAACTGTTGGTTGGAGGGGAACCAAAGCTAAATCAATACGGGGATGATTTTGTGTGTGATCAGGCTCAATAGGGTCATCATCATCATAGCGTGCTGATCGAAGGAAGGAGCGTCTATGAACCCGGAAAGTAGCAATAGAATCGTCCAGGATACGAAAAACAGGGTCATTTTGGTTGCAAGAGAGTGAACATGCAGGTGGATTTAAGTTGCGTGGCAACTGGGTCCAATGAGCACGACAAATAGGGCAGGTGATGCTACCATGGCGAACATTCGAGGATATGCAGGAAAAGTGGAATGCATGAGAACACTGAGCTGTAAATATTGCTTGCCCTGGACTGCTACCAGAACTGTAACTCAGAACCTCCAAACATATTGCACATATATTCTGCAGCAATCCACAAATAGAAAAAGAAAATCCATGTTAAACAATCACGAAATGAAATCGATTGAACGTTGCCATCATTCTCAGGATCTAGATAGCTAGAGAATGAAATTTTTCCTGTGTTACCAAAAGCTAAAAATACTATATAAATATCACTACAAAGGTATAAGTAAATATCATAGTAGGAATTTCAGCAAACATTTGTGATTAACATGTAAATTTTCTAATGTTTTGTGCAGTTCCAATTAGATTCACTGCGACAAATGTCCAGATCATGAATCTAGAGAAAAAGGGAACTTAGTAGAATTGAAGGTAAAGTAGCGAGTTTGTACAGCTCGAATAACTTACTCTCTAAATAAGATATCTCTCACACTTTCCCATCTCAACGATGAGAGGCGAGGGTTATCGGAATTCGGATTCTAAGAGTGTGTATTACTCTACCTTTTTCTACTTTAAAGTCACAAATTCCTAGCCTTTTGAGCGCTAAAATGTTCAAAGCCTTTGCCTGGGGAGAAAGGAAAGGATCACAGATGATGAGATTCGAAACCTAGACAATCAACCGCCACTTCTTAAGATCGGCTACACGAAATAACCGAGCTAAAACACTGCCTTCCTAATCTCTTTAACTGCTGTATAATCTCTCCTAGTATCATATGAAATTTCTTTCAGAAAATTGAGTGTTTTTTAGCTTATCAAAAAGGGGTTACCTTAGATGCAAGGTCATTATGGTTGGTGATAGATTCTGCTTCAATTCCAGCTGATACTGCTTCAAACTTATTCTTTGGTTTCAATGGTGACATTGACATCTACATTCATTAACATAATAACATTAGAGCTGCCATCCAAAAGCAATTGAAATTGTTGCAAAAATAAGGAACTGGGTTCTCTTTGAATCATTCAATGCTTTTAACATTATGGACAACAAGCCATAACCAAAAAAAAAAAAGATTAACCCAATCTTCCACATTCCATACCCCCAAAAGAAAAAGGGATCTTTAATCTAAAATATTGAAGCTAAAAAAAAGGCTTACAGCAGCAGGAGGAGGAGGAGGAGAAGAAGTATTCTTTGAGAAAGAACCACATGCAGCGACCACCATTTTTTTAGCCGCTTTTTTGAGCTTAGAAGATGCAGTTGAACCTACCCCCATTGCCCTCTTTCTTCTTCTTCTTCAAGCTTCCAAATTTTGGTGATGGTACTGAAGATAACAGAAGGATGTGAAAAAGAAAAAGAGTAAAAGAAAGAAAGAAATAGAGAAACGGGGACAAAGGTCTGCAAAATCTGCAAAAATGTCTACCACTCTCTAAGGTCTTAACCAGCCCCTTTGTTTCCTGTTTGTTGAATGAGTGTTTGGTGTCACCTCCACTGTTTTTTTATAATATAATTTTCTAGAGCCATATATCATTGTATACTACACAGTACACGCCATCGTTTCCCTTTTTTTATGTAAAAAGATCAAGACCATTCAACAAACGCAAATATTTCACAATAATATTGTATTATAAAAAGTGGTAGACTAGAGGCACATAGAAAGAAAACAAAAGGATGCTTCTTGGGAGGGACCACTTGGACACTAATATAATAATAGTAAGATTGCACCTTTTTTTTTCTTTGTTCAGAGCACTCTTTTGTTATTGGGGATTGGGCCTTGCCCTTTTTCTCTCAATTTCACTCTTAGCTCCTAAAGTAAAAGATGGATTGGATGGTCATTTTGCCTTCTAATCTATCCCTCTGCCTTCAATTTCTTTTTATGGTTAAATTTACATTTTGATTATTCAACTTAAAAAAATTTACAAAGCTGTCACTGAAGTATTCTAAAATTTTTATTTAAGTCACTAGATTGTTACAATGGATCAATATCCATCAACCAATAAGAGAACATACTTGAGATCTAAGTAGATTTGACGGTTAATGTCAAATATCTAAGAAGAATTGGATTTTGTTTCGTAAATTCACGATGTTTAAAGTTATTTAAGAAAAAAAAGTTAAATTGTTGAAAATAAAGGGAATGACAGCTTTCGGTTAGTACAGGCGGTGTGAATAGAGAATACCATACAACATCGATTTTAATAATATAGTGACTTAAATAAAAACTTTCGGATAGTTTTGTGATCATTTTGTAACTTTTTTAAAATCAAGTAACCAAAATTTAAACTTACTAATAGTTTATGACCTTGAGTGTTGTTTACCATTTGTTAAACTCGCTTGAGGTAGACTAGAACCACTAGCAAAGGATATATTTATTTGATGGTTAGGAATTTAGTCATTGTACTTATATTTCATGGAACTTAATCTCTCTACTTTTGAAATTTCAAAATTCAAGTCTAATTGTTAATACTGATAACATTTTTTTGTTAAATCCAAGTTAATTACAAAGTTGTTTTTTAAATTACATGTCTACCAAGTGATTATTTTTTATTTGACAAAAAAAATTTAACAATACTAACAATTGGACCTGAATTTTGAAATATGAAAAGTAAAAGGACTAAACTTCATGAAATACAAGTATAGAGACTAAAATCCTAATTTTTAAAAATAACAGGGACTTGTGGCATATTTAAACCTTATTTAATAGTGGATTTCATGCTATAGTATTATACTATTATCTCTAACTATACTTTTTTTATCCAACTTATCTGACTATACGAGGTTTGTGAAGGATGAGTCTGTGCTTTATATCTTAACAGCCTCAACCTATTCCTAAATAATATTAAATTAACAGTATTATTCATAGCATTATGAACATAGTTGTAGATGTTACTGCTGTTTGTTGGTCAAAAATGAAGAACCAAACAACTTTTTATCGGATTTTTAATATTCATAAAATAAGAGAATGATATGTTTCAGCATACTTGAGCTCGTATTCTTTTGCTTTGATAATAATGTATATGCCAATCGAGTTAAGACTCAATCGATTCATGTATTATTAATAATAAATAATTATAGATAGTGTTACTGACAATCAACTTGAGATTCACACAAATTTATTATCAAACTCATAATGTCTTGATTTATTTTAATATTGATATTATTATAACTATTTTAAATCATTTCTCAATTTTTTTAGTCTATCTCAACACTCGTAAGTGTGAAGTCCGTCAGATGTTAATTTCTCAAAAATTTCATGATTCCCCTCCATTTTATTTACATTTATTTTTTTAATTTACATTTTAATTTATTTTTTATTTGGCTTAACTAGTCTATTCAATATGCTATATCCAACATTAGAAGAAAAATACGAACAATTTAAAAAAAAATAATATCACATTTAAATTTCTAGTTGAAAAAAAAATCAAAATAATATAATTTATATCACATTACATATAATAATACAACTCAAATCTTAGACTCTAACTTTATTATTTTACTAATATTTATGCTTTGTGGGACAATTTTTTTTGGGTTAAAGGAAATCATAATTGGAAATTAAATGTAATAAAGAAACCTAAATTACGTTAAAATGCTGTACTTTTATTTTATTGATGCAATTAATTTATTTTGAATTAAATAATTACATCTCATTTGGCCAAAGTTTGATCTTTGTTTATTGGAATTAAGAGTCTAGCATTCCACTAACAAATCACATGCTTTTTGGTGTTTGAAATGATTATTAATACTAGCCATATCTTTGGATGTGAAAATCTTTAACACACCTTTGTAATAATTTATAAATATTAATTTTCAAAAATATATGCATTGTAATTAAATAAAAATTATTCTTTTTTATTTTATATTGAAAATGTGTGTATTAAATGAAATAAAATTATAAGAAAAAATATATATCTTTTTGAGTATTTTTTTCTCAAATAAATAAATTAATTTAGAATTATGAAAAATAAAATTCTTCCACTAAATCATCATTCAAAACGTGTTAAGAATCGTTGGGTGTTAATTCCTAATAAATTTTATGATTCTCGATCTTTAAAACATTGAATGTTTTACTACAATATGTTAACAATACTATTTTAAAACGTTGTCTTCTTATGTAATATGTCTTATTCCAATACGTAACGCACATTAATAAATACTAACCCAAAACGCAATAACTTAAAACCATATAATAAATTCACGCAACTCTAGAGATTATATGGTTAGATTACATGGATTATCTTAAAAATGAAGTGGGTAAAGGCCTTAAGTCCCGGACCAAGTCCTCTGACACCTCGACTAAGGGTGAGTTTGGATGGGCGGTGCGTTTACCTGCGATTAGTGTAAAAGGTGGCGGTGAGATTAGATACTGTAGCGATATTGTAACGTAAGACAAAAAGTAAGCTAACCGCACTGCACCAATTGCCCATCTAAACTCACCGTAAGGAAATGGCCAAGCTTACCACCTTTTGCAACCGCCAATTCAAATCAAAGTATAACAAAATTATTTTTGTTCAATTTGATTTCACTTTTTTATTAAATTTCTAACATTTTAATTCAAGTAGGGACCAAAAGTAAAGAAAAGTAAAAAGTAAAAGAACCGTTAGGTTAGGCGTTAGATTTGAATTTCAAGTGGCGATGGACCGAGATGGAACATCTCTGTGTGGGTGTGTATGGTCAATGTGAATTGACTGTCACGACTTTCCATGACTCATCATGGCTTGGCTTCTAGTCATTGGCTTTTTTCATTTACCTCCCAATATCAAAAACCCCTTTCAAATTTCCCTGCCCTACATTAAATATAAAAATTTATTACAATTGATATATTTTTCTCCATCACCTGAAAATTATTATCACTTTTATACAGGTTGGATATATTTATTCTCGCCTCATTCCATCTTATTATGTTTCAATTTAATTTTTTTAATATTTTTAAAATTAAGTAAATATTTAGACATAATTTTTCAAAAAAATATTTAAATATAAGATATACATGTTTTTTTCTATATCATGTTATTACATTTTTACTCTTTTAATAGTTTATAACGATAAAATGATAATTTTATATGGTGAAGCGGGTCAATGTGAGACAAGCAACTACGATAATCGCTTCATACCCACTACCTAAAAGAAAAAATCCACCTACCTCTGCATCCACTTTTCAAATAAAAAAATTGATTCGAAATCCATTGAAGGTTTGGGTTTTACCATCCCTAATTGTATACATTGTTTACCCGTTGTTGCTACCCTCTTCATTTTACTTCATTTCTCATCCTCTCAAGTATTTAAAATTTAACACTATCATCTATCGTATTTATTTTTTATAAAAATATTTTAATTTGATATGTAATGTCATACATGAATTTTGATTTTGTGCATTTTTTTACATGAAATTTAAATGTATGTATTAATTTCATTAAATGTGTACAATTGAATCAAAACTAAAGTTTTATCTATATGTATAAATCATAATTCAAGTTTCATGTATATAATTGTACCAAATCAAAATTCATGTACCAAATTACACATTGGATATAAATTTACTAATAAATTTAATATTTATTCCTTTTTATATAAATTTGATATAATCAAATTATATCTTATGTCTGATTTATGATTTATAAAGAACAATTTTTTCAAATTTGTGATTGTTCTTCTTAATAATATTATTTTCAGAGTTCAGATTAAGTTTTTTTTTTAAATTCAATCTATTTTTTTGCCAGCATCTACTTCCTTAATGGATCTACAGAATGCGGAAGATTAATTAATGAACTCGCTTCGATAGATACCTTAAAAAAATACAATATATGTTACAATTCACTTTTCTTCTTCTCCTCCATCAACAGATTATCGGGTCAATTCTTTTTCCGTTCTAGCAAATTTTAGTACTTTTAAGAAAGGAAATTAGAGAAAAGAAAAAACAAATAGAGGGAAAACATTATATATATGGTTGGTGTACTTAGTAGGAAAAGAAAATTAAATAAAAAATTCATGCCTTCTTTGAATTAACTTACTTATTATATTTTTAAAGGGAGAATTCGAGTTTAAATTTTTGAGATAATATCGTTGAAAGGGAAATCTACGAATTTTAAAAGAATCAATCTTCATAAACTATAAAATGGGCATAAAAGAGACTTTTGAAGAAAGAATATGAGAATCTTACAAATACGCACAACTCTTTCATTTCGTCTCCTCTTATCATTCAAAATGAATTGGTTTATTTTTATACATTAAATAAAAAATGTTCATTTATCTTTCCTTTTTTTCTTCTATTTCTATACTTTTAACTTTTTCTATTGAACCAAGTAATGGTGAAGTCAGAAATATTTTTTGAGAGGTCAAAATTGAATTATAATTTTTAAAGTGTTAAAATGCAATTTTATCAATGTATTAATGTAAGTTTTTTACAATTTTTTGAGGGATCAAATTATAAACTTTTCATTTTGGAGGGGTTAAAATTGAATTTTAAAATTTAAGAAGAGCTAAAATACAATTTTACTATAGATTAACATAAAATTCAATAAATTTCAAAAGGAATAAAAAATAATTTTCCACTCAACTTCTTAACTCTAAAAAAGATTAGGCATATAAATTAGGGAAGTTGAAAGTTGTAGACTTAAAAGAGAAGTTGAAATAAGCAAGATTATAGAGTTGTGTGATCTGAATCATTGTTAAAAAAAATATATAGGGGCAAAATAAGGGGATCTGTGTAGGGCTTAAGGCCGAGGGTCGAAACTCCTTTATTTGACATTTATTAGAATAAGATTTTTCAACCTTTAAATAGATGTAGTCGAAACTCCTCTTGTATCATTTATTTTTCAACATCAGTGAATTTATTGTCCTCTGCCCGTGATTTTTTTCCGAAAGGATTTCCATGTAAAAATCTGTGTGTTCTTATTTTTGTTTATTTTTGCGAGCATTCTATTGCCATTATCGACATCTATAACACAATATATTGTATAAGGGTGACAATTGAAAACAATGATTAATGAATAGTATACTACTTCCATGATTTAACCAATTAAATGAATATGGAAAGCATCGGAGCCTATTGTCTTGTTTTTTTTTTAAATTTAAAGGCTCACCCTATCAGTTGATGGAACTCAAAAGATTTGCATTATTAGTGCTTTATAATTTGTTGTTAATACATAGGAGCGGGACACACATATTTAGGGTTTAGACTTATTAAAGTAGACCCAACACCAACGCCATGGATGATCAAAACAAAACAAAACAAAAAACCAAACTGTTTAACCCGTGACCATGAAGGTATACATGCATCTGCTTATGGTCCCCATCATCAACTTTGGCACTACCTATTTGTATTATACATATTGTATGAAAGGTTCATTAACATATAGTTTATTTGTCTAAATCACTAATCATGCATCCATACGTATACTACAAATATGAATTGGGTTAAAAACACTGCATCAAAGATCAAACTAGTACAAATCTTCAACAGTAAAATATCTAGTGGATACAATACAGATTTCATAGAGTTTAATCAAATCTGCATTGATGGTTGCCAGAAGTGAAAAGTGGGTGCCTTTGTCTTGGATCTCATTCAAGCAGTCATTAGTAGCCCGAGCAGCAGTGTTTATCTCTTCCACCATGGTGTCGAGTGAGTCGGAGTTGAAGTCATTGTTAGCCGCTGAGAGCTGAGAAATGGCCTTGTTGTTGCTACTTTGGCACATTTGGAGACGGTTGTGGTCCAAAGAGGTGGTGGCATTTTGAAGGAGGACAGGTATGAGGGATTGCGCGTGGGTGGCCTTGGTTTGAGCTAAACGTAAAGCAGCATTAGCAAGGTCGCCGGCAAGGGCTTGTGGGCCACCTGCGTTGGGGTCGGCAGTTAAAGTAGCATGGCAGAATGCGTAGTCGGACGTTTGGTTGCAGGCCGCCTTGAGGAGCTCGGTGCCATTGAGGAGTCCTATGGAAGGAGTGGTGTAGATGACCAAGATGAGTAGACAGAGATGAAGGGGACGATATCTTGGCATTGCCATGTCTCTTTTGATTCAGATAATGAATTTTTGGTCTGCAAATTGCTAAGTTCAATACTTATATATTGGGCTAATTGGGCTCACAGTTGAAACTCAAAAGTTGGCTCTTAATTTTAAAATTAAATAAATTGATCCTTCTAAAAATTGAGTAATTTAGCATCTTGTCAATTTAAAAAATGAGTAACAATGCTTAATTTATGATTAAATGCTAAAGTTACATATTTTATGTAATTAAATTGGTTAATTTATGAGAGTGAACCACTAATTTTTCCATGTTTTTGTTGAATTTTGTGCAGGGATGCAATTAGGGGCTAAATAGAAGAAAAATGAAACAATTGGGCTAGATTGAAGAAAGAAGCAAAGAAGGAGCACCAAAGCAGAATTTTTCCAAGATTAATTAGCTAAAATTTTTGTTGACTTAGTGAGAGATTATTTTGGGATTTTTTTTTATATCATGGGATATTTTTCCTTGATTTTCTATACTAGTTGACTCTTAATTTAGCAAAGCCACTAGTATAAATAGTGGCTTATTTTGTTCATTTTAATCATCAAGTCTTGAATCAATCAAAATATCAAGCTTTCATCTTTCAATACATTCTCTCTTCTTGTCACGAATTCATTTGCTGCATTTAGTTTCTTTTCCTTCAATTTATTATTTCTTAGTAGCCACCAACTTAAGCCATTTGCAATCTTTTTTTTCAAATTCTCTTTTAATTTCCAGTAGCCAACTACCCATTTACCTTATTTAATTTATTCAATAACCAACATGCCCCAAACCTTAGTCAACTAAACCTAATTTCAACTTTAGGTCGAAATTAGCCTCGTCAAAACCCGTGAGTTACGAACCCGAGCAATTTAACTCCTAAAATTCCAGTACTTATTACTTCTCCGGATTAAGAGTATGATTTTGTCAACTCACAAAGTCAGGTCAACACTAAGTCAAAAAAGACGTCGTTTGATTTAGTGTGGTTAAATGTACAGTTGGAATTCCGAAAGGAATGTTTCTAATCGGTTTTCTGTGAACACATTGGCGTGCCAAGTGGAGATTGTTGTTTAGTTCCGTCAAGGGAAGTAGTAACTGGATTTAAATGTCCCACGCGGTTGAGGGCATTGGTTCGAGCTAGGCTATTCTAGAACGCAAAGTTGCCGGAGTTCTAAATCACGATTTCGTGGTTGTTCGATCGGTAAGGGTTAGTTATTGGACGTTCCATAACTAATTTACACAAGGAAGAGTTGGTGTCTGAGGCGTCCTTGGTAGCTATAACTAGCTTATTGGAAAAGAGGAGTTCATCTAATTTCGAGGATCGGTTCAAAGACGAGGAAAATTCGTGCCTAAAGCTGAGCTTATTCTAATTAATTTTTCTTCATATTTATTTAACTGTTTTTATTATTCTGTTTTCAACTTTTTCTTTTCACGCATTTTATTTATTTATTTCAAGTCTTCAAATTTTATCCCCCCGAACTTCTTGGGCACGACAACTGCCCCGACATAAATCTGGTCAGAAGAGGAACAATTTGCAGTAAACCCAGTCTCTGAGGGATCGACCCTACTCCCTATACTGCTTAAATTGCAAATTAGGCGTAGGTTTATATTGGTGGATTTTACACCCCATCAATTTGTCATATCTATTCTTTTTGACACAATGCCTAAAACTACCCATAGTCCCTCTTTAACCCATAAATAGAAGAATAATGCGTTTCAGTGCATTCGAATCCATGTCTTCCTGTATTGACAACAATATCCATACCAATCGAGCTAAGACTCAATCCACAAAAAGATATTTTCTTATAAACACTTCTTATGACATAAAAAAGATCATATAAAGTACGTTTTTAAAAAATTACCATAATAAAGAGACTGAAATCATAAATTAACAAATGGGATTGTAATTACTAAACTTAGAAGTGTGGCATCTTTAGCCGAAGAGTATAGGTTTAGGCTCCATTATGATGAACAAGAATCCTACCATATAGAAACAAGACTAGTGAACAAATGGTTCAATTCAAATACAAACCTTTTTATTGTATTAAACTCATAATAAATAAAATACTAAGGATGGATGGAATGCTAAGCTTATAATTTATTGGTCTTTACAGCTTAAAAGAAATCTCTTTCCTAAGCTATTACAAATGGTGCATTGCTTGCTGCAATTTAATATCATATGTATGCAAAAAAAAAAAAAAAGTGTATATGAAAAACACAATAACAAAGACAATTATTCAACACTATATATATTATATCTTTCAAATCAATAGTTCTTCATCTACTACTTCTCCTTTGAAATACCTGTTTAGGTTCCATCATTTTGGCAGTTGAATTGGTTTCCCCTTTCCTTTCTTTGCCTTTCTCTGAATCTCCTCTCACCATTTTGGCTTCCATTCTCTTCTGAATTTCTCTTTCACTGGTTTCAGTCACCCTGCTGCTACTCTTTGTCACTTCATGTTGCACCTTTTTGTCACACTCTTCTTTGGCTTCTGCTTCAATTGGTGCTTGTCTTGCTCTGGTGATTGACTCTGGTTTATGAGTTGTGGACCTGGAACCACTCTCTTGGTCGAAAAACAGGACTTGGACCACTGTTCTCAGTGGTAGCCGCTCGTTCTTCACCGCATGAGCACGTACCTCTGGGGACAGTTTCTGGCAGTCCAGCATTCGGCACATCCTTTTCTTGTCTGCTTTACTTACGTCCGGGTGCTCCTGTTTATATCAATGAATGAACATATAAAACAGACTGATTTATGTGTGTATGCATATGCTTATCCATAAGGGGTCAATTCACTATTTGAGTTAGACCCTAAATTAGAAAATATATTTTCACATTAGGGTTTGAACTTTTTTTTATTCAAGTTGACCCCTAAACTTGACAATTGCCAAGTTCAAAACCCTGGAAAAAAAATTCAAACCCAATGTGAGAAGCCAAGTTCAAAACCTTAGACAAAGAAAAAATTCAAACCCAATGTGAGAATAGTTACAAAGTTGATGCCCAAAAGTAATTTAACCCTATCCATAACATGCAGTTGATTAGTAAACTGGTCTTACCTTGAGATAAATATTAATGGCTTTATAAAGACCATCATGATCTTCCCTAGCAACATCTGGCAATGCTTCAGCTAAAGAAACTAGTTTTGATATTGGCATATTCACATCCCTTGCAACAACTTGAAGATACGAATCAATAAGCTTCCCAATCTTTCTAATCGATCTAACCATGTGGCTATTTTCTGTAGGCAAAGGGGATTGTCTTCTCCATAACACCAAATAACTTTCCAATACAGCCGCAACCAAATCAATATCATAAAAGTGTTGATCAGTGGGCAACTGTGAAGGAAACAACATATCATTAAGTGTTGCTTCCTCAAATTGCAGGCCAGCTTTCCTTATCAGTTCAGTCTTTGTCACAGGGGATGCTCCTAAATAATTTGCAATGCTAAGAAGCTTTAACAAGAAACCTATCGAAACCGAGCCTCGATCAGACGGAATCATGCTCACGATAGATTCGAGGATCCGTCTACTTTTTTCCCTGGATTCTTCGGTTTGTGACCCTGAACTATGGAGAGGTCTAGACTTTGTAGTGTCCGGTAGCCAACGACATGCATACACATGCAAAGCTTCACCAATGAGCTGTGGCGGTGGTATATATGTTGATCTTACTGCTGTTATTATGCATCGGAAAAGGTCTATATCGAGATCCGATACATCTTCGGTCCACCAATCTTTCGGAACAGACTGGTGTTGTTTTTTTATGTACCCTGGTCTAGTATAAGTATAGGACCATGAAACCTGCATGAATTCATATAATTCAACCTAACGTATCATATGTTTTTTGCAAGTAAAAGTATTGCATTTTGCTTCATATACTCAAAAAATAGACAAATTAATCTTTATACATTAGATCAAAGAGCAAACTAGTTCTTTAGCTAAAAATTTTATCCATTTGTATTGTTAAAAACTAGTCCTTATACATTAGCATAAGGTACATATGGCATAGTACTGTGCCTCTATCTGGTTATTCTATCAGCCACACTAGTTTTTAACAGTACAAATCGTTGAAATATTTATTCTTTGATCTAACGTATAAGGATTAAATTACCTACGTTTTTTAATAGAGGAGGCAAAATGTAATTTGACTTCTAAATTTACCTCCTAGTACAGGAGTCTCATTATACCTTTTCTGCAAGTAGCAAAATAGATGTAAAAAGAAAAAAAAAACCTTTGATGTTGGTGTCAAGATTTTCTCTACAATAGAATCAATGCACCTTCTAATGATTCCAAGGTTTTCAGACCATTCAGGTAACTTGATCGTGGTTTGAAGTGCGACGATGGAGTCTTTCCAACCTTCAAGAATGCATGAATTGAAGAAAGCTTCAAGTTTCAGAACAAAATTCCCTTTCTCAATAGAT
This sequence comes from Gossypium hirsutum, assembly GCF_007990345.1. Classification (NCBI taxonomy): domain Eukaryota; kingdom Viridiplantae; phylum Streptophyta; class Magnoliopsida; order Malvales; family Malvaceae; genus Gossypium; species Gossypium hirsutum. Next base: position 66,514,924 of record NC_053442.1, on the reverse strand, counting down.
TCAGTCATTCTAAGGAACTTAGCAGCACAAAATGCAGGAACAAAGTTATGTGCACCGAGATTGATCGTTATCCCATAGCAAAATTTAGCACAGAGTTCGAAAGCATCTTCACCCCCCGGAACATCGTGAAGATCGATCGTAACAATGTCGGAATCATCAGCGTCGGAACAGAGCCGTTGTAAGAGACCACACTTCGGAACAAGTGGAATCTGCAGCTAAGAATATGATGCATAAATATATGCTAGAAAGTAGAAACCATTGAAATAAGGCAAGAATACATGAAGTCAGAGAAGTATACCTTATGTAGAAGAAAACAAACATTGTTAATCCTTATTGTAAGATCACTTGGTATGTCAGAAATCACAGTCCTATATTACCAAATGACCAAAACTATTAGATTTATCCTGTAATAATAAACATGGTCACACTTGTTATACCTGGTAGCCTCTTCTGCGTAGAAGGTGTCTGGTTTTGTCCCAATTTTCATAAACTTCATGTTTCTTCTGATTAATTTTTCCCTTTGCAACACTGCAACATTTGATTGAAACACAGTAAACACATGAAAATGAAGTAGCTGAACATATGTATTAATTTAATACAAACAGCAAAAAAAAACCCACAGTCATAAACACGTGCACATGCATAATCTGACAAGCACAGTTGAACCAGACTTAACCCTTTTGGTTCTTTTCAACATATTGGATTTTGGTCTTTGGCAGATATATACTGAAAAAGACATGTAAGAAACTGAAACATATCGCCTTAACTAGTCTCCAGTAAACACCCTATGAAGTTCATAAACATGGCAAAAAGAAGATGAAAAGAAGAAAGTGAGAGAAAAAAAAGAAGCTGAAGGAATATAGAATGTATAGAAGAGTAAAGTAAAATTATAAAAAAAGGTTCTATGAAACCAGAGCTTTTAGTAATCAGTATTTGAACTGTTACAGACAAATGCAATCAATGTATTTGTTTTACATTGTGAAGTTTGTCAAAAAAAAAAGAGAAAAAAATTACCTTAACTTTTATTCAACACAAAGGGTCCCATCAACTTCACCAGTTCCCTGTTTACAACCCTACAAGACCCTTTAGCCTGTAATAATATGTCTTTTACCTGCAAAATAAAAAAAGATAAAATCACTTATATTTCTTTGCTGTCATGCACTGACATAGAAAAGTCTTGAAGAAACAAAACAACCCCAACCTTGCTGTAATAATATATCAGCTAATACCCTTTCAATCTTTGGCAGTTTCCATTGAAGTTAGTGCTTAAGTTTTTTCAGCTTTTTTTGCTTATTACCAGACACATGTTACTACAAGAAACTGAAAACCCCCAGAACCTGGTTCCCACTTAATGAATGAAACTTGGCCTTATATGTATCTACTGCTATTCTATATATATATTTGATAAGATAAAGCAATTTCCATATACCATACTAGGAAAACGAAAAGCCTATATATATTATTTAAATACTTTGATTTAATAAACTCATAATTGACACAAAGACCAGAGCATGAAGCTTAAGAACAGTGCAAAAAGAGCTCAAATTATTGTATAAAAGCATTTACAGAATTATAGCAAGGTAGCTGATACGAGTCACAAAAGCCCAAATTCTTGAGGGCAAGGCCCAATAAGAAGATTCCAAGCCCAATCAAGAAATCCACCCATACTTAGTTGAAAATCAGGCCAAATTGTCAAAGTGGCCCAAGTTGTAAAGTTTTATTTTTATTTATTTATTTATTTATTTTACTTAGTTTAAATGTTTATCCAAGAGTCCCAAATAAAAGACCCTTGGCCGAATTTCCATATTAAAATAATTAGAAGTTTTTTTTTAGTTGTAGTTTTAGTGTTCTAATTAAATTAGGAAAACATTTGAAAGGCCTATTTATATGGCTTGGCCAGCCACCCTACATAACATTACAATTACATTAAAAATTTCAGATTTGATTTGAGTGAAAATTCTCTTTGAGTTCTTCAAGGATTTTCTCTTGAGTTTTCTTTAGAAGTTGTTTTAACAATCTTTTTGATTGTGGGAGCCATCTTCAACCTTCTTCTTGCCATTGATATTCTTTGGAGGGGAGATTAGAGCCGTTTGAAGGGAGTTGTGAGATCTTTCGAGATTTCAAGGCTTCTTAGGACTTATCTTTTAATTTCTTACTGTCAATTCTTTCTTTATTTCTATTTGTGCTGAATCATTATCTAATCTATTTTCTGTTCTTATTGTGTTTTCAGCCTTTTTCTATCTTAAGGAATCAGCCCAAAAATCCCCAATTTCTAGGGTTTTTCCATACTCTTTTTGGGTGAAATTAGATTGTCGAAATTTGGGAAAAACTATCTTGGTGTTCAATTGGGCAGAATCACAATCTCCTTGAGGGTTTCAAGAACCCTAACACTTATTTCTATTCTCAATTTGATTCTTTGCTGATTTGGGGATTTTATTTCAGATCTGAAAATTCAAAAATCTAATCTTTTAATTTTTCTGTTTCGTTTCAGATCTAATTGTTTAGGGTTTTCGTAGGAGTTTCTCGTGACTTGGCAACTCGATCTTGGTCCGCGCGCAACCCCGTATCATTTGGTATCAGATTTTGGGCGTTTTGGGTGTTCTTGGTTGATTTCTAAACTGATCTCTATTTTTTAAATTACAAACAGCAGTTTTACCCAGAAAAATTTTCGAAAAAAATTCATTTGAGTGGGTAAACGTTTTCTGATTGATCTGAAATTTTACATACATATTTTTGGCACTGTTATTGAATATACAAAAATATTTCCCGCAAAAAAATAAGTCGAAAAAGTCAAAAAATTGAAAAAAGACGAAATCCAATAAAAAATTAAAAAAATATTCAGCGGGTTGAATTTGGTGCCCAAATTTTCCAGATCAAAAATTAAATATATAAGAACACTCCAGATTTAATTTCGTGATTTTTGGAGATCGGGAACACCTCGAACGAAGTTGTCAAGTTACTCCGCAGTTTTTCGGGTTTTCTGTTTTCAGCAATTTTTATTGATTCTTAGCTGTAGGTTTTCATTTGTTTACCTTTATTCTTCCTTTACGTTATCTAACACCTTCTTGTTTCTTGTGTTAGTAGGATTTAAACGTGTGCACAACTTCTTCCTCGGTGCAACACGAATCAATTGGTGTCTCGTCAGTTTTTGGCATCCTAGTGCAAATTAGGATTCTTTGGTAGTTTGGTTCACACTCTCTAATTGGTTGATATAAACTCTGATAAAGAACTCACAAGATTGAATTCGACCTCATTGAGAATTTGAATTTTCTTTTTGAGTGATTAATGGTGAGGTTTGCTAACTTTTATTTTTGAGTGTTGAGTGTTTATTTTTTACAGGTTTTGAAGATGTCTAAAGGTGATAATAATGATGCACTTATGAAAGTCCAACAACAGTTAGATGGACATACTGCTGCAATCACACAAATAAATGCTACACTTCAAGCATTAAATACTACTTTGAATGAGGTACGAGTGAATCAAAAACATCAATATCGAGATTCAATTAAGGAAGATAGGGATAACCAACCCCAAAGGCGCGGCCCTCGACGTGTCACTAGAATGGATGATGATTTTCATGATCGTGGACAATCATCTTTGGCAAAACCAAGGAGCGAGCAGCAACGAGAACATCTCTTTCATACTCGCTGCCATGTACAAGGTAAGCTTTGTAGAGTTATTATTGATGGTGAAAGTTGCTCGAACATAGCCAGCACGACGATGGTGGAAAAGCTTTGCTTAACCACTACCAAGCATCCACAACCTTATCAACTACAAGGGCTTAGCAACGAAGGCCAATTTAGGGTCACTCAACAAGTGCGCATTGCCTTTTCTATCGGTAAGTATCAAGACGAAGTTGTGTGCGACGTAATGCCTATTCAAGCCTGCCATTTGTTGCTAGGAGAACCATGGCAACTGGATCGAAAAGTCACTCACGATGGTCGTACCAATAGGTATTCTTTCAAGCATCAAGGAAAGAAACTTACCTTAGTGCCGCTCACTCCGGAACAAGTCCATGAGGACCAAATCAAACTGAGAAATTCTGTTAAAACAAGTGAGGAAAAAGAAAAAGAGAATGAAAAAGAGCAAAAAGAGATTGAGAGTGAAAAGGAATGTGAAACAGAAAAGAAAATTGAAAAAGAAGTTGAAGAAAGAAGAGAAAATGAGTTAGAAAAAGAAACAAAAGAAAAAGACGAGGAAAGGCTAGTGAGGAATGTTTCCACTAACCAAGATATGAATTTTTCTTGTGTTGCTACTTTTCAGGTTCCCGAAAGATCGAAAGATAACTTTCAACTTCAATACCTCTCAAATGAAAGACGCTTTCATACGATCAACTTAAGCAAAGATGAAATCACACTACATGATCTCGAAGGTAAGCGAGGTAAGGAAATTTTAGAAACCGAGTCCAGTGCAGATTTGAAAATTATTGATAAAACTTTTGGTGACTTAGTTCTTAAAAGATCCCATCATTTTGATCCGATTAATTGTTACTCTTCGATTGTGGTTGATAAAGTCATTACGAAAAGAAGCGTGATTTGTTTTTCTCTTGATTTACCTTGTGTAAAATCCTTGAATTTGTCCAAATCTGTTTTGGAGAATAAGGTAACGAAATTTGCCAAATTTGTTTTCAATTTATATTCTTGCCTTAAACAGTTTATGTGGTTGTACATGAAGTTTGAGTTCCATTTGACAAAGGTTAACTCAACAACGGAGATTCGACTACACTATGCCCCCGATGAACGAAGGTTTGTTTTAAATGAAAAAGGTAAATCGACCCTTATTCTTTTGCTTATCGAGGTAAGATGCTTGAAACCTTTGAAACACTTTTGTACTCCTCGGATAGTGATAAAGATCGTGTTGATGAACACTTAGATCGAAACATGCTTGACTGTCCTATTTTATTTATTGATGATCTATCTGTTTTGATGGTTGATAAAAAGATTCTTGTTTTTGATAATGCATGTGTGAGTGAATCTATAGACCGTCGATTAATGCATGGTATGATTATGCAACTCTGTGAACCATGTAAATCTTTTCAAATACCTACTTGTGACGATTATGTTTACCATTTGATTTATTACTCGCAATTTATTCATGGTTTGTGGGAACAATGTGAGACGACTGAATGCCTTAAAACATGTCCATCTTTGTTTCAAATATTTGACGAGGCAGTGGTGAGTAAATTAGATTGTTTGCATGGTAATCTGAATCTGTCCATTCACATGCGTTATACCTGTTCTGTTATGCTTATGATTGGACTACAAGCTTGTTTCCGTTGCTATTTACTATCTCATGGCTATTCTTTTCAGTGGACTCAATTGCCATTAGTCCCGTTCGATAGAGGAAAGTCGAGTTCATTTGATTTTTCAGATTCGAGGACGAATCTTTTTGAGGAAGGGGGGAATGATACGAGTCACAAAAGCCCAAATTCTTGAGGGCAAGGCCCAATAAGAAGATTCCAAGCCCAATCAAGAAATCCACCCATACTTAGTTGAAAATCAGGCCAAATTGTCAAAGTGGCCCAAGTTGTAAAGTTTTATTTTTATTTATTTATTTATTTATTTTACTTAGTTTAAATGTTTATCCAAGAGTCCCAAATAAAAGACCCTTGGCCGAATTTCCATATTAAAATAATTAGGAGTTTTTTTTAGTTGTAGTTTTAGTGTTCTAATTAAATTAGGAAAACATTTGAAAGGCCTATTTATATGGCTTGGCCAGCCACCCTACATAACATTACAATTACATTAAAAATTTCAGATTTGATTTGAGTGAAAATTCTCTTTGAGTTCTTCAAGGATTTTCTCTTGATTTTTCTTTAGAAGTTGTTTTAACAATCTTTTTGATTGTGGGAGCCATCTTCAACCTTCTTCTTGCCATTGATATTCTTTGGAGGGGAGATTAGAGCCGTTTGAAGGGAGTTGTGAGATCTTTCGAGATTTCAAGGCTTCTTAGGACTTATCTTTTAATTTCTTACTGTCAATTCTTTCTTTATTTCTATTTGTGCTGAATCATTATCTAATCTATTTTCTGTTCTTATTGTGTTTTCAGCCTTTTTCTATCTTAAGGAATCAGCCCAAAAATCCCCAATTTCTAGGGTTTTTCCATACTCTTTTTGGGTGAAATTAGATTGTCGAAATTTGGGAAAAACTATCTTGGTGTTCAATTGGGCAGAATCACAATCTCCTTGAGGGTTTCAAGAACCCTAACACTTATTTCTATTCTCAATTTGATTCTTTGCTGATTTGGGGATTTTATTTCAGATCTGAAAATTCAAAAATCTAATCTTTTAATTTTTCTGTTTCGTTTCAGATCTAATTGTTTAGGGTTTTCGTAGGAGTTTCTCGTGACTTGGCAACTCGATCTTGGTCCGCGCGCAACCCCGTATCAGTAGCTCACTTACATTAATTTTGGTGGATAGTCGAAGAACATATATCACTGCTCTAGCGCATGCAGTTATACTAATGGTGTTTTTTTTTCCGTGGAAATAATATCTGGTCGACAGTAATTATGAGTTAATTTTTCTTTTTTTAGAGTTTTGATATTGTTGTTCGGATGAAATGATGGATATTAATTAATCTTTGAAATTATAAATAGCATGGCATGAGTTAACATTTGGATACACTCATTTAATACAAAGGAAAATGGGTTGTGACTAATAATATTTTTCTGCTCTCTTTTATACTTTGAAAAGGATACAATAAAAAATAAGTGGCTGAGGTTTTTGCTTTCGTGGCTGTCATTGAGTGCATTCAGACGCAATTGCCAGCCCAAAATGAATATCCTACAACTTGGTTGACCGACACTTCATCCAACATCATCACCTTTTAAATTTTTTTAATATTTCGATATCCATATTCAACCATTATTTAAACCTAAGAGGTTCAAGTATGGCAGTCTAGACTAATACGAAAATGACCCACAACTGTTTTTAATAGCAAAATAAGAAAAGGTTACCCTATGAACATGAAGATTCCATTACATGCTTGTTCATGGCAGGCGTTGCTCAAATGGCTTCCAAAGCTTTTCAACTTATATATCTGCAGTCTTTTCAAAAGTTATAAAGGGATCTGCCCAGTAATTTGAAAAAGCTTTGTATCGTTTTTTTATTCTTCTTTTTTCCCATTTTTTTGGTAAATTACACAAATTAACCAATTAATGAATTTACATTTTGAATCACTCAATTTTAAAAGGTTATAAAATGATTATTTAACTATTAAAAAGTTTTTATTTAAGTTACTGAACTATTAAGTTTCTTTTTTCTAAGTTTAGTTAGCGAGCTCTAGACAATGACAATACCTATCCAAGAATAGAAAAATATATCTTAAGTTCAAGTTAATTTGACGGTTAATGGAGAGATCAATGTAGCTTCGTAACATTTAAAGCTGTTTCATGAAAAGAAAACTTTCGATTGAAAAGGAAATGAAAGGAAAGCTTTCGATGGTGCAGACCTTGACAGTAAAAATAAAGGCGGCCATATAACAATAATTTTAACAAGACTTAAATAAAAACTTTCTTTTATAACTTTTCAAAGTAGTTTTTTTTTTTTAAATTTCAATCTTGTAGGAAAGCAAAAACTATATATGTGGTAATCCATAATATATGCATATACTTGAGAGAGTGCTTTTAGTTGGAGTGGGAAACCAATAATAACAAGTAACGAGATTTCTATCAATCAAATCATCCCCTTTGAAGGTATTGTAATAACAGAATCTGCAGTATATCACTAGGAATGATAAAAAAAGAAAAATCAAAACTCAAAAGACATACCCTTAATCATATGCTTGTGGAAGTTCAAAGTAGCTTATCCCAAACATAGCAGCAACTAGCTGTTATCGACTTAATAGGATATGCCAAAAAGCTGCAATTAGATACTAATATTTTACCCTTGAGTGCATCAGAACATGAAAGAACCTGTACTTTCTATATATATAGATAGAGAGAGAGAGAGAGAGACTGTTTTGTGTGTATGGTAAAGTAAGAAAGCTAGCAAGTTTACATCATGCAATTGCAGTTGCATACAAGATGATGATGATGATGATGAGGCATGAAAAGGATATATGAATTGCTTCATGCATGTAATAACTTGTAAATGGGGAGCTAAAAGAAATAGAGAGAAAGAGAGAGGGTTAGGTTAGCTTATGGGGTTTCAATTAGACACAAGTAAAGGGAAAATGGTGGGGAGGGGGTGTCCTGTCCCTAATGTCTTACCAATAAGACAGAGAAAGTGGTTTGTTGGGATTAGTCAACATGGTAATGTATCATCAATGGTGCGTGTGCTCGCCATCATTACCTTCTTTGAATCGAATCCTAAAAGAAAAAAAGAAAGTAGGATTTTAAGGTGTAGTCCCTTCTTTTTCATCTTCTAACATCCATCATCTATTTGTGGGGAGGGGAAGGGTCTGCCTTTGTATGTTTAAAAAAACTAAGGAATCAAAACCGTAAAACAGGGAAGATAGGCTTTGATATTATAGGAAAATAAAAGGGTAAATTGCACTTGTGCTCACCTAATTATCAGTATATTTCTTTTTTAGTCATCCAACTATGAAAAGTTACAAAATATTCACCTAACTATTAGTAAATTTCTTTTTTGGTCACTCAACTATTCAAATTTGTCTTTTTTGTTCATTAGTTTTCACAATGTGGCAACTTTTAAAATTTGTATAATAGCAACTTCAATCCTTAACATTTATAAATTATGTCAATTTAGTCTTATTTCTACAAAAAAAACTAACCCTCAACATTTACACATTGTATAATTTGGTCCTTTTCTTGTAATTTTGCTTTTCTTTGTGACATTGAGGGTTAATTTTAAAAGAATGAGAAAATATAAAAATTATTATCTTGGATTTCTGGGTGTTTCTGCTTTTTGTATATTTTCAATTAAATTTAGCTAAAAAAATTGTTTTTTCTTTAGCTTTTTAGGTGAAAGGATCACAAAGAAAAGCATAACTATAAAAAAGACCAAAATACACAATGTGTAAATATTGAGGGTTACATTTTTTAAAATCAGGACTAAATTGATATAATATATAAATATTGAGGTTTAAATTGTTATTATGTTAATTTTAAAAGTTGCCATCGTTAGTCCACTGGTGACCAGAAAAGACATTTAAATAGTTGGGTGACTATTTTATTATTTTTCATAGACGAGTGACCAAAAAAGAAATTTGGATGACTATCAATGAAATTTACCCAAAAAGAAAAAAAGGCCAAAGCAAAGGGACGGGTAATGGGTTGAAGAATTAAAATTAAAGAAGGGGCTAATTAAGCAAAAAGATGGTGTGTACATTAGTCATCATGGTACCCCCCACTATGTAGGTATATTCTCCCATCTCATTTAGACCGATGTCCCTTAGACCATCATTGCCATTACACGATTTGCATGGCCACCACGTGTCATGTTCTTTACCGTTGATATCAGTCCTCCGAAAGTCAGTGTTGATGGGATGCCGTCTGACCCCTTGCCTGTTGGTTGTTTCGCAGGCCAAATTCAGACAAAGCATTTCAATCTATTTCGCCCTTGTCCCTCATTTCCCATTTTCTTTTATTTTCTTCACGTTTTATATATTTTCCCCATCTCAGTCTACTTGTATTTATTAAGGCAACGAGCTTTACATACGTCTCTACCATTTTGTTCTCTGGTCATGTCCTGTTTTGCCTATGCTTTTGGCTGTATAACAAATCGAATATTTTAAAACTTTGATGGCACTATGTGATTATACTACATGAAATTTATAAATTTTATATAATCAGATTACAAGTTCTTGATTCGATTACTAGACTAACAATAACTAAAATTAAAAAATTATTAAATTGGTTCAACCTATTCAACAACTGGTTTTTTTCTTAATTTTTTAATTTTACCTATTTCGAGCCGTTTTCGATTCAATTAGTTCAACTCCTTTATTTAGAGTAGTATACCAATTGATTTTCGGTCCAATTAGTCCGACTAACCAATCCAGTCATGTTGCAATCGTTAAATCTTGACAAAATCCAATTTTAAAGACTAAAGTGCATCTAATTGTCAAATTTAAATACTAAAATTAACAAATAAAAATAAAAATATCAAAATAAACTTAATTATCAAATTTAAATATTAATATATTATCAATATTAAATGGGGGTCACACTCGTCCGTTGGTATAAGGTGGATGTCAAAGGGGAGGGTCCTCCACATCTTTTCAGTCCCTTGTGTGAAAGATAAAATAGACGGCTTAACTTAATTCAATTGTGGACTGTTTAACCAAATAATAATTAAATCAATCAATATTACCTAATTACATTTTTTTTCTACTTAAAAAAAATATTCTAATCAATCTCTTTATGTTAGATCTAAGAGCAAATTGATCATTTTGTTAAAAAAATTATCAGTTTTTACTGTTAAGGACTGGCCCTTATAAATCAACATGATGTACACGTTTCTAGTTATTCCATTAATTATGTCAGTTTTTAATGATAAAAATAGATAAAATTTTTAACATAAAAGATCAATTTACTATCTGATCCAATATATAAACACTAATTTATTTATTTTTTAATAAATAAAATAAAATACAATCAGACTCTTAATACAGAAACTTTTACAATTTAGGGGTGAACTATTTTTTTTTTTAAAGTAGAGTGGAGATGTAAGAAGAATCCCCACTGGGCTGAGCTTTGGACCCAATCAGAAATTGTGTACTTTTACTGCTACAATCGTAAGTTTTAACCATGGAAAAGGTGTTTGTTTTAAGTCTCCAAATTTGTACGGCACCAAACAACACTAAAGTTAAAAGTCCACTAAGGAATAAAGGACATTCTGTAAGTTGGGACTTTTAATGTTGTGATGTAAATCACCTAAAGAAACCATCACCACACTTTTACTTCAAATCTCATGGGACACGTAACTTAATAACCCACATTTGACTGCTCATCCACACCCAAAACCACTAATACAAGGAATAATGATTTCACTTTGAGATAAGTGTCTGTATGATCCAATAAAACCATAACAGATATGTTGGTGTTAATGAAATTTGATAAAAATCCTATAGAAACCTTTGTAATATGAGTAAGATTGTATTATACTCCCTATACACAAAAAATGGACAAATTAATTCATGTACATTAAATCAAGGAGCAAATTAGTTATTTTGTTAACAATTTCATCTATTTTTATTGCTAAAAATTAATCAGCATAAAGTGCACATGACACATCATTATGTCATTTTTTGATTCCAGTTTTTAACAGCATAAATGAATGAAAGTTTTAACCAAAAAGACCAATTCACTTTTTAGTCTAATGTACAAGGATTAATTTACCCATTTTTTTAAATAAATGAGACAAAATACAATCCAACTCCTAATATTTTACCATAGAATTTATAACAAAAAACTCAATTTACTCCTTGATTTAATGTTCACTTTTACTCCTACAACTAGAGGTGTTCATGAGCCGGGCGGCCCGGCCCGGCCCGACAGCCCGCCCGAAATATGGGAGGGTTCAGATAAAAATATAGGCCCGAAATATGAGTTTAGGCAAAAAATGAGGCCCGTTTAAAAAACAGGCCGGGCCTCGGACACGACTTTTTTGACCCGAGTCCGGCCCGACCCGAATATATAATAAAAAATATTTTTTATATTTTTTAAATTTTAAAATATTTTTAAAATACTTTTTTAAATTTTTTTAAAAAAATTGGTGTTTATTTTTAAAAAAACGGGCCGGGCTCGGGCCTAAAATTTTGTCTATAATTTTTTTTTCCAGGCTGGGCCTAGACAAAATTTCAAGCCCATATTTCAGGCCGGGCCAGGCCCGAGACTAGTATGCAGGCCGAATTTTTTACGAGCCCAGCCCAAACCTGGCCCGGCCCATGAACACCTCTACCTACAACCACCTCTTAGTACTTTTTTATCGTTAACCATAGCCACTTTCTAGTTCATGCCGAGAGTAAGAGTAGATTAGAAGGAAATGAAAACATTCTCTAACGTGGACTTTAAAATCCCCAATCAGAGGTTGACAATCCATTGTACAAAGAAAGTTTAGTAATAAATTACAACGAAAATTTCTCCATCTTAAAAAGAGTTAATAATAACCTTTTGCTACTAAGGCCAGAAAGAACTTACTTTTGTGTCATTTAATCAAAAACCCAATGTGGGAAAATTGTTGCCAAAGAGCATTTCAATCAATCACCAAATAAATCATCTTCACTATCATCATATGAGGCAGACTTAGTTCCAGGTTTACCACTTGAGGCACCACCAACAACATCATCTCCTGTAGGAGCACCATCACAAGTGTAAGCCCACGAAGAAGAACCCACTTTTTCAGATAAAGATTCTCCGTAAAGATCATCATAAATCCCACCTTTTGGTGTATTTTTTACTTTGTTCAACAATTCTTGCAGTTTATCAGTCACACCTTTCTGAGAAACACCGTCTTCTTTTACAGACGATACATCCTTACCTTTAGGAATTACTGTTGTTTGTACAAGAGATCCGTATTTTCCAACAAGACTTCCTTCTTTTACACCTATGGGTCCCGTTTCGGTTTCTACATCTGCACCATCTGAAATTCCAACAACTTCGACCAACTCTCCCCCAGCCTGATCCCTAAAGGTAACTTTTAGTTTCCTCATTCTTTTAGTGGCTCTCTCTGGCAGTGTGCTGTCTTCACTTTCAGCTAATGAGATGGATTTGGGCAGCAAGTCAGATTTGCTCAGACCGTAACGATTTATAAGTGTATTGTAAGCTACGACAGCTTCTTCATCAGAAGGATCAGGCCGTGGGGGTAGATTTATCTCGGTGGGGGGTGGAGGACGAGGAAATAGAGCTGCATTGTTCTTCCTTAAGATATAAGTTCTCGTGGATGCAGCAAAACGCAAAGATTGACCTACTTCAAGCTCAACAGGTGTATCTTTTGTCAGACGCTCATTTGCAACAAAGGTTCCATGCGCTGATCCCAAATCAATGACATATATGCTGTTGAGATTATAAGAGCTGGTGAATAACACATTATTACAAGAGGTTCTAAAATAAGTTGGGAGCTTTAGACGGTAAAAATACCATGGATGCCCTTGTATTAGGAGTCGGGTTGCATTTTGCCCCCTCTATTGGCCAATTAATCCGTACAATAAGAGCAAATTGGTCCTGTCAAAAATTTTAACCATTTTTACTATTAAAAACTGGTCCCTGTACATGAGCATAATGTTCATGTGGTTGTCTAGTTATTACGTCAGCCACGCCAGTCTTTAATAGTAGAAATGAATAAAATTTTTAACAGAAAGGTCTTGCTTACTCTTTAATCCAACATATAGGGACTAACTTACCCATCTTTTAAGTAAAAGGAGCAAAATGCAATCTGACTCCTAGTATAGAGACCTCCATGGTATTTTTACCAGCTTCAGACATAAATACAATATACATACATATATAAATGCAATAGTGAAGATAAAGATTTCATGTAATGAGAAATAGACTATGTTGTCTACCAATTACTACAAATCCAAAAGAAATAATTTGAGCAGAACCAACTTTAGTTTTAAATCTTCTATTACCGTAAATAAATAAAGCAATAGGAATAGAAATGACCTGCCATTCTTGTGAGGAACAACAGCAGCATGCTGACGTGAAACGGAGAGATGATTAAGCACGAAATCACAAGTATGATATTGCCTGCCAAAGATGAGTCTGCGTCTATCGATATTAATGGTTTCAAGCACTTGTCCTTCCTTGACAACTTGAAGATAGTAGACACCAGGGCGAGGCTCGATAGCCCAATCAGGAGGTTGCCAAGTGGATTGACCGGCCCCAACCTGAGTGGCTGGCTTGGATTGAACATCCTCCTCTTGCTGAGGCTGAGCAACTGCATTTTGAATATGTGAATGTTGTTCAACTTGACCAGCTTTGGGTGCGGTTTTGGGGGAAGAAGAATTCAGGGAAACCGAGAAGGGTTCCAAGGATTGAGCTTTTTTGAATCTATCAAGACCACCTCTCCCATACATTTTCCTTTTTTCTTTCTTTATTAATATGATATTACTCAACAAAGTAAAATCAAAGCATGTATATTTAACAATTAGCTGCTAATATTATTATGTCACCACTCAGCAGCCAACAATTTTAGCAAGTAATCCTCCAGCTCATGCGTAGACCGCAACAGCAACCCTTGAACAACAACAAAAGAAAAAAAACCAATAAAAACATTGGAATAATGTAATAGCACCAAAAGAACACATCGGGACAAACAAAAAATTTGTAAAATTGATAGGAAACCATAAAACCAATCATATTAGATTCAATGTACTATATGTATGATTGTAGATTTAGTCCATATTCTCCAATTGAATTACTGCAAGTCCCTATACTTTTGAATTTTGAAATTTCAATCTTGACATAAATGCCATAGTTAACCCATTAACTGGATTTTTAAGTGAATAAAATGTGGAAATAACAAGCTAACACGATATTAGAGATAGGATAATATGTTCACCACGGCATATTTTGAAAATAGCAAAACTTAATTTATGAAATTTTAAATTTTAAAAAAGATGATTAAATCTACAACTTCAAATTACAGGGATTAATAGCAAAATTTAAGGTTTGTAAAATAGAGCTTAGGTCTTTCCAGAAAATCGATAGGAAACCAAAAAAAACCAATAACATATGAGATTCACATGCCCAGAAAGTGTTGTACAAGAATTGATTCAATAATCTACTAAAGTTAAACAATAGCAGAGAGTAATTGACTGACCTTGGCTAGTAATTAGGGTTCATAAGCCATAAGGCAGGAAACGCTGAGGGAGTGAAGGCAGGAAGGGCACAAAAAAACATTCCATCGCAATCAATTCAACACTGTATCTGTCACCATCCATCATGAAACCCCAAACCAAAAGGCCTAATCAACCGCAAACAACAACAACAAGCTTCACACTCTTTCCGTCTTTCGATCCCTCTGTGCAGATTATGCTATGCCATTCACCGTCATTCTTTCTATCAAGCTTTAGGTCACCAACACTGAAACTGAATGACCCAAAAACTTGGTATTATTTGCACTACTTGGTGTTAATGTGTTAAAAGATACCTCTACAATAATATGTCTTTTGCCACAGTAATGTTGTTGGGCTCAGCCCATTTTGTATCCCCCAATTTGCCAACCTTGGCCTCATTTACAAACTATTGAGTTAATTATTAAGGCATAATCTTATCATTTACATTTTTATCGATTTGAATCTTATTTTTTTTAATAAAAATACAGACTAAAACTTTAGATATTTAAACATGGTGTTTGTATAATAATTTACATGTACTTCACGCTAATTTTTTTAAAAATTTTCATTAACTTTTTATATTTTTAAAATTTTTAAATAATTTGCTAACATGACATAATAGTAAACATTGATTGATCTTCCATTGGAGGGTAACAAGGATCTTGTAGACTTCAGAGAAAATAACTAGCAGCACTTTCAATCCCTATTCACAAACTTGCTTCCTTGTAATCCCTCAAGTCTAAGAATCATCATAGCAGAGCATTTCCAGCAGGCTAAATTCCTCAAGTTGATAATTTAGAGCATAAGCCACCTTACCACAAACAGATTCAATGCTATTGAAAGAAGTGCAATGGTATGAACCAAAATTCCAAGCAATGATCAAATGAAGAAGAAGAAACCAAACAATTAGCCATACTTACCTCTAAGCTCACACTTTTTATGAGTGTCAATAGCTAGCTTCAACCATCATTAAACAAAGATCAAGTAACAGTGGAATTAAAAGACACAGAGCAGATAAGGAAATTATCAAAGTAGAATTTTGAGACTCAAAACCATTGTATTTATTGGCACTCCATTGAAACAAATAAAAAACTTGAGTCTCCTAAATGGCAACAGCATTCCTTTGGAACGAAAGTAAACCACCATTTCAATCTCATTCCAAGGGACCTACGACATATTAGGCTGAGCAATCTCTACAAGAGACGAGTAATAGACAGTGTACCATAAACGAAGTAAAAAGACCACATATCAGCAAATGATTGAAATATCTTTAAATTGCACATGGCTGCTTAAAATTAAACTCACTATTTTACAGATACATATTCTTCAATGGGAAACCTAGTAAATGTCAACAATGGCTCAAAATTGAACCAAAAAAAAGAAAAAAGCTATCTCTTATGAACTCTTTGCAATCGCATCTCAATCAATCTAGCATTAAATTCTCCATCGCTAATCTTTAACATCTTTGACAATGGCAATTTGAACCCATATTCCACTAAAGCTCTATGCCTCGGCTTAATTTTTTTCTCTAAACTAAACGAAAAATACTGAGGAAATCTTTTCAATTCCTCCAAGTCACCTTCCATTTCCTCCAAAAAAAACTCAGCTTTAGGCCTCAGATTATTCTCCACACTCAAAGTCAACAGCCCGGGTGATCGCACCACCATCCGGTTCACCTCCGGCTCGTCAAAACCCAGAGATTGAAGGAAGTTAATTTTGGGTTTCAAGGTGTTTTCCACGTCGGAAACTAAGAGAAGGGTAGTATGGGAATTCAGGACGAGGCCGAGGGAAGTGAGGAAAAGGAGAGTTGGGCGGAGTTGGGTGGGGACGGAGGCGACTAAGAGGCGAGGGCAACGGGTGAGGGAGAGAGGGAGGTGAGGGAAAGGGAGGGAGACTTCGTGGAGGAGGAAGTTAATGGGAGGGAGAGGGTCGGAGGTAAGGAGGAGGGGGCACATGTCGAGAATACGGCCGATGGAAGGGCGAGAGAGGTCGACGGAAGAGAGGGAGCGTTCGAGGTAAATAAGAGATGAAAGTGGGGTAGAACGGAGGGAAGGGTTTAAGTTGAGAGCTTTGTGGGGATTGATGTTTAAGGATTGGAGGTACAGGAGCTTTTGGCGGAAAAGAAGACCGCTGTCTTTGGGTATGGGTGGGGTGGTGGTCGGATGTTTAAGAAGAGGTTGAGGACAATGGAGTTGGAATCTGCAAGCTTGCATTTTTACTTTTCCTGCTGTGAAGGATGATGAAGGGACGGAGATTTTTGAATTTATCTATTATCTATCTTTATTTCTATTAACAGAACATAATTTAGACCTCAACATATATATATTTTATCAATTTTATTCTTACTCTATTTTTTTTAGCTAATTTTAACCATATTTTATTACCAAGTTTAAAATTTTAACATTTTGGTCAATATTTTTATTAAAAAATAATAATTTACCTTTTTTTTTAAAGATTGAGAATTAAATTTAACTATAAAAAAATAAAAATCAAATCGACAAAAAATGTAAACATCAAATGCTAAGTTTATGTTGAACAAAAATATACTAGAGCTCCATTGCACTATAGAAATACATACATGGATGTATGCTCCTCTTAAGATCCTCTAAATATCAGCATATCAGCAGCAGCACAAGTTTTATTAAATATGTATGTTCCTTTTTGCATTTAAAGTATGATTACAGAGCAGTTTTGTCAAAGAAACAACAGTTGCTCTTCACAATTCCATCCAAAGTACAACAGAAAATACAGTTTGAAGTGTTGCTAAAAAGAGCAACAATGAATATGTTCATCCAGAAATGGGAAAGAAAAAAAAGAGCCTCAACAGACCTCTATTTTCATAAACTAAACCTTTGGTAGGTCTGCTTCAATGAAGGGTTACATTCACTGCTAGGTTCCAAAGCCAAGGAACCTGCCTGCCACCGGTTGTCACATTCGCTTTTGAACAAAATTTGGGGTTGACTTGATCGAGATACACATCCTGATTGCGGCTATTATGCAATTCTGGATAGATCTCAAACATGCAAACTTAACAAGCACTAAAGAAAATCAACATGTAAACTACAGTAAGGAGATATCGACATTCATCTGCGAATCCTGTCTATACTACAATCTAAAAAATTCCTTTAAGCGATCTTCTAGGTTTGAGAGGATGTTTTTGGCAATCCTTTTCTGATGCTTCGTGCTTTTCAACCATGCAATTCCAGTAAGCACTCGCACCGAACATCCCTTTGCTTTTAAATCCTCGATTTGGTATCTTAGGTGAAGCTGCAAAAATTGAAAAGTTTAATACTCAAAGTAACCGATAATGCAAAGAAAATCCTTGGTTTCAATTGCATTCATACATTAAAATAGTCCCCAAGTGGAACTCCATGGAGAGTCATTACTTCTTCGATAAGCCAACCCTTTTTATCGGGAAGTGGGGATTTCTGTTGAGTACTAGTCACTTCTCCTCTAAAACGGGACACACGCTTATCGTATCTGAAATATATTTGCCGCTCATATACATCAGCACTTTCTGAATCCCACGGACTGCAAGAATAGTTAAGACAGCCAGCTCTCTCCATAGCTTTACGATCCATTTCACCGCCACCGAATATCTCCATGAAGGAACTAATCTGAATCACCAACAAAGTAATTTACCATCATCAGATGCAACACATCCATAAATGTACTACATTTAGATGTGAAGAATCCTAAAGATAAAGCTATAACGGGAAAACTTGAAGTACCTCAGATACAAGATGGGTATAAAAAGAAGGTTCTTAGCAGGATGCATACTGCAGCAAAACTAATTCCATAGAGGGAGAGAAAGGGGAACTTACAGGAACAGAGAGAGTAGTCGAATAAATCTCAGACATGCTAACATCCTCAAGGCCTAAGAAGGACCCACTCTCTTCGGTTTGGAGGCATTTGGTTTTGGACTCTTCTTCAACTATTTGCACTTTCTGCTCTGGACTCAAGGACCTGGCTTTCCACAGTGCCATGATTGTCCTAGTGAACAAAAAATTTGCAAGTCAAAGAAATGACAACAAGGATTTCACAACCCTCTTTTTTCTCATCGTAGATCTTTAATACATGGGACTGGAGATTTAAATAGGCTGCAAAGCAACGTTACAGTCATTTAGGGGTTTCATGCTCTCCACCACCTATATTTATTACCAGTATTCACCGCAGTTAACTGTAATAGCATATGATACATCTACAATCGCAATAAACACATCATGGCCGAATATACATTGCGACTGCAGTTTAAATCCCCGTTTGGAACTAGTTTCATCATTTGATTGCCTACGAACCACAGTTAATATAAGTACCTATGAGCTACACTGAAAGATACAAATGACTGGAAATTGAACTTCAGCCTGCCTTCACAATCTTGTGTCCTTGCACCATGTCTAGCATCCAGTCCTCTTCCTAGACGGAGAGTTATCACAATAATTGGACTACCCATTGATGCCAAAGTAGGAGGAGAAACTTGAATGTCCTCAATGTCTTCCCAAAGGAAGTAGAATTTTGCCTTGTGCCCAAATATATTGGCATGAAACCCAAGTATTCTAGCTGACAGAAACAGGCGGCCCTGCATAGATGCAACTGCAGATTAACAAAAAGGGACAAATGCAATACATTAATTACTCAGAGCGAACATCACAAAATAGGGGAGCTTTACAAAAGATTACATAGCCCAACAAACAGAACCTGAAGAGGCATTTTCCGTTTCAGGTGACAGGTAAAGTCATTGATAAGAAATTCCTCAGGTGGAAGGCCAAAGAGTTTCTGAAAGGCTGAATTCGTTTGAGGAGACCTAAGATTTATCTGCAAATATATATCGTTTGCTTGCAAGAGGATAACAAGAATGGAAAATAACATTTTATTCATGGCCATGTGAAACTAAATAGAAGAATAGCCATCTATTTACCTTCTTCCCCACTTCTTTCTCCATCTTACTTAAGTACTCTTTAACTACATGTCCACCTCTTGTATTGTCCAAGAAAATTCTCAAGTGCAGTTTAGATTGACATGCTTGAGCCTGCTTACCTTGCAGAGGAACCCACACATCAGCTAGATCTGATATATTAGATTTTAAAAAGTTAATCTCAGCCTGTCCCAAGGATGTAGCTTCATCAAAAAGTCCATCAAAATCAAATACTTCTATATCCAGTACGGAAGGAGGCTCTTCCATTGCATCAAATTCAAATATTTCTGCAAAGATAAGAGCTCATTTAAACAATTGATTGAAGTAAGATTTAAATAATTCTTGGACAAATTTTGAAAGGTTTTGATCTAAAGAAACTGTAAGAATCATTATTATATAGTATGCTAGTGCAAACAAGCAAACTGAATTCAAACATAGACAAAGGACAATCTAGTTTTCACCATTCCACTGGGGACTAGATTTCTGGAACTTGATTGAGCTGGTTCTAGATTTCCCATTGCAAGTGAACACCACATATGGATCACAGTACCCACTTGAATCTACAGTTGCTAAATTACTTCCCTCAATCAAAGCAACTGTTAGTAACCATCCATTCCCTTGTGCTTTCACTCCATGATCACTTCCTATTGTTGTAAAGACAAAAGCAAAAGGAAATTAAAGACCGAAAAACACGAAATGAAACATGGAAATCATCCACTCTTCTTGCTTGTAGAGCAGAGTTCTAATTAGATGTGAATGTTTACCCTTTTGAGCTCTGGCATGCATGAAGCGTGAGATTATCTGCAGCAGCCTTTCACCTTGCAGAACCAGAACACCACACACAATGAATTCACCAATTGAATCAGGCAAGTCAAGCCCAACAAACTCTAGTCCTTGAATTGTACTAGGAGCAGCTAGCCAGATATGAACTATTACATACAGGGCCATAAAAACTGTGGAAACTAAAGTAAAATTAGCAAAGTACTGGAACGCCAACTTCCAATCTGACTTGGGTTCAGCTTGCAATGATCCCAAAATCTGTTCTTTGTTTAAACCAATATCCTTTGAATCAACTGGTTTAACAGACTGAGTTAGTAAAGTAGTGAACTGCTCAAAGCCTTCCTTTAGACCTTGTCGAGCTCCATTCTCTATCATACCTTTCATCATCGTGCTCTGTAAGAAGTTCATTCGCCATGAAATAACCAAATGTGCAGATTGTTCTCCAGATGGAAGCTCAGGCCCAGGAGTAATGCAGTACAGCAATTCAGTTTTGAAGGTGCTCCCATATGGAACATCGGGAGTGCTCACAACTACTAGAACGGCAAAACTCTTCCCATCAGCTCTTAGATACGTTTGCTCCTCGGTGGCTTTTGTAGCCTTAATTATTTTGGTTGGTGCCTTGATGTAAGTATAAACTCTTTTCAAGCTGGAATCACCATCTTCAAATTTCCAAGGCCCTAGCTGTGGATCCTTTGATCCTTGCATCTCAGCTAATGACATAGGAAAACTTGAATCAGATGAAAAAAGTAGAGAGTTTAGCTCTGCAGGCGAAACCACATATGGTTGATCCACAAGAACTCCTCCAGGTAAATTGCTTGGAATTTCACTTCCCTGATCTTTAGATTCCATTGTTTTCATTGCTTCCTCAAATGACACAGAGGATGATTGATCATCAGGCTTCTCATCAGCAACATCAGCTTTTGAATTTTCAGGCATCTCAGTCAAATCAATGCCAGCAGTAGAGCTAGCCACAGCAGTGTCAGAATTTTTATTAAAGATTTGAGCAATACGACCTGCTAGGGATTTTTGTGATAATGATTTCTCTTTCTCTTCCTTGAATGATTTATCCTTCTCTTCCTTGGAAGACACGCTATCTTCTAGTCTCAAAGGAGAAGGGCAGTTTGATGATGATGATGCATTATCACCATTACAACTCATGTCCATGGAAGAACTCTTTTGTAGAAAATAGATATTTAAAAGCACTTCACCTGTACCCAAGGTTGAAAGAGAACAATAATTCTTGGTAATCAGTAAAGCATTAGCCCACACCAACTACTTAATTAACCTCTTTTTGAGACTCAAAAAGGGACATTGAGACCCTTAATAAACATAAAAATTCTAGCACAGAGGCAACTGAAGTTCTGTAAATGCTGAAAAATGAAGATAGGAAAAAGAAAAAACATACCCAAATCCTTGTTCTTGGACCTATTGTTCTTGGGGTGGAGGGGATACCAAACAGTGCCGAGAGATTTCTGGGGAGCATCAAAAACCTGGGAAATTGGAAGTTTAACATGCCCCACAAAATCATCATTGAAGAACTTATCCTCATCCAACACAGAGATTTGAAGCTCCCCCTTAAAATCCTCTACTTTGAAAATGAATTCCTCACCCCAACTTGGGTTCAACGTCTTCTTCACCACTTTGGTCCTATACCTCTTTTTTCCTACCTGAAGCTTCACGTATGGATCACTGACGCCGTTTAAATTCATTGCCGGTATGTTTCTTGCTTCAATTACGCCCACCACAAGCTTCATTTTTCTTTTATTATAGGTTTTATTTCAGTGATCAATCGAAAGATGATCCAAATTTGCTATTACTCCCCCAATCCAATTCTGATCAACACTGTTTCCGTCATTGATACAAGCAAGAATACCCAAGAATGAACAATGCCGCCATTTTATTATTTCCTTCTAATCATTGTCAATTCCCCTTCTTCCATGTCTGGGAGAAGGAAAGAAACAGAGAGATAAATCCCCAAAGCATTAATATTCAAATCTAACTCAAAACTGTTCAATTTTTTATTTAATTATTTATGAAGAATCAAGGCAATGCCCAGTAGCATCCCCTTAATTAATCATATAAGAAATAACAAATCCAGGAAGCTACATTGGTTGATGAAGAAGGAGAAGAAGACAAAACACAGATTCAAAAACGATAAATAAATAATGGACGCACGCAAACAGAATAAATTATATTGATAAAGAATCTACAAAATGGATTAAATCTGGGGAATTTATATATTCTACAAAGATTCAAACAAAATGTGTCAAAAACAGGAAAAAGATGAGATCATCTACGAAAGCAAATCCAAAAAAGAAGGACACTTTTACTTCATTAATTAATTAATTAATTTTATTTTGTTTAACAAAGAATTAAGAAAGGAGGGAGACTTTTGAACCTGTTACAAATTGCAATTTGCTATTGCTTTGCCCTTTTCGCGTTTAAGGTTTTGACTTTTTTACTCTATAAATTACTCCTCGTAAGTGTTTCTTCCTTCAAATTCCAACATTGATTTAATTTTTAGATAAAAATATCAATTTTGATAAAAATATCAATTTTAATATTTTTAGTGTTTCTGATATATTATATTTTTCAATATTTTTATATATATAAAATATACTAAAAAATTAATATGGGCCGGACTAGACCCAAGTTTAGCATATATAATCTAAGTCGGGCTTGGATAAAAATTTAGACTCGTTTTTCAAGTCAGGCTTGAGCCTATTAAACGAACCTATAATTTTGTTAGGGATTGACTCAGCCCATGGGCAGGTCTAATGCATTGTTTGCATGTAGTAGATGATTTTGTACTTGAGTATTTATGAGATTCATGTATGCTAGTGGTACATGGATTATGCAATACCTCTCAATTGGTATAAGTATTGTTGTTAATGGAGGAGGACGTGAGTTCGAGTGCATTGAAGCGTATTATCCTCCTATTTTTGGGTTGGGAGGGGCCGTGGGTAATTCTAAATATTGTATCAAAAATAGATAAATATGATCAGAACCTATAATTAGATTGTTAAAAAAGAAACATGTTTTACTCAAAACAATATAAGAAAAGAACAGTACCAACAAGTTCTCCAAGAATTAGATTCCAAGAATAAATTGCCCCCATAGTTTCCTTTTCAATACTAAGTAATAGGTTAAAATATATCATATAAGTCCCTATACTCTTTGAAAGTTTGGAATTTAATCTCTATACTTTTTTATTTCATTGTAATATCCTTAATCATGTTTACGACCTCAATAGTATCTCTGCAAACCTTTTAAAGCCACACTAGCATTTCCATGAAAGTTTTTAATTTAATACAAATAATAAAAAAATCTAGAAAATAAGAATTAATTGATACCCTATATATTTTAAAAAAATTGGTATCAAAGTCAATTTCACAAGTTTCTATAGTATTAATCCAGGACGCTTTTAAGTGTATGAAACTCGATTTGAAGATATTACTAATTTGGTTTTGAGAAATACTGAAGAAGCATGTAATGATCTACCTTTTTTTTGGTGTTATTATGTTTTTAATTTGTTATTACATTCTATTAAATGATAATTTTCTCTATTTCTCATACATGTTAGTTTCTCAATAACAACATTTTCGAGATTTTTAGAATTGTTATATACTAATTTTTAAATAAATAATTTTGAGTTTTTTTTATAATTTATATATAGAACCTGAATCAAATTACCAAGAAAATATAATAGTTGAGGACTAAAATTGTTATTATACCAACTAAAAAGTGTCACTTAACAACCGAGTGACCAAAAAATAATTTCAAAAAGTTTAGTTATCAAATTATAATTTTTTTAATTAAGTGATCAAAACGAAAAACTTACCTATAATGGTGTAGTTTACCAAAAACTTAACAGCCTAGTAAGTTAAATAAAAACTTTTGAATAGTTCAGTAACTTAAATGAAATTTTTTGAATAATTCAGTGGCCATTTTATAACTTTTTGAAGTTTAGTGACCAAAACGTCAACTTATTAATAGTTTAGTGACTTTAAGTGTAATTTACCCTTAAAAATAACTTTCTATTAATAAATTGACCAATCTGTAAACACTGATCTTTCGAGGTAGATAGCTGACCTTTAGGCACTCACTATTTTGCTGATGAAACTATAGCATTAGCTAAAAGTAGTGTTCTTAGTTGCGTAACCTTCTTCTCTAGGAATATTTTACCATTCCTGTACTTTTTTTTTTATCTTTATAGGAACTACTCTTTTTTCTTTATGGGTGGGTAGGATTTCAAAAGGGTTGTAACATTAGTTGTTGATGCGTTGATGGAACAAGTATCAATGGAGGCTACTAATCCGAATCCGAGTTCAATGAGCGGCGTCGCTGCTGCTTCCGCCGCCGAGCTTCTATGCTGTGCGAACGCGAGAGCACTGTTGGATTCCGTCGACGCATTTCTATTTGATTGCGATGGTTCCATTTCCACGCACTTTTCTACTCCTATTTTGTCTTTCATTGGATTTTGCAGTGAATAAAAGGTAACGATGCGATTGCAGGTGTTATTTGGAAAGGCGACAAGCTGATCGATGGAGTCCCACAGACGTTAGATATGCTTCGATCCAAGGTCTCTCTCTCACTCTTTCTTTGCTTTCCATTTGATTATTGAATCTATGGTTCATCCTTGTGAAATGATCGATAATATTATTATCTGATTAATAGGGGAAGAAACTGGTATTTGTGACCAACAACTCTACCAAGTCCAGAATCCAATATGCTAACAAGTTTCAGTCTCTTGGACTTTCTGTCAATCAGGTTCTTCAAATGTTATTAAATTTTACAAAGAAAAGAAAAGAAACAACTCTTTTTTTTTTCCTGATTGTTCTACTGTATTTTTAGGATGAGATATTTTCGTCTTCTTTTGCTGCTGCTATGTACTTGAAGGTCAACCAGTTTCCTCCTCACAAGAAGGTTACTATTCTTGTTTTCTCTTTTTTCACTCCTTAAACATTTTAAGGCATTTAAGTAGCGGCTATGCGTTTTCACTGGCATTGTGTTTATTGTTGTTGCAAACCTAATGAATGTTACTGCAGCTAGTTACTATAAATATCGGCTATGGAAACTAGTTGAAACTGATAAATAGTGATTCTTAACACAGTGTTGTGGCTGCTATTTGAATCTCTTTATAATTTCTTAGTGCTATTCTCTCTTGACTGTATGCTTGGCTGCTAAATCCTGCTTACCCTGTTCTTGGTACCTTCTATCCAAATGGAATATTCATGTTACTGCAGCCAATTGCTTTAAATATCGGCTATGGAAAGAGTTGAAATTGAAAATTTATGACTCTTAACACAGTGTTGTGGTTGCTATTTGAGTCTCTCTATAATTCTTATTGCTATTCTCTCTTGACTGTATGTTTGGCTGCTAAATCCTGCTTACCCTGTTCTTGTTACCTTCTATCCAAATGGAATATGCAATTTTTGCCTCATGTATATTTTCCTTTTCTTGCAACATAACTTTTCTTCCAGCATATTTGTTGGCCAGAATATGCAGTTGTCCTTGAACAATACCACTCTTTTCTAATAGAATAGAAATTCACAGTTAAATACCTAAAGTTCAATTTCATTTCAAACTGTACGGTTAAGTGTCAGACTATCAGTATATGTATATCTCCATCTAACTATCCCCCTTCCCTGTTTCATGCTCTGTCTTTTTTTTTTGACCTTTGATTGTTGAAAATGAAATTGTCAAGGTTAGGTTCCTAGTCATTGAGGCTAAGAGTCCTGCACTCTACCAACAAACCACACAAGAGTTCAGCACTGCGCTTCCCCAGCCTCTCTCCCTCTCTTCCCATTTTGTCACCCAGATCTTTTGTGTTTCCAATTTTCTTTAAGTTCAAAAATAAAAAATTTTGTTTAGAAATAAAGATAAATATATTTTTCCAATGTATCATCATTACATGACATTTTCTACTAAGGGTGGGTTTGGATGGGCGATTGGGTGCGGTGCGGTGCGTTTAGCTTACTTTTTGTCTCACGTTACAGTATCGCTACAGTATCTAATCTCACCGCCACTGCTATTTTTACACTAACCGCAGGTAAACGCACCGCCCATCCAAACTCACTCTAAGTGTCATAATCGAGTGTTAGTTTATGCCTCATCAATTGTTAGATTACCGATGTTAACCAAAAGGACCAAAGTACATGATGAATGAACTTTAAGTATCTAATTACCATTTTTTATTCTTTAAGTATCAGTGGTATATTTAGGGGGGAAATGAATATTTAACCTCTATTTCTTTTATCTTTTGCACACTATTAATAATTTGTTTGTATTTCAGGTTTATGTCATTGGCGGGGAAGGCATAGTACAGGAGTTGCAACTTGCTGGATTTACCGCTCTTGGTGGCCCAGTACTTTCTTAGTCTTTTCAATTTTGTTTTCCAGTTCATGACTTTGGATTAGGAATACATCCTCTTCTCCATCTCTCTAACAACTGACATGCTGTTTGTGTGCTGGACTGCTATTCTTGCCTTTGCTTGTTGCCTTGCTAGGGTGTCTTTGGTTGTTTTTCATTGTAATCTTTTCCTTGATTCTACCGTGCTTGTTTTTCTTGCATCATAATCTCTTGCTTTAATGAATTTTAAGTGCTTAGAGGAAATATTGTTGCAGGAAGATGCAGAAAAAAGGGCTCAGTGGAAATCAAATTGTCTCTTTGAGCATGATAAATATGTAATGTAACATCTTGCCTACAATTTCTCTGAGTGTGTCACTTGGTTCTTTTTCCATGATTTTCATAACTTCTACCTTCAGGTTGGAGCAGTTGTTGTTGGATTAGATCCAGATATTAACTATTACAAACTTCAGTAAGTTAAAAATTCCATCTTCACTTTTTGATGATGTTATGAATATTTGAGATTAGGACGTCTTCTATGCTTGCTTCTCGAGTATGTTTGTGCAAGTGCACTGAGAATGTAGGGTTTGAACCACGTAGTAAGTGGATGGCTACTCGCTTGGTCTTTGGTTTTGAGGGAAAAAAATAGCACGTCTTCTAAACTTATGGTTGTCTCTGAAATTTGTCCCCTAAAATAACTTAGAACCAGTTTCTATTCCCCATAGATTTCGTTGCTGAGCAATTTATATTTTGTTTTTGGTCATGAAAACATGGAAAAGTTCTGAATCACATACACTAATAACAGTCTTATTAGATATTTCACTACCTTGATCAGTAGCACATGTTCCCAAGTTTCGTGTTATATTTAACTCTAAAAAGTATTTTGACTGTATATGCATCTACGTTATTGATCTCAGCACATTGTTAGACTTAAAATATGATTTCTTTGCTCCTAAAATATATCTGAGGGGTCATTTTTAGTTAAATACTAGTTAACTTAGGGGCACCAAGGAAATTTTAGGTTACAATGTTTGGCTAGATGAGTAGAAAATGCTAATAATTGCCTTCTATTAAGCGTATAAAGCCTAGTTTAAACAAACTATTATCAGATCTGAACTTGTAAGATATGGCAGCGCTTTTTGGAGTCTTTGATCTTTCTTTAAAATATTTGCAACTGGCAGGTATGCGACCCTTTGCATCCGTGAGAACCCAGGTTGTCTTTTTATTGCTACGAACCGTGATTCAGTTGGACACATGACTGATCTGCAAGAGTGGCCTGGTAAAGAAATTAGATTACTGCTCAGTTTGATTGAGAGTTCCACTTCATTCATTTCTTAGTTCATATTTGCAGGTGCGGGATGCATGGTTGCTGCCGTTTGTGGGTCAACGGAACAAGAGCCTATTGTAGTTGGAAAACCTTCAACCTTCATGATGGACTTTTTACTGCAGAAGTAAGTTATTTTAATGCACTAGTTCTGTATATATACCAACCAGCAATGAAAATTTGTGTAATTTGCATTTATATGGACTTAAATGTCTGGAGTTTACTTCTGAAGTGATTAGCATCAGGTAGTATTATATACTGCATGTGAAGATTGAGAATGTCTGTTGCTCAATTATGAATGAATCTGACTGGTAGTGGTGGTAGGCTCTTAAAATTCATGTCGCTTGCACCTCACTAAAATGAAAATGGCATTTTCACAGTTTGGGAACAAACGTGGTAGAAAACCCTGCTATGTTAAGTGCTTCTTAGCGAGCTGAACCAAGATCAAGTTTTGAGAAGCTAGAGCTTGACTTGAAATTTTAGGCTCGAAACCCAGCTTGAACTTGATGAAGTTTCACTGTTAAAGCTTAACTAGATTCGGGATAAAAATCGAATTTCTTAGCTCTCTCAATTAGGGTGTTAGTCTCGATTAAAAGCTTGTTTATATAGTAAAAATATGGATTTAATTTTCATGCTCACTTCAAACTCAACTATGACACTCGAGCTTGTGTCTGAGTTCAAATTGAGATTTTCTAATACTAATTTGGAGAAACTTTTGAACTGACCTATATACCCTTCATTGTTCATTATATTACTAATTTTTTAATTTTAAATATATTTTTATTATTTATAAAGATTTATCACAATTATAAATAAAAATTCGCTACTCGAGTCAAGCATTAGAATACTTGAATTTGGCTCGTTTGATATCTCAAGTTGCTTGAGCTTGATTGAACAATGATCAAACCTGATACTGATTCTTTGGTGCATAATACTGATGAACACTTACCTTACTCTACTTATTCTGATAATCTCTTTTTTTCCCTGCTGTGTTGTGCTTTGCAGATTTAATGTAAGTACATCTAGAATGTGCATGGTGGGTGATAGACTAGATACTGACATTTTATTTGGACAAAATGCTGGTTGCAAAACCCTGCTTGTTCTATCAGGTTTATTGCTATCTCTTGTTCTTAAGACCATTAAACTAAGAACCTTCTTAGGTTTTCTTATATTTTCTAATGTTTGCAATGCCTAAAATTTCAGGAGTAACAACACAGTCCACTCTTGATGACCCCTCAAACAGCATCAAACCAGATTATTACACCAACAAGGTATCTGATATTCTCAGTTTATTGGGAGAATGATCTGATTGTTTCATTTTCACCATTTTACTCCTTATTCTTGCCTGTTTGGTAGTGTTGTTTGCAAATTTATACTCAAAAGAATTATTTCCGCGATTTACTGTACCCGGAAAATGTTGAAATATTCTCGCATTATCAAGAAACTGGCCAGATTGTTTCATGGCCTATCCTTGTTCTGAAAACAAATGAATAAATTAAAGCTCAAAGCATATTTATATATATAGATATATAGTTTTTAATCTTTTTGTTCTTTGAACAAAATGGACGCAAAGCACTATCTTGATTATCATATTTGTTTGCATGATATAAAAGGAGCATATATGATGTTGCAATTTACATTTGGGATCGTCTTCCCTCTCCTCAGGTAAAGTTAAATAGTTAAATTTACTCCCGTGAAATTAGGTTCGATAATTTTAAATACGATATGATTATAACACTAAAAAATTACATGAGCACGATATGAGTATACAAATGTGTCAAAATTGGGTTAAAGTACAAATTTACCTTCATACTATAAGTGATAATTGAAATTTGTTACTATATTTTTTATTGATGTTTGTCATTATATTTTGAAAATATGAGTACATTTGCCATTAAACTCTTATGTGATTGATTTTTACTATTAAATTTGTCACTCAATATTAATTTTGATGATTTGAAAACATAATTTAAAAAGAAAAATTCTTTCAATTTTTTTATTTTAATAGTTACCAATAACTTAACTTATAAATATTAAAAATTAATAAATTAAAATCTAATTTCTATTTAATGAAATAAAAATACATATATCATAAAAGAAAAAAAATTAAGTTTATTTTTATAAAACAACCATTTTTATTTATTTTTAATATTATATTAATTAGCTTGTTGTGAATGTTAAAGTAGAACATAAAAAATATATTTTTATTAAATTTGTCTTCAAATTAATTTAAATTAAAATTGAATAACATAATTCAATAAAAATCTAGTTTTAGTGGCAAAGTAAAACCACAAATTTCAATGTAAAGTTAAAGTGATAAATTTATGTTTAGTTCATAAAATACGATAACAAATTTACATATTAACCCGTCAAAATTTTATATACGACAGGGTTTATATTTCTAGTATGTTTAAAGCAAGCAGGAAAATTTCATTGAAAAACAGGGCAACCTTCAACTTGTATTCCAGGAGCAGTAGGGCAACTAGCAAGGGGGCAATGATCATCTAACTGAGCACCCCACCACTTAGGTCCATTAACATTCCACATTTGCAATGTGAAGTAACAAAGAATAGCCATAAAAGCTACACCAGCATCTAACCCAGCTGACAATATATAGTTATGACGAGCCCACCAACCTTTATATCTCCTATACACAAAAACATTGAACAACACCCCAACACTACCCCAACACCAGTAGTTCACAACCCTGGCTGCTGGCAATGCCCCCGCACCTCCGATAATCAACGGCATGTGAACGAGCTTAATCCACTTTTTCTCAGGGAACATACGGGACAGTATCCACACGGGCAACGGTGCAACAATCCCGATAAGAAAGAAGTAGTTCATCTTAGAATACAACCCGAGCCGACCAAACATTCGAACTGGTCCAACTACACCCCAAATGATGGAAGCATTATAGAATATGTCATCACCAGGACATGTCCAAGGACTTCCTTTTGTCAATTTAGATGGGTCACATATATGTTCCACTGTTGTTAAGAGCCACCAAGCTGTCGCAAAATAGACACTAGTAGCCACCACCGTTCCTACCAACTTTGACATTCCGGGTATTTTCAGACAACTATATCGATATAAAAGTATCGAATCCATTAAGAAAATTTACCTGGACAACAAACATCGACTTTGGAGGAACTTTCATATAATGGCCTAGTTAGAAGTCTTGTAGAAACATAACCGCCTGCGCCGCGCTTATATAACCGTATGTCTTGAAAACAACATTTGCCAACGGTTTTCCCGGATAAATGTAACCGATAATCAGCTCGGCGATGATATTTAGTCCCAGTTGCTGCACATGTATATAAAGTGAATATAACAAAGTAACATATGAACAAGCTGCGTATCGAAAATATACCTGGTTTGTGGTAGCCATAATCACACCTACTGGGAGAGTAAAGAACAAGGCCAAGCCAATTGCCAAAAGGACTCCCCAGTAAGGGAGTTGAAACTGCTTGCCAAAGCCTTGAGAAATAAGCACAGCGAGTCCGATTACGATGCTCGACAGCATATAAAACCACCATTGCGGTACTGCTTCATAGTTTTTCTTCATTATTCTATAATGAACATCACTAAACTTATCCCGAAATGTCGATTTCGTTTGTTGCCATATCATGCTACAAACACGAATCAAATAACAGCCGTTATTCGTTACCCAATATGCGTCCGCTATCTTGTCAAGCTAAAGGGCAAACTACACTCAAGGTCACTATTGTATGTTTATGTTTTGATCACTCAACTTTAACTTAAATAAAGACTTTTGATTAGTTCAGTGACCATTTTATAACTTTTTAAAGTTGAATAACCAAAACATGAACTTCCTAATAGTTCAGCCATTGGGTTTAGTTTACCCTAAACTAAAAGGTAAGTACCTTACCTTCCATGGAAAAACACAACATGTGACACAGTAGCAACCAATGTAGCAAAGCTAAGACCATAAGAATATGCAAAGAACACACTCAAGTTAATTTTGCTATAGCCATCATATCCTCGTTGATTGAATTCGTAGGTCGTGAAATTCAAAATTCTCGAAACATCGTATTTCTCGCCGTCGTCGGTGAACACATGCGACGAGATAATCGGAATCTCCTCGCTTCGTAGGAGTTAGTCCAGTAAGCTATAGGGGTTAATATATAAACTACAATGACAAACCCCAACATTATGTTGATTATAGCAAATGCAGGGGTGGCTAATGGTGATTGTAAAAAGCTAGCCACAGTTGACCAATCCAGTGCAAACGATCCTACCCCGAGACCGTCTCGACCGGCTCCAATGATTTGGGCCGTCACCGAATCCTTCCATATCCAACAAACGAAGGATAAAGCCGTAATGGACGGAAAAAGATAGTTTGGAACGATATAATACGCCAAACTCGATATGAACACCACGAGGAAGAATTGCAACCTTGTTAGGCCACCTTTGGGCCTAACCTCAGCATCATGCAACGCCCTACAATTACAATTTAGGTAAACTATCACCCAACTATGTTTTTTTTTCTTTCTGGCCAAAGTTACAAAATCACCGAACTTATTTTTTGTCACCTAACTATGAAAAGTTACAAAAGAACCGATTAATTATTCAATTTTGTCTTTTTTGGTCACCCAATTATCTTGGATTTTTTAGTATTTCCATTTTCACGTTAGCTAACTGGTGACCAAAAAAAATAAAATTAAATAGGTAGATGACCATTTTGTAACTTTTCATAATTGAGTGACCACTATTGTAGTTTACCCTACGAGAGTTGGAAACTATAAAAATATGGGCTAAATTATTAGTCACTCACTTTGCGAAAGTTATGGATTTAATTTTTGTACTTTAATTTAGTCATTTTTAGTTTATGTATTTTTTGAATTTTAAAATTCTAGTCCTGATACCAAAAAAAACATATTACCATATTTGTAATGTCATATTATCTTGTTATTTTCATATATTATATTCACTAAAACTTCAACTAATGAATTAACAAGCATTACGTCAAATTTTGAAAAATATTGGGACTTAAAATATTCCATGTGAAGAATATGAGCTAAATCCACAACCGTGCACATAGTACGACCGTAATTGATTTTAACCAAATATATTTAACTGTTACTATTTGGGTTAGGACTATAATATTAAATTTTAAAAAATATAAGGACTAAAGCCACAACTTTTACAAAAATAGAAGGAATAATAGCATAATTTAACCTAAAAATATGTATAGGAAAATGGGTAAAATTAATAAGAGACAGCACCTAAAGAGGGAGACCTGCACTAGGTTATTAGGCCACCACATATACGGTGAATCAACAAGAAACTTTCTGTAAATCCCAGCCCATCCATACCCAAGCATCTGAATATTCCAAAAAGAAACAATCATAATCTATAATATAAATATAAGGTATTTTATTGTAAAATTATCGTGGAGGTCCTTGTACTAATAGCCTAATTGTATTTTGTCTCTTTCATTTAAAAAATGAGTAAATTAATCCTTATAGATTAAATAAAAAGAAAACTAGTCATTTTAATTTGTTAAAAATTTTATCTATTTCTATGGTCAAAAATTGATGTAGTTGACGGAATAACCAGACATTTATATGTGGCGTGCCACAAGTTTTTAATAGTAGAACTTGATAAAATTTTTAGCAGAAAAAACTAATTTGTTATTTGATCTAACATACATGGATTAACTTTCCCAATTTTTTTTTAGTAAAGGAGATAAAAATATAGTCAGACGACAAGTATAAAATCCTGCGTAGTACTTTTACCGATACTTTCCAATATACCCGGAAAAAAAAACTGACCTGGGTAGTATGAGCTAACAACAAAGCAGCGAAAGGGAGTATCTGACCATGATAAAATGCTTTAACTATGGTGATAACGTTGACTGCATAAACATTGGTAGAACCAGAATTTGCAAATATGGTAATAAGAACATGTTCCTTAATGTTAAAAGGGCCTGGATTCAATGAGAAGGACCATTTGGTTGAAGGAAACAACACAAGTGTTCTGTTAGGTAGATATGTTGCCATCAGGTTTCCAAGTGGAAGAACAAGGATTTGTGCTGTGAGTGAAGAAATGTGGAGTGAATTTTGACGGTAATGGAAGAACTGGTTCAAGAAAGACAAGACAGCACACGAGGTTATCCCTAAAACCCATGTTCTAAATGTCAAACATGGTAATGTCGGATCATCGACAATTGGAACAGTGAGTCGGACTTGTTCTATTGGAGAATCATTTACTTCATCATCTGCAAAACAGCTTAAACCTGTTACAAGACATATGTCCCATTTCATGCAAAGAAACTGAAGAAGAAAAATGAAGTTTACCAGAGGTTTCGTGGATGTCGATGTTCTTGGTCTGGTAAGACAAAGTAATCAGTTTAGAGTCTTGATGTTCCATGCCTCTGACAGACTGAATTAGCAACAGAAATGGGTACCTAACCCAAGGTTTAATATATATATATATATATATGTCTGTATTATTGTGATGGTATCGTTTCCATAATCGGCGGAGGAAACAGATTTACAAGTGCTACTCATATGTCCTATGGCTATAATTATAAATGAAGACAATTATGCATGCATGCCAAATGCAAAAGGATGGTCGCGGCCGCCTGGCTTGTACTCTCTTTGTTTTACTATACCATCTCATAATACATGTTGTATTAATGTTTAGGGCAAATTACACCCGATTTAAGTTTACGCTTTAGTCCTTCAATTTTAAAATGTTATAAAATAGTCACAAAAGTTTTTATTTAAATTACTAAATTATTTGAAAATTTTTAATTAAGTTATTGAGCTGTTAATTTTTTTAAAAAAAAGTCTAGCTAGAGAGTACCAAGCGACAATTCGACAATTGATACAGTGAATCAATACCTATTGACAAGTAGAACATACTTTAAATCCAAGTCAACCTGAGGGCTAATATTAAAGATAAGATAAGAAAATTGTTTAGATTTTAGTTTATAGATTCGTAATGATCAAAATTATTTCACGAAAAGAAATAAAAACGAATGAGAATTTTCAATTTATGTGGACAATAGGTTCACTTTCACAACTTCGACAATAATTTAATCCGAATTTATTTAAGAAAAGAAGTGGGCATCATATATTTAATAAAATAGTAGAGAGATGGGGATGTTATTCACATAATTTTAACTTATTATGGCTCATATTGCATTTGTAATGAATTCATTACCAACTTCCTTCTTATATAATAAATAAGATTTTCCTTTTGGGACCTCCAACCAATTCCAACTATTCTCCCCCTCTAACTTATCTTAACATCTTTTTTTAAGAAATATCAAACCTTACATCATTACTACCAATTTAATAAATCTATAATTTTAGAATTTAATTTTTATATTTTATCATTTTTCAGATCTCGAAATTCAAGTCCAATTAATAACTTTATTAAAATTATTTTGCTAAATTTAGATTCATCACGTAATTTTTTAATTACGTTGCCACAAAGTAAATTTTTTATTATTATTTCAAAATGTCACACCAACAAATTTAATAAAAAATTAACAATGTTGATAATTGCAACTGAAATTTAAAATTTAAAAAGTAGATAAATTAAATTCTTGAAAATAAAAATACATGAATTAAATTCTAAATATACGAAGAAGATAAGGATGTTGCCATATTTTAACTTTAATTTTATCATTATAATTTATAAAATAAATATTTATACAAATATTTGTATTTATTATTAATTTATTATTTTTCTTTTTAAATGTTTTAGGAAATTTCAATTTTTTTTGAAACTTTCCAGATTGGGCTTTATTAATAGAAAAAAGAAATACAGCAGTCCGTATAAAACCTAAGAACAAAGAAAGCGGCCAAAAAACTATAAATTCAGAATTAAAAATTAAACTAAGAAGTCGGCCCAAACAGATGGTCATGCTAAAGTAAAAAATATCTAGATATTTAAATGGAAAATTCTAGAACCAGCACTAAATGTGCCGCTTCATCGCTCAATCAGAATTGCTGAAATCTGTCATCCTTGCTTTCTGTCAATTCATTTCCTTTTGACGATTTCACTTTCAAAAAGCCTATCCTTGTGTATCTTTTCATTTTCTTCGTGGCTGAAAAACTTTCTCTCTTACCATTTCGTCTTCTGAGACTTCTAGTTTGGCTCCCTCATCCTGTCTTGTCTTGCTTGATCTTCAGCGTATTCGGGGACTCCCATCTCCAGGTAAATTAGGAAATTCCAATTTTAAAATAACGATATGATTGATAAAATTAACATAAAATTGAATAAAATATCAAAAATGGAAAACCCTTTCTTAATTTATCACTAAATCTAAGATTTAAAAAATATCTAAACCTACTTAAAAAAATCTCAGCTACAATCCAATATATACCGTTTTGCATCAATCAAAATCTTTGGTTTTTGTGATTCAAATCATATGCTTGGTCGCATCAATCAAAGCTAAAAGGGTAAATTGCATTACTAGTCATCCAACTATTAACAATTTTTTTAGTTATTTAATTATGAAAAGTTATAAAATGTCACTCAATTATTACTATTTTTTTGTCACCTAATTATGAAAAGTTACAAAATGGTCACCAAACTATTTTATTTTATCACCAGTTGGCTAAAGTACTGATAACTTTTAACAGTTAGTATAATAGCAACTTTAATCCTCAACATTTATAAATTATTTCAATTTATTCTTGAATCCAATAAAAAAAATTAACCCTTAACGTTTACACATGCATTTTTTTTTTTGCTTTTCTTTGTGACATTGAAGATTACTTTTAAAAGAACGAGAAAAAATAAAATTTATTATCTTGGATTTTTTGGTATTTCTATTTTTTGTTTGTACATTTTCAATCAAATTTAACTGATAAAATCTTTTTTATCTTTTTACGTGAAAGGATCACAGAGAAAAACAAAACTGTAAAAAAAATTCAAATTATCCAATCTATAAATGTTGAGGGTTAGATTTTTCAGAATCAAAATTAAATTGATGCAATATATAAATGTTGAGGGTTAAAGTTGCTACTAAGCTAATTTTAAAAGTTGCCACCATTACTCGGCCAGTGACAAAAAAACAAAATTTAAAAATTTAGGTGATGATTTTATAAATTTTTATAATTAAGTGACCAAATTTAAATTGTGTAGAGTTATTAATGAAGTTATATATATAAATATATAATATTTATGAATTGAGTGTTGAGGATTGGTAGATACATTTAGGATGAGAAGAAAAAAAAGTAGTATTATTTATACTTTTCTTCATAAATATATGGAAAACCCTGCCTACCACTACTATTGCCTCCCCTAAATCAATGGATCACCTTCACTTCTAATATCTATGGCTCAACCCAAGTTTTAAATTACATTATAGGGGGTAGCATTGAACTTTAAATTTAAAGTGTCACATTAAATTAATTTAAAATTTTGTAATTTAAAAAAAAAAGATAAATATTCAAATTATATATGAAGTTTTATGTAATATGTAATTTAATATATGAACTTTGATTTTTGTGTAATTATACACGTTAAGTTTTGATTTTGATTCAATTGTATATATTTAAAGAATGAATATATCAATTTATTTTTTATAGTGGATAAATATAAATATTTGTGTATGTAATATGTAAACATAAAATGATGTTTTATCGATAATGATGTTAGTTGTTTTATAAAAATTGAATAAATCAAAATGGTTTGTGTAAAGTTGCACAAAATCAAAGTTTATATATAACATTATGTCACGGGCTGTGGATCAAAGCTCGTGACTATTGCGCACAAAATACTCTATAGAGGTCAACTTATTAAATGGGGTTCATTTGACCCACATGAACTGACCCGATTTGTTGAGCCTATGGAGAAACCCATCTACTTGAAACATTGGTAGTCCGGTGAAACATTTCAGTCAAACTAGAGTTACCAGGGCAAAAAGGGCAAATCAATTGTAGATAGGCTCTAATATTGACCGTCGATGTAACTCAATTTGTACTGTCGATTTTGGGAGATCTCAACTATAAATAGAGGCTTCCCTTTTCATTTGTAATCATTCTATTATATCCAATTATTATTGAGTTAATAATATATTGAGAGCATTTACTCAAACACTTTGTGTACATTGCTTTCTTGTGGTTTTTCAACACTTTTGTTGCTCTTTTCGTTTCGAGTTACTTCCGCTATATTTTTTTGTGCCTTAGAAAATTTCCAAGAGAATTCTCAAATTTGAGGGTTAAGTTGACTTAGGCAGATTTGAAGCTAAGAAATCGCCTAAGGTCGTACAATTTGCAAGGCTAAAGGTCTAGCCCCGTGACACATTGAACCAAAGTTCATGTATAGTTTTAAAATTTATCTCATTTTTAAAAGAGATAAATATCAAAATTATACATGAACTTGATCCAATGTGTAATATCATACACAAACTTTTATTTTGTTAGATTTTATACATGAAATTCTGATTTGATTCAATTTTCACAAATCACTATCAACGTTATCGAATTAGCACAATTTTATGTTGATAGATTATATACTCAAACAATTATATTAATCCGATATGAAAGTAAATGTATAAAGTTATTTTTTTCGAATGTGTACAATTGAATTAAAATTAAAGTTTCATGTATATATATACATGAACCACAATTCAAATTTCATATGTATAATCGCGCATCAAATAAAAATTTATATCTCAAATTACACATTAAACCAAAATTCATATATAAATTTAATATTTATCTAATTTTTTTAAAAAATTAAATAAAAATCATTTTGACTCTTACCTACCCTTAACTTGTACTAATTAATTGATTTTCATATCTACTTTTCTTTCATTAATTTGCATGGTTTTACTCTTAATAAAATACCCAATTTAGGGATCAATCAGGGGTGTGCAAATTTCGGGTAAAATCAAATTAATTTAGTTAACCGATCGAATTCGATTAATCGGTCGTTTAACAAAATTAATTCGGTCGGGCGTCGGTTAATAATTTTTTGGAAGTTCGGTTAACGGTTAATTTGATTCGAAATTGGTCGGTTAATCGAATTAATCAAATTTAATAAATAATTCAGTCGTTTGGTTAATTTTTTGGAAATATAAATTAATCGGTCCAAAAATAAATAAAAAAATATAAATTTCAGTTAATTCGGTTAACCGACCAAATTAACCGAAAAAGTTTAGTTTAGTTAATTTTTTAAAAAAAAAATTAGTTTAATTAACAGTTAAGGGTTTAAAAGAGTTAATTAATTCAATTAATGGTAATTTAGGTCTATTAACCGATTGAACACTCCTAGGATCAACAATCTTCAATGTCACCATAAATATCAATTTATATTTGAAAAGGTGGGAGAGTAAATTAATTAAAAATTTCTCATTTATGCTTAATTAATTTCTTACCAGATCATTAATTTATGTGTTGGTGGCTGCCAATCATATTTTGTTTATTTTTGGTCCTACATATGAGATTATTATTTTTTTATGTATTAAAATTTCCAAAAATCATAAAATAATACATATTTTATCTTACTTTTTTTAAAAGAAGTTTCCAATAATTTATATTCATCATTACATACCATGATTGAGCTTATTAATTGAAAAAAAAACATTTATATGAAGTTTGCTAAGCTTTTATTTAAAAAAAAAATTGAGGTAATGGTGATACAATTTTATTTTATAGCATGTAAAAATTATATATTTAAATTAAATTTCAGTATTTTTTTTATATATCTTGATATTAATTTACTTGAATAATAATATCACTTAATTCAACCATCTTATCAAAATTCTTTAACATTTTATAATTATTAAGCTACACTTAATGTCACTAAACTATTAGTAAATTTATGTTTTGATCATTCGACTTCAAAAAGTTACAAAATGATCATTGAATTATTCGAAAAATTTTATTTAAGTCACTAAGCCATTAAAATTATTGTTGTATGGGGTTCTTTGTTCGAACCGCCTCCACCAACAAAAAGCTATCATTCCTCTTATTTTCTACAATTTAGTTTTTTTTCTTGAAACAACTTTGAATGTCATGGATCTACGAAACTAAGACTGAAACAATTTTCTGCTTCGATTTTTGACATTGGCTTTAGATTGACTTGAACCTAAGATATATTTTTCTACCGGTTGATGGGTACTAATCCATCATACCAATTGACAAACCGTTGCTTAGAACTCGCTAGTCGGACTTTCAAAAAAGGGTAAACTACCTTGAATTTTTGGATGTTTCTATTTTTACATTAGCTAAGTAGTGACCAAAAAAAATAAAATTGAATAGTTGGGGGACCATTTTGTAACTTTTTATAGTTGAGTAACAAAAAAAAGTTGGATGAATTCTATTATAGTTTACCCTTAAAAAAGCTTAACAACCTAATCACTTAAATAAAAACTTTCGAATAATTTAGTGACTATTTTATAATTTTTTAAAGTTACATGACCAAAACGTAAACATATTGATAGTTTGATGACCCTATAGTTATTAATAGGTTTTGTATCCAATGAAGGCCGGTCCATTTGGAATTTGTAAACACTCATAAGAAAAACATCCTTTCTCTCACTATATATCTCAAGCTTCCATTTTGTTATGTTCTCTCTCTTTATAAAAGGCCAAACTCAACTCAACTGAGTGGTGGTGGGTGCGGCTGTAACTGTTTAAGAAGCTACCCAAACATCTCTCTTTCTTCTTCTACAGTCCTTTGCTTTCTCCTTTAACCCAAATCTCTCGTTCCCTTAACCTTCCCAATTCCACGGTCATCTCATAATTTCATTTTCATTGGTACTCTCTTTCTCTCTCTCTCTTCTCTTACCTTTTTTTTAGCTTTAATGGCGTTTTTACTTATCTTTGCTTAATACTAGTAGTTTCTCTCCTATTATCTTGATTTTCAGTGATTGGGTTTTTCTTTTTAGCTTTGGATCTGTCTTGGGTTTTTACTTAAAACTCTTACTCTTTTTTATCATTGATGGAGATCTGGTTTCACTCAAATGTTTCACTGTTTTGGGATATCTCTTTTGGGGGGAAAGTTTGTATTTTTTTTTTGAATAAAAATTTGCATATGTAAATGGAAGAACCTTGCATGCTGTTTTATGATTGATTCTTTTGTATTTACTGGGATTTCTCCATCTAACACACGCAAAAAAAGTGTTCTAATGGCTAATTTTCTCTCTTTAGGTGAGAAATTTGTTTCAATTTTTAAGATATTTCTAGTATTTGTAATTCAAATATGCTTCTAGGATTCTTTTCCCATTGTAGTTCAGCTAGTTATAGGTAAAAGTACATAGAGGCCCTTGTATTGCATTTTGCTTCCTTTACCCAATAAAAATTGGACAAATTAGTCTCAAACTAGTCATTTGTGGTCAAAGTTTTATCTATTTTTAGTGCTAAAAACTAGCGTGGCTGAATGAAATTTTAAATGATGTATCAATTTTCTCTTTACTTTAATGTACAAGGATCAATATGCCCATTTTTTTAGTAGAGGGGACAAAATGCAGTCTCACTCCTAGCACAAGGGCCTCCATCCATGGTACTTTTACACTAGTTATATTAGCTGACCTCAGACCTCAGTGAATCATGATGAGTTGTTCTTATGATAATTTTGTCTGCTTTGTATGATTAGCTTTTGGTTGGAGTTAGAGGAAGCAGCTATGTTGGACTTCAGATGGAGATATGGTGCTGTTTGTAATGATTTTTGGACTATGTATTTGTGAGATTTGAACCTCGTTGCTAATGGCCTCAAAGGTTTCCAAGACAAGCAAATCCGAGCTGGCTACTCTCGAATCGGTAGGGACTACATCGAAACAAGTTGTGGGAGAGGCTTCCGAAAAGAAAAGGTCACTGATTTTAGATCAAAATGGTTCTGTTGAATCTTTAACTAATAAGTTGGAATCAAGTTCATTGGTTTCATGTCTTAAAAAAGCATCGAGTGGAGTAGATTCATCCATTTACGAGACTAGAGATTCACCCGAAATCTCTGTTGATCAAGAAAAGAAAACATCGGAATATGGAAGTGTTAAAAGCAGCTTGGTGTCTGCCAAAGTTAGTGACGGGACTAGTAGTCTTGCCAAGATCAGTGACCGTCTTGATTATGTTGAGAGTGGCAAGAGCAGCATATGTAGAGGCAGTACAAGCAGTGATGTGAGCGATGAAAGCTCGTGTAGCAGCTTTAGTAGTAGTATCAATAAGCCTCATAAAGCGAACGATTTGAGATGGGAAGCTATCCAAGCTGTTAGGGCAAAAGATGGGATTCTCGGTTTAAGCCATTTTAGACTACTAAAGAGGTTAGGTTGTGGCGACATTGGGAGTGTCTATCTATCAGAGTTGAGTGGAACTAAGTGTTATTTCGCAATGAAAGTTATGGACAAAGCATCTTTAGCAAGTCGTAAAAAGCTGCTTCGAGCTCAAACAGAAAGAGAGATACTGCAATCTCTTGATCATCCGTTCCTTCCTACGCTTTACACGCATTTTGAAACGGAGAAGTTCTCGTGTTTGGTAATGGAGTTCTGTCCCGGTGGAGATTTGCACACCCTTAGGCAGAAGCAACCAGGGAAACATTTTCCGGAACAAGCAGTAAAGTATAACAAATAAACCGAAAATGCCACAGTTTCTGATTTTTTGAAACATATATGCTGATATTTGAAACTCTTGTATTCTATTTTGCAGGTTTTATGTAGCAGAGGTCTTGCTAGTACTAGAATATCTTCACATGCTCGGGATTATCTATCGTGACCTTAAACCCGAAAATGTTCTTGTAAGAGAAGATGGTCATATAATGCTTTCTGATTTCGATCTTTCCCTTCGTTGTACTGTTAGTCCGACTCTTGTCAAAACGTCCTCTCTCGAATCAGAGCCGTTAAGGAAGAACCCTGTTTATTGTGTTCAGCCTGCTTGCATCGAACCTTCGTGCATTCAACCAGCTTGTGTTGTCCCAACAACATGCTTTTCTCCCCGTCTCTTTTCTAGCAAGTCCAGGAAAGACCACAAGCTGAAAAACGAAGTCGGTAACCAAGTGAGTCCTTTACCTGAGCTAATAGCAGAGCCAACTGATGCACGTTCAATGTCATTTGTTGGGACACACGAGTACTTGGCTCCAGAGATCATCAAAGGTGAAGGCCATGGAAGTGCTGTTGATTGGTGGACTTTTGGAATCTTCCTCTATGAACTCTTGTTTGGTAAAACTCCTTTCAAGGGATCCGGGAACCGAGCAACATTGTTCAATGTCGTAGGACAACCTCTTCGGTTTCCAGAATCACCCATTGTGAGTTTCGCAGCAAGGGACCTCATACGAGGTCTACTCGTAAAGGAACCACAACATAGATTGGCTTATAAGCGAGGTGCAACCGAGATTAAACAACATCCTTTCTTCGAAGGTGTGAATTGGGCATTGATTCGTTGTGCTACTCCACCCGAGATTCCAAAGCCAGTCGAGCTTGAACGAGTTCCAGCTTCACCGGCATCAACAAGTGAAAAGGTTGCTGTCAATGCAGCTGCTTATAATCAGAAAGGTTCAGACAATTATCTCGAGTTTGATTTCTTTTAGCGGTTGTTGGTATTAAATCGCAGAACCGAATTTGTTTCTTTTTAACAGGAAGAATTATTATGAACATCTCAATGGTTGTCAGTAATCCGAG
The DNA here is from genome assembly GCF_007990345.1 of Gossypium hirsutum. Classification (NCBI taxonomy): domain Eukaryota; kingdom Viridiplantae; phylum Streptophyta; class Magnoliopsida; order Malvales; family Malvaceae; genus Gossypium; species Gossypium hirsutum. The sequence continues at coordinate 66,471,215 of NC_053442.1, read as the reverse complement.
GCTGAAAGTTTCTTCTTGATGGAAACATTACATGGAGAAAATTATGTCTGTTGTTGCTACCTATTTAACAAATTTGAATCTGCATTTCGTAATTATTTCATGAATTAATATATGATTTCAAACAGAGAGCAATGTAGCACAACAGACCAGAACATTCATTTATGAACTCCAAAACCATATCTGGTAATAAAATTGTAACAATCATGAGAGAAATAATGGGACATACAGTGGAACTTGTTTAGTACTGTGTTTCATAATGCTAATGAAGAAATTCTTAGAACTTGGTGGGTCTGAAACACATGCATGCAAACGAATCATTACGGCGATCATCATCAGCTTCCGGCAACACCTTGAACTGGTCTTCATTGGCAGCTGGAGATTGTGAGGGCAATGGTGAGGGCAACGGCAATTCGAGCATTTGGGCAGTTGCGTCTTTTCCTTCACATATGACCTTGACCTGGCAAGTATTTGGTGCAGTCTCAAATATTTGATGAGCTATCCGAACACCTCTCCTTGACTTCACTTTCCTAAAACACCCCATTAAAACAAGACAACGATAAAGACAGAGAAACAGAACATAGAAAAGGGTTCTAAGAATATATAGATGTGTGTGTGTGTGTATGTGTGTGTGTGTGATTACCTTGAAGTTGTGAAGTTGGAGTTGGAGGCTCCAACCACTAGCTTTGTAATGTTTAGAATAGGTATTAGATCTAATATGGCTTTTGCAACCATATCACTTTCAACAAGCATCGTATCTACCTTAACCTGTTATAAATAAAATCAATTGGTCTATAATCTGTTAGGTTTTGGTTAAATTCTGCTATTACTCCCTGTACTTTACAGAAATCATAGATTTAGTCTTATACTTTAATTTGATCAAATTTTGTCCCTATATTTTTCAAAATTTAAAATTCACTAAATGATAATTGTTAAATTAACTAAGTTAAGTTCCGCTATTTCCAAAATCTGGCACGCTAAACAAATTATCATATGTATAATGTCATGTCAGTTTATTATTTCTACACATTACTTATTACAAATTCAGTTAATAGATTGACAATAGTCATTTGCATTAAGATTAAAATTTTAAATTTCGAAAAGTATAGGGGCTTTTGAATGATCCGATTAGAGAATATGGATCAAATCTACGATTGTACGCATAGAACATGACTAGTAATTGAATTTAACTGCTTATGTTTGAGTTAGCAGGGGTGAATCAAAAAATTCTTTTAAGGGAGACGAAATTTAGTATAAATTTTTGAGAGATTAAAACGTAATTTTATCATTTATTAATTTATAATTTTAGCATTTTTAAGGGATTAAAAAGAATTTTTTTCCATTTCTGAGACAGTCAATTTGTACCATATATTAATTTATATTTTTATTATTTTAGAGAGGACTAAACAGATAATTTTTCATTGGAGGGGCCAAGGTCCCTGTCGGCCTCTTAAATTCACCCTATAGGTTTGGACTAAAACTTCAAAATTCAAAACGTAAAGGATTAAGAATTGACACAGGGACTAAAATCGACCATTTCAAAAAGTACAGGGACTAATAGAAAATTTTAACCGTCAAATTTTCCTTCGAGAAAAGCAATGCAACTAAATAGTACATAACGTTTACGGTACCTTAGAAGCGGAGCAGATATCAATATATTTTTGAAGCAGTTGGCGTCTCTTCCCTCTTTCTTCCGCCATATAACTCTCCACTTGTGATGCCGATACTTGACTCTTCGGCAGCTTTCCTACTATCATCAAAAACCAAAGTTATGCATTAATTGACGATCCGACTCGACCCTTCGAACCGGGTCGGATTGAAAAAAAATTATGGTGAATGAATTTAAATTTAATTACATGGAGAAGGAATGAAGTGAATCTCGGGAAACACGTGGATGAGATAAACAGTAGTGGAAGAACCATTGATAAAATGAGAGATCGTCCATGACAGTGCATCGATACTTGATTGGCTCTTCCCTACCGCTACGTATATATTATCTTCATCGTCATCTCTTGCCGCTACGTCAAAAGAAAATAAACTGTTGATCTCTTCTTCTTTGATCGACGATAAGGGTTCCCCGTCGTGAATTTCAAATAATTCACTCCCTTCTTCTTCTTCTTCTATTTCTCTTATACTGCTGGAGAAGGTGTAATTGTGAGCTGATTCCGTCGGCGGTATCGACATTTTCTTGGGAAAATTTGATGAGCTTGACGGTTACCTATAGAAATTAAGCTTCATTGATGTTTATATATAGCGTTCAAAGTCCAACTCTTTGCCTTTTAATTTGACTTTTCTGAAACCTTAATGAAAGCGATTACATTTTTCAGTAACTTATAAGTTATTAAATTATTAGTAAATTATAAAATGATCACTGAACTATTCGAAAATTTTTATTTAAGTTACTGTACTGTTAAAATTGTTGTTGTTTGTCCTCCTCTATCCGCACTACCTGCACCATTCAAAAACTCTTATTCCTCTTCTCTTTTACATTTCATTTTTTTTAAAACAACTTTAAATGTCACAAATCTACAAACCAAAATCTAAATAGCTTTCTTCTTTGATCTTTAACATTGGTCGTCAGATCAATTTCGATCTATGGTATGTGTTTCTACTTGTTGGCAGCTATTGATCCACTGTACTGATCATCGAATCATCGCTCGAAGCTTGCTAGTCATACTTTAAAAAAAAAAAACTTAACAACCAATGACTTAAATAAAAAATTTCAAATAGTTCAGTGACCATTTTATAACTTTTTAAAGTTGAAAGACCAAAATGTAAATTTATTAATTATTTAGTGACTTTGAATGTTTAGAAATCATAAAATTTGAGCTTCAAGTTTGGCTCTCTTTTTAATTTAGATTTTATTTTAAATCTTATGTACTATGTCTAAATATATTTTAATTATTATAAATATTAACAGTTATGATTTTATTGGAGAAATGATTGTATAAAACAAAGATATTATTCATTCTCAATAGTTTAATGCCGCATCAACAATTTTATCTTGAATTTTAGGATTTTCATATAATCTTTTCTCGATTCTACTAATAACCTAAAAAATTGAGATTAACACTAATATAAATTTAACAAGTTAAAAAAAATTTTAATTATCACTACTTATAATAATTCTCTTTAATATATAAAAAAAAGTTATAAATTTGAAAATTACATTATTAAAAGAGTCATCCACAAATTTTTAAAAAGAATAATGATGGGAAAGATAATTTAATATTAAAATAAATAAATTTTAATTAATTTGTCGACAATTATTGGAGGGTATAAATAGAAATGGATATTCGATTAGTTCTTTAAATGAAACTATGCAACGCTAATCTCACGTTTATCAACTATAATACGGAAACCTCAAGTCAAATAGCATAATATATTGGCTCTATACTCATTTTAGGTCGGAAAGTTAACCACATTAAAAAAACTAAAACAACACGTCACACGGACCTACCAAAATAGGTAAATTAGTCATTGTATATTAGATCAAAGAGTAAATTAGTTAATTATTGTTATAATTTGGTCTATGTATATCAACATGAGGTAACACATTATCTATAACTGTTTGATTATTTTGTCAGCTAAACATTTTTAATGGTAGAAATGGATGAACTTCTTAACAGAAAGAACCGATTTGCTCTTAAATCAAACGTACAGGAACCATTTTACTAATTTTTTAATAAAAAAATAATATGCAATCTGATTCCTAACCCGAGTAATTTTGAAATGCTTTTACCTTAAAAAAAACATATATATATATATAAAAAAAAGGATATTCGCATATGCTGCTGATTGATTCAGTTTGTATTTTAGTCAACAGGGCGGGGTTGATTAATTATCCAGAAATTGATGTACCTGCTACATTTTTTAATTGTCATAAATATTATATACTTATTTATATTTTAATAACATTACATTAAAATTATACTTTTATTCATTCTTACATGTTTGTTCTATCTCATATTTTATTTATTTTAACTATTAAATCCAAAGCAAAGCGTTTAGCAATGTCATTATCATCAATTAAGTCTTAACTCAATTAACTCGATTGGCATCAGTCTTGTCGTTAGTGCGAAGAACGTGGGTTCAAATGTGTTGAAACACATTATTCTCTTATCCTAAGGATTAGAGAAGAGCTATAGGTAATTTTAAACATTGTATCAAAAAGAACAAATATGATAAAAACTTATAATGAAATTAATATTTAAACCGAAACACAAATCTATCTTAACTCACCAAATCCTGTATTCATATATATAAATTTTTGGTAACATCATATTTATGTATTTCTATTTTGTTATAAACATATTTAAAATATATTTTTATATATAAATAATTTAGATTATATGAATTTAAAAATATTTGTAGGTTCATACCGCGCTTGTATGATTATTTCTTTTTTTTTTTTATATCTAGTTGATACCATATTACTAACGGATACAATTAGAGATGTTCATGAGCCGGGCTTAAACATGATATTAATATTTTTTATACTTATTTAAACTCGGTCCAACTTGAAGTATGACCCTAAAAATTTGTTCAAGCCTACCCATATTTATAGAACACTAATCCAAACTCATTTTAGGTCTGCCCATATTTCTTTAAAAATATTTATATCTATTTAATAATTTTATATATTTTTCTATTTATTGAAATTTTTTATATAGCCATCTTAACATTATTTTAATGTTTACATTAGAGTAGTATTATACATTTAGTATAAGTTTATTTTTTTAATGTGTTATAAGTTACATAATATATAAGAATAACATAATATAAAGTATTATAAACTTAAAAACGAACTGGACTTGGACTTTGAATATTCGAGTCTGAGTTCGGCCCATATTTTAAATGAGCTTAATTCTTTTGTTCAAACTCATTTTTTAAGTTTAATATTTGCCTAAAAAAGTCTACATACAATTTTATTTGCCTAAAAAAGATTCACACGGTGTTTTTAAAACTAGACCAAGTCAATTGGGTAAATCAAAAACCTGTTAAAAGTACTAGTTTGAAGACGACTTAACACATAATTTGGTACTTGAGTTTAATATTTTTTTTTAATTTGGTAATTGTGTTATTTTTTAATCCAATGTGACACCTGTATTTGACAAAAGTTATATATTTTGGCACCTGAAGATAATAGTGTTTATTTTTTAATATTTAATTTGGGTTTTAGAGTTGATTTAATGAAAATTCATAATTAACTAATAGTATTAGCAATTAACTTTCTTCAAATCAATCCTAAAACACGAAATAAATCTCGTCCAGTAGACTATATTTGACAAATTAAACGCAAAATTAAACAAATTCACAATTAAAATTAAATTTATTCTATTAACAAAAATTATGAAAATTTTAAACCTAATAATATTAGTAATTAGCTTTTATTAAATTAACTCTAAAATACTAATTAAACACTAAAAAATATATAACTTTTGTCAAATATAAGTACCATATTGAACCAAAAAATTACATTACCTTTAACTTCAGGCACCAAAATATAAACTTTTTTTCAAATACAGATACAAAATTGCACCAAAAATAATACAAGCATCACATTAAATAAAAATATTATACTCAAGTACCAAATGACATACTAAATCTCGACAAAAAAATTTGAACCAATTAACCCGTAAACCAATAACAAATCATTTAAACCACATTAAAACATCAATTAAACCAATTTTTCTTTTAATTCTCCATTAACTTTTAAATAGACTTTTGAAAAAGAAAGTGAGGGCATAAAGGAAGTACAACATTAAGTTTTTTTTGGATGAAATACGACATTAAGCTTTTGTTAATGAAAGTTTGACTACTTTGTATACAATTTATGGAGCGATTCAACCTATAAGAAAATAGGAGGTCCCGACATGGATTCGTCTTTATTCTGCTGACTGAATGCTCTCAACACCAATACCTATCTACCTCCATAAAACCTGTTATAATCTTTATTTTCTATTCAACTTTGGGGGTTTAATAAAACCCCGGCAAATTCCGCAACATAACAGCATGTATATCAGTTTCATAACGATGATCGTCGCACTTTGGCATCCGATTCTGGCCTGCAAAGTGCAAGATTCATCACCACCACCATAGCCAACAGTTATACATACAAAATTATTGCAGGCCACGTGATAATCTAGAGATCTTCTCAAGGAATCTACAAGCTCCTATGATGAGAACTCTGACTCCGTCAACACTTTTTACAAACATGGAGGGATCATTGTTTTTAACCAATGATGCCACGGCCTATATTGTTCCGAACATGAGGCCCTCCAAGTATATTGCAAAACCAGGAAAGAATAGAATACCTTCATGTTGGACACATAACTCATATCCGACATTCAGACCTAGAGTCCAAGTTATTACGTATAACAGCATATACAGTACCACGAATTTTATGGAGGGCTTACATGAGCTCGACAACAAGGGCAGATGCTCCACCACCTCCATTGCAGATGCCGCCAACCCCGAACTTCCCTTTCTTATGTCTAAGCACCTGCAATACGTAAAATACGAAATGCTCTAAGCCAAAGAAAAAGTTGCACTATAAAATTTCTTTGATGTATTATCCTATTACTCAAATTTAGGTGCAACCATGCGAGTGTTAGATAATGTTCAATACAAGTATGAACAGTTTTTTTTCCTGGAAATATGTCAAAACAGATATTGGACATTGATACTTCAAGAAAAATTGAAAAGTCGAAGTAACATAGATAATTAAATCCGATGAATTACCCCCAACAATGTAACTAATATGCGAGCTCCACTACATCCTAGTGGATGTCCTAAAGATACAGCTCCTCCATGAACATTAAGCTTTTCCTGCATTTAAGAAAAATATGAACTAAGACATTGAAAAATCATATAATGCGTATAGTGAAGCTTAAAAAGTACTATGAACAAGCCAATAGAAACCAGGGAAAAAGAAAGAGTCAATAATGGATTTCGTGGATTGAAGACTTACAGGATTAAGGTGAAGCAGTTTTTGATTGGCGAGAGCCACAACCTGCGAAAAAGATTAAAATACGTACTTGTTATGCACCACTGCAAAAAAAAAGATTAAAACACGGACTTGTTACACATCAAAAGTATTAGCCTATTTTCTTACCGAAAAAGCTTCATTTATTTCGTAGTAATCAATTTGAGAAGCATCCAAACCAGCAGCTGAAATGGCTTTTGGTATGGCTAGGGCCGGAGCTGTAGTGAACCATTCAGGTGCCTACCGAGACAAGCTCCATAAGCATTAGTTATCTAAAAGTAAGCTAATACAAAGGCAAATGCAAACAGCTATTATTTCCAGTACCTGAGCAGCATCGGCATATCCTCGGATCTTAGCAACCACTTGCAAACCAAGCTCAACTGCCTTCTTCCCACTTACTAGAACCAATGCCGCTGCACCATCACTGCCCAACATAACAAAACAGCCCATAACTAAAACCAAAATGTAAAAGTTATATGCAGCAGCCATTTTATCATCGGAAGACGAATATTTTTGTAAAAAGACAAAATCTTGATCAAATTATTACAAAGAACACGGGAGGGAATGCAACAGCAATCACATTCCTAAAGCATTGCAACTATAAGAACATATTAAAAATGGAAGGGAAGATATTGAGAGGAGATACCTAATGCTAGAAGCATTGCCAGCCGTAACAGTTCCTCCATTGGCCTTAAAGCTTGGTCTAAGCTTCCTAAATTTAGCAGCATCAAACTAGAAGACGTAGACATAAAAAAGAGAAAGGTAAACTTAGGACAACAATTGTTAAAATTGCAGCACAGAACATATGTTCCGTGAAATGTAAAATCCGAAGCACAATATTCCTTATACCATTCTTAAACCTTCATCCTTATCTACAACTACAGACGGTTTCCCTCTTCCCCTAGAAACTTCAACCTGCATGTAGAAGTTTGAGAATATTATGTTGACAGAATAATGTAAGTTATCGATTTTAATTAAGTTTAGAGTGAGAATAGAAACTGCACTGGAACTATTTCCCAAGCCAAGTGGCCGTTTTTTTGAGCAGCAATTCCACGCTCAAAGCTTCGAATAGCATAAGCATCCTGCAAAAGAAAGTAGGTAGAGTGTATGAAGAGCATTAACACACGTAAAACTCTGAATAACAATAATCAGCTCTAATTTGGATCACAAGGAAACAGAACCTGTTCTTCTCGTGTAATCTTGTACTGGTCAGCACATAACTCTCCACAGACTCCCATACCAAAATCATTATATACATCCCATAACCCATCTTTGAGCATGCCATCAATAACCGTATCATGTCCCATTCGAGATCCGTTTCTGCACATAAAAATCCAAGATTGAACTTTCAATAGCTTGTGACAACATAGGATAAAAATACCATGGAAGCCCCTGTAGTAGGAGACGGATTGCCCTTCTACTAAAAAAATGGGCATATTAGTCCTTGTATGTTAGATTTAGGAGCAAACTGGTCGTTCTATTAAAAATATCATCCATTTTTGCAGTTAAAAATTGATCAATGCACGTCAGCATGAGGTACACATGGCATACTACGTGTCACTATCTAGTTATTCTGTCACCCATGTCAGTTTTTAACAGTATAAATGGATAAAATTTTTAACAGAAAGGATTTGTTTTTTGATTTAATATACATGGCCTAATTTTCCTATTCTTTGAGCAAAGTGGGCAAAAATGCAATTTGACTCCTAGTACAAGGACCTCCATAACACTTTTACCGACAACATAGAGATTACAAAATAAAACAAAATACTGTAGTAAATTAATCTAGTTCATTATGAACTGCAATAAGCAGCAAATTGTTTAATGCAAAGGCAACAAAACATATCAAAAACACCATCAATCTAAGCTTCATGAAAACAACTCTCCAAGCTAAAATTGACTAATGAAGTAGCTAATGACCCTAGCAGGTACAGGCTCTCCATTTTCAGTTCAATGTGTATCAAAGAATACTCTTTAAACCGCAAAGAAAATCATTGTTAAATTCATTAAATGTCATCAATGAGATCACAAAAAAGAACAGCATGAATGAAACAATTTAATACTGAACAAAAACATGGATACAGACCTTGCCTGTGCCAAATACTTGGGTGCATTTGACATGCTTTCCATACCACCAGCAACCACAACATCATTGATACCTAACTCGATAGTTTGCGATGCAAGCATCACCGCTGCAATAACAACGAATAAACGATAAGATATCAAAGAATCAAACATACTTCAGTCCAGAAATTGGATTTAGTTTACTTTTACCTTTCATTCCAGATGAACAAACTTTATTAACAGTGGTACAAATGACAGAATTGGGGATACCAGCACCTAATGCAGCCTGCCTAGCAGGAGCTTGACCTAAATTTGCACTAAGAACATTCCCAAAGAACACCTCTTGCACAAGTGATGGATCAAGGTTTGCCCTTTGAAGGGCAGCTGCATATTTGTGTTAACACAAAAAGGTATAAATTGGAACCAAATATATTTACAAGGAGTTAAAAAAAATGGGGTTTAGGAGAGGTAAAAGTATCATAAAAGTCATGGTACTAAGAGTTGAATTGAATTTTACCCTCTACTTAGAAAATGTCAAGTTAACACTTATACTTTAGATAAAAGGAGTAACTTGTCTAAGTAAAAGTGGCAAAATGCTGACTCGGGACCTCCATGATATTTTTACCGTTTAGGAGTTTACCTTTAATGGCTAAAGATCCAAGATGGGTAGCAGAGGAAGAGGAAAGGGAACCAAGGAAACCACCCATTGGTGTACGTGCAACACCAACAATACAAGCATCTGTAACAAACAGAGCTATATATAGTTAAAACAAGCAAATCCCATTCAATAAAAACAAATAAAAAAGTAGCTCAAGCTCTAATGGCGTTAATTAAATCAAAATAACCTCTTGGTTTGATCATAGAATCTGGAGGAGCCATTCGCTAAAAAGAAGCTGAAAACACACAATCAAACACCTCTTTGAAGTCTGTAAACGTTTATTTAAATCAAAAGCGTAAATAATTCTGGTTGAATTAAATTTCGAGAAAAAAACAAATGAAAAACAGCGTGAAGAGGTATAGATTAATACCCAAGATTTAAACAAGATAAGAAGAAATGGGATTGGGTTGAATCACGAGGGGAAGTATTAAAATTTGATTTGATTGTATGTTGGGGAAGGATTGGAATGAAGAAAAGAAGAACTTTTTTTACTAAAGACGAGAGCTTTTCTTCGTTCTATAGATAAAACCAAGCAAATGATCGAAGTGGCAAAGGTAGCAAACATTGGAATGCGTAAATGCACACGTCTTTAATGCAAATGGATAAATTCCGGTCCAAATAATATTGAGATAAAAAATTTTTGGAAATTAGATTTATAAAATATTAAAAGAGTGTAGCTCGATACATAACACACGATCATGATTATCAATAAATTGTCAAGGTGCACCGACTGACTGCGAATTTAATTGATATTAGCATTGTTACCTATGTTAGAGGATCTTGATTAAGAGTTGAGTAGGAAATATAGATAGTCCTAAATATTTATATTCAAAATAATAATAATTAGAAGGTAAAACACTATCGGAGATGGAATTTAATTTAAATGTTTATTTATTGTCATTTCTTTTAACTTTTTCTAGTAACGAACAAAATTGACAAGCAATGTCGGAGGGTTTGACTAATATCATGTAAAAGTATAACAAAATATTAAAAAAATACTTGTGGAATAAAAAAAAGGTACGCTCTCCATGTACCAAATATTAACACTTATTTTAAATGAGAGCATATTATATAAGATTTAATAAATATATATTTTATGCAAAGTTTTTGCTTTTTTTAATATATGATTTAATATTTGAGTTTAATTATAATGTTCAATTTGGTACTTAAGAATTTTTTCAGTTTTGATTTCAATGTTTAATTTGACATTCAAACCTTAGACACGTATGATCTTGTTAAATATATGTAATTGGACTAAAAAAAATATTCAGATACTAAATTACACAATCAAACTAAATTCAATTACTAAATTGAAAAAAAACATAGATAAGTTAACATTTAAACTAAACTTTTTTATTATTATTATAAAAGATGAAGACCATAACCAATACTGAAATTTGCTGCCAAGACTTATGAAAGGCTTCATTCATCTGCAATTACCTTCAAAAATCATTTTTACTAAAAGAATCTAGAATCATCATTTAATATGCACCATAATTTGACAGGTCACCATCCATAATATAATTACTAATACAACCCCCTGAAGTTCACATACACTTGTCTTTTTCCTAATGGATAGCAAAACAGTTGAACTTAGGAGGGAGCCTTGCATGAGGACCTTATTTCTCCTGGTTTTAGTAGGATGATTAAGCTGTAGTTCTTTGTGTTTCTTTCTTCTTTATCAATATATAAATTCTTAACATTTATATCCCATACCTATATACATTGCTTAAAAAGCAGGGTCTACTTTATTAAATAGCTATTTCCCTTGAATCCTGCCTTAATGTGAGATTAGTTCAAATTGTGTATTATAATCCTGCAGAAGGGTTATACATTATGCACTAAATACATCGATTATGTACTAAAATTCGACCCTCTTATCTCGAATTCGTTAAAACCAATTGCTCAAAACACATATACTACAACAACATTCAGTTCAGGATGCATATATTTAAGGTCCAGTATTGGCTGCCATTGCCATCCTGAAAAGTACAAATCAAAGATTCAAACCAACCTATTTTATGCCTGGACCTAATGTACACTAGAAACAGCCAAGGGAAACTACACTTTTCCACACATTCAACTACCACCTATTTTATCTTAAGTTGCCTTAAGGGAAACAGCTAAGGGAAACTACACTTTTCCACACATTCAACAACATATTCCCGAGCTCACCTTAATTTGCGGCCTTGCGGGAATCACCTGAACTTGAGCTCCCAAACACTTATCTCATCAGCGGATATAGCTCAACTACCTTGAAGGTCCATCGCGTGTCTCAATTAACCTGACCTTTAGCTCTATCTCCCCGGACTCAACTGCGCAAAGCCTTAACCAGACACTTTGAACCACTTCACCATTTATCAAACTAATAGAACTCTCTCTAACAAGACAATTATCAGTGTCGGGTACAACCTTCCTCAATGTCATCTCACCAGAAGAAACTCGAAGAGCATGGCTTAATCTAGCAGCTGAGACAAGTGGTTGAAGGTTCAGATAAGCATGTCCCATCTTGTCATCGGCCTTGAAACGATCTTTGTCGAATACTTCCTGCAAAAAGAAAAGCGTTTTTCATCAATTCTTCATAAAATCTAAATTTTATCAACAATTTTATTAGCATCTTCTAAAGTTTTTCATCAACCATAATAACTATAAGGGTAAACTACACCCAAGGGTCACTAAATTATTAGTAAGTTTACATTTTGATCACAAAACTTCAAAAATTTAGAAAATAGTCACTGAACTATTCAAAAATTTTCATTTAAGTCACTGGGATTTTAAATAGCTGCTGTATGGCTTATATAAAAACTTTCGAATAGTTTAGTGACTTAAATGAAAACTTTTGAATAATTGAGACCATTTTATAACTTTTGAAAATTGAGTGACCAAATCATAAATTTACTAATAGTTTAGTGACCTTGGGTGTAGTTTACCCTAATTATAATTGCTCTCTTTTCAAAGAAGAAGACAATAAGCTACAAGTCATGAGTTAGGGCAGAAAATCAGTTCTACTTTACGGATGAAGCCTAAAACAATTGGATATTGTTGCCTGCTTCACATCAAAACTGAGAAAACAGTTGAAAACTATATAGAGGAAACTGAAGGTATCAAATTTCTGAAATCTGTATCTTCCGGCATAATAACATTTCAACTCGCAAACATTCGGCAAATACAGATATAACTCCAACAAACGCAGGCAAATAGATAAATTTAGGTGTAGATGAACCAAAACCATATGCTTCAAAACAAAAGGAAAGGTAAATGCATGGTATGCAACTATAAGGATTCTAATGATCTAATCAACTAGCTTGAATTGGATAAGGGATAAATATCAAATTTATACATGAACTTAGGTCAAACGTGCAATTTGATACATGAACTTTGATTTGTGCAATTATACACATGAAACTTGAATTGTGGTTCATATGTATGCATGAAACTTTGATTTTGATTCAATTGTACATATTTAAAAAAATCAATACATACATTTATCTTCATATCTGATTAATATAATTGTTTGTGTTTGCAATATTTCAGCGTAAAAGGTGTTAATTTGATAATGTTGTTAGTGATTTGTGAAAATTGAATCAAATCAAAATTTTATGTATAATAAAATTGCACAAAACCAAAGTTCATGCAAGACATTGTACATTGGATCAAAATTCATGTATAGTTTTGATATTTATCCCAATAGGATAACTATGAATCAGAAATTTTAAAAGCCGGACGGGTCAGAACGAAGAAAAAATTCAATAGAAATATGGTTCCTATACTAAAGAAAAAAAGTAATAATTCCTAACTTTCTATAACAGGTTAAAATAATTGATAAGATACGAAATCAAACATGTTGATCAAGATACTTTTAGAGTCCAAATATCATAAACTTACCAAATTTAGAACTCCAACAGGTTCGGTGAGGGAGAAAGTGAGCTCTTCATTCCATACTGGATTGAGGCAACTGTTGATAACCTTAGTCTTTGCTACCTAGAAATGGAAGACATTAAGTTGGTTCAAAATATTCAATTGCGAGAATGAAAAAATAAATAGGAAACTTGTATAAGCAAATCAAAACCAAATAGAGAAAAAAAAAGATAAAGGGAATACAAAGACTCACTGCCAACAGTTGCTAAGCCTACAACAAATAGTCAGCACTAAAAACAATAGAGAATCCAACAATCTTATGATTGACCGATAAACATCCAAAAGTTTTCGGAATTGTAGTTCGTGTGGTAACAGGAATTAAGTTAGTTAAATTCCAGAAAACGAGCACCACAAAACCATGAAAGAAAAGAGCAAACCAAATGGAGTTCTGTGCTCTCTACATTTTGCTTTTAACATCAATTGGACATAAAGTGATAAAAGTACAATGGAGGCCCCTGTACTAGGATTTGAATTGCATTTTGCCCCCTCAACTCAAAAAAGGGGCAAATTAATCCTTGTATGTTAGATCAAAGAACAAACTGGCTGTTCTATTAAAAATTTCATCCAACTACTACCCTTAAAAAACTGATCCCTCTTTATCAGCATGAGGTACATATGACACTTCACGTGTCACTGCAGGTTATTTCATCAGACACGCTAGTTTTTAACCTTACAAATAGATGAAGTTTTTGCTCTTTGATCTAACATATAGGGACTAAATTGCCAATTTCTTTTAATAGAGAGGACAAAATTCAAACTGACTACTGATACAGGAAGCTCCATGCTACTTTTACCAACATAATGTACATAGAAGGAGACAAAACAGTAACTTTTGATACAAGATAGTGAGAGGAACTAAAGAAACATAGAATTGCCAATGCAAAACATGAGTTATTCAAATTCTTTGAAATGGCAGAATATCATCAATTTTTATAAGACACAAAATACTGAAACAAAGGGGAAACAACAAAATTAAATGATAAATACCCAAAGTTCCACAAACCTGATCACCGAGCTTGGCTATAACATAAGGATCGCTGCTCTTAAAATCCCGGATAACCAACCTTTTACCTTGCACAACCACCACTTTTAGCAGTCCCAACAGCTCCCCCATTGTTTCAATTCTATATTAACCAAATCACTGCAAAGAACCCAAATTCCAATAATTTAAAAAAAGAAGTGAAAACCCAGAAGCAAGGAATCCATAATTTGTAGAGAAAATAAAAAGAGGATATAATAAACAAAAAAAAATCATCAAAGATAAAGGCAATAGCCAAACAGATCCATAAACAAAGAGAATGATTATACCAGTATAGCTGCAGCTTGACTTCAACTTGAAATCGAAGAAACCAGTGACCAGATTAGAGGGTGAGAGAGGCGGAGGAGAGAGAGTGTTTTAGAGTAGCGTGGGATTGGAAATACCAAAAAGCTAAAAGAAAAAGTTGAACTCCACTTTCAAT
The DNA here is from genome assembly GCF_007990345.1 of Gossypium hirsutum. Taxonomy (NCBI): domain Eukaryota; kingdom Viridiplantae; phylum Streptophyta; class Magnoliopsida; order Malvales; family Malvaceae; genus Gossypium; species Gossypium hirsutum. The sequence continues at coordinate 66,456,130 of NC_053442.1, read as the reverse complement.
ATACAATTTTAGGATTACAAGCATTAAATATAGGAAATTCTATGCTTAAACGTGGAAAATGCTGGATTAGATTAGTACAACATTGAATGATTTGTTTATGTTTCAAAGTTCTTTTTGTTTTCCAAAATATTCAAAAGAATTTGAGTTGAAAATATTTTAATTCAAAACTTAGACTTGAAATCGACCAAAACTTAGACTTGAAATCGACCAGACTAACATAAACACATCTATGACTGTTTTTTTTTTTTTGAGTTTAATAAAATTTAGGTGAAAGGAATATATTTACATTATTATAAATTTTTAACCAACTAAAGCTAAAGCATGATGATTTATTCGAGTTTCTAATTTATAAAAAAATTATTTTAACCTTTTATTTAATTTTTCAGTTTTTTCATTTTTAAATTTATATTTTTTTGTCAAATTACTCAAAATGAATAAAAAATTTATTTTTAAAATTAAAAAAATATTTTTAAACAAAGTTAATAAATATGAACTTTTCAATTAATTTGACAAAAAAATATAAGATCAAAAATTTAAAAAAACAAAAAAATTAAATAAAACACTAAAACAAATTTTTTTGGTAAAATTACGAATGGATATGTTAATATATTTAAGTCTTAATTTTTATATATATTTAAAGAAATGAAACTAAATCTGAACACAATAATAAAAATTGTTAGCATCGTGTTTAGACTTAGCCAAAAACCTGCCGCTGCAGCTGGCTCTTCCACTTTGACTCTTGGCTCTTTTTCCAATTCCTTTCGGGTCATAATGCACTGCTTCTACTTAATACCACTAATTAAATTGTTTTACGTGCTTCGCTGTGTATGGTACTGGTTTAATTTTTATTTTAGTCCCTCTATCATGTTAAAACTTAGGATTCAATCTTTCAAATTTTATTGGGTCAATTTCATCCTCTAGTTGATAGTAGATTCAAATCGACAAAAACCTTTAGTTGTTGCTTAGCTTTTTTTTTTCTTTTTTTTGAGGATTGTTGTTGCTATTATTTTTTACTTTTAATTCACAAGACCAAATGAAAATATAATTAATCATAATCAATATTAAATTATTTTTTAGATTTTTGGGTGTTTCATTTTTAACTGCTGACCAAAAAAAACAATTGAATAATATAACTTTTCATAATTGAGTGACCAAAAAAATTACCAATACTAGTCTAGTATACCCTAGAGAAAATAACTAAATCTCAAAATCCATAGGCCAGAACCAGAATTATACGGACTAACATGTGTTAGCTTAGCTCCGATCAGATGCACTGCCCCAATTTCAGCAAGTTAAAGAGGCCTGATAGTGGTCGCTGCTATCATATAGTGATGACAAAATAAACCCAAAAAAGAAAAACATAAAAACATTATAAAATAAATGGAATCAAAATCAGTCCAAAATTATCCATTGACACTACAAAACTATTGGGACGCGTTTATGACCGAGCATTCACACAAATACTTCCATTTGCAGAATATTTGATTCACACAATAATTCGAACAGCTTGTGATCCCACCGCAGCCAATGGTAGGCTGAGCAGTGTGCAGACGACGATGGTGAAACAATGATCAATTTGATATGGATGTTTTAAAGTCAAATAAAGTTGTAAAACAATCCCCCAAAATACAATTAAACTATACAAATGTACCCTATCAATTTCATGCAAACTATCTCTAATCATCTACCACCCTACACCATCCATGCACTACAGTTCCCCCCCCCCCTCCAGTTATTTTACAGTACATTCTCTACAAGGTTCTAGTCTACCGTTATAGCTACGGCTAGGGCAAGGACAATTACTCGGACATTTATTACTGTGTTTACATAAAAGTCAGATGACCATCGTCTTGTTAGGTTCTTTCGTACCACTTCAACAGACACAGCACCACTTGCTTCCCGCTCAAGTTCATCTTCAACCCCTTACTGCAGTTTCTTGGAACCGGATTTTCCGACCTTATGCTTCCACTTGCTCTGCATTTAATAAAAGAAAAGAAAATCATTTCAAATTAATATATAAGACGAACATGAAAGTTACTGAGGACATTGCTAGATGTAAAATTACAAGGGGCTCATCATCAGAAATCCCGGAATCTGCAACATCCGAAGTTGAGGAAGACCCTTTCAATGTTTTTTTCGTGATTGGAGTTTTACTCTCAACATGATCACTTTCTTCAGCCTCTTCAGGTTCTGATGCAGTTGCTTTACTAGCAGGTTCTCTAGATTCTTCACTTAATTCATCAGCTGCTTTCTCTTCCTCGTCCACCTTTCGAGCATTTTCTGAAGTGCTATCTATATGCCCGGAAAGATTCCCGTCAGCATCAGATTTAACTTCATCCGACTCCTCAGCATTATTTGGGCTTCCCTTTGTATCTTCTGAACATCTTCCTTGGGAAACTGAAGCCGTTTTCTTCCCAGATTCTTCCCTATCTGTTAGGTTCTCGTCTACCATTTCGGTGTCTGATCCTTCAGATTCATCTGGGAAAAAGGAAAGAAACATTCAAAGACATGAAATGAGGGGGGAAAGAGGAATAATGACCCAAGATCCCATATCATATTTGTTCCACAAGTTTCAAAGTAATATGTCCGACATATTACCAAAATTTTGTGGCTTTCAATGATGTTCAAAGTGCAATATTTGATCTAAATGACATTAGTTCTGGTTGCATCACCAAAACTAATAAAGCAAGCTAACTTTATAGCACAATGTACATTCGACAGAAATTAAAACAGCCTAAAGAAAATTTATGAAAATAAATACACAATACCTGAGTTCATTTTAGGAATTTTTTTTGCGGCAGTGGACTTGGATTCTGACACACCAGCATTCTCTTCATCATCTTTCAACATGCTCTTTTGAGCATGCTTCAAGTTTTTCTTTGGAGTTCTTTTCCCCTTAAGTCTGCAAATCAAATATCAATTAAACTCACAAACCAATTTAAGGCAAATAGCTTCATGTCGGATAGCGATTACTCACGTCTTTACTGAACTGATATTCTGACGTGAAGCACCAGAGCTCTTACTTTTCTGCCCAGGAGACCTGTCAATTGTACAACAATCAAGTTATGAAGCAACATGAGAAGTTAGTTACTAGATGTAAAAACAAGTCACCCTCAAAACAATTGCCATCTTTTTCTTTTTTCTTTTCTTTTCCCTTTTTTTTTTTTTTTTTTGAGGACATGAGACGCACAGAACTACAACAAGTTGAGATTCACAACAGAATTATCTAAAAACTGCATTAGTTGATAGCACGTACACTTCCTTCAGAGGGCTGTTGCTGACTTTCGATGAATTTGACTTCTGCAAAAAGTGCAAGCAAAGTGATAAAGAGCAAGCTCAAACAAATATTTAACTGATTTCAGCCTAGAGAAATGCAAGATGTGAAGCCTTAACCTTTCCAGACTTGCGGCCTGTGCCAATGAGCTCCCAACGCTCTCTATCCAGACGAAGCACTTCCACATCTCCATCGTCATATAATACCTAATAAGAATATATGAGTAACAGTTGGTTCCATGTGGCACAAGCGTTAACATATACATTCAAGCAGGAAAAAAAAGTGCAGCTTACCACATGCTTCTTCTTTATGGCGTCATAAGACTTGATTGTACCTTCATAAAACCTGTCATTTCCAGCAGTAAGATATAATCAGTGGAGAACCTTCATAATTGGATCTTTTCTTGAGATATATATTTTCTTCAAACAATGTTAAACCCTTGATAGGTTCATAATAACATTGCTACACAAGCACAGAACCATAAAGACTGATGTTATGCAAAATGAAATTGCACCTGTTCAAATAGAATAATACTAACATGTATAACAATGTGGAGAATATAAAAAAAACACTTTATAGTAGAAACAAATTAATACCCACAGGGAAACTGTTAAATTGACCAGAAAAGCACTATGGTTTAAATACAATACTAAACCTAAAATTAAAGCCTTAAAGACTGCCGTAAGACTAGATCAGCACAGAGCCATAAGGACTGCTGTAAGACCAGAATCTTGAATAAATTTTTCGTCCTCATTAAAACAATAAAAAGTGGATGAATATGCAAATCAGATAAGGAGAAAGTTGAAATGGTCATTTCAGATCTACAAAAAGCACAAACTCGTTTGCAGAATTTCAACTGTAACCAAATGAAGCCTTGTGTGAATTCTCAAACACGTGAATGCAACCTAAATAACATGTGAAATACAACTGAGATTCAGACTGACAATCAATCTATTTCACAGAATGATTCACAGTAAACTTTTGGACTCTGTTGCAAAGAACAGCAAAGTTATGGGACTCACTGCTTATCCAAGGGCCACCACACTTTTATTCTGTAACCAATCAAATCTGCAACATCAATTTTATCTTCCTTGGTTGAGCTCTGCGCAAAGGAAACAAAGAAGATTAAATAATGAACAAAGAGCTCAAAACTTTGAGACAATGGGAGGATTAGAACAGAGAAATAGAAGCCATTTCATAATGTGTTAGAACACTTATAGGGCAACAATGGTAAGAAAAAACTAGAAACGCACGAGGTAGAATATAGATGGTATGCATCCCTGCTAAATCTCAACTACAGAGAGAATGAGAGAGAAGCAAGGCAGGTCCTCGGTGCACTTTAAAATATTGAAACATGAGAAATTCTAGCAAAAGCATTAAAAATAGCATACAAGCAACACCAAGACAGAAAAGGGGGAGGAAAAAAAGGGCGGGATTCCAGAGGCAGGGAGGGGTTCTCAAAGGAAACCACCACATAAATGCCACCAGGATTTATCTTTCTAACCCTTCTAAGTTGTGAATACTAATGGATTAGTCATTTTTCAAGTTTCATACAACAGCACCAACTTGAAACCTTCATAGTGCTAATTAAAAAGATGTGAAATGAAAACAAGGACCTTCGCTAATCCTGCAATGCTCCTCTTCTGCTTTTTGCTAGATCCAGCTGCAGACTTGGGGGTGTCTAACTTCTGCATGGAAATATAAAACAGATATTCACAACAGTGAACCATGAGAGCATTAAATGCATGCATCCCTGATGGCAATTTAATCAAGTCAAAGAAAACACACCTCAAGATTTTCATCATCAGCTTCATCTTCATCTGCCTCATCACTATCAGAGCCTTTGCCTTTAGCTTTCAATGGGACGCTTCTTCTCTTCCGACTGCATGACACCAAGTGGTCCAATTCATTATTCTCATTCCGTTTTCGATTTGTGGGCTTTTCGTCTTTAGAATCATAGAATTTATCAATGTCCATTTTCATAGGTAGAAATGAGGAATCTTTAACTTCATGCCAGTCATGTCCTGAAGGGACCTTAGAAACACTTCGTGAAAGCTTGAAAGCACTATGTGCAGGTAACGACCTCTTGCGTTTTGGCACTGGGACAGAAGCTGCAACACTTAATTTTCTCTTATTACCTTTCTGATGCTCCTGCTCCGCTTTTTCTTTCTTGGAAGGGAAATGTTTATGACCATTGGTTGACTCAAACTTACTGGACCTCTCTAGACTGTCCAAATTTATTTCCCTCACCATTTTCAAAATATCAACATCATTTTCAGCATCTTTTGCTTCTACAGGGAGAGACTTGTTCTTTTTAGCCTTCCCACCCTTGGGTTCTTTAGATTTTAACTGCTTAATCATTTTTCTGAGAGGCACTTCATTTCTATCAGTTTCACTGTCTTTAAGAGCCTCCTCCTTGACAATCTCTGCATGAACCTAATGTGTGATAAAAGAGGAGCAGGAAAAGTTAGTGAACAATGTAACACTAAATACCAGAGTATTTCAACATACTAGTTTGAGTCTATCCGGATGTTTCAATTTTTTCATAGATATTTATAGCCGATTTTCAAGTTCTCTAAAAAAATATATTATATACATAAAATATAAATTACATACATCTATAAGTTTATATGCAAAATTGCAAATATAAATTTTCAAATTTGTAAATATTTAATATCCAAAATTTTAACATCAAATAGATGAATGAAAGGGAGCCCTTCCAGATACACCATATAGTACCCCATAGATGAATGAAAGAGAGCATATAGTACCATTCTATCACATTCCAACTTTACGGATTCGAAGTGGGACAAGATACTCTCATCAGCTAACCATGTTTGCCTTCCTCCAGCCTATCAAAAATAAGAAAGAGCATAATCAATAACATTGTACTAAAAATATAGCCCAAATAAGATGCAAATGAAGAAATAAATGAATGAATGTCAATAGCACAATGTGATTGCATGGTTGAAGCATAACAACTGTTTGCACAAATTATTGACAAGTGAGTTAGCTACATATAAAACTGTGTTATGCACATTACTTAAAAAATAGCTCACATCCAGTCTCTGAAGTAATAGTTGTACAGAGTTTTTTCCTATCACTGCCTGATTGCAGTTAGAAAGCTTCAGGTAATTTAAAATCTTACCTGGGAATCTTCACCTTCTTTTCTTTCATATGGTTTGTATAGGATTGGAGGCAGAGAGACTGACTGTATAAGACCTGCATCCTCCTTATAACCTAGGAGCTTCATGATGGAAAGTCCAAGGTCACAGATAGCATGCGAATTCTGAAAAAAAAATAAATAAATAAATAAATTATCAGACCAATTAGCTTCTTTGTTCTTAAGGAGGGCTTTTTAACTTATCATCAGAAGGCCCCAAACTGATAACCTATCAACTAGTTATACAATATAATAGGGGGAAAAAATGGATAATAGTAATTACTAGTATAAAAAACAAACTTCTCACTGAACCTTTGATTTTGTTGCATCAACAATGTCTTCAGAGTGCTTGATACTCTTAAAGATAAACAATATCATAGAAATATTCTCCTTCTCCTTGTTGGCATCAGCTTCTGACTTGGCATCTTCATCTTTATTCACCAACATAGAAATAGTCAAGTACAATTGCCTGAAAGATACAGAACAGACAAGTTCAATGAGTAAAAAGTTCTCAATTAAATACAAATTACCAAGTACTTATTTCTACCTATAGCAAGAACCTAATCATTAAGAATAGTGAACCCCGTCAGTACAAAATCTATGATATCAGACTGCAGCAATAAAAAGTAATAACATATGGAAGGCTGCTGAAAAACACTAGCGACTGGCAAGAAGTAAAACTTAGTATTGAGGATTCACAGAAACAGGCAATATAAAGTCATCTAATCCATTAGAATATAGATAAAAAGTTGATTATCTTTTTTATTTCTAAACTTCGTAGTTTAATTCAAGTGTTTGTAACTACAGCAGTTAAATTTGAGGTTTTCTATGACTTAATGTTCAGGTTGGGCCTCATAACCTGTTGCCAATCTGCTTAACATAGGATCTCTTAGCAGAGTAAAGATCTCAAGTTGTTAGGGATCCCTCGGTTCATAGTTAGATGCTATAGTCAAAGAGGCTTCTCTTCAACTTAAGGTCCACAAGGCCTCCAAAATTAACCAATGTGAGACAACAGTCTACTCAATTTATATCTAAACCATATATCTGAGACAGATTAAAGGAGATGCATATACCGGAATATTAATTCAAATGCTTTGACATCTTTGCATTCATCTGTGTTGGGACATGAATGATGAGCAAGAGCATGAACCAAATAGGCCAGGATGTATTCAGGATATGATGTTGAGGAATTTGTATCAGATTGTATAGCAACCTGCCGAACTTTTGCCTGCTGATACATTTGGAAGATGTCGGCTAAATTCTGTTTATCCTGCTATTTCAAACACAAACGAAAATAACAGCAAATTCACAAATCTTGCCATAACAGAACAACAAAATGAGTTCAGCAAAAAACTACACAAAAATTCAAGTTCAGCATAAAAACCTCCTCAAACTGAAGTGGTTTGGATCCAGGTATATTAAATAAGAAAGCACAAGCATATTTGGCATCCAAGAGCCAGTCCTTTATATATTGATGAACTTTGTTGAGGAATTGTTTCCTAGCCTGAGGGAAAGAGATCTAGAAACCCAGAAAAGAACATAAGAGAAAAGGAAAAGTGAACAAGAAAACAAGATCAATGTTGCATATTATACAAATGCTTCACCTCAGCGGTCCTCAAGGTTAAATAGAAGACATCAACAGGAACCTTATGATCCCAGTAACGGGACAGACGAACAACTGCCTTGGCTGCAGCAAGCCTTAAATGAGCCTTATCAACTAAGCTGTAAGATAAGAAAAACTTGTGTGTGAAATGTGGGCCTCGACAGGCAACAGGTTCCCATAAATTGAGGGAAACCAACAGAGATATTCAACAGCCACACACAAAATATTATTAAGTAAAGAAAACAGTGAGTGAACCAGAGACAAACTTCCAGATGTCAACTATAGTACCTTGATTTTATATCTTCAGATATTTCACCAAAAGAAAGTATGTTTCTAAGGAGTCCTAGAAGGTCATCAATAGCAGGCCGAAGATGAGCATCTTTGACAGGCAAATAGCTTTTGACCAATGTCTTTATCCCAAATACCTGTGGTACAAAAACAATATTAGAGGCTGAGAGATCCATCATAGAAAAGTTACAAAAAAAAAAAAAAGCTTGAAAATAAAAACCGGAAACCTGAACTCATGTTCCAAGAGACAGATAATAAAAATGAAATTGTTTTTACAAAAAGAAAAAACAACAATCCACAACCTTCAACATGCAAAGTTCGCTTTTGTCATCCCAACATTCATTTGCACTGCCATCTGCATCCTGAAGTAACAAAGAAGGTTTATGCATGAAAATTTAATCAATATGTCAGAGATAGAAAATAATTGAAGGATACAATGTTTCTCTCAAGACTTACATTATTGCATCTCAAAATTTTAGTTTTAATAAATTCTTCTATTTCACCCTCTCTAGTTTCAAAAACAGGCATTGCAGTCTGAGCTATACACCCCAAAGACTGGAGCACCGCTGGTAGATGCGTCTTTTCTTCTAGCATGTCCACAAGGCTCTGCAAATAGAGCAAAGAAACAGTAAGTTACGCAAATAAATTAAGAAACTAACGAGCATGACATTTTGTGTAACCTTATATAAAACAGAGAGAGACTTGAGCCCATCATCCTTTGTTATCGCTGCCAGTGCATGCACTGCATACTTGGCTTGTCTCCGGCTGCCTTCTAAACAAAGCCTCTCCAGTATAAGATCGATTGAACTGCAAACAACCATTACGAAGATGGTAAGAATAAGGGTAACGAACTAACTCTAACAAGTCAAGCATTCCAAAGTTGCACCTTGATGACACTGCAAGTTGTTCCCGTATGGTACTACCAGCCTTAGCCAAAACATGCAAAATGCCTTCTTTTATAATTTCATTGTCATCTTCCAGAAAAGTAATCAGTTCTTCTTCAGCTCCACCCAGAAGCGATGGACTAAATCGCGCAAGAATCTGGAAAGCAGCTAAGAGACATTATAAAACAAAACTTGAATGTGTTTCTAAGAAAAAGAGGGGAGAGGTGGGGGGGGGGACATAAAAAACTTTATAGGACCTATGTTGAAGGCACCAAAATTGCAAATTCTTAATAACATTGTGAATTGAAGCATAGGAAAGAGAGATGCACACAAAAGCAAAGGCCAACGAAATTGCACAACAGCACTCATTCACGCCCAGAAAAACAAGTTTCATAGAGATACAAATTATTACCACGAGTATAGTCATGCAAGATTGGATGTATAACGTGTTTCCAGCAGACTTCTGTACGGTAACCTCCAGAAGGATTTCTTTCACATGCTCCTTGTTAAAAAGTAGATAAGAACACTTCAGTGAGAGTGTACTCAGAAAATCATAGAGTTCGTGCCCCTCAGCAAGCATTTTAAGTAATTCATCCTGCAAATACAGACATATATCACAGATATATCATACAATGGAAAAACTTTAAAAAGATAAAAACTTAGATTCCATGGGTCAAACTACTCATCATAATACATTTTTCCCCCAAAATCAAAGAGAAGTTCACCTATGAGCAACATCCCCTTCAATTTGCATTTGTCAATATCTTTAACTTTAACTCAAAAAAAACAAAAGAGTCAATATCTTATAACCTACCCGACCACTAGAAGCTTGATGGAAGCTGGTATTGGGATCCAGTAGATTCGATAAAATCTTCCAAATATTAGCATCTTTCAACTGATCAAGAATCTGAAAACTCTCTTCTGCCTTCACAGGATCAGAAAAAGTGCGAGACATGTTTTGGAAGCTATATAAAACTTTCTTTTGTATTTCAGGAGCATCACTATCCTGCATGGGAGAAAGTACCGATTTTTCAATTTAACAGTTAATAGAAGTATAAATTCTGAGCTTTAGGATACTATATCATCATTCAAAGCTTCAAACCTGATGCATCTGCCTTAGAGAGAGATACCTCTGCATCTCTAGCTGTAACCTGTAATCCAACAGGAAATCCCCAAAAAATCAGTGTAGAAACCATTAAATACACACATGAAGGGAAGTTAATCAAAAGCCATCTAGGAAAGCATTTACAATATACCTCTGCTTCTGCTCCAGCATCCGCTCAAGTGCCTTGACCTCAATTTTGTCAAACCCAGAGAAGACTCTTATCCAACATTTAACTTTATCTCTGATTGAGAATTCAGTAGGAAAGAGGGATTCACATAAAATAGATTCAATCGTATCTGACCTGCAAGGAAGATCAGGATCTACATATTACAAATGCTACAATTGTGCACAACACACACCCAACATAAAGTCGTAGCAGAAAGCTCTTTAAATCTTTTACTTAGAATTTTACTAATAGGAAAACAGTTTTCACTAACGTACTAATTAACAGATTACTAATTCATCCTAATAACTACTTGCATACATGCTCAGGGAAAAATAAATAAATAATCATGAGAAGGAAATTTAAACAAACAGGATTTTCATTTTCTTTTGCATGGATCAAATTGAAGATATTATTTAGCAAAAATTAATGAAAGGTTGAAAATATAGCATAACTCCAAATCTAAGCTTATAATATCCCTTCTTACATCTACCGAACTTCCCTAATAAGAGATCCAAATGCATTAACTAAATAACCCCTAAACTTCGTATAATAAGGAAAAACAAAGATAAATAATGCGATATATTTTAAACAAGTGCAAAATTAGTCCATGCTTGCAAGTATCCCAAATGACTTGCCTAAAATCTTTGTCATAAAAACATCTAAAAATCTTCCCAGGTATCCAATCAAATTCATTCTGATTGATCGAGCCATCAGAGCAGCCAGCACAATAAACTCTGAATATCTCAGCCACTCTTTCCATGGTATATTTTTTAACAAACAGCTGTACATTCCAAACAAAAGAAAAAGTTATATGCAGTATATAATGATCACTGGATACAGAAGGGGTAGCAAAGCAGTCCAAGAAGTACAGGAAAATTAACATACAGATTTGTCCCGAATACGCTCTGCAACTAGTTTTACAGCCCGAACAGGAATGGAAACAAGAGAATGACAAGCAACATCACAAATTACATCCACAACTTGCTTTCGAACATTTTCATCATAGTCTAAAAGCCGATCACATAGGGCAGCTAGAAAATTTAGAACAATGTCAAAATTAGCGAACTAACATAAATAACTATATATTTTGAGAAAAGAAAAATCAAAAGAAACTCACAGATTATTTGATGAGCCTCAGGTCTAGAGGGATCTGACAACAGACAGATCTTAACATGTTCGAGGACAGACATTCTAACATCGACAACTCTATCAGTCAACCTCTTCAAAAATTCTGAAAATATTGGCTGAAATGCTTCACATATGTTAGCACCAGGCAGAGCAAAAAGGGACCCAACCAATCTCACAGCTCTCAAACGAGTGTCTAATTGATCAGCCTGCATATATTGGAATTTATAATTTATAAACCTCAGAAACTGTCAACCAACTCCAACCATCTTTGAACTTATTTTCCGAACTTAAGACTAAACTATGACAAATCCATAATAGGAAGGAAAGAAAAAGAAAAAGTCCCCATTTTCGCAAAGGCTGAACCTAAACTCTCCAGAATCACAAACATTTCATCCTCGAAAAGATTATAAGAATTATTTTAGAATATAGAAAAATTCTCAAAAACAACAAATAAATATGTCTTCACATGGACGATAAAATCTTAAAGCAGTTAAGTAATTAGTAGAAATGAAAAAGAATTTTTGTGTTCATACCAACAGCTCTCCTGTGAGGTATGGGACAACTCCTGACAGTATCTGAGGAGCACAATGATAAATGCCATAGATAACTTCATGATAGTCAATTTCACTTTTTATTAATTGATTATCTCCAGACATCACTGAAATAAGAATCTGTTTTATGCCAGCTTCAAGCTTTTCTGAACGCTGCTCTATGACATTCATAGCAAGTCTCCTGGCAGCTTGAGTAACACCCTGAGATTATAGATTCCAGAAATCAATTTCCTTCAGAATTATAATTCCTGGGGGATAAATATAAGCAGCCATACAATTTGTAAGCAATAAGCCAATAGCAAATATGAAATTCTTACACTTTTATTACGACCTAATGCAGACAATATAACAAGTAAAAGATCATCTCGAACATCTTCACTCTCTTCTAACACCACAATCATGATTGTTTGCATGGATGATAAAACACTTTCTGGATGATCATCCCTGCAATATGTAGTTAACATCAGTCCTCCAGTCCAAGATAATTCAAAGCATACAGGAAAAGGATTTAAACAACCTGCAGATTCTTACTACAAAAGCAACTTATGGGAAGATGGAACTTTCAAGTACCAACCCAACCACAAGACAGACATGCACATACAAATAGATATGCTCAATATACATACAATGAACAAAAAGAGGTTGCAGGCATATCTTAGCCACTGCACTAAAGTGAAATACTAAGACCAATATCATATTGTACCATAAAGCCATTTCAAAATTCTACATTCAACAAAAACAAAAGCACTCATGTTACATGAAACGCATACTTTTTGGTAAACAGAACCGATTAGTAAACGGTTCTTGACATTAAATAAATAATGGAATAAAACATACCTTACGACAGAAAAAAATGTACTGAACATTTCATTAACCAAATCATCACATTCAAGATCCAACATCACAACACACGATCTATATTTCGCAAGAGTCTCCAAAATTACAACTATCCTTCTAAATGATGGACCATCGGTATCGCTCAAACCATTGAAAGTGCCAACAATCAAGTTAAAAATATCCTGAAAGCATGGCACATATCAATCACCAGAAGTTCAGTTGAAAATGTATTAGTGCATAAGAAAATGAAGACCAAAAACAGTAAACAGTAAACCTTCAGAAAGAAAATCACCTTTAGAACATCATCACTATAAGGCGCTTCAGGCGCAGTTATCCTAGTTATCTCACAAATACAGGTTGCAACTAGAAGTTTTGCATCCTTATCTTGATGCTTCAGCAGTTCAGGCTTGACAATTGCATTAAGCAGAGGCTGCATTGATTCCATTATTGATGATGTTGGAGACTGATCAAGCTCAGAAAGACATGTAGCAGCTTGCTGCAGATTAGAGGAGAAAATATTAACGATATATACCAAATAACATGAAGCAGTACATATTATCACAGACCCATCTGTCTTGGCACATAGGCCCAATGCCAGATGTGTGAATTTCCAAAACGGAAGAAGTGAGGGAAAGTCAGCAACAAGATAAAGAATGATATGTGAAATATCAAAAGAAATAGGCAAGAATGAAAAAAATATAAGGAGGGGGGGGGGAAGCTTTACAACCATTGAGAAATATAAGAAGATACCTCTTCAGGTCATAAAAAAATAACAAGTGTATTAGAGATTCCAAGCAACACGTGACATGAAAATAAAACCAATGCATATTCGACAAAATCACTTTGCCCTATGTTCGGATAAGACATGAATTCTTCACTGAGGCATTTGTTTTATCAATGTAAATTTAATCATTTGTAAACAAAAGGAACGACATATTTGATTGTTTAGTCAAGTGCAAAGTAGAGCAATGGATTTTCGAGTATGCAAAAGTAATCCAATGTACAAAAAAATGGAACGAGGGAGCATAAAACAACATTTTACATGGATTGACATTGATAAAGATTAGTTAGCTTCTTTTGAGCATTTTAAGGATAGAACCCACAACCTAACAGAAGGAAGAAAATTTTATTAATGCAGCCAACCCGAACTAATTTCGAATCTAGGTTGAATTCTTTTCAAGGCTGATAATGTTTACCCCAATACCCCTTAAAGCCCTTCTCAAACCACAATGACAATTCCAAACTATAACTAGGTCCATAGTATGCATTTTTTGTCATGTTATGCAATGGTGGGTGGTGTAATTCATGAAGTGCAGCCGAAAACAAAGATTTCTGGCATATTAATGTTATTAAAGTACAAAGGTTATCAATCATTCAAACTTGAGGGGAAAAAGTCAAACAAGGTCCAGCTCTCAAGGCATAGCACATTGCAGCTAACTCAGATCCTGATGCACTACCTAGAAGAACCATAACATGTTTGAAGACACAACCACTTGAGACAAGAACAATAAAAGAGCGAAAAATACAAGTGGGAACTGCCGGAAATAAGTAGAAAAAAATGTAACTAAGGAAAAACCTCGTGAATTATAGAAACAACCCTAATTCAACCAAATTTCTCCACAAATCCATTTAAGAACAAACTTCAAGTAATAAATCTAATTCAAGTAAACAGTCTATTACAGCCTTAAAACCGAAAATACTAAAGAAAAGAAAAAAGGTTAAGCTTGAATTAACCCTAGGGAAACTATGAAAGCTCGGTAGAATTAAGTAATTAAGTTGAAGAATGAATGCGTACCTCTAAGAGCTTAAGAAGAGCGTCCTTGGTGGTTGGAGGAGGGTCCAGCTTGGATCCCAGCTCCTTGAGCTGTTCTTCCAGCTTATCCGCCATTATTATCCGTAATTTCTACTCACAGGGCAAAGCAGCAGCTTCGTCTCCTTCTCTATAGCTCCCAGTCTCAGCTCAATGAGTCGCACGGTGGATACAAAGATAGTTGAGAATATGAACAAAAGAACGAAAAGGGGTTTGGGTTTTTCAGGCTATGGCTCGCGCTCGCTCGCTCGCTACGCCTCTGAGATTCGGGATTCGAGGCTTTTTTCGAATCTAACACATAGACCACCCCAAATGAGCTCTAAATGCAACTTAAATTCCCCTCCAAATGCCTGATTTCTTTTCTTTCTTTCTTTTTTAATAAGATAATTGCTGATGTCATATTTTTCGTTTCTTCCTTGTCCTTTAATTTATTATAAGATTTTTATTTATTTTTAATCCTTAAAATTCAGTTAATTAATTAATGATTATGATTAAAATTTTAAATTTTAAAAAATATAGAGACTTGATCTAATTCAAAATTTCACTCTAACATTATTAAATTATTAATAATTTTATATTTTAGTCATTTTACTTTAAAAAATTATAAAATAGTCACTTAATTAATTAAAAATGTTCATTTAAGTCACTAGATTATTATATAACTTTCATTGTTCACACTACAAACACCAATTAAAAGTTCACATATAGTTTTTTTTTATGAAACAACTTTGAACGTTACAAATCTATAAATCAAAATCCCAACAACTTTCTTCTATGATCTCTGATATTTACCGTCAAGTCAACAAAGATTTAAAATATATTCTTATACTCATCGGTAGGTATTAACCCACCATACCAATTGTCAAATCGTTGTTTGTAACTAATTAACTATTTAAAAAAAAGTCTTAACAACTCAGTGACGTAAATAAACATTCCAAATAATTCAGTGACTTAAATAGAAGCTTTCAAATTATTCAGTGATTTAAACTAAAATATTCAAACAATCTAATGACCAAAACGTAAACTTATTAATAATTTACTAAACTTAAATGTAATTTACCCTTATCATAATGTATAATGTTTTGATACAACATTATTTATGTGCATTACGTATTTTTCATTTTCGTTAAATAAATTGCCAAAAAACATAATTAAAACTAGAAACTAAATTAGGCATGCATGCATTTTCAAAGAAGTTAATCATGAGTGATTAAGACAAATATTGTAATCGAGGATTCATAATTACTCACCATAATTATTAGGGTTAATCTGTCATCTTATAACATCACATTTTGTTTTTGTTGATATTTATAATTATATTTTAAAACTATGAAAAAATTCGTCATTCAATTATCATGATTAAATTTTACCACCAATTTAACTTTTAAATTAAATTTAAAATTCAATATTTAATTAAAAAATTATTTCAAAATAAGAAAAGTTCAAATTTATCATAAATCCCTATACTATTCATAATTTTAAAATTCAATAATTGTACTTTTATTTTTAAAAATTTAATCCTCTACTTTATAAAAGTCTAATTGTTAACGCAATTAAAATTATCTTGTTAAATTCAAACCTATTACACCGTCATTTTAAAATTTTTTAAATTACATTGCTACTAAATGAGTTTCTTTAATTTCAAATGTCACGTCAACAAATTTAATAACAACAAAAAAAATTTAACAATTAAACCTAAATTTTGAAATCTAAAAAATAAAAAGATCAAATTCCTAAAAATAAAAGGATTAAATTCTAAATTTGTGAAAAGTACAGTGACTTATAGCATATTTAAAGAAAAAACATATCACACACAACTGACAAGATGCAAATCAACTTCAGTTTCCAACTGATATCCTCTGTTTCTTACGGGACAATGAACACAACAAGAGGTAAAATATCAATGACTAAGGAAAACAAAAACAAAAATGGACAAAAGAAACAGATTCCATGTCCAAATTACAAACAATGTTCACGTGACTACCTCATAATCAGGTTTTGAGGCCCTTCATTCATAAGAGTTTCTCAATATTTTCTGCTTTTCATGCTCTCAAGGTCCCTGCAAAGTCACAGCCAGTAAAATCCCAAATCCTAATTTTATTAACCTTCATTACCTTTCAAGCGTTCACCGTTGTCCATGTTATCGACTTTGATACAGTTGATATGGTTCACTGGATTACCGAATCCATTCTTGTACAGCACATCCAAATCATGAAAATACGGACATCTCTTGCTGTTTTCGTGATGCTTCTTACCACTCCCCATGGATTTTCTGAAGTATTTATTGATATTTTCCCATTTCTCTTTACACTTCTTTGCGCTTCGGGAGTAACCCATATTATACATCCCGGCTGATATCTCGTCCCATATGGAGCACTTAGAGCCCGTGATGTGGAACTTGTGTTCCAAAGTGCTTCGAAGCATTACCAGCACTTGTACTTCTGCATCT
This sequence comes from Gossypium hirsutum, assembly GCF_007990345.1. Taxonomy (NCBI): domain Eukaryota; kingdom Viridiplantae; phylum Streptophyta; class Magnoliopsida; order Malvales; family Malvaceae; genus Gossypium; species Gossypium hirsutum. The sequence continues at coordinate 66,438,872 of NC_053442.1, read as the reverse complement.
GGCCATCTCCTATTATTTGGATCACAGCTGACACCGCCTTCATGATTTTCGGCCCCATTAGCTTGCATCATCCCTTCTTGCCATCTATTCGTTGGACCAAATGGATTAACCGTGTCCTTTTGAATATGATCTTCACTTGCATCTTTAACCCCATTTTCCTCCATGCATGACATTGTCGATATGGGTATTTCAATTTCATGGCCTAAAGCATTTTGGATAAAGGAAATGAGAGCTATGCTACGAGACATCTCTTGTGCTCTTGCTTCCTCGTCTCTTTTTACCCTTTCCATCTCTTGTCGTTTCCATGCTTCTTCTCTAATCAGTCTCTCCTTTTCCCTCTTCTCAATCATCTCCATTAATTGCTTATGCATCTGCTCCTGCTTATCCATCACTTTCATCACCAATTTTTCCAAGAAAAGTTTGATCTTTTTCCTGCTTTTTCGCTTCCTCTTCTTTAAAGGTTCGTTCCCAGTTGCTGACAGATCATCATCACTATCCGAAGATGAGCTACTGAAACAAGGAAAATATCACAATACATTCGATTGGATTACTGGTTACAGACACGAATTTGCTGAAATAAGCTCAGACCATATGGCATGTCGATACAATAAACTCGATCAACTTTTCACGGTATAAGTATAATGGAAGCCCCTGTACTAGGAGTCAAATTTCATTTTGCCGCCTCTACTAAAAAAATAGGCAAATTAGTCATTGTACATTAGATCAAAGAGCAAATTTATCATTTTTATTAAAAATTTTATCCATTTGTACTGTTAAAAACTGACATGGTTGACAGAATAACCCGACAATGACTAGTGGCATGTCACATGTACCTCATGCTAACAGATATGAACCAATTTTTAATAGTAGAAATGAATGAATTTTTTAACAGAAAGACCAACTTGCTCTTTGATCTAATGCACATAGAGTCATTTGTCCATTTTTTGAGTAGAGAGGACAAAATTCAATCCAACTTTTACTACAAGGGCCTCCATGGTATTGTTAGCACTTTTCACCTTTTATAAAGTATTATTATGTCTTCACACACAATTTCGAAATGCACATTCAAAAAGTCGAACAAGAATGCCATGCTGAACTATGAAAAGCAGGAATTGACAAAAATAGCAAGTGATGACAAATCAATTAATCAGCCTGTAAAGTTAGCCATACTACTTTCGAAGACAAGAGGACTCACTCCCATTTTATTTTCACCCAAATTCGGCAAAACCCCAATAAACTCTTACCTCCATTAGAAAACTAGGAAGTTGAACACAACGGGACTCATTGTACATAAAACATAAATTTGATGATGCTTTGTATTGTACATCCCTTTCTCCCATGTGATCTACTAAAAAATAAATGCCATAAACACTGACATGGCCATCCGACCTACTAAAATGGAAGAAAGGAAGGAAGAGATGAAAAAAGTTTTGCTAATAAATTCACTTAGGGCACATCACCTTTAGGTTTAACAAATAATAATGTTCTTTAAAATGCAATAAGTTCAAGTTGGCAATATTTTTCATCATTCCCACTGAAATAGGCAAAGATATTATACATTGGAAAATCCAAAGAAATATCAACATTTCAACAAATTAGCTTACACTAGTTATTGTCCAAGGTATTATTTATAGACTAAATGCTCAAACTAGGTCCTAAATCTTTAAGGGATGCTCACGTAAGAGCCAAACCTTTTAAAATAATCGGTAAAAGTACCCTGGAGGCCCCTATACTAGAAGCTGGATTGCCTTTTGCCTCTTCTACTTAAAATATGGGCAAATTAGTCCCTGTATGTTAAATCAAAGAGCAAACCAGTCCTATTAAAAAATCCATCCATTTCTACTGTTAATCATCTAATGTACAGGGACTAATTTGCTTATATTTTAATAAAGGGAGCAAAATGCAATATGATTCCATGGTACTTTTATCTAAAATGGTCATACAAGAGGTAAACATATATGAAAGTGCTTTAATGAAAGCCAAACCTTTTAAAATGGTAAAATAAAGGCTAAACATTCTCGAAAGTGCTCAAATAAGGCTTTTCAAATGCTGTATATCATGTTCCAGATTATGTTTTATTTTTTCTCTCTTCTTTTCAAGTATTATTTGATTCAACTATAATGTGTTCTATTCTAAACCTGTAAGCATTCCCGTAATTTTTACTACAAACTAGATCGAAATGTGTGAAAAGCCTTTGTTTGAGCCCCTATATGAGCAACCTTTGGACTCTCATTTTAGCATTTAGCTTTATTTATACTTTTGTTCCAAACATTTGCATAAAAAAGAAAACAGGCTTTACCATAAAAAAGATGTACCGACGTAAACAAGAAAGTACTCAAAAACTCAAATTAAAGGATATTAAAAGAACCCAACCTAACATTTACTTAAGGCAGCCATTACTATTAGCTCAAATGAACTTAACCAAGATGCACCAAATTACTAGTTTTTTTGGGGGAAATTTTAACATTTCAACTTCAAATTTCAAAAAAAAAAAAAGAAAAGAAGAAAGATCTACCTAATCTAATCTAATAAGGGGTGGAAGTATATTAATATAATAGTATAGTTTATTGAATAAATATCTGTTCTGAGATGATAAGGAACATACATACACACGAATAAAGTAGATAGATTTTAACCAATATAAGGTTATGCAGTGGAAGGAGTAATAAACATACATACGTACCCAGAAGGCTCTCCTCTCTGCTCCGAGCTAGGCGGTCCTTCTACTCCGTTGCCGCCTCCGCCGACAGTAGCCGTCACGTCACCAACTTCGGCTTTAATAGGAGGTGTCAAGTAGTCAAAGGAACTTCCATTTATCGCGCACACCTCATCACCGACAAGTTCAACCGCCTCAGCAAACTCCGAGTGATCCTCCGCTTGTGAGCTCGCCGGTGACCTCCCGTTGTACCTAATCGGACGCAGCTTTCGCGGTGGCAGAGTAGGTCGATGATCACTCATCATCAAGTCCTCCGCCGGTTCCATAATCGCCGTTAAATCAGGAAATGGCGCCACGTGTTGAGGGAAAGCTTCCCGGCCGCCGGTGAAAAGCTCCATTTCACTCTTTACACGGTAAAAAACCCAACAGAAATTACTACCGGTAAATTATAACTACTACTGCTAATAATTCGAATAAATTATTACTCCCACTAGACTTTAAAAAAAAAATCAAAAATGGGGCGGCGGTGGCGTGAGGGTTTAGGTTTGGAACTTGGGTGAAAATGTGAAATAGTAAATGGAAGTAAAAAAAAAAGGGCAAAGCTAGAGCCTGCAAAAATTACGGCTTTGACCTATCGTTTGAAGATAATTACGGTTTTATTCTTTTGCCACGTGTCATCCGCTTAGATCTTTCATTCCCCTTCCTTTTCCAAAAAAAATAATTTATAATTTTATTTTAAAAATTTTAATTTTTTAATTTTTAAAATTTTAGAATTTAAGTCCAATTAACATGATTAAGATTATTTTGATAACTTTAAGTTCATTACAATTAGAGGAAAAGTCAAATTTTTTTATGAGAGTCGAGATGAAATTATATATTTTTATGAGAGATAAAATGTAATTCACATTTATATTAAATTATATATTTATAGTTTTTAAAAAGATTAAATCAAAATTTTAACAGTTTTTAGAAGTCAAACTATAATTTCATCATATATTAACTTAAGATTTTATAAACTTTGGGGGACTAAAGCAAAAATTTTCTATTTTAAGGGATTGCCATGCTCATTCGTCCTTGATTAAAATCATTACTTTTTAATTACATTTCTAACAAGTGAGTATTTTATTTCATTTCAAAATAATACACCAACAAATTTATCAGTATTGACAATTAAACGTAAATTTTAAAATCTGAAAAATAAATAGACTAAATTATAAGAAATAAATATATAAAGACTAAATCCTAAATTTTTGAAGAGTATAAAGACTTATGATATATTTTAACAATTAAAAACATGAAATTTCATATACGGGTTTAGTTTTTTACATGGATAATACAAAAAAAAATTGCTATAATGGGACATGCTTTAAATTATTTACGTAAATAGTATGATTTCTACAGTAAACTTAGAAGTTACCAATTTATCAAGCCGATCTCAAAAATAGTCCATCATGAGACACTCATTTTAGATAAAACAAAAAAAAACTATTTTTGAAGTGATGTCGCCAAATTGTTAGGTGACATTAGTTCTAAATGTTATATTTTTTTGTGGTTTTGAAGATTCTGAAGAAAATATTGAATAAATACAAAAAGAAAAATTAAGTTGTGCTGCTTAACAGGTTGGCAATATCGGTTTAATTTTTTATAATGTGTAAGGGTGTGTGTCGACTTCTTTTTTATTCCAATTTTTTTTAATTTTTCGATATTTATAATATTTAAAGAAAATATAAATGATTTTTGATGTAGTCTAACAAAATGGCAGAAGCACCTTAAAAATATTATTTTTTTCCTAATTGGGCGGCTTTTCGAGCTGTTGCCGCCTAACACATTAACCAGACCTAAGTTTAGTTTTTTATTCATGTAAAAGACCCACAGCGGATTCCATTACATCAGTTGTGTCGTCCCTGTGGTTCCTTTTAGGTGGTTTTTAATTTTAAGTTTATAAACGATAGCTGCCCACCTCATTGCCGGCGCCATGTGTGGCTTAGCCATGGCCATTTCACAAATCACCCAATCTGAAACCAAAATAAAACGCTATTAAAATAATATATTTATTTGATTGTTTTATATTACTAAAATGCCAGCGCCCAGCTTATAGCCCGTAATAATTGAATCAAAAAACATGTTGAGAAGACCCGCAGCATTGCTAAGCTTTTCAATCACAGCCAGAAATCTTTGGTCTTTATTGGGATTCCGATTTGCCCCAAAGTTGGCCTCTTGTACGACACTTCAACTGTCTTCATCTTCAACTGGTATGTATCTAAAATGAAAAAAGCTTCATCAAGTTTTAAACTTTTTTTATGTGAGTACAGAAAAAAAGGTTATAAATTATGGGTTTGAAATCAGTTAGATTTTTTAATGTTTATGTTTGATTTTGTGGCAGCTGGCTATAGAACCAGAACCAGATTCAGGGCCATGTCTACATCAGTGAATTCAACGCCTGTAAATGAAAAAGATGAACAAGTATTTCAAGATTTTAAATTACTTAATGCAGTCGATGATAGATATGGAGGAGTAATTGTTGAAGTGAGAGAAGCTATGGATTCTGCCCTCTTTGGTTCAGTGCTTAGAGCTTCAATAGCACAGTGGCGACACCAGGTTTTCTTTATTACCCTCTTATTGTTTCTAAGCCAGGAATTTGAAAAGCTTGGGGGGCCGAAGTTAAAAAAAATGTTTAAATTTTGATTAAATTAATTGTTTTAGAACTATAAAGCACTAAAAGTGATAATATATCACTGAGCTAAGGGGCCATGGCCACTGCCTGTCCCCTCTAGCTACACCCTTGGCAACAGCCCACCGCTCGCACAAAATTTCTAGATACTGTTATATTACTGTTTGGTGATGGGAAACTACGGGTTTGGTGGTCAATGGCGGTTTCACTCGACGGGCTTGTGTTGAGAAAATCCCTCTTTTATATCATAAGGGGTGGTTTATATAGCTCCAAAAGTGTGGGGCATTTTGGGCCACGTGTAGATAACGTATAGTCCACGTGTAGATAACGTTTTGTCCACGTGTCTGTAGTCATGTAGCACTTTGGCGAGGCCTTCTGTGCGTGATGGTTGACCTGGCAATGTCTTCCAAGCATGATAGAGACGTACAACACTTCTTTTTCATTGCTAGTGTCTTTACATTGGGCCTTTCCTTCATCATTCTTAGTAGGTTAACTTTGGATTCTATAATGAAATTAAGATACTTGAGCTGTTAGCACCTCCTGTTTTACATTTTGATATTTGGTTTCTACAAAATCACTCCTGGTTTAACAGCGGTAAGAACATGTCTTGCAGGGTAAAAAGGGTGTGTGGATCAAATTGCCTATTCAGCATGTCAATCTTGTTGAAGCTGCTGTCAAGGTGATTTTTTTCATCCTTTACAACCAAATCGAGCTGATTTCTCGAAAGCCCTTTTGAATGCTAACTTGATAGCTGCGACTTTTATTATTCTTTTTCATTCATCTATCGTATATCTTACGTTACTGCTGTATTGCTGCACAGGAAGGATTTTGGTTTCACCATGCTGAGCCAAATTACTTGATGCTTTGTTATTGGATTCCTGAAGGTACACATACTCTTCCTGCAAATGCTTCACACCGGATAGGCATCGGTGCATTTGTCATGAACGAAAAGAGAGAGGTAAATTCCCCAATTCCATGCAGCTTGCCATTTATTTATGGCTTCGATCGGTATCCAGTTCGCATAAAATATTTCATTTATCACTAGAATGAGAGATCTCCTACAATTTGACAGTTTTTATTGCACAATACTTTTTAATGCCAGGGATCTTCATTTATGCTTCACTATGTATACCCATACATTGTGCATTTTCTTCATTTGAGGACGTTCATAGTTCCTCGACTCATTTAGCAGTTTTTAGCTTTTCTCCGCTTCGTATACTGCACCACCTCGCACTTGTGACCTAACGATTTAACCCTTGGTTGAATATACACAATTTTAGATGTGAATCATATATGGATAAATACGATACCCCTTGTTCTTTCATGTTGAAGATGGTTTCATATATGCTCAAATCAGCCTGCAACTTTTCAGTGTATATCCATGTTGAAGCGAGTGGAAAAAAGGCACACCGAGACTCTCTTTGACACGTCGAGTTCCTAAAGAACTTGTGGCTGCAGTCCCTCCCCCGTTCTGTACTATCCAATATCCATCATCATCTTCAGTATTTAACTAATTTTAACACTGCAACTGCTGCTGATAATTTCTCGAATGCTCACTCACTCACTCGTTCACTTTTACATCTCACTTGCTGATACATGCTTATCCATGCCGCCGCTGGACTTGAAACATGGTTATAATTTTCAACTTTCTGGGTTTTCATATCTCGATCATAGGTTTTAGTGGTTCAAGAGAGCACTGGACGGTTTCGAGGTACGGGTGTGTGGAAGTTCCCTACAGGAGTTGTGAATGAGGTATGTGTGTCGGGATTCTATATATAATACAATGGCATGTATTTTCCCTTCTTGAACTATTTTATCTCCAGGGAGAAGATATCTGCGCAGCTGCGGTTCGAGAAGTCAAAGAAGAGACAGCAGTGAGTAACAATTTTTCGATATACACACATATATGACAAGATGGTGAATCATGTTTGTTAATGATTCTGAGGATCTTCGGTCGTTTTTTGACTCAGGTTGATACCAAATTTATCGAAATACTGGCATTCAGGTATGTAATCTGTTTAAGCATAACTACTTAAAATGAAAACGCAAGCATGCATCTTACGGTTCTAAGTTTAAGGTTTAGGGTTTATCGACCTTTCTAAATCATACTTGGGCATGACTTGAAAACACAATCATCTTTCATGCGTGTTATAACAATCTTAAGGAGTACAATATGTAGGATGCATTTCTTTAATGGGTTTTTTATCATGAACCGAAAACCCGACTCCTTCAACTATTTGCAGACAAAGTCACAAAGCATTCTTCGATAAGTCGGATATATTCTTCCTATGCCTGCTCGAACCACTTTCTTCAGAAGTTCAGAAGCAGGAAACCGAGATAGAGGCAGCCAAGGTAAATTCACAGCCACTTTCTTTTTATAGTTACAAGGATGTGTCATTTCGCAACAACATCAGAAAACTATCGACGCAGTTCGGAAACAGTCTGCATTCGATGAAACCTTTCATGGTTAATTCTATGTTTTCTGCAGTGGATGCCATTTGAAGAATACGAGGCACAGCCATTCGTCCAGAAACACGAACTCTTGAAATACATTGTTGATATATGCTTGGCAAAGAAAGATAGAAACTATTCCGGGTTTTCTCCGGTGCCTACCACATCGGCATTCTCAGACGAAAAGAACTACATGTACTTCAACACTACTGACCTCAATGGGCAGTAAATCCTGGCTTATGGCGCCTAACATTATACATGGGGCAAGGATTCAACTTCTAAAATTCATAAATAAATTCTTTTGATTTATACAAATGATGCTACCTGTTGCACAACATTGAATAAAATGAATGATTCATTCAAAGTTTAGATTTGAATATCCTTGTCTTCTCTAATTATATTGAATTTGATCGAAATTTAAGCGTATTACACAGCAGAGGTGGTTGAGTCCATGTGGCCGGTGGGGCGCTGGTTTTTAGTTGTATATTTTTATGGGAGTTAAAATACAATTTTACCATTTTAATAGTTTATCTTTATAATTTTTTAAAAGCCAAAATGTAATTTTACAAGTACAAAATTGCACATTTTCATTTTCTGGCACCACCCCTGGACGAGGGTGAGCCACTTGGTTGCCATCACTTTGGACCACCATGAGCTGGTTGCACCGTTAGTCTCTCTAGCTTTTAAATTTCAAAATTTAGGTTCAACTATTAACATTGTTAAATTTATCGGTAAGACATTTTGAAATAAAAATACTCACTTAAAATATTTTAATCATTTTCCTATATTTGTTTCTAGAAAATAAATTCCGTCCATCTCAATATTTTTACAAGTCAACCTAAATTTTCTATTTTCCCTGGTAGAAGAACATTTTTCAAAAGCTTCTTGTATTTCTAAATAGGAGCGAAACCAGAACAATTTTTTAGGGGGCCGAATGAAATTTTAATTTTTTATAATCTAAATCTTTATAATTTTTAAAGGATTAAATCAAATTTTTATAATTTTAAAAAATTAAAGTGTAATTTTATATTTACTAATTTAAAATTTAAAAAAATTCAAATGACTTAAATAACAATTTTTCATTTTAGGGCCCTGCCCCGCCGGCCCTATATTCTCCTCTGTTTCTAAACCCAAAAGAAAACCAATTATTGCTTCTTCCTTTTTTTATGCATTATCAACTTTATGTAATTTGATTCTTTTTTTCCAAACCATTTGCCTTTCTTTCATTTTTATATTATTATAATAAAAAATCATTTTAAATAAATTTTCGTTATTAATTTTATTAATAAATAATCAAACTTCGTTGCCTAGATCAATTATGAAAATTTCTCGAAAATAATATTTGAAAAAAATAATTTTTAAAAAAATATTTTACACTGGAAAAATAATATAAATGAAAAAAAATACATAAAAATGAACCATGTTGCTACTGCGTTTCAATCAATCCATTAGAATAAATAAATATTAATAGCAAAATAAATTGGCAATACATTCGCTTTACTCTTTCCATCAAATTAAATAAATATTAATGGCAAAATAAAGCTGCGATGCTGTTTTTCTTTTCTTAATTTGATTTTTTTAATATAAATAAAATTTCGAGCATCCTTAATTTATAAATAAATTTATTTATGAATTATTTATTTTTTTATTTATTTACAATATAGATTTTTAATATTTATATTTTATTATTTTATATCTAAATAATAATAAATATATTTATTGGTGTTTGTTTATTGTTGAACATGTGTGAGTATTATAGTTGACAAACATAATGTTTAATATTTGTAAACATGTTGAATATGTTTCATTTAATTTAAATGAATAACTACAAGCATACATAATTTTAAATAAATAATAATAATAATATTTTTTAAAATTAAATAGATGAATATATATACAAAGGTTAAATCGTTTAAGCTCGTATTCGAGTTAACATCCATCTCGAAATAAATTACAATGTAAAACTCAATACAAATATGGAACAAATAAATAAAAAAATAGTTAATTGTATCAGATATTCTCAAATTATGATCTTTATTTTAAATTGGTCCTCAAATTAACAATATTATATCAATTAGGTCATTTTGTTATTAAAACAGTTAATTTAACCGTTACATGACACATTAAACCTTGTGTAGCTAAATTAAAAATGAAAATTTTTAATAAAAATAGAACATTGCCGCATTACCTTTAAAAGTAAAAAAACTAAAACTATAAAAATAAAATAGTGAAAGATAAAATTTCTGTAAAAGTTTCGAAAACCTTAAAATTATAATTAATTTATTCTTTGATCTCACGTACAATAACTATTTTACCAATTTTTTGAATAAATATGTCAAACTTGTAACACCCCTTACCCGAGACCGTTTCCGGAGTCGAGCACGAGGCATTACTTAGCTTATCTTACCAATTCGGAGCAAATCTGTCTAATCGCGCAGCAGTTACTAAATTAATTATAACTTGAGCTACAGAACTTGAAATTTAATCCCGTAAATTTACCCTGAAACTAGACTCATATATCTACTCACCATAAAATTTTTAGAATTTTTGGTTCAGCAAATTAGTACAGTTTATTAGTTAAAGTCTCCCCTGTGTCACCACCAGACTGCCCTGACCTTTAGTCACTAAAAATAAGTTTTCTCACTATAGGATTTTCATATGAAGTTCTTACTTGTTTCTATAGAAAATAGACTCATTAAGGAATCTAAGAATGTAAATTTCAACTCATAACCATTTTTGTACAATTTGTAATTATTTTCTAAACTCAGAACAGGGGACTCCAAAAAACAGTTCTGACCCTATCTTACTAAAATTCACATATCTTAAAATATAAATTTCTTTTTTTTCTACACCGTTATTTTTCCATGAAAATAGACTCAACAAGCTTTAATTTCATATATCATTCACCCTCTAATTCATTTTATACTATCCTGGGTGATTTTTCAAATTCGCGTCACTGTGCTACCTGAATTCTGTTTCTTTGCAAAATTTTATCTTTTCATGATTTCCATGCATAATTTATCACCTAATCTTTCATAACAACAAACACCTTCATCCTTAATCATTTTAATAACCATACATCATCAAATACTTACACATCACTCATTAGCAAAATCATCACTACAAACATACAAAATAACTAAATCCCTATACATGCCATAACTTAAACGTGTTTCGATATAAAATACCGAGCAGTTGTAGTTGATAGTGTGGACGATCTCCGACTTCTTTAGGATCCTTGAAGTAGCTTTGCAATACTATAAGAGAAAGAGAAATAAAATAAGTAAGCATAAAGCTTAGTAAGTTTACTAGCAAATAAATAATAATATTTAACTTAAATAATTAAACTCAATGTCTATATCTCTAGTTTACTCTTTAGTTAATCTCATACTAGTTCTCTTACTTGTTTACTTAGAATATTTGTGTGCATAACTTACTCAATCCTTGCTGCATCGTTGAACATTAATTGATAGTATAATAAGTTCTTAAGTCTTACAACTTACCTGAGCTTGCCATTTATGCTTTAAACTGAACTTTCATGAACATGATTCGTTTACAAGCCCGTTGAACTACATGGGAATAATAAGGATACTCGGGTCTCTTCTGATAATAACATGCCAAAGCCATGTCCCAGACATGGTCTTACATGGGATGTTCTCGTGATGGTGCCCATGCCATGTCCCAGACATGGTCTTATAGGGGACCTCTCATCTCGGTGCCAACGCCATGTCCCAGACATGGTCTTACATGGGACCTCTCGTCTCGGTGCCCATGCCATATCCCAGACATGGTCTTACAGGGGACCTCTCATGATCTTAAGGATGCCAATGCCATGTCCCAGACATGGTCTTACATGGGATCTCTTTACCCAAATGTCATGACATTCGTATCCAGTACCATCCTTATGTATCAACGGGACTTTTAAATTTTAATTCTCTATCATTTCATGCTTGGATCATCATCAAATAAATTCATAAAATAAATTCATAATTGCTGGAAATTAACAGCATTAATAATAAATATTGAAATATTGCATTTATTTACCGTAAACTTACCTCAGTACCAATTATAGCCAAATTCACCAACTTAGTCTTCAACTTTATTCTTCCCTTTGTCTAACCTCGAGTTTCGTACTTCTTGATCTAAAATAGTAAATTTAACTTATTTAATAATCACATTCATCAAAATAGCCCTCGACTCTAACTTTTTCAAAATTACAATTTTGCCCCTAAACTTTTACATAATTACATTTTTGCCCCAAGGCCCGGAAATTAAACTTCATCTCTTATTCTTATGTTTTATAACATTCTGAATATTTTTCCCTTCTAAGGCAACATCAAATTCTAATTTAATCCCTTATCAATACTAATTTTATTTTTGCACTCTAACTCTATATTCTCTCTTAATTCTTACTATAAACTCAGTTTAATTCTTCAATTTCCCCATAAATCCCTAATTTCGGGATTCTTTCAATTTAATCCCTATCGATTCAAAACTTAAATTTTATTTTACAATTACATTCTTTACTAACTTCTAACTTGAAATTAAATCAATTTAACCCCTAACTAAACCTATATATTTTTCTTTCTCAATTCACACCCTTATTCTACCCAATTTCTTGCTAAACTCATATTTAACTATTTAATTTTTATCATGTTTTCATAATTCCGAATTTATTTCAAATTAATCCCTAAAATTCAAAACTTATAGTTTAGTTTACAATTCAATCCTTTATTCAATTCCAATCAAAATTTCTATCAAATACATCCCTAATTTAACAATTTATTCAACATGAACCATGCTTAATAATCTACTAACTTCCAAAATTTCAACTTAAATCAAGTAGTATTTTATTCTAGGATTTCAAAAAAATATCAAAATTAAGAGAAAAGGGGATTAAATTGACTTACCAAATTACTTTGAACCTTAAAACCCCAAATTTCCCTTTTTCTTTTCTTTTCTTTCTTTCTTTCCTTCCTTCCTTCTCTGTTTCGTTTTGCTCTCTGTTTCTTTCTTTCTCCCTTCTCTGTTTTGTTTTGCTCTCTGTTTCTTTTCTTTCTTTCTTTGTCATATATATAATAATATAATAATAATATAATATAATATAATATAATATAATATATTAATAATAATATAATATAAAAACATAATTATTACTTATGCATGTATAATATAATATATATTTTAAATTAAAAATATCTTAGATTTTCTTTTGTTATGCCGCCTCAACTTTAGAAAAAGGCATAATTGCCTATTTGGTCCTTTAACTTTTCTTTAATCTATAATTAAACTTTTATCCTTACTTCAATTTAGTCCTTTTTCATAATTAACTATCAAAGCGTTAAAATTTCTTAACGAAACTTTAATATTATCCTGTTGACACTCCGTAAATATTTTTATAAATATTTACGGCTCAGTTTATAATATCGAGGTCTCGATATCTCGTTTTCGACCCAATTTACCTAATAATTTCTTTTAAATCACAAAATTCACTGATTTAAAAAATATTTCTAAAATCACACTTAACTTATAATTATTAATTAATAAAAATTTTTCTAACTTTTTCATCAATTTTAGTGATCTCAAATCACTATTCTGACACTACTAAAAATTGGGCTGTTACAAAACTGTAGTCTGATTTCTAGTACAGGGCCTTCACAATCCTTGTATCATTTATACATTATCTTAAAATATTAGAAACATAATTAAAGTTGTATTATGGATATATAAGGGTAAAAATACTATGGAGGCTCTTGTATTAGGAGTAAGATTGCATCTTACCACTTTTCTCAAGAAATGGATAATTTCATCCCTGTACGTTAAATAAAAAAGCAAGTTGATCTTTTTATTAAAAACTTCATTCATTTCTATTGTTCAAAAATGGTCCATATGTGTCATAATGAAGTACAATTGCACACCACGCGTAACTTTCTGGTTATCATGTTAGTCATACCAGTTTTAAACAGTAGAAATAAATGAATTTTTAACAGAAAGTACCGGTTTGCTAATTGGTTAAACGTACAAGGACTAACTCATAATACAAGAGCCTCCATAATACTTTTATCAAAAAAGTTATTGGTTAAATTATAAGTCAGAAAATAAATTTATACATCATCCTTGTTCTTTTTGACACTTCAACACACTCGAACATATATCCTCCTGCATTGATAACAATACCTATACCAATCAAACTGAGACTCAATCAACAATATATATATGTTAAATACTCTAAAAGCATAATTAAATTACAATAAAGAGTAATGTAATAGAAAATAGAAAATAGGGCAACCAATCTTTCTCTAATGCAGATAATATGTCAGGTTACCAACTCCATCTCATGTTTTATACACTTCACCTTACCCTCTTTTTCACGATTTCGCAATTCCCTAAATTCCCACTTTTAGATATATATATTTAAATAATACATTAGCAATCCCCTAAGTAAGAGCTAATGTGGCAACTAAGTTGTGACAAACCTATTTAATTAATTAAAAAATACTCTTTTTTTTAGGTATCCCGATATATTTATTTGTACGAGCCCAGTAATTAATTTTTCGTATTCTACAAGCCTATTAAAGGGGTAGATGTTGATCACGAGTTTTAAAACTGTTTTATATCAAAGATAAAGATCGAACCCTCGATCATTAGTTAAGATAAGAAAGACCGTTACCATCTCACTTAACTCTCGTGGTTTAAAAAAAATCTCTATGCTTGAAATAGCAAAAAAGAAAAAAAATGTAGATGGGTGATTGTTGGGGCAGGCTTGAATATTATGAACTTGTTCTTCCCGCCCAAGTCTCCTTTTTATAAAAATAATTTAGTTATATATATATATAATCATTCTCTATGAAATTTATATAAAATTTTGATATAAATATAATATCAATTTAGAGTTTTTTTTATATACGAATAAATGTGATTATATTTCGAATCGATCATCCTCTTTGTGTGTCTCTATATATAAAAATATGTGTATATATATATTGATTAAATTAAAAGTTTGGATAAAGGCTTTTAAAAAAAATCTATATTATAGGTCAAATTATGATTTTGTCCTTATATTATATTTAAATTCAGTTTTTAATCCTTCTACTTCAATGTGGTATAATTTGATCCTTCTATTTTTATAATATTATTAATTAGTTCAAACAGTTAAACACCATTAATTATTCCAATTTAAAATTATGATCACTCCCAACATGAAATTAAAAGTAAAAGATTATGTAAGGATGATAGTTGAAATAGCTAATAAAAATGGCAGAATATGATATTAAGTTTCAGGGACCTAATCAAAATTTAAAAAAAATTTAGGAACGGGATTTAATTAAAAATGAGAATGCTTTAAACTTTCAAAACTTTTGGAGGCTTAATTAGAAATTATAAAAATTATAGGGCGCTAGTTAAAATTTTCAATAATTTTTTAAGGAAACCAAGGCCCCCATTGGCTCCAATAATGTTCCGCTCCTAGTCAGCGAAAAAAGGATTAAATCTCAAATATGAACATGAGAAAAGGACCAAAAGCATAATTTGACCTATATTATGTGATAGGAGTAGG
Source organism: Gossypium hirsutum (assembly GCF_007990345.1). Lineage (NCBI taxonomy): Eukaryota > Viridiplantae > Streptophyta > Magnoliopsida > Malvales > Malvaceae > Gossypium > Gossypium hirsutum. Next base: position 66,423,539 of record NC_053442.1, on the reverse strand, counting down.
CAACCAACCAACAGTTAAACTTCCTTCCGGCCTATACCAACTTTACAGTTGATCTGCCTTTTTTTAAGAAGAAGAAGAAAAAAAAAAGGGTTCCAAATCCAATATCTACGTCTCTCATTTTGACCCACATTTTGTCTTATTTTACCAAAACCACCCTTCTAATTTATCCATTTTATAATCATTGGTAATATGCAGCTAACATTTTTCATCAAAAAACGTTTAATAAATATTCCATAATAAAAATTTAAATATTTGGAGAGTCTAATTTTTTAATATTCCCGAATGCAATTTTATTGTGTTTAATATTTACACCATTTGACCATCCCCCTTCTTGTTTGTACTTTGTAGGTCAACAAATAAGGGCAGTGTCGTAAAAAAGGAAAAGAAAAACAGATTATTGACCCTTAATTAGTATTATATTAATTGTACGAAATATAAAGGTCAAATTCTTCTATTAGACTTTATATTTTGCATAAGTTGTTGATTTAGTACCTATACTTTAATTTGATCAATTTTAGTCTTTTGCTTTTTGAATTGGTCCATGTTTGTCAACCATCGTATGGCATTGAATTTAATAGCTGTCAATTTTTTCAGGACTAAAATTTTAAAATTCTAAAAGTACAGGGACTGAGAATGACCAAATTAAAGTTCAAGGACTAAATCCATAATTTATGCATAGTGCAGGTACTAATAGAACAATTTAACCTAATATAAAACGGCGGCATATTTGGCGCTCTCTCTTTCTATTAATCTGTCATTTGGCCCTGTGCTGAAACACTCGATAGTTTTTTTAAAAACAAAGGTATATGCAGATCAAAATTCAGAGTAAAAGATCGACGATGAGCGGCTTTTGCTCGGCGATGGCAATGACGATGACGATCGTCTTCTTCTTCTTGTTCCTTCAGCAAACTCCATTAATGGCGGTGGCGGCGAAACTCGAAGAAGATCATTTCATCATTAAGAATAAGCCAACGCTGTACGACTTTTCAAGCAGAGATGAGATGGTGCATTTGGCAGGATACGGCGAAGAGAAGCTCTCGACCGTTCTCGTCACCGGAACTGTTCTTTGTGAAGCTTGCCACCAACGCCGCCGCCGCGATCCACAACCTCAACTTCGTTCATGGCCTATATCAGGTATTTTCCATTCCGCCATTTCATATATATATATCATTTATTCTTCATTGTGATTCTCTGGTTTTGATCATCTTGATGCTTGATTTTGTTGTTTGTTGAAAGATATTTAGCGTAGATTAATTCCAAAATCCCAAATCCTTCGTAAATTAATCAATAATATGTTGAATCATGGAATCTTCGTTTCTTTCTAAAACTTCATTATTGTTTGTTTGTATAAACTTAGGATTGCTATATTGCTCCAACACCCTTTGAGTCACCCAATAAAAGTATATATCTTCATTTCCTTAGGTTTCATTCCCTAGGATTTTCGATTTTTTATATTAATATTTTATTTTGAAATTTCTGTCTGAAATTAATTATAGTTACTCTACAACTCATAAAAAAGCTCTCGAATCTACGTCTCCTACATTGATAATAATGTTCATTAAAGTCAAATTTAGGTTGGCACGGGCCTCGACTCCCTAAAATATAAAATTACTATTTAGGCCCTTTAGAAAATTTTAAAATTTTAAATTAATAAAAATAAAATTATTTTTGGTCCCCCTAAAATTACAAAAATTTGATCTAATCTTTTAAAAATTATAAAGATATAGACTATTAAAAATTAAAATTTCATTTCAACCCCTAAAAATATTTTCTTATTTCGCCCTTAATGCTCATGCCGATAGAATTAAGAATCAACCGACTTATATTTAAAAAAAAACAAGATTTATTTTATATCTTTATTGACACCATTAATGATTTCCACCATATGTTTGTTGAGTTGAAAATTATTTCCTTATGATTGCATGTGTTGTGATTTTTAAATGAGAAAATTTAAAATTAAAGAAAACACACACACTAAATTTAGGGTTGCCTTGGACCTAAAACAGAGAAACGTTGATAGTCACATAAAAGAGTTGTTTAAGACGTTGCTTTGTATGTATCATACAAAACTTGCGATTAAAGAAATTTGGACGTCATCGGGTGACAAGTCGCCACAATATTGTTGCAAAATGAAGCAATATGAAATTGAACATTTATCTTTTTTTTAATTTATTTATAATTTATTTATTTATTGGATGTCATCTCAGGTTTAATTACGATAAATATATACTTTAACGTAAAGAAAGTTAGAAATAAAAATTTAATTAATATTTATTGGATTAAATAGTAAAGGGCAATCATTATTTTCTAAATTCATGAAGATATAAACCTCTGGGGTCCACATAAAATGCAATGTCACTGTTAGGCATAATTGCATTAGTCCCCTTTTAATTTAAATTAATTAATGAGGACTAAAATGCATCACACATTTATTGCATGTATTCATTTCTAAAAGAAAAAAAAGTATAGGACAATTTAATTGTATTAATTAGTCCATAAATAATCAAATTGGTATTGATAATAATATACCGTTATTATTTTTCTTGTCTGTGATCAATTATTTGTCAAAGCTCTTACTTTAATTTAAGGTAAAATTGTAATTTTAGTCCTTTTTGTTATGTAAAATGTTAATTGTAATTTATGTACATTAATTTGCTATAATTTAGTTTTTCTATATTTATAATGTTATTAGTTAATCGAAACATTGTTAAGTATTCTCACTAAGGTGCTATCAGCAATTTAATAAGAATAATTAACGGTATTAACAATTTATAGGATAGGACTAAATTATAAACTGTAGCATAGTAAAGAGATCAAAACCATAATTTAACCATCAAAGATAATAAAATTATAGATATATGATCCGTTGTCACCTTTATACACAGGGGCTTTGGTGTCTGTTAAATGTGAAACTCCTTCTAAGACCAAATCAGGTACAACACCAGCTACAACCGATGAATACGGAGATTTCATGATCGATCTTCCATCCCACCTCCACGGAGTTGCCGATTTGCAAAAGATATGTACCGTTAAAGTCATTGGAATACCGAAAGAGTCGATGTGCCGACCCGCGTTCGTGAAGAAACACGAGCACCTGAGACTTTCATCGGTCAGGAACGGAATTCGTACCTACACGGCCGGAAGGATTCGGTTCCAAGACATCATGTCTAAACCTTCAAAATCATGCATCACAAGGGCTACCAATACCAATAAACAAATAGCGTCTTGATTGGGATATGATGTGTGTATGTGTGGATGTATATGGCAATTTTATGGGCTCATTTAGATGGCGCTTCAGTCACATTATTGAGTTTACAAGCTGCATTTAATCATCTCCCTCCATTACATATGTAACAATATATATACATATATATATTGCCATGTATATAACAATGTTTTGTATTGTATCTTGCTTTTGAGCCAAGAGAACCAAATACACTTGCATGTTTTAAACTATTTATTTTCAGGGGTTAAATTGAAAATAACCCAAAACATGATAAACACTCAATGCTCAAAATGGATTTAACATTGGAGTGTTTTTATATTTATTTATTTATTTGTCTTTTAAGGTATTTCTATATTTTGTTTTGTTTAATATAGACTTTGATATATATATTAACATTTTTTTATTTCTTTTTAGAATTTGTGGCCAAAGCATTTACCAGGGCAAACACAAAGGTCAACAGCGACTTTCACCCTTAAAAATGGTAGATTTGTCATTTAGTATCTTAAGATTTCATGAAATCGTATATTACTATAATAGTAACATTGTACTTTGCCCACCAAAATTTATGGTTCCTCTTTAGCCCCTCCTAACTTTTAAAGCAATTTAATGGCTTCACTCTTGAACATTATATCAAGGGTTAATATACTTGTTGATGCATGATATCAACGAGTACGGAGGAGAGAGGTGGTGTCAAGGAAGGCCAGTTCACTCATTCTAGGACCAAATGTCAGAAAAGTAAATGGACTCAATATAAATGCATAATGTATTAAGGTTTTGAGTGGAAAAAAGTACGGATATTTATAGGTAAATAAGAGTTCATATCCAATTATTCCTCTCAATGGGCTTTGAGTGGCCCAAAAAATGGCCCAACTTAATCCCAATTGAGGTAGGGATATAACAATAATCTCCTAATCGAGAGGTAGGTTATAAAGTAACTATACTTCTAGACCATCCGTAAGTTTCCTTAGCAGGTGATAGCTGTCATAGATAAAATAATGGTTGTCGATTTGGAATATACGTGGGCTGTATATTTAAAATTTTAAAATTTTAGTTTTTATTTCCATTATAAAAAAAATAAATTAGATTTCTTTTTCAAAATGTTGATTGTCAAATTTAACTAAAATATAAAAATTAAATTAAAAAAATAAACATTAAATTTGATATTATGTAAATTTTAAAATTCAAATTGAGGCAACCAAAATCCTTTCGAATCTTTCATTTAGGAGAAGAAGCAATAAACCGAAGCATTGTACCAAAATAAGAATGGCTGTTGAAAATGTATAAATTAGCACTGAATTGCTGCTATGACTAGGAAAGGCAACAAATATCATTCAATGCTTTGTTTTATGATGCATAAATGGGGCTTTTCTCCTATGTCATCAGATACGGCTCATGGGGGCTATTTGGGTAGGCCATCTACGTGTTTGATGTATTGTCCCAGAGAGAATTTTCAACCTCATAACATATTAACCTGTAGTAATTTGTAGTACGGGTACCACGCTTGAGCTCGTATAATTGCTTGTCTATTGATGGACCACTTCGTGAAATGGGGCGGCCATTTTGCCGCTTCCTCATTAACGCTAATAGGTCCTTTTCCTATTGGCAGTTGGAGGTGCTCGTGAGCTGAGCAACTAGTCTGACTTGGTTGGCCTGGATACACCTATCATGGATCGAGTTATTTGTTCAATTTTTAAGGTTAGCGCGAAGTTTTGAAAAGGTTTTGACAAAAATATTAAATTCAAAAAATAAGTTTGGATAAAAAAATTAAGTTCATTTAAAATATAGGTTAAGCTCGGGCTTGAACGTTCAAAACCTGAACTCGATCGACCCTTTCTTTTTTTAATTTGTAATGTTTTATATTATGTAATTTATAAAATGTAAAAATTAAATCTACTGCAATGCAAACATTAAAAAATGTTAATATGATTATATATAAAATTTCAATAAATAAAAATATTAAATTAAAAATAGTATAAATGTATTCCTTATTTTTTTCAAAAATAATGTGGGTGGACTTAAAATAGGCTTGGGTTGGTCATTTGCAAATATAGATAGACTTGTGCAAAATTTTAGACTCATATTTCTGGTTGGTTTAACCTTAGATGAATATAAAGTGTGTTCATATCATACTTAAACTCAACCCAAATCCAATCCGGCCTGGCCATGAACAACTTTAGACATTACCCAAATAAAGACCTACCACTTGCTCCCTCGAAGGCTCGAACTGAGTGGATTTTATAGGTGAATATCCCTTGGCCATCAGACCAGATACTCGAGTTCTGCATTTTAATTTGTGTTCTTATTATATTTAATATAAATAATGAATGTACCTAAGAGGTCCCTGTATTATAGAGACTTAATTAAGTTAATCTCACTAATGGGTTAAATCAAACAAGGCGAAATTACTATTTATTGTTTAACGAAATTAATATTTTTAAAATTTTTATAATTTTATAAATAAAAACTTTTGTTTAAAATTAAACTGTAACCGAAAAATAAATAAATTTAAATACATTTTTATATAGTAAATATTAACTCGAGAAATCCAAAAACATTGTTTATCCAATGAAATTGTTTATTATGAAAAAGGAAAGTTAATATTATAAAAAAAAATGAAGTGAAGTGAAAGGTTAGTTTTTATATATAGAAACAATTGAGTTCCTTCAATGTCACGAGGAAACCAATAAAATGTCTAATTATTTATTAATTCCATATTTAGACAAACATTTATCAGCCTTTCATTTTATAGAAAAATTAAAATCTTAATCAATACAATCAATTATTTATTAAACAATTTATAGGGTAAACTGTCAACATAGTCACTTTTGTTTAGTTCGAGTTATATTTTAGTCACTTATGTTATCGTATTGTAACATTTTAGTCATTGAGCCGTTAATTGTCGTTAACGATGTAACTGTAAGCTGACGTGGCACGTTAAATCATCATTTCAAACAAAAATTTTAAGTTAATTTATATAATCAATCCCCATATTTTTTTCGTTTTGAGTGATTTAATTTTGTATTTTATGTTTTTTTAACTTTTTTTTCTCATTATCTTCTGCTTCTCTCTCTGTTTTCCTCATTTCTTCATTTCTTTTAATGTAGTTTTTCTATGTTTTTCATCTGCTAAAACTAGTCCCTATACTTTTTTTTGAACAAATTAATTTTTTCAAGTGAGGCGAGCTTGTTGACTAATTTTAACAAATGAAAAACATAGAAAAATTATGTTAAAATAAATGAAGAAAGGATGAAAACAAAGGGAGAAGCAGAAGAGAATGGGAAAAAAAAGGAAAATTAAAAGAGCATAAAAGAAAAATATTAAATTGGTCAAAAAGAAAAAAAACATAGGGACTAATTGTAGAATTTAACCTAAAATTTTCGTTTGAAATGATGGTTTAACGTGTCACGTTAGCTTACCGTTACACCGTTAATGACAATTAACGGCTCAGTGACTAAAATGTAACATTTCAAACATAAGTGACTAAAATATAACCTGAGCTAAACAAAAGTGACTATTTTGATAGTTTATCCTAATAAATATTTGTTGATTGAGTCACTAGCATGGGTATATGGGTCCGAGTGCGCTGAAACACATTATGTTCTTATTTATGGGTCAGGGATGGGCTATGAGTAATTTTAAACATTATGTCAAAAAGAACAGATATAATTATGACCTGTGAAAGATAAAAATTATGTAATAAATATATTTTAAATGAATATTTGATTGAAATGATAAATTAAATGTTTATATATTTTTTTTGCTCTTCAATGTTACCAAAAAAAAAACATTCCATTTAAATTTTTAGCTTCTTTTAGCACTTGAACTTTGCATTGTTTGTTAAATTACCTCAAAATGGATGAAAAAATTTAATAAATATTTGTTAGCTTTACTGACATGGCATACACAAAAATTGTTATGTGTATAATACATTAGCAATTAATTAATTAGGGTTTGTGTTGCGTTGAAGTGTACAAATATTAAGTTTGATCTTGCGACACTTTACTAGGGGAGTAAATAAACCAGATTCAAACAAACAAAGCTTTGTTCTTGTTCGTTTGTTTATTTTTAAAGTTGTTTATATTCTATTCGTGTTCGATTAATTTTTTAACACAATGTTCGAACTTGGTTCATTTATTGTTTGATATATTCAGGCTCGATTTATTTTACTTCATTTATATATTCGCGAATGTTAAGTGAACATGTTCACAAACAATAAACCAACATAAACAACAAAATAAATAAACTAACTAACTAACTAAGCTTAAATATAAAAATAGAGGAAACATACTATTTAAGTATCATTCATAGAAAAATATTTTGTTTAAATTAATGAGTCTATAAACGAGTTAATAAGCAAACTTGTTTTTGAACATAAATAAACTGAACACATCTCTGTTCAAACTCACTCGTTTAATAGATGAACAAAAATTATTTGTTCATACTCATTTATTTAACTTAATAAACGAATATTATACGAACAATATTGAAACATGTTAGTTTCCATCCCCACCATTTATCCTTTTATAATTTATATGTGAAAAGTATTTATTTTTTAAATATTAAAAAAATTAATTATTTACTGTATAATATATGTAATAATTAAATTTTGAATATTTATTTTAAGGGTTAAATCACAATTTGAGATTTCTTGAATTTTCTTATTTTTTTTACATTGGGTTCTAATTTTTTTTTGGGTCCAAATTAATTGTCAATGGTTTCCACATTGAGTGAGGTCTATCTAGGCACCTATTCCTAAATTAGCGCTTGAATTTTTTTTCCAAGTTAGTCTCTAAATTTGACAATTATTCTCATATTTGAGGCTTAAATTTGTCAATTGTTTTCATATTGGGGCTTGAATTCTAAGTTTTCGAGGACTAACTTGGACAAAAAAAAGTTCAACCCCAATACGAGAATAATTGCTAAGTTTAAGGCCTAACTTCGATAAAAAAAATTCAAACTCTAATATAAGAAAAGTTATTAAGCTCAGGCTTTAAAAATAATTTAACCCTTATTTTAGCAATTGTAAATAATTATTTTTAAAAAATCAGACAAGACTTTTATTTATAAAATATTTTAATATTTTTTAATTTAAGTAAAAAAAAGAAGATATTATATAAAGCAGAGCTCAAAAGTGAAGGAGAAAAGGGTAAGCCAGGCATTAGACATTAAAGCTTTGGGCGATAGAAATCAGAGACAGAACAGGGTGAAAAAAGGGCTCATGTTATTGCCCTAATCTCAACCCCCGAAAAAACCAAATAAAAAACCAAACCAAAACTGAGAAACAAAAGACTTTGTCAAATGATGACGTGACCATCATCCATTCATCCCCCATTCCAGATCCCCACTACTTCATCACCACTCCTAACTCATCGCTCAATTTCTTCTTCTTTTCAAATTTTTTACAAAATTCTCCCAATTCTACATCTGGGTTTTTGTTTTTGAAAGATGGGTATGGGTATCTATTATAATGGGGGAATCATGAATCAATTTTGAGATTCCGTGAGTGGTGGGAATTTGGGTTTTTTTTCTCTGCTTAGTTTATATAAATTTTTTTAGAAGTGATAAATTGATCATCAATAAAGAAACAATAATTAATAGTTTAATACTAATAATTAAAAAAAAAATGGGGAATGTGAATGGAAGAGAAGATGGGAATAATAGCCCATCAGGGATTGAAGAAGAAGAAACAAGGGCTAACAGTGCTCTTGAAGCTATGGCGGCACCTATGGGTCACTCACCTCCACACAGTCCCACATCAACACATTCTCCTCTCATGTTTACTCCTCAGGTACTCAATTACTTTTATTTTCTTACATTTTTCTGCTTGGGATTTTGATTTCGTGGAATATGATTTGATTTTCTTGCATGGGAATCTGGTTTCGAACGCATAATATCAAGATAAAAGAATGATTATGAAAGTGAATTTTTAATTAGTAGTTCATTTGTTTATTGGTTCATAGCTACTAGCAAAACTGTTTTTCCCAATTAATGCGAAGTATCTGTAAATTTTCAATAAATATTGTGAGTTTCTATTTAAAACAATGTAAAGAAAAAAGAAAACTTATAAATGGATCAATGTGTTGTAAATTTAGAGGCTTCAAGATTTTCTTGTAAGTAATGAATCAAAGCTCTTACATTGTAGAATGAGTTTGATTTTGATTCATCATTTTCGCTTAAACTTGAGTATTAAACTTAGAGGTTTAAAAATTTTCATGTAAATAATGAATCAAAGCTCTTACATTGTAGAATGAGTTTGATTTTGATTCATCATTTTCGCTTAAACTTGAATATTTAACTTAGAGGTTTCAAGATTTTCATGTAAACAAGGAATCAAAGCTCTTACATTGTAGAATGAGTTTGATTTTGATTCATCATTTTCGCTTAAACTTGAGTATTTAACTTAGAGGTTTCAAGATTTTTATGTAAATAATTAATCAAAGCTCTTACATTGTAGCAGGAGTTTGTTTTTGATCTGTAATTTTCGCATAAACTCGAGTATTTAACTTAGTGGTTGGTGCCTGATTCAATGAAATTAAAGTTCGCACAATTTGCAAAAAATTATAGTTTAGAAACTATTTTGTATATAGAGTTTTCATTTTTAAGAATACATAGTTTAAATCTTGAGTTTTGGCTTTTTATGTTTCTTCAAGATTCAATGAAATTGGAAAGTCACAAATGAAAATTGGAGACTATTATGTATTAGGGATTCAAGCCTAGTTTGTATTTAATTCCTTTGATAAATTCATGTTTTTTTTTTCGTGTTGCAATTTTGGTGGAAAGTCTTAGTGTGATCCCTTTGTTTATTGGTTAGTTATAATGCTTGTTTCATTTAACTTTTGCAAGAATTTATGTGTATACAAAGGGCCTCGGGTAGAGAGGAAACTTATTATGTGGAAATTGTATGGGTTTAATGTAAATGGCCGTAAAATTTGGTCACCTGATCGAGAATGCTACTGTCTATGCTATCTATGGCAGAAAATGGTATTCATTGATGCATGACGTGTTAATTTTCCTGCTATAGCTTAAAAACTTGTGGTGCATTATGGATAAAATTAACCTAATCTATAGGTTGTCTTCAATGCAGCCTTTATGGGCAGTTTAGGCAGTTCTTAATTTTTTTTTATGTCTTCCATGTCTGTTTTACGGTCTATGTTCCAGGTTCATGGCTGCCTCTCCCAACAATGTTGTCTCCAAAGTTCAAACCTATGTTCACTCTGTATAAGTATAATGTGCCTTACCATTACACCCAACATTTCTTAACATGCAGGCAATAGGGACCTATGTGCGATTTCTTGCAATATCTGCAAATGACCAGCTTTTGTATAATTTAGCTCATAGTTTAGGGCTATGGAATGTTCAAATTTGTCTTTTTGGCGGGACGGGGGAGCTTCTTACCATGTACTACCCCTAATAGTTCTGCAAGACAAGGAATGTTCTTATTAGTCCCTCCAAATGCTTCATAGCCTTCCCACCATTTCTGCATGTAATAATCCCGCATTTCTTTGTCTCGGACTCCTTTATTCTGAGCTCCCCTTTCTATTTCTAAATCCAAAAACCCTTTTCTCCTTGTAATCCAAATCCTGCCCTAAATCTCTTTTAAGCCTAACCCCATACACGTTGCATGGCCAGATTTCTTGAATCTGTTATTTTATTAGATTTCTAGTTTCGGTCTGTTTCAGGATTTTTCTCGTTGTTCATGTGTTGTTGATTTCTCTGAAAAAGCCTACAATTTTGTCCACCGTGTCTTCTTTCAACACAGGTTCCAGTTGTTCCTTTACAAAGACCTGATGAGATGCACGGATCAAGCCCATCGTGGATGCAGTCTGCAATTGGATACGAAGATGGCTGCACCGAGAAGGGAATTCCAACAATGATTACATGGGGCTATGGTGGCAAAGAAGTAGCCGTTGAGGGATCATGGGATAATTGGAAGACAAGGTTCTCGATATTCACTACTTCCCTATGTTTTTTTTATATCGAAAGAAAAATAGTTAGCTCTTTATGAACTGCGACATTTAACACGTGTTTGCTATCTTAATCAGAATCCCTTTGCAGAGATGTGGAAAAGACTTCACTATTATGAAAGTGTTACCATCAGGTGTTTACCAGTATAGGTTCATTGTCGATGGACAATGGAGGTATGCCCCTGACTTGCCATGGGCTCAAGACGGCACAGGCAATGCTAACAACATTTTGGACTTGCAGGTAAATTTATTGTCTTTATCTTGGTATGGTATTCGTAGTTTTAGGATTTCCAACTATTTGTTTTCATTGAATACGAGAGCTTTCTGTAAATATATATCTGTTCCTGTCTTCCATTCTTCTGCTTAGGAATATTCAGCTCGGAATAAATTCATTCCTTGGTGGTATTTCCTATTGATGCATTGTAACACGTACTTGTTTATCAAGCTATCATTGTCGTTACGGTTAATGTTCATGCATTGCTAAGCATCAAAGCATTTTGTTCCTTGTGTGATCTAAAGTGCCGATTTCCACTTGGCTATAGCATCTGGTTTTCGTACTTTCTATTATATTTTGCTATATTCATTGTGAAAGTGGCAAACCGTAGATGCATGGGACTACTACTATGCATTCTTGCTTGTATTACCGTCTTTGGTCAAAGTACTTGAGAGGTCTCTGTATTACAAGGGCTAGATCTAATTAGCCTCTTTATTATTAAATGGATCAATTTAGTCCTTAAATTATTAAAAAGAATGAAATAAGCCCAAATTGTTATTGATTTAACGTTTACTATATAAAAAAATGTCTTGAAATTTGTTTTTTTCAATTGCACTTTAATTTTAAACAAAAGATTTTATTTGCAAAACCATAAAAACTTTAAAAATATTAACTTTTTTAAATGGTAAATATTAACTATATTCTAATTTGGCTTTATTTTATTCTTTTTAATAGTACAAGGATTAAATTGATCCATTTAATAGTAGCGTGACTAATTTGATCAGATCCTTATAATGAAGGGACTTTTAGGTACATTTACCTACCGTCTTCTTTCTCCTTCCCTTCGTCACCTTGTGAATGATAACCCTGCAGGATTATGTTCCGGAAGATATTGAAAGTATATCTAGTTTCGAACCTCCGCTGTCCCCCGAGTCAAGTTACAGTAATTTGCCGCTTGGAGCCGAAGATTTCGCTAAGGAGCCACCACTCGTCCCTCCTCACGTACAACTTCCACTCCTTAATCTACCTGCATCTCACATGGAGATCCCGCCACCTCTGTCGAGACCAAAGCACGTAATCCTCAACCATCTGTACATTCAAAAGGGGAAAAATGGCCAACCTGTGGTGGCACTCGGTTCGACTCATCGATTTCGAGCCAAGTATGTGACTGTGGTGCTGTACAAACCCGTGCAGCGGTAGTATTAGATTGTGTCCCGGTACGGGATCTTTGTAGTCTCGAGTGGATCACATGAATGTGGTTGATATATAGTTATCAGTATAGATGTTGTGCCGTCAACTTTAACTATATATAGCCTAGGTAGGGAGTCGCCATATGAAAACTTCTGAAGATTCTGATCTTTGTTTTTCTCCACGCTTTATATATATAAGTATTTGGTTCCCATGAAATTTATACTAATAATTCTCCTCTTAGGCCAATTTGGTTAAAGAATGAAAGTTTAAAAAGTTGGGTCAAATTATGGTTTTGGTCCCTCTATTAGCTCGAACTTGGGATTTAGTCATTATTTTTTAATTTGGGCAAATTATATTACTAGTCACCTAACTACGGTTTTTTTTTACCCAATTATGAAAAGTTACAAAAGGTTTACTTAATTATTCAATTCTTTTTTTTTCTCACCCATTTATCTTAGATTTATAGGTGTTTCCAACTTTAGGTGATTAAAAAATAAATAAAATTGAATCGTTGAATGATTATTTTATAATTTTTTATGCTTTGGTGACTAAAAAAAACATAGTTGAGTAAACTTTATTATAGCTTACTCTTTTAATTTAAAATATTTGGTCTCTGTACTTTATAATATTATTAGTTAATATAAATAAACATTTAAATTTTTCTCAATTTAGTCTGAATTTTTTTTGTCCAAATCATTAGTGTTGGAATTTTGCAAATCTTCTAAGCTCTGATCCATGTGATTTGTGCCAGTTTGATATTTAGGTGATGGCAGAGTGCCATGTAATCACAACCAAAATTGGAAAAAAAAACTTCAACAAACCTGGATAAAAAAAAGTTTGAGGACTAAGTTGAAAAAAGATACTAAGTTTCAGGGATTAAATGACTTTATCCCAAATATCGCTCTTATCTATTTTGGTTAATTGTGATTAGTTGGAATGGATGATTTTAAGAAAAAAAATATGCAATAATATTTTATATGCAAAAATATCAAAACTATACATGGACTTCGGTCCAATGTTTAATAATGTACATGAATTTTGGTTCAATGTATAATTTTATACATAAATTTTAATTTGATTCAACTTTTTCAAACCACTAACACCATTGTCGACATAACACTGTTTTACGTTTAATATTATATATGCATAAACAATTATATGAATCTAATATGAAAATAAATTGATATAATTATTTCTTTAAACGTGTACAATTGAATCCAAAAAATAAAAAGAAATTGTATGTACATATGAACCACAATCAAAGTTCGTGCATCAAATTATACATAGGACCAAAGTTCATTGTAATTTTGATTACCCCTATTTTTATATCGAAATAGTTAACATTATTATTTATTTGGATTAATTTAGTCATTGTATTATTAAAAAGAATAAAATAATGTCAAATTGGAATAGAATTAACATTTAGACTTGAACTGCAGTTGAAAAATAATAATTTTCAAGACATCTTTGATACAGTAAATGCTAACTCTGTTACAATTTGGACTTATTTGATTTCTTTTAATAATATAGAGACTAAATTGATCCACTCCGGACCTCTCAAGTACTTTAAACAACTAATGACAGTAAAGATTAAATTCTAGTAGAGGGATCAAAATCACAATTAAACCAAAAAGTTGAGTATAATCAATATTACGACCAACTAATCTGTCTCTCCATACATGGTAGCATACGAGATTGTCACAACCAAGCATTGTCAGCACCTTATTACATACATACGTACATGGAAAATTGCATGGATCATCAATCATGGTAATAAAAATTACATAAGAGAGCAAGCATTTGGGTTGTCATCACTGAAAAACTGAGGAGGATATTCCAGCTCCGAGAAATACTTGGATTGTAAGTATTCACTTCGCTTTATTACATCATCACTCTTTCTGTCGTCTTCTTCTTCTGGTTTGGTTTCTTTGTTGGCCTCTTCTGCTGGTTTTTTCTCTGCTTCTTGTAGTTGTTGTTCTTCCTTCTTTTCTTCGCCTTTCACTATGGACGCTTGCTTGCCGGTTCTCTTGTAAACATAATCAACCAGCTTTGTAGGATCTACGGTGCCTTTTACGGTTACTTTATCATTTCCCACATCGGTTTCCACTGTCTCTACGCCTGTCATTAATTACATTATTTTTCAATTTAATCCTTATAATTTTTTTTGTCTACATAAAACTCAAATTTTGGTAACAATTTTTAATTTGATCCCTAAATTTTGATTCCATTAAAATATGATGACATGACACTTTAAGATTGTACCACGTTATCGTCTAAAAATTTTAAAATAAGTAATCTAAAAAATTATTTTTAAGAAAATTCAGGTGATGACATAACAAATCTTAACAAAATCCAAATCCAAAGACCAAATCGAAAACCGTTATCAAATTCGAAAATAATGTGACCAAAAACTGTTCAAAGACTATGGTAGGAATGGAGTTACCAAGTCCAGGGACTAAATGTTAAAATGTTATTATTAGGTCTAAATTTATAATACTTATTATTATAAGTTCTGATCATATCTAAATTTTTTTAACACAATACTTAGAATTACCCATAGCCCCTCCCCTACTCATAAATAAGAGGATAATGCGTTTTAACACACTCGAAACTACGTCCTCCTACACTAGCAACAATACCCATATCAATCGAGCTAAAATTCAATCTACTTATATCTAATATTTATACCGAAATGTAAATGATATAGGAAAAAAATAATGAATAAAATGGAGTACCTTGGATCTTCCTTATTCGCTTACGCAATGCTTGAGCGCATGCTTCACAATGCATGCCGACCTTCAATACTACCGTTATCACTGCAGGAGGCTGCCACAATGTATTTAAATAAATAAATACTTACAAAAAATTAAAATAATTATGATATTCTCCATTTTATCATAAAAATTATTGTATTAAAAATTAGATGTATTTTATTTTTTTTACTAAAAAAAAGTAAAATAATCTCTAAATATTAAATTAATTAATAAAAAAAAGTTCCACCTACCGATCTCTTATTACGAGAAGTAAAAATTTAAAAAAGCCTTTAAACAAATACCAGAACCCCACTATTTGTACAAATAAAAACAAAACCTAGACCCAATAATTAACGATCATAAACGATAATTAAGTTAATGATGAAAAGGCAGGTAGGATCTGAATTCAGTGTCAACCCGTGAGCTCGAAGGGCTTGACCCCATGGCTGCGACACCCAACATGCAGTCACAGTTAATAGTACAAAGGCTTGTAGTGAAAATGGAACCGTGGGGTCACCTTTTAAACAGTAGCCTCTCTCCTTCGTAATACGAGCCAGTGGGCTATAGCCCTATGGGGGTGTGATCAAGGCCAACTTGTTATGTTACTTTCAATGTCAGCACCAAAACAGCACCACACCACACACTGGTTTTTTTTTTTTTGTCACAGTATGGGATTAGATGGCATAGCATAGCAGGTATAGTAGTAGCCAAGCTAATTTCAAACTCAAAAGCATGTTATGGTTTCATTCTAAGGTCCTTCTATTATGATTCATTTTGAGAGCTAGTCCTTTAATCTAAATGACAACATAAAAGTATTTAGGGGATTAAAGGTACATAGGGATTGGATTTACTTTATTCTTTTTAATAATAGAGGGACTAATTTGATGAGGTAGAGGAACCTCTTATGTACATTCACTGAGGATTAAATTATGTCAAAATTAAAATAAAAGAGATTAAAAACTAAATTTTGAGAGTAATAATAAAAGGACCAACATCATAATTTGACCCCTTTTTTTTAATTATTACCTCTTGTTTCTGTTCTTCTTCTTTGGGTTTAGCTTCTTTGTTTTCTTCCTTGTTCTCTTCCGGCGGCGGTGGTTCCGGCAACGGCGAGACTAACTCCACTTTTCTACCGTATTTCTTTAATAGCCTTTCGTGAACCTTGACGGGGTTGGCCGTCTTTCCTTTCACCACCACCTTATTTGCCTTGCTATCAGTCGCAACATCCTCCACTCCTGTCGGTCAAATATTTTAGGGACCAAATAATAATAATAAAAGGAAAAATCTATAAAAATATAACCTTCAAATCCTTTGAGGGTTCTTGCAACTTTTCTAGCACAAGCTTCACAGTGCATATCAACTTTTAGTATAATCTCTGGGTTTTCTTCTTCCTTTTTCTCTTCTTCTTTTTTGTCCTTTGAAATTGCCATGCATACAAAACATAATAATGAAGCTCAATACTCCGATGAACACAAAATAAATTTTAAGATACAGTAATATTAGGAAAGGCTTACTTCTCCCATTCTCGCGACGCTTCTGAGAATTACTTACGAGGACCTTTAGGAGCACGGCTCAATATATATGCAACAAATAATTAACTTTCTTTTTGGGTAAATTGCACCCAAGCTCAGTAAATTATTAGTACATTTACTTTTTGGTCATTAAACTTTAAAAAGTTATAAAATGACCATCGAACTATTTGAAATTTTTTATTTAAGTCACTGAGTTGTTAATATCGCTATTGTATGGCCAGGGACGAAGCCAAAATTTTTTTTCTAAGGGCTGAAATTAAGTTGTATGTTTTTAAGATTTCACAATTTTAATAGTTTGTATCTTTATATTTTTTAAATGACTAAATCAAAATTTTTTCATTATGGAGCCAAAGTATACTACTATCGTTCACTAAATTAAAATCTCGTAAATTTTAAAGGGTCAAAAGTAAAATTTTACATTTTAGAGGTGTTAGGGACCTTGCTAGGGTCCTTTGGCAGGACGCCACCCTTGTGTATGGCCTTCTCCGTTTACACCATCTACACCAATCGAAAGCCTTCCTTTCCTTTCTCTTTTACAAGTCAGGTTTTTTTTTAATGAAACAGTTTTGAACATCAAGAATCTGTGAACCAAAATCTAAACATCTTTTTTTCCAATCTCTAACACTGACTGTCATATCAACTTGGATCTAAGGTATGTTCTTCTACTTGTTGATGGATATTAATTCAACGTACTAATTATCGAATCGTCACTTGGAGATCGCTAGTTAGACTTGAAAAAAAAAACATTAACAGCCCAGTGACTTAAATAAAAACTTTTGAGTAGTTCAGCGACTTTGAATGAAAATTTCCAAATAGTTGAATAATCATTTTGTAACTTTAAAGTTGGGTAACCAAAACGTAAACTTATTAATAATTTAATGACTTTAGATGCAATTTACCCTTTTTTTATATAGTTTGCTTCTTTTTTTTATTATTTGAATTTATGTGGAGAAGAGGAGGGGGGTTTAAAGAAGGTGGAAATTGTGCAAATCTGACGTGGAATTATTTAATGGATGGGTAGACATTGTGTCCTTTGGCTGACTCAACATCTCAATCAATTTGCCCATCTCTTTGAATGATGAGGTACGTACGTAAATAGCTAAGCATCGTGAATATTACGTAATATATTTTAGGGTAAATTTTATGTTTTAGTTACCTAATTTTAAAAAGTTACAAAATGGTCTTTGAACTATCTGAAATGTTTTATTTAAGTCATTGAACTATTCAAAAGTTTTTTATTTAAGTCACCAGTCTATTAAGTTTTTTTTTTAAAGCCTGACTAGCTAACTCCAAGTGACGATTCGACGATTGGTATAGTGGATTACTACTCATCAATGAGTAGAAGAAGACACCTTAGATCCAAGTTGATTCGACGGTCAATGTCATGGATTGAAGAAAAAAATTGTTTGGATTTGAGTTCGCAGGTTTACGACATTCAAAGTTATTTCATGAAAAAAAAACTAAACTGTAGAATATAAAGGAAATGTGAGCTTTCGATTGGTGTAGACGTGTGAACAAAGAAGCCATATAATAAGGATTTTAACACCTTAGTAACTTAAATAAAAATTTCCGAATAATTTAGTGACTATTTTGTAATCTTTTGAAATTGAATGGCCACGATATAAATTTATTAATAGTTTAATGACATTGAGTACAATTTACCCAAAATTCAATTAGAGACATGAATTATTGTGTAATAAATGGAATGCGACGTGGATATGTTACCTTTAATGGAAAACTTGATTAATTGATAAAAGTAGTATGATTTACTTTATTTATATGTTGTCCTTTTTTTTGTGGTTGATAGATTAATAAATTTTTCCTCCATTCATTGTTGAAAACAAAAATAAATACATCAAAATGAAAATCTAATAAATCGATTAAGTTAAAATTTGCAAAAAAAAAAAATTAAAGGGGTTGGAATTAAATTGTATATTTTTACGATAGTAAAAATGTAATTTCACATTTTTAATAGTCTATATCTTTATAATTTTTAAAGGATTAAATCAAAATTTTATTATTTTTGGGGGCCAAAGTGTAATTTTACCATTACTAATTTAAATTTTTATAAATCATAAAGGGCTTAAGTAGAAAATTCTCCATTTTAGGGAGGTCGGGGCCTTGCTAGCCCCCTAAGCTTCGCCACTGCGACTTGGTAATTTTGATAAAGTTTTTTTTTCTTTTATGTCTGGATCCATCTATATATATATTTGTTAATGATTATTGGTTAAGATGGAAGATCTTAGTCATTAAAATATTCACTTTCGAGTTTTATTATGTGTGTAAGTTTTATTATGTCACGTAATGTTATGGGGTGAAAGTATCATGCAGGCTCCTGTATTGAAAGTTGGATTACATTTTGCCCTCTTTAATATAAAAAAAAACGAGAAAATTAGTCCATGCACGTTAAATCAAAGAGTAAACTAGTTATTTGATTAAAAATTTCATCTATTCCTACTATTAAAAATTGATCCACGTACATTAGCATGAGATACACGTGACACTGTTTGGTTATTTCGTCAACAATGCCAGTTTCTAACAACAGAAATGGATGAAGTTTTTAACAGAATAACTCATATATACTCTTCGATCTAACGAATAGGGACTAATTTGTCTTTTTATGAGTAAAGGGAATACAATACAATTTGACTCTTAGTTTAAGGACTTTTATGATAATTTTACCAATCGAAATAAAACTCAATCAGCACATAAAAAACTATTTTGAATCTATTGATAAATTATAGTAGCAAAGAGATCAATTATACCAATTTAGAAAGTTTAAATCACTAATTAATTAGCATAAAAAGGGATTAAAATTATAATTAGACCTTCTAAATCTTATTTGTATGGTATTATCATTGAGTTAGAGAAGTGAAAAGGATTAGAAGTTGAGATCAAGCACCTCCACCACCACCACCGGCACCTGCTCTGACACCTTTACCACCACTTGTATCACCATTCACCACCTTTATCTTGGATACCTTTAAGAGGCTTATATGTTGGTTATTTTATTTTATTTATGTAATTTATATCATAAAAATAGTAAATAGTAAATATTTAAAAATATGTTAACTCATATATGCATAAATTTAATAAAATATATATAAATCTAAATCTAAAACTAAAATAATTATAATTTTTAAAAATATAAAAAATACAATATGAACCTAAACAAACTTGAAATAAACATCTACAAATATGGACAAACTTAACTAAAATTTGGGGCACATAATCCGGCTAAACTAGCCACCATAAGCACCCTATATTATTGACAAAGGTTGAGGCTCAATGTGCCACCATGTGTAAGTGTTATTTATGGGTCTCTAGTCTTACCGTGCATAGTTGTTATGTGTGAATTTTGTTTAGTTATGTTTTGATTATTCATTCGTTTATAACTTGTTTTGATTTGGTTTACTTTTTAGTTACTAAAAAATGTAAGGTTAATATTTGGTACACCGAAAATATACTTTCTTTTATTTTAACTTTAAAAATTGTCATTTTTTTTAAATTAATATTTTACTGTATCCTATAGGACACTTATCAATCTCTGACCTATTCGTGAAGTTTAAAACAAAACAAAAAAAATGGTTGTACCTGTCGTAAAAGAAAATAAATATTCGAATTAATACTTATTTTGGCCCTATAGTGAAATTCTCACTTTGGTCCTTTTACTATTTTTTTTTATCATTTTGTCCTTTGTACTATAATGAAATTCTCACCTTGGCCCTTTTACTAATTTTTTTTTTACCATTTTGTTCCTTACACTATAATGAAATTCTCACTTCGTCCCGCTTACTATTTTGTTCAGTTACTTTGCCCCTTTGCTTTTATTCGTCTATCACATTAGCTATTTAACTATTTCCAATAAAAAAAATCTCACATAATCGTTTAAGCTAATCAAATGCGAAAAAAGTGGGCGATAGTAAAAGGTTAAAAAGGACCTAATGAAAATAGAGAAAGCAAAGTGACCCATAGGCTCAAGGCTGAAAGAAGTCTAAATTTTATTTCTTGTGGGAAAGAAAATTTCAGGCTAAAATAAATTAATTAAATGTTTAGGATTTTTAATTTTTCACCATAAATGTTTTATTTTTTATATTTTATAATTTATTATTTCGCCTAAGACCTTAAAAATATCAAGAACGGGCCTAGTGACCCAAGAAATAATAAAAAGAAAATTTGGTTATAATACAGTGGCCAAAACAACTATTAAAACTAGATATTTTGATACATAGAGAAAGCAAAATCGTAATATGGAAGAACATACAAGGGTAAGATGGTAAAATTAAAAAAATCTAACCTTTGTGTTATCTTTCTAAGTTTGTTTTTTGTAGATAAGGTCATTTCCCTAGACAGAAAACACACTCCCTCTTCTTCTCTCTAAAGTTTAAGCTTTAAAGCTTAAACAAACAGATACATCAATGGCGTATCATCATCTATGTTCCTCACCTTCTTCTCTTTTACGTGACCGTCACTCTCTCTCTGTTTCACCAAAACCAAAATCCTTAAGAACCAACCCACCCATTTCTCTAAACCTGGTTTCCTTATCTAAAACCTCTATCAAAGCAAGCAGCAGCCATGTTTCTTTGGAAGACCTAATGTCGCAAGAGACTCAAATCCCTCCAAAACTCACCAATTCAGAATACCCAGATGGCAAAACCGCTTCGAAAAGCTATGTGTGGGTCAATCCTCGAAGCCCCAGAGCTTCACGTCTTAGGCAATTGACTTATGATTCAAGGTATTCTTCTCTGCTCAAAGTAGCTGAGTCTTTGGATTCTTGTAATCCAAATGAAAAAGATGTTTTAGCTGTTCTGAGTAGTTTAGGTGACGATGTATCGGAACAAGATGCTGTTGTTGTTCTCAATAACATGTCGAACCCTAATACTGCGTTGCTTGTTCTTGATCATTTTCGAAAGATATTAACGAAAACCAGTCGAGAGGTCATTCTTTATAATGTTACTCTTAAGGTTTTGAGGAAGTCTAAGGATTTGGATGGTGCTGAGAAACTGTTCGATGAAATGCTTCAAAGAGGGGTTAAGCCTGATAATGTTACTTTTTCGACTTTGATTAGTTGTTCTAGGGTCTGTGGTTTGCCAAGTAAGGCTGTTGAGTGGTTTGAGAAAATGCCTGCTTATGAGTGTGACCCTGATGATGTTACTTACTCTGCCATGATCGATGCTTATGGCCGTGCTGGAAATGTTGATATGGCCTTCACCTTGTATGACCGTGCTAGAACAGAAAAGTGGCGTATCGATCCCGTTACATTTTCAACTTTGATTAAAATCTATGGTGTATCTGGAAATTATGATGGATGTTTAAATGTTTATGAGGAAATGAAGGCCTTAGGTGTTAAACCTAATGTAGTTATATATAATACTTTGTTGGATGCCATGGGGAGAGCCAAGAGGCCTTGGCAAGCCAAGAGTATTTACAAAGAGATGCTTTCTAATGGATTTTCACCAAATTGGGCAACGTACGCTGCACTTTTACGAGCTTATGGAAGAGCTCGGTATGGTGAAGATGCTCTAAATGTGTATAAAGAGATGAAAGATAAGGGATTGGAGTTGACTGTTGTTCTTTACAATACCCTTTTAGCAATGTGTGCTGATGTTGGTTTTGCAGATGAAGCTGCTGAAATTTTTGAAGACATGAAAAATTCCGGGGCTTGCAAACCTGACAGTTGGACGTTTTCATCTTTGATCACCATATATTCTTGTAGCGGGAAAGTTTCGGAGGCTGAGGGGATTTTGAACATGATGCTTGAAGCTGGCTTTGAGCCCAACATTTTTGTTCTGACATCCCTTATCCAATGCTACGGGAAAGCTCAGCGTACCGACGATGTTGTGAGGATGTTTAACCGAGTTTATGAATTGGGAATTACTCCGGATGATAGGTTTTGCGGTTGTCTTCTGAATGTGATGACACATACACCTAGAGAAGAACTTGGTAAGGTAATGGATTGCATCGAGAAGGCTAAACCAGAACTAGGTCGTGTGGTGAAACTTTTGATAGGGGAGCAAAACGGTGAAGGGAATTTCAAGAACGAAGCATCGGAACTTTTTAATCATATCAGTTCCGATGTAAAGAAGCCTTACTGTAACTGTTTGATTGATCTCTGTGTTAACTTAGATTTGTTGGAAAGAGCTTGTGATATTTTAGAGCTGGGACTTTCCCTAGAGATTTATGCTGGTATACAATCAAGGTCTCCAACACAATGGTCCTTGAATCTCAAGAGTCTATCTCTCGGGGCAGCTTTAACTGCACTACATGTTTGGATCAATGATTTGACAAAGGTACAGGAGTCTGGGGAGGAGCTTCCCCCATTGCTCGGAATCAATACCGGACATGGGAAACACAAATACTCGGAGAAAGGATTGGCAACTGTCATTGAGTCGCATTTGAAGGAACTAGATGCTCCATTCCATGAAGCCTCAGATAAAGCTGGCTGGTTTTTGACGACAAAAGTTGCTGCGGAGTCATGGTTGGAGTCGAGACGTTCACCCGACTTGGTAGTTGCATAGGTTGTGTGTGTTCATGAAGAAGTCTTTGCCCTAGGTCAGTTCATTGCATCAATATATAATGTCTAGAAACAAAATATTTTCTCAAACTCCTCTTTTTCATCTTATTAGCATCCTCTAATTTAATGGTGGGAAAATTTTGTAGCATGGTACACTATATTCCTATATATCCTGACGTAAGTTAATGAAGTGCTGCCAAATTACTGGAGTCTTGCATGAGTTGGGCCAACTGTCTCTGCCATTTTGAACAATTTGTTTTTATTTTTAAAAAAAAATATAATGTAATCTGTTTTAAGCATCGTTCTCGAGTGCTAAGAATGAGTATATTCAAATAAGACTTTATATTAAAAAAACGAGTGAAGCTTAGCCCTAACCCTTTCAGATGAATCGTCGTTTGCAGCTAAAAAATTATCGGTCAAATAAAAATTTCGTGTAAATTATTTTACTTTATATAAAAATTATGTAGGATTAAAAGATATTAAATATGAGAATTGAGTTTTTAGCTTGATTAGCTTGATATTGTTACCTGTGCAGGAGGGCATAACTTCAAGTGCGTTGAAACGCATTATCTTCTTATTTAAAAATTGAGGAGTAGCTATGAATAATTCTAAACATTATATCAAAAAAAAATATTAAATATTATTCTGTTCAATCTGTTTGGAGTGACAAAATTCGAATTTATATAACAGCAGTGATTAAAATAATAAATAACAAAAATTTGAAATGGGTAATGCACAAAAACTTGGATAACTATTGAGTAATTTACCTAAAAAAAAAACTAAGTTTCAACATTTACTATTTAAATAGTAAAAATATTGAAAAAGGTTGAACAGCAAAAATAATTTTAATCTCAATTTTTAAATAGTGAAATTAACTGTCCAAATTTTATCTTTTTTAATAATATAAGGATTAAATTGATCAATCCCTATAATAAAGAGACATGATAGGTACATTAACCAAAACAAAACCTCAACAACAAACACACTCGCATATATGCTATAAAATGTTTCTAGATACCATTAAGAACACGAATCAATTCCTTCTTTTGCCTAATATCTAATACAGCATATACATGACAAGCTATGTTACCCATACACCTTTTTTTTTCTATAAAGTATGTGTCCGACAGTTGTACATGACATACATTCGGACATACGTATTGAGTATGATTCTTCAAATACATTAAAAGGTTAAAACAAACGAGTATACGAAATATCGAACACATACCCGTATCCGATAAAGATGTAGCCAAAAAAAAAAAAAGATTGTGATAATAAATAAATTTCTTCAAAACAAATTATCTGCTTATCAAAATTGGTCTCCTCGCAAATGCAATTACGAAAGGAATAAACGACCAATGAAGACATGCCACGGCCGAAAAACAATGAACATGCACTCAAGGAGAGACAACAGAGGAAAAGTTACCATGTTAAACAGGACCAGATATGTTAGAAAAGTGTTTTTACCAATTGTGCAACTGAGCAGTGACACTTTTTACAACAGGGTGGTATCCTGTGTGCATGTGCCTTTTCGCTTTTTCAGAACCTGGGTGCCCAAGCCACTCATCATACAACCGATTTACCAGAGGGTTCTTAAATGGATCAGCTTCCAGAACCTATGGCATAATGAAGAATCAATTAAAAAGAAAGAACAAAAAGGAATAAATGCATATTCGAAAGAGAGCTTGATCGTTTATGGCATGTAAATGCTCACTTCTAGCAGTACAGCGTTGCAGGTATGATTATGCTTTAATGCTACATTGGGTTACTAGTGTAATAACACGAGGAAAAAACTTATTTAACACATGTTTTAAATTAGTTTAGACAATAATTAGTACACATATAAACATGCAATTAGAAAGATGAGTAAAAAGTCTTGTAAAAAATAAGACCTCTTCGAAGTAAGTGAAAATTTTTCCTTCTCTTTGCCACAAACAAGTCATGTATGTGGCTAAAAATTACCATTTGTGATTAGTATATAGCTAACCAATGACTAAAACATGTTGAAAAAATAAAACTCCAACCAAACGTACATAATTGTTGTCCATAACGAAGTATTTTAGCTTGATGAATTATTATTTTTGGTTTTCCAAAACAAGTGAATAAATTGATAACCAAAAATAGACACTCACGTTTTCCATGTAAATGGCTTCTAATGATTTAATTAACTCCTTTGGAGATTGTCCTGGCTTTGGCTTGATTTGCCCTCCCCCATTTAAGCAACCTGCATGTATTAACATACCAAACTGTTATGCTAAACCGGAATTTTCACCATCTTATAAGGAGCTACAAGTGAATGTTTCAAAAACCCAATTCGACATCCAAAAAGATAAAACGATATAAGGAAACAGAAACCTGAAGGGCATGCCATGACTTCCACAAACTGATAATCACATTTCCTTGTTTTAACTTTCCTGACAATGTTTTGCAGGTTTTGGAAGCCATAACATAGGGCGAATTTCAGCACGGTTTTCCCCTCCACCTACATATTTGACTGTCAGGATAATAAAGGAGAAAAAAGAAATAAATGTAGAGTTGAAGTTGGTACCATGACCATTTGAGCCATTTGAGTTTAGATAACAAAACCATGCTAAAAAAAATGCTATCAAATTAAAAAGCAAACTTACTTCTAGACTCAATTCTCGGAAATCAGAATTTCTTATAATTCTGAAGTCCAAAGGGCCATCAATTTCTCTTCCAAAGAGAACTTTTGCAGCATACCGGAAGACAGTTTCTGCATAACCTCCAGAGCCTCCTGAGACACCATAAAGATGTCCTTGCTCATCAAGATTTGCCAACCTGTGGAACGATAATAATTTTTGTTTGTATGTAACAACAAGGTGGCAATAGAGGATCTCTTTAGGGACGATAATTGTGGTACTTACGTTCTATCTATAGGTGACTCTTCCAAGGCATCAAAATCAACTTCTTTCAACTGCATAAATTGACCAAATAAATTAAAAATGATTACATAAAGCCATAAGGTAATCAACATAAAATTGTTACATTAAAATGTCAAATTAAGATCATGTGCAACCTTGACTTCACCTGTATCAAATCTAATACTTCTCCAGAGGTCAAGACAGAGTCAACCTCTGGAATACAAACACCTTGATCTGCATGGCTTTCATCATTAGATTCTGCTTGAAAAACAAAGTCCTCCCTGGCAGCCTCAAGCTTCTTATCATAACATGGCATCACAGTTACATGGTAAATCTCCTCCGGCCTATCAAGTAAAATGAATTATCTGGTAATTCAAGCATTAAGAATAATATAAAGCTTTCAGCATTCTCCATTTCCTCTAATATTTGGATAGTATCAAGATATAAGACTAGAAATTTTTATCAGATACCAACTGAAGATTGGCCTTCTTGAAATGTCAGTCCATAGATGAAAAGCTAACTTTTTGTAGCACTTGAATAGTAAATAAAAAAGACAAAAGGGACTGGAGAGATGTTCTACGACCCGCATTGTTAAAAAGAAAGCAATTAGAACAATCCTTTAATTATACTAATTAATATGGAGGTACTTAGAATGCCAAATGAATATGATTTTGTCACAGTTATGACCTTCAATCTTCATTTACTTTCAAGTTTCTCCACTAGCATTAGAAGTGTGGAAGGCTTTGTCGTTGTAAACAGTATATGCTGTAATTCATTGGAAATTACGGAATTTAGCAAGATTTTAGTTTTCTAAATTAAATTATAAGAGAATTGCTACTCGCGCAATTCATCTGAAACTTAAAAGCCAAATATCATTATTAGAGTACATAACTAGTTTTAAGTTGTCTCTGCTAGCAGAAGTGTTGTTCATAGCATGATCATGACCAAAAGAAATCACAAGTCTGATGAATAAAAGTTGAACAGACAATAAAAGTTGAACAGACAAGACTACCTGAAACCCATTGTTTGACATATATGATGCTTAATAGCAGCTCCCATTGATTGCTGAGGACTCTTGACTGAGGATATGTATGGTAAAATATAGGATCCTAGTTGTTTTTCCGCATAGCATATCCACCCTGGAATTAGAGAAAGACACACAGGAAAACCACTTTTGGTCACTGGAATTCTATAAATTACTATGACATCCCTGGCATAGTCTTCTCAATATATAATACACAAGTCCAAACCATCTGTGCATATGCATTTTGGGGTTTTAGGAAGAGGCAATACAATTAAATTATTGCTAGAAAAGATGTATACCTGGACATGACGAGGACAGCATTGGGAGTGAGGATTTGCTTTTCTCGTCGTCAGTTGCTTGGCCTTGTTTATATCGAGCAATGAATTCAAGACAAGTTTCAATCAACGTTAAGTCTCTAATACAGCAAGTATCTAAAACAGCCTTTACTCCCAAAGACTTTAAAAAAGTTGTGAGTTTCTTGAAAACCTGAAATATGAGAAAAAGAACTTCCATAATTAGAAACATTCAACTTAAATAACATTTAGGCAACATTTGAAGTACTTCAAACAGAATAATGCAATATCATGTGTTGGGAATCACATATTTAGTCGGAAGGAATTACAGATAGGGGGTAGAATGCCACGATCAAAGTGTTCTAGGTTAGGTTTCTAAAGTTACATCATACCATTAGTGGAGGAATGCCAAAGTGAGCAGCAAGGGAGGCCCTTGACTGCGGAGACAGGGATACAATTACAGCTTTCCCTTTATTAATATTTGAAAGGAATTCATCTAAGCTTTGCTTCTCAAGCATCACAGTCTCCGCTGAGGTTATGCACCCACTACAACATCGCGAAGAACAATTGAAAGTCATAAACTAGTCATTCAACATTCAACTATTCTGATAATTACCTTAAAATTATACCCTTAATAAACAAGAAAATTTCCTCAAATGAACAAGATAAGCAATTTTAAAGACAAGAAGGATAGGTCGAAGATAGAGAAACATATTACCTACATGCCAAGCAATCCTTGAGTGAAATTTTTACTGGTTCAGTTTGCTGACTCTTACCAGCTAAAACCTTCAGCAAAGCATTTCAAATAAGAAAATTTTAACCAAAAATAAAGAAAATTCATTCCCTTCTACTGCTATATAATTTGATAAATTAGTAGAATTAAGCCTATGCGATTATAAAACATAACCAAGCTAAAACAGGACCAAATTACAAAATAATAATAATAATAACTATTGCATGCAATTCCGAATCAAAATTGGCAAAAATCACAAAAAAATCCTTAAAAAATGGATTCATAATTGAGGAAAGTAAAGGTGTAAGTACCTGAGGTTCAGGTTTCTTAGGGGTTGCTTTGAGTCCTTTGAGAGAAACGACGCAGGCTTGAGACGGTGCTATGAAATCACTGAGATCTCCGATTCTGAGAGTCGGCGAGAACTTCTCCGACATCGTTTTAAATTCTCAGCTCCTATTATACAACGCCTAAAATTCAATTCGAAAATCGATAATTAAAGCTACAAATTTACTTTGATTCGATAATAAGCTTCTTTTCAGAGGAGAGAAAGGTTGAAGGAGCTTGAAATAGTTTCCTAGGTCAAAGGCGGTAACTATCACCGGAGGGAAGCAGTAAGCAAAGGCGCGTGTGTATTAGGGACCTCTTTTTTATTATTTGATTATGAACTAAGAAAAAAACATTTAGGTTAAATTTCCTGGGTGGTCCCTGTATTATAAGAAATGGATCAAATTAGTCTTTATATTATTAAATGGATCAATTTAATTCTTCTAGTATTAAAAAAATCAAATAAGTCCAATTTGTAGTGAAGTTAACATTTATTATATAGAAAAATATATTGAAAATTCTTTTTTTTTTAATTGCGATTCAATTCCAAACAAAAATTTTCATTTATAGAACCATAAAAACTTAAAAATATTAACATTGTTAGATAGTAAATAATATTTTTAAAAGATTAAATGTTAATTCCATTCTAATTTTATTTTATTTAATTTTTTTAATAATATATGGACTAATTTGATTTGATACCTATAATAGAAGGACCTCTCAAGTACATTTACCAAAAAAGTTAGGTATTTGAGTAACATATATAGAAATATTGTTTGAATAATTTTAAGAAAAATGAGACAATATTAAAAATTTACTAAAAATAACGAATTAAGAAAACTACTAAAAATATCAAATAAATAATTTTTCTTTAAATATTACTTACAATTTGTATTTAAAATTTTATTTGAGTTTAAATAAAAAATTAAGCTCAAAATTACTCGTTTTAAAAACCATTAATAGAATTTTCAAGCTCAAATTTAATTAAATTTGAATACAAATAAATATGCTGTTTTATTTTATTTAAATATATAATAATTATATAAATAACTAGAATTTATCTACCTCCAGCTCAAAATAATAATATTTATTCAAAAATTATATTTTGAAAGAAAAAAAATTAGACCATGCTAACATTAGACCATCATATACTCCCGACAGCAGTAGTCCCCATTGTGAGCAAAACCTTGTACCCACCTCCCTTCCCGGTTGCAAAACACACTACCCGCAATAGTGACCCTCGAGGAAGCATTTCTCGCGCCATCAGTGTTTATCTTTAGCCAGCCTAAGGGCAGTCATTCCCATAAAATCAACGTAGGTTGCCTGCCAACAACTTGCTTGACGACCGACCACATCTCCACCTGAGCCTTAAATAACACTCGCTGCTAATCGCATGCTCTATCAAGAATACTCTCCTAATCAAAGCTTCGGCCATTAAACACTCGACTATTCCTGCTTGTCCATAGATACCAGCAAAGTGATCATCGATGAATCGACGGTCAATACGATAGATTAGTACCCATCGACGAATAGAAGAATATACTTTAGATCCAAGTTGATTTAACCATCAATATCGAAGATCAGAGAAGAAAACTGTATAATTAAGGCTAAGCCGTAGAAGAGAATAAAAAGAAGAGTTTTCGATTTGTGAAGGTAGTCTGAACAGAAAAAGCTACACAAGAATAATTTTTACAATTCACCGACTTAAATGAAATTTTTGAACGGTATAATGACTATTTTGTAACTTTTTAAAATTTAATGACTAAAATATAAAATTACTTTAGTTTTTCAGTCCACATAAAAAGGCTTTGCTCTTTACATGCACAAAATATGAAAGCCCAAAACCAATCACCACTAAACAGAAAATAAATCCATTTTATAACATGGTTTTTGGATTGGCCCAAATCTGAAGAATAAAAAACAAATTCCGACCAGAGGCGTTCTGTTCTGTTCTTCTATTTATTTTTCCCAATCGAGTGTACTAGTCATCGAAGCCAACACCAAACAGCGCCTGCAATAGGGAAAACAAAGAAAAAAACCGAACATCAAAGATGAACACAGACATAACAGCTTCGGCCAAACCAGAGTACCCAGTTATAGATCGAAACCCTCCTTTCACCAAAGTCGTTGGCAATTTCAACACCCTCGATTACCTCCGTTTCACTACCATTACCGGCGTTTCCGTCACCGTCGGCTACCTCTCCGGTAACCCTTTTTTCTAATTTTATAACATTGAAATGCATGTGGGTCTTTTCTTTTTTGATCTATTAGCATTTGAATTTGTTTAATTGGGGGAAAAAAGGGTTTTTGGCTCAAAGTTTGAACCTTTTTTTCTTTTTCTTGGTTGATGCAGGGATAAAACCAGGATTAAAAGGGCCTTCAATGGTGACAGGAGGGTTGATTGGGTTAATGGGTGGATTTATGTACGCGTACCAGAACTCAGCGGGTCGACTCATGGGATTTTTCCCTAATGATGGCGAGGTCGCTCGATACCAAAAACGTGGACTCAAAAACTAGCCATTTCTCTCTTTTTCTATTCTCGTCTATTCACTTTTATGTTTTTAGGACAATTTGAATAATCTTCATTGCTGTCTTTGATTTCCTGTTGTTCATTTCAAGGCATTTGTATTGCTGCTTAAAATATGACTTATATGGGTCTAAGATCCCACTGAAATGAGGTTGTCTTTGAATAACTGTTAGAAGGCACCAACCTTTTGATGCAATTGATTGTTTGCAGCATTAAAATGGCCTACTTTCGAGTTTTCATTGCTTGGTTCGTGTTAGCAAGTTATGTCGATTTTCAAAATGTTCAGGTTGCTTTTTATTGGCTTTATGGTTCCATCTTCCTCCATACAAGTTTTCATTGCTTGGTTCGTGGTAGCAAGTTATATCGATTTCAAAATGTTTCTGTTGTTTTTTTATTGGAATTACGGTTCCATCTTCCTATATTCGAGTTTTCATTGCTCGGTTCGTGTTAGTGAGTTATATTGATCTTCAAAACGCTTTGGTTGCTTTTTTTGGTTTTATGGTTCAATCTTTCCTCATTGTGTGCTTCATGTTAGCGAGTTATATCAAATTTCAAAATATTTTGGTTGCTTTTTATTGACTTGATGGTTCCATTTTTGTCCGTAATCTAGGTTAGTTTTTAATAGTATAATTTGTCCATATCTTTAGTAAAGGGAGTAAAATACAATCCGACTCCTAGTACAGCGGCCTCCATGGTACTTTTACCTTCCGTCTTTCCTCATTTCTTGGTTCGTGTTAGCATATATAACTTACAGTTATGTGAATATTAGTTTCTTTTCGAGGGCGTAGATTAAAAGATTTGGGGCTTTTCAACTTACGACTCTTTGCGGTATTAGAATCTCAAGGATGTTCACCATCTTGAATTTCTTGAATTTCAGGTTCCTAGCTTATTGTTATCACTTAAGAAGTATTCTGGTTAACTCTTTGGGCTATGTCATTATCGGTGTTGTAGTTTCTTCTTGGTTTAAAATTTCGTTACACTTTTGGGGGCATATAGTTTAGTGTCCCGACAATGCTTGTTCTTTTTCGTTTTTAGATAACAATATTCCTCCCTGCTATTCATTTTGATGTTGTAGTTGAGTTTTAGGACTATGGGTCGTCCTCGAAAGATAGGTCCAGGAAGCTGCCGTGTAAGAGACAGGTACCATCACTAGTCTTTAATTTATTAGCATGAACATCATTGGTTAAGCTTAAGTTGTTGATGTTTTAGGAGATTGTTTTGTAATGATTAGGGGTGTAAATGTCGAGCTTGAGCTATTGATCGAGTTGAATTCGAGCTTAGTAATACTTGGCTTGAAAGGTTCACAAGCCTTATCAAGCTTTTCATATTTTTATATTATTAAATTACACTATTGCCCTTAATATATATTATTAACCTTAAGTTTAAATATCGAGCTGAGCTTAAGCTCAAGTTCAAGCTTGAGTTTAAAAATTGGTAAACGAACTTAATTAAGCTTGAACTCGAGTAGTTCAATTATATCTCGACCTTAAAACACAAATGTTCGATTGAACATGAGCTGAGTATCAAACTTCGAACTTCTAGTCAATCTTGAGCTTGGCAGTATTCGGGCTCTGCTAGATTACATCCCAAGTAATGATTGATTTTGTGAACTTTCGTGGTCTTAAATATGCACATAGGTTGCCTCCGGTTTCTGACACCATAGCATTTGTCATGTTACAAAGGTGTTTCTTCTTTCTTTCGATGAATATTTTTGAAGGACTGAATCCGGTTTAGAGACTCGATATCTGAAGATCGATGATAATGCCGAATACTTAGCAACTTTGACCTTGAAAACGGGCTGCACGTGGTGGCTGGTCGGCGTAAAGTGGCAGCTTTTAAGCCCATAGAACCTATCTTTACTACCAACCAGAAACCTGTAGCCCAAGAACGAAAGGAAAAAACAAGGGTGCACTAGTGTTTTGTCCGAAACTTTTAGGTGTGTAACCGTGTGTTTAGTCTTACTTTTGATTATTAAAAAACACAATTTTTTACAGAAAAACATTGCCATTTAAATCACTAATTATTAGGGTAAATTACACTCGATGTCATTAAATTATTAGTAAATTTATGTTTTGGTCACTTAACTTCAAAAAATTATAAAATATCATTGAATTATTTAAAATTTTTTATTTAAGTCATTGAGCTGTTAAAATTAATGTTGTATAGTTTAGTTTTTTTTTCATGAAATTACTTTGAACATCATGAATATACGAATTAAAATG
The DNA here is from genome assembly GCF_007990345.1 of Gossypium hirsutum. Classification (NCBI taxonomy): domain Eukaryota; kingdom Viridiplantae; phylum Streptophyta; class Magnoliopsida; order Malvales; family Malvaceae; genus Gossypium; species Gossypium hirsutum. The sequence continues at coordinate 66,390,140 of NC_053442.1, read as the reverse complement.
CAAATAGCTTTCTTCACCGATTTTTGACACTGATAGTCAAATTAATTCGGATTTAGGATACGTTTTTTACTCGTTGATGGATATTGATTTATCGTATTGGTAATTGAATTATTGCTTAGCTTTCACTGATCAAACTTAAACAAAAAATAAAAAATCTAACAGCCTAATGGCTTGAATAAAAATTTTCGAATAGTTCAATAATTATTTTATAATATTTTAAAATTAAAGAATTAAAATGTAAATTTATTAATAGGTTAGTGACTTTGAGCTCAATTTACCCATAATGTTAAACTAAACTAAGCTGTTTAGTTGTAGTCCAATGGTTAAAGAAAGGTGGTTTTAGTTCATATGGTGAGATTGAGTCATGAATGACGTGGCTCGTTTATTGTCGTTGTTGGGTTCAATTGGATTGAATTTAAACACTAAAAACAGTGAAGTCAAGTTGGATGAAATGTTTGCATCACTTTTTGTCTTTTGTCTTTTTTTATTGTCTATTTCATATGCAGGGTAAAAAAGCAAGTGACGTCATCCCACCACCTTATGTTCCTAAACCTATGTCATGTTCTACCTTGTATTCTTTCTTAGAAAGTAGTTATCCAGGTTTATATCTTTATTGTTTTTGAAAATTGTTTTTGAAAAGTGTTAGTTTAAAATTTGAGTATTTAGTATTTCTGTCAAAAAATGTATTTGAAAAATGAAATATTCATTTTAGACATGTTATTATCAAGTAACAAATATGTATTTAAATAATATTTAAATTAGTTAATATTATTATATTTTAGTAATAATATAAAAAAATATTATAACTTGTTGTTAATATTTTAATATATGAAATATAAATTGTAAATATTTTTAAGTAATAAATATTAATTATTTATAAATTTTAATTAGAATATATAAACTATATTTTAAATGTTTAAATATAACCATTAAATATTTGTAATTAGTATTTTAAAAAATATTTTTTATTTTTAATTAATGATTTTAACACAATTGTAATTAAGTACCAAGAAAAAAAAGAAAAATATTATGTTATTGGAGGGGTGAAAAAGTAATTAAGCACCAAAAGTGCTTTTGGGAGAGGAAAAGCTAAAATTTTTAGCTTCTACTTTTCAGCTCATTTTCAGAAGTGCTTTTGAAAAACACTTTTAAAAAGCTAAAAATTTCAGCTAAAAGCAGCTTGTTATTCACAGCTTTTCTTTCAAAAGTACTTTTGGAGTCAGAAGTACTTTTTTTAAGCAATGAATAACTGGCCCTGAATCTTGATTCGATTGCTATCGGTGTTATCATCAAGTATAGAATGATGTAGAGTTATATAATTTTATAATGAGATTAATATTAAAAAAAAAGAGTCGTCGTTCTCAGAGTGTAGGTTTTAGATTCCACGAGTAGAGTTAAGGGATTGACAAATGTCTTATAAACAAATAAAAACACCTTCGAAATTATCACTAAAAAAATTAAAAATAAAGTCAATGAATTATTTTCAATTACGTAAAAAATAATGTTCTTAAAAATAATAATCAAATAATACTTAAATTATAATTTTGGTCTCTTTTGTTACACTCAAAATTGAGATTTAGTCCCTACATTTTAGCCCATTTACTTGTATAACGCCATTAGCTAATCAATCAAAATAATTGACACTATTAACTACTTCAATTGAAATGTTAACATCAATTTTTTCCCTTGAAAACATCTCTCTCGATATAAAAGTAATATTGTCAAAATTAAATTAAAAATCAAGAGTCAAAACCAATGATATATAACCAAAACTATAGCAAATTGCTACAAACTAATAATAAATAAGTAAATGGGTAAACTGTCAAAATAGTCACTTTTGTTTGCTTCATATTATATTTTAGTCGCTTATATTTGAAATGTTACGTTTTGATTACTTATGTTATCGTTTTGTTACGAAATGACCACTCAGTCGTTAAGATCTGTTACCTTCCAAATGACAGTCCGACGTGACAGTGAAAATGTATTTTAAATGCTAACGTGGATGTCCAGTTGGGATGAGAAAAGTTAATTCTTTTTTAATGATAATAGAATACAAATTTTTGGGATGTCCAGCATGAATGATTTGGGTTTTAGGGTAAATTTTGTATTCTATTTTCATAAAAAAAATTCAACATTTATCATCTCAGCTGGACATCCACGTTGGCATTTTAAACTTATTTTAACTGCCACATCAGACTGTCGTTTGGGAGGTAACATATCTTAACGACAGAGTGGTCATTTCGTAACAAAACGATAACGTAAGTGACTAAAATGTAATCTAAAACAAACAAAAGTGACTATTTTAATAATTTACCATAAATAAATATGTATACCAAAAACATGATAATTAGTTATTTTTATTATTTCAATTAAATTTCATTTAATTATTTTTAAATGAATAACTTAATATTTCAATCATATACATCACAGATGGGTCCAATAATGAAAAATTTCATTACTATTGGGTTTGGAAGAATAAGACAAAGCTTAAAAAGAAGAAAAGAGGAAAAAGTATAAGAGATAATAAATCAGCTTTAATCATGTAATATATTTTGCAGTCATAGGCTCTCTCAATCGTTATGCTCGTCAAATCCCCCACATGACGCACCATTGAGTTGTGTAGGTCCATTCTTGCTGACTTTGTCCTCTCCTTATAAAAATATTCTAAAATTACCGTTGGGTACAGATTTATCGTACAGATCCTCGAACCGTCGCTTAAAAATTGGTAGTTCAATTTTTTTAAGAAAGAAAACTTAAGAACCCAGTGATCTAAATGAAAACTTTCGAATAATTTAGTAATTATTTTATAATTTTTTAAAATTGAGTGACTAAAATATAAATTAGATACGTAATTTACCCTATAAATAAAATATAGCACGGTGGGTGAAACAATACCGTTGATTGGAATTAGATACTTGTACCATAAGACTTATCATCAATTAGCCAATGTAAAATAGTCAACGATAAACCGTGGTATGCATATGGTGATTTTGGGAATATATCATCGTGGTAAAATTATGCCGCCATTGATGACTTTATTACATCCATGATTTAATGTGTTTCTAATATTTTAATTTCTTTAAAAATAATCAAATTTATCGATTGAGTCTTAACTCGATTGGTATCAGTATTATTATCAGTGCAAGAGGATTATGTTTGAGTGCACTGAAACTAGACCTGTCCATGGGCCGGGCCGGGTTCGGGCTAGGCCCGGAAAAATGTTCGGCCCGCCTCCTAGGCCCGGCCCGAAATATGGGTCTGAAATTTTGCCCAGGTCTGGCCCGGGAAAAATATCATAAGCCCGGCCCGGCTCGACCCATTTTTTAATAAACATTAAAAAATTATTTTAAAAATAAAAATAAAAATAAAAGTATTTTAAAAATAAAAATAAAAATAAAAAATATATATTTATTATATTCAGGCCGGGTCGGGTCTAGGCCAAAAAAGTGGTGCCCGAGACCCGGCCTATTTTTTAAACGGGCCTCGTTTTTTTGTCCAAGCCCATATTTCGGGCTTATATTTTTACCCGAACCCTCCCATATTTCAGACGAGCCGTCGGGCCAGGCCGGGCTGCCCGGCCCATGGACATGTCTAACTGAAACACATCGTCCTCCTATTTAAAAGTTTACGAGCTATGGATAATAGTAAAGATAATAATTTGAATATTTTAAATTTAATAAAATGAGAAATTAATTTAGTTAAAAAATATTTTTTTGAAAAATAAAATCAATTTAATATTTTCAACGCCAAGTGATAAGTAGCTACCTACTTAGTCATATTTACTAATTTACCAAATAAAATTTTAGTATAAATTCAACACTTATAAAATTCATCGTACTTAAATTTTCAGTTTATAATATAGAAAATAAAAGATTGAAATAAATTATAATTTTTAAAATAAATAAGATATTTATCTTTTACCCAAAACTATTTTAAATAATATAAAATATTATATTAATAAGATTAAAACTAATAAATAAATATTTTTTTAAATCAGTATTTGTTTTTATCAAACAATATAATTATATTCAATATTTATATTTTACAATTTACCAATCAATTTTTCTAATATAAATTCAGCACTTATAAAATTTAGTAAAAAAATAAAAATTCAACACTTAATTTTTGGGCACTTAAATTTTTAGTTTATCAAACAACGTCAGAGTAAAATACTAATACGACTGTCAAACACAATTAATAAATTAAATGTTGAAAGTTCATTTTCAATACATTATCAAACACATCCTTAATTTTTGAATTTGAATTTGTTTAAATTTGATCCTTAAACGTTCTTAATTCAAATTAATCTCGACATTTGACAACTTTTTTTTTTCAATTTGATCCCTTAACTTAAATTCCATTCAAGAGTAATGATGTAGCGCTCTGAATCCTGTCATATCATCACCTGAAAATAAAAATAAAAAAATCAAGTGATAACATGATCTACCTTAACAAAATTCAAGTTCACGACCATGTTGTGAAAAGTTGCCAAAGTTTTAAGATTATTGTGGGCCAGAAAAGATTTAGAGACCAATGTAGGAAACATTAATAAGTTCAGGGGCTAAATATTAATTTATCCCTATTTTTAATCAACATTTATCTCATTGAGGTGTTTACTTTTCAATACAAGAAAAATAGCCCTTTTCGAGGGGAAAAAGAGAGCATACACACATGTAAAAGGACAGCACTATGAAAAATATATGTACGAATTATAAAGTAATATTTGCTTTTGAATCTCATAATCATCTTTTTTATCTTCAATATTTCAATCTCAGACTTTTAAGTTTCAATTTTATGGTTTTGTTTGACTCAATTAGACTCCATCCTCTCTTTATATTCATTGATTGGTTTTTTTTATGTAAATTTGAGATGAAATTTCGGTGCCTGATTGACTCGTAACACTAATTCAGTAAAGAGTTTTAAGTATAGCATAAGTTAAATTATGACATACCCACAATATATTTATAAAAAACGATGTATAAAATAAACAAAGCTTTAGGTGAAATGGTAACGTAAAGAGTGGGATCTTTCTAAACTTATTTAGGGTTTAAATTATTTTTTTGTAAGACAAAAACACCCTCATGGTAAATGTTTTTACTTTGTAGAAAAAATGGATTTTTGGTCATTTATTAACTAAATTAAAACATTTACCAGGAGAGTGTTTTTGTCTCATTGGTTTTTAGTCTAGTTGCCTCGTGGCAACTGGGTTTTTAGTCATTTATTAACCAAGTAAAAACATTTATCACGTGGTACACTCGGACGTGTTTATTAAATTAACTTAAAAACCTATTTTTCTACAAAGTAAAAATATTCAGTGTACCGCGTGTACCTCATTCTGACATACAGTTAGAAAAAAAAAAGGGTTTTTAGTCATTTATTAACTACGTAAGAACTCAATTTCTAGTCATCCATTTCTTTGTGCAATGATCATGAGCTTTGAACTGTGGTCCGTAACACATGGATGTGTTTATTAAATTAAAATTGTCAAAGTTGTTGCCATGAGCTAACTAGGCTAAAAACGATTTAGTGTATCACGTGTACCTCATTTTAACATACAAAGACCATTATTTTAAAATAGAAATGGATGGGATTTTTATTGCTATTTAATCTGACGTATATAGACTAATTTATTTATTTATTTAATAGATGTGATATATTACAATTTGACTCCTAATACAACGATAAAATTTCTAATAGAAATATCAATTTACTGTCTGATTTAATATATAAGAACTAAATTATCTATTTTTTTATACACTAGTATCAGTTTTTAACAGTAAAAATAAATTAATTTACTATTTAATATAATATATAAAAATTAATTTACTCAATTTTTAAATAAAATATTTAATTTACAAATTCCATAGAGACGAAGAGATTTTTGGCATCGCATCTCACCGTATTATCTCGAGGGGTACTATGATTCCAGAAGCACCTGATCTTATGACGATGACACGGAGAAACTAGAGAAGGAACCTGCCTACCATCTGCACGTTGCCACGTCATCTTCTTACAGTATAATATTTACAATTTGTTAACTTTCATAAAAAAAAACAAATAATATGATAAAAACAAAAAAAACAAAAAAAAATTACAAAAACACGTTCGGGAAAGTTAGGGTTGCTTCGGGGAATGAGCAACCTGTCTTACTGCCAAGTGCCCAACTTCCTGGTAGATGCGGCTTCCCCCAAACCCCCCTCAATTTGTCATAATTTACACAACTGCCATTTACTCATTCATTGCTTCCGCCCATGGTATTTTGTTGATTCAGGCGTCTCCAAAATCTGATGTTAACGTGCAGTTAGTTTATTATTTAATCCCATATTCATGGCTAACGACATCATTAATTACGTCTTTTTTTTTAATATCATTGTTATCCGGGATGATGTTAAAATTTTTTTTGAGAGATCGAAATTAAATTATATTTTTTATAATAATAAAAATATAATTTAATTTATATGATTATAATTTTTAAATAATTGAATCAAAATTTTATCATTTTTAAAGAGTCAAAGTGTGATTTTACGTTTACTAATTTAAAATTTTTAAAATCTTAAAGAGACTAGATGGAAAATTTTTTATTTTAGAGAGGGTCGAGACCCTACTAACTCCCCTATTCTTATATAATATTCGAAGAAATAAATTAAAAGTTAGGTATTTCATTTTAATTTTAATATTAATTGCTAAAATAAATTTAACATCAATTGTCAACACAAGCAAAAAAAAGTCAAAATTTATGCTATTAAAATTGAAAAAAAAATTATATTATACATATAACCCCTAATCATTGAAGTAGATGAGATTATTATTGGAACAATAAAAATGTGAATTGAATTAAAATTTATTTATCAATATTTTAATATTTATAAATCAATTATAAATTTTTAAGAGGTTAAAATATAATTTTATCATTTTTGAACTGATTGAATTGGTAATTTCCCATTACAAGTCTTTACCACTGTTAGCTGAACTGGACTGACCGTTCAATCCAATTTAAAAAAAAAGATATTAGACCATTTGATTCGTAGTGTGGTTGAATCGTTTTTTTTTTATTTTAACAATTATATTTATTTTTAATAATTTATTTAACCGAGAACCGTATGAACTGGGTCGATTCACTTAAATTGTAGTTTTTTTCTTTAAATTGGACGGTGCTAAATTAACAGAGTAGTAAATAAAAAGTGAAAATTTATTTTCCACGTTGAAGCATATTTAAATAATAAAGTCGTCTTCTAGAATTAAAAAAGGCCGTCAAATTCGAAGCCTTTTCCTATCTCAAGCCAATTAATTGTTGTATATCTTCGAAGTTGAAAATTAAAAATGGGGGAAAACTTGACTTATTTTGCACTCACATTATTCTATTATTTACAATAAATATACTACTAATTTTATTATTTTAATGACTGAAAACAGATTTTAATTTTTATATATATATTAAATTAGACCTGTGATATTGATCCAAATAAAAAAAATCGAATAATCTTAATATAAATCCAACTCAATTTGATTATAATTTACAGTGAGTTTGGACGGGCAGTACGTTTAGCTATGGTTAATGTAAAAATAGCGGTGACAGTGAGATTAGATATTTTAGCGCGAGATAAAAAGTAAGTTAAACGCACCGCATCCAATCGCCATCCAAACCCACCCTTAGTCCGGTGGGATGGGTTAGTCAATTTTGACCTTTGCCAAAATCAAATTGATCGAAAAAACTAACTTACCTTATATTATTTTTAGTTATTTATAATATATTAAATATATTAATTCAATACAACTAAACCAGCTCAAAAATTTTGGAACGGTTAATTGAAGAGATCAATTGAATCAATGTCAGTTCAGTTTGGTTGACTTTCTTAATTAAAGTCGGTAGGGTCCGTTATTTCATGTTAAAATCGATTAATTTGATTTGAAAAAAAAAACTAACTGAACTCACATATTAAACCGATTACTCTCTTATGAAAGTTTGTGTATTACAAGGACTAGACTAAATTAATCATCAATTTAATCCTTACAAAATTAAAAATAATTAAATAAGTCCATTTAACAAAATTAAAATTTATTGTACAAAAAGATATCTTAAATATTATTATTTTTTCATTTCCAGTTTAATTCTTTTTTTTTAAATTGACTTTATTTTAATTTAATCTTATTTAAAATTTTTAATTAATAATAGAGGGATTAAATTGAATTAAGTCTCACACTCGGTTTGGTGCCGAGAGCGCACACGGCGGTCCACACGTTGTGAGCGAGTAAAGATTTTTTTGTTTTACGCCCTCTTTTAGAATTTTCGGAGTGGCATTCGTGTAAATACAAAAGATTACCAAGGGCGTTTATTGGTAAATTCATCACACTCACGACTATATATATAAAAATAATACAGGTTCCACCATTAATTTTCCAGTGACCGGAACGAAAATCAAAAGCAGCCATCATCTTTAGATCAGAGACACAAAAAAGGGCTTTGACGGTTGTTGAAGAAGAAATTAAAAGGTAAAAAAAAGAAAAGAGCTGCTGTTTTTTGACTAAGGTATGCTAATTATTTACTCTTCGGTTCATCGTTTTAATCCCTTTGTTTTTGGTTATCTATGGCTGATGATAAGTTGTGGGGTTGAAAAATCATTGTTCTTTGAGCTCAATTTGGAGTTTATGTTTCGTTTTTTGTTCATAATTTATGATTTGGGAATATGGGTTAGCTCTAAAATTAATAAAAATGTTGTTGTTGTTTTTTTTTTTTTGTATTTATGTTTCTGATGATATCATATCACCAACCTTTTTTTTTTTGTTTAAGTTCAATTTGAAGCTTATGGTTCGTTTTTTGTTCATAATTTATGATTTGGGAATTTGGGTTAGCTCTAAAAATAATCAAAATGGTTTTTCTTTTTGTGTGTGTATTTGTGTTTTTTATGACAATCATATCAACAACTTTTTTTTTGGGTACTTTTGGTAGCTTAGAATAATGAAATTCTGGCATTTTTTTTATGATATATGAAGTATTTGCTTTAGCTTTACAAGCATCCCATAATAATAATTAAAAAAAAAAGCATTTCTATATGTTAGATTAAATGAATAATGATTCTTGGAGCTGATCGCTCTTGTATATAGATTGCTTGTTAGCTATGGCTTCCTTTTTTCTTTTTTTTTTATTGCTTGGTTTTTCTCTGACTTTTTACCCCCTTTTTAGTTACATAATCTAATCTCTTTTATTTTTCTTGGATTTCTTTAAAACAGATTGTGATTGTCAAAATTGATGCTGAGGATCAAACTGGGTTAATTCATTCATGGAGATTTGCTTAATCTATTCTGTTTTTGGTTAACGAGTGATTTTGCTTGATCGAGTGATTGTTTGCTGTTAGAAGACGAAGGTGTTACTAGTATTATCAACGAATTCTATCGAAAATCGAGTGCTTTATTGACAAGCAGGGTTCGGTTTAGATGCAAACGTCTCAGAAACACCAAACTCGGGTCAATATCCACAGGTTGTATCACCAACCTGTTAAGGATGTTGATCAATTTTGTTTGCCTCATATTCAGATATTAGAGAACAATGCATGTTCGGATATCGGCAGTCAAGGACCCAGTGTGTCCTATCAAGCCTACAATGACCAGATTTTTACTCTGGAATCATCCACGGCGGCTGCTAGTATCGTTGCTTATGATTCCCCTTCTGCTATAAGTGTCTCGTCGAGCAGGAGTCCTTTCTCTCCACAAGGTTCTCAATCGTGGATGTCTGATCCTCATCATTCCCCCGACAATACACATGGATCACCGTTCAGTGGATCTTCTGTTGTTGATGATAGCAATGGATTGAAGCACAAGTTACGAGAGCTGGAAGTCTCGTTGTTGGGGCCTGAATCGGATATTATAGACAGCTGCAATTGTTGCTTTACTAGTGGAGCTCACCAAGCTGCTTCAATGGCAGGCTTGAACCACGAGCAACTGGTGGACATGATTCCTAGATTAGACTTGAAGGAGGTGCTTATTGCTTGTGGTCAAGCGCTTTACGACAATGACAAGTCGAGAGTGGCAGGTTTAATGCATGTGTTGGAGAAAATGGTTTCTGTATCTGGGGAACCACTCCAACGATTGGGTGCTTATGTTCTTGAAGGGCTTAGAGCAAGGTTGGAATCATCGGGGAGTAATATCTACAAAGCCTTAAAATGTCAAGAACCGACAAGCTCGGAACTAATGTCTTACATGCATATTCTCTTTCGAATCTGCCCGTACTGGAAGTTTGCATACACATCAGCTAATGCTGTCATCAAGGAAGTCATGGAATACGAGCAGAGAATTCATATCATTGATTTCCAAATAGCACAGGGTACCCAATGGATGTACCTTATTGCAGCTCTTTCAAAACGCCCTGGTGGGCCTCCATTTATCCGTGTTACTGGTATTGATGATTCTCAGTCAAATCATGCTCGAGGTGGCGGACTTAGTATTGTGGGGCAGAAGCTATCGGAATTTGCTAAGTCGTACAAAGTGCCATTCGAGTTTCATGATACTAGCGTGTCTACTTCCGAGATTCAAGTACAGAATCTCAACATTCGTCCTGGGGAAGCCCTAGCCGTGAATTTCCCTTATGTATTGCATCACATGCCGGATGAGAGCGTAACCATCTCGAACCACAGAGACCGATTGTTGAGATTGGTGAAGAGTTTGTCCCCCAAAGTCGTCACCCTTGTTGAGCAAGAGTCTAACACCAACACATCCCCCTTTTTTTCTCGGTACATCGAGACACTCAATTATTACACAGCTATGTTCGAATCCATAGACGTAGCTTGTCCAAGAGACGACAAGCAAAGGATCAGTGCTGAACAGCATTGCGTGGCTCGGGATATTGTGAATATGATTGCTTGTGAAGGGCAAGAAAGGGTGGAAAGACACGAACTTCTCGGAAAATGGAGGTCGAGATTTATGATGGCTGGTTTTTCTCCATATCCGTTGAGTTCTTTGGTCACATCAGCGGTACAAGATATGTTAAAAGAATATAACAACAACTATAGAGTTGTAGAGAGAGAAGGGTCTCTCTATCTTGGGTGGATAAACAGAGCCATGGCAACCTCTTCTGCATGGAGGTGAAAAAGGAATGGAGGAATCTGTAAATTCTACCCAAATACCCTTTTTTTTTCTTCTTAATTTTATAGCATCAACCTTTAGGTGTGTGCTGTAAATTTATAGAAAAATATGAGCTTAGCTTTGTGTTGGTTTTTTAGGCAAAGGGACTGAATTGCAAAAATCTCAGTGTACATTTCTTATGAAACAGCTTTGAGCAGATTTTAGTCACTTTGTGGATATTGGCTCACATCAATCAGTGAATCAATTCATATACTATTACCTGTTTTTAATAGGAAATGACAGTGACGAATTTTTTTTCGGTATTTTCTCAAAAGACTCCCTTTCTGTCTCTTTTTCAAGTGGTTCTCTCTGCGCTGACGACTCCTCAGCTCTATAATTTTAAGTTGGTCATGGCACCCATCAGCAGTATGGGAACCGGACTCGGGCCACCTCAGTTGGATTTGGTGATGTTTCACAGCTTCCATTGCTTTAGACTCTAGCTCTAAAGGTTGTTGAGCTCCGTTGGAGTATGGCTCTATCCTTACATGGTCGTGCACGGTTTTGCGGGTTCCTCCTCGATGGCCTAAAACCATGAACACGGCATCTCATAGTCACTTGTTGAGGCCTGTAGTTGCGGTCTTGATCTCCTCCTTTTCCTTCCGTTTTTGTATGGTCATGGTTTTGGACTCTATGGTTGGTTATAGGTAAACCTAAAGCCTTATGTTGGGGTTGGAACTATCGCACCACGATCGTAGTTGTTCCTAGCTTTGAGCTGTATTTGTCTTGTCTTGTATTCGGAACAACTTTTCCTTTTTGGGGACTATCCCTAAGCGCCATTAGGCGTTTGTATGGTTTCCTTTCAATGGAAACAACAAAAATAAATGTCATCTCATCTAGTAAGTGGTGGAGAAGGGCCCCAAATATTGTGTTTGTGTGTTATGCGTGGGGAGAGATCCATTGTATAAAACGAAAATAGTTTTACACTCTTTCGTATCTCTTTATATGCACGGGAGAGCAATTTTCGGTTAAAATCGAAAAAATCGACTTAATCGATTTTAATTTGGCGGTTTTTTCGGTTATAAATTCAATTTAGATAGTTATTTCGGTGGATTAACTGTTCTTAATTTTTTAACCGATTTGACCTAAAAATCGATTTAATTTAATGTATTTCTAATTATTTATAATTGAGCTTTAATTTGGTTGAGTCAATTTTTGTAGATTATGGTCGATTAAGTCAAATTAATAAAAAACTAATCGAAAAAATTTAATGTTTTCCCTAGTCTGTATGTTGATATTTTAATTATCCAACCGTTACATTTTATATTTCATTTATATAAATCACGTATGTCAAATTTGATGTAAATTAATTTTTTTTAACTATTTGTTTCATGTTAAAAAACTCGTAACCCTTCAATAAATATTAATATATAATTTTTTTTGAATAAAAGTTGGGCTTATATATAATTGGAAATGACAACATAATACACAATGACATAAACAGACTGCAATTAAGAAAACTAAAGAAAGTCCTAAACAAGAAAAAGATAACAGTTACTACATCCTACCCACAACCAAAGTAAAAACGAAAGAAAAACCTAGTCACCTTTGTGGAGCCCCAATTTCGAAAATCAAAGAAACCGTTGAAATGCCCATCTCCAGAGGAAGAAAAACCTTGTCGTCCCCATGGGCCGGGCCAGGCCCATAAAAATTTTTGGCCCAGCTCAAAATATGGGCCTGAAATTTTGCCCAGGGCCGGCCCGGGAAAAAATCATAAGCTCGGGCCCGGCCCGGCCCAGCCTATTTTTTAATAAAATACCAAAAATTTATTTTAAAAATTAAAAAAAATTTAAAATAAAAAAATAAAAAAATAAAAAAAATTATTATATCGGGCCGAGCCAGACCCGGGCCAAAAAAGTTGTACCCGAGGCCCGGCCCGTTTTCTAAACGGGCCTTGTTTTTTTACCCAAGCCTATATTTCGGGTCTATATTTTTACCCAAACCCTCCCATATTTCGGGCGGGCCGTCAGGCCTGGCCGCCCGGCCCATGAGCACCTCTAGTCGTCCCTCTCGGCTCTTGATTACACGTTGCCAATCGCTCAGATCTAAAGTACCACTCCCCTCCTCAATCATGATTGTGGAGAAATCATTCGTCCAGCATATAATGACTCCGCATACACCACAGATATATATATAATATTTTAAATTAATATGATAAAGATATCGAATCAGTTTAAAAATTTTCATAATAATTGAATCATTAAAATATTAATCGTACAATTAAATTATTAAGATATTAATCATATAAAGAATTACGAATATCGAAAATAGTAAGTGTACTTATTCAATAATAATAAAAGAAGAAACCTTACCAATTGTGGCAATTTAGGGCAAATTGCACTATAATCCCCTCTTTCTTTGTGATAATGGGAATCCTTCCCTTTTTTGGACAAAGGTTTCTACGAGAAACTCCTTAGAAAAGAGTTTTCAAGAGGAAAAAGATAATAGACAAAACATAAGCGGGAAAACGACACCGTAGAAGATTAGGCGAATATCATAAGGGGAGGACTCTCCGTATTTAGGATTCAAGCTTTGCTTCATGAAAATGATATTCGAAAAAATAGAATTACTTTTTAGAAAAAAAAAATATTTATATTTATTTTGTTTTTAAGATATGATGAAAAATAATTTTCTCATGGTTTTGTTTGTTATTCAGAAAGTTTACCAATACGCTGTCGTATTGGCTTTTGGCGCAACATACAAAGAACAAAAAGTGAATACAAGGCGCCTATGAAAGTCAAACACATACTACCTACCAATACCATCGCTCCCTATCAACCAAAAATATAAAGGGTAAATCATACTTATAGTCACCCAACTATGAAAATTTACAAAATTATCACTTAATTATTTATTTATTTTTGTCACCAGTAATTAAGTGGCTGACTTTGAATTAGCATAATGGTAATTTTAAGCTTTCAATATTTATATATTATGTCAAATTAGTCTTAATTTTTTTTAAATTAACTCTTAACATTTATCCATTGTGAAATTTGTTTTTTTTTTCAATTTAACACTTAGTGTCAAAAAAAGTAAAATTGAAAGATAAAAAGGATCAAATTACACAATTTCTAAATGTTGAGGGTTAAAGTTGTTAAAAGAAATAATATTAGATAATTCAAATATTATATAATTAAAAAATAAATTAAATTGACTCGAATTCAAATTGTAAAATAAATATTATTATTTTTCCCTAAAAATCAAATTATCAAAATGAATAACGGGCTTTAATTTTACGAAGAAGGAACAGTTTCAATTCGCCCAAAATTATATTAATAAAAGAGAAAAGAAAAGCACCGATTCGATCTCGTTTTCAGTTCTTACATTTGCCTTTGTCTATGATTTATTTGTTTATTTTCCAGATTTGTTGTTCATCCTACGTTCAATTCCACCGTCTCCAGGTTAGGGTTTTCCTCTTCATTTTCCATTACTGTTTTTTTTAATAAAAAAAATTGTGATGGTTTTGATTTGAATGTGAGGAATATTCATTTATAAGATCAGAGAAGTTTGCTGCTTTTTATGGAAAAAAAATGTTTAATCATTAGATTTAGCTTTTCCTTTCTCACGATTTTGAAATTGTTTTTATTTTATATATAATTATTCTCATTGATTGCTTTTTTTTTAAAAAAAATTTTAATGTTTGTTTTACAGGAAAATCTAGTGGATGTTTTAATTAACTGAAGATTGTGTGATTCAATCGAATTCTACTGTGAAACGATGATGGAAGAATTAACAAGCAGATCAGAGATACGAAAGGAGTTAGAGAGGGAACGTCGTCGTATAAGGGATAGGCAAAGAAGGCAATCAATGAGCCTTGAGGAAAAAGAAAAGCATTTAGCCAGACGTCGAAGGAACTATCAATTGCGAAGACAAAGAGCCGAAATGGCTCGATTAAACCCTCCTATATCACCAATTCAATTACCTTTAAGTAATGCTTTAACTTGTGTTTCGGTTTCGGATGTTAGTCCTCGGTGTAATGCTGATGTTGCTGTTGCTGCTGATGCTTTTCTAAGAACGGATCACGGACAACAACAAAGACTGATTCTCGATACAGGAAACTCCCACAGTCAGCTCCCCTTTAAAATAACCATTAATGTTAACTTCAAAAAGGATATAAAACACAGTGTGATTATGTTCTTACTAGTTTATTGTTATGGTTTACTTCAACAGGTTTGGATGTCCCTGCTCAGAAGTTAGCTATTTTACCTGGAAAGGTACGTTTGAATCGCATAAAACATCTGGCTCGAGCAATAAATGATCCTGTTGGTGATGGGGTTTCAATTGGTGGGCTGATGAAGGAAAATGGAACTTCCAATTGTAAGTTTAAAAATTCATATCACTTTATATTACCATTTATTAATGAACTACTCAAATTTCGGATTATGTGTTTGTATATAAAAAAATGGTGTTCAGGTTTAAGTTCAAAAGGATTGCGATTGAATCATGTTAAACGACTTGCTCGAACAACAAATCCTGCTGTGCAAGAGATTCTTAGTCAAAGCCATCAAAGCATAACAGAAGGTAAGAATGTGTACGTATATTCTTTAGTTTGTACCATATCACACGAAATCGATTGTTCTTTGCTGAAAGTGCTTGCTCTTAGAAAACCTAGATTCATAATGCAATCTCTAGAGCTGCTATTATGTAACTTACAATTTAACATTCATAGAGTTGAAAGCGATATTTGTAAGAATTATCGTTTTTGATGGCATTCAGATAAACTAATAGTTGGTTCAACAGTAGTTTTCGAGAAGGATAATGACAAATTTTGCCATTACTATGTTTAGGGTGAACATCTCTGGTCTGGTGTAACTATTGAAGAACATACAAATCAGTCATACACAACCCTATTTTGGCTCCTCCCCAGATTCTTTCAATATAAAATTTGTAAGTTTATTTCCACTAGCTATAGATGAATGTACTTGAGAGGTCCTTCTACTATTAAATGGATTGATTTAATCCTTGTAGACTGTAGTATTAAAAAGAATCAAATAAGTCCAAATTGGAATATAGTTAACATTTCCTATTTGAAAAAATATCATTTATTGTATAGCAGAGCTCATAATTTTAAAGTTTTTATGGTTCTCTAAATGCTATTTTTGTTTGGAGTTTAATGCAATTGAAAAAAAATAATTTTCAAGACATTTTTTTATACAGTAAATGTTAACTCTTACAATTTGGACTTATTTGATTCTTTTAAATAGTTCAGGGGCTAATTTTATCCAGTCCCTATAATACAGGGACCTCCCAGGTACTTTAACCCTAGTTATATATCGTTTGGTTTCTCTTCCATAGTTGAGATTCTTTGGCTGTTGCATTGTATATTACTTTGTGACATCGAAATGGATGAAACTGAAGTTCTTATCTAATGCTCATTATACAATGTATATTCAACCTAATAACAGATGACGATTATACGGGATTCGGCATTGATCTAAACCCTTTTTTTTGGGCATTTTGTATGCTATGACTGCAGGATGTGGAGAAAAAGGATGATAGCAAAGGAAGATGATATTGACAACTTGCTGTACATAATAAGGTCAGGGTAGTTTAGAATAGAATTTTGTGGTAATGAAAAGATCCCTATGCTAGGACTTGATTTTTTTAACATGTGAAGGGGAGGGGTTTTTAACAAATATTTATGATATGATATGATATGATTTGGTCCCTCCCCACCAAAATTTTTAGTGACTTTTTTCATTCATTTGGATCAATCTTCAGTGCAATGACCTCTCTTGTTTTACCATCACTTGGATCAATCTATCCTACAAGTTTTGGTTTCTCATTTTTTTATGTTCATCGTTTATTATAGATCAAGTCAAGTTTATTTTGATTATGATAAAAAAGAAGTAATTTGTTTAAATTTTAAATTTTGTCCTTGAATCTAACTCTTAGGGCTTGTTTGAGGGCTTATTTAATAACCCTTTGAAAAAAAATTATATCAAGTATATAAATCCTCTTATTAGGAGCATTGAAAAAATAAGTAAATTATAGATAACATTATAGTATTATCAAATAACAAATAAATTTATAATGTAAATTAATTAATTTTATTACTAGTTTGGGTATTGTTAAATTTTATGGATTTTCTAAATATTTTATTTTTATATTCGAATTAAAATATATTGTTTAATATTTAAATTTATTGGCAAATAACATAAAATACAATAAATTAAGGGTGTAAATATTTATTTTTTTCAAAATTCAACATTTACATTTATTAAGCAATGTGCTCCTATTCGTATTTAAGTGTAGTAACATATTGTATACAAGTTTTATAATTTAAATTTGGCTTTAAATAAATTCAATTTAGAAATTTAATATTTTATTTTCAACCCCTTCAATTCCAAAAAGCTTAAATATAAAATTGGCCCAATAATTATAATGTTTTTCCTGCCTAGGTACTTAAATTTTTGTTTCCTATTGGACATCTTACACTCTTAGAATAATATGAAACAAAATTGAAAAGTTATATACCAGTTTTAATAAAAAAGAAATTTTAAGTATCTAAGTGAGAAAAAAATATTTAATTTGGAGCTAATCCTGTAATTAAGCCATTCTCAAAATTTAGCTTTGCAATTCCAAGTGTTAAAATTGTTGGGCCTTTAGTTGGGCCTTGATACTTTATGTCGCTATGCAAAAACCCTAGCATCAAAAGCGAGTGGCGGCGAGCCACGCTATAAATTAACCTTGGAAACACCCATTTTACAGCTCACCGCTCAATTCTTCCAAGCAAAGCTTCAAATTCGTCTAAAAATCCCTGATCAAATACTTTGAATCTATTAATTTCTTCTTCTTTTCTTATTTTTAGGTGTTCAATTTGATCGTATATATGGCGGAGGATTCAAAATCCTTATCTATAAAACCGGGGCAAACCGTATATTGTGTTTGTAAATCTCGAAGATAACGCCATAGAAAAAAGCTCGTTGACGTTGACGGTCCTCCATCCGTGGAGCTCCTCCGTCGACGAGTTGTCTCATATTCCATCGCCTTGTGGAGCAGCGTCGCTGCTTTTACCTCTTGGGACTGGCCATGAGACGAACATTTATTATTTACGCTTCCTTTAGATCTCGTAGTTTTTTTTTTCTGATCTAATTAATTGTACTTATTCTGTGTGTATGTATATTATTCCTTTGGATTTTTGAGAGTGTGGCTGATGAGGAAAGCAATTATAAAAACACCATCTTTCGGGACTGAATGGCTTTAAATAAAGCCTTGATGTTATTCTGCAATTCTGAGGCCTTTTCAAATTATAATGCTTTTTTCACTTATTATTTTTCTCACATTTAGCAGCGATGATTTCGCTGGTTATATTAGGGTTTCGCGTATTAAATATTTTTATTCAAATTACTAAATTAAATGTCTTTTTAGAATTTGTTTAAAGGGTTTTTCATATGGAAATGCCTTACAGAAGTTTTACTTGTTGGATTCCCCCGACGTGCCTCTCTTTTAACAGAAGTCCTAACAGGGGTATGATTTAGGGTTGAGGAAGATAAATTGAGAAATCAAACTTGTGGTTGAGGAAGAAAATTTTGGAAATTGACGAGCGGAAGAAAAATCGAAAATTGTTATTGTTGTGGAAGAAATTTAGAATATTGATAAGAAAATAAAAATATTTGAGAAATTGTTAATTGCAATTTTGAAAATTGGTGGCAAAATTATCATGGATATTTTTGCATTGGAACAGAAATAAATTGGTTAATTTAATTTTTAAAAATTGGTGTTGTTTGTAGGATGGTTATATATGGAATGTTACATGTAGAGGTGCTCATGGCCGGGTTGGGCCAAAAATTTTTTTTGGCACGGTTCCTAGGCTTGGGCTTGGCTCGGCCTGAAATATGAGTCTAGAATTATGCCTAGGCTCGACCCGGAAAAAAATTCATAAGTTTGGGCCCGGTCTGGTCCGGCCTGTTTTTTATATAAATATAAAAAATTTATTTAAAAAATTTTAAAAAAAGTATTTTAAAAATATTTTAAAATTAAAATTTTTTTAAAAAAGTAAAAATATTTATTATATTCGGGTCGGGCCGGGCTCGGGCCAAAAAAGTGGTGCCTGAGGCTTGGCCTATTTTTTAACCGGGCCTCATTTTTTTGTCTAAGCCTATATTTCGACTTATATTTTTACTTAAATCTTCCTATATTTTGGGCGGGCCGTCGGGTTGGGCCGCGTCGCTCGTCCAATGAGCACCTCTAGTTACATGTATCTCCTGAAAATAAATTAATTTTTTTAATGTAATATAAAGAATTAATCAATTTACTTTTTTATTTAATGAAACTAACTTAAAAGCTATAATTTATTAAATTGAATTAAAATTTATCTTTTAAACATTTATTTTTCTTTTTTATTCTAAAAATAATAAAATTTCAATAAAATGTATATTTTTAAAATATCGTATAAAAATCTTGATTGGTTTATTTGTTTGAAAAATTACTGATTTTTTTTTAAAATAAAAGAATTAAAAATCAAAAAATAAATTTCATAGTTTTTAAAGTAAAAGCAGAATTTAGAATTAATCTTGAAAATCTCTTTGGAGGAAAGACAATGAAGGACTTAAAATTGAATTATACGACCGACCTAACCCATTCCCAAGGGAAACTGGTTCCTTCAAGTAGGTAAAGGACAAGAAATCACATTTTCATTACAGAGAAATAAAAATGTCATGAAAGCTACATTATGCAATTTTCCAAATTGCATTTACATCCACAATACATAGATTGTTACCAATTACCCTTTTTTTAAAGGGCCACATACACAAGGATAAACAAAAGAACTATGCGCAAGTCCCACATTGAAGCTTCTTTGATTCCAACACACTTCTTGCAGCTCCAATCACAACTTGCCCATCCACATAGTGCTGTCGGCATACCGGCATGTAAACTTCGGCTCCACCAATCAACTCCGTTTCTGTCTCATCGGTCTTCCTTAAGGTAAAGAAAGCTTGTTTTCCGCAAAGCTCACATCGAGCCGTTAACTTCGTCACGGAGTTAGCAAGGGGAATGATATTGAGCACCGATCCAAAGCTCCTTCTGCTTGCAAGAATTGGGTTTAAATCATAAGAGGATGGGTAAAAAAATACTACGTAAGCCCTTGTACTAAGAGTTAGATTTTGCCTTTTCTACTCAAAAAATGGACAAATTAACTCCAATATGTGTACGTGAACTATGTAGAGGGAGTAAATACAATTTGACACCTAGTACAATAGCCTCCATAGTATTTTTATCTAAGAGGGTGTTATATGAATGCATCTCGAAAACGTAAGCCGATAAAATAATACCTTAAATAGTCACCATCCAGCCCGGCTACTATCACGGTTTTGCAATCATGCTCCGCAGTTTCACAGCAGAAGTCATAAAGGTCTTCGAAGAATTGAGCTTCGTCGATTCCAATGACATCAAGCTGTTACAAGCACTGGGTCATTTATGAGTAAGTTCAACAATAAATACCCATATAGACCCGTAACACTCGTGAAGCTCGGGAGAAAGATGCAAACCTGATCATAAGCATCGGGGCCAATCTTTTGTCTGAATGATGATAAATTTGCTAATGCCCAACATGGTAGTTTCATGCCATCATGTGTCACAATTGAATCCAATCCATACCTTGTATCCTTGTTTGATTTTATTACAGCCACAGTTCTGCATAGCCAAATTTAAAGATAGACAGGTTAAACAAGACAAGAGTCTAACAAGAAAACCAAGTAGAGATCATTGTATCAGAAGCGCAAACGACAAGCCATGTGACCTCAACGTAAGTTTACTGAAGATAACTATCCAATGAATAAAACACGAACATTTACGAAGCAGGTACTTTTCAGCACATAGAATACAACCTACTGAAAGGTCACAAGGTCACCAAATTTATGTACATTTCTCAACTCACACAATGGCTTTGCTCGGTGTGAAGGACAGACAATCTGTTAGTAAAATGGTTAAGATTTGTTGAGGTGAGAGTCTCAGACCCTTAATGGAAGGTACTGTCCCTGTGGTGGGGTTTTGTCTCCTGTACACCGAGGAGAGTCAAAAGGGTTCAAAGAGTTTAGGGAGCACTTCATGCTAAACTCCATGAACCCGTTGGGCTCTCCTCAGAATTAGGAGAGAAAAGCTGAGGCTAAAACCGAGCATAGATGCCCCGTACACAATATCTCCACTGTTTAAGGGTCCAATCGGCTGCCCAACTGACAACATTTCAAAGACCTCTCTCTCAAGAGCCGACCCCCTAAACAAGATTCATAACGACTTCCCTACGTTGTAGCTTAACAATTACATTAACAAATTTTCCATCCTCGAGTCTATCGAGATATGAAGTTTTAGAAACTTCGACAGGCCCCTGTTTCTCAGCACAACATCAAAACAATGAGTACTACAATGGATTTTCGGATGCCTTTAAAACAGGGGCAAGTTTTATAACCCTTAATTTTGTACACACAACATCAACAACTTAAAATCTTCAGATATTGGTTGATAACACATCCAATTAACAACCATTTATGCAATGGATTATTCTCCCATTGAATATACAATGTTGCAAGAGAAGTGCATAAGCTGACAAGCCTGAAAGCTGGTTCATCACAGCAATTCTTTTTTATCTAAACCATTAACTTATGCAACATCTAAAACCAGTATTTAACCCAACTCTATGGAACAAACAAAACCGCGAAAGGAATATAAGGGTTTTTTTATTTTTTTGAACTTTGAACCTGCCATTGTTGCTTTCAGCTTGGATTCGGTGGAGAAGTGTGGTTGTCTTGCCAGCAAACATGGGTCCGACGATGACGTGGACCTCACCGCACGGCGAAGAAGATTGGGGTGTCTCTATATGCGATTGTCGAATCGGGATTGAAAAAATCGGGGGTCTTGGCGAAGGCATTGAAGGTTTTGCGTGGAGAAATTTAGGGTACGAAACATTGGGGGTTTTGAGGGTAAAGAGAAGAAGGCAAAAGGTTTGGTTTTGGGGAAATGAAGAGATAAGGGAGAAAAGGGAGGGGAAATTAGGGATTTCATGCTTGAAATAGAAGTGGGTAACATTGATTTTTGAGATATACTAAAAGTGGGGAAGATGGAGAGGCTCATCTCAAGGGCATTTGCATGTTGAAAGAGTGAAATTTGGCAAGTGGCGCTTCCAATGAATAATTCTAGGGTTTAAGAGAGAATTAGGGTTTTAGCGTTTAAGTGACATAGAATCTGATTCTCCGCCCTAACACTCCGCTTTACGTCAGCAGACTACCGCCGGCGAAGCCTAAAGTACCATTCAAAGGGTTTGGACCGGTTTATTAGGCCCATAAAAGTTATACTCTGGACCCGTTCAAAATCTAAGTTGGGTCAATGCTCGGTCCAACTTGCTTTCAAGTTTATTTTATTTTGAGATAAAGGTGAGATTTAGTTCTTGTACTTTTATAAAATATTTTATGTGGTACTTAAAATATTAATTTATGTATTATTTAATATTTTTATTTTTTATAAAATATTTAATGTAGTACTTGTACTTTGAAAATGTCCGATATGATATTTGAACTATCAATTTGTGTATTATTCGGTACCTGTGCTTTTATAAAATGTCAAATGTGGTAATTATAATTTGAAAATATTCAATCTGATATGAAAACTATCAATATATATTATTATGGTACCTAGAGTTAACACTTTTAATAAATGCTAAATCAAAAATTCAACATGGGCACTTTGATCCAATGTTTGTTCCTCTATCGATGTATACGAACCAGCCCCTTCGATCGATTCCAATGATGTCGCCTTATTTTCGTTCGGCGCAACATCCACATTACAAGCCATTTGGTACCAAATTCAAGCCATCCCCAAATCGTTTTTCGGGGTATTATTGCCTCGAGCTTCCTCCTTTTCATGTCGTATGAAATTTCGGTTGCCTGAGCCTTGCTACCGTTGTCGAATGAGAATGAATGAAACTCCCCGAATTCTTCGGTTGGCACTTTCTCTACAATGGCCAAAAAGTGTATTGGCACTTCTACACTTCCATTCACTGTCGGTTTAAGCTCCATGTTCGTGCTTAGCTCATCTGTCAGTTCTACTTTTACAGTTAGATTTGTTGCTATGTCACTTGGATTAGAGACCACTTCAACTATGTTTAATTCCTCCTCATGGTCTTCAGTTACAAGCTCAGGTTGAATCTCACCGTAATTCTCATCATGGTCATCGGTTCTCTTGATCCAAAATGTGAGCGTTAGACATGTCTATGAGAAATATTTACCTCATGGAATGCAAATGAATAGAAATGCTAAGACTCCTAGCAAATGCATGACATGATATGATATGTTGTAATAATTATTTATGTTTTTTTTATAGATTTTTTGTTTTCTTTAAGAAAAATCGTTAAAGTGTCATACATCCATAATATATAAACTTCTCAACATATTCGATAAATTTTGAGGTCGAAGTTTTATCTCTTGACTCCATCAAGAACCGCGTGAAGTTTACGAAATGAAAACACGTCGTCAAATTGGACTGTGTGTGTGGTACACAATCACCTAGCAAAAATAAAATGAAATTTTACCACCAGTAAAGTTTAAATCCCGAACTCTAAATAGTAAACTTCTATGGGAAGAATGGAATCGTTGACCTAAGCACCCATTCAAGCAAACCAAAGATTATAAAAAATTAAAAAAAATTACAAGGGTGGTTGAAGGGTTACAATCAATGGACGTTGGGGTGTACAAGGTTGCTACGAAAAGCCATTCAACTCATCTCATTAGGTCAAAAGCACAAACACCCAACACCAATGCAAATATATGCAATGAATCATCAAATTTTGGTCACCTCTTTTTTAGTAAACAACAAATGGACCCCTTAGACTGTTTGTGTTAGTCACAATCTCATCAACTTCCAAATCTAGTTTCTTTTAGTTTAATTACAAGCATTAAGAGTTGAGGTAAAGTTGATGGGTTTCTTCACGTTTTGGAAATCCAAGCAACTACGAATGATTCATGCATGGTGGGTGTTTAAACAATGGTAGGTGAAATTCCTGCATCTTTTGAGAGACGACAATAAAATTGCAGATTGTACTGTAAAGGAGGCAAAGGGCGTTCTTGGACTTCTACGCGTTTTCGTGGATCCTCCTACGGAAATTTCTGGAAGAGGATATCCGTATTTTAAACGGGCTTAAACTATTTTTCAAATTCTCTCAAATTTTAAACAGATTTTTAAATTTATACGAGTAACCGGACTCATGAATAGTTGTAATAGGTCCTAAAGAGGAATTATCACGTAGTGTCAAGTTTTGTGGTTTAACTACTGAATTCTGAATTGGTTTAACAAAGAGATTGAATGAAATAAGAGAAAAGGTTGGGGTGTTGGAGTGGGTGTCCCACTCGACCTACGTTGACCGAAGTAGCTGGCTGATGGCATGGCCATGTGGTGCCACGATGTGGTGGTGCAGGTGAGCCGGTGAGGTTTGGTTAGGGTCGTTTTGACACCCAACCCAAAAAAGCATCTCTAGAACCTTAGAATACCTAACCCACCGCCAACAAAAAGCCTGCAAAATGCTTTTGACTCGTTTTAGATACAGTCCAAATGTTTCAACATACCTTTTCCCTTTAACCATTAATTAAACCCTCCACCCACCTACTTTGGGTTTTAATAATAAAAGTATTAGGCACTAAAATATGATTGGATTTTAACTCGACTAACATTGATATTATTGTCAGCATAGAAAGACGTGAGTTCGAGTGAATTAAAGTATATTATTCTCCTATTTAAAGGTTGATACATATATAAAAAAAATAAACATATTACATTTATTTGCATATTGGATTAATATAATTGTTTCTGTACGTGATATCTAATGTAAAATAGTGTTAATTCAATAATGTTGTTATTAATTTTTTAAAATCGAATCAAATCAAAATTTCTTGTATAAAATCGCACAAAATTAAAATTCATGTATAGTTTTTATATTTATCCCTAAAATAAAATAACATTTAGTTTTTGAATTTGACATTTTTTTGGTCCATGTTAGTCTCAAAACTTGATAGCTTTTCTCAATTTGGTCCCTAAATTTAGATTCTATTAACGTGTGATACTACGACACTTTGAGATTGTATCGCGTTTCTTTGTATATATAATTGTAATTTTAGTTTTTATATCATCTTTAAAATTTTTAAGTGACGATATGACACTTTAATAAAGTGTCACGTCTTCACACCTAAAAAAAATCCAAATTTAGGGACTAAATTAAAAAATTTTACTAAATTTAAGGACTAATTATTAGTTTATCCCAAAACATATAATTGTTGTTGGAAGTTTGGTAAGAGTGAAAACAGATGTTCCAAGGAAACTAGAACCCAATATATATATAATTTCTCGTTCATTCATGTTCATCGACCGACATACCCTCCCTCTTATATTAACACCCCCCATTCCTGTTGGAGAAACACCATTAACACAAAGAAAAGACTTTCACATCATATATCAGAACCAAAATATTTCCCCATTGTATCACCATGCGAGGACGACGACTAACCCTAAAGCTCACTTTATCACTTTCTCTCATTACATGCTTCCTTTTATCATCATCCTACGGCCAAAACTGTGCCAAGCATTCATTTCCCAACAATCGTGTCTTCAAAACATGTTCTGATCTTCCTGTTTTGAACTCATTTCTTCATTTCAACTATGATACTTCATCAAGCAAGCTCGAAATAGCATACAGGCATAGTGGAATCGGATCATCTAGATGGGTTGCATGGGCTATAAACCCGACATCAACAGGTATGGTCGGGTCACAAGCACTTGTTGCTTATCAACAAACAAATGGTACTATGAGGGTTTATACATCGCCTATTACACAGTACCAAACACAGTTGCAAGAAGGTGAGTTGAGCTTCAATGTGTCTGATCTGTCTGCAAGTTATGAAAACGATGAGATTATTATATTTGCGACTTTGGGTCTTTCGAACAATGGTACCATGTTGAATCAAGTTTGGCAAGAAGGGGGCCTTAATGGAAATATCCCACAAATGCATGTTACTTCCGGTGCTAATGTTCAATCCATGGGTACTTTGAATTTGGTTTCTGGTGAGGCTGGAACAAGTAATGGTGGTGGTTCAAAGCTTAAAAAGAGAAACGTAAGTGAATGGCTTTGATTTTTTTCTCAATTTTAGTCATCAACATTTATATCTTTTATCAATTTAGTCTTTAACTTATATCTTTTATCAATTTAGTCTTTAATTTTTTGAGCTAAATTTCACCTCAACTTTTTAAAAGGAGTTGAATTGTTGTTTTCTAACAAAAATACCGGCTAAAACTTTAAAATTTTAAGTGTAAACTACATTAGTAGTCACCTCTTTCTTTCTTTTTTTTATTGATCATCCAAACTATTAAAAATTACAAAATGGTCACTCCACTATCTAATTTTATTTTTTTATCGCATAGCAATATTATATCTTTAGGTGTTTTCATTTTTATGTTAGCCCGTTGGTGATTTAAAAAGGACAAAATTGAATAGTTAGATGACTATTTTGTAACTTTTCATAGTTGGGTAACCTATATTGTAGTTTACCCAAATTTTAAATATAGTAGCCCACATAACCATTCACATTTACTTCATGCTATGTTTTATAAAAAAATTATGAGCTTTTTATAACTTTTTTTTTAATTTTGAATTTTTTTTATTTTTATAATTTATAATTTATTTTTTTGACATAACACATAAGATCATTTGTGTCATGTCAGCACGATATATAAGTGGACTGCCACATAATTGTCATACCAACCTTATTAAAAATTAATATTTTAGTCTATATTTATTTTAAAAAATATTATTCGAATATTTCTTTTTTATAAATGAAGGTTAAAATTAACTAAAATAATAAAAAAGTCAAATTAATAAAAAAAATTGTAAATATTGAGAACTCCATCTGATATATGCCTTTTTTCAAATTGTAAACATGATCAAAATATTACAGATACATGGAGTGTTGAACACAGTGAGTTGGGGTATATTGATGCCTATGGGTGCTATAATAGCAAGGTACTTGAAGGTATTCAAATCTGCTGATCCAGCTTGGTTTTATCTCCATGTTTTGTGTCAATTCTCGGCTTACGTCGTTGGGGTTGCTGGTTGGGGTACTGGACTTAAACTCGGTAGCGAATCCGTTGGTATTCAATTTGATGCTCATAGAACCATTGGGATTATCCTTTTCAGCCTCGGAACACTTCAGGTAAACACATATATATAGTGGTGAGCAAAACTTAATTCGATTTGAAAAAATTAATTTTTTTGATGAATTTCGAGTTAGTTGAATCTAGTTATTCGAATCAACTCGCATAAGTAATTCGGTTTTTCTAGTTTGAGTTGAGGTGAATTCTACCACTTGAATAATTCGAATAACTCTAATAACAAATTGATGTAAATACCCTTGGATAACAATTTTGAAAATGTGCAAATTAGTCCTTCTCAAAAAAATATTTATAAAATATTGTTCTCCAAAATTTATAATATTTATAAACTCAAAAAAATAAATTTATTAAAAAAATTAAATATATATGCTAGCAAGATTTCAATATATCCAATTTAATTTTGCTTAAATTTAACTCAAACAAATTTATTCGACTTGACTCAACTTGAAATTTTTTTTAGTCTAGTTATGATGATAAAATTGGACTTGTCAATACAATTAAGTCGAAATTTTTTCACAATTTGACTCGATTCGATTGAATGTTGACCCTTACTCTTAATCTATTGCTTGACCCTCCAAATGGAGATTTGCTATTTTAGTTTCCTATAAAAATGATTAATTTATGATAAAATTATACTTTAGTCCTCTAAAAATAATTTTTTTTAATTCACTCCTGATAATTTTTTTAGGTATTTGCATTGCTTGTAAGGCCAAAACCAGAGCATAAATACAGATTGTACTGGAATATATATCATCATTTGGTGGGATACACAGTGATAATCCTCAGTGTGGTCAACATATTCAAAGGATTCGACATATTGGAACCTGAGAAGAAATGGAAGCATGCTTACATTGGTGTCATCGTGGCTTTGGCATCTACTGCTGTCTTGTTGGAAGCTTACACATGGTTCGTCGCAATGAGGAGGAAAAGGTCGGAAAGTGAAGGGAAACTGCCGTATGGCGGCGTTAATGGTGGTGAAGGAAATGGGGTGTACGGCCATGGTGTTAGGACACAGCAGGCATGATGTTGGACCCTCTGCTGTTAGTGTTATTATTTATGTATGTATGAGATTTTCAGAGAGAATTTAGAAGTAGGGACTTATTATTCTTTTGATACTCTTGTAATAGTTTAATTTCTATTTTATTCTACATTACCTCTTTAGATCCTCTCAGTTTCGAGTTTGAGCAAATCGGTCCCTCTCAAGAGTAATTTAACCTCTGTTAATTTGGGAAATGAACTACATAATATTAATTGGTGTAATAATAAATTTGACCCTCAACTTTTACATATTTTTATTAATTTAATCTTGATTCTAACAAATTAAACTAATTTAGCTGTCAATGTTTATATAAAAATAATTTAAACTTTAGAAAATATATATAATGTATAAAGTTGCCAAATCATATTGTGCCATATGTGTTAAATATATTTTATTTAATTTTTTCTTTCTTTTATTTTTTTATTATTTAAAAATAAATAAATTTAATTAATTAATTAGCCTTTTCAATTTTATTTCTTTCTTTTTAATCTTTCTTCTTTTCTCCTCCTCCTCCTAGCTTTATCACAATCACCAATGTCAAACTCCATTTAGGCCGTTGTCGATCCACCCAGTGTCGTTCACACACCTCCACCAAATGATAAAATAGCGTGGTGGAGGCGTGTGAATGACGTTGGGTTGGAGCTTGAGTGGCGATGGCAGTGGCTGCTTGAATGGAGTTCCGCTGTGATAATGGTGAATGACGATGGTGATGAAGCTAGGAGAAGAATAAGAAGAAGAAAGATTAAAAATAAAGAAATAAAATTGAAAAGGTTAACTAATTATTTAAATTTATTTAATTTTTTAATTAATAAAAATTAAAAGAAAATAAAATAGAATTTAAATTAAATATTTTTTATTACACATGGCACAATATGATTGGTCTTTTAATACGTCATAGATATTTTATGGAGTTTAAATTAATTTTATATATTCTTTTTAATTTTCTTAGATTTTCTATAATTTTTTTTCAAATCAGGATTAATTTGACAACATGTGTAAATATTGAGAGCTAAATTAGTTTAATTTGCTAGAATCAAGACTAAATTAACAAAATATGTAAATACGAAAGCCAAATTTGTTATTATATCAATCAATATTATGTAAAATGGATCAAAAATAGTAATGTTGTTATTAATTGTCCTTAATCACTAATTTTTAAAATTGACAAGAACTAAATTGCTTTATTTTTTTTTTCAAAAGGGCCAATTTGCTTAAACTCAAAATTGAGAGAACGGATTAAAAAAAAAAACAAAACCTTAGCCACTTGGTGACTTCAACAAAAAATTGTAAATAATTTAGTGACCTATATGAAAACTTTTAAATAATTAAATGATTATTTTATAATTTTTTAAAGTTAAGTAACAAAAACATAAATTTACTAATAACTCAGTGACTATAGATATAGTTTACCCTAAACAAAATTATTCAAACTAAACTCGAATAATTCAAGTTTATTTTGAGCCAAAATCAAGCTTAA
The DNA here is from genome assembly GCF_007990345.1 of Gossypium hirsutum. NCBI lineage: Eukaryota > Viridiplantae > Streptophyta > Magnoliopsida > Malvales > Malvaceae > Gossypium > Gossypium hirsutum. The sequence continues at coordinate 66,360,366 of NC_053442.1, read as the reverse complement.
AGATTACATTTGATTACTCCATTAGAACTAACGAAGTTTAAAATTTAAGAGGATTTAAATAAAAATATTAAACTCGATAAATTTACCATCCAAAGGTAAAGTGACCCTAACTTCCTTAAAATGAAAAATTATTATTTTTAAAGCCCAAATATTATATAAAATTTTAAGTTATTATATAGCAAAAAAAAATGATAGAATTTTAATTTAATTCTTTTGAAAATCATAAAAATATAAGTTAATACAATGGTACCATTGCATTTTAACTCTCATAAAATATACAAATTAATATCAGCTCCACTAAAAAAATTTCTGACTTCACCCCTACAATCCAACCCTTTTTGATAGTTTTCTAATATTTATATTATAGTCCTTGCCTATATTGAGAGCTGATGAAATATCCTGCATATATAGTCTTTGCCTAAATTGGTGAACTTGCAGCCACCAAAAAGAAAAACACAAAGCAAGTTGAATTTAGAGCCAACACTTAGAAACTATGTAACTGGATGCATATACAGAATAGTCATTGTAATAAGTTAAACCAGCTTGTATTTCCATTTCAACTTCAGTTTAGTTTTGAGGTTAGCATCGGAAAAGACGGTCCTATGACAAAATAAACAAGTACACCTAGATGGTTCCGGGGCTAACGGCATAACTACAAAATATCCTTGCCATCATAAGCCCCATCCTACATTTTCATTTCGACCATACACAAGCAAACTAGCTTTAAAGCTTTCGAATCTAAAGAACTCGAATGCACAAAAAGAACCTACATAACAAAAGAACCGCGTACTAAAGAGAAAAGGGTCGTCACTATTTGTTCTACCTGCGAGAAACAAGTTCGGGAATTAATGGCAGAACGATATTAAAAGGGCTTGCATCGCATTCTATGATAATGAACTTATTCGAGTGTTGATACTAACCAGTTAATACTAGCAGACATATATCAGAGATCTTAAGACTGCTTAAATAAATGATGTCGTAGTAGCGTCTCCCGTACGCCCATCACCGATATGCTTTCGCATCCAAGAAGTTCACGAAGATTGGCATCACACAGTACCACCATTGAATTCGACGGATCCTATAAATATGCAGTTGAAACATGAGATGAAAAAAAATCAATCTCGGGTAGAAGTACAGTCAGTTTTTAACGGATGAGAAGTTTTAACAAAAAGGACCAGTTTGCTTTTTGATCTAACATATCGGGACTAACTGGCCCATTTTTTGAGTAAAAGGGGGCAAAATGCAACCTGACCCCTAATATAGGATCTTCCATGGGAATTTTACCCTCAATCACGGCCACGATAACTAATCAAGAGATGCACAAACTTAAGTACAAGCCACATACCTCCAAACGATTAACCTTTATGTACTCCCAAACACGATTTTCTGCCTCGGTTGCTAGCATTTCTCTTCCTCCAGTACCCAAAAACTTGGCAAGCGCCTCGGATATTATTACAGGTTTGGGCCCTGGTTCAACACCTTCAGTGGTGGACTCGACTTTTACCTTCCCTTTTCTAGTTTGACTCGATTCCTCTGCAAATATTAGCAAAATTATTAACCGACTCGTCATAGAACAAAAACATATTGCAGATATCGAAACATACTTGAAGGATCGAGGGGGGTAATATGTTTTGCCAGCAGCTTGTTCATCTTGAACATATCAGTGCAGTCAGTCTCAAACACCACACGTAAGGCATCATCGCAAATGATCTTTCTCTTGTTACTCGGATCTTGCAGGCTGTTTTTCCTTATATATGCCCATAGCTGCTTGACAATCTAAATCAAACAGATGCATGTAAGAATAGCAACATTCAGAAATTAAAACTAAATACAGTAATAAATTTGGAGAAATCAACCTCAGTCCTCGGCAAAGCTGGCTCGCCGACAATGGCTTGAAGTGCCGGTGAAACACTACACACTTTGTTCAAACCCCCTGATCCACCTCTTCTTTTAGGTCCAACCGGAGCACTGCGATAACAATATCGAAAAGAAAGACGAATACGTTAGCTACCGATTAAGCTTAATCGACATTCCTGAAGAAACATAACCAACAACAAACCAGGATATTCAGCTAATATAAACCCTAATGTGCACCAAATCAGTACTATGAACGGGTAAAATTGGTAAAAATATTTTGGAATTTTCTCATTACCTTCATGGTAATATAAACCCTAAATCCCTAAAAAGGGGGAGATTACACTAACGATCCTAAACTCTTGAGAAGGAAAACCCAAATTCAGTAGCACAAAACTTACAAAAAAAGGCTAACCTTTTTGTAAAAACAAAACAAAACCCCCAAAATCCTAATTAATAGACCCTAAAAAATCAATCTATTTTTTACATAACCCCACACGCAAAACCGAAAAATAGGACGAAGCATTGAGAAAAAGGCGGTAAACCTTTCTTTAGGGACTTCAGTAGTGGCAATGCTAGCGGCATTTTGAGTGAAAACTTCGGCTTTGGAGGCAACCGGCTGGGGCTGCTGAAGCTGTTGAGGTTGCTGCTGCTGGTGATGGTGCTGGCGGTGATGGGGGTGGTGCCGCTGCAATTGTGGCTGAAGCTGCGGCGGTGGTTGAGCTGTGAGAGGAGGATGTGGTTGACGGAAGTTGAGTTCATGAGAAGGAAATTGTGAGTGATGTTGAAGGGCAAAATGGGGAGGAAATTGGGGATGATGATGATGGGAAGTGAATTGAGGGTGTTGTTGGAGGTTAAAATGGTCCTTTGGAGGTGGCTGAGCTTGGGTTTGTGGTGGACTGAGGAGGAGGTTGATCTGGTCCCTAATAAAACCAGCTTTATGAGAAAGGTCAAGACCTAACTTGGTTTCAAGCTGTTGAACGACGCCGTTTAAGTTGGTGGCGACGCTAGGGTCCGATTGCCGGAGTAAGTTCTCCACACCTCTTGCTATTTCTTGGTCCGACACCATGGTTTTCTTTCATATAATGACAACCTTTTTAACTGCGACCAAACCAACCAAAAAAAAAACAAGACAAACAAACGTTTCTCTCTTCTCTGTTTGTCTCTATCTCTCTCCAGCTGCTCTGTCTTTCTCTATTCTCTCTCTCTTTATATTTATTAAAATGACCAAAATCTCCCTCTTTCTCTACTTTTTGTTTAAATTTATACGAAAAGACGCTCCTGCCCTTCATGATAGACGCTTTGAAGTGTTAAGACGGGTAAATTACATTCAATGCCATTGAACTATTAATAAGTTTACATTTTGGTCACTTAACTTTAAAAGGTTATAAAATAGTTATTAAATTATTTGAATGTCTTCATTTAAGTCGTTAGATTGTTAAGTATTTTTTAAAGTCTAGCTGGAAATCTTCGAGCCACGATTCAACGATCAATACAATAGAATAGTACCCATCGATGAGTGGAAGAATATACTTTAGATCCAAGTTGATCTGATGGTTGGTGTTAGAGATCGGAGAAGAAATATATTCGAATTTTGGTTCATAGATTCATAACGTTAAAAGTTGTTTCATGAAAAAAAACTAAATTGTAAAAGAGAATGGGAAGTTTACCCTTTCGATTGGAGAAGGCCATATAATGGTAATTTTAATAATCCAGTGATTTAAATGATAAATTTTAAATAATTTAGTGGAAATTTTGTAACTTTTTGAAGTTAAATGACTAAAATATAAAGTTTTAAATAGTTCAATTACATTAGACGCAATTTACCCTTATTTTAAATGTACGAAGTGATTCTAGTATTTGCACATTTTGAAATTAATTTCTTGATTTTTTTAATAATTAAACTTAAATCGACAAATTATTAAAAGATTTTCATAAACTTGAATTAATGATATTCTAAAATAAATTTTTACTCGTATGGTTAATTGAAAACTAGGCGAAAGCTATATGATTGAGTCTTAGTTCGATTAGTATAAATATTATTGCCAATGCAGGAGAAATTGAGTTCGAGTGTATTAATGCACATTATCCCTTATTTATGGGTTAAAGATGGACTATGAGTGATTTTAGGTATCGTGTCCAAAATAACTGATATGACTATAACTTATAACGAGATCATTAAAAAAATGTACCTAATTTTTAAATTAAAATTGTCATCATGGGGGAAAAAATTTCTAAAAACTATTTTATTATTTTAAAATTTAAATCATATGTAAAAAAGCGAGACATTATTTTATTGCATAAAAAACAAATATAAAGTCAACTCATAACACCAATCCAGTTAACTATTTATGATCAATATAGATGAAACTGTTAATTTTACCATATTTCTCGAATTATAACTCGAATTTTAAATTGGTTTGCAAAATTTAAAATATTCTAGTTGAGGTTTCATAATATCAGTACTGTGTCGACCATGTTCTTCCTTCAACCTCACCATTAGCTTGAGCTTTAAAATACAACTCAAATTTGGTATGAAGCATATTTAAATTACGAGTCAAATTGCAAACACATATGTATCTATCGCATGAATATCTCGGATTTGAGTTGTCAAGGAAAAAAAAAAGAACGACGTATTCTTAAATTTTAATGGTTAATCTTTTTACTTTAACATGTCAGACTAAAGTTATCCATACGATAGGTATACTCGTGTTCACAAATACATTTTTTAAATGTTACACGAGTGATTTAAAGCGGCATTCATTTAATATAATTAAATATCTAATTGATACGATATTAATACTTTAAAATTAAATTATAATATTTTTTGAAGTTGAATAATTAATTAAGTTTTCTATAATTAACCCTAAATTATAATATCACCATATTAAAACACATATATGAATATTTTAAAATTTGGCTAAATAAGCTAAATATATCAGTCTTTTTAATTTGTCAGATAGGCCTTTTTTTTTCAAGAGTTAGAGAAATAGGTCAAATTTAGAGATAGTGTGTGAAAAGTTCGTCCAACTGCTATTATTTTCCGACAATTACAAAGAAAATGTGTCCTGTGGACGTATTAAAAAAAAAAGCAGCCTATTTTACCAATTAACTTTTTTCCGATATATTAGGCTAATTTAACCTTAAAATTTATTATATAATAGAATTATTAATGAATTATACAATTCATATTCTTTATAAATAGAAAATACAAATATATTAAATTTATTTGAGAGAAAGGTTGCTGTTGGGGGTAGAATTGTACTTACACAATGGTGCTTCCTTCCTTTTTATGTTTCCCCCGCTTTAAACTGAGTTAGAATGACAAGACTGACCTTCTTGTATTTTGTTTCTATAAGAGCAAAGGCCAAGGTGGAGTAAGGGGTAGGAATGTAACTTCGAGTAGCGTTGCAGGTAGGTATCTAATTTTTGAAATTAAAGGGAAAAAAAAGTTAAGGGAAAAGGATAAACATGAAAAATCATTTTCAAAATATTTTTGAATTTAAATTAAACTGTCTTGTCCTTAGGGACAGAACAGGCTTTAAATTCTAGATACCTTTTTCTATTATTATTATTATTATTATTATTAAATTAGATTCTTTATCCGAAGGTTAAATTAAACCTAAAGTCACTAAACTATTTATAATTTTATATTTTAGTCACTTTAACTTCAAAAGGTTACACAATGATGGTTGAATTATACGAAAATTTTTATATAAATTATTAGGCTACTAAAATCATTATTGTATGACATTTTCTATTCCCGTCGCCTATAGATGATAAAATACTACACAGATTTTTGTACTATAATATATAAAAAATTAAATGATGGTAATAACTGGATCAAAATTCAAAAATTAAAATAATAACTAAGTTCTTAAAAAATAAAAAGGTTTTTTGGTTTTTAAACTTGGCAACTGGGTTCACTTTGGTAATTGTGCATTTTTTTTTCACTTTAGCACTTGAACATGATAATTAGGTCCATTTATATCCCTGAACTTGAAAATTATAAAAGTTTAATTACGTGACACCCTGAGATTATGTCAAATCATTACTTAAAGATTTAAAAGTTTATATAAATTTTTAGGTGTTGATGCGGCACGATCTGAAAGTATCACGTCCAATGTTTTAATAATTATCGGTCTTATTCTAGTAACACTGGTCACATCATCAAAATGTTGACAAAATCCAAGTCTGGGGACCAAAATGAATTTAATTTCCAAATTTAAAGACCAAAGTAGACCAAAAAATTTTAGGTACCAAAGTGCATCTAGTTGCGAACTTTAGGGCTAAAATTTATATATAAAGATTAAAATTTCAATGCTGAGATATAGACTTAGCCCAAAATTCCCTTGCATGGGGCCTAAAGAAAGTTGCACAAATTGGGCTTTCAATAACCGGGAAATGGCCTAAGGTCCCTAACTCTTATCATAGAGAGAGGCCATCATCATCAGCGGGACATGCGAAAGCCATGGCGCAAGTTCTAAACCTAAACTCTCTCGGTTCATCTTCATTGTTTACGACCCGACCCGAATCATCTGGTTTACTGTCTATCAACGCTTCCCGCACTCAACATGTTGGCCGAAACTGGAGCTCTTTGGTGCTCAGGCTCAAATGCAACGGCAGATTTTGTTGCCTTTTCTCAGATAACCGCAGAGAGGTAGTTACCACCACAATTCAACACATTTATCCCTTTTGTTTCTATATTTGATTCTGGATGTTTACATGTTTTGGCTGCAAAATGAATAATGATTTTGGTTTAGGGCTTTAGGCAGGTTGGAACTTGGAAGTTTATCCTGTTTGTAGCTGATAGTTAATGAATTTGTTGGATACATTTATCCTATTTGTTGTACGTTTATCCTCTTTTTTTTTCAGTAGTTTATGTAATTACTTGACGAGTTCTATGGTTCAGATGGCTTCGAAGTATGATTCTTTTTGGGTTTTGTTGAGTGGGGGTTGATTCCTTCGGGGGAAAACTATGTGAAGGGTCATCCATTTGGAGTCAAACAACCTCTCAACAGCTCGGTATTGTCCCCAGGCTGGGTCGGGACATTGCGGAGAGCCCAAGGGCCTGAAGAGGCTGTTGGGGCTTCGGTTCACAGAGTAGGAGTGTCTTGCTAGGTTGTACCATGCGTGTTTGGGAGACAAAACTCCGGTCTGAATTGCAAACAATATTGACCTGTTGAGGGGCACATTTGTTCTGAACAGACGACACTTCAGACTTTTCCGGAGGAAGTCAGCCTCCCCACAACATGTTTTTTTTTCTTTTTTGGCCAGACTCCCCGCAACATGTTTAATGATGCATTTTCCCAATTAGACTTATCTTTGCCACCACAATTATATACATTTATCCCTTTTTCCCCTTTCTTTCTATATTTTATTTTGGATTACTACATGTTTTGGCTGCAAAATGAATAAATATTTTGGTTTAGGCAGGTTGGAACGTGGACGTGTATCTTGTTTTGTAGCTGATAGTAAATTTTTTGTATGCATTTAATCCTATTTGGTTTTTCAGTAGTTTATGTAATGTGAATTTGTTGTACGTTTATCCTATTTGTTTTTCAGTAAATGTAATTACTTGATGAATTCCTTTGTTCAAATGGCTTCAAAGTATGATTTTTTTTCATGTTTTGTTGAGGGGAGTTCGACTCCGTCAGGAAAGTCTGAAGTGTGGAGCCAAACAACCCCTCAACAGGTCAGTATTGTTTCGGGTCTGGGTTGGGGTTTTGTCCCCCTGACTTTGCAAAGAGCTTGAGTGCCTGAAGAGGCTGCTTGGGGTGTGGGTTCACAGAGCAGGAGTGTTTCGCTAGGTTGGACCGTGCTTGGCTGGGAGATAAAAGCCTGGTCCGATCCGGGGACAATATTGACTCATTGACGGGCCCGTTAGTTCCAGACGGACAACACTTTACAAACTTCTCTGGAAGGAGCCGGCCTCCCCTCAACATATTTAATGATGCATATTTCCCAATTGTACTCATCTTTGCCATTCATTTTGGTACTATCCAACCGAAAACTATAGAAGTAGATATTTCAGAAAGATTGAAGGAGATATGGAGAAAGGGGAGGAGGAGTAGGCAGTAGAATTTAGTAAAATTGTTTCGTGACTATCGTGCAAGTTGTTGCTCTGTTATATATCAACTTGCATAACTTCTTAGTAGACTGGACCAAGACCCAACAACTTGGCCTGTAACAACCGTAATCGTGCTCGACACTGGATTGGATAATTGGACTGTGATTTGTCCCATATAACAAGTTTTCCTGTGTGGTTGCAGGAACAAGCTAGAAAAGCATTAGAAAGTGCACTTGGTGGAAAGAAAACTGAATTCGAGAAGTGGAACAAAGAAATTAAAAGAAGAGAGGAAGCAGGTGGTGGGGATAATGCTGGTGGCGGAGGTTGGTCTGGATGGGGTGGAAGATTTGGTTGGTCCAATGGCGATCATTTTTGGCAAGAAGCTCAACAAGCAAGCCTAGCTATTCTTGGTATTATTGTCATGGTACGATGTTTACTTTTCCTTTTTGAAATGGTTATTTATATATCATCATTCCGAGAGACGCTGCTACTCGGTTTTGCTCCGGCACATAATGTTGTTCTTTGTTTCATTTGCTAGTATCTTGTAATTGCAAAGGGGGAACTATTGCTGGCTGTCATCTTCAATCCATTGCTTTATGCTTTGCGAGGAACCAGAGACGGATTCTCCTATGTAACATCAAAAATCCTAGGAAATGGTCCAGTTGATTCTAGCAATACGGTAAACAATGAAGCATATGTTCAAGTTTCTGCTAAAGAGAGTGTTTTGAGAAAATGGGGAAGCAATTGAAATTATATTGCAGGTTTGGACATAACCTTTTTTTGTTCTTTATGTTAACATGTGTGGTCGATGATTATTGCATTTGACCCGTAGTATTCAGAAATACCTTTGTGAAAGTTAATGAATGAGATGTTAGTTAAAATTTACATGTTTCTTCTCTTTACAACATTCATGGTATGGAAAATAAATTTGTTCGTTCTTTCGACATATTTACATAAACTAGAACATAACGACAGACTTGTTTCAGTTGTGCAAGACATGCTGAAATTTAGCACTATTTTACTTATGATTCTCTTTGACCGTTGTATCTATTTACTCGAGCATAGCTAACGTGATTGTTTCTGAACATGCTGTAAATCTTGCTTAAATCGATACTTTTGCACTGTCTGTTTAATTGTCAGACTTGTTTATGGTTTCGGCCTTTGACCCTCGGTTGCTTATGGAGCTTGATGTGGGATGTAGGGCCATGCTAGTTATTTCACCATAATTAAGCTTTGATTTCATTGTTAGACTTCGGATTAATACCTCATGATTGAGGCTTATTACTGTCGTGGCCTGCTTGCCATGGACTACCGGTAGGCTGCAGATGTTATTGTTTTCTCTGCTGACTAGAATTTTAGCTGAGGGGAAGCATGGAGTTATACTACTGGTTGAAACTTGAAATGAAATGAATGAGGGGTTCAACCGGAGGAAGACAATATTGCACCAGAAAGAGAAAAAAGGGTTAAATTTTGCTATTAGTCGTTATATTTGATCAATTTTGATCCTTATATTTTTCGTCAATTTGTTATGAAAGAAAAAAATCAACTTCTTCTCGTAATTTGTAATGGAATGAAAAAATAATTAACATATCTTATTGAGGCAATAAATTATTTTTTATATTAAAATTAAGTTTTCATAGAAGTATAAAAATCTAGTTTTTTATTGAGTAAATTACATCCAAGGTTATTCAACTATTAATAACTTAAATTACAAAATGATCATTGATTTTTTTAAAATATTTTATTTGAATTATTGGGTTGTTAAAATTGTTGTTGTATGGTTATTTTGTTCATACTGTGTATACTTATCGAAAGTTTTTTCTTCCATTCTCTTTCATGAATATGCGGATCAAAAGTTAAATAGGTTTTTTCCTTCGATCTCCAGTATTGTTCATCAGATTGGCTTAGATTCAATAATTTGGAACTCATTAGTTGAATTAAAAAAAAAACTTAACAGCAAAGAAAATTAAATAAAAACTTTTAAATAACTCAGTAAATTAAATGAAGTTAATGAGTCATTTTGTGACTTTTTGAAGTTAAGTGACCAAAATATAAATTTGCTAATAGTTTAATGACTTTGGTTGTAGTTTACCCTTTTTTATTTGATTGCAAAAATGAAACTTTTTTCAATTGTGAAATTGTGCTGGCTCTTACCTCTCCAGTCACTGTGTTTGTGTTCTCAATACATCGACGGCCTGCTGCAGTGAATAATTATCTTGAGCTTTTGCCTCTGCCTAGAGACTCCTCTATCAGCTTCGCCATTAATTCTCTTTTTCTTTTTGGTGGTACGCTTCTTCTTCTTCTTCTTCTTCTTTTTTTAAGTTCTGTTAATCTGTTATTATTATTATTATTATTATTATTTCCTAAAAGATCTTGATAATTCTTGTCGAATCTCCTTATACATCTCTTCCTTTTATCGTTTCCTGATTTAAATCATATAAATTAATTCACGAATTAAAAAAAAAGCACCTCCAAGTTTCGTTATTTTGCTACTATAAATTTTTGCTACTCGAGAAGAATCCTAGATTATTGGCTATGAATTTTTATAAGAACAGTTTTATGTTCTTTTTTCATTTATATTAGGTAAGTAAATGCAACAGACGATCCTAATGCTTGGTATGGAAGTTTGAATCTGGAAATTTGTATTTTGATTTCATTTGCTATGAAAATTGTGAGGATGAAATGCATACATTATACATAATTAAGTAAAATTCAAAAATTAAGCCATTTCAATTCACTAGTAATTAGTTATATAAGAAATCCATCTTTTGAATTTGAAAAATAATCATGAATATATTACATTTACATTTGTTTTATTACACAATTTATAGTATTTTTAAATTCAAATGCATGTTTTGAAATCTGAATTCCTTAACGCAACCTAATAAAATTTAATTTTTTTGATGAAATGGGTTTTATTAGCTGAAACTGAAAGAGTGAAGTAGAGGGAAACAAAGATGAGAAGAAGCAGGAAAGATGGTGATAGCGTAGATGAGGAACGAGACTCAAGACGGCGGAGGATTGTGGATTCTCCTTCTTCACCTGCTGAAGAACCGCTTGTGCCTTACAATGATGATGAAGATGATGAAAGGAGGGTATTGGATCACAGTGGTGGGGCAGAAGAAGTTGGCCGACGGGTTGAAACTGAAGAAGAAGATGATGATGATGACGATGACGATGATCCATATGGGAGAGGATCAATTTTAGACAAATCAAATCACCAGGTTGAAGTACGAAGAGACTGCCCTTACCTTGATACTGTTAACCGCCAGGTAAATGACTTTAAATGTTGATATTTGAGTGGGTATTGAACTTGTCAATTACTTGGTTTTATTTTTCTTTTAAGATCTTTTAAAATGATTATTCTGTCCTGTTCTATAGGTGCTAGATTTTGATTTTGAGAGGTTTTGTTCGGTCTCTTTGTCAAATTTGAATGTGTATGCATGTCTGGTATGTGGGAAGTATTACCAAGGAAGAGGGAAGAAGTCCCATGCTTACACTCATAGTCTCGAAGCAGGACATCATGTCTATATCAATCTTCGAACTGAGAAGGTGTATTGTCTCCCTGATGGATATGAAATTAATGACCCGTCATTAGATGATATACGATATGTTCTAAACCCAAGGTTTGCTCATATCTCATTGCTTTTACTTGCTCCTCCCCTTTTTCCCTTTATTCTTATCCTCCCTTCAGTTTACTTTGTCCCTGCATATGTATGCATAGTGCAACTGTATCATATCATTCTCTGAACATCTAGCTTGCGTGAAGTTTGTGCCGTAATTTACTATGGGTTATCTAGCTTGCACGAGGTTCATGTTTTCTTTAGAGCTTTTAGCTAACAACTGGAAAGGATTTTTTATCTACATTACTCTTTGGTGGTTGATATTTGTTTAGATTTCCTTTCAATTTTAAAGTTTCCTTTGGTGATAAGAGGTCTTTACTTTTGAGGACTTAAGTTTTTTCTTGGGCTCCATATTTGCAGGTTTTCCAGAGAACAAGTTGAACAACTTGACAAGAACAAGCAATGGTCTAGAGCACTTGACGGTTCAGATTACCTTCCAGGAATGGTAATCATCTTTGTTCTCAAAATCAAGGGCACATATTTAAGTAAGTCTTTAATTTTTTTTCCTTTTTTTATTGATATGATCTCATTATTTTTGCATATCTTCAGGTGGGATTGAATAATATTCAAAAAACTGATTTTGTCAATGTCACCATTCAATCTTTAATGAGAGTTACTCCCTTGAGGAACTTTTTCCTCATCCCTGAAAATTACCAGCACTGTAGATCTCAGCTTGTTCATCGATTTGGTGAGCTCACACGAAAGATTTGGCATGCTCGAAACTTTAAAGGACAGGTTGAATCATACTTATAATCATGTTATTGCATGATTATTGTTTTGAAACACATTGATTCATGGTATTTCAAATTACTTGTGTAAACAGGTGAGCCCTCACGAGTTTCTACAGGCCGTTATGAAAGCCAGTAAAAAACGGTTTCGAATAGGTGTGCAGTCTGAGCCAGTAGAGTTTATGTCATGGCTTCTTAATACACTGCATACAGATCTTAGAATTTCAAAGAAAAGTAGCAGCATCATCCATAAGTGCTTTCAGGTTCTAATTAGAACCTTACTGTCATTCTTTTGTGTTTTTATATTTTACACTCCGGTATTATTAGGGGGAACTGGAGGTTGTAAAAGAGACGCAGAACAAAGCTATTAGTGAGAGAAAAGAAGGTGGTGGGGAACACAATGGAGCTCTGAAGATTATGGATGGTGCAACTGAGAATAATAATATTGGTACCGAAACTTACAGAATGCCTTTTCTGATGCTTGGATTGGATTTGCCAGAACCACCTCTTTTCAAAGATGTGATGGAGAAAAATATAATACCTCAGGTATTTTATATAAACTCCTTTTTTTGGGTTCATGCATGGAATCTTTTAAGTTTAGATGACAATGAACTAGGGGGGACCAATGAATGGCAAGGGAAGTTATGGATGCCTTTGATATCAATAATGGTCTTTAAATGTTTTGTGTTTGTTCTGTTGATCAGACAGATAGAAGGAAAATGCTGTTATGAAATAAACTTGGAGTGGAAAACCAACTAGGGAATTTATGATTTCTGATTGCTTTTAGTGTATCGAGGTTAATTTTATTTCTGAATTTTCTTTAGGTTCCTATGTTCAATATATTGAAGAAGTTTGATGGTGAGACTGTAACGACCACTGTTCGTCCTCCAGCGAGGATGAGATACCGTGTCACCAGATTGCCACAGTACTTGATAGTTCACATGCGCCGCTTTACTAAGAATAATTTCTTCAGAGAAAAGAATCCAACATTGGGTTAGTTTTATCATTTATGTTATTGGATATTTGTTTTATCGATCTCTGGAATGTGATCACTACATCTCACAAGACCTACTGCTGTTCTTGTCACTTTATACGGAATATTTCTCTTTTGCAGTTAACTTTCCTGTGAAAAACCTAGAGTTGAAGGACTACATTCCTCTGCCAGCACCGACCAAAGAGAATGAAAAGTTGCGGTCCAAGTATGATCTGATTGCTAATATTGTTCATGATGGTAAGCCTGATGAGGGGTTCTACAGGGTCTTCGTACAGCGGAAATCAGAAGAACTATGGTAATTTTCTAAATAATTAGCATTTATGTGAGTGAAACGCTACAAAATAATGAATAATACATCTGAATTTATGTATTGCAGGTATGAAATGCAGGATCTGCATGTTTCTGAAACACTTCCTCAGATGGTTGCATTGTCTGAAGCTTACATGCAGATATATGAACAGCAGCAGTAGTTTACAAAATTCTATCAACTGATACTATTGGCATACGGTTACTTGCTGTTGGTTCTTCAAGGTTAGTTCTTGCAATTTTTTTATGTGGTTTAGGTGAAGACAGAAAAAAAAAATGCTTATAAAGTGTCTGATTTGCTGTTATGAAGCTGGTTGTCTATCTTCAACAATTTAATTTTTAGTATTAATTTTTACTATTCTGAAGAAACAAGCTTATAAAGTACTACGAACACAAAACTAAATACAATACAATAACCTTTTAAAGGATATCATTTTAACCAGTTCAAACCTGAATTTTAACCTCTTATTCGTTTTATTTCTTTCTATTTTTTTATTACAACTTTTGTGCATATATAGATCTTGAAGGGCCAGGTATATCTGTGTGTGTGTGTTTGTGTGCTAACATTTGCTTCATCACTCTAAGCCATTAGCCATCGGCGGTCAGACTGTCAGACCTCCGCTGGTCATATAGTGGTTCGGACCGTCAGCCCAAGGATAAGAACCTGTTGGCATCCAGTGGCAAATCAACTATTAGCTCTTTCCGACTAAATTACTTTAGCCATTAACAATAACAAATGAAAAAAAGGGAGTGTTTGGAGTAGCTAGATCTGACCTGTTTGATGGAGAGTCTGTGTTGCAAATAACTGTGTTCGAGGAGCCTCTGCTTTCCTAGTAGTATCCCATAATTCTCTTGATCTTCCATTAAAAGGGAAAGTTAAAGCAATAACAACACACAAAACCCATACCAATACACATCTCTTTAAACCCGTTTTTGCTTTATTTGTTAGGGAAACACTCAAAAGGTAGAGTCCTTTATATAGTCATTAGCAGTAGAAGAAGCTGGGTAAAAGTACCATGGAGGCCTTTGTATTAGTAGTCGGATGGTATTTGTCCTCTCTACTCAAAAAATGGACAAAGTAGTCCCTATATGTTAGATTAAAGAGCAAATTGGTTCTCTTGTTAAAAATTTCATTCATATCTACTGTTAAAACTAAACCTTGTATGTCAAAATGAGGTACATGTGGCGTGAAATGTCTGGTTATTCTATCAGCCAATGCAGTTTTTAACAGTAGAAATGGATAAAATTTTTAATAGAAAAAACCAGTTTGCTCTTTACTCTAATGTACAGGGATTAATTTGTTCATTTTTCGAGTGAAGGAGATAAAATACAATCTGATTTCTTATACATGAGCATCTGGTATTTTTACCGAAGAAGCTGCCATTGATTTGTGCCAAAATATCTATGATTTGACTTCTTTGGTTAGCTATATTTTCTACCCATTGATGGACATCTTTGGTATATCGAGACCGCAATGCAATTAACCAATCACAATGGCATTTAGTATATACATTTTGTAAGTTTACAATGAATGTATATACAAGGTTTGAAAGTACTTCGATCCAATTGTATGAAAGCAGAAACTGAAAATGTTCCCCCACCTTATTTGACAAGTTGCATGGGATGGAAACTTTCTTTGTTTGAACCCAAAATTTGGACGGTCTGAATTTTAGTATAGGTGAGTTTTGTCCGGTTATATTTCAATTTTTCGTTTGTTGATGTTTTATATTGATTTTATTTTATAATTTTTCGGACATTTATTTATAAAAATAATTGAATTGTATTTGTAAACTTAATAAACGTAATGGAAAGGGGTTTGGGTCCGGCTTAAGCATAATATTAATATATTTAATGTTTGTTCAAGCTCAGCCTGTCTCGAAATATGGTCTTAAAATTTTGCTTAAACTTGTCCATATTTGTACATGACTAACTTAAACTCATTTTAGGCTCGTTCATATTATTTTTTAATTTTTTTAAAAGATATATTATATTATTTTAATATTTAATAATTTATATATTTTTTATTTATTGAATTTTTTATATAGTCTTTTAAACATTATTTTAATGTTTACATTAGAGTAGTATTCTATATTTAATATAGGATTAATTTTTAATGTGTTTTAAATTATTTAATATATATAAAAGTAACGTAATGCAAAGTATTATAAATTTAAATGTTTAAGCCTGAGCCCAATTCATATTTTAAATGGATTTAACTTTTTTGTTTAAAATTTTTCAAATTTTAGACGGACTTTCGAGTCTGGACGGATAACTCAATCCAGGCAAAAAGATTTGATCTACTCTAAAACTCAAATTTATATTTGTAATTTTTGTATATCTGCCCTAAATTCGAGTTGTGCTATTCGAATTTGAATATGTATTGATTAAATTATTTGTTAGATATTCAAATTCAATAAAGGTTTAATCTAAATTAAGTTTAATTTGTTCTAAACAAGTTGAATTTAAAATGACTTAAATTCAAACGTGAAATGACTTAAATTTGAAGAGTTTATAATTGAAACGATCTAAACTTAAAATGATCTGATTTGAAATTTTATACTCAAAACAACTAAAATCTAAAACAACTCACAAATTTAATTAATTGAAATTGATTAAAAAAGTTACATATAATATAAATAAACACTATTCAAACCCGAAATTGATTAAGTACAGTACATTTAGTTTATTTTTTGTCTTGCATTATAATATCAGCACAATATCTAATTTTACTGACACTACTATTTTTATATTAACAATAAGTAAACGCAGATCCAAATTTCCCTTCTAACCTTAAACATGAAATTATTTATTGTTTACACTAATGAACTGCAAAATCCATCAAATTGTTTTATTAAAGATAAGAGTTGAACCTCGAGAAAGAAAAAATGATAATGAGCTGGTTGTGCAAACCAAGACATGGCTGCAAGAACATTTAATGACTTCATTGAATGAAAGCATGCAGGGCAAGGCGGCAAGCAAACCCCCCATCCCAATCCATCCTAAAAATAAAACCCACTTTGTAATTCCATGAACCACAAGATTTTCATCAAACGGCTGTTAAAGCCATTGCTGCAAATATATGCTCTCTATAAGAACACCTGGCAATAGGCAAAGAGACAGATAAAGGGAAGAATGAAGATGAAGAAGGTGCATAATTTAGCTTTGGGTATGGCGGTTCTGGTGATATTATTGTCGTGGATGGCTTTTCCAGCTCTAGCTTGTTCCTATAATGGCGGCGGTAGTAATAATAAAGGGTGTAAAGACTGCATTGCCGAGCAAATGAAATACGGTTGTCCAAGGTGTGTGCCGCTTCTACGGTGCATGGCACGGTGCTTGTGGGGCGGAAGTTCCAGGTCTAAATGCATGAGGCGGTGTGATTGCGACGGTGGGAAGCCGACACTTTCCGATTGTAAGAAATGCATGTCACGGTGCAAATGTAGTTGTGTTGCTTGAATCCACTCTTTTCATGCAAAACTACGTTTGTATTTGTTGTTTTTTTCTATTCTAAACTCTTTTCTTTCAACTGTTGTTTTGCTTCAAGCTTAATTAATATTGGAATCTAAATTCTATCCTATTTGGTCCATTTTAATCCATCTTCGGTTCGCATTTAATTGTATTTAATTGTAGTTAGTGTAAAAATAACCGTGACGAGATTAGATAACATGATACAAAAAATAAGCTAAATATAACACACCGTATCCAATCACCCATCCAAATCTACCCGTCCAAATCTACCCGTAATTTATAAAATTTTATTTGTATTTATAGAGTATAATTTTACAGAAAAGCTTAGGGTAAAATATATATTTTATACAATACAATAATGAAGTAGAAAAAAACAAAGTACATAGAATTTGATTCACTCCCGTAGAAACCTCTGTAAGCATCTAAACCCTAAATACTCGGCGCAAAACCTCTCCATTTCCGCCCCACCTCTCTCTTTACACACTTCCTCCTCCATCACTTCCACCACTTCATCCCAATCCTTCATCGTAAATATCCCACGCGGCTGTCCACACCACCACTCTCCGTCGTCCTCCACTTTCGTTTCCGATATCCCATCTACTATCTCTTGCAACCCCACGATCCTACGGCTCACTTTCCTCCTCCCTTCCCTTACCGTCGGATCCAAACCTGGTACCGAATCAAGTTTCAGTAAAAGACCCATCAACGTTTCGTTTATCCTCAGCTTCTCTTTCTCCTCGTTCCTGATAGCGTCCACTGTTTCTTGGCGTTGGATCAAGTGTTGCAGACGGTCGGCAGAGGAATTCACGTCTGAGATCTGTTTGTACAGGTTGCGGATGACATGGGCTCGGTAAACTGATTGGATCTTGGTTGCGGCTGCGACGGAGGCGGCGTCGGGGAGGTGGACGGTGATTGGGACTGGGGTTTCGATGGGGATTTCTTTGGGTTGTTGAGGAGAATTTGAGTGGTCGCTGTTGAAAGCGAAGACTAGTGTGGAGGTTGAAGACGATGAGTAGCTGAATTGGCGAGAGGATTTCATGGTTTTTTTTAGGGGATTATTAAGTGACGGTGAAGGTTGTCGGCAACGAGTTTATAAACTGTAGGGGACTGTTGAGTTCAATTTACCCTCTCTTTTTTTTTCTAGCTTTGAATGGTTTCAGCGCCTAATATGCAAATGGGTGGCGTTAGTACACAGCACCGCTTTTTTTTTAACTAAGGGACCCTCCTCTGCTTTTTTCACGATTGGACCCTGCTTTGTATTTATTTTAGTGGAATTATGGTTTTGGTCCTTTTTTATGTTTAAATTTGAAAGTTGATCCTCTTATTTTAATTTGATGTAATTTGTTGGTATATTTATATTGGTTACATTCGGATTATTATATTATTTGGTACATGAGTTGGGTTTCAATAATTAAATTGATATTTAATGAAATAAGTATAGTTTAACGAATATTTGACACGAGTTTACTTATTTGGAACAAAAATATTCATACAGCCTAATGAACCTCTGGTACATGGTACAATCATATGTCAGTGGAAAGTGAATATTATTACACATTGGGCAATTCCAGGTTTCAACAGACATTGAGGGGTTTACAAACAGCTAAACATTCTAAACAATAGGTGTACAACAAGAAAGACCACCAATTCAGTTATGATAATTTCTACTGAAGACCAACAATGGCAGCAGCAAACTACTCGGCTCTTTTTTGTCTCTAAAAACAACAGTGTCCTCAATCTCGTGGTGGAACAACCTTACCGGTGCAGGTTCCGAAACCGACGTTGTAACCATCACCCTGTTTCAGGTTAGACAAATTCAGGTTATCTTTTTATGATTAAACGAATTGGTTCGGTTTTTCAAGTTCAGATCAGAATTGGCAGGTCTAGGTATGAGGGTATAATATTCTAAAACTCCTTCAAATATACAGACTCAGCCTATCAAGTAATTGCATATGATGGGTGATACACGAACTACTAGAATACATTTGCAACTAGTGAAGCAAAGAGAAGTACCTTGCAGCAACCAGTGAAGATTACTTCATCCCCATCTTCCAAGAACTTTCGGGTTGTCCCATTTAACGACAATGCTTTCTGTCCATTCCATGTTAGTTCCAGCAAACACCCAAGAGAATCTGGCTCCTGCTCGAAACACAGACGCTGAACTTTGAGCTAACGTTGCCAGATAATTTACAGTTATTGCTCGAAATATTGAAGATTTGAAAACAGATGCAGCAATGACCCATTGACTATCATAATGCAACTCACGTACACCGACAAGCAACATAGGTCAATACTAAATTCATACAATTAGTAGCATAGCCATTCCCACTGCGATGAAAAACTAACTAAAAATGCCGAAATTTTAATCAATGTGTTTCTTGAACTTCTTTACTTTGCTTTAATATTAGTCACCTATATATAGTTAGAAGTATTGGCTTAAATGAGTGTCTAAGGCAAGCACATATGATATGCCCAAAGACCCCACTTGGCTGTCTTGTTCAGTACGCATCAAAGGTACACTGAATACAAGAGGCACAAGGACAAAGAGTAGTGGATGAAGTTGGACAAATATCTAATGCATATGCAATTACATGATTACTCAGTATGTGGATTGGCATATACATACAGGCCCACTAATGGTCCCAGTTCCAAGCAGATCACCAGGCCTCAGGTTGCAACCATTGATTGTATGGTGTGCTAGCTGTTGAGTCAATGTCCAATATCTGTTACAAAGGTTATACAAATTCAGTAAATGATTCTTTTTGGCCAAGAACTCAGTACACTTTTGAAAATCAGCAAATTAGCATATGTTAAAAAAAGTATAGATAGATATGCAACGTCTTCAGTTCAAGCAATATCAATTTTCTTCAGTTCATTAAGGGAAAAAATGACTCTCATCCAGAAGCACTTTCAAATTAATAAGAGCACTAGTGACTTCGAACTCCTTACAGGTTCTTGAGATTACTTCTTGTAACCACACTTGAATCCTTTTGTCCAGAAGGTTTAATTTGAACCTAGAAGCAAGAAAAAGGTTGCCACAAGAATTTTATAAAATTTAAGCATTTGTAATTCGGTAAAAGTACATGGAGGCCCTTATACTAGGATTTAGATTGCATTTTGCTCCATTTACTTAAAAATTTGGCAAATTAGTGATTGTATATTAGATCAAAGAGCAAACTGGTCATTCTGTTAAAAATTTCATCCATTTCTACAATTAAAAACTAGTCCTTGTTTGCCAACATGAGGTACACGTGGCACGCCACATGTAACTATCTAGTTATTCCATTAGTCAAATAGATTTTTAACAGTAGAAATGGATGAAATATTTAACAAAAGGACCGGTTTGCTTTTTTATCTAAGGTGCAATAACTAATTTGCCCATTTTTTGATGAAAGGGAGCAAAATGCAATTTGACTCCTAGTATAGGGGCATCCATGGTACTTTCACCTTGTAATTCAAGAACAAGAAACTAGGGAAAAGAAGTGTATTAGAGTATAATATGGAAGAATAAGATGAATAGTGAAGTATTCAAAGTCAAATGGGATATATATCTGTTAAGCTGCTAGATGCTACCTCCAATGCAATATCATAATTTTTGGATGTCTTCTCAGCCAAATATGGCAGTGGAGGGGGATCCTGCAATGATAATAGGCCTCTTCAGCTAGTTATATTAAGAATAGTGGCCATTAAAGAGAATAGGGGAAAAAAAGCTCAAATTGCTTTAAGATTTAAGATACCTGCTTAGGAGCATCACATGCGAAAGGCTGTAGAGCATCTAGGGTCACAATCCAAGGTGATATTGTAGTACCTAAAAGATGAGGGAGGAAAATGTAAAGTCCAACTATAACAACCTATGAAGAATCACACAGTCATCCTATGTTACTTAAGGCTAAAGTGTGAGTGTCTAACACGAGTATGTTGAACTGTTTCTATGTTTCTCCGTGTATTTGGAGGGCCTTTTAGGGTCCCTATTCCTACATCCACATATATGTCAGACACGGGTGACATACACTAGTACTTACCAAAACTCTTTCCAAGAAAGGGTCCAAGAGGAACATATTCCCATGCCTGAATATCTCGAGCTGCCAAAACCAAGTTTCTTTTAAATAAGCTATTGAAATTTTGTTGGAAAGAAATGGGGATGATGAAGTGAAGCAACTAAACATAATCATACCGCTCCAATCGTTCATCAAGACAACACCAAAGATATGATCTGCAGCCTCATTAACATCTATAGTTTTTCCTAATTCATTTCCTGGACCAACTACAGTACCCTGCCAGATTAGTAAGGGACCATATAAGAGAATAATTCATGGTGAGGTGCAATAAGAGAATAACATGATGACAATAAAATGAATGGCTGACCATTTCAAGTTCAAAATCTAGCTTCAATGAAGGACCAAAATATGGTGTAGAGTTACCAGTTGGATGCCCTTGACCCCTAGAACAGTGAACTAAGCCAATTAGAACAGCTATGCTAGTATCTCAATCACTAATTAAAAGAAAATGATTCTGAACATTTTGACTGAAATTATATGAAGTTCCATATACTGGCAAAAATATAAGTGGTAAAAGTACCATAGAGGCCCCTGTATTAAGAGTCAGATTACATTTTGCCCCCTTTACTCAAAAAAATGGGCGAATTAGTCCTTGTACATTAGATAAAAGAGCAACTTGGTCTTTTTTGTTAAAAATTTCATCCATTTTTGCTGTTAAAAATTGACCCAGGCAATTACATGTGGCGTGCCACATATACCTCATTTTGATGTACATGGATTAGTTTTTAACACTAGAAATGGATGGAATTTTTAACAGAAGGACTAGTTTGCTATTTGCTCTAACGTATAGAGACTAATTTAACTATTTTTTAGTAGAGGGGGCAAAATGCAATCTGATTTCTAGTACAATGATACTTTTACTGGAATAAGTCATATGAACTTCTAACCTTGGTCTAATAATATCAGTTCCAGAGATGACAACCGAAGATGCTCGTCCATGATATGCAATAGGAAGACGGAACCTGGATAGGGCAGAATAGCCATGCTTATGAGTTTCGAAAATAAGGAAAATAACCCATCACTCTTTCATTTGTTAAAACTTTCAAAAGTAAGATTTACCAGTTAGGTGCAATGGGGTTTTTAGGTCCAACAAATATGGTTCCACAGTTCTTAGCATGATGCATTGATGAAAAGAAGTCTGTGTAATCTCCAATTTCCATAGGAAGAACCATTTCCACTTCGCTCTAAAGATTTCACAACAAAATCGTAAAACAGAACAACTTCACACTGATAACATACTGAAACACACCAGCATATTCTTACCATTGGCACCAGTGCTTTCTGCCTAAACTCCATATTATCACGCAAGGCTGGTTCTGTAGCTGCACAGATCCATAAAAATGGTCAAATTTTCTCCCTTCCAAATATCAAAAAATGAATCTTAATCTTCATTTCAACTGAAAACTACATTAAGCTAAAAACCATACTATTGCAACTTCAATAATACTTGGTCCTAATAACATTCATGCTATCAGCAAAATCATCTTACTCGGACTCGGGTATGAGTATTGAATACAGATGTATGAGTGTCTTATTCATGCTATCAGCAAAATCAAGTATCTTATTCAGACTCAGTACGAGTACTGAATACAGGTATGAGCATCTTATTCATTCTATCAGCAAAATCATCTTATTCAGACTCGGGTATGAGTATTGAATACTTGGTAATAATATTATTCATGCTATCAGCAAAAACCGAAGTAACTTATTCTGTCTCAGGCATGAGCATTAGATACAAGTATGTGCAGGGGCTGGCAGGGGCCTTGCCCCAAATGAAAATTTTCTGTTCAGTCCCTTTAGAAGTAATAAAATTACAGGTTAATCCATGGTAAAATCTCACTTTGGCCCCCCAAAATATGAAAAAAAAAATCTGTTTAGTCCCTTAAAAAATGATAGAAATATAAATTAATATTTCGTACCCATGTTTGAATATAAGTTCAACATAAAGAATCCGAGTAATACAATCATGAAGACATACATGACAATAGCTTTTGAAGAGTATCACGTGCTTCTTTCCAAGCAGGTCGTCCCATAGCTAAAAATTTGTTCAAAGTAGGCTGGCACAAAAACCAATCAAATTACAATCAATTAATTTAATCTTTATAAAACTCCCAGCTTAAGAATTCTTAAGAAACTAAGAGACAGAACTGGAAAACCTGAAGGAAGCAATCGGAACCGGCGAGTAAAGGGCTGTTGAACTGACCGGATTTAGCGATCTCGGAGAGGTCCAAAACGTAGTCACCGATTGCGACGCCGAGACGGGGGAGTGTAGTAGAATGGGTTTTGAATGCTCCGTAAGGAAGGTTTTGGATGGGGAAATGGGAGTCGGGATGGACATGGATGAAGGATTTCAAAGCCATTTTCGCACAGAAATGGGGGGCTAAGGTGAAGGGTGAAGCAAGCTGCGGTGGAGTAAGTAGAGAGGCGAGAGTGAATTAGTTTCCATGAATGTGGCTATTTATAATGGACCTCACATGTGAGGTAGTTGCCGATGCCATCATCAATTTCAACGAAGGAGGAGGACAAGCACGACGCTACCAACTTTTCAACTCAGTCTTTGTACTTCACTGTAAATTTTGTAATTATTTGGTAGGTAGAATATTTGGTAAATTACACCAGTAGTCCTCCAACTATTAATATTATTTTTCACCCAACTATTTAATTTTGTCTTTTTTGTCGACAACAGGCTAACTATGACAACTTTTTAAATTGACATAATTATATTTTAACCCTCAATATTTATACATTTTATCAATTTAGTCTTGATTCTAAAAACAATCTAACCTTCAATATTTATACATTGTGTAACTTGTTCTCTTTTGTAGTTTTACTTTTCTTTGTGGCCCTTGTACCAAAAAAGCTAAAAAAAATAAATCTATCAACTAAATTTAATTAAAAATATACAAAAATAGAAACATCGAAAAATCCAATATAATAATTTTCATCTTTTCTTGTTCTTTTAAAATTAACTCTCGATGTCATAAAGAAAAGCAAAATTACAAAGAGAGAGAGACCAAACTACATAATGTGTAAATGTTGAGGTTAATTTTTTTTAATCAGATTAAATTGACATAATTTATAAATGTTAACAGTTAAAGCAACTATTATATCAATTTTAAAAACTATCCGGTTGCTGATAAAAAGACAAAATTAAAAGTTGAATGACTATTCTGTAATTTGTCATAATTAGATGACAAAAATAAATTTACTAAAAATTAGATAACTACTAATATAATTTATCCAAAATATTTTTACAACTTAAAAACACCTAACAAAATATCAATTTATTAGATCAACCAAATAATAATAAGAAAGACATTGTTTTACGCAACTTGCTCTTCAATGTTTACAAGGACTAAATTAAATTCTAATTTGTTGATTAAGCACGTGATATTAAGACTTTATCTTTCCATCTAACAAATTGGGTAGCCGTTGAGAAACTCGTGTTAGCTTGATGGTTAAGGTGTTCACGGCCCCAAATATGGCCTAAATTTGAGTCGTACCAGTCGTATTGTTGTTAGAGTTCTGTCATCTTCTTATAATTCACAAAAAAAAAAACATTTTGTAGCCACGAGGTTTTATGGATAACATTTTTAAAAACAAGTTGTATTATTCAAGGATAATATAATTTTTTACCATTGAATTTGACAATTAGGTTCATTTTAATATTTATATTTGTTTTTAGTTCGCTTTGGTACCTGGACTTGATACTAGATCCATTTTGGTCCCTAAATTTGGATTCCGTCAAGATTTGATGATGTGACCAATGTTCTTAAAACAAGCCTAGATTGGTTGGTTGGATTAATTAGATTGAAAATTGTTTGGTATATTGGCTCGAACAAAAGAGTTGAACTAATTGAATCGGAAACTACTCAAAACTGATAAAAAAATAGGACAAAAATCGATAGTTGAACCGGTTTAATAAATTTTTTATTTTTAAAATTTCTATTAATTTTAATTAATTACTTAGTTATTGTTTGTCTAGTCGTTAAATCAATCAAACTGATTAAATTGTGAACCATTGGTTTTTTCTTTTTTTTGAACTAAATTTAACTCTCAAACTTTAAAAAAGAATCAACTTGCTTTTTTAATAAAAATATTTTTTTAGCGAAGTTGGTATGACAATTTGCATGACAGTCCACATATACTTAATGTTGGCACGACGCTATTTATCTTATATGTCATGTTAAAAATAAATTAAAAATTTGTAAAAATAAAACATTCAAAATTCAAAAAATCTATAAAAAATCTATAAAATTTCCCAAAAAAAAACAAGAGAGAGCACAGAGTACCTATGGATTACCATGCAAACTAATGTTTTCATTAGTATTTTCGTTAAAAATAATAATTTGACTCTTTTTGAAAAAGTTGATGATTAAATCTAATTTTTTTTATAAAAGTTACGTGTCAAATTTAGCTCAAAACAATAATAAGGGTCAAATTAAAAAAATATGTAAGTATTGAGAGCTAAATTATAGAAACTGGATCAAATTAGTCCATCTCTTATTAAATGAATCAATTTAGTCCTTATACTATCAAAAATAATTAAATAAGTCAAAAAATTTAAAATATTGTAGGGACCGGATCAAATTAGTCCCCCTATTCAATTCCAAACAAAAGAAACATAAAATTATTTTAAAAAATTAACTATGTTAAACAATAAATGTTAACTCTATTCCAATTTGACTTTAATTATTAGAGTACGAGGACTAAATTGATCTATTTAATAATAGATGTACTAATTTGATGCAATCCCTATAATACAGGGACCTCTTAGTTACTTTCACCTATTTATAGATTTCATGATACAATACGACGTTAGATATAGAAGGATATTCTCCATCACTCTCTCAAAGTACACTCAAATATCACCACCGGCCGGCGAGTAAAACACCATAATATCAGCCTCTTCCGGTAACCTAAAACTCACTTTCTTTTTCGATTTCCCACTTTGACTTCTACTAAACGAAGAACAACCCGAAACATCAACCGAAGAAGACAGATCAACGGAGAAACCATCGTGATCGTTAACCCTTGGTTCAATTTCCATTGAAGAAGAAGATGGATGAACCCTTTTATTAAACTGTTTAAAAACATAAAGCTCGCCTCCATTAAAATAATCCTTCAAAGGTCCACCAGGAGAAGCTAATAACCAGTCTTCTAAAGTCAACAACTTCCTCGCTTTTGTAACCCTTTCCTCCGCCAGTGATTGCGACGGCCTTTTAAAGCCATTGTAGTTCTTCGTCGACTTTCTTGTTTTCAAGCATTGGGGCTTTATGGCTTCAATGATGGATGGCTTTTGAGTGCTTGAACCGATCACTAATGCCTTGGATTCTGGCTTTAGGTTTGAGTGTTTGCTTACTTTAGCTCCCATTGGTGCCAATGGCGAATATAAGAAGGATTATTAGCAACGTTGGGAGAGGTTGGATTAGTGCTTTTTGAGGGTTTATATAAGGATCAAATGGGGGATTGTCATGACGGTGAAGTCTAGGGTTATATTGTCAATAACAACAAAGAGGGCATAGGTGACATCTACGATACTATAAGTATAATATATGCATGGGAAAAATGGTTAAACTATAAAAACTTTTATGAAAAACAATTCTCAGCTCGACTGGTATGAGTATTATTGTCAATGCAAGAGGACGTAAGTTTAAGTACGTTGAAGTGCATTATTCTCCTATTTATAGGTTGATTATAGGTTGAGAATAGACAATGAATAGTTCTAAACATTATGTTAAAAAGAGTCGATACGATAATTGTTAAGAAAAAAAGTTATGATAAAATAAACAAGTAAAAATAGGTTGGAATTGACATATGTACTTTTATGATAGCTAAAATGTAATTTCATTATTGTATCGACTTATATCTTTATAATTTTTAAAGGATTAAATTAATTTTTTTATTATTTTGAGGGGGTAAAGTATGTAATTTAACCATTTGTACTAATCTATAATTTTATAAAATATAAAGAGGCGAATTTTATATTTTTTCTATTTTAGGGGGAGCTAGTGTCACCCTTGTGTTTGTGTATTGTTTAGATTTTTTATAAAAATATATTTAAAAAAAACATAAAGCATCCCCATAATAATATTTCTTATTTTATAAAAGAAACGAGTTTCTGATAAATTTTCAATTGAGCGAGATTCTATTGATACGTGACACCGAATTGTCAAACATTTAAATAATAGTATTAGATTAGATTATATCGCATCCATGATATAGGTGAAAAAATTATATAATAAATATATTTACTAAAAGGTTATATAGAGGTAAATGAAGTTTTGGATGAAATTGTAAAATAAAAAGTACTTTATTTATTAAAAACTTTTTTTATTGATTTTTATAGAAATACATCTTTGAAAAAAAATACTTTCTATAAAAGGGTATTTTATTTATTACTCAGCTAAATTGATGCCGGATTAATATATATAATTTAACTTGAAAGAAGATATATAATATAAATAGATGTAAATAATAGTAGGGGTGAGTAAAACTCGATTCGATTCAAAAAATCGAATTTTGAGTTAATCGAATCGAATTGTTTGAGTTATTTGAATTATTTGAGTTAACTCAAATAAGTAATTCAAATTTCGAGTTTGAATCGAGTTAAATTTTATAATTCGAATAAAAAATTAGTGCTAATACCCTTTTAGTCAGTGTCAAGTTTTAAAAATCAGAAAAAAATGGTCTCTCTCTCAACAAAAATTATAAAAATTTTCAAAAATTCAAAATAATTATAAAAATTCCAAAATTTATATTTTAAAAAACTAAAAATTTTCTAAGATAATAATTTAGCAACCTAAATAAGCTAATTAATTATTCAAGTTTATCAAAATAACGAATTTATTATTATTTTGCTTTGAAAAAGTTTTCAAATACATATGGTTTCAAATTTATATATGGTTACATGGAATTAGTTATACTATAGCAAGATTTTAATTTGATATGCTTAATTTTTTAATTAAATTTGAACAATTTCACTCGATTCGATTCGGCTCGACTCGAGTCTTATTTCAAATTGAGTTAGAATAATAAAATAGAACTCATCAATTTAATTAACTCAAAATTTTTTCACTCGACTCGATTTGATCCAACACTCGCCCCTAAATAATAGGGTTTTTATTGAAGATGGGTTAAAACAAATAAAAGTATTCTCCTCCTCCATATTTTCCTTAGTTTCTTCTCCTCCATATGAAAGACTGCCCATATTGAATCAAACTTATATTTTGTATTTGACAAAGAAAATACAGTGATAAAACCAATGTGACCCATTGTCTTGGTTTTGTCTTATTTGACATCTTTTTCATTTAGGACAAAATTTTTAAAAAAAATTAGAGAATTAAAATTAAAATTTATATTTTTATGATAGTAAAAATATAATTTTATAATTTTTAAAAGATATTAAATAAAAAATTTATCATTTTTAGAGAGTCAAAGTGTAATTTTATTATTACTAATTTAAAATTTTATAAATTATAAATAAAACTTAAATAAAATTTTTCTTGAACTGGTCCCTGCCAACCCCTTTGACTTCGTCACTCGTATTTGAATTTGAGGAGGCTGATTGATGCCTTTGTACAATTTTTAATGTATTTGTACTTATAGCATATTATACAATATATTCGAATACATCTTCGATATATAAGAATGAGACATTTAAAAATTACTCATTTTTCTAATTTCATACTTAACTTTTTTTTAGGTTAGTATTTAATCTTTTTTGGGTTTAATTTGTTATTTGAATTTGACTCTTTTTCATAATTTGGTACCTAATTATTTTTTTGTTCGGTTTGGTACTTGAACTTGTCAAACACTTTACAAATCACTCTAATATACTATCAATGTTATTTTTTATGAGGTAACAAAAACAGTCAATGTATGACTGACATGTGATAGATGATATGATTTTTTTATTTCATATGTTCAATTACTTTTATTTTTAATTAATTAATTAATTAGTGTAATAAAATTCTTTTAATTTGGATTTTAAACTATTCTTTTCTTATTTAATATTAATTTGATAAGAATAGCTCAATACCTATTTTTTTAACATGAATTTTCTCTAATGCTATCAAATTAATAACTGTGCCATCCAATTGCTCTTTTGCCAGAGCTACGTGTTCAATATAAAAGTATATTAATAAATTATTAATTGAGCATTAACTCGGTTAACATTGTTGAGTTCAAGATTGATGGGTAGTTTCAGAATTTGTATTAATCATTATTTGGGGTCTGAACTTGACCACTTTTATCATATTGGGCCTTGTATTAGGCAATTGTTCTAGCTTGAATATTTTTTCGATTCAAGTTAGTATCTGGTCTTGGCAATTGATCTTATATTGGAGCCTAAACTTTAGAGTTCAAACTTTAGAATTTTTAAGAATTAACTTGAAAAAAAATCAGACCCCTCGTATAAGAACAATTGTTTAAGTCCGAATAAAAATATTCAGAGCTAATATAAAAATAATTGTTAAATTCGAGGTGGGAAAAAGAAACCTTTAGAATCTTTTAACATATAAGTGCTGAATAAGAATCTTTGCTTTTTTTTTTATTTCTTCTTTTGGTAAGCAAGGAAAAGAAAGAAAGAAAAGCGTCAGCCTTTTGCTTTACTTGTCATCCTCATCCTTTAATTATTCTTATTCTTTCTGTCACTTACTTTCAAGAGGGTTTATTTATTTATAACTGCAATAAACCCTAAACCCAGATTTCCAATTCTCTCGCTAATGCTTTTATATTAGCCGCTGTAATGTTTTTCTCTGATTTTCCGGCGGTCTTTTGGTGTTCCAGAAATTGAGTTTCTTTCAGCTTCAGTTTTGATTTTGAGTGGTTACTTTCATTCTTTACTGTCTTAAATTTAAACTTTGATTGTTGGTTTTTTCTGGGTTTGTGTTATTTGGTTCAGTTTCTATAGATTTTTTTTTGTTTGTAATTAATTAGCTTAATAGTTTTGAGTGAAATTCCTCTTTTTAAATCTACTGCTGAACCTGGAATTTGAAAATTTTCATTGGGAGAAAGTCTAGATTCATTAATTGATCAAATTTTCCTGGTTAAAGTATCGTTTAAGGTTTGAATGTTATTTTAATTAGCTTAAAAGTGGCCATTCAATATATATATATATATGGTTCTTTCATCTTGTTGGAATATCACTGTTTGCCTTAAAACATGAGTGGAGAAGGCTAGAGATTGGGATTTCAGTAATATTTATAAAGACCCATGCCGTGTATGATTTTGGACTAGATGAAATTTTCATGTCTTTTTAAAGTTGCTTATTTTGAACCAGAAGGTGCTTTTTTGTCTATTATATATGTCTATTTTGTTAGCTTCAATGATAGAGCATGGCGAATGTATGGCTTTAACTGGATTTGTTCTAGACTATGTTGTAGTGTATTTCAGAAGAAAAAGGTTCGAATGCAGGCATATTTAATGAATTTTTTGTGCCTATGCTTACTTGCTGCACGATATTTCTTCAACTAGCTGATTATAGCTTTTATATGAATACCATTGCAGTGAGTTCCAGTTGTCATCTCTTTCAAGTGTGTGTAATTTGGTACCTTGGACGGTAACAGTTCTTTCCTGCTTCACAAGTATATGCATGTGTTTTTGTTTGACGATTGACGTTCGACTAAAGAGCCATGGAAAAGGAGAACAATATAGCCCTATCATCAGCTGGTACTTCTCGGGTTCGGCAGCGTAAACGTTCTAATGAGGTTGGGTACTCAGACGTTGAAAGGGAGATTTCTCTATGCAAGCAAAACTGTTCCTTTATCTTTAACTTAATAAAAATCCAAATATTCTTTCAGGTTATTCCAGAACCTAGCAAACCAAATGGTGGAATTTTGCTTGTTGATGACCGTAACAAGTACAAATCAATGTGGATTCGGACATACTCTACTGTTTGGATGATTGGGGGTTTTGCATTAGTTGTCTACATGGGTCATCTCTATATCACAGCTATGGTGGTGGTTATCCAAATATTTATGGCAAAAGAGCTGTTTAATCTACTCAGAAAAGCACATGAAGATGAACATCTTCCAGGATTTAGGCTATTAAATTGGTGAGAATACTACAGTTTCCTTCAATATGGCAACCAAGATTTGTTGTGCCATAGACATTAGTGTTCAATCTTACTAGCATGTATTCATCTCTGTTTTATGGCAGGCATTTCTTCTTCACTGCAATGTTATTTGTATATGGCCGCCTACTCAGTCAACCACTCGTCAATTCTGTTACTCCGGACAAATTTTTGT
The DNA here is from genome assembly GCF_007990345.1 of Gossypium hirsutum. NCBI lineage: Eukaryota > Viridiplantae > Streptophyta > Magnoliopsida > Malvales > Malvaceae > Gossypium > Gossypium hirsutum. The sequence goes on along the minus strand of NC_053442.1, from coordinate 66,329,018 downwards.
ATCAGTTTGTTAGCAGCCTTATCAAGTATCAAATGGCTATCTGTTACTTCTTGTACATTGCAGGTTGGTTAAGCATTTCATTTTATGCGTGAATGCCTATATCGTTTTGACCAAAGTGGAACTAGTTTATTATTTCTGGGAATGCCTATATCGTTTTCTTATATGCTAGATGCTTTTCTTACTTTTTTATATGGTGATTGCCCCCTTGAATTTTCCTTTTATATAAAATAATACCTATGGCCATTGATATCTTTTCTTTTTTGTGTTGGGTTCTTGGGATCAGGTTTTATGTGGTTTATTCTTACATTGAAGAAGAACATGTACAAGTATCAGTTTCGCCAGTATGCATGGACGCATATGATTCTGATTGTAGTGTTCACACAGTCATCCTTCACTGTGGCCAATATCTTTGAAGGAATTTTTTGGTAACTTCTCATTCGAGAATTACGTTTCCTATCTTTGTGCACTTGCACACAGATATAGATATGCAAATTTACACCATCATGAAGATAAAATTGAAAGGGTCTCTGTTTTGTAATTTTAATCAATTGAATGTTGGTACCTTGATTGTATTCTCTCTTTCCCTATTCATCATCCTGTTCTTCTTGCTTAACTAAAGAACTTTTTTTCCCAGGTTTCTTCTTCCAGCGTCGCTTATTGTCATAAACGATATTTTTGCTTATGTCGTTGGTTTTTTCTTTGGAAGAACACCATTAATTAAATTATCTCCGAAGAAAACGTGGGAGGGATTTATTGGAGCTTCTGTTACAACTATGATCTCTGCATTTGTGGTGAGCATAATTTTTTTTTCTATCTTGAACTTGACTCCATCTTGTTTGTAGTCAGGATTTCATTTATCTTCTGCAGGTTTTACATCAATAGGATAGGGAAATTCACTAAACTACAAAAGTCAAATAGAATGCAATAGTTTAAACTGGTTCTTTATGAAAAGGTTAATGCAGTAGTAGCATTTTCAATGCAGTTAATACAACTGTCCTTACTGATGCTTTAAGGGGCTTGTAATATTCTTTATTTGTTTTTCTTTTTCTCTGTGGTATCAATGTTAGGAGTCATAGTTGATATTTTACATTTGTGGATGAGTTTAATAGATTTATGCACTGACAAGCATCCTTCTCACCCTTCATTTGTGAAGGATTATTGAACACCTTGTAATATCTAATGCTGATGCCTTGATTAATGCTGCTGAATGACAAGTATAAACATTCATTTTTTATTTTCATTTTCTTTCCAATTTTCATCATGAATCTTTAAAACAACCTTGGGAAGTTATGTTATGCGCGTTTTGTATTATGGTATATATTTTCATATTAGTACGTGTTCATAAACATGACGTAAGATTTTGCATATGCAGCTTGCAAATATCTTGGGTCGTTTCCAATGGCTAACCTGTCCAAGGAAGGTAATTATTGGATCGAACTTTTTCTTTGATTCTTCAAGAGGCACCAGTTTCTTCTTCATTAAACTTATGGTGTGAGGGTACTGATTACAGGATTTATCAACTGGTTGGCTTCAATGCGACCCAGGTCCATTGTTCAAGCCAGAGTATTATACTTTACCAGGATGGATTAGTCAATGGGTAAGCTTACATATAATTTTTATCTGAATCTATTGCCCTAATTATTCTTTCAGTTGGTATGATTTGGTTTGCTTGAAAGAGACAATTACACTTTTAACTTCCCCATAAAAGTTTCGGCATGAACTCTAGTCTGATTGTTCCGATTTCCCTGGTTAAAAGGGAAAGACTAGATATTTGAATATCATCCAATTTTGAAGTATCTCTTACTAAATATGAACCGCTGCAGTCAACAAGATTTGCTAGTTACATATAATAAGCTTTAATGTCTTCATCGATGTAGGTTTGTTGAATGATTATCATCTCAACTCGAACTGCTTGGGTTCTTTAAGTCCCATAGTCAAATTCTAAGCTATGTTACTTGGGCTCGGGGGTAAGTGTTGGATAAGAATATGTACCCAAAGCAGATATAGCCAAACTTTTCTAAGTTGTTTCTTATATTGGGAGGATCATACTCCTATACCCACATGTGAATATATGAAAATAGGGGTGAAGGCAAAGGCAGGCAGGCAGTGGCCTTTGTCCCCCTCAAAATGGTAGATTTTCCATTTAGCCCCTTAAAATTTTATGAAATTTCATATTAGTATAATGATGAAAATTGTACTTTGCCCCCCTCCCCCCCCCCCAAAAGCAATTTTCTAGCTTATATGTAAGACATGGATGCGAGAAAATGAAGAGTGCATGTAACATAGATTCTAACAATGGGAACTTTAATATGAGTAAGTTAAAAGGTTATCGTTATTCCAATTTTTTGTAGTTTCCTTGGAAAGAGATCTCTATTTTGCCAGTTCAGTGGCATGCTTTATGCCTTGGTTTGTTTGCATCAATTATAGCACCTTTTGGGGGCTTTTTTGCAAGTGGTTTCAAACGAGCTTTTAAAATCAAGGTATCAACTCCTTCCGTATTCTCTATTCAGATTTTGCTTAGCTTGTTTTGATACTTAAATATTTTAACCCCCACTTCCAATATCACTACAGGACTTCGGTGATAGTATACCTGGACATGGTGGAATTACAGATAGAATGGATTGCCAGGTAAGAAAATTGGGACTCTTCATCCTAATTGAACATTTAAATTAAATGTCATGTCTTTATATTAGTCAGACTCGGGGGCGAGTGTTAAATAGAGGCATGTGTCCTACACAGGTATGTCCAAATTTTTTTGTCTATTTAGGGGTTCTTGGAGACTCATATCTAATTCTCATGTCCGGATATGTGTTGGAAAAAGTTTTTTATTGATATGTAGCTGTATGAATTTTGTTGTTTACTGTTGTTAAGTAGTAAATATAACGAATGGATCTACATTTCATTAGAGTGCTAGTTCAACATATCTATGCGACTCTGACTTGTTCGACTGTTAAATATAGATGGTGATGGCAGTTTTTGCATATATCTATCACCAGTCCTTCATTGTTCGTGAGGGCATCTCAGTTGAAATGATCTTGGACCAGGTAAATGAATCCTTAGTGTTTTACTTAGGCTGTTCGGTTTTTACTTAGGGTTCGTAACTGTAAAAGGATACACTGCATCACTACACAGGTCTTGACGAACCTTACTTTCGAGGAGCAGCAAACTCTTCTCGCAAAGCTTGGGCAGATCTTGCAGGACAGACTTGGACATTCTTAAATACACAGCTTAATTCTGAGCAAACAATCATCTCGTTCTTTTCCCGAGCATATGTATATGGCGTTATGATCTTGTTTCCCAGTAATTTATCTTTAGACAGGCATTCTTTATCCTCACACTGTATAGTGTAACATTTAAGCCAATTAATCATTGATTTATATATACATGAAAGCTTAGCAGAGAGTTTATATTCTGGTGTTTCTAAGTTCTCTCTCAATATATACATGTATGTGTATTGGTTTTCGGGTTTGAGCATAGCGAGAACTGAGTAAGCAGTGATACAATTGGTGCTTAAATGGGAATGCTAACTTGTTTGATATCAAGAGGAAGATTTGCTCAAATGGTTGTGAGCTATGTTACTTCGAATACGGGTCGATTTTCTCGATCGAGATGTATGGATACATGAATTTGTGTCTACATTGATCTATCAATATGGTTTCCGAACTAGTTGTTCAGCATCCCATTCTTCATCACTCGGTTGAAAAATTAATTTTCTCTTTGATTTAATATATAGTAAGTAATTTATTTATTTTTTAAAATAGAGAGGATAAAATAGAATCTGATTCGTGGAAAAAAAATATAAGAACAAAAATTCATGATTTATCTCAAAACCCTAACTATTAGCACAATTCAAGCAAAAAGCATTTTAAATATGGTACATGTTTCTACTTTTTTACAAAGTAGAACTTCAATGAGATCCTGACAAACAACTTCAATGAATAAATAATCCTTGAGGCTTTTTTCATTGCTTTTCTTGATTACCTCCCATAACGGGGAAAGGAAAACTATATTTCAGAGTTCCCCCCTCGATTGTCATTGTGTTTTCGGTTTCTCAATCTTCACATACGGGAGAATGCCCATAAGATAAACGACTTTCGGCGCCCATCCCCGTTGCTGAGCACGACAGAACATTAAAAACGTGTTTGCAAAATATGAATTGAAACCCATCAAGAGATGCCATAAAGCATGACCTTGGGGGTTGATTCGCCAACTCGATATCTGTTTGCAGAAAACACGATCGGAGAACCAGCATAAACTACCTAGGGAAAGCGTAGCCACGTACAACTTCGCGAGCTTCTTAGCGGAGGCATCATTGGTGTGAATGTAGTACTTATACATCCGTGGGATACAAAGAAGGCAGAGAATCACGTAATGCACTTTAAAGCCGATGCCAAAACGAATGACAGAATGAACGACGGCAAAAATGGCACCGTAAAGGAAAAGGAAAGTGGGCATCGTGCTTCGGTAATGCCAATCCGGTGAGTACAAGATGTACATATAAAGAAGCATCTCCCATACCATAGGAGTTTCATCACCTTGTTGTTGCCTGTTAATATATTCAGATGCAAACCAATGAAACAATTACCATCCATGGACGAAAAGCATGCATTTGAATGGCCAACTAACTAATTCCGAACTACATCATGTATAAAGATCGATACTCACAAGCGTTGCAAGGTGGCATGGTATAACATGCTTCCAATGGCAAGTATCATATTAGATACATGAAGAACAGTGAATCTTTTCTCGAACCTCTGTCTTATGGCATTTACGAGACCGATGAAGGCTAAAAGAATGGCGAGGATATTCGATATAGTATTGTAGAACTCTGCAACATAAGAAGAGTAGGCATAATTCTTCTCACAACACTCGCTTGTAGATGTGACTGGACCCCAAAAGCTTGATATTCCATCAGCCATTTTCAGCTATAAATGTATGCAATTGTGAATGAACGCGATCGTTCTCCAGCCTAAGAAGGTTGCAGAGCTCATGAAACCTTCAAAACCATGTCCTGAAAAAAATAAGGTCTGATGTTTAAGCATTTATAAGAGCAGGAAGATGAGAACAATGGAAACAGATTATAAGCCCCAAAAGCAAGACTTTAAGGAGAAGGCTAGCCAAAGGAGAACAAAAACATTGAACTTTGTTATATATATATATGTACTCCGCCGCTTGGCAATCCTCGTCAGAGTACCATGACCACCTAAGGAACGCACAAGCCAACCACTCCAACAAGCCAACCATCATTTATCACCCATATACTTTGAAATCTTGATGATATCACATTACTCACCTAACAATACTCACCTAACAAGGGATGATGGGAAGGACCAGCGAGGCTATCAAGACAATCATCCCCTAACTCCGCCCATCTGGTTTTGTCAGTCTTATCTCTTCCACCATAAGGACTGTTCCATATATGTACTCCACTTGGCAATCTGCGCCAAAGTACCGTGATCACCTAACTTCACCCATCTGGTTTCGTCAGTCTTATCTCTTCCACCATAAGGATTGTTCTGCCAGGATCAAGGGAATGTGCAAGCTAACCACCCCCAATAATAAGGTCACTCCAGTAAGACAACTATCACTTATCGTATTTTGAAATCTTGGTGATGTCACATTACTCACCTAACAAGAGATCATGAGAAGGAGCAACGAGCCTATCAAAGACAACCATCATCTAACTCCGCCGATCTGGTTTCGTCCGTCTTATCTCTTCCACCATAAGGACTGTTCCAAATACATACGCTACTTGGCAATCTGCGCCAAAGTACCATGATCACTTCACCACCTAACTCCGCCCATCAGGTTTCGTCAATCTTATCTCATCCACCATAAGGATTGTTTGTCAGGATCAAAGGAAGTGCAAGCCAACCACCCCTGACAACAAGGTCACTTCGATAAGACAACCATCAATTATCACCACGTACTTGAAAATTTAGGCGATCTCAAGTTATTCACCTAACCAGAGATCATAGAAGCGGCCAACGAACCTATCAAGCGACTACATGTGGCAAAAGAGGTCAACCTCATCTCTCACTACCGTTTTCTTCCTTAAGCTCCTCTTTCTTTTTCACCTCCTACCACCCAAAGAGTACGGCTCTCCGCCCTAAGAGTGAACAGTCCTTAGCCTCCACCACACACAAACTTCATCTCAATTTCCATCAATTTTTTTAAAAAAAAAACAACAAAAAAAAAACCCCAAAAAGCAACGACATAAAGATTCAATAAACAATTTCACCACTAACCATATCATTTAATCTATAAACCAAAAACTATATTAGCTGAACCATCAACAAGCAACAAAGAAGCTAAATTCGCATTCCTACAAAATACCCCAAAAAAAGCATTGTTTAAACAATAAAGCTATCTATCCCAGCACTCAAAATTTTCTTAAGCAAATTAAATCCAAAATTAAACACCTATCAAACATGTAATCATATCTACACTCATATAATTAAAAAATTTTAAATATAATGGAAAAGAAAAATAAAACCTTAGAGGTGGAGATAGATCTCATCATGCTCTGCTGAAATGGAATATATTGTGCTGTCCTCTATTTCCCTTTGTTCCTTATATGAAGAGACACAAAGTATACGTTAGTAAGGGATAACTGGGAATATGGTAATTTAGACTTTTAGGCGTTCGAGGCAAAAGATAATGTGTCGCTAATAAAGAGAAAAAAGGGTTAAAATTTTGGGTTTTTGAGAGTAAGGTGTCCCCCACGAAGGTGACAATAAAAATTGGAATGGGCCTTAAACGCCATTGATGATGATTCTTTGAAGACTCCTCTCTGGTAGTACGGGAAGAATGGGCTGTGTCCCCATGTCATGGGCTCAGTAGCTTTCTTATCTCACTTCTTTATGCCAATGCTACTTCAGGTTTATTCATTGTATGGTATTAATATAATTTATACTTGTTCAGATACAATTTAATTTGAAATTTGAATTTAAAATTTTGTACAAATTCCTCTATTTTGTAAATCGTTTAGACCAAACCCGTTTTAGATATACTCATATTCACATCATGGTATTATAGATTATTTTAGATTTAATTTTTATATGATATACATAATATTAAAAATGAGTCGAGCAGGGGCAAGGTTGAGCCCAACTCCTATTATAAACGGGCTTAATTTTATTGTTCAAAACTATTTTTTGAACCTAATATTTTTGTCTAGATTCTCTCAAATATCGGGTTGGACTTCAGTCTTAGGCAGTAACCTAACCATCAAATAGGTTTAGATAGTATCATGTGGGTGGACATACTTTTATTTTATTGGTATTAATGTGTATTAGACATGTTCATGGGTTAAGTTACCAGCCTAAACTTGAAGGCCCGTCTGAAATTTTAGAGTGTCTGGGCAAAAAAGTAGGGCTATTTAAAATATTGGTCGAGTTCAGGTTTGAACATTCAAAGCATGAGCTGAACTTGACCCGTTTTTTATGTATATAATACATTATACTAATTTTTATATATTATATAATTTATAGCACATAAAAATGAAAGTTATAATAATATGGGTGGGCCTTAATGGGTTTGGGTTAGCCAATTACAAATACGGGTGAGTTTGGACAAAATTTTAGACTCATATTTCAGGTCGAATCAAACTTGAGCAAGCATAAAATGTCTTAATATCATACTTAAGCCTGACTTAACTGATAAGCACCTCTAATATGTATTGATACTAATATGTTATTGGTTTGTAGTTTCAAATATATAAATATATTTTAAAAATATTTACAAATATCAAATAAATAAAAATAAATAGATTTCAAATCTAAAATACTCGTGAATTAAACAAATACAATCCATCATTCAACAAATCGAAAATAAACTAAAATGTCATCTCATACATTAAACAACACGTCGTACATAAATTGTTCCGATAATTTTTTTATTAATTTAAAAAATCAATATATTAGAACTCTTTCTATATTAATAATATATATTATAATTAAATTTAATTAAGCCTAATTCAGATTCACTAATTATGTAGCCATCGACAAGCATTATTCCGACCGATACAGATAAAATCAGGCGAAACACATTGGTACGACTAGTATAAAGCTATAAGATACTCGATTTGTTTTCTGCATATTCAAATGATATTCGAATTCAAATTTTAAACTTATTATTTACAATAAATTCAAAATGGATACGGATGAATAGATTATTTGAATATTTATCATTCAAATTCACATTATTTATTCGAATAACAAATATAGATTCGAGTTCGGATTTGGAGATCTGAATTCACTTATGCATATAAAAAAAATTTAGTGGATTCATATTCGAATTTTGCGGATTTGGAATATCCGGAAAAAATTTAAAAAATATTTTTTATTTTAAATTTAGATATTCGACAAATAATATTATTTAAATTGGATCCACGTGTTCTGATTTAGATTGTAAATTGGATTCATTAACCTTTAACAATTTCTCTAATGGATAATGCTCAATCATCAGGTGAAATCAGATTCATTGTACCTAGACATTGACATATAGGTTCATTGAACTTAGTCACTCCAAAACAACTTCACCACCGTTGAGTTTTTTTTAGCAAAACTCTAGCCCCTTTAAAATAATAATAATCATTGAACAACGGCGGCTTCTATTTCCCACGTAGTTATTTAGACATATAAGACATCATTAATACAGTAATTAAAGGATGCCGATTTTTTTAATTGACTAAATAAGTCGGGTTTTTTTTCAAGATTTAGAGTAATAGATTGACTTTGGAGAGAGTGTGTGAAAGCACGATCGACTGGGAGAGCTTTCTGCACAGTTGGCATGAAAGCTCGTTTAGCTAGATGTACTTTCACACACTCTCTTTAAAATCGATCTATTTCTCTAAATTTTGAAAAACAATGAACTATTTGGCCAATTAAAAAAATCGGCATATTTAGCCTATTTAATCGTAATTAAAAACAAACATTACAATGAAAAGAAAGAGAGTTAATTTCACCAGACATTCCCTGAACTATGACCCTCATTTTAAATTGGTCCCCAAACTTTAAAAACATTCTAATTATATGATGTAATTTAAAATAAAAGTAAAATGTTGCCGTATAACTTTTAAATTTAAAAACTAAAAATAAAGTAAAAAAAAAAAGAGTGAAAGGATAGTTTTTGTAAAAGTTTCGAAAATCTCAGAATCAATATTTTTACATCATTCATTTTTTCTTTAAACTTATCATTTTAAATTATGACCCAAAAGATTTGAGGTCTGATCATTTAATGGTTAAATTAACGATTTTAGTAATAAAAATATCTTATTAATATAACATCGATAGTTTGAGGATGTAATTAAAATGGATAAATATCAAATTTATACATAAAGTTTGGTCCAATGTGCAATTCGATACATGAACTTTGATTTGGTGCAATTATACACATGAAACTTGAGTTACAATTCATATGTATACATGGAACTTTGATTTTGATTCAACTGTACACATATAAATACATACATCCATTTATTTTTCATATTGAATTAATATAATTGTTCGTGTACGCAATATATTCACGTAAAATGGTGCTAATTCAATAACATTGTTAGTGATTTATGAAAATTGAATCAAATCAAAAATTTAGATATAATCGCATAAAACCAATGTTCATGAACGATATTGAACATTGAATTAAAGTTCATGTATAGTTTTGATACTTATCCTGGTAAAAGTACCATGGAGGCCCTTGTACTAGGAGTCGGATTGCATTTTATCCTCTCTACTAAAAAATGAGTAAATTAGTCATTATACATTAGATTAAAGAGCAAACTAGTCCTTCTGTTAAAAAGATCGTCAAATTCTACTATTAAAAACTGGTCCCTATAGACCAAAATAAGGTACAACTAGCACGCCACGTGTAACTGTTTAGTTATTATGTTAGTCACACTAGTTTTTAACAGAAATGATCAATTTGCTAATTTTTTGAGTTAAGGGAGGTAAAATGCAGTCTGGCTCATAGGAAAATGGCCTCCGTGATACTTTTACCTATTTATCCCTAATTAAAATGTTTTAAAATTCGAGGACTTAATTAGAATGAAGATTATAGTTAGAGTATGATTTGTGCAATTAGTTCTAAAAAAATGTATATAGTACAGGTTCATAAATCCCTTATGTTTTCGATGAATCTAGACTTAAAAGCAGGTGAAGTTCATTCAAAAGTGAAGAATTAAGTCAAATCCCATTCAATACCCATATATCTCAGATACTCTATAAATACACAATTAATTCCATATTTAATTACACCATTTTCGTGTAATCTTTAGGACATATTCTTCGAATCCACTGATCTAAATGACCACATAGCAACGCCATTGTCAAAACTCCAAAAGCTTTAGCCTTTTGTTTTTTTTTTAGACATTTATACGTCCCCTTCGATCATATAAAAAAAGGGTTTAATTTTGTTGATGATGATGGCGAGGATTCCGGTGAGGTTCAATAAGATAGCGGCGGCTTTTGACGAGGCGGCACGTGCGTCGACGGTGGTAGCACGGCAATGCGAGAGTAGTAGCGGAAGTGATCATTCGTCGGAAGATTTGTCAGATCTTTCGGACCTTGTAAATTCTTTTATCGAAACTGGTGATCATGAGGGTAATAAGACGGCGCCGGAGAAGGAAGATGATGAGCATGATGATGGGTCGGAGTCGGAGCCGGAGGGTTATTGGTCGGAGACCAAAGATGCTTTAAAGCAATTGGTGAAGAACAAAGGTGATAACGTGAAGGTCAAGATCGTCGGACTTGTAGAGCTGGCTTGCCGGAATGTTTTGGCTATGTCGTCGGAGGGTTTTAAACGTCGGATTATGTCTGATTTGAGAGATAATGGCTTTGATGCTGGTAAGTTTTTTTTGCTTTCTCCATTTCTGCTACTGGTTTTAAATAGGTAAAATTCAATTTTGGTCCCTCTACTATTTGAAATTTAATCTATATACTTTAATTTTATCTTTAAAAGCATCCCTTTCCCAAAAATCATGCCAATTATTTGGAATAATTAACAAATGTGGAACGAGCCTGCTTAAAGTTTTCGAAAATTTCAAAGGTCTAATTAAAATTTTCTAAAAACTTAGCAGCTTAATAAGAATTTCCATAAACTTTGGAAGGTTTAATTAAAATTTTTAAAAATTTTGAGAGGATTAATGAGAATTTTCAAAAGTTTTGGAGAGTCTAATTAAAAATTTTAAAACTTTTGGAAGGCTTAATTAAATTTTCTAAAAAATTTGATGGACCTAATTAAAATTTTTAAAAATGAGTATAATAAAAATTTTCCAAAATTTTTGGAGGGGCCAAGGACCCCTCTTGCTCCAACAATGTTTCCCCCTAGTAATTAATAAGATTATAAAAGGTGGAGGGACTAAATTAAGCCAAATTAAACTACAAGCCAAAATCTCAAATTTAAACAAAGTAAAGGGATTAAAACCAAAATTTAACCTTTTAAACTTCGTTCTTTAATGACAACATTGCTTAAACAGGACTGTGCAAATCACGGTGGGAGAAATTCGGGAGGCACCCAGCCGGACGTCACGAATACATAGACGTGAACGTGAACCGGACTCGTTACATCATCGAACTCAACCTCGGCGGTGAGTTCGAAATAGCTCGACCAACAACGAGTTACGACTCACTTATCCAGATTTTCCCACGGATTTTCGCCGGTAAGCCAGAAGAGCTTAAGCAAATCACGAGATTGATGTGTAAATCGATGAGGGAATCGATGAAAAGTAAGGGACTGAAAGTGCCACCTTGGAGAAGACTTGGGTACATGCAGGCTAAATGGTTTGCTCATTATAAACGTACAACAAATGACGAAAACTTGGATAAAAATGCTTCAAAGAATGTAGCAACGGCGACGAAGAGATCGGTTGGGTTCGAGGAATTACCGGCGGTTTCATTTTATTGCAGAGATGGTTTCGTTGCTAATAGTAAAATTGGTTTGAAAGTTGGTTATTTGAGTGCTGCGTTTATGCAGTCATAGCTAATAAAGATGATTTTCTAGGTTAAGTGTATATACAGTGACGATTTTGGAGGGAATTTTTGTTGATTGCTTTATGTAAGTAATGATCAGCACAAGGTCCGAAGTATTTCACATTGTTAGCATTTAATGTAATATTACTGCCCATAATGTTATATTCATCATTTCGACTATCTCGTAATATATGATGTAATTTCATTACGATTCATTCTTTAAATGATCTTAGGTTACGGGTGTAATCTTAAATTTTGGATCAATTTGTCCTTTATTTTTACTACTCTAATCAATTTAGGCTTTTTTCTTAAGACGGATTAAAACCCAAAAAAAATATTTTTTCTTCTCAATAGTGAACTGGTAGATGTCATACGTTACAATTTTAATCATTATATTTTATTTAATAATATATTAGTTATGATTTTAACTATAACTATGGTTAGAGTTGCAATCACTTTTCATGAATTATTATAGTTATGATTTATAAATTTATTTCAAAACAGTGTATTTATTAATATATACACTGTAATAAAAAGTAAGAATTGTAATAATTTATCAAAATTTTATGGAAATTGAGACTAAAAATATTAAAGGAACTAAACTTGTTTTAAAAAAAATCTATAACAAGAACAATTAAGTAAAATGTGCTTTCAAGTAATTTTACATTTCGTCAACCAAATACATGAATCTTACATTCCAGTCAAATGAACCAAATAATGTAATCTGGCATTACACCTGTAATATTACATTCTCGTAATCCTAGTACGAAACATAATTTAAGATTTAACGAACCAAACACCCTTGGATTTTTTAAAATATGTGGACATAATTATTTTTTTATGTATAGTTTTGTGTTAGAGCTTTCACTTTCTTTTTTCAAGTAAATGTACTTTGTGTGATTTTGACCGCTCTGAGATGGGTCATTTGTCATTCTGATCTATCTTAGTTTAATTTTAAAATCCTAAATAGCTTTCTTTTGGGGTTTGGTATGAACAATTAGTGACGGTGTTGTCCTATTACAGAGATAGTTTCGTTGCTAATAATAAAGAGGGTTTGAAAGTGGTTATTTGAGTGCTGTGTTTAATGCAAATGCTAGCATTGGGTTGAAATCGTGGATTATGATAAATGATATTCCATGCATGGGGTTTAAGTGTACATATAGTGACGATTTTGGAAGCAATTTTCGTTTAATATTTTCTGTAAGTAATGATCAACTTAAGGCCTCGGTATTTGTAAAGATGAAGTTATAGAGGGTATTTATAATTGTTGGGATTTTCATTTTGTCGACGTATTTGGCTTATTGACCTTTATAAATTGATAAGAGTTAATGCACTATTGGGGTTTACTTGACAATGGTATTCATGTTGGCGCTTGCTAGTGCAGAGTTGATTACGTTGCTAATAATAAAGTTGGTAATTTGAGCGATGTATTCAATGCAAATGCCATTGGGTTGCAATCGTAGCTAATAATGATGGGTTTATCTGTACACATATAGTGACGATTTTGGAGGCAAGTTGCGTCGGCTATTTATGTTTGAAAATATGTCAAAATAATTGGAATTCAAATTTATACAATAAAAACTCTATGTTAAATTATATTATAAAAAGTGTCGATTGAGTTTTAGCTTGATAGATTTGGGTATTATCATAATGCAGTAGAACGTAAATTCGAGTGCGCTGAAATGTATTATCCCTCTATATGGGTTAGGGAGAGACTATGAACGATTTAGACATCGTGTTTAAAGAAAAAAATATATAATAAGAATCTAACCGAATTAATGTTTACCATACAAAAGGACTCTACGCTTGTTCTCAGTTCCCAAACTAGGCGCTAGAGTAAGATTACAACATAGTATACCTCAATGGAGAATAATGTCGACATTGGTTTCCACAATATATAGGAATTTATGAGTACTTTTTAAAAATATTATATTTTAGAAAATATTTTAAAATTATTATACCTTTTAAATTATTTAGAAAAATATGATTGATATTCAATTAATCGATGACCTCGAGTTAATCAATTGTATTTATATAATTAAAAAAAACAAACACTTACAAGAATTGTGAGATTTATTTTTTAACTATTTACGTTGTTAATTTTTTTTGGTTAAATTTGTTGGCAGAAGTAGGGGTGAGTAAAATCCGGTTCGATTCAAAAAACTCGATAAAAGAAATTCAAATTTTGAATTAAATAGTTTGAGTTATTTGAGTTAATCAAGTTATTCGGATCAACTCGAATAAAAAATTAAGTTTTTCGGTTTAACTCGAATATGAATTGCACAATTCGAGTTATTCGAAAATCCAAATAAGAAAAGGCAAAACTACGTTGTTTTGATAAATGTTTACTCATTAAGTTAAAAGGTAAAATTATTATATTTGTTTATGTAGTTAAATAATATTGTACTTCGTCTACTAGTTAAATAATCAGTCCATGTAAACACAACTTGAGTATAAATAATATGATTTGTTAACTCGACTCGAAGAAAATTCAAATTGAGTTCGGTTGCTAAAATATGATTCGTCAACTCGACTAACTCGAAATTTTTGACTCGATTCGACTCGAATCAATCAAATACTCACCCCTAGGCAGGGGCGAAACTAGGGGGGTTGGTAGGAGCCCGACCCCCTTAAAATAGAAAATTTTTCATTTAGGTCCTTTAAATTTTTTAAAATTTTAAATTAGTAAAGGTAAAATTGTACTTTAGGCCCCTAAAAATAATAAAATTTTGATTTATTCTTTTAAAAATTATAAAGATATAGACTATTAAAATGATGAAATTACACTTTTACTATCGTAAAAAGTACAATTTAATTTCGGCCCTCGTAAAAAATTTTCTATCTTCGCGCCTGTTTGCTGGTGTAATATTTTGAAAAAAAAAAAACTAACTTGGTAGGCATAAAATTTAAAAAAAATGGAAGATTAACTTAAATTTATCAAAAAGTTCTAACAATATTAACTGTTGCATCTGAATTTTGAAATCTGAAAAATAAACAGGCTAAATTCTAAAATTTTGAAGGTACGGTGACTTATAACATATTTTAACATTTAGTGTATTTTTTTTATGTTAGGTTTATCTATTTAGACCAATTTATTTGGGTTTTATTTGTTTGGGAAAGATTTTACGAATTTAGGCTAATAAATTGGATTAAACTGATTGAATTGATTCTAATTCGTGGTTTAATGACTATGTTGAATAGTTTGTTTAAAACCTAATTTCATATCTTTATTCGAATCTGTACAACTATTAATTTTCGATTTAACTAATTCGATAAACTAATCCGATTAGATTCCGACAACATTGAATAGCTGTTATTTAACTATTTATTAATTTAGTAAGATTCATGAAAATGAGGGAATTTATTTCTTTCCGGAAAAGGAAAAACATAATTAAAAAGGAGAAAATGACTTCAAGCAATAGAAAGTATCATTCCAATTTCCAATCATTACAAAATCACCATCACAATAAAAAGGCCGTAAAATTACCACATCATGAGCCAGAACACAAATTTAACGGTTCTGATTCGCGCTCGCATTCTGGACCTGGCCACACCAAATCCAGGCCCAAACTTTCTACATAAAAAAGAGTGAGAAGAGGGGAAAGAAAAAAACAAAGAAGCGAAATTTCCGTTTTTTAATTTTTAGAGCGAGTCACGGCAAATTCGCCACCGATCTAACGCGGCTGATTTTAATGGAAGGAGTAGGAGCTCGACTTGGCCGGTCCTCCACTCGGTATGGACCAGTCACGGTGTTCACCGGACCGGTAAGAAAATGGAAGAAGAAATGGGTAAACGTTTCCCCTTCTAACACCGGCGGTGGGGGCGGTAACAACAATAATCATTCTCAAAATCTCCATAGCAACAGCAATGGTACTTCTAACGGTAATAACGGTCCTCATCTTGTCCTTTTTAAATGGACCCCAATAACCCAAAGCCAAAACAATAACAACTATATGAACAATTCTCCTAAGGAGGATACGGTAGCGGTGCCGGAGGAGCCTCCGAGGCGGAAATTTAAATACATTCCGGTAACTTTTTTGTTTCTTCCTTGGGTTTCGTCAATTTCGATTTTTTTGGTTGTGAATTGAAGTTTTCCGTCTTTGTTTATACTTTGTATTGATTTTCTTGGTGGTGATTTACTGTGAATTAGGATCTGATTTTGGTGTTTATTGATATAAATTACTGGATCTGTGAGCTGGGGTTTGGGTTTATAGTGGTTTTAGGGTTTTCTTTTGTGGTTAGATTCAATGGAACTGCTTTGAAAGTAAGGATTTCTCAAGATTAATATGACTGATAGAGCTTTGGGTGATTGGATTTTGATACTATAATATACATCGACTCTATAATGTTTATTTTGATTTTTTTTTCTTTGATCAAAGGCTGAAATTTTAAGAGTTTCATGTTTTTTTTTTTGTATATTTGTCAAAATCTGTTCTTAACTTGTTTAGAAGCTAATTTTAATTGCATAGCTAATTTGGGTATTATGTATAAAGGATATAGAAAAATAGAGCTGCTTGTCGTCCTTATGCTCATAGATGCATTTCAAGGTTTCGAGATCTTTTTAAAACCAATAATATAGTGGTATAAAGGGTATCCCTTTTTCTTTTCTTGGATTAGGGCGAGCCTTGGTAGCAATTGATAAGGTTGCTAC
Source organism: Gossypium hirsutum (assembly GCF_007990345.1). Taxonomy (NCBI): domain Eukaryota; kingdom Viridiplantae; phylum Streptophyta; class Magnoliopsida; order Malvales; family Malvaceae; genus Gossypium; species Gossypium hirsutum. The sequence goes on along the minus strand of NC_053442.1, from coordinate 66,312,398 downwards.
TTTGTGATTGGAAGGTCACGGATTTGAGTTGTTGAAACAATCTCTCTGCAAAAAGCCGTAGGGAGGTTGCATAGTATAAATGAGCTTTTTGGAGCCTTGCAAAGCGGTAGCCTTTTGGCAGTGGAACACACGATTTCTACGCAGTTGCTTTAAGCAACTTGGTTCTAGTAGTGGTTAAACCTATTTGGTCTAGGTAAAAGTACCATGAAAGCCTTTCTACTAGGAGTTAGATTGCATTTTGCCCCTTCTACTCAAAAAATGGGCAAATTAGTCCCTATACATTAGATCAAAGAGTAAATTGGTCATTTCCATTAAAAAATTCATCCATTTGTACTATTAAAACTAGCATGGCTGATAGAATAACTAAACAATGACATGTGGCATGCCATGTGTACCTTAGGGCCTCCATGGTACTTTTACCATCTGATTTAGTATGTGAAATTATTGTAGCATGATATGTAGCGTATAATAATCTTGCCGACAGAGCTAAACCCGTATGTCAGTCGGTGTTAGAAGAGTCTTGCTTTGGCCTTGAATCCCTTTAAAATCTAGCTCGTGCAGTTTGTTGTCGAGGTTGTCAATTGGTTTGGCACGATGTACAATGCTCATGCCTTTGTTCATAACAAGGATAACAACTGCTTTTGTCAAGTGGGTTTTTACGGCATATTTTAGGGATCAGTTAAGTTTTCGGGTCATAAAACGTATAATTGTTTTGATTGCTTGACCGTGTAGATTGCTGTGTTAGAAGAACAAAAAAGGGAAGCTGCTGAAAACGAGGCTGCAGAAAACGTTGACGATGAAGCTAAACCAAGTGAGTCTGACCCCAGTGTAGGAGAGCCAACTTCCAGGACTGATGGTTTTGATGAAAAACCTGACATTAACGATGTGCCTATGGAAGAAAATGAGGTAAGCTGCTAATTATTGATGTCTTTCCCTTTTGGCTGGGGCCGGTTCGGGTGCCTCTACACTTATTATTATATTTTCAATTCTCTGTTTCAGGAGGATGATAAAATGGTACGACAAGATCTGAACGAAAGCACATTGGATTTGAGTTTAGGTTTGACAGCCCATGATGGTGAGTCTGATTCGAAACCAAATCGCCATGGACAGCTGGAAAGAGTGAAATCAAGTAGCCGCTAGTAATTTCGATAAAGATGATAAAGTAGAGACATTGGCTCGACATTCTTCTTAGAGATTCAATTTTTCCTCCGGCCTTTCTCATCGGTTGGTCGTCTTTTAACCCTTAAAGCTAAATGCATTTGAAAATGGCTTATCTTTGTACGTTTAGTTCTTTTTTATTTGATACACTCCATTGACTAGCTGATTGCAATTTGTATTTGATTAAGAACAGAACAATCTATTGTTTTGGTAGAACATCCCATATTGTTTGTTTCCCCACTAGATTTGTAGGATATGTTGGGGGACAGGATATGTTGGGACATACAAATTAAATTGGTCTTTTGAATGTCTTTTTATGGAAATTTATTTTCTCAGGTTGCTTAATTGTTTCCATGATCAAAATGGTCCCTACTGTCCTAGTACACCAGTGACATGCAGAATTGAATCTTACTATTTGTGGCAAATCCGATAAAGATTCCAATAAAAGCAATTAAAAACAAAAACCATTAAAGATTCAGGTTTCATTTATGTCTTAAATGTATCAAATTAGTCCCTCTATTATTAAAAAAATTAAATAATATTAAAATTTAACCGATTCAATATTTAATCTTTAAAAAATATCATTTATTGCTTGACGAAATTTTATTTTGAAAGCTTTTTTTTTTTTATTTTGCAGATAAAATGATTTATTTGTGATTGAACTGTAAATCAGAAATAATTTTTATGTCATTTTTAAAATAGCAAACGTTATCTTTGTTTTAGTTTGATGTTTTTAATAGTACAAGGATTAAATTGATCAATATAATAATATAATAATTAATTTGATCTAGTTCTTATAATAGAGGAACTTTATAGATACTTTCACCCATTCCATTGTGTATTTTAGTCATTTCACCGTGCTGATAAACAACAACATATCTGCATAATAAAAAAACAATAATTTTAATTTATCATTATTAACATAATGAATTGATAAGACAGCAAAAGTATTACGGAGGCGTTTGTACTAAGAGTCATATTACATTTTGCTTTTTTTTTTTATTAAAAAATGGACAAATTAATCGTTCAATGAACAAACTGGTTTTTATTATTAAAAATTTCATCTATTTGCACGGTTAAAAACTGACGTGATTGATGGAGTAACTAGACAATAATATATGGCGTGTCACACATACGTCATCTTGATGTACAATGACCAATTTTTAACAACAGAATTGATGAAATTTTTAACAGAAGAACTAGTTTACTCTTTGATCTAACGTATAAAAACTAATTTGCTCATTTTTTGAATAGAGACTCCTAATATAGGGGACCTGCATGATACTTTTACCTTGGTAAGATATTGTACTATTAGGAAAACAATATTGAGGGGAGACCTTCATAACTTCAAAAAAGTCTTCATGGATAGTAAAAGAAGGAAAGATACTTTAATATACCAAAAAGGAAAAAGAACTACCTTGGAGTAAAAGGAAGGACTGGGACGTTTGCTCCGAAGAAAATTTGAAGAACGGGATGATTTTGGAGGAGCACTAATAGGGAAAGTGAAGGAGGGATCATTCTTCTCCTCTTTCTTTTTGTCAAATATTACGGTGAACTTTTGACCTGATGTTGGATCAGTTTCATCCCATTCCCCAAATGGAGGTATTGTTGCTGTTTCATCATGTTTCTATACTCAAAATTCCATCATGTTGTCAAGTGAAAATTGAAATGACGAGACAAAGTAGTTATGATCAAATATTAAACCTAGAAATGGAAATGATGCAATCTTAATGACTAATTGTCTATTGAAAGTTGTACATTTGCTATTGATACTCGTTGAGGGGAGGTTGACTTTTTTTGGAAAAGTTTTTGAAGTATTGTCTGTTCAAAACTGGCATATCCCTCAACAGATCGGTATTGTCTTTGACCTGGATTTTTTCTCTCAACCCTGCAAAGAGCCTAAGTGCTTCAGACGATGGGTTCAACAGAGTGGGAGCGCCTTGTTGAAATGGAATTTGTGTGGCACACGTCCACCTGATCAAGTAGTATAAATGCTAATTGATGCAATTTAAGGACATGGGTTTAAACCCAAGTGTCAATGCTTACGTATTCTTGGTAGGTGGTCGTACTCTACACACGGTCTGATCCAACGAGGTAGTCCTGCTCTGTTAAATCTGTTGTTTTAGGCATTTGGATTTTTCGTAGAGTTGGGAGACGAAACCTTAACTAGAGACAATATAGATCCGTTGAGGGGTCCATTGGCTCTTAGACAGATGTCACTTCAAAGACTTATTCAGAAAGAGTAGCCTTCTCTCAACAATACTCTTTGGTCTACATTATTGGAACTTGTGTTTATTAGGAATATATTTTCAAGTTAATTACACTTAGATAGGCATATTAAATGCCGAGTCAAAAATGACGTTAAAATATGTGGATCAAACTGTAAATACAAGTGTGATTATCATATGAACAATTTAGACTTAATCTGTTAAAAAGTTAATATAATTTTCGTAAATTTACATATTTTTAGCACGTCAAATTCAAACTATTCATGCAAACGGATTCTCAATTTTCTTTTTCAACAAACAAAACAGCTACATGAAGTAACAAAAAAACACGAAAACAAAATAAAGAAAACTTACATTCATGGATGATGAGAGAGTAATAATGGAAGATGGTTATTTTCTGGTTTCTTCAAACAAAACCCCTTGAAGGAGTCCTTTGTGTTCTAGAAATGGTCACCTTTAATAGACCAAAAACGAGAGAGTTGCAAGCTTTGTTGACAAATCGGAGGATCCTAGGTGAGTTTCAAAAGGCTTTAGTTTCTAATAATTCAGACAACGATTCGACATGACCAAAGTACTTTGTTTTTCTGTTCTAACATTTTGGATAATGTTTTGAGTAATACAAAGTTAAAAAAGAAGATTAAATATTTGTTTTTGAATAATAATTAAATGTCCACATGAATTGACCTTTTTGTCCTTCTCTTTGCTTCTACTTCGTTGTATTTTACACTAGCTTTGTTGGGGACTAGAATGGCTTTTTCTGCATGGAGTATAGCGTAATTGTAGGCCATGTCTATTTCTATATTGAAAGTTTTGATGTTGGGACCGGATTAAGTTTAAGGTAAAATTATACTTTTGTCTACTCTATTTAAAAAAAAATAGATGAATTAATCCCTATACGTTAAATTAAAGAGTGAACTGGTCCTTTTGTTAACAATTCGATCCATTTTTACTGTTAAAAACTAGTCCTTATATATTAGCATAAGGTACACGTATCTAGTTATTTTGTCGGCCACACTAGTTCTTAACAGTAAAAATAGATTAAATTTTTAATAAAAATGACTAATTTACTCTTCAATTTAACAAACAGGGACTATATTGCCCATTTTTTGAATAAAGGGAGAAAATGCAATTTGACTCATAATATAGGGACCTCTATGGTACTTTTACCTTAAGTTTAGATAAAATTCATATCAATTTATTTATTTTATTAAAATACTATATTTTAATTTTATAATAATGATTTTGTGTGTGTGTATGTATATTAGTTAAGATTTTTTTTTAGTTTTTATCGATAAATGTTAAGTGCAATGATAATGCGTATTGCACACCCATTAAGAAAATTTAAGTTTAAATCCTAAAATTGATATTGTTAAGAGCGGAACCACTGAAAGAATTAGTTTCCGTTAATGGTTAAACATAAATAAAGACAACATATATGCAAGCATGAGACCACGTTCGAAAGAAATCTTCAAAGTATTATCCGCCAGGTAACTTATCGATCCCAAGTTTTTAATTGCTTTCTTTTTAATGGTAACATTTTGTTGTAACTATTATTTAAGGTATTCTCTTTAATTTCTATATTGAAAGTTTTGATGTTGGGACCGGATTAAGTTTAAGGTAAAATTATACTTTTGTCTACTCTATTTAAAAAAAAATAGATGAATTAATCCCTATACGTTAAATTAAAGAGTGAACTGGTCCTTTTGTTAACAATTCGATCCATTTTTACTGTTAAAAACTAGTCCTTATATATTAGCATAAGATACACGTATCTAGTTATTTTGTCGGCCACACTAGTTCTTAACAGTAAAAATAGATTAAATTTTTAATAAAAATGACTAATTTACTCTTCAATTTAACAAACAGGGACTATATTGCCCATTTTTTGAATAAAGGGAGAAAATGCAATTTGACTCATAATATAGGGACCTCTATGGTACTTTTACCTTAAGTTTAGATAAAATTCATATCAATTTATTTATTTTATTAAAATACTATATTTTAATTTTATAATAATGATTTTGTGTGTGTGTATGTATATTAGTTAAGATTTTTTTTAGTTTTTATCGATAAATGTTAAGTGCAATGATAATGCGTATTGCACACCCATTAAGAAAATTTAAGTTTAAATCCTAAAATTGATATTGTTAAGAGCGGAACCACTGAAAGAATTAGTTTCCGTTAATGGTTAAACATAAATAGAGAATATTTTGGTTCTATAAAACAAATTCTTGCAAGTTTCAAGATGAAACAATTCAAGGTGGAGGCTTTAAAAAAAAAGAAAATTAGAGTCGAATTTAATATTTAAACTCAAGAAAATTAGAGTCGAATTAGAGTCGAGTTTTCAGTTATCATGTGTGAGTTATCGGCCTCACTAAGAGGCGCTTCAGTTGGTGGAGATAGGTATCTAAAAACTCATGAGAGAGGTGTTAGTATTGTGCAACCATGGTGCCATTTAATATTGTGCACAATACTAATACCTCTCCTGTGAGTTTGCAGGTACATATCTCCACCAATCGAGGTGCCTTCTTCTGTGAATCGTACAATAGCACTCTATAGAGGTCGGACAAAACCTTGACACGGAGACGATACCTTCTGTTGAGGAGTCCATTAACTCTCTAATGGGCGACACTTCAAAATTTTCTCTCTAAAGAGAGTCTGACCTCCTCTCAACAGTTAATAAAGAGATGATGCAGATTTTTTATTATCTTTTTACTGTTATGCGATCATAAAATTAAGCTCACAAATCAAAATCCACTTAACCCATATATGATAACATTATAAAAGTAACTAAATTTAATTTAAGTTAATGTAACAATGACAATATTTGTTAAGAAATGGGCAATGGGTCAAATTAATTAAGTTCATACAGGTTTTGGTTGAAGAAGGTGGTGACTAGACTTGTTTATGGGTCCGTTCAAGGTCTAGTTTCAAAAAAATTCAAGTTTAGACCTGTTTTGGACTCATCCCAAAAATTCATTTTATTGTTGTTTTTATATAAAGTTTAGAATTATCTATAACCCCTCAACCCTTATATAGGAGGATAAAATGTACTTAAGTGTACTCAAATTCACATTCTCCTGCACTAACAATAATGTGGATGTTAATCGAGCTAAGGCTCAGTCGGCAAAACTCGTTTCATTGTTCAAAAATTAATAAAATATTAAAAAACTATTTTTATATCAACAATTTATATATTTTTATAATTAATTTAATTTAATTTAATTTAAAATTTTTATTTTTATTTTTAAATTAAATTCATATTGGGTTGGTCCAAGACATAAAAATCTTTATCTAAGCCCAACTCGAATTAGGTTGGGCCTATTGGGCCAGGTGGGCTATTCGAGCCATGGACAAGTCTAGTGGTAATAGGTTACTAGAGGTCACAATGATTAGTGAACCAAAGGAAGAAAAAGAAAGGTCAATTTTTACCATTAATCTCTGTATTATGCATAAGTTGTCGATTTAATTTTTGTATTCTAATTTGATCAATTTTAGTCTTTATACTTTTTAAAATGATCAATTTCAGTCATTGTACTTTTTAAATTTCAAAATTTGAGCTCGAAACCAAATGTTAGCAATTAAATCCCTTAGGTCAAATTTTACTATTGATCTCGTAAATCATGAATTTAGTGTTTGGTCTAAAATTAGGTCATTATACTTTTTGAATTTTGAAATTTCAATCTCGACTTAAAAGATAACAATTAAATTCATTAAGTCAAATAATATAGTTTTTTTTGTGAGTATTATGTGAAAATAGAAGCATTTAACTTAAGAACCTTTAATGGCTATCGTTTAATCTGGACTAAAGTTTTAACATTTGAAAAGTATAGGATTACAAATGATTAAATTAAAGTATAGAGATTATATATGTAATTTATGTATAATACAGGGACTAATCACAGAATTTAACCAAAACCATATGGTGAAGTGAAGTAATTACTATTTTTGAATTTAAATGTTAGCGAAAAGAGTGTCGATTCCATATCCATTTTCTGCAATTATTCTCTTTAAGCTTCATTCTTAATTAGAGAATACCAATGGCCTCACATGACAAGAAACCTGCTAAGCCGTCGAGCAGCCGTTCCGGTGGCATCCGTACGCTTGCCGATCTCAACAGGCCGTCTGGACCTGATTCCGGCAGCGATTCCGATAATCCTCAGGAGTACTACACCGGCGGCGAGAAAAGGTCCTCTCTATCTCTTTCTCTCGCCTATTTTTATTTTTATTTTTCAAAATTGTTTTGCTTACTTTCATTACAATTCTTTCCTCTGAATTTAATCGATGCGTACGTATCGTTATTGTTATTATCAGCTGTGGATTCTTATCGCACAAATTTTTAAGCATCTTAAACCTAAGGTATTAGCGCATCTGATCTAAGAATAGCAGATCATGTTGAATTTAGTCCTTTGATAGCTTGAATTTACTTTACTGTTAGCTGCTTGATATGGAATTTTAGACGATATTGATAAATTATCTTACTCTACTTGTATTATGCCCTGTCTCTTTTGTAAATGATGCTAGTTTGAGCTTATATGTTCGTATTGCAAGTTGAATTCAACTTCTAGACAGGCATTCATAAAGGTTTTGTTTGAGAAATTTTGATGAATTGGGTACAATTTTTGTGTTGTTTGATAAGTACATGCTACCTTGTTTTGGCACATCGGAGAAAACGATCTGTAGCTTTTCTCTGCCATAAAAATTCACTGCAAGCAAATGCAGTGTTTTTATTCATGATAGCAAATTAGTTTCGATTTTTCTAGGCAACATTCATAGGCTTCATCAAAAGTTTGTGTTATATGCTGCCATCAGGAGATATATAATTATTTTTCTATATTGATAGTATTGGAATGTCAGTAGTGCTGCATTTTTTGATGTATTTCCAGTATAACTAGGAACTGCTAAGTTTTGGTCCGCACTTCTGATGCGAGGTTCAGTAGCTGGTTGATTTATATATACACATTTGTCAATCTTTTCATTGTTGATGAAACCATTTACTTTTCTATGTTAAGCTTTCTCGAGGTGTTCATCTTAAAGAAAATACCAACCCTGCAATTCAATATGATGAAATGCTTAAGGGTGATCGAGTATAACTCTTTAGATTTTGCAGTGGCATGCTTGTTCAAGATCCTTCGAAGAATAATGAAGTAGATGGGATTTTCAATCAAGCTAGGCAACTGGGAGCCGTAGAACGGCCAATTGAACAGCTTAATCCATCGTCAAGTTCAACAAGTTTTACTGGAACCGGTAGATTACTTTCAGGGGAAACTGTATCTTCTGTACCTCAGCAGCCTCAGACTGTTATTCACAACATTGTTTTCTGGACTAATGGCTTCACTGTAAATGATGGTCCTCTGAGAAGGTTGGATGATCCCGAAAATGCACATTTCTTAGAGGTAATGCTAATTAGGCGTTCCATTCTTGTCGTTTCTGTTTCATGCATCTTGCAAACATTTGTTTCGTTCTATATGTTTTCTGAATACCTTTTTGTGTTGTATTAATAACTTAGTTGAATGTTGATGCAGAGCATCAGAAAGTCCGAGTGTCCTAAAGAACTTGAGAGTGCTGATAAAAGGTCTCCTGTTCATGTCAATCTGATAAAGAGAAACGAGAAGTACCCTGTAAGTCTCTGTTTTCAGCATTGTATAGAATTTAGGAAGGGATCGAAAAGGCCTTCTTCAGACATGTATCCGTTTTCTTCTTATGTTCATTGAACACTAACTGGCTGATTCTTGAAGTCCACTTGATGATATCAATCCCGTGTTTTGTCTTTCATGCAGGAACCAAAGAAGAAGCACCAGGCAGCATTTCAGGGTGTCGGAAGAACTCTCGGTAGCGGCAGTACTTCCGCAACTCCTGAAGAAACCAGCAGTACCAGTCCTCTCAACACTGCTCCAAATCCTTCTCCCGGCCTGGTTGTTGACGAAAGTTTACCATCAACCTCGATTCAGCTTAGGTTGGCTGACGGGACTCGCATGGTCGCTTGCTTCAATTTGCACAATACAGTTGGAGACATCCGTTCATTCATTGATGCATCTAGACCTGAGAGTGCAACAATTTATCAACTGCAGATGATGGGATTCCCTCCTAAACTTCTTGTTGATCCAACCCAAACCATCGAGCAGGCAGGCCTGGCCAATTCTGTGGTAATACAGAAATTCTAGCTTGGGCTGCATGGAACTCGTCCATCTACTCATTACTATAACTGCTTATTGTACCGAGTGAAGATTTTCCATAATTTTGAACGATTATGAACCGCTACTATGTACAAGAAGCAGGTTTTGATGTCTTGAGTCTGGTTAAATGGGATCAAATTGTTTGATTCTCCACATAGATAAATTTTTTCTGGAAACTTTCGACTATAGGATCCTGAAATGTCAACTTTCCAGAGACAGCCCCAAGCCACATATCCAGATATTTGCATGGAAAAGCCCCCACTTCACAATCGCACATTACTGCCAATTTGTTCACCAGTGCTTCATTACACTCGACATTAAAAAGATTTTGACTTTTTGAAATTAATATTTTAAGGTGTTTTGAGCCATAATCTTTGGTGTTTAGAGGTGTTGTCATGTTAAAATTAACATTTTAATGACTGAATACGGTTTATTCATTTAATCAAAGATTTATTAATTACATCATAATCGAACGCTCACCACTACCGATACCAATGACACTTAAATTATTTCAAAGCTTGTTACATGATCTCTTCTTTGAACCCGAACGAGAAATCAAAATGGACGACATATAAAAAAAATTGAATTATATAACTTGAATGTATTTACTTTTTTACCATACCCTAACATGTTGAAAATCTTTATTTGTTATAATACTTGTATTGTCAATCGAAACATTATTTCCGTAAATAGAATCCGTAAATATAAAAAGTGAATTTCATGTGTTAATCAGACCGGGACTGTAACTGGAATTTCAGCAGCTGGAGCTATAGGAATCGGGATTGGTATATGGGTGTTGAAAAGAGTGAGAGGTAAAGCACCTGTAACAGGTGGGGTTCAAAGCAATGAGAATAGGATTTTCGAGCTGTAAACTGAAACCTCGTTAATGGTTTTTTGTTTACGTCTTGGTTTTTGGTTTTTGTAAAACAAAATTGAGCCAGGATTCAATCGGTGATTTTGCAGGATATTTAATAGTATTACTGTATCATAGAAAACAGAACATAAAACGAATTCCATAATGTTTTCTGCAAATAAAATTACATACAAAACAGTTTTTTTTCCCTACAATTTGCTGCAAAAATTCCCGAGCCATCGTCATGTCTGTACCGCCCAAACAAGTCTCTTCACCACCACTTTGTTCCGGTCACCAATTTGCTTCAAAAATTGAGGTTGTCTACGACCAGTCCGAGAGAAGGGTTTGGAGAGGACTGGCACTGCTGGTTGGTTCAGGAGGATTGTGGTCTTCCGAATTGTACCTCATCTTTTTCATCGGAGGCTCCTCTTCTTCAGTGCCATCTTTAGCATTTTTATTCCGAATACTACAAAGAACATAATCACCGATCTGCAATATTTAAGAAGAAACAATTAGTAATCTCAACCCGAGATGAACAAAACATACTATTTACGAAATCAGGGTTAGGGCCTACTTGTTTGTCTTCCTCGTCAACAAGCGAAAACTCGTGCATGATCCAATGCCCTTTTACGCCTTCGTTGGAACCCTTCACTTGAAAAACAAAAAGTTTCCGATTCCCGATTTTCATCTCCTCATACATAATAGGATCGGTTCTTTGACCTTTCCATGTCCCACACCCAGCTACTCGATCAATATTTTTGCCTTTACTCTTTTTCTTCAACTTGGTGAAAACATAAAAGGTTTTGGTTGAAGTCTCAATGAAAATCTTCCATGGCTCTTTACCCTGGTTGCCATAGATTTCGCATTCGGAGATAATATTGTAGGGTAACGGTTCACCATTCACTTTCTTCAAGAGGTAATCTTGAAGGAGCTCAATGTCAGTTGGTTCAAATCGATAACCGGGAGGAATTCCCGTCATCAAGAACTCATAATCATAAGTATCTAACTCCATAAATTTAGTATCTGAATGAATGAAGAAAATAGGTAGCTACACTTCGTTGAAGTTGTAGAAACCCGAAAGTTGATTAAATTTTCTCATAATAGGGATTTTTATACATTTTTTGAAATTTAAAAATTATTTTAAATTTTTTTGAAAACCATTTTAATACATAACGTTATCTAGAAAAAAAGAATTATTATTAAATGAAAAATCTTATATATATATTAAATGAAAAAAGGGATTATTATTACATAAATACATCACCTTATCCGCACAAAAAAGGAATTATTATTCCATGATAACACTTATAAAAATTATAAAAATTAATAAAGGTAAAATTGTACTTTGGACCTCCTAAAATTATAAAAATTTAATTTAATCCTTTAAAAATTTATAAACCCGTCCTTATCAAGTTGAAGAAAAAAAGGAAAGACAAAAACATGGATCGATCGAGTAGCTTTGTTTTCGAAGTGAAGGGTTCCAACGAAGGCGTAAAAGGACATTGGGTCATGCATGAGTTTTCACGCTTGTTGACGACCACGACAGACAAGTATCATCCTTTTGATTGATTTGGAAAATAATATATTTTGTTCATCTAGGGTTGACATTACTGATTGTTTCTTCTTAAATATTGTAGATCGGTGGTTATGTTGTTTGTGGTATTCGGAATCAAAATGCTAAAGATGACACTGAAGAAAAGGTGCCGCCGAGGAAAAAGATGAGGTCCGATAGGGAAGACCACAATCCTCCTGAACCAACCAGCAGTGCCAGTCCTCTCCAAATCATTCTCCGGCCCGGTTGTAGACAACCTCAATTTTTGAAGCAAATTGGTGACTGGAACAAAGTGGTGGTGAAGAGACCTGTTTGGGGTCGGGAATTTTTGGAGCAAAGTAAATAACAATATCGAGTATGGCTGCAAAATTACCGGTTGAATCCTCAGTTAGCTCAAATTTCCAGAGCAAAAAGCAAAAAACAAGACATAAACAAAAACCATTAACGAGGTTTCACTTTACAGCTCGAAATTTGATTTCAGAAAAAGAAAAAAAAAAAGACAGAAATTTGCAGTTTACTTTAACTTTCTTCAGAAAATCCTATTCTCATTGCTTTGAACCCCACATGTTACAGGTGCTTTAGCTCTCACTTTTTTCACCACCCATATACCAATCCCAATTCCTATAGCTCCAGCTGCTGAAATTCCAGTTACAGTCCCTGTCACATTCACAATTTCATTAAATCCTGGTTCCGATGTTAAGCTGATTATTTTGTAAATGGGTGAGCGTTCGATTGAATCGAGTAAAATTTCGTTAGTTGAACTTTGAATAGATTATTTTGTATTCTTTTAGAGGGATCAATATGCACATTTTCAAAACTATTAGCGGCCCAATGGATATTTACATCGATTTTTTATTTGAGTTATTCAAATTACTCAAGTTGTAAAATTCAACTTGAGTCGAACTCGAAAAATCGAATTATTTGTTTGAGTCAATTCGAAAAAAAGTATAACTTAAATAATTCGATTTAATTAACTCAAAACTAAAAAAAAATGATATTTTTGAATTAAATCGAGTTTCTTTTCATCTTATTTTTGCAGTTTCAATCAAGTTCATATCGTGACTGCAATTTAAATCTAATGATCACATAAAATTCACCTGCAATGACTCCTGCCCTTTTGTGCCTTGAAATGTCATGACCTGTGCAAGAAAAAAAAAGTGATTAGAAACTTTCATGGCAAATTTACAGAAAATTTCTCGAGAAACAAACATGCCTTTACAATAGGATGTGACATTTCCTTCTTTACATAAACAAAGGAAATTATGTGTTTGTGTATCAAATCCGCATGTTCCACTACCCTTTGATGGATCTTGACACTGAAGACAATGTGTAGTAACCGGAACATCGAAATCGACTCGGATTCCATATTCAGGTACTTGACTATAAGGCGAATTCGTTGTGGATCCGACTGTTTTCCAATACACGCTTGTATACGACGCGCAATACCGAAGCATCAGCCGTAACGACTCGGTTGCTTTCGGGTAGTACGAGCAACACGAGCTAGCACTAAGCGCATCAGCACATTCGGGTAAATGCCTGCAAAGATAACTAGCACTATCGCACGACGAATCACACCGGTCAGGGAATCGCTCACAGAAGATAGGCTTCGGCTCGACGATAACATAATCTTCACTACAATTGAAGAACAAGTAGTCATTCTGAGAGGACAATGTAAAAGGCGTACTTGTATCGAGACTAAAAGGTCTCGTAGGACGAAAATGATCACCATCTCTACAATTCCACATCAACGGATCGGTAACAAGAATATGAGGATCGGAGTAACTAATGCTATGAACAGGGTATCGACCGGAAGGTGTACGGAGATAAAGGTTTCCGAGATCGGAACAAACTAGCATGTGTCTATAATAAGGACTACCACAACCATCATCAATACCAAAAGGGTAATTTATAGGGATATCACCACAAGTAGTTCTACAAAGGCTTGCTTGAGCTTCTATAAGGCTAATAGATTGAAAAATTATGGAACATAAACATAGAAATGAAGTAAATGAATCCATTTGTGTAATAATGGAAACTGTGTTCTTTTTTTTTTTGTTTTTTATTGTGGGATTTTGTAATGTTTTTAATGTCATAAAAAGTGAGAGAATCTGTGTTTTTTCACTTTTGCTTTTGCTTTTGTGCTTTATAGTTTCAAGAAGATTGACGACCATGTGAATTTCATTAAAGCTGAAAATGTTTGGATTCCATTGTTAAATGCTTTTACTTTATTTGTAAGCAAATTTACATAAGGATAGAGTTCACTTTTATATATATATATATATTATAAATTATATGTTAAATTTTACTATTAATTTTTGTATTTTGCGAAAGTTGTGGATTTAGTCCTAACCCCAACCGTAACATTTAAATATGCTTAGTTAAATTCAATTTCTGGTCTTGTACCATATGTACAACTGTGGATTTAGTCTATATTTTGTAATTGGATCATTCCAAGTCCCTACAGTGATCGAATTTCGAAGTTTTAATTTTGAATAGAATTTTTAATAGGTATCGGTTAGGGAGGACTAAAATTTTAAAATTTAAAAAGTATAGGGACTAAAAATGATCAAATTAAACTACAAGGACCGAATCAATAACTTTTGTATAGTATAGGGACCGATATTAGATAAAAAAAGATTAATGATGTGAAAGAAAACAAATAGGTTAAAATAAATCTCGACTATTTTGAAATTATTATTGGATTTGTCCACTTTACAAATTATCTTTGTTATATTGATCCAACATCCAAGAAAGTAAACCTTAAACCCAAAGAAACCATGATTCCAAAAATGGTAGATTTTTCATTTAGTCCCTTAAACCAATTTCCTCCAAAGATGTAAACTTTTGGCACTTAAGGGATGTAATAATTGATTTTCAGTGAAGGTATCTGAGAGGCTTTTCTATTATAGAGGTCTGATCAAATTAGTCCCTCTACTGTTAAACAAATCAATTTACTTATTGTATTATTAAAAAGAATCAAATACGACCAAATTGAAATGGAAAAGGGAATGAGAGGTTTCAATTAGTGTAGATGGTACGAAAAGAGAAGACTATATATTAGCGATTTTAACAATCTAGTGACTTAAATTAAAACTTTAAAATAATTTAGTGACTATTTTGTATCATTTTAAAGTTGAACAACCAACATATAAATTTACTAATAATTTAATAACTTATTTTTCTAAATTTTGTAATTAATTATTTGATTAATTCTACCAACTCAAAACGTGATAAAATGGCGTAAGAAAGATGATATGAAATATATAAACCGTACGGTGGATAAGGTCCGTACGGTACGACCCACAAAGTTCCACGTCGTGGGGATCTAATCTCCTTAGTATTTGTAAATTTCAGACACATTAATTGGATGTTCGATTGGCATGGATCATGACAGGCGATGTAGTGTCATTGTCGATCGAGTGGAAAGTCGACAAATGTATCTCATTTTTAGTCCCACAAAAACTATTGCATCTCATCACCACAATCCACTACTTTGAGCTATTGAAAACGATATATTATCATTGCCATGCATCTATACAATAGGTTTTCTCGAGCGCATCAAATCTTTCGAGAAAAAATTTTGAAGTGTTATTTGTCAGACAATCGATTAATCTTTCAACACCTGAAAATAATCTATGTGTCAAAGTTTTGTCCGTAGTCTCTGCGAAGAGTATTATGTGTCGACATATTAATCATAGAGAATGTGTGCGGGGATTCGAATAATCAGCAAGGCTCAAAGACAACATATATGCAAGCATGAGACCACGTTCGAAAGAAATCTTCAAAGTATTATCCGCCAGGTAACTTATCGATCCCAAGTTTTTAATTGCTTTCTTTTTAATGGTAACATTTTGTTGTAACTATTATTTAACTTTAATTTCTCTGACTTTTAAGGTATTTATTAATGTTGGGTAATCACATTGGATTCGGATTAAACTTGAAATTGAATCATTTAAACTCTTAAATAGAAAGATAAAACTTTCCCGGTACTTATTTTTTTATTATCAAAACTCCAATTTAAAAGTTTAACCCAACAAGACAATGGCAGTGGCCACTGTGTCGGCTGCAGAGAAACTTGGTGGCTTAATTGTGAAAAAGATTAGATGTCATGAGACAATTGTAGGCCTGAAAATCTTGATTGATTAAAGAGTGGTTGATCAAAAACTCGAGGCAATTGAAGATGGTCTGGGGATTAAGGTCTAATGTTGTGGTCGGAAATGGAGCCACTGCTGAAATCATCACCATGGTTGAGGAACATGGAAGGACGACCCTAGCAAGCAATGTTGGGTTCATAATTTCATCGGCACCGGGAATTGAACCTGAAAGCAACA
The DNA here is from genome assembly GCF_007990345.1 of Gossypium hirsutum. Lineage (NCBI taxonomy): Eukaryota > Viridiplantae > Streptophyta > Magnoliopsida > Malvales > Malvaceae > Gossypium > Gossypium hirsutum. The sequence continues at coordinate 66,296,100 of NC_053442.1, read as the reverse complement.
TGGTAGCTGCCACGGTAGTCGTTGATGCCATCTCTACCACGGTAGGAGGAAGTGGGTCATTGCAGTTGTTCTATCATTTACATTAAGACTAAATTTTTAAAACTTGAAAAGTAATGATACTAAAAATGATTAAATTAGAGTACATGGACTGAATTCACAACTTGTACATAGTATAATGATTAATTCAAAAAAAATTAAATATTATGGGGTTAATTATGATTTTAGTCCTTCTACTATATATATTAAAATTCCAGATTTAATCTCTTTATTTTAATTTTACATAATTTGATCTACTTTTTATAATATTATTTGTAGGTCGAAATTCATAACATTATTAGTTATTATCATTAATAACATTTGGTAGACATATAAATTGATTATCAATCCAACATAATTGACAAGATTTTAAAGTGATTTTGAGATTGAATAATAGTAAAAATGAATTTTACATTAGCAACTATTAATATTATCAATTTGCACATACTAATAATATTATAAAAATAAATGGTGCATGAAAGTCCTTATACTAGGAGTTAGATTGCATTTTATCTATTTTATTGAAAAATTAGACAGATTATTCCTTGTACATTAGAACAAAGAACAAATTGGTCATTTCTGTTAAAATTTTCATCCATTTGTACTATTAAAAACTGATGTGGTTGATAGGATAACTAGACAGTAACATGTGGTGTCCATGTGTACTTCATACTGATGTATATGAATCATTTTTTAACAGCAAAAATGGATGAAATTTTTAATAGAACGACCAATTTGCTCATTGATTTAACATATAAGGACTAATTTGCCTATTTTTTGAATAGAGAGAGTAAAAATGCAATCTGATTCTTAATATAGGGGCCTCCATGATACTTTCACCAAAAAATGAACAAACCAAATTATTTCAAATAAAAACAAAATTAAATCTCAAATTTCAATACTCTTTTAATTCAAGGGTAAACTACAAAAATAATCACTTTTGTTTGCCTCAGATTACATTTTAGTTACTTATGTTTGAAATGTTACGTTTTAGTCACTTACGTTACCATTTTGTTACGAAGTAGTCACTCTAACACTAAACTCCGTTACCTCCCTAACGGCGGCCCTACGTGGTAGTCCACATGAGTTTTAAATGCCAAATTGGATATTCAATTGCTGAGATGAAAATAGGTTTTTAATTAAATAAATTTAATTTGGATTGTCACATAGAACATCCAAATTGACATTTAAAACCTATTTAGACTACCATATAAGACTGCCATTAGGAAGATAACGAAGTTTAGTGGCAGTCCAAGTCATAACTCACACATGCTATGGCCAAAGTAAATTATTGTTAACACACACCACAATACGTAACATTTTTGTGACTCAAATTTAAATAATTCTCAGAAAATGTAAACACTCGATAAATAGACCACAATTTAGAGTGGACTAAATTGATAATTTAATATTTAATAGTCTACCAGTTTGGAAATTTCAGAATTTTATGAGATTTTATATTATTACAGAGATGGTGTGTCAACAATTGGCAGCTGCAATTGACCCACTTTCAAGCCATTTCGTAGGATGGCTAGAAAATATGTATATGAATTTAAAAAGCTAGAAAATGTCATTGAACTATTCAAAAGTTTTTATTTAAATAGTTAGGCTATTATGTTTTTTTTTTAAAAGTCCGGCTAACAAGCTTCAAGTGACAATTCGACAATCGGTACGGTGAATTAGTACCCATCAACAAGTAGAACATATCTTATATCTAAGTCAATCTGACGGTTAGTGTCGGAGATTGGAGAAGAAAATTGTCTAGATTCTGATTCGTAGATTCGTGACGTTCAAAATTGTTTCGTGAAAAAAAAAACACTTAATTGTAAAAGAGAAGGGGAATGAGAGTTTTTTATCGGTGTGAACAAAGAAAGCCATACAACAGTCGTACTAAAGGCTAATGACTTAATGAAAACTTTCACATAGTTTGATAACTATTCTATAACTTTTTAAAGTTAAGTGACCAAAATGTAAACTTACTAATAATTTAGTGACCTTGGTGTAGTTTACTTTTATAAATTTTGTAAATATTTATTTAATTATTGTTAAATCGACCTTCAAACCAATTGAACCGATTGAATAAAAATCGATAATTTAACGGATTCTATCACCAATCCTCGACCTCAAACTCACCTGATCTAGACCGAACTTAAAACCCGAGTAGCAAAACCATTTTTCACCATGAAAAAAACTTTAAGAATGTTCTCCAAAACTCATCTATTCAACATTTGATTCCATAATACACATAAAGGTCAATTTCTCTAAACCTCAAAAGTTTTAGAACACTTTCAAAAAAAGGATGAATGTTTGACAAACTAAAACAGCAATCAACAGTTAAACTATACCGATTCGCAAAAGGTATTCGGGTCGTTATAAATTCTTCTTACTATCTGAACGTGACAATTTCCGGTCCAAAGATTGCAACTGACCCCGAAGGCTTTCGTTCTCCTCAAGTAACCGATCATACTCGAGAAGTAAACCTTCGGATTGTTTCCTTAAAGCAACCGTATTAACTTCTGCAGCATTAATCTGTTTAGTCTTTGCCTCGATATCAGACTCCAGCTGCTTAAGTTTCTCACGCAGAGTCATTACTTCTTCTTCCAAGGATTTAACTTTGTCAAAGCCATCGGGTTTTTTATCATCGGAACCTTGACCTTGTTTCTTGACAGCATCCATGGTCTTCCTTCTTATCCGGAGTTCTCTGATATAATGGTGTAATCTATCTATCATTAGTGCTAGGAAAATTGTGGCCCCTGCAACAAGTTACCATAAAAAAACCAGAGAGCAAATGAAAATTGTGTCACAAAGTAGTCCTAGACTATGTTACTGAGTCGGAAGTGAGTGTTAGATATGAGCATGTACCCTATACAGTTATGCTCAATAATTTCCGAGTTTTTTTCATATACACGGAGGATTATATTCCTATGATTATCGTGTATAACTATGTGTCAAACAACGGATCGCTTAAGGAAAACGAATGCGTCCATGTAAAATAGTTCCTATATGCTTTATACCAAGACAAAGAACAAGGTCCCAATTTCGTGCTCCATCATCTTTGAAGATAAGCAATGTTAAGGGATAACTCCTTCGAGAGAAGTCTTCAAAATGTCGTCCGTCAGGCAGCCAGCGGATCCGCCAACAATGGTCGGTACTGTGCTCTGCTTTAGTTCCTGATTTTATCTCCGATTCCACTGAGAGCCTCAAGGGGTTAACAAAGACGGGCACAATACCGACAATTGTTGGAGGGGTTTAAACAACTGGCCGTGAACAACACTTCAAAAACTTCTCCCCGAAAAATCCGCCTTTCAACAACAACCTAAGCTAAATCCTGCCTAACTGATTCTATAATTCAATCGTCAACCAATTGAATATACCACATCAACCACAATAATTTGCAAAACAGTAAGCATTCAAGCAGAATTTGACTTGGATTTACATTTACATATACTTATGATTGAAAACTAAGATCCCAACAAAAGTGAAAAAATTAGAGATTAACAATCAAACAACTAGATTTAAAACAATTGATTCAACTGAAGCAAGAACTAATTAATTACCCATGAGAGTAGCTTCAAGAAGGTGTCGGACCATAAGAACCTGGTCCGTTGAACTAACCGGTCCATCATCATCGACCCAACGTTTCTGGATCTCCATCATGCTGTATACGCTCGACACCATCACTACAAACACCGTTCCGGCCACCGTCTTAACCACCACAGGACCTCGTCCTCGTTTACGCCGATCCAGACCCATTATCACCAGCTTCCTAAACGGTGTCTTGAATGATAATACCATGATCACCGCCATCTCTGAGAATATCACCATGAACAATAATTGAATCATCTTTAAAAAAAAAAACACCCAAAGTGAAATTCAGAGAGCTAAAGAAAGAAGGGTAAAAGGGTCAAGGGCTGCTGCAATTCCCGTTAACAACTTCAAGTCGTAGATTGGGTCCTTTTAAGTAATTTCTTGATATTTTCTTAAAGGCCCCTTATCTTTTAGTTTATTTGATTTTTCCCTTTCTTTTATTTGTTATTTGAAATTAGGGACCTTTAAAACTATTATATTACTTAAAGCAGTGTTATTTCAACCAGACTGGCTGGCCAGGTCGAGAATCAGTCGGTATACAAGTCCGAGCATAGAGGTTGAAAGCTTATTTTATATTTGAAAATATAAAATATGACCATTCATTTGGGTATGTCTCTGTGAAGAGAGATGAGACCTCCAATAAATAGGAGTATGTTTTCATTTATATGACACACCCTAAAAAAACATAAAAACAAAGTTTCTGTCTATTCTCCTACTATTTTTTATATTCCCAGATTGTTCTATAAAGAATTACTACAGAAATTCTTTATAGCAATTGATATCATTGCTATGCTCCGTTTAGTGCTTACTGGATTGTTTCTGTAGTGCAAAACATAGACAGTCATTAGGTTTCATTGTATCCTCGATGTTCATTTGCTAGTAACTCTTTGCATACCATGGTATAGGTAAGGGCGAATAAAACCTTAAAAAAATGGCATTGATACACGACTTGAAGCCTTCGTTAATTTTTCAAAGTTTATTTTTAGAGGTGAGCAAAACTCGATTTGATTCGAAAATATTGAAAAAAAATATTTTGAATTTCGAGTTAATCGAATCGAGTTATTCAAGTTGACTCGAATAAGTAATTCGAGTTTTGAGTTCGAGTCAAGTTAAATTATCCAATTCAAATAATTTGAATAGCAGATGGGTGTAAATACTCCTTTGGTCGTTGTCAATTTTGAAAATGAGCAAATTGATCTCTCAAAAAAATTACAAAAATAATTCAAAATAATTTTCAAAAATTCAAAATATTTATAAAAATTTCAAAATTTATATTATTTAAAATTTGTAAAAAATTCTAAAGAATATATAAAGAAATTTAAAATTTTCTGAAATGATAAGTGCTCTAATATGGAATTAGTTATATTGTAACAAGATTTTAATTTGATATGTTTAATTTTTTAAACTTAACTCGATTCAATTCAATTCGAATTTCATTTCACTCTATTTGATTCGAATTTTTTAAACATTGGGGCCTAAATTTTCTTTCTTCAAGTTAGTCCTTGGTATTTCCTTAAAAAATGTTTAAGCTCTAATGCAAGAACAATTGTCAAGTTCAGGGACTAACTTGAACTAAAATAAGTTCAAACCCCAATCTGAGAACAATTACCAAATTCAAGCCTCAAATAGTGCATTAACCAAGAAAAAGAATTTACTAGAAACTTCAATGCTTGCCTTTAAACTAAAGGGTAAACCATACCTTTAATCACCTAACTATTAGCGTGTTTCTGTTTTGGACACTAAGCTATAAAGATTTTCAATTTCGTCAGTAACGTTTTAGATTATTTTTTTGTTTTTGTGACTCTCTATTAAATAGTTAATGGAGATGGTGACATATGCTTTTTCTAACTAATAAAATAACACATTTAGTTTTCAATACTTAAGCATTCTATCAATTTGATTCTAATTTTATATAATTCAATAAATTTAACCTTTCATATTTGCAAAATTTATCAATTTTATCGTCAAACACATAATTTCGGTCATCTAACTTTCAAATCTTATAAAACTATCACTAACATTATCAAATTGTTACAAAATGATCATCCAAGTACCATTAAAAAGATAAGGTGATAAAGGATTAAGCGGAGGAAGCAGATCATGATCATATTCAAGTTGTTTGACTTAAGAAGAAAAGATTCAGATCTGACCTGTAAAGAAGAAATAAACAAATTTGGAAATTAAAGAAAACAAAAACAACTAAAAGAAAAAAAATAAGACTAATAATAAATATTCAAAACAATAAATAACCAAATAAATAAATGAAATTTAAAAGTGAAAAATGGATCGAATAAACCGATGGATATGATTGATAGAAGGATAAGTGTCCAATTAAACTCTTTGAAATATAAATCCCAACAAACTCAATTAATGGCTTTAATCACCTCTCCAAGAAATAGTCATTGGCAAATTGAAGGATAAAAATTGAATTCCCATGACTCTTTGAAGAAAATCGAGAAGAAAATTACTTCTAAAAATCACAAGAAAGAAATCTTTCACAAATAAAACTTTATTAATAAAAACAAATTGTGTCCCTAATAACAATGAAGAGGCCTTTATATGGGCTAGCTAAGTACATCCAAATAAAACTTTAAAGTATAATTAAACTCTAATTAACCTAAATAAGGATTAATTTATTTTAAACTAAACTTTCTTTTTTGACTGACAAACAAAAACTCCTAAACAACTTAAAATACTTAAACAATATCCAAAATTCAAAATAAATAAATACCGTATAGAGCTCATATATAATAAAAATTAAGCCTAAAAATTGAAGCCAATATGATTTAAACTCGAATTAAAAGCTCGATACTCGTAATTCCGTCATAAACTCATCTAGAAATTCTGCTTACGCAATCTTCACAAAAATGATCATAACTTAAGCTCCTGAACTCGAAATCGAGTGATTCATAGTGCATTTCGAAGCTAAAAGATAGATTTTCAAACATTATGCAGACATCTAAGCCCATTCCCATCCAAAAATTCGTTGCAAGTTGACTAATATTTTTAGTTTGAAAATTAACAACTTGGTTGAATTGACTTCAATAAATTTCACACATTTTGTGGATGTTTCATTCCTTGTTTCCTCGAAAAAATTCATCCTCACATATCGTCTTTGATTGAATCTTGGTTTTTATTTTCTTGAATTTTAACCTTGTTGTTGGGCCTTGAGGTAGTATAAACCCATCATATCTATAGGTCTAAAATTTGGTTTTAAGACTCGCATCATAAGGTTTATTTTACGTGGCATGTTAAATATTCATGATTCAACCTATGTATTGTATTCATCATCATCAAGATTGAACCTATATCTTGTGTACATCATCACCTTCCAAAATTGTACAAATATGTATATCATCAGTTAATTGAATGAATGAGAGAATGAATTAAAGAATCTATACATCAAAAAATATTGGATCAAAAGAGCTTGCTTGCAAATTCATCCATGGGGCTTCCTTCTATACGAGAATAGCTTGATTTTTTGGCTACATCTCTCAGTTCTGATAAGCTTCTTCCCAATTGCAATGCCACTTTCATTTCAAACAACTCCCCATTTTCTCTTTTCTTCACATCACTTTCTTCCAACGTTGACTCAATCGATTCTTGCATATGCATAAAGAACCCAGCGTTGTTCCTGTACATCTCGAACACCATACCAACTTGGCCACCGTGCTCGAAGGTGTTCACAGCTGAAGCTAAAGCTCCTGCAACAGCCGCCACTGTTGCCGCCCAAGGACTATTGGAAGAAACCATGAAAGCCGATCCTAGAGCTGCTATTCCAGTTAGCAATGGCCCTGATGTAGCTAAAACTTTGTTCATGTTCAAAGCCTTGTTGCCTAATCTCTCGTAATCTTCACTGTCTTTTCTCTTTATCACTTCAACCACTTCTCTCATTTCCATTTCCAATTCCTTGGTCCACCCATTGTTGTTCTTCAATGTTTTGTTTGAGTTTGGAGACTGTTTTCTAGGCCACCAAACAGCAGGCTCTAAACTTGCAGGGAATTTTTCAAGCATAACACCAAGCAAAGGAAGAGGGTAAGCTTTGTCAAGTGCCAACACTTTCTCCATAGCATCATTCACGTCATCTTGGCATGGAGAACCAACAGCAAGTAGGGTTTTGATTTGGGATTGCAGCTGCTTAAACAATCTCGTGGCATTACGTTGCTCTTCCACAAGCTGTGAGGGTTGAATCTTATTCATCAATACCAACATCCCAGTGGCTGCTGAGAACATCACACTGGATGCCAACTTCAAACCCATAGCAGAAACCCCAGCGCCAACGCCAGTTGCGGCGGCGACACCTGCCATGGTAGCGGCGGTGAGGGTAATCATATTGATGGAGTTGAGTAGAAGGGTGTTCCAGTTTTCTCGTTGTTCCCCAATGTTGTTATGCATCTCCACTCTGTCAGCTATGGCCTCTAAGATGGCATACAGTTGAAAGGTATCCATTGAAACAGATGAGGTTTGTTGAACCAATGGTGTGCTATGGACATTGTTTTGGATTGGGATTGTGTTGATGAACCCGTCTTTACTATTCAATTGCTCGGACTGTGTTTTGGGTTGTCGTAATTTAGGGGCTGAAAATCTTACCGATGGGAGCTTTGGGATGGATATAGCAGCACGGATTTGGTTTGAAGCAGAAGATGATGAGAGGAGAAAATTATTAGAAGCATGTAAAGAAGCCATATGTATATATATATGTATGTATGTATATATATGAAAAAAAGAGAGGAAATATAGAAATTTGGTGGGTTGATTGGAGGCTTTGAGCAAAGGAAATTAAAGAAGAGATTTAGAGATGAAAGGTGAAATGGGGGCGTATTTATAGCAAGCAATGATGGATAGCTGATTTGGTCTGCTAATTTGACTGTCTGATTGAATTGACCAATCTTTGTTACATTAGCTGACCTATTAAAAGGTTGTCTCGTTCAATGTTATATCAAAAATAAAAGGAAAAACTAACATCCAGTCCTTAAATTCAACAATTTTTTTAATTTTAGTCCTTTAGTCTATATTAATCTCATAATTTACCAACTTTTTCCGTTTTGATTTATGTGATGATATGACATTTTAATATTGTGCAACGTCATCACCTAAAAATTATATTTTTATAAAAGAATTTTGATGATGGCGTGGCACAATCTTAGAGTTTAGAGACCAAATTGAGAAAAATTAAAAAATTTAAGAACTAAATATTGCCTTATCTCAAAATAAAAATAAAAAAGGGCTCAATATAACATCAGATACCTAAACTTGACACTTTTTCTTAATTTGGTACATGAACTTGGCTTTTTTTTCCCTAATTTGGTACCTAAACTTATTAAATGTTATAAAAATTATGCAAAACACTAACGGTGTTAAATTTTTTTTGTTATGCTACCAAAATATTATCAGTATTAGAGGAAATTCATGTTAAAAAATTTCGGTTTTAGCAAATTAATATTAAATAAGAAAAAAAAGAGCTTTAAAAACCCAAATTAAAAGAAATTCATTATTTTCAATTAGTAAAATAATTAAATAAATAAAACTAAAAGTAATTGAACATATAAAATACAAAAAAAAATCATGTCATCTGTCATATGTCGATCATACATTGATTATTTTTACTACCTCATAAAAATAACATTATTAGTATATTTGAGTAATTTGTAAAACGTTTAACAAGTTTAAACACCAAATCAAACAAAATATATTTGAATATATGAATTTCCTTTGTAGACAAAGCCTAAAATATTAATTTACTGAATTAGTAAAATTTATATGATGATGTAATGTTGAATATATGAATTTCCTTTGTAGAAAACCCTAAAATTAATTAAATTAATTCACTAATGAACACAACAAAGAACAAAGCAAGAAAATAAACGATTAACAACCAAGACGCGAAACAATATCCAAGAAAAAATTTACCTAGACTTCATTTGTCACTATCAATCTGAATTACGTAATTCTTTTACTTAGTATTTTGATCCGTAGAAATCTCTAAATTATGCTAATATTTTTTTCGAGAGTAAGAGCAATTGACTCTAGGTTGATTAATTGAAATTTATTTCTAATTAGCACCCCCTGTTATCGCATTAACTTATGCTATGAATTTTCCTAATAGATTTGACTCTAACCTAACCTAGTAGATTTATTTCGTCCTATTTCTAAGATTGCATGCAACTCCACTCAATTACGCAAGATCTACTCCTAAACAGGGTTTATTCCTTCTCTGATTTTAGCACATCAAACATGGATCAATAGTCTAGAAATAATAAACCAAGAATTAAGCACACATAATTGAGAACAAGAAACTAAATATTTATTGCATGAAATAAAAATTAAAAAACAGAATTCATCATAGGATTCGTCTCGTTAGGTATTTAGAAAATTAGTTCATACTTGAAAATAAAAACATCTAGAGACAACAGTATAATCACAAGAAACAAATAAACTCATGATGGCTTCCTAAGAAATCAAATGCGAATCTTCAATATTGATGGAAATATGCTTTAAAATCGGCTTCAATGGTGTTTTTCGAGTTGTTTTCTTAAATATTATATGACGACTCTCTCCTATATCTTCTTATTTTTGTCATATATACATATTAGAATGTCCGAAAAACCTAAAAATCATGTTTTTCCGTTGTTCATAGTGCAAATTCGCACAATCGACTCAACCTGCCACATGGTTTTTAAAAAATATTGTTAGTATTAGAGGAAATTCATGTAAAAATTTTTGATATTGAGCTATGCTTAACATTTTGATATTAAATAAGAAAAAAAGAGCTTTAAAAACCCAAATTAAAAGAAATTAAACATATAAAATACAAAAAAAAGACCATGCCATCTATACATTAATTAAATAACATTGTTAGTATATTTGAGTAATTTGTGAAAACGTTTGACAAGTTGAAACAAAAAAAAAAGTTTGAATATATGAATTTCCTTTGTAGACAAAACCTAAAGTACTAATTTATTGAATTAGTAAAATTTATTTGATGATGTAGTGTTGAATATATGAATTTCCTCTGTAGACAAAGCCTAAAATACTAATTTAAATTTTCGTTTTTCTAGTGTTAGATTTTATAAAAGAATGTTGACTTTTTTTGTCACCTTTGCTCGATTTGAATATAGTATCTCAAAATCCTGAGAAATTCAACTTGTAATATTGAGGTTGAAGCTATTAATTTCCTTTTTACTTATTCAGAAAAGATAAAAACCAAAATAATAATTTATATATTTTTTGGGTTTAATGCATAATTTGGTACCTGAGTTTGATATTGTTTAGTATTTAATTCGAGTTTTAGAGTTAATTTGATGAAAATTCATATTTAGATAATTAGTTTTCACTCAATCAACCCTAAAATCAGAATTAAATCACATCCATAAATGAAAAATTAAAAAAATTCACAATTGACACTGATTTAATTCTATAAACAAAATCACGAAAAATTCAAACTTAATAATATTAGAAATTAACTTTCATAAAATCAACTCTAAAATCCAAATTAAACACTAAAGTTTCATATCTCTTAGTATAATTTAGAAAAATCATATGCACTCTTAATTTTTCAAACAATCTTTTTCATATAAAACATGTTTTGACTTTTTGGGTTTTTTTTTAAAACATAGTTGAAAGCAAAAATTCTTATATTTATAAATTGTTTATTCATTAAGAAATATTCTGAGTCTCAACTTGTTTAATAAAATATATTCAATTTGGTGTTTTCAAAATAGATTTATTGTCACTTAAGTTTTCCACCTTTGGAATGGTGGCTCGGTCTTAATTCTAATTAAATAATAAAATTATACAAATATTAATATAAAAATATCCAAAAAATGTGAAAAAAATTATCTGTAAGTCATTTTCTGTAAAAGAAGAATCGTCAGTAATGTTGTTACGAAAGAGCCAAGACAAAATGACGGTTGGTCCCTAAAGACCAGAGGTGGTTGTCTGGTTTGAAGGTTTTATTACTCGTTTTGGCATTGAATGTCAATTGCTAAGACTCAGCACAACAGTTGGGTGACATCCCAATACCATCAAACATGAGTCGTCTAATTTGTACTCCAACACACCAATGTTGTTCAATTGTAGTTCATGTTTCAAAGATTTACACCTTTTCCTTGCCTCTCAAACCCAATTCAGTGTGAAGGCACACTCTTTCAAATTCAAATTCTATAATTGCATCTAACATCGTTTTAAATGGTCAATGAAAAAGAGAGAAGGCGGAGGTGATGGATTTCACAATACCATCATTATCCTTACTTAAATCCCAATGATTTAATCTCTTATGTTTTCTTTCCTTCCTTAAATTAGTGACCGGTGAAGCAAAAATAACAATGAAGAGTATTAGTTCAATCGACACAGATGTTATTGAAGATTTTTAAATGTATTCCTCGCGTGAGTATTAGTTTGGGGCTTAAGGGTAGAGTAGAATATATACATATATATACATATATATATAAACTTAGATCAATTCTTATATGAACTTGAAAATTTGACTCGAATTATTTAAACTTAAATCTTAGCGAAAATGAATTAAGAAATGAAATCTAAATAATTGAAATTTAAAATGAGAAAAATAAAAAACATAAACATAGAATCAATTCCAAAGGATATGGTAAATGAGATACGTTGATTTGTATGCATGAACCATGAAATTTCTATTTCTGTTCATGATTCAACCTGTCTTGTGTACACCATCATCTTCCAAAATTGTACAAACATATGTATATCATTGGTTAATTGAATGAATGAAAGAATCTATACGTCAAAAAATATAGGATCAAAACAGCTTGCTTGCAAATTCATCCATGGGGCTTCCTTCTATACGAGAATAGCTTGATTTTTTGGCTACATCTCTCAGTTCTGATAAGCTTCTTCCCAGTTGCAATGCCACTTTCATTTCAAACAACTCCCCATTTTCTCTTTTCTCCACATCACATTCATCCAACGTTGATTCTATCGATTCTTGCATAAGCTTAAAGAACCCAGCGTTGTTCCTGTACATCTCGAACACCATACCAACTTGGCCACCGTGCTCGAAGGTGTTCACAGCTGAAGCTAAAGCTCCTGCAACAGCCGCCACTGTTGCCGCCCAAGGACTGTTGGAAGAAACCATGAAAGCCGATCCTAGAGCTGCTATTCCAGTTAGCAATGGCCCTGATGTAGCTAAAACTTTGTTCATGTTCAAAGCCTTGTTGCCTAATCTCTCGTAATCTTCACTGTCTTTTCTCTTTATCACTTCAACCACTCCTCTCATTTCCATTTCCAATTCCTTGGTCCACCCATTATTGTTCTTCAATGCTTTGTTTGAGTTTGGAGACTGTTTTCTAGGCCACCAAACAGCAGACTCTAAACTTGCAGGGAATTTTTCAAGCATAACACCAAGCAAAGGAAGAGGGTAAGCTTTGTCAAGTGCCAACACTTTCTCCATAGCATCATTCACGTCATCTTGGCATGGAGAACCAACAGCAAGTAGGGTTTTGATTTGGGATTGCAGCTGCTTAAACAATCTCGTGGCATTACGTTGCTCTTCCACAAGCTGTGAGGGTTGAATCTTATTCATCAATACCAACATCCCAGTGGCTGCTGAGAACATCACACTGGATGCCAACTTCAAACCCATAGCAGAAACCCCAGCGCCAACGCCAGTTGCGGCGGCGACACCTGCCATGGTTGTGGCGGTGAGGGTAATCATATTGATGGAGTTGAGTAGAAGGGTGTTCCAGTTATCTCGTTGTTCCCCAATGTTGTTATGCATCTCCACTCTGTCAGCTATGGCCTCTAAGATGGCATACAGTTGAAAGGTAGCCATTGAAACAGATGAGGTTTGTTGAACCAATGGTGTGCTATGGACATTGTTTTGGATTGGGATTGTGTTGATGAACCCGTCTTTACTATTCAATTGCTCGGACTGTGTTTTGGGTTGTCGTAATTTAGGGGCTGAAAATCTTACCGATGGGAGCTTTGGGATGGATATAGCAGCACGGATTTGGTTTGAAGAAGAAGATGATAAGAGGAGAAAGTTAGAAGCTTGTAAAGAAGCCATATTTAGAAATTTAGAATTTTGAATGGAAATTTAGAAATTTTGTGGGTTGAATTGAAAGGAAATTAAAGAATAGATTTGTAGATGTTTTAGGGATGAAAGGTGAGGGACTGCGATGGAGGCGTATTTATAGCAAACTGACGATGGTTTAGGCTTAGCTGCTGATTTGGTCTCCTAATGTGTTGGAAAATCTGACTGTCTCCTTGACTTGACTTATCTTTATTACATTGGCTGACCTATTAAGAAGTTGTCTCGTTCAACGTTATATGATAGGTTAAAACATGCCACGAGTCCCTTTAGTTTTCATAAATTTAGAATTTAATCCCTATACTTTTTCTTTTAGGAATTCAGTCTCTCTACTTTTCAGATTTTAAAATTTAAGTCTGATTTCGTTAATCCATTAATAAATTGTAATTATAATCTCTTAAAAATTATATTAAGGTTATTAATTTTAATTTATATTTTTATCAATAATTCACCATACAGTTTATTTAACATTAAAAATATTTCATTCTTCAAATGAATTGGTCAATAATAGACTAAACTAAAGATCAAGGATCACATTGATAACTATATGAATTAGTAAAGTCTATTTGATTATGTAATGTTGAAATATGAATTCCCTTTGTACTTATATACAAGACAGAGGCTAAATTACTAAATTTTTTTTCCATTTTTAGTATTTAATTTTATAATAATCATTTTGCTTTTTTTTCAACTTTGCTCGAGTATTTAAAATTTTAAATATTGAATTGAATAATTAATTTAATTTAATTTACTAATCTGAGTAAATCTAGATAGAATTCTCTCATTTATAATTAACTTTGTCATTGAGTCAAAACTTTATTGACAATCAATTATAAAATTAAGATTTAAGTGCATATTATCTTTCGTTTTAAGGGTTTTAAAAGAGTTATAAGTAATAATAAAAATTATATAAATTCATTGGTTTAAACTAGAAATTTTTTTCTATGCATTTGAAGTTTGAATTATATAAACTAGGACCAAATCAAACTAAATTCGGGCTAGGGTATAAAAATTTTAAGGTAAATTCATTTTTTTATGATTTGAACTTGGCAACGGTTCTCAAATTAGGGGGTTTGAATATTTTTTTCGTCCCAGTTAATCCTTGAATTTGACAATTATTTCCACATTTGAGCTTGAACTTTTTATTTGTCCAAGTTAATCTGTAAACTTGGCAATTGTATCATATTCGTACTTTAACTTTTTTTGTCTAACTTTTTCTAAAGAAAATATCAGGGACTAATTTGAAAAAAAAATCAAGTCTTAGAACAAGGGTGCATTAACCCAAAATATTTTAAAATCATAAGGTAGTAGAGGTGAGCATGTAGTAGGCTTGGGTTGTAGCCGAAATGCTTTCAAGACATTTGTAATCATCCCAATATATATTAGAAAAACAATAAGACATGGTAAGGGCATGAAGTTATGTTGTTACGCAAGAGCTAAGACAAAAGGAGCGTTGGTCCCTAAAGACCCTCGGCGGTTGTCTGGTTTGAAGCTTTTATTACGCGTTATTGGCGCTGAAAGTTAGCCAAGTTGCTCAACACTCAGCCAGCAGATGGGTGACATACCAACGAGAAATGGTCTAATTTGTAAGCCAATTATGAAGACAAGAGATCAATGTTTTTCAAATCTCCTTCGAGTTTCAAAGATTTCCATGCAATCCATGCATTCCTCAAAGCCAATTCATTTTAAAGGTAGGCATTGAATTGTTTCTACCAGCCTCTTCTTTTCAAACCTATTTGCCTAGTTGGTTCCTAACGTCGTTTTAAATGATCAATCGAGCAGTTTTGGTATTTACTTGTGCCACCCGATATTTTTATTTACTATTTTACTTTTACATATTTAGCTTTTAAAAGGATAAAAATGAAATAATATAGTAATTTTATTTCATCTCTTACAAAATGAACAGTTAAGATAGAAAAATCGAGCAGATTAAATATTAGTTCAATTGACATATATGTTGTTGAAGATTTTTAAAAGTTACAGGTTTGAGTGAATTTAGATTTGTAATGTGCGCTTCATGTGAATGTCATTAATCGGGGTTTAAAGTATAGTAAAAATATATGAGACAACACCGAAATGGCCAAAAAAATTTTAAATAACCCAAATCTAATATAACTTCAAACTCCAAATGTCTCCCCCACTAAACCAATTAAGTAAAACCCGATTAGAAGGATATGAAACAAAAAATAGTAATCACTTTCTTATTCCAATTTCCAAAGAATGTGGTTAAGATACATTGATTTGTATGCATCAACCCTATTTATATTCAAGATTGAACCTATATCTTGTGTACATCATCCATCTTTACAAAATTGTACAAATATATGTATATCATTGGTTAACTGAATGAATCAAAGAATCTATACATCAAAAAATATTGGATCAAAAGAGCTTGCTTGCAAATTCATCCATGGAGCTCCCTTCTATACGAGAATAGCTTGATTTTTGGCTACATCTCTCAGTTCTGATAAGCTTCTTCCCAGTTGCAATGCCACTTTCATTTCAAACAACTCCCCATTTTCTCTTTTCTCCACATCACATTCATCCAACGTTGATTCTATCGATTCTTGCATAAGCTTAAAGAACCCAGCGTTGTTCCTGTACATCTCGAACACCATACCAACTTGGCCACCGTGCTCGAAGGTGTTCACAGCTGAAGCTAAAGCTCCTGCAACAGCCGCTACTGTTGCCGCCCAAGGGCTGTTGGAAGAAACCATGAAAGCCGATCCTAGAGCTGCTATTCCAGTTAGCAATGGCCCTGATGTAGCTAAAACTTTGTTCATGTTCAAAGCCTTGTTGCCTAATCTCTCGTAATCTTCACTGTCTTTTCTCTTTATTACTTCAACCACTTCTCTCATTTCCATTTCCAATTCCCTGGTCCACCCATTGTTGTTCGTCAATGCTTTGTTTGAGTTTGGAGACTGTTTTCTAGGCCACCAAACAGCAGGCTCTAAACTTGCAGGGAATTTGTCAAGCATAACACCAAGCAAAGGAAGAGGGTAAGCTTTGTCAAGTGCCAACACTTTCTCCATAGCATCATTCACGTCATCTTGGCATGGAGAACCAACAGCAAGTAGGGTTTTGATTTGGGTTTGAAGCTGCTTAAACAATCTGGTAGCATTACGTTGCTCTTCCACAAGCTGTGAGGGTTGAATCTTATTCATCAATACCAACATCCCAGTGGCTGCTGAGAACATCACACTGGATGCCAAATTCAAACCCATAACAGAAACCCCAGCGCCAACGCCAGTTGCGGCGGCAACACCAGCCATGGTAGCGGCGGTGAGGGTAATCATGTTGATGGAGTTGAGTAGAAGGGTGTTCCAGTTTTCTCGTTGTTCCCCAATGTTTTTATGCATCTCCACTCTGTCAGCTATGGCCTCTAAGACGGCATAAAGTTGAAAGGTAGCCATTGAAACAGATGAGGTTTGTTGAACCAATGGTGTCCTATGGACGTTGTTTTCCATTGGGATTGTGTTGATGGGCCTATCTTTTCTATTCAATTCCTCGGACTGTATAGTGGGTTGTCGTAATTTAGGGGCTGAAAATCTTACCGATGGGAGCTTTGGGATGGATATAGCGGCATGGATTTGCTTTGAAGAAGAAGAAGATGATGAGAGGAGAAAATTAGAAGCTTGTAATGATGCCATATATATCTATATATGATTATGAATATCTTGTATGAAAAAAAGAGAGGATATTTGGAGATTTTGTGGTGGATTTGATGGTTTGAGCAAAGGAAACTAAAGAAAAGATTTGGAGATGAAAGGTGAAATGGAGGCGTATTTATAGCAAACAACGATGGCTTAGGCTTTAGCTGCTGATTTGGTCTGCTCTCATGTGTTTGGAAAGTTTGACCCACTCTAGACACTTGACAAAGTCTTGTTTACTTGGCTGCTGACCTTTTTAAGAGTTTATAAATTATAATTATTTCCTTCAATGCCTTGTAAAATCACATCCATAAATGAAAAATTAAAAAATTCACAATTGACACTGATTTAATTCTATAAACAAAATCACGAAAAATTCAAACTTAATAATATTAGAAATTAACTTTCATAAAATCAACTCTAAAATCCAAATTAAACACTAAAGTTTCATATCTCTTAGTATAATTTAGAAAAATCATATGCACTCTTAATTTTTCAAACAATCTTTTTCATATAAAACATGTTTTGACTTTTTGGGTTTTTTTTTAAAACATAGTTGAAAGCAAAAATTCTTATATTTATAAATTGTTTATTCATTAAGAAATATTCTGAGTCTCAACTTGTTTAATAAAATATATTCAATTTGGTGTTTTCAAAATAGATTTATTGTCACTTAAGTTTTCCACCTTTGGAATGGTGGCTCGGTCTTAATTCTAATTAAATAATAAAATTATACAAATATTAATATAAAAATATCCAAAAAATGTGAAAAAAATTATCTGTAAGTCATTTTCTGTAAAAGAAGAATCGTCAGTAATGTTGTTACGAAAGAGCCAAGACAAAATGACGGTTGGTCCCTAAAGACCAGAGGTGGTTGTCTGGTTTGAAGGTTTTATTACTCGTTTTGGCATTGAATGTCAATTGCTAAGACTCAGCACAACAGTTGGGTGACATCCCAATACCATCAAACATGAGTCGTCTAATTTGTACTCCAACACACCAATGTTGTTCAATTGTAGTTCATGTTTCAAAGATTTACACCTTTTCCTTGCCTCTCAAACCCAATTCAGTGTGAAGGCACACTCTTTCAAATTCAAATTCTATAATTGCATCTAACATCGTTTTAAATGGTCAATGAAAAAGAGAGAAGGCGGAGGTGATGGATTTCACAATACCATCATTATCCTTACTTAAATCCCAATGATTTAATCTCTTATGTTTTCTTTCCTTCCTTAAATTAGTGACCGGTGAAGCAAAAATAACAATGAAGAGTATTAGTTCAATCGACACAGATGTTATTGAAGATTTTAAATGTATTCCTCGCGTGAGTATTAGTTTGGGGCTTAAGGGTAGAGTAGAATATATACATATATATACATATATATATAAACTTAGATCAATTCTTATATGAACTTGAAAATTTGACTCGAATTATTTAAACTTAAATCTTAGCGAAAATGAATTAAGAAATGAAATCTAAATAATTGAAATTTAAAATGAGAAAAATAAAAACATAAACATAGAATCAATTCCAAAGGATATGGTAAATGAGATACGTTGATTTGTATGCATGAACCATGAAATTTCTATTTCTGTTCATGATTCAACCTGTCTTGTGTACACCATCATCTTCCAAAATTGTACAAACATATGTATATCATTGGTTAATTGAATGAATGAAAGAATCTATACGTCAAAAAATATAGGATCAAAACAGCTTGCTTGCAAATTCATCCATGGGGCTTCCTTCTATACGAGAATAGCTTGATTTTTTGGCTACATCTCTCAGTTCTGATAAGCTTCTTCCCAGTTGCAATGCCACTTTCATTTCAAACAACTCCCCATTTTCTCTTTTCTCCACATCACATTCATCCAACGTTGATTCTATCGATTCTTGCATAAGCTTAAAGAACCCAGCGTTGTTCCTGTACATCTCGAACACCATACCAACTTGGCCACCGTGCTCGAAGGTGTTCACAGCTGAAGCTAAAGCTCCTGCAACAGCCGCCACTGTTGCCGCCCAAGGACTGTTGGAAGAAACCATGAAAGCCGATCCTAGAGCTGCTATTCCAGTTAGCAATGGCCCTGATGTAGCTAAAACTTTGTTCATGTTCAAAGCCTTGTTGCCTAATCTCTCGTAATCTTCACTGTCTTTTCTCTTTATCACTTCAACCACTCCTCTCATTTCCATTTCCAATTCCTTGGTCCACCCATTATTGTTCTTCAATGCTTTGTTTGAGTTTGGAGACTGTTTTCTAGGCCACCAAACAGCAGACTCTAAACTTGCAGGGAATTTTTCAAGCATAACACCAAGCAAAGGAAGAGGGTAAGCTTTGTCAAGTGCCAACACTTTCTCCATAGCATCATTCACGTCATCTTGGCATGGAGAACCAACAGCAAGTAGGGTTTTGATTTGGGATTGCAGCTGCTTAAACAATCTCGTGGCATTACGTTGCTCTTCCACAAGCTGTGAGGGTTGAATCTTATTCATCAATACCAACATCCCAGTGGCTGCTGAGAACATCACACTGGATGCCAACTTCAAACCCATAGCAGAAACCCCAGCGCCAACGCCAGTTGCGGCGGCGACACCTGCCATGGTTGTGGCGGTGAGGGTAATCATATTGATGGAGTTGAGTAGAAGGGTGTTCCAGTTATCTCGTTGTTCCCCAATGTTGTTATGCATCTCCACTCTGTCAGCTATGGCCTCTAAGATGGCATACAGTTGAAAGGTAGCCATTGAAACAGATGAGGTTTGTTGAACCAATGGTGTGCTATGGACATTGTTTTGGATTGGGATTGTGTTGATGAACCCGTCTTTACTATTCAATTGCTCGGACTGTGTTTTGGGTTGTCGTAATTTAGGGGCTGAAAATCTTACCGATGGGAGCTTTGGGATGGATATAGCAGCACGGATTTGGTTTGAAGAAGAAGATGATAAGAGGAGAAAGTTAGAAGCTTGTAAAGAAGCCATATTTAGAAATTTAGAATTTTGAATGGAAATTTAGAAATTTTGTGGGTTGAATTGAAAGGAAATTAAAGAATAGATTTGTAGATGTTTTAGGGATGAAAGGTGAGGGACTGCGATGGAGGCGTATTTATAGCAAACTGACGATGGTTTAGGCTTAGCTGCTGATTTGGTCTCCTAATGTGTTGGAAAATCTGACTGTCTCCTTGACTTGACTTATCTTTATTACATTGGCTGACCTATTAAGAAGTTGTCTCGTTCAACGTTATATGATAGGTTAAAACATGCCACGAGTCCCTTTAGTTTTCATAAATTTAGAATTTAATCCCTATACTTTTTCTTTTAGGAATTCAGTCTCTCTACTTTTCAGATTTTAAAATTTAAGTCTGATTTCGTTAATCCATTAATAAATTGTAATTATAATCTCTTAAAAATTATATTAAGGTTATTAATTTTAATTTATATTTTTATCAATAATTCACCATACAGTTTATTTAACATTAAAAATATTTCATTCTTCAAATGAATTGGTCAATAATAGACTAAACTAAAGATCAAGGATCACATTGATAACTATATGAATTAGTAAAGTCTATTTGATTATGTAATGTTGAAATATGAATTCCCTTTGTACTTATATACAAGACAGAGGCTAAATTACTAAATTTTTTTTCCATTTTTAGTATTTAATTTTATAATAATCATTTTGCTTTTTTTTCAACTTTGCTCGAGTATTTAAAAATTTTAAATATTGAATTGAATAATTAATTTAATTTAATTTACTAATCTGAGTAAATCTAGATAGAATTCTCTCATTTATAATTAACTTTGTCATTGAGTCAAAACTTTATTGACAATCAATTATAAAATTAAGATTTAAGTGCATATTATCTTTCGTTTTAAGGGTTTTAAAAGAGTTATAAGTAATAATAAAAATTATATAAATTCATTGGTTTAAACTAGAAATTTTTTTCTATGCATTTGAAGTTTGAATTATATAAACTAGGACCAAATCAAACTAAATTCGGGCTAGGGTATAAAAAATTTTAAGGTAAATTCATTTTTTTATGATTTGAACTTGGCAACGGTTCTCAAATTAGGGGGTTTGAATATTTTTTTCGTCCCAGTTAATCCTTGAATTTGACAATTATTTCCACATTTGAGCTTGAACTTTTTATTTGTCCAAGTTAATCTGTAAACTTGGCAATTGTATCATATTCGTACTTTAACTTTTTTTTGTCTAACTTTTTCTAAAGAAAATATCAGGGACTAATTTGAAAAAAAAAATCAAGTCTTAGAACAAGGGTGCATTAACCCAAAATATTTTAAAATCATAAGGTAGTAGAGGTGAGCATGTAGTAGGCTTGGGTTGTAGCCGAAATGCTTTCAAGACATTTGTAATCATCCCAATATATATTAGAAAAACAATAAGACATGGTAAGGGCATGAAGTTATGTTGTTACGCAAGAGCTAAGACAAAAGGAGCGTTGGTCCCTAAAGACCCTCGGCGGTTGTCTGGTTTGAAGCTTTTATTACGCGTTATTGGCGCTGAAAGTTAGCCAAGTTGCTCAACACTCAGCCAGCAGATGGGTGACATACCAACGAGAAATGGTCTAATTTGTAAGCCAATTATGAAGACAAGAGATCAATGTTTTTCAAATCTCCTTCGAGTTTCAAAGATTTCCATGCAATCCATGCATTCCTCAAAGCCAATTCATTTTAAAGGTAGGCATTGAATTGTTTCTACCAGCCTCTTCTTTTCAAACCTATTTGCCTAGTTGGTTCCTAACGTCGTTTTAAATGATCAATCGAGCAGTTTTGGTATTTACTTGTGCCACCCGATATTTTTTATTTACTATTTTACTTTTACATATTTAGCTTTTAAAAGGATAAAAATGAAATAATATAGTAATTTTATTTCATCTCTTACAAAATGAACAGTTAAGATAGAAAAATCGAGCAGATTAAATATTAGTTCAATTGACATATATGTTGTTGAAGATTTTTAAAAGTTACAGGTTTGAGTGAATTTAGATTTGTAATGTGCGCTTCATGTGAATGTCATTAATCGGGGTTTAAAGTATAGTAAAAATATATGAGACAACACCGAAATGGCCAAAAAAAATTTTAAATAACCCAAATCTAATATAACTTCAAACTCCAAATGTCTCCCCCACTAAACCAATTAAGTAAAACCCGATTAGAAGGATATGAAACAAAAAATAGTAATCACTTTCTTATTCCAATTTCCAAAGAATGTGGTTAAGATACATTGATTTGTATGCATCAACCCTATTTATATTCAAGATTGAACCTATATCTTGTGTACATCATCCATCTTTACAAAATTGTACAAATATATGTATATCATTGGTTAACTGAATGAATCAAAGAATCTATACATCAAAAAATATTGGATCAAAAGAGCTTGCTTGCAAATTCATCCATGGAGCTCCCTTCTATACGAGAATAGCTTGATTTTTTGGCTACATCTCTCAGTTCTGATAAGCTTCTTCCCAGTTGCAATGCCACTTTCATTTCAAACAACTCCCCATTTTCTCTTTTCTCCACATCACATTCATCCAACGTTGATTCTATCGATTCTTGCATAAGCTTAAAGAACCCAGCGTTGTTCCTGTACATCTCGAACACCATACCAACTTGGCCACCGTGCTCGAAGGTGTTCACAGCTGAAGCTAAAGCTCCTGCAACAGCCGCTACTGTTGCCGCCCAAGGGCTGTTGGAAGAAACCATGAAAGCCGATCCTAGAGCTGCTATTCCAGTTAGCAATGGCCCTGATGTAGCTAAAACTTTGTTCATGTTCAAAGCCTTGTTGCCTAATCTCTCGTAATCTTCACTGTCTTTTCTCTTTATTACTTCAACCACTTCTCTCATTTCCATTTCCAATTCCCTGGTCCACCCATTGTTGTTCGTCAATGCTTTGTTTGAGTTTGGAGACTGTTTTCTAGGCCACCAAACAGCAGGCTCTAAACTTGCAGGGAATTTGTCAAGCATAACACCAAGCAAAGGAAGAGGGTAAGCTTTGTCAAGTGCCAACACTTTCTCCATAGCATCATTCACGTCATCTTGGCATGGAGAACCAACAGCAAGTAGGGTTTTGATTTGGGTTTGAAGCTGCTTAAACAATCTGGTAGCATTACGTTGCTCTTCCACAAGCTGTGAGGGTTGAATCTTATTCATCAATACCAACATCCCAGTGGCTGCTGAGAACATCACACTGGATGCCAAATTCAAACCCATAACAGAAACCCCAGCGCCAACGCCAGTTGCGGCGGCAACACCAGCCATGGTAGCGGCGGTGAGGGTAATCATGTTGATGGAGTTGAGTAGAAGGGTGTTCCAGTTTTCTCGTTGTTCCCCAATGTTTTTATGCATCTCCACTCTGTCAGCTATGGCCTCTAAGACGGCATAAAGTTGAAAGGTAGCCATTGAAACAGATGAGGTTTGTTGAACCAATGGTGTCCTATGGACGTTGTTTTCCATTGGGATTGTGTTGATGGGCCTATCTTTTCTATTCAATTCCTCGGACTGTATAGTGGGTTGTCGTAATTTAGGGGCTGAAAATCTTACCGATGGGAGCTTTGGGATGGATATAGCGGCATGGATTTGCTTTGAAGAAGAAGAAGATGATGAGAGGAGAAAATTAGAAGCTTGTAATGATGCCATATATATCTATATATGATTATGAATATCTTGTATGAAAAAAAGAGAGGATATTTGGAGATTTTGTGGTGGATTTGATGGTTTGAGCAAAGGAAACTAAAGAAAAGATTTGGAGATGAAAGGTGAAATGGAGGCGTATTTATAGCAAACAACGATGGCTTAGGCTTTAGCTGCTGATTTGGTCTGCTCTCATGTGTTTGGAAAGTTTGACCCACTCTAGACACTTGACAAAGTCTTGTTTACTTGGCTGCTGACCTTTTTAAGAGTTTATAAATTATAATTATTTCCTTCAATGCCTTGTAAAATCACATCCATAAATGAAAAATTAAAAAAATTCACAATTGACACTGATTTAATTCTATAAACAAAATCACGAAAAATTCAAACTTAATAATATTAGAAATTAACTTTCATAAAATCAACTCTAAAATCCAAATTAAACACTAAAGTTTCATATCTCTTAGTATAATTTAGAAAAATCATATGCACTCTTAATTTTTCAAACAATCTTTTTCATATAAAACATGTTTTGACTTTTTGGGTTTTTTTTTAAAACATAGTTGAAAGCAAAAATTCTTATATTTATAAATTGTTTATTCATTAAGAAATATTCTGAGTCTCAACTTGTTTAATAAAATATATTCAATTTGGTGTTTTCAAAATAGATTTATTGTCACTTAAGTTTTCCACCTTTGGAATGGTGGCTCGGTCTTAATTCTAATTAAATAATAAAATTATACAAATATTAATATAAAAATATCCAAAAAATGTGAAAAAAATTATCTGTAAGTCATTTTCTGTAAAAGAAGAATCGTCAGTAATGTTGTTACGAAAGAGCCAAGACAAAATGACGGTTGGTCCCTAAAGACCAGAGGTGGTTGTCTGGTTTGAAGGTTTTATTACTCGTTTTGGCATTGAATGTCAATTGCTAAGACTCAGCACAACAGTTGGGTGACATCCCAATACCATCAAACATGAGTCGTCTAATTTGTACTCCAACACACCAATGTTGTTCAATTGTAGTTCATGTTTCAAAGATTTACACCTTTTCCTTGCCTCTCAAACCCAATTCAGTGTGAAGGCACACTCTTTCAAATTCAAATTCTATAATTGCATCTAACATCGTTTTAAATGGTCAATGAAAAAGAGAGAAGGCGGAGGTGATGGATTTCACAATACCATCATTATCCTTACTTAAATCCCAATGATTTAATCTCTTATGTTTTCTTTCCTTCCTTAAATTAGTGACCGGTGAAGCAAAAATAACAATGAAGAGTATTAGTTCAATCGACACAGATGTTATTGAAGATTTTTAAATGTATTCCTCGCGTGAGTATTAGTTTGGGGCTTAAGGGTAGAGTAGAATATATACATATATATACATATATATATAAACTTAGATCAATTCTTATATGAACTTGAAAATTTGACTCGAATTATTTAAACTTAAATCTTAGCGAAAATGAATTAAGAAATGAAATCTAAATAATTGAAATTTAAAATGAGAAAAATAAAAAACATAAACATAGAATCAATTCCAAAGGATATGGTAAATGAGATACGTTGATTTGTATGCATGAACCATGAAATTTCTATTTCTGTTCATGATTCAACCTGTCTTGTGTACACCATCATCTTCCAAAATTGTACAAACATATGTATATCATTGGTTAATTGAATGAATGAAAGAATCTATACGTCAAAAAATATAGGATCAAAACAGCTTGCTTGCAAATTCATCCATGGGGCTTCCTTCTATACGAGAATAGCTTGATTTTTTGGCTACATCTCTCAGTTCTGATAAGCTTCTTCCCAGTTGCAATGCCACTTTCATTTCAAACAACTCCCCATTTTCTCTTTTCTCCACATCACATTCATCCAACGTTGATTCTATCGATTCTTGCATAAGCTTAAAGAACCCAGCGTTGTTCCTGTACATCTCGAACACCATACCAACTTGGCCACCGTGCTCGAAGGTGTTCACAGCTGAAGCTAAAGCTCCTGCAACAGCCGCCACTGTTGCCGCCCAAGGACTGTTGGAAGAAACCATGAAAGCCGATCCTAGAGCTGCTATTCCAGTTAGCAATGGCCCTGATGTAGCTAAAACTTTGTTCATGTTCAAAGCCTTGTTGCCTAATCTCTCGTAATCTTCACTGTCTTTTCTCTTTATCACTTCAACCACTCCTCTCATTTCCATTTCCAATTCCTTGGTCCACCCATTATTGTTCTTCAATGCTTTGTTTGAGTTTGGAGACTGTTTTCTAGGCCACCAAACAGCAGACTCTAAACTTGCAGGGAATTTTTCAAGCATAACACCAAGCAAAGGAAGAGGGTAAGCTTTGTCAAGTGCCAACACTTTCTCCATAGCATCATTCACGTCATCTTGGCATGGAGAACCAACAGCAAGTAGGGTTTTGATTTGGGATTGCAGCTGCTTAAACAATCTCGTGGCATTACGTTGCTCTTCCACAAGCTGTGAGGGTTGAATCTTATTCATCAATACCAACATCCCAGTGGCTGCTGAGAACATCACACTGGATGCCAACTTCAAACCCATAGCAGAAACCCCAGCGCCAACGCCAGTTGCGGCGGCGACACCTGCCATGGTTGTGGCGGTGAGGGTAATCATATTGATGGAGTTGAGTAGAAGGGTGTTCCAGTTATCTCGTTGTTCCCCAATGTTGTTATGCATCTCCACTCTGTCAGCTATGGCCTCTAAGATGGCATACAGTTGAAAGGTAGCCATTGAAACAGATGAGGTTTGTTGAACCAATGGTGTGCTATGGACATTGTTTTGGATTGGGATTGTGTTGATGAACCCGTCTTTACTATTCAATTGCTCGGACTGTGTTTTGGGTTGTCGTAATTTAGGGGCTGAAAATCTTACCGATGGGAGCTTTGGGATGGATATAGCAGCACGGATTTGGTTTGAAGAAGAAGATGATAAGAGGAGAAAGTTAGAAGCTTGTAAAGAAGCCATATTTAGAAATTTAGAATTTTGAATGGAAATTTAGAAATTTTGTGGGTTGAATTGAAAGGAAATTAAAGAATAGATTTGTAGATGTTTTAGGGATGAAAGGTGAGGGACTGCGATGGAGGCGTATTTATAGCAAACTGACGATGGTTTAGGCTTAGCTGCTGATTTGGTCTCCTAATGTGTTGGAAAATCTGACTGTCTCCTTGACTTGACTTATCTTTATTACATTGGCTGACCTATTAAGAAGTTGTCTCGTTCAACGTTATATGATAGGTTAAAACATGCCACGAGTCCCTTTAGTTTTCATAAATTTAGAATTTAATCCCTATACTTTTTCTTTTAGGAATTCAGTCTCTC
This sequence comes from Gossypium hirsutum, assembly GCF_007990345.1. Classification (NCBI taxonomy): domain Eukaryota; kingdom Viridiplantae; phylum Streptophyta; class Magnoliopsida; order Malvales; family Malvaceae; genus Gossypium; species Gossypium hirsutum. The sequence goes on along the minus strand of NC_053442.1, from coordinate 66,268,780 downwards.
TACTTTTCAGATTTTAAAATTTAAGTCTGATTTCGTTAATCCATTAATAAATTGTAATTATAATCTCTTAAAAATTATATTAAGGTTATTAATTTTAATTTATATTTTTATCAATAATTCACCATACAGTTTATTTAACATTAAAAATATTTCATTCTTCAAATGAATTGGTCAATAATAGACTAAACTAAAGATCAAGGATCACATTGATAACTATATGAATTAGTAAAGTCTATTTGATTATGTAATGTTGAAATATGAATTCCCTTTGTACTTATATACAAGACAGAGGCTAAATTACTAAATTTTTTTTTCCATTTTTAGTATTTAATTTTATAATAATCATTTTGCTTTTTTTTCAACTTTGCTCGAGTATTTAAAAATTTTAAATATTGAATTGAATAATTAATTTAATTTAATTTACTAATCTGAGTAAATCTAGATAGAATTCTCTCATTTATAATTAACTTTGTCATTGAGTCAAAACTTTATTGACAATCAATTATAAAATTAAGATTTAAGTGCATATTATCTTTCGTTTTAAGGGTTTTAAAAGAGTTATAAGTAATAATAAAAATTATATAAATTCATTGGTTTAAACTAGAAATTTTTTTCTATGCATTTGAAGTTTGAATTATATAAACTAGGACCAAATCAAACTAAATTCGGGCTAGGGTATAAAAAATTTTAAGGTAAATTCATTTTTTTATGATTTGAACTTGGCAACGGTTCTCAAATTAGGGGGTTTGAATATTTTTTTCGTCCCAGTTAATCCTTGAATTTGACAATTATTTCCACATTTGAGCTTGAACTTTTTATTTGTCCAAGTTAATCTGTAAACTTGGCAATTGTATCATATTCGTACTTTAACTTTTTTTGTCTAACTTTTTCTAAAGAAAATATCAGGGACTAATTTGAAAAAAAAAATCAAGTCTTAGAACAAGGGTGCATTAACCCAAAATATTTTAAAATCATAAGGTAGTAGAGGTGAGCATGTAGTAGGCTTGGGTTGTAGCCGAAATGCTTTCAAGACATTTGTAATCATCCCAATATATATTAGAAAAACAATAAGACATGGTAAGGGCATGAAGTTATGTTGTTACGCAAGAGCTAAGACAAAAGGAGCGTTGGTCCCTAAAGACCCTCGGCGGTTGTCTGGTTTGAAGCTTTTATTACGCGTTATTGGCGCTGAAAGTTAGCCAAGTTGCTCAACACTCAGCCAGCAGATGGGTGACATACCAACGAGAAATGGTCTAATTTGTAAGCCAATTATGAAGACAAGAGATCAATGTTTTTCAAATCTCCTTCGAGTTTCAAAGATTTCCATGCAATCCATGCATTCCTCAAAGCCAATTCATTTTAAAGGTAGGCATTGAATTGTTCCTACCAGCCTCTTCTTTTCAAACCTATTTGCCTAGTTGGTTCCTAACGTCGTTTTAAATGATCAATCGAGCAGTTTTGGTATTTACTTGTGCCACCCGATATTTTTTATTTACTATTTTACTTTTACATATTTAGCTTTTAAAAGGATAAAAATGAAATAATATAGTAATTTTATTTCATCTCTTACAAAATGAACAGTTAAGATAGAAAAATCGAGCAGATTAAATATTAGTTCAATTGACATATATGTTGTTGAAGATTTTTAAAAGTTACAGGTTTGAGTGAATTTAGATTTGTAATGTGCGCTTCATGTGAATGTCATTAATCGGGGTTTAAAGTATAGTAAAAATATATGAGACAACACCGAAATGGCCAAAAAAAATTTTAAATAACCCAAATCTAATATAACTTCAAACTCCAAATGTCTCCCCCACTAAACCAATTAAGTAAAACCCGATTAGAAGGATATGAAACAAAAAATAGTAATCACTTTCTTATTCCAATTTCCAAAGAATGTGGTTAAGATACATTGATTTGTATGCATCAACCCTATTTATATTCAAGATTGAACCTATATCTTGTGTACATCATCCATCTTTACAAAATTGTACAAATATATGTATATCATTGGTTAACTGAATGAATCAAAGAATCTATACATCAAAAAATATTGGATCAAAAGAGCTTGCTTGCAAATTCATCCATGGAGCTCCCTTCTATACGAGAATAGCTTGATTTTTTGGCTACATCTCTCAGTTCTGATAAGCTTCTTCCCAGTTGCAATGCCACTTTCATTTCAAACAACTCCCCATTTTCTCTTTTCTCCACATCACATTCATCCAACGTTGATTCTATCGATTCTTGCATAAGCTTAAAGAACCCAGCGTTGTTCCTGTACATCTCGAACACCATACCAACTTGGCCACCGTGCTCGAAGGTGTTCACAGCTGAAGCTAAAGCTCCTGCAACAGCCGCTACTGTTGCCGCCCAAGGGCTGTTGGAAGAAACCATGAAAGCCGATCCTAGAGCTGCTATTCCAGTTAGCAATGGCCCTGATGTAGCTAAAACTTTGTTCATGTTCAAAGCCTTGTTGCCTAATCTCTCGTAATCTTCACTGTCTTTTCTCTTTATTACTTCAACCACTTCTCTCATTTCCATTTCCAATTCCCTGGTCCACCCATTGTTGTTCGTCAATGCTTTGTTTGAGTTTGGAGACTGTTTTCTAGGCCACCAAACAGCAGGCTCTAAACTTGCAGGGAATTTGTCAAGCATAACACCAAGCAAAGGAAGAGGGTAAGCTTTGTCAAGTGCCAACACTTTCTCCATAGCATCATTCACGTCATCTTGGCATGGAGAACCAACAGCAAGTAGGGTTTTGATTTGGGTTTGAAGCTGCTTAAACAATCTGGTAGCATTACGTTGCTCTTCCACAAGCTGTGAGGGTTGAATCTTATTCATCAATACCAACATCCCAGTGGCTGCTGAGAACATCACACTGGATGCCAAATTCAAACCCATAACAGAAACCCCAGCGCCAACGCCAGTTGCGGCGGCAACACCAGCCATGGTAGCGGCGGTGAGGGTAATCATGTTGATGGAGTTGAGTAGAAGGGTGTTCCAGTTTTCTCGTTGTTCCCCAATGTTTTTATGCATCTCCACTCTGTCAGCTATGGCCTCTAAGACGGCATAAAGTTGAAAGGTAGCCATTGAAACAGATGAGGTTTGTTGAACCAATGGTGTCCTATGGACGTTGTTTTCCATTGGGATTGTGTTGATGGGCCTATCTTTTCTATTCAATTCCTCGGACTGTATAGTGGGTTGTCGTAATTTAGGGGCTGAAAATCTTACCGATGGGAGCTTTGGGATGGATATAGCGGCATGGATTTGCTTTGAAGAAGAAGAAGATGATGAGAGGAGAAAATTAGAAGCTTGTAATGATGCCATATATATCTATATATGATTATGAATATCTTGTATGAAAAAAAGAGAGGATATTTGGAGATTTTGTGGTGGATTTGATGGTTTGAGCAAAGGAAACTAAAGAAAAGATTTGGAGATGAAAGGTGAAATGGAGGCGTATTTATAGCAAACAACGATGGCTTAGGCTTTAGCTGCTGATTTGGTCTGCTCTCATGTGTTTGGAAAGTTTGACCCACTCTAGACACTTGACAAAGTCTTGTTTACTTGGCTGCTGACCTTTTTAAGAGTTTATAAATTATAATTATTTCCTTCAATGCCTTGTAAAAAAAAAAACTGAAGTTATTTGAATGGGTTTTAATTCAAATTATTTTCAATTTTTTTTGTAATTTTTAAATTCAAATTATAATATTAAAATTTATACCCATTATTTTTTAAATAATAAGCTTATTTTGATACAATGCTTAGGATTACTGCTAACACACTCCTAACCCTTAAATAGGAGGATAATACGTTTCAGCACACCAAAATTATGTTTTTCTTACACTAACAATAATATCGATATTAATCAAGATAATGTTTAATTAATAAAAGGTATAACACTATCCATCCAAAAAGTAGATAAAAAGAAGATTATGATAGCTACATTTAATAAAGTAAAATAATCTTTCTTGTTGCCTACATATATTTTCTTGTAAAATAAGTCATTGGATTAAACTAAGATTATCTTCTTCATGTATTTCATCTTTGAATTTTAATTTGAGAGTAATTGAAAATTTTATTGATCGATGATTCATTAGATTTCTTGATCAACGGATATGGAGATAGAAGAGATTCTAGTTTAGCAGTAGAAAAGAAGAAGCATATCCTTTCCCCTTGTGGATGCCTGTAAAATTTTATTATATAGGGTCGGATCTCAGGTCGAGTTATTTTTATTGATATTACATATATTATCATATTTTTATTGATTTTGAAAACTTTATTTGATTATGTAATGTTGAAGTTGAAAAGATAAATACTAAAATAATAATTCATATTTTCTTTTTTTATGTCATTTAATTTTGCCTAATATTGCATGAGACTGATCTCCCACTATAATTGAGAAATAATATTACTAAGAGAGTTTTATTTAAATATTACTCTAAATTTAAATCATAAAACAAATGAAGACACGTGCGATTATAAAAATACGTTGATCAAGAAATCTAATGAATCAGATTTTTGGAACATTAAAAAAAACATATTTTTTTGGAACTGGAGTGATTCTTAATCTAATTGGTCTGATTTTAATTAAATAAAATGATTTTCAGCCCCTAAATTACGACAACCCACTATACAGTCCGAGGAATTGAATAGAAAAGATAGGCCCATCAACACAATCCCAATGGAAAACAACGTCCATAGGACACCATTGGTTCAACAAACCTCATCTGTTTCAATGGCTACCTTTCAACTTTATGCCGTCTTAGAGGCCATAGCCGACAGAGTGGAGATGCATAAAAACATTGGGGAACAACGAGATAACTGGAACACCCTTCTACTCAACTCCATCAACATGATTACCCTCACCGCCGCTACCATGGCAGGTGTTGCCGCCGCAACTGGCGTTGGCGCTGGGGTTTCTGTTATGGGTTTGAATTTGGCATCCAGTGTGATGTTCTCAGCAGCCACCGGGATGTTGGTATTGATGAATAAGATTCAACCCTCACAGCATGTGGAAGAGCAACGTAATGCCACGAGATTGTTTAAGCAGCTTCAAACCCAAATCAAAACCCTACTTGCTGTTGGTTCTCCATGCCAAGATGACGTGAATGATGCCATGGAGAAAGTGTTGGCACTTGACAAAGCTTACCCTCTTCCTTTGCTTGGTGTTATGCTTGACAAATTCCCCGCAAGTTTAGAGCCTGCTGTTTGGTGGCCTAGAAAACAGTCTCCAAACTCAAACAAAGCATTGAAGAACAACAATGGGTGGACCAGGGAATTGGAAATGGAAATGAGAGAAGTGGTTGAAGTAATAAAGAGAAAAGACAGTGAAGATTACGAGAAATTAGGCAACAAGGCTTTGAACATGAACAAAGTTTTAGGTACATCAGGGCCATTGCTAACTGGAATAGCAGCTCTAGGATCGGCTTTCATGGTTTCTTCCAACAGCCCTTGGGCGGCAACAGTAGCGGCTGTTGCAGGAGCTTTAGCTTCAGCTGTGAACACCTTCGAGCACGGTGGCCAAGTTGGTATGGTGTTCGAGATGTACAGGAACAACGCTGGGTTCTTTAAGCATATGCAAGAATCGATAGAATCAACGTTGGATGAATGTGATGTGGAGAAAAGAGAAAATGGGGAGTTGTTTGAAATGAAAGTGGCATTGCAATTGGGAAGAAGCTTATCAGAACTGAGAGATGTAGCCAAAAAATCAAGCTATTCTCGTATAGAAGGGAGCCCCATGGATGAATTTGCAAGCAAGCTCTTTTGATCCAATATTTTTTGATGTATAGATTCTTTGATTCATTCAGTTAACCAATGATATACATATATTTGTACACAAGATATAGGTTCAATCTTGAATATAAATAGGGTTGATGCATACAAATCAATGTATCTTAACCACATTCTTTGGAAATTGGAATAAGAAAGTGATTACTATTTTTTGTTTCATATCCTTCTACTCGTGTTTTACTTAATTGGTTAGGTGGTGGAAACATTTGGAGTTTGAAGTTATATTAGATTTGTTACTCCAACTCATTTTGGAGGAGTTATTTAATTAGGTTATTCTAGGTTTGGGTTATTTAAATTTTTTTGGCCATTTCGGTGTTTTCTCATATATTTCTACTATACTTTAAACTCCCGATTAATGACACTCACATGAAGCGCACAGTACAAATCTAAATTCACTCAAACTTATAACTTTTAAAAATCTTCAACAACATATATGTTAATTGAACTAATATTTAATTTGCTCGATTTTTCTATCTTAATTGTTTATTTTGTAAGAGATGAAATAAAATTACTATATTATTTCATTTTTATCCTTGTAAAAGCTAAATATGTAAAAGTAAAATAGTAAATCAAAAATATCGGGTGGCACAAGTAAATACCAAAACTGCTCGATTGATCATTTAAAACGACGTTAGGAACCAACTAGGCAAATAGGTTTGAAAAGAAGAGGCTGGTAGAAACAATTCAATGCCTACCTTTAAAATGAATTGGCTTTGAGGAATGCATGGATTGCATGGAAATCTTTGAAACTTGAAGGAGATTGAAAAACATTGATCTCTTGTCTTCATAATTGGCTTACAAATTAGACCATTTCTCGTTGGTATGTCACCCATCTGCTGGCTGAGTGTGGAGCAACTTGGCTAACTTTCAGCGCCAATAACGCGTAATAAAAGCTTCAAACCAGACAACCGCCGAGGGTCTTTAGGGACCAACGCTCCTTTTGTCTTAGCTCTTGCGTAACAACATAACTTCATGCCCTTACCATGTCTTATTGTTTTTCTAATATATATTGGGATGATTACAAATGTCTTGAAAGCATTTCGGCTACAACCCAAGCCTACTACATGCTCACCTCTACTACCTTATGATTTTAAAATATTTTGGGTTAATGCACCATTGTTCTGAGACTTGATTTTTTTATTTCAAATTAGTCCCTGGTATTTTCTTAAGAAAAAGTTAGAGAAAAAGGTTAAAGTACGAATATGATACAATTGTCAAGTTTAGAGATTAACTTGGACAAATAAAATGTTGAAGCTCAAATGTGGAAATAATTGTCAAATTCAATGATTAACTGGGACGAAAAAAAATTCAAACCCCCTAATTTGAGAACCGTTGCCAAGTTCAAGTCATAAAAAATGAATTTACCTTAATATTTTTTATACCCTAGCCCGAATTTAGTTTGATTTGGTCCTAGTTTATATAATTCAAACTTCAAATGCATAGAAAAAAAATTTCTAGTTTAAACCAATGAATTTATATAATTTTTATTATTACTTATAACTCTTTTAAAACCCTTAAAACGAAAGATAATATGCACTTAAATCTTAATTTTATAATTGATTGTCAATAAAGTTTTGACTCAATGACAAAGTTAATTATAAATGAGAGAATTTTATCTAGAATTATTCAGATTAGTAAATTAAATTAATTATTCTATTCAATATTTAAAATTTTCAAATACTCGAGCAAAGTTGGAAAAAAAAATCAAAACGATTATTATAAAATTTAATACTAAAAATGGAAAAAAAAAATTAGTAATTTAGCCTCTCTTATAGATAAGTAAAAAGGAAATTCATACATTCAACATTACATAAATAAATAGACTTTACTAATTCAATAAAAAATATGATTTTCAAATTAAAAATCAAAGATGAAACCAACTTGAGTTTAATCAATTGGGTTCATATAGTTATCAATGTGATCCTTGATTTTTAGTTTAGTCTATTATTGACCAATTCATTTAAAGAATGAAATAACTTTAATGTTAAATAAACTGTATGGTGAATTATTGATAAAAATATAAATTAAAATTAATAACCTTAATATAATTTTTAAGAGATTATAATTACAATTTATTAATGGATTAACAAAATTAGATTTAAATTTTAAAATCTGAAAAGTAGAGAGACTGAATTCCTAAAAGAAAAAGTATAGGGATTAAATTCTAAATTTATGAAAAGTAAAGGGACTCCTGGCATGTTTTAACCTATCATATAACATTGAACGAGACAACTTCTTAATAGGTCAGCCAATGTAATAAAGATAAGTCAAGTCAAGGAGACAGTCAGATTTTCCAACACATTAGGAGACCAAATCAGCAGCTAAGCCTAAACCATCGACAGTTTGCTATAAATACGCCTCCATCGCAGTCTCTCACCTTTCATCCCTAAAACATCTACAAATCCATTCTTTAATTTCCTTTCAATTCAACCCACAAAATTTCTAAATTTCCATTCAAAATTCTAAATTTCTAAATATGGCTTCTTTACATGCTTCTAACTTTCTCCTCTCATCATCTTCTTCTTCAAACCAAATCCGTGCTGCTATATCCATCCCAAAGCTCCCATCGGTAAGATTTTCAGCCCCTAAATTACGACAACCCAAAACACAGTCCGAGCAATTGAATAGTAAAGACGGGTTCATCAACACAATCCCAATCCAAAGCAATGTCCATAGCACACCATTGGTTCAACAAACCTCATCTGTTTCAATGGCTACCTTTCAACTGTATGCCATCTTAGAGGCCATAGCTGACAGAGTGGAGATGCATAACAACATTGGGGAACAACGAGAAAACTGGAACACCCTTCTACTCAACTCCATCAATATGATTACCCTCACCGCCGCAACCATGGCAGGTGTTGCCGCCGCAACTGGCGTTGGCGCCGGGGTTTCTGTTATGGGTTTGAATTTGGCATCCAGTGTGATGTTCTCAGCAGCCACCGGGATGTTGGTATTGATGAATAAGATTCAACCCTCACAGCTTGTGGAAGAGCAACGTAATGCCACGAGATTGTTTAAGCAGCTGCAATCCCAAATCAAAACCCTACTTGCTGTTGGTTCTCCATGCCAAGATGACGTGAATGATGCTATGGAGAAAGTGTTGGCACTTGACAAAGCTTACCCTCTTCCTTTGCTTGGTGTTATGCTTGACAAATTCCCTGCAAGTTTAGAGCCTGCTGTTTGGTGGCCTACAAAACAGTCTCCAAACTCAAACAAAACATTGAAGAACAACAATGGGTGGACCAAGGAATTGGAAATGGAAATGAGAGAAGTGGCTGAAGTGATAAAGAGAAAAGACAGTGAAGATTACGAGAGATTAGGCAACAAGGCTTTGAACATGAACAAAGTTTTAGCTACATCAGGGCCATTGCTAACTGGAATAGCAGCTCTAGGATCGGCTTTCATGGTTTCTTCCAACAGCCCTTGGGCGGCAACAGTAGCGGCTGTTGCAGGAGCTTTAGCTTCAGCTGTGAACACCTTCGAGCACGGTGGCCAAGTTGGTATGGTGTTCGAGATGTACAGGAACAACGCTGGGTTCTTTAAGCTTATGCAAGAATCGATAGAATCAACGTTGGATGAATGTGATGTGGAGAAAAGAGAAAATGGGGAGTTGTTTGAAATGAAAGTGGCATTGCAACTGGGAAGAAGCTTATCAGAACTGAGAGATGTAGCCAAAAAATCAAGCTATTCTCGTATAGAAGGAAGCCCCATGGATGAATTTGCAAGCAAGCTGTTTTGATCCAATATTCTTTGACGTATAGATTCTTTCATTCATTCAATTAACCAATGATATACATATGTTTGTACAATTTTGGAAGATGATGATGTACACAAGACAGGTTGAATCATGAACAGAAATAGAAATTTCATTTACCATATCCTTTGGAATTGATTCTATGTAACCTACTTTGAGTTTCTGTTTTTTATTTTTCTCATTTTAAATTTCAATTATTTAGATTTCATTTCTTAATTCATTTTCGCTAAGATTTAAGTTTAAATTATTCGAGTCAAATTTTTAAGTTCATATAAGAATTTATCTAAGTTTTTATATATATATTTTTTACTCTACCCTAAGCCCCAAACTAATACGAACACATTACATGTCTAAATCCACTTAAGCTGACAACCTTTAAAAATCTTGAATAACTACAATTGAACAACATTGGTGTATCGGCATACAAAATAGACGACTCATGTTTGATGGTATTGGGACGTCACCCAACTGTTGGCTGAGTCTTAGCAACTAAAATTCAAAACCAAAAACGAGTAATAAAACCTTCAAACCAGACAACCGCCTCCGGTCTTTAGGGACCAACGGTCCTTTTGTCTTAGCTCTTTCGTAACAACATTACTTCATGCCCTTGTAATTCGCTACCATGTCTCACTTTTTTTTTTCTAAATATTTTTTTATATAATTACTTTGATTTGGTCTGAGCGATACGATGTACTTTGTTTTATAGAAAATGATTTACAGATAATTTTTTTTCACATTTTTTAGATATTTTTATATTAATATTTGTATAATTAGAATTAAGACCGAGCCACCATTCCCAAAGTAATGGAGCAAAACTTATTATTATTTGGTCTAATCTGTTATATGTATTTGACAAAAGATTATTATCTAATATTATTAGGTTTGAATTTCGACATACTATATTTAAATCGAGCAAAGGTGACAAAAAATAGTCAAAACATTTTTTTATAAAATCTAACACTAAAAAGGGAAAAAATAAATTAATATTTTAGGCAGGAAATTCATATCAACGTTACATAATAAAATAAAAATTTTACTAATTCAATAAATTAGTATTTTAGGCTTTAACTACGAAGGAAATTCATATATTCAAACATAAGAAGATAAGAGAGAGTTGTCATAGAATATTTAAAAAAACAACTCGACAAACACCATTGAAGCCGATTCTGAAGTAGATTTCCGTCAATATTGAAGACTCGCATTTGATTTCTTAGGAAGCCATCACGAGTTTCTTTGTTTTTTGTGGTTATACTGTCTCCGGATGTTTTTATTTTTAAGTATTAACTAATTTTCTGAATACCTAATGAGATGAACCCTATGATGAATTCTGTCTTTTGATTTTTATTTTAAGCAATAAATATTTAGTTTCTTGTTCTCAATTATGTGTGCTTAATTCTTGGTTTAATATTTCTAGACTATTGATCCATGTTTGATGTGCTTAAATCAGAGGAGGAATAGACCCTGTTTAAGAATAGATCTTGCGTAATTGAGTGGAGTTACATGTAATCCTAGAAATAGGACGAAATAAATCTACTGAATTAGAGTCAAATCTAATAGGAAAATTCATGGCACAAGTTAATGCGATAATAGGGGTTTTAATTAGAAATAATTTTCAATTAATCAACCTAGAGCCAATTGTTCTTACTCTCGAAAGAGATATTAGCATAATTTAGAGATTTATAGAGATCAAAATATTAAGTAAAAAAATTACGTAATTTAGATTAATAGTAACAGATAAAGTCTAGGTGAATTCTTTACTGGGTATTATTTCACTTTTTGGTTATTAATCGTTTATTTTCTTGCTTTGTTCTTTATTGTGTTCATTAGTGAATTAATTTAATTAATTTTAATTTTTAATCAATCTCTCGATTTATTCGGTTAAATAATAGAAAGACGGTAATTACTTGCTTTGTTGTTTGCTCACCGTAGCTATACTATTAATTGATATGTGCACTTACCTTAGTCAAATTTTTAGTTAGTTTCGTGGACATAAGTATCAAATTAAGAAAAAATTGTCAAGTTTAGGTATCGGATGTTATATTGAGCCCTTTTTTATTTTTATTTTGAGATAAGGCAATCTTTAGTTCTTAAATTTTTTAATTTTTCTCTATTTGGTCTCTAAACATTTTTTTATATTAGTCTATGAAATCGACAAATTTATTAATTTTGGTTTATATTATGACATAACATTCTAACATTGTACCACGTCGTAACCTAAATTCTTTTATAAAATATAAGTTTTTGGTGATGGCGTTGCACGATATTAGAATGTCATATTGTCACATGAATCCAAACGGAAAAGGTTGGTAAATTATGAGATTAATATAGACTAAAGGACTAAAATTTAAAAAAATTGTTGAATTTAAGGACTGAATGTTAGTTTTTCCTTTTATTTTTTGATATAACATTGAACGAGACAACCTTTTAATAGGTCAGCTAATGTAACAAAGATTGGTCAATTCAATCAGACAGTCAAATTAGCAGACCAAATCAGCTATCCATCATTGCTTGCTATAAATACGCCCCCATTTCACCTTTCATCTCTAAATCTCTTCTTTAATTTCCTTTGCTCAAAGCCTCCAATCAACCCACCAAATTTCTATATTTCCTCTCTTTTTTCATATATATACATACATACATATATATATATATACATATGGCTTCTTTACATGCTTCTAATAATTTTCTCCTCTCATCATCTTCTGCTTCAAACCAAATCCGTGCTGCTATATCCATCCCAAAGCTCCCATCGGTAAGATTTTCAGCCCCTAAATTACGACAACCCAAAACACAGTCCGAGCAATTGAATAGTAAAGACGGGTTCATCAACACAATCCCAATCCAAAACAATGTCCATAGCACACCATTGGTTCAACAAACCTCATCTGTTTCAATGGATACCTTTCAACTGTATGCCATCTTAGAGGCCATAGCTGACAGAGTGGAGATGCATAACAACATTGGGGAACAACGAGAAAACTGGAACACCCTTCTACTCAACTCCATCAATATGATTACCCTCACCGCCGCAACCATGGCAGGTGTCGCCGCCGCAACTGGCGTTGGCGCTGGGGTTTCTGCTATGGGTTTGAAGTTGGCATCCAGTGTGATGTTCTCAGCAGCCACTGGGATGTTGGTATTGATGAATAAGATTCAACCCTCACAGCTTGTGGAAGAGCAACGTAATGCCACGAGATTGTTTAAGCAGCTGCAATCCCAAATCAAAACCCTACTTGCTGTTGGTTCTCCATGCCAAGATGACGTGAATGATGCTATGGAGAAAGTGTTGGCACTTGACAAAGCTTACCCTCTTCCTTTGCTTGGTGTTATGCTTGAAAAATTCCCTGCAAGTTTAGAGCCTGCTGTTTGGTGGCCTACAAAACAGTCTCCAAACTCAAACAAAGCATTGACGAACAACAATGGGTGGACCAGGGAATTGGAAATGGAAATGAGAGAAGTGGTTGAAGTAATAAAGAGAAAAGACAGTGAAGATTACGAGAGATTAGGCAACAAGGCTTTGAACATGAACAAAGTTTTAGCTACATCAGGGCCATTGCTAACTGGAATAGCAGCTCTAGGATCGGCTTTCATGGTTTCTTCCAACAGCCCTTGGGCGGCAACAGTGGCGGCTGTTGCAGGAGCTTTAGCTTCAGCTGTGAACACCTTCGAGCACGGTGGCCAAGTTGGTATGGTGTTCGAGATGTACAGGAACAACGCTGGGTTCTTTAAGCTTATGCAAGAATCGATAGAATCAACGTTGGATGAATGTGATGTGGAGAAAAGAGAAAATGGGGAGTTGTTTGAAATGAAAGTGGCATTGCAATTGGGAAGAAGCTTATCAGAACTGAGAGATGTAGCCAAAAAATCAAGCTATTCTCGTATAGAAGGAAGCCCCATGGATGAATTTGCAAGCAAGCTCTTTTGATCCAATATTTTTTGATGTATAGATTCTTTAATTCATTCTTTCATTCATTCAATTAACCAATGTGATATACATATATTTGTACAATTTTGTAAGATGATAATGTATACAAGACATAGGTTCAAACTTGAATACAAATCAATGTATTTAACCATATTTTTTGGAAATTAGAATAAGAAAGTGATTACTACAATTGTCAAATCCAACATTACTCCATTGTTGAAATGCTCTATCTCGCCCTTCATCCCACTCTACCATGTATACAAATGTGTAAGATGGACACTAAGTTATGCAAACCCAAAGGGAAATACTATGGTAAAAGAGTTGAATGTTATTATTATTGCCTTTGTTGTAGGTAATTTAACACCGTGAAGGAAAGGGTCTTGATTACCCCTAATATGTTTCACATTTTGTTTCTTCCATTATGATGTAAGCAAAATGTTGACCAACTTTTTGAAGGCTTAGAACGGCTTCCTTTTCTCATCCAATTTCTCCATCAAAAAAGTGCTTCTCCCTAGATGGAGAAGCTAAAAAAATCTCCTTTTCTTCTGCTGTAATTGCTTTTCGGTGAAAATTGACCAAATACCCCTGTCTTCTCCCCCAAACGTTTTTCCCCTCTGCTGGCTCCTTCTTTCCCCTCTGCTGGTGAAACCCGATTTCTTTTCCCCATTTTCAGCTTTCAAAGCTTTATTTTCTGTTCTTTGTTCCTCTTCCGCAGCAGGTGAGAGTTTCTTTTATATTTCTTATTCTGTTTTATATTTTGAAGCTGTTGATTTGCTGTTGATTAAAAGTTTGAAGCTGTTGATTTGCTGGTATTTCTTGAGACAAATGATTTCAACTATGGTTTATTTTCTTGTTTCAATCTTCTATGTTCACATTGTCTTATTTTGCTCTCCTTTGTTTGTTGAACTTCCCCAATAATCAATAACCAAAGAGAATGAGAACAACTCGACTTTTAGTTGAATATCTTTATTAAAATTTGTCTAATCTGGTGGTTTCTGAGAGGAAAAAAAATGGGATCCGTTTGCATTTGAAGATTCTTAAACTGTGTTCAAGCATTTGTTGTTGCTCGTCTTGATGTTATTCGATCTAGAAATCATCAATGGAGGAAAAGCTGGTATGCATCAAAGCATTTTGTTCACGGTACTAGTCGTTCTAGGACGGATTCCTTCTTTATACTGCTTTTGCTGTTAAGAGATGAAAAATAATAACCGACTTCTCTTACTGAACTGCACTCTAGCAATATTCAATTGACGTGCATGTTATGGTTTACAATACGAGGATTTTTAGCCTAGTAGACTGGTTGAGGTGTGAGTTTACAAAGGTGGATAACGAGTATGCGGGATCTGGTAAGAGAGTTTACGTGGGAAGAGTGCTGGCTTTGGCTAATATGGGGTTTTGGTGCTTCAATCTGTTTGGGTTCTTGTTGCCTGTTTATCTACCTAAAGCTTTTAAGATGTCTTTACTCTTAAACTTGTCAAAGACTGAATACAATAGTAGAGTAGTTGAAATGAAATGTTCTCATTTCATATCTTCCCAGTAAAGTTAAATTGGTGTGGTTTGGATAATCTGTCTCTGTAATTTTGAATCTTGGAAACCAACCATATTTCAGATATTTGGGGAAGATCAGATTCGATAGATGGTGTTAGAATCCAAGTCACATGTATATATAGGTTGGATCAAGCTCCAAGTATATATATTTAGCTAGGCTGGCTATATTTTTTTCTGGTCCACATCAGTTTGAAAAAGTTGACACATTGTTATGCAATTTGTACAAGGAGAAATAGCAAGCACTAAAACATATACCTTGGCACAGGTGGCAAACACCTGAGCCTTCGACCTTGATGTCTCTCTCCCATCATATACTTAAAAACTAAAGTTTAAGTTGAAAATATTAAAAATATTTGGTATGTAGGCAATGCTGTTCAATTTGTAGGCAATGCTGTTCAATTTGTTGTCAGCTTACTGCAATTGTCTCATAAATTCTGAACTCTTTTTAATGTTTTATTAGGTTATTGCAATTCCTGAGTATAACCATGCCATAGGGTATGCATCAATAGCAGATTACAATACACAGAAGCTTCCCCAGAAACAATTTGTGAATGGGCAGAGGTGAGGTTGATTTTAGTGACCAATCCTTTTTTGCTTATTTTTCGCTTATTTGTATATGTAAATTGGCTGCAGTAATCTTTACAACGTTGTAATTGGTGTTTGGAGTTAATATCCTCCATTGTTTAATTGCTTCAATAGCAGCTCCATTTTTGTCTTATGGATAAGGTGTCATTTTCATTTTTGTTTGGTTTCTTTTCAAGTCCTGTAGTGTTCTTGAATGCTTGTTGTGGATGTGTTACTAATGCCTATCAAGCTTAAATACACTCGAAATGATTGATGCAGGGTTATTGCAACTGTTATGGCTCTTTTGTTGGTATGTAGGCAATGCTGATTTTGTTGGTCTATTCAAAATACGTTCAACATCTGAGTTGAATTGAGCTTTTTTCTGTTAAAATAATTAACCGAATCGAACCAACTTCAATTAATTTTGTCGGCTTTCTATTGAATTGTTGTTTATATAACTTTTTTTTCTTTTGGTCCAAAGTTCATACCATTTTGAAACAATTATTGGCAAACATTACACTAAAATAGTAGTGTGCATTAAATTGGAACAAAAATATGACAAACAATGTGCATTGTCATATATTAGAACAAACACATTATAACATTACAATACAATGACAGTTGAAACGAAATTGATAGGTGTTTAATTAATAAAAAATAAAATATATTTTTTATAATAATACAATCGTGTCAATATTTAATTACAAATATTTAATTTTTATATTTAAATATTTAAATATAGTTTATATATTCTAATTAAATTTTATAAATAATTGATATTAATTACTTAGAAATATTTAAATACTAGGAATTTCTCAACTCATACTTAAATAAAAAATTGTCTGAGAGTCTTCATTTTATTTTGTATATATATATATATGTTGTATGTGAGTTTTATCCGGTTCTTTTTAGTTTGGTTCGATTGTTTTCAATTTTTCGTTCATTATATTTTGTATTGATTTAATTTTACATTATAATTGGTCTGACATATATTTGTATTTGTGATTTTACTATATTTGTACTAATAATACTCTTAAAAAAATTTAAATCAAAATATCTTCCATTTTTACTTTATGATACATAAAAATTAATTTTTCGGTTTTATTCTCTTAAATATGCTGATAAAAT
Organism: Gossypium hirsutum; assembly: GCF_007990345.1. Classification (NCBI taxonomy): domain Eukaryota; kingdom Viridiplantae; phylum Streptophyta; class Magnoliopsida; order Malvales; family Malvaceae; genus Gossypium; species Gossypium hirsutum. The sequence goes on along the minus strand of NC_053442.1, from coordinate 66,252,065 downwards.
GAAAATTCCCCCCATCAATACAACTATAGAGGATGAAAAGTAGATTAAAGCATTAATGCATGCATGCATATTTGACAACAAAAGAAAGAGGTTTATTTGACAAACAAATCTCAAAGTTTCTAAACTTGAACATGAGACATAGGATATCCATTGTAGAAGGCGAAACCATGCATGTGTAGGTCTAAGGATGACCATGTTCAGTACTTGTATCTTTAACTCCACTTGTTCCTGGTCCAAAACCAACCCCAATGCCCATTCCCATTCCCATTCCCATTCCCATTCCCATTCCCATTCCCATTCCCATTCCCATACCAAATCCCATGTTACCTTTGCCACCACCACGTCCTTTCTCAACATTTGAACCCCCTCCCATTCCCATTCCCATGCCTTCCCCATGTCCATATCCTTCTCCTCCATTTCCACCACCTCCACCCCTGCCTTCACCACCACCTCCTCCTCCTCCTTCAATGCCAGCTATCCCAAAACCTGCACCAAAACCATTACCGTGACCTGAGCCTCCACCAGAACCACCCCCACTACCACCTCCCCCTCCTCCGCCGCAACCACTTGATGTCCCATCACTTCCACTTCCACTTGCACCACCAACACCAACACCTGCACCATAACCATTACCATGGCCATAACCTCCACTAGACCCTTTACTAACACCACCACCGCCACCACCTCCTCCGCCTCCACCGCCACCTCCTTCTCCTCCTATGCTTGCTCCTGCACCAAAACCACTACCATGACCAAACCCTTCACCAAACCTACCATAACCACTTCCACTTCCACCTCCACCACCTCCTCCAAAACCACCCCCACCAACACTACCCCTACACCTCCTCCTACACCATGCCCCTCTCCATATCCAATACCATTACTTGAAGCACCACCTCCTCCACCCCCACCACCTCCTCCTCCTCCACCTCCACCGCCAAAGAAACTACCACGACTTCGCCAACTTCTATATAAACAATGATTATCATCCCCATTATCACCATTATACCCAACATCACCTCCTCCAACAACAAGACTCAAAGTACCAGCAATACTTAAAAAAACAAGACCCACATACCACAATTTAGCATCCATTGCTGCCATTGTTTGGGAATAGACTAAGAACTAGACCCACACTTGCTTGGTTTCACTCTCCATCTCCATGATCACCTATTTATACACCACAAAGTTCAGTACCCGACAATCATTATACGATAATTACCCGCGAATAATGAAAAAAAGACATTGAAGTCAAAACACAAATCCAAAATTGTCTTGTGAAGTCAACCATAGCCGACAAATAATATTACATTATTATACAACATACATTGGTCTTAACCAAGTCCAATAAAAAAACACAAACAATTGTACCAAACCATTTTCCTTATACGTATGGTGATATGAGGCTGCATATATTTAATTCAATATATTATGCTATTAATCAACTAGAGATGGTGGAGTAGGTAATGAAACTAATAATCCAATCTTTTTTAAATTTAAGTGAGAGAAAAATTAATTTTACAATATTTTTTTAATGATTTTATGCATCGTGACTCGTAATAATTATAATAATAAAATCAATTATACTTGCAATCTAATGATTTTTATGATTATTTGCATTTTTAACGAGAGAATGTGGATTTGAACCTTTAAAATGATATTATTAAAATGAACAACCATGAATTACGTTTCATGATGCCATGCGACTGTTAACGTGAAACAAGTTAACCTTTTAGTCATACACCTTATCTAGATGACCATAAAAAGTATGAATTCAAAATTAATGAAAATTTTAATTTTTTATTCACCATAGAACTATATAATATTATTTTTAAATTATTCAAACCCGTTTTATTTTTATCAATAATTAAAAAAATAAAAATGGTGAAATTAGAGTGGAGTAGGTTGGATGGGTTGGTAGAGGGGAGGACGTATTTTGGCATAATACATTGTAATTCTTTTTTTATATAATGCCTAAAATTATTTATAATCCCTCTCTAACCCTTAAATAGAAAGATAAACGCACTTCAATACACTTAAATTCTCATCCTACTACACAGACAATAATACCGACGATAACCAAAATAAGACTCAATTCGCATGAAAATATATTTTTTATTAATTATGATGTAAGTAAAGTTCATTAAATATTGAAGTAAAGATAATTGATTATATATAAAATGTTATGATCCAAACTAAGTTTAATAAAGTGTGGCAATAGAATATGAGAATTTCAATTAAAAATTTATTTGTGGAAAAATAATAGGGATAGAGTTAACTGCTCATAGGTTATGTTATCTGCTCAAGCGCATCCAAAGATCCATACAAAATATGAGAAAGTTTGAATAGATATACAAGGCATGAAAAATAAACTTGGGCACAAAAATAAACTTGTTTTAAATGAGTGAGGTTTGGGTTTTAACATTCAAAACCTGAACCGACTCAAACCCTTTTGTAATTTATTTTTATTTTTTTATATATATTATGTAATTTATATCACATGAAATTAAAGATATAACAATACAATATCATGTAAATTTTAAAAAAATATATAGAAAGTTATCTAAATTTAAGGGTGGGTTTGTTTGTGGGAAATCATTTTCCGAAAATTGTTTTCCCAGTTTTCCAGTGTTTGTTTGCCGGAAAACATTTTTCATTTGGAAAATAAATTCCAAAACACGGGTAAAATGCCTTACATTTTGGGAAATTGTCTTACCGTTTCAATTTCCGTAAGACATTTTCCTAAAGCTCTCAGGCAGATCCAGTAAGCTCCCTTCATTCATTCTTCTCCCTTTCTTCATTCCTTCAAATTTCCGTGAGAAAACGTTGACAACCGATTTTCCAGTAAGCTCCCCCACTCTCCTCGCTATCGATTATCGCCGTGGTTTTTCATTTCCTCGGTTCCCTCCTCTCTTTATCCGTCCAAATTACCGATCCAAACATTCTCAGATTCTGACCACCAATTTTTTTTTTTTTTTTTTTGCTATCTCCAGTCCAATTTCCCTCAGATCTCTGGAAAATTTCAGGTAACCTTATCCCTTACATTATTTCATTTTTTATGGTTTTATTTTCAACTTTTAATTTCTGAGAAATTTCAACCTGTAAATTGTGTAAATTTTGCCAAGCTTTATGCTAAGAGCTCTTGCTGTGTAATGGGGATTACCATAAAAAGAAGAAAACTATGAAACATATAGGGTTTTAGATACCCATTTTCATAGTTCAATGGAAAATGCAAACTTGTGTCTGGTTTCATTTCATAAGAAAATGTTAGTGCATTGTTGAGTAAGTTACATTGTTGACACTGATTAGTTTGTAAATTTAGGGTTTTAGGATTTTATGCAAGTAAATTGGGTAATGTAAGAATATGAATATATGTGTTTAATTGTTTATATTCACGGGGTTGGAGAATTCGGGGAGTAAATGGATGTTGGTGCCTTACCATGCCGTTAATATAGTTGATATAGTTGTAATTTCAAAAATAAAAATCAATCCATTAAATTTATTGTGTTTGTTTATCCAGCTCCTAACGGTTCTAATTTCTTTCTATGTTTGACCTCCAGCTATACAGTTCTTGTTGTCCTAGCCTCTACCTCAGCATTCTTACTCTTGTTAGTGGCATTGGTTGATATTTTCATAAGAGGTTGGTGTTGAGCGTCTTTGGAATGTCTTCTTTCTTGATTCTGGTCTGCCAATGGCATGGCATTTGTGGTTGTTATATGTTTGTGGTGTGCTTGATATATGATTTGGTATAATATGCATTTGTGGTTGTTATAATTCAGTTCAAGTGAATTAAGCATGGTTGTTGGATGTGTTTGGGTATGGTTTATTATTGATTTACATTTTTACTGTAATTTGTTTACGTATTATTTGGGAAATGGCAATGATAAGCTGTTATATTTGGTTGATGGAAGGTAAATGAATACATATGTGCCTATGTCATGAACTTTGGTAACTTTGGCATGATTTATAGCATATGGAATTGGCATGTTTTCAATTGCCTAAAATACATGAAAAAAAATTATTAATGTTAGTCAATTGAGCTGTAATAACTAGACCCGGCCCGGCGCGACGGCCCGCCCGAAATATGGGAGGGTTTGGGTAAAAATATAGGCCCGAAATATGGGCTTGGGAAAAATTTTAGGCCCGTTTAAAAAATGGGCCAGGCCTCGGGCAAGATTTTTTGACCCGGGCCCGGCCCAGCCCGGCCCGAAAAATATTAAATATATATATTTTTTATTTTTAAAATACAATAGTTTTTATTTTAAGTTTATTTACTTTCATTTCCTTGACTAGTGTTACAAAATAATAATAATAAAACATCAAGTTTGTTTTACTAATCAAATGTTAGATTTTGTTACAACAATTAATACAATTAATAATTTGATAAATTTACTAATCAAATGTTAGATTTTATTACAACAATTAATACAATTAACAATTAATAATTTGATAATTTTACTAACAATTAATTTTAATAACAATTAGTTTTAATTTTATTTAAAAAATAATTTTAATTTTAATTAAAAACGGGCCGGGCCGGGCTTGGGCCCCATATTTTTTTCTCCGGGCCGGGCCTGGGCAAAATCTCAGGCCCATATTTTCCAAAAAAGTAAATCATTTTTCAAAAATCATTTTCCAGGAAATATTTTACTAGCAAACAGATTTTATATCAAAGAAAATTCATTTGAAATATTAAACATTAAATTAAAGATAATATATTCTCTAGAAAAATAATATATACGAGCCTAAAACAAGTTTAATTAATCATTTACAAATATAAATAGACTTCAACAAAATTTTAAACCCATATTTTAAATCAAGTCGAGCTTAGCCAAACATAAAATGTATAAATATTAGACATAAATCTACCCCAAACCCAACCATTATTATAGGGACCAAAACAAATTAATCTCTCTATTATTAAATGGATCAATACGATAAATGTTAGAGTCTATTCCAATTTAACCTTAGACCAAAATAGAGGTACATTCACCCTTTTAAAAGTGACTCCCTCATGTTCAAAGTATACTAATTGGATGGCATAGACAAAATGATCATATGATTTCCATACATGGGAAGTTTTTATACAAAAAGAAAAGCTAAATGCTGCAAACCATTTGCATCATATTCCGTTACTAGTCTATACAAAATCGGCATATGAGTATGACCGCAAATACGGATGAAAATAGACGAACAATTCGAGCTTAAACCGAACCATATACGATGCCAAACCGGGCATTACTGACTAGAGATTGTTAAAAGCAAGCCATAATGATCACTTGGCAAAACAGGAAGTTCCAATAACTTCTTCTCTTTCCTCACATTCTTCTCCTTGGTATATGATAAACCCGGTATTGGCTCTACTCCGATCATCTCGACCGCACAGACTTTAAAACCATTCAGCTTGCATAGAAATCGATCTAGTCGTTTTCGTAATGTACGATTTGCCGATAACATCTGGTTTGATTTGGTATCATACGTCCATCCATCTTCAGCAGGCCTTAACTCGTTCCAAGCATCAATCCATCCATCAGTTAAAGGAAATCGACCATCTAATTTGTCATCCCAATTCATATCACCCCCAAAAATAACATTCGGGTTATTCTCGAGAATATTGATCGCTACTTTCGCTTGTTCTACACGTTCCTTACTATACATTTGATCCCATTTCGGCGGAGCAGGACACGGACTCTCGAGATGGGTAGTAGCAACAACAAGCGTTGTTTCACCCCCAGAAACTTCAACCTCAGTCATGCAAAGTTCTCGCCCCATTATCGAATTATCAAAAGGTTCACGACGAAAGGATTTCACAGGCAATTTGCTTAACTGCAAAACAATATATTAAGTATACACATTTGCATAAAAAGCTTCACATAATTATGGCAATCAAAACATACCTGTATACAAAAGTAAGCTCTCAAACTCGCCGTGTTGTCCGAGATAGAGCACCGGTACCCTTTCCACCAATTAGACCCACGAAAAATGTCATAAATCATCGGAGTAACCTCTTGAAAACAAATGATATCAGGGGAATGAAGTTGTATAAGGTCACCAATAGCTTTCATCCTCTTGTGAACCTCTAAATCTTCCCTAAACCAAACATTGTAGCTCAATATCTTCAATGAAGCTTTAATTGATCCTGAATGACTATCTGTTGCCATAAGACAAGCAATGAAGTTATAAAAAGAACACTAGGATTGAAAATGAAACTTCTTTTTGGCTTACAAGTTACAACATTTTCATCCCATTATATAATAGTTTTGAAGGGTAAAAGTACCATGAAAGTCCTTGTACCAAGAGTCAAATTGCAGTTTACTCCCTCTACTCTAAATCAAAGAGCAAATTGATCCTCCAATTCTACTGATAAAACTAATAATCAAACAATATACCTCGTGCTGACAAACAAAGACTAGCCTTTAATGGTAGAAATGCATGAAACTTTTAACAGAAATGCAATACGAGTCCTAGCATAGTACCTCCATAGTAATTTTAGGACCTTTTTGAAAAATTGATACATTTATTCATCCTAGTCACATTGATTAAATACAAATGTTAATGGCAATACATTATTCAACAAAAATTAATAGTTTTAAAGCACAGAAACAAAAACCCAGAAAATAAAAACTGACCCTCTATTTGAACAGCTTTATTGGAGGCTTTAATGCCACGAAAACCACCCAATTCGATACAATCTTCATTACCCAGATTTGGTTCCCTGATCTTCCTTTTATTACAAGGCTTCAAAGGCAAGAAAACAGACCCAACAGAGGAATCGGCTTCATCGTTAAAGTTCGTAACTTTCAAATCATCGAAACTGGAAAGACAAGACCTTGTACCACAGATTTCACAGTTGGATTTGTTGTAAAGGTTCAAAAAAGTGCAAGCTTTACAAGCCCATTTAGACGGCGAAGACGGTGACGGTGACGGAGGTGAGAGACAGACTTTGCAAGCGGCGGTTTGGGATGGGGAGTTGAGGAAAGTGCATTTGGTGCAAGACCAAGACATGGTTTTTGGATTGGGGTTGAAAATTGGGGATGGAAAAGGGGGGAAATTAAGGGTTTTTGAGATTATGATGATGGGTCTAGGTTTCACTGTTAAGAATCGAAGTGGTGTAAATGCGAACGCCATTTTCAAAGTTAAAAAAGAAGCCTTTTTGAGTTCCAATTTTGCCGCGTTTGGATTATGAGGTTCCGACACTTTTGCGGGTTGGTTTGGAAGTAGGTTCGGCGTACACTTGTTCCCGGCCCGGCTCGAAAGTCCGTCTGAAAAGTGAAAGAATTTAAATAAAAATATTGACTCGAAAAATGAGTTTGAACAATAAAATAAAACTCATTTTCTAAATGGATCAGACCTCAAAGAAGCTTTTTTTGTCCGAGCTCGATCCGTCCCAAATTTGTAAAAAAAAAATTGTTTCTGTTATTATATTTCTGCTATTTTATTATTATTGTTTAGATATTATATAATTCTTATTTTATTATTAATTTTGCTACTATTTTAGAGGTATTTGTTTCCTATATTGCACTTATTTTAGTGTTATTTAAGTGTATTTTTTATTTTTTTTCCATTTGTTGGAAAATATTTATTTTAATAATTTTAATGTATTTAATGTATTATAATTTTTAAAAGTTATTTTTATATAAAAAGATAATATAAAAAATTTTAATATTGGTTGGTTAGGTCGGACTCGAGTTTTAATATTTTTTATCCGAATTAAGTTTAAGCAAAATTTTAGGCCCATTTTTCAGATCGGGCTGAATTCAAGCCTAAAAAGTGAACCTAAACTTGACTGACCCAAATCTAATTCGACCCGATCCATGGATAACTCCATTTAGCATATTTGCTTGTTGGTTCATGTAAAGACACACATGGCCATTATCAACCCATTTGTATACAGTCTTGTCCAATACCATATTCAAGCTGGGCTAATGGTCCGTTGAACTAAAAAAGCTGGGCGAATGGTCACCTTTGAGCAACAAGTGTATGTAATTTTACACATTTGAAATTTGATCCTTTTATTTCTAGGGAAAATTATATTTAAGGTCATTAAACTATTAGTAAGTTTATGCTATGGTCATTCAACTTCAAAAAAGTTACAAAATAGTCATTGAGCTATTCAAAAGTTTTCATTTAATTCATTGGGCAATTAAAATCACTATTGTATAGCCTTCTTTGTTCGCGCCGCCTGCACCAATCTTCTTCTCCTTTTCTATAATTCAATTTTTTTGTGAAATAGCTTTGAACATCACGAACCTGCAAACCAATACCCAACCAACTTTTTCTTTGATCTCTGACACCAACTATCAGATCGACTTGGATCTAAGGTATATTATTCTACTTGTCAATGGGTATTGATCCACCATACTAATTATCAAATCATTACTTGGAACTCACTAGCCGGACTTTATAAAGGAAAAAACTTAATACCCTAGTGATTTGCATGAAAACTTTCGAATAGTTAAGTGACTACATTGTAACTTTTTGCAGTTGAGTGATCAAAATGTAAATTCACTAATAGTATAGATACATTGGGTGTAGTTTATCCTTATTTTTATTTCAATGAATTTAATTCTTCTATTACAATTTTTTTTTTGTCAATTCTTCTATAAATTTTTAGATAAAATTTAACAATATTAACAATTATATATGAATTTTGAAATTCGAAAAATAGAAAGACTAAATTGCTGAAAATAAAAATATAAAAATTTAATTTAATTTTTCCAATGAACTTATGTTATCAAGCTACAAGGCCAATAAAATGACCAATCGAATAGCATCTACGTCAGTTAAAAGTATTATAGAAGTTCCCGGAGTAAGAGTCAAATTACATTTTACAACCCTTACTTAAAAATGGATAAATTAATCTCTGCACATTAGATCAAAGAGCAAACCGGTCCTTTCTTTTAAAAATTTCATCCATTTTTACTAATAAAAACTAACGTGGTTGACAGAATAACAAAACAATTACATGTGACATACCATGTGTACCATATTTTGTTGTACAGTGACCAATTTTTAATCGTGAAAATGGATGGAATTTTTAACAAAATGACTAAATTGCTCATTGATTTAACATACAAAGACTAATTTATTTATTTTCTAAATAGAAAGGGACAAAATGTAATCCAAATGTGGGACGTAATGGCAATACAACCAACCAAACAACGGATTAAAGGGGATTAAGTGGGGCCCAACCAAACATGGTGTTAATTTTTTTTATAGAAAAGACATGGAAAAAGAATATATTCCATTTAGTCCTCATGTTGTTGTTTTCTTTGAAAAAACCCCACTAAAGCTGCAAAAGACCACTGCTTTCTATCACCAAATGTCCCTTTCACCTTTAGCTTTTTTGCTCATCACCTCTGTGCTCCCCACTCACACACATTTTTATATATATATATGTTCGACTACATTTTTAATAAATTTATCATAATTTGTATTTGGTAAAATTTCTTCTTTAATCCCTCTTAATTTCAAAATTAAATAAATTAGTCCCTCTTAAAAAAATCAAAGCAATTTAATTATTGTCAAATTTGAAAGTGAACAATTAAGTATAATTAATCACGACGTTAACATCTCCCATCAACTGTACATAATTTTAATTGGTATGATAATAATTTTATCCCTCAATATTTACATATTTTGTCAAATTGATCTTGATTCTAAAAAAAACGACAAATTTAGCTTCATCATTTACACAAATTTTGCGGGTTAAATTTGTTAAATCAAGACCAAATTGATAGAATATGTAAACTTTAAATGCTAAAATTATTATTATACCAATTAAAATTATATACTATTGATGAAAAATATTAAGAGTGTGATTAATACTCATTGTCAAAATTATCAAAGATTAAATTGCTCTAAAATTTTTTAGAAAGATTAATTTATTTTAATTTTTATTTAAAGTTATATTAATTTGCGCCACTAATTTTTTTTATTTAAAGTTATACTAATTTTAGCCACTAATTTATGCCAATCTAAAAAGGTAATTGCTTCATCAGGTTTCTGATCGTTTTATATAATTATATTTCAATCCAATGTCGCCAATGGCGACGGCAGCGCACAAAAAAATAATTTTTTTAAAATCAGCCAATGATTAGAGGTGGTGACGCTAATGGCAATGGCGTCATTCACGTTTACTGTTCAAAATAGGTCATTTACGTAAATAATTTTCAAAATAGGTTATTTGTGTAAATAATCAAAAGTTTTGAGTATTTTTATAAGGGTAAATTACACCAACAGTCACTCAACTTTGAGGTAGCAAACAAAACAGTTACTTAGGTTTCATTTCAGTCACTCAACTTTTGAAAAATAACAAAACAATCACTAACTTTATAAAAAAGTAACAAAACAGTCACTGATTAACAGTTTCCGTTAGTGTCTTAACGAGACTGCTGATGTGGCAAGTTAACTAGCTAAGGTGGCCAGCTAACTTGCCACATTGGATGTCGACAGTGGAAACCCACCCAATTTATGAAGAAATTGAAAAAAAAACCCTTTAATAACAAAGAAGAAGAAGAGACTATAAAAACAAAAATGAAGGTAGTTAAGATAAAAAGAAGCAAACCAAGTTTAAAGATCCTCATACCTAGATCGTAGCTACTCTCTCTTCTTCCCATGACATTAAATTCCAGAGAAAAGCTGAAACTAGGATGCAATGCACCAAGAAGATGACAAGTTCACACCATCCATAACCCTCATCTAATTCAAATTATATTCATGGCACAGTTGATTAATAGCTAAGAAAAAACGTACTCAAACCTCATTTGCATTTATTCTAAAGATTAAACTACAATTAAACCCCTACTTCCATTTTACATCAATTAGCAAGCAGGCTAAGGGTGAGTTTGGATGGGCGATTGAGTGCGGTGCGGTGCATTTAGCTTACTTTTTGTCTCACGCTAAAGTGTTGCTACAGTATCTAATCTCACCGCCACCGCTGTTTTTACACTAACCGCAGGTAAATGCACCACCCATCCAAACTCACCCTAAGAAACAAATCATAAACATCAAAAAGTAAATAATTTTCAATTAATGCAATTTAAATAAGAAATCAAGTATTATCTCAATGCAGCTGCTAAGCACTTACATAACCATTTAGGAACACACACACATTTTCTTAATTCCTTAAAATGCATTCAACTTTTCCCTTAATAACATTTCTTCAAAGTTTTCAACTTTCCCCTTAACCAATCAAAATTAGGAACACCCAAATCCTAAAACTAAAATACCCAAAGAACCAAAACATGAATTTCCACCATTTTTTAAATGGAAAATCCAAAAAAGAAAATATGAATTAAAAAGCTAATATATCTCCCTTGCAAAAGAGCAAAGCTGACAGATCTCACCTTCTATCAGCTGCACTTGCTTGCCCCGTGACCTTTTTTGCTTAAACTCCAATAAACGACATATTATATTATCCAAAACGGAAGGGTTCATTGTAACAGATCCCATAATTTGAGAAAAAAAAAGTAAAGAAATCTCTCCAAAAAAGTAATAAAAAAATTTCTTTGTTTTTCTATTCTGGGTTTTTCAACTTCATTTCATTTTCTAGTGTTATTTGAGAAAGAAGAGGCAGAGAAGAATGTGGCCTGGCTTGCGTGTGGGGATTGATAAAATTAATACTAAAGAAGAAAAATTAAAAGAAAAGTGGCGGTGAATGCAACTCCGGAACGGCGGAGAAGCCTAATTTCTGTTTGTAAGTATTAAACTTCGTCAGAGTCGATGATATAATGCTTGGTAAATAGCCATTGATGGTTATAAATTTTAAAAAGAACTGTCCAGCTAGAGCCGTCATCTGCCATGTCATTTTACTGTTATGTCTATAACAGAAAATGGTAAAAAGGACTGTTTTATTATTTTTTAAAAATTGAGTGATTGAAATAAAACTTAGGTGACTGTTTTGTCAGCTACTCTAAAGTTGAGTGACTGTTGGTGAATTTACCCTTTTTATAATAAAAAAAGGGTCAAATTAGTGTCCACGGGATCACGAGCAACACGTGCTCTCAATTCAATTTTTTTTTTTTGGCCCACGAGCAAGAAATGATGAAGAAAAATAAAGAAATCATTGCTGTTCTAATGGTTGTAGTTGATAATAAAAGGCGGTTCTTTCAGTCAGTAACTCACTCACTCACTCACTCTTCTAATCTCTGGTAAGCTCTTTGATCCAAATCATATTTTTATTATGTGGGGAAAAAAATATGAACTTTTTTCTGTTTGTAAAGTTTAAATTTTTATTTTACATGGTTCAACTTCATATACTATTACAGAGCTTTTGAACTTGTTGAAAAAAATGGCTCAAGGCTGAGCTGCAGTTCCCGGTACTGAGTTATTAGAATGGCCGAAGAAAGACAACCGCCGCCTCCTTCATGCTGTCTACCGTGTCGGTGACCTCGACCGTACTATCAAGTATGTTTTGTTTTTCTACACTTTGGGTGTTTGTTCTTCATTTTGTTCTGTTTTGATGTTTCAATGTCCTTTCTTCTTTTTTTTCTGGTTCAGATTTTACACTGAATGTTTTGGGATGAAGCTGTTAAGAAAAAGAGACATTCCTGAAGAGAAATATTCCAATGCCTTTCTTGGATTTGGACCAGAAGAATCTCATTTCGTCATGGAGTTAACATATAGTATGTTCTGTCTGAAAATTGGCTTTTGTTTGGTTATCAAACATGTTATAGATCTGTTACAACTTACAACTTTTGTCTGTAAAACTATCATGGAATCCCTCGGCTGTTTGTTAGATCAAAGAACAAATACGTCTTTTTTGTAAAAGTTTCATTCATTTTTGTGGTTAAAAACTAGCCATAGTGCGTGAGGTAAACTAGCCATACTATCTAACTTTGAGTTTTTATGGTACTTTTACCGTCTAAAGAGTGTACCTTTGTTTTTACAGATTATGGAGTAACTTCGTATGATATCGGAACCGGTTTCGGGCATTTTGCGATTGCAACACCCGATGTAAGTTCATTTACTTGTGGAATACTCATTGTAGTTGTTGCTATGAAGGTAATGCTTGGTGGTTTTGTGTTTGATTCTGTTTGTTTTAGGTGTACAAAATGGTTGAGGACATTCGTGCGAAAGGCGGTAATATTACTAGAGAGCCTGGTCCGGTTAAAGGCGGATCGACGATCATTGCTTTTGTTAAAGATCCTGATGGTTATGTTTTTGAGCTCATTCAAAGAGATTCCATTCTTGATCCACTCTGTCAAGTAATGCTTCGTGTCGGGAATCTAGATCGCGCTGTCAAATTCTACGAAAAGGTAGTGCGGTATAAGCTTTTCGTTGATTAAAACTTCGATGAGTCGGTAATTTCATCGCTTTTCTTTGTGTGTGTGCATCGCAGGCACTCGGGATGAAGCTAGTGAAGAAGGTTGATAGGCCTGAATACAAGGTATAATCCGTTGGGCTCGACTTTAGTTTAGTTTATCCTTTAGCTTTGAAAGAAGCATAATTCGTTTTCATTGTGTTTCTTGGACAGTACTCCATTGCCATGATGGGGTACGCGGAAGAACACGAGACTACGGTTCTCGAGTTGACTTACAATTACGGAGTGACTGAATATACCAAGGGAAATGCATATGCACAGGTCGATTTTCGAACCCTTTTTTGCAACGAACATCTCGGTTACTCTTGAGTCTATTGCCCTTTTTCGATGACTATCGGTCTTGTTCCAGGTTGCTATTAGTACCGATGATGTTTACAAAAGTGGTGAGGTTGTGGAACATGTTATCCAAGAACTTGGGGGACAAGTTACTCGGAAACCGGGGCCAATACCTGGACTCAACACTAAAATCACCTCTTTCCTAGACCCCGATGGTTGGAAAACCGTAAGTTTTTCGTAATAGCGGTAACGTTTATGTTGACAAGCTCATGATATGTGTATGGTTATGTTTTGTGCCGGCAGGTCCTGGTCGACAACGAAGACTTTCTGAAGGAACTCGGTAATTGAAGGTTGCGACAAGAACACTCTGAATGGACTAAGCACATGTAATGCTGCTACTTTACAAATAAATCGTTACCTAGTAGTATAAGCTAGTCGTATGCATGTTTAAATTATGCGACTTGGAATGATGTATTCCGGTCATTATCTGTTCCGGTTTCAATTATGCTAAGTATTGGTACGCTATGGTTATGGAGAATGATGATTATCCTTGGTACCCGTGTCTGACCCGACCCATCCCCTAGGATCCGCGTGTTTTCCCTGGTAGGGGTATTTATGGTTTTGGTCCTCCTGCTTTTTCGATGTTTTACAATGCAGTCCTATTTATTTTTCTTTCTCTTTTAATTTTTACCGCAAAATTTTAATTTTATTTCATTTACGTTTGGAGGTCCTGGGATAAGTTCCCAGTTGGTCCCCCTCTTTTTTGCGAGCGTTCCATTTGGGTCCTTACTTTGGTTTTATTATTTATTTGATTAGGATTTATACTTTAAATTCTGTCTAAATCTCAATTCAGTCCTTTACTCAATTAATTTCATCTTTTTATATTTGTTTTATTTATTTATTATTCTTTTTTTTTAAAAGGGAACCTTAATTTAATATATCTATTTATTTGTTCATTATTCTTTTACCTTTTAAAATATCCAAATTTAATATTATATATTTTTATTTTATTTATTTACTTATTTATTTTTCTATTCACTATTTTGTTATGTTCTTTTATGTGCGCAAATTTTTTTTTATTACCGTCATTATTATTTTATTTTATGTTACCTTATCATTTATTTTTGATATCCTCATGTTATGTTTATTTATTTTTTATGTTTATCTAAAAATTACATTATTCATCATCACTACCCCATACAATATAAGATAAGTACCCATCGTTTTAAATATTACGTTTGTTATTACTCAAAAAATGAAAATGTGAAAATAGGCAATATTTCGTATTTGGAGACTCAAAAAGTCGTTTCTTAACTTATGGGGTTTCGATTTTCTTGTTAAATCTAAATGACTGAATATCTTTTCAAAATTAAAATGCATGAGATTTGATAATAAAATAAAGGGTAAGCTTATTTTTGAAGATTCAAGATGTCGTATCCTAATTTACGAGATATGACATTTTGTTACTCAAAGATAAGATGTCATTTTACATGTTTATTCAAAAGATTTGACTAGAAAGTACATTGATACAAGAAGAGATCTTATTTTTAAACCCTTTTCGAATTTTTTTCGGCACCAAGACATTAATTAATCAACTAGGTACCAATTTTGGGCGTTACAAGAGTGCCAACCCTTTCTCGTGCGTAACCGACTCTCGAACTCGTTTCTTGAACTTTGTAGACCAAAAATCTTTGTTTTGATAAATCAAACCGTTTATTAAAGCAATTAATTTACGAGGTGATTCGATCACACCTCATAAAAAAGGATTAATTGTGACTCTCGTTTTTCATTTTCATTTCGTTTTTTTTATAAAAAGTCGATTCAAAAAACGGGTTTCGACAATGATAATATGTAGTTCGACGGGTGTCTCGATCCTTGCAATCAACGCCATTCATAGGCTAATTTTTGTCTATGAATATATAACATTTTAGTACGATAACGCTACAGTCAGAAAATTTCAGAATCTACACTATTCATAGGCTAATCCATGCTTATGTGTATATAACATCTCCTATGCTTAATTTATTGGTTATGGGTATTGGTCTTAGAGCCCACATCTTGCGTTCGAGTCGCTGTGGGGTGCGTGATAATAAGTTACTTTTCATAGGGATGAAGGATGTCTTTTAAGAATTTAGGGTAAATTACACGTAAAGTCACTAAATTCTTAATAAGTTCACATTTTAATCACTCAATTTTTTAAATTTCAAAAAGTTATAAAATGATCATTGAACTATTCAAAAATTTTACCAATCAAAGCTCACATTCCCTTTTGTCCACAATTTAGTTTTTCCTTAGCTCACATTCCCTTTTGTCCACAATTTAGTTTTTCCTTTTATGAAACAATTTTGAACGTTACAATCTGCAAACTAAAATTCAAATAGTTTTTTTTATTTCCGACACTGATCATCAAATCGACTTAAATTTAAAGATATTATTCTACTTGCCGATGGATAATGATCCATTGTAATGATTGTTAATTCGTCACTTGGAGCTCACTAGTTAATTTTTTTTTTAAAAAATAAAAATTAATAGCCTAATGATTTAATTTAGGGATCATTTTATAATTTTGTGAAATTGAATGGTCAAAACATAAATTTATTAATAATTTAGTGGCCTTAAATATAATTTACCCATTAATTTGTCAAATCATTAATATAGATGCTTCAAATTGCAGATGGCAACAATGACAAGAAAACAAAATCTAAACACGTGTGAAGCAGGTCTGTCGTTTTCTTCAAATAAAATGTGACAGCTTTCGGCCAGTAATAATGAAAAAAAGATTTGATGATCTTGTAAGAGACAAAACATATCAACAAAAGCAATGAACTTTGTTTATTCTGTAATCATCAATTAGACGCAAAATTCCAAAACCAGCTTGATGTTGAACTAACAGTCTTGTTTGAATTTTTTATCAAATAAATATCATCAGTACACACACCATCACCATCATCACCACCGTGCATGGTTACAACCAGACTAGCTCTGTTCTTGACTTCTTGTTGTGTAGGAAAAAAGAAATTATGGGAGACTTTGATGGTCATGGTTCGAGTAATGGGTGTACCAGTCATGACTCGAAACTCAAAGGTTCCATATTTATTTTATATTCTTTTTTACAAAAGTCTCTTGGCTGAATCATTTTTATGGTGTTGCAGATAAGACGAAAGTGAGATTCTCTGAGGATGAAGAGATGCTTATTGCAAGAATGTTTAATTTAGTTGGACAAAGGTTATTACACTCTCTTGTTTTGTGTGTATGTATGTATGTATGTATGTATGTGGTTGTTTTGTAGTACTGTTTTGATGTGTGTTTGCATGGATCAGGTGGTCTTTAATTGCTGGGAGAATCCCTGGAAGGACAGCGGAGGAGATCGAGAAGTACTGGCGATCGAAACACAACCCGCCGTAGGAAAATGGTACATAATCTTTGGGTCCGACATAATCCGAGTACTGTTGATCGTATGTTATAATCAAGTTTTAGGTGTTACGTATTTATGCATGGTAAATGAGTAATGTGATCGTACAACCACTTATGATTATCTCTCTAACTCTCTAAAGGAATTTTCTAGCTTCTAGCGTCGTCTCGAAAAGGATTATCCAAAGCTGAAACTAAATTTCCCGAACGTACTCCGATGCTTAAGCCAGTGAAGAAAATCGTAATAAGCAAAGAGTAAGGCAAGATTTAAACAACAATAATATTGAAACACTTTGAAGAGTAATGGGAGAAGGCAACAGAAGATAATCAATAAAAAGAACTTGGAAAATGATAGATAAAATAGATATACACAAACAATAATGCCTTGTCGTTGTCCAACAAATCTCGAATCCAAATCCTTGTTTTCTGGGCGAAAAGAATCCCGGAACTGTTAATTAGGTTAGTTCAACCTTCAGCAACTGGAACGGAACCGCAGAAGGCATCTAAAAAAGCTTTGCGGTTTGTGGTGCTCCACCTCTCATCATAGCGCAAAACTCGTCGTAGTTGATCTTTCCGTCCTGTTTGATTTAAAACGGCATTAGTACCGGTAATGTAATATAGAAGAAGTTTCCGAGTTTGATTCAAAAGCGAAGCTTACGTTATCGGTATCCACCTCGGAGATTATTTGCTTGATGCTAGCTTCATCACCCATTCTGTAATCCTTCATAGCAGCCTCCAGTTCGTCCATCGTAATGAACCTGCATACACATATATATATACATATATGAACAAAGAATCATACCAAGTAATTGCAGATAATTTATCGTATTTCGGAACTCACCCACTGTTATCTTTATCAAAATACTGGAACGCTTTGTACAGGTCTTCGTCTCTTTCGAGTCTGTACCTATGCATTGTAGCTGAGATAAACTCGATATAGTCTATCGTTCCGTTTCCATCCACATCAGCCTGCAATCGAACATTAAGCAAACCGAGCGACGGTAAAAATCGAGTAGGTAGATAAAAGTACTTACAGCTTCCATTAATTGCTTGACTTCAGCTTCGGTGAGCTTCGATCCGAGACGAGCCAAACCTTCTTTTAGTTCTTCGTAAGTGATTGAGCCACTCTCATCCGTGTCAATGTTTTTGAACATTGCTTTAAGACCTTGAATCTCTTCTGCGGACAAATTTTCTGCAATGACCTGAAGAACACGAAAACGAGTACACAGCACCAATTGACGCCCGTTTAATGCAAAATTGAGACTTGTTTGATCCGGTTAGAAAGTGTTACCTTCAATGCAAGCTTTTTAAGCTGATTCATTGCTCTGAATTGCTTCAATCTCGATAGAACAGCGGAATCTATCGGCTTGTCCGATGCCTCTCCGCCTTCTCTCAGCCAAGGATGTTCTAACCATACCAACATTATACATCAATCAAAAGCACAACAATCAAAATCCGGGAACGATAACCGAATATCGAAAAGATAACAAACCGAGAACTTGCGCAGCCGTAAGCCGCTCATTCGGGTCCATCGTCAACATCTTCCTCACTAAATCTTTGGCACTTTCGGAAATCGAAGGCCATGGGTCGTTTTCGAAACTAAGTTCACCCTCAAGAATAGCATCAAATATACCTTTCTCAGTTTCTACAATACAATCCGAACAGAACATCTAAACATTACAGGACATAAACAGAGTTGGAAACAACATGTAAAACGAGCAAAATGTCTATTTACCAGCCCAAAACGGAGGAACACCACAGAGTAGAATATACAAGATAACACCAGCACTCCATATATCGATCTCCTTCCCGTAACTGCGCCGAAGAACTTCGGGTGCTATGTAATAAGCACTACCTACAATATCCCGATATTGCTTCCCTGTGATTTCAAAAGGGTTAGTACACGAGCACGAAAACTCTACCAATCAACAATATGATTCGAAAGGTTCGACATCTAACCTTGTTCGATAAAGACAGACAAACCGAAATCGGTTGCTTTCAACATAGCATCCTCGTCTTTGGTCGAAAGCAAGAAGTTTTCGGGCTTAAGATCGCGATGCATAACTCCCATAAAATGGAAATTTTGAACCACATTCACCACTTGTCTACAAATAGCAGCTGCAGCTCTTTCAGAATAATGACCTTGAGCTATAATTCTATCAAAAAGCTCACCACCAGCACAAAGTTCCATTACAATATGAACACAATCTTTGTCTTCATAAGCACCTTTGAACTCAACAATGTTTGGTTGACCAGACAAATGTTGCATAATCTGTACTTCTTTTTTTATGTCTTCTTTGTCTTGTAAGCTTGTCAATTTCCTTTTCAATATTGATTTACAAGCATATGTATGACCTGTTGAATTCTCAGTACATAAATAAATAACCCCAAACTGACCTCTACCAAGTTCATCACCAAGTGTGTAATATTGTCTAATGTCTTCCAATGGTTTCCCTAACACTGTGTCTTTTACTTTCACTTGGCTTGTTTTGTTGGCTGATGGTGGTTGTTGGTGGTTGTTGTGGTGGCGCTGCTTTGCTTGTGGAACCTGTGTTTGTGACACGACAACAACTTTTTGGTCTTGAACTGGTGTCGAATGTTTGCCTGATTTATAACTGCTGCATCCTGTTAATCTATTTTTGCTGCTACAACAACCCATCTATATGAAAAATAAGAACAAAATTTTAAACAAAAAAGATTGGTTTTTTAAGCAAAAGAAAAAAAAAACAGATTAAAGTTAGAATTTTTCTGACTTTTTTTTTTCTTGGTTGAGACCAAATTTGAAGAGAAAGGTGTGCTACTTTTAATGTCCAGATTCCGACAACATTCCACCGCCGTCAGCCGCCGTTTACTAACCCAGAAATTAAGTAAAAATTCCCTGACAACTTTTTTTTTCTTTTTCCAAAGACTATAATTTTCTGATATATGTTATTACCCTTTTCACCATTTTCCTCTTCCTTTAAATTAATTTTTAAAAAAATCACCCAAAAACCCCTCAAAAGAACAGAAGAGAGAGAAAATTCCTCTCTCTCTCTTGCTGTTTTTTTTTTAATTTCTTATTTGGTATTTTGGTTTATGTTAAGTTGGTTTGTTTAAAAGAAAAACATTTGAGGATGAGATTGAATATTTTGGAGAAATTTGTTTGGTTAATTGGGATAGAATAAGAACCATTGTATTTTGGGGGTGTTGGTTCTTAATTTTAGGTAAATAAACCATTTTTAATTGGAGGGGCGCACTAAATGCAAATTCCATTCATAATGTACTCAAAATAGATTAATATCTAAATTTACTTTTATTAGTTTGAGCTAATTTTGTTATTTTCTGTTTGAAGATCGAGTTATCTGTTGAAATAAAAAATAAACTATTATGAATGTATTTGGACAAAATTTTATGTTTATATTTCGAATCGGGCTTGAGTAAACATAAAATATGTTAATACTCAGCTTAGACCCGATCTGGTCTGACTCATGAACACCTCTAATCGTCTTGCTCTCTTTTATATTTTCTTCAAAATATTTTAAAATGTTATGTTAAACAATGGCACTTTTAGGGTGGGCTTAGATGGGCGGTGTGTTTATTTGCAATTAGTGTAAAAACAACGGTGGCGATTAAATTAGATACTATAGCGACACTATAATGTGAGACAAAAAATAAGCTAAATGCACCGCACCGCACCGTGCACCTAATTGCCCATCTAAACCCACCCTTAATGTACCGTGCACCTAATTGCCCATTTAAACCCACCCTTAATGTTCTCTTACACTTTCTTACTTATGTTCTCTTGATGTGCTTGTTAGGGTGCTACTTAGAAGGTCTGTTCATGTATATCTAATGTTGGCATAGTATAAATTATGAGCCTAAGATCAAGACCAAATGTTTTGTTCTAACCTAATTTTCATACTAGATTTGCAGTTTTTTATGAGGGACTTTGATCCTCGACCTGCAACATACTATCACGTCACACTTTAATTTCGTTAGATTCAGATACCTTTTTGGAAAACAAAAGCAAAATACAAGAAGCACATTTAAACATGTTAATGGGCTAGGCTACCTCCCCAGGCTCGAAGGCTCGCCTAAAATTTGAGAGTGTTTGGGTAAAAATACCAGGCCCAAAAAATGGGCTCGGTCAAAAAAAATTAAGCTCATTTAAAATATGAGTAGAGCTCTGGCTTGAATATTCAAGGCCTGAACACAGTCCGTTTTTAAATTTATAATACTTTATATTATATTATTTTTGTATATTATGTAATTTAGAACACATTAAAAAAAATCTATACTAAATATATAATACTATTCTATGTAAGCATTAAAATAATATTAAGTTGATTATATAAAAAAATTTAATAAATAGAAAAAGGTATAAAATTATTAAATATTAAAATAATATAATATAAATATTTTAAAATAATTTTATGGATAGGCTTAAAATGAGCTTGAGTTAGTCTTCAGTAAATATGGAGGGGTTTAGGCAAAATTTTAAGATCATATTTTGGGTTGGGCCGAGCTTGGACAAGTATAAAATATGTTAATATCTTACTTAGACCCGACCAAACCCGGCCCATGAACACCTCTAGATACATTGAACATTTAAAAACTTTAGGTACCACATTGAAAGTTATGCTAAAGTACAGGGGGCAAATATGCCATTATCCCTATCAAAGACCATTTTCTTTTCCCTATAAAGCCCTTACAGTTTTCTGTTCCAAGCACAGCTTAAGAAACCTATAAAAAAAAATAGGGAGGAAAAAGAAACAAAAATAGGAATGGAGGAAACGGAGAAAGAAATTGAATCGATGAGAGCAGCTTCGGAAGAGGTGTCTCGTCAGTTCAAAACCCTAATCGATGCCAATGATTTGGACTCTCTCAAGCATTTGCAGCTCCTCATGTACTCTTTTTTTCCTTCATTGACATGATTGGATTTGATTTTAGCTGTATGATAATTCATTTTTGTATGTTCTCTTAAAGTTTCTCTTGTTTTCTATAATTACTTCGTAGAGCTGGACTCAGTGAATTACAAATTATTACTTTTTACTTGTGATTAACATTAGTGTTTATCAGTAGGTCAAACCTTTATGATTCATTGCTGGAACTAAACAGTATTTAGTGGTTATCATGTGGTATAGATTGGCAAGATCATTCTGAATCTGATTATAAAATCATAAGGATATCTTGTTCTATTGTGTATAGAGACATGTTAACAAGGCAATACTACCATCTCAAGCATTCGTTGATCTTATCAATCAGTAGCAGCTACTTATTATTCGTGATTTTATAATGTTGATGTTGTATAATCTCCTTAATGAGCTATTCTTTGTGTCAAGATGCTAGTTGGATGTAGGAATCAGGTGTTCCCTGGAATCAAACATAAGGATTTGTTCATTTAGCTATTGCAAACAAAAATTAATGTCCACATAAACATGATTATTTATCTTGTATCTTTAGAGATGCTATGTCAGACACCAGATGCCTATGTCCACACTTTACTTCAATGCCCTTGTCTACAGGACTAGGGTGAAAAGGGGTATTGCTCCTGACATGTATCCAGAACGTGACTTAAGAGAGTCATTTGTCCTTGTTTTATGCAGAAACATTTGTCCTGAAAGAGAACAGGACTTCTCCAATGTGTTGCCAAAATGATTATAAATTTACAATGGAATGTCGTTCAAACTATTCTGTTTTTTCCCCTGCTTTGATTGCAAAATACAGCTTCGATTTGAGTAACAATCTTTGTTCCTGCATTATTATAGCTTTTCCTTTTTGGTGCCACAATTTGCAGCTTGGGAAGGCTACAAGACAGCAACGCGGTCTTATCTCATTTTAATGAGTACTCAGAACATTGCTTTGCTGAGGTTTCTAGTGACTTTTCAAGGAATGCTCGCATGTTAAAGTCTATGAAATCAGACCTTGATTATATCTTTCAAAAGCTTAGGTATAAGTGCTCTCATATTTATTGTTTTAACTTTTGATTGATTACATATGAGATTTTTATTAATTAAAAGTTATTTTCTTTCTATAGTTTTCTATGATTGTAATAGATCTGAAGGTTCTTTTGCAAAACAATATAATTTCTAGCATTGAGATACAGACCATATTGTCCTGCAGGGAGCTTTTCTATGTTTGAAATATAAACTGTTTTGTAAGGAAAACAACTTGCAGATGATAACAGCAATATATGTGATAACTGACCCACAGCATGTTTATTCTCTCTAAATTTCCTTGGCATGCAACTTCGTGAAACCTATATACGGCCAATTAATTTTGATAATTTTAGAATTAATGATAAATTGCAAATGGAAATGGTTTTCACTGCAGTTGTACAACCTCTATTGGACAATCATAGGCATGTGTCCCACTAAAAGTTACATTTAGATCCTTATATAGTGTATAGACTGATTGTAATTTAGAACTATGGTCTCTGCTTCAATTAGCAAAGTTTGAATGTCAGGATAAACATCTTAGACCTGTTTCAATTAGCAGTCTTTGGATTTCAGGATAAATATCAGTCTGCTTTCCATACATCTACTCTGCCTATATTTCTGTGTGGATTTATTAACTTTTCAGCATATTGCAGTTTTCCTGGCATGAGGCTGCTCTACCTATGTAAATCCCAGCTAATCCAGAATTCTCTCTCCCACTCTCTCTTCACTTTTTTTTTTTCTCTGTAGGAGCATGAAGGCAAAAATTATGGCTACCTATCCAGATGCATTTCCAGATGAATCAACTAGGGAGGTATTTGACCAAAGACCGGACCTAGAAGTGCCTCAATAGCTTTGCTACGGAAAGGGATATCTCCAGGTTTGCCTGAGCTTAATTCCCTCTCTGAGGCTGTATTAAAGACACACTTTGCACATTGGTTAGCTGCATTTAAGACTTTGTTATTGTAGTGCTTTCTACATGGATTGAATCTTCCTTGACGAGGATAATGAGCTCTTCCCTTGTTGCAATTATGATATTCACTTCCACAATGGTTGTATGCTGTTTATGGTATTTCCCTTTGTATTGGTTGTATATGTGTAATGTAAGGAAAGAAAATTGGGAAACAGAGAAAGCATTTTGTTTTACTAGCTCATGTGTTCAATTATTCTTGTCTGATACACTTTCATTGCTATTTTGTTGGTTTGGGGCATAGTACAAAGGGTAAAGGAGGGTATGGCTGGTTTAGGTTGGTTGTTCTTGATTTTAGGTTATTTCATGATCAAGTTGATCTCAGATTGAGATTCAAGTTAGGATTATAAGAGTTTTGATCATTTTCGTTGTCTTAGGTTTAATAGATTCAAGTTAAGATTATAAGAGTTTTGATTTTATAGAGAAATTTCGACTGGTTAGCTTCGATTGACGATTCAACAATCAATATGGTGGAATAATACCCCCATCGATGAGTAGAAAAAATATCGTAGATCTAAGCTGATCTGATGGCCAGTGTCTAAGATTGGAGAAAAAAGTAATTCATATTTTAGTTTATAGATTCGTGCTGTCCAAAATTATTTCACGAAAAAAATTTTAAATTGAAGAAAATGAGAGGAAGTTTACCCTTTTGATTGGTGTCAAAGATGAGAACAAAGAAGGCCATACATCGGTGATTTTACCAGTTCAATAATTTAAATTGAAACTTTCGTATAATTTAATAACGATTTTATAATTTTTTAAAATTAAATGATCAAAATATAAATTTATTAATAGTTTGATAAATTGCAAGAAACTTAATTTTTTTTATCATA
Organism: Gossypium hirsutum; assembly: GCF_007990345.1. Classification (NCBI taxonomy): domain Eukaryota; kingdom Viridiplantae; phylum Streptophyta; class Magnoliopsida; order Malvales; family Malvaceae; genus Gossypium; species Gossypium hirsutum. Next base: position 66,227,336 of record NC_053442.1, on the reverse strand, counting down.
AATGAGTTTTATTTTCCTCCATAGTCATGAGCTTAGCTTCACTCTATTCAATTCATAAATAAATAAAATTATTATAGCTTGAAAAAAAGGTGAAAAAGATATCATATTTATTTGTCTTTAAATTTTAAAATATTTTAATTACATCCTTAAACTATTAATGTTATATTAATAAGATCCTTCTGCTACTAATATCGTTCATTTAACCATTAAATGAGACATCATATTTTTATATGACATAATTTAAAATGAAAATTTTAAATAAAAATGAAAATCGTAAAAATCAATTTTATAAAAATCTTGGTTTTGAGGTTTTTGAAACTTTCACAAAAACTATCGTTCTCTCTCTCTCTTTCAATTTTATTTTATTTTTAGTTTTTAATTTTAAAAGTTATGTGGCAACATTTTACTTTTCTTTACAATTTTCATTTTAAATTACGTCGCATAAGATTTATGAGTCATTAAATGGTTAAATTAGATGTTTCAATAATAGAAAGACCTGAATGTTATAACATCGATAATTTGAGAATATAAGTAGAACACTTTGAAATTAGGGATCGATTTAGAATGATGGTTATAATTTAAGGATGTTTGGTGTAATTAAATCAAAACTTAATATTAAAAAAATCAAATTATTAAAAGTCTTATTTTTATTTTACCCCAAGAAAAGTAAGAGTTGGGTAATAAATTAATAGTAATTAAAAGGGAAAGGTCAGTTCTCTTGAATATTTCCATTACGACCCTTTCAAACTACATGGTTTATTGGTTTTACCATCTTTATACTGTAAAAAATTAACCACAATAAAATGTATTATCACAAGTTATTTTAGAAACTTTTATTTAGGGTTAAATCATTATTTGAGCTCTAACCGATCAACAACACCCACATTAAAACTTGAATTTTTTCCTCTCGAACTTAATTTCTAAACTTAGTAATTGTTCCTATATTGAAGCATGAAGTAGACAATCGTTTCTACATTGGGGTGTGAATTTTTTAGTCCAAATTAGTCCCTGAACTTGACAATTATTCCTACATTGGAGTTTGAACTTTGGGGTTTTCAAGTAAATATCAAAGACTAACTTATACCAAGCAAAAGTTTAGGCCCCAATGTGCGAATAATTACCAAGTTCAAGGATTAACCCGGACAAAAAAAAGTTCAGGCCCTATCAGCAACACCCAAATTGAGACTTGAACTTTTGTCTTGTCAAAGTTTATTTTTGAAATTGGTAATTGTTCCCGTTTTGAAGCCTAAACTAGATAGTTGTTCTTACATTAGGGCTTGAAGTTTTTTTGTCCAAGTTAGCCCCTGAGCTCGACAATTGAACTCACTTTGAGGCCTGAACAATTATTCCCATATTGGGGTTTGAACTTTGGGTTTTCAAGTAAATACCAAAGACTAATTTGTATCAAGCTAAAGTTTAGGCCCCAATGTATAAACAATTGCCAATTTCAAATATTAACTCGGACAAAAAAGTTCAAGCCTTAATGTGAGAATAATTGTAAAGTTCAAAAACTAAAATATACCAAAAAAGATGTCAAGTTTGAAGACTAACTTGAAAAATATCGATGCCCCCAACAAAAGGTGAAGCCATAAAAAAACATTTAAGGTGGCTAGAAAGTAGAATTGTAATTTTCCAAAGCAATCTAGAAGGTCTTGAAAACGGCATGAAGTCAACAAGTTTGATAGTCAAAGGTCATCCAATTTTACTCATTCCTTTTTGTATGCAAATATTTATTTATGATTCATCTTTCATTACTTTAACTATAGTTCGGGAATATTATCATATTATTATTAAAATGAGAATAAGAGTGGGTTTGGATAGGCAGTGGGGTGCAGTGCGTTTAACTCACTTTTTGTCTCACATTATAGTATCTAATTTCACCGCCACCACTGTTTTTACACACTAACCACAGGTAAACGTACCATCCATCCGAACCCACCCTAAATAAGTCTCAAATATAAAATATTCATCAATTATATAAAAACTTATTTAATAAGCTTTGCAAATACAATCTATCGTTAAGCAAACTCAAAATAAAGAAGCAAAACAAATTCATTTCACCGAAATTACACCAGTATGGCTAGTACCAACTAGAATTTGCACCGAAACAGAAACTTTGTTTTGAACCCAAAACATCATGATCTTCAATATCTCAACTTTACCGTTTCAATAAAAAAACACATTTAATTTTTATATCAAAATTTTAATGAATATATATTTCTTGAACAATTTCATTATAGGTTCCCAACATATCTGCTCTTTTTGACACAATACTTAAAACTATCCATAGCCCCCCATCCATAAATAGAAAGATAATGCACTTCAGCACACTCGAAACCACATCTTCTTACATTGATAACAATATTCGTGCCAATCTAACTAAAACTCAATCCGCTGTTATATTAATATTTATATACACTACAATCAATCAAATTGTTGCATGTAAAATTTAAATAAGAAAAGCACATAAACTATAGAAAACGTGGATTAATTAACTTTCCATGCCATCCTTTTTTGACTATTTAATCTACCAACTTTTCCAAAATTAGCGACTGAGACATTCAAGATAAAAACATGGAAAACTTCTATATATGGCATATTATAATATTAAAATTTAAAAAAAAACTTAAAATTTTTAAATTAATATATATTAATTTATATTTGATGTGTTGACGGTAAATTAAATGATTATTCATCATTCGAAATGAAATTATTTCAGTTTATTTTTAAAAAAAATTAGATGATGTGTATCGATGTCATTAATCAAACCAGAGTCGTGTGATTTGTTCGTAGTATGTTCAACTCTTAGTTCGAGTAATTAATGATTATAAGGGTTAGTTTCACATTAGTGTTATGAAAAAGTGTAGTTTGTTAATTTTAATTGTTTGGTATTGCTGTTAAAAATTACGGTTGAAAGTTAAAATATTTATTTTAGACATAATGTTGTAAATTAAAAAAAATTAGATAATATTTAAATAATTAAATATAATTATACACTACATTTTAAATACTTTTTAAGTAATTTATAAAGTATTTGTAAAGTTAATGATGTACACAAAATATTTTATGTATCATTTAATGCTTTCTAAAAAATAAAAGTTATACCCAACTCTGACCCGAAATAAAATACTATTTTATGCTTTCTGAAAAATAAAAGCTATACCCAACTCTGACCCGACCTATATGTCATAATTTTTATTTTTCTATATTTTTTATCAAAACATAATAATAGTTTTTTTAATAATACTATTAATTGATTTTTAGGTATAATTATGTTATAACAAATATTATATAAAATTTATTAACATATATATATTTAAACTAGGGTCTGTTTGATTGCCAGTAAAATATTTTTCGTAAAATGATTTCTGGAAAATGTTTTACTTTTCTGTAAAATGATTTACTGGAAAATATTTTCTGGTGTTTGATTGAATCTGTGTAAAATATTTTCTGCTGCTTGACAGATTTTTTGAAAATATTTTTCGGAAAAGTTGTTTTTACATATATTAATATATATTAATAAATTTTTATATTTTAAATTATTTTTACATATATTGCAATGATTTATTTATAATAATACTCAATTATTAAGCTACAATATTAATCGTTATAAATTGAAAAAAACTAATATCAAATAAATTATTTGTAATTGTGTTAAAAAAAAAGTATTGAATAATTAAAAAAACAAGTTACTGGAAAATCGATAAACAGAAGCAGTTTTCTACCGGAAATGAAGGAAGGAATGAAGGAGGCAATAGAGAGGAGAGCACGGAAAATGTCTTACGGAAATTGAAAGGGTAAGACATTTTCCCTAAAATATTTGGAGTTCATTTTCCAAATGGAAAATGTTTTCCGCCAATCAAACGCTGGAAAAGTTGGCAATGATTTTCCGGAAAATCAATTCCGTCAATCAAACAGACCCTAAAGTTATATACATAAAAGGCATTCTAGTAATTATCTCGCAATAGGTAAAATTTTCTAAACCCAACACCACATGATATCGATATATGTTAGAGAAAAAAATCGAAAATTTTAATTATTGCTCTAATCAAATCTTGGCATATATGTTTCATGTTTGAGATTCGTAATTCCTCCTCCAACAGGATACCGACTCATGTTCAGATCAGTGTCTCTTCTTAAAAATATATTAATACAACATATAGGATGTGTTTTAGATATATGTTTTGATGAATAATAACATGAGATAACTATATAAAAGTAAAATTAACAAAAGGACAAGAAGCCTTGTCTTGCCTAAGCAATGATCTCTACTCTGCATCACCTGTTGAATTGGCCGAAGCAAAGCCGAATTCGACGACACATAATAACCTTCTTGGATAGCTTTGACCACCTTCAAGCAACCAGCTGTTTGAACCAAAGTCCCATCATGCCCCTTTTCTTAATAGGAGTAAACCATCTTAGATATCTCATAATTCGGCGTAAAAATTTGAACAATCACCCATGGTTAAAACTGATAATTCAGTCTCCAAACTGGTCTCACAACGCACCGCCAACAGAGACAGACTTTGCATTCACATTCATCGCATCATCGGTATGTAAATAAACAAAGTTAGTCAGTCAAGATCAGCAAACCCGATCTAGAAGATAAATTGGAAGATATTTAATTCACTATATATGAAGTTGAAAAATTCAACTGCTAATGTGGAAAAGTAAGTAAATTGAACGTAGAAGCATGGCAGCACATACGTGAGAGAAAACAATATGGAAGATTCCGGTGCTATGTTTCTCTCTGTTCACACCATCCATTATTATAATTTATAAAAGGTGGCTTCCTTCATTGGCCCCACCGTCACCGTCACGGCCACGACAGAGCTCGAAGCTGCCTCTCACCTTAGCTGCTGACATCACCATCTTGTTCCGGGTCCACCATTTACAGCGACCTATAATTCCAGGAAACTTGGTCACCACCCTTCATTTCTATATAAATACACTAACCCTTTCCTTGTTTAAAGATCTCTCTTCTTCCTTGAAAGTTTCCATAGTATTTGCAGTCATGGGGAATTGTTTAAGGCACCAAAAAAAGTCATCTTGGGTTGTTGATAATGATGATGATGATTGGCAAGCTATGGTGTCAGCTCACGGGGAAGGAGGAGATAACGGTGGTGGGATTAGCATTACGGAGGAGGAGAGGTTGCTTGGTGGCGGTGGCAAGCGAGGAGATGTGCAAAACACTAGCAGAGAAGTGAAGATAACCATTTCTAAAAAGGAGCTGGAGCAATTGGTAAAGAAGGTGGAACTGCAAGGTTTGACTCTAGAACAATTCTTGTCCACGGTGATTAACGGTGGCGCTGATTTATATGAGGTGGAGGAGCAGCAGCCTCGGCCATGGAAACCGTTGCTGCAAAGCATCCCCGAATAAGTGGTGGATGATGATGATTACGACAATTCTAGGATTTTTCCTTAATCTAATCAGTTCTCTTTGGTTCTGGTCATCCTTTAGATGCATGGCTGGAAACTAGATTGGTTTTGTTTTTGTTCCCCCCCCCCCTTGAGTTATTTGTATTGTACAAACACAATATAGGTCTGTTGTGTATATCCAGACCAGACCTCAAACGTTTTGATATGTATATTTTTTTTGTTTAATTAATAATATGGTTCCGAAATTTATCAGTGATATCTAAGAAGCACAAAGTAAAGCACTAACAAAATAGCTCTATCGATTGGTCTTCTTCCTAAACAAGTCTACATAACCTCTTTAATTTGCATTAAGATAGCATCTTCTATCGAAAAAGATGCATCAAAATACCTTTTGTTCTATCTCTATATCACATACAAATATGCAATTCAAGCAAGCTTGAGTGTAACAATAAATTTTAATATTGCCTAAACTAACTCTTGCATCGAGTAAAACTGCAAAACAAACTGCCACACCTTCCTTGAAAATTTGCACTCAAAGAAAATATTGTCATGTGTCTTTACGGCATCCATATAAAAAAAAGCAGCAAATATCAACATAAATCCCAAAAGCAAGTAAGTAGTTTCGAATAGGGAGTCTATTAAGAATGACCATCTAAACAATAAGAGAATGCTTGAGAATATACAAAGGGAACCATAGCAAATGATATTACTCCACCTTCATCTCCCACAATCGAAAAATATTCACTTTAGCATTAGCAAATTGTTGAGAAGTCGTGGCAGCAACCAAAAGCTTACTCTCCACCAATTCCGACTACTCATCGAAGTAGGAACCACGTCCAGAAAACTCTTACCCTTTTAACATATATTCACTAACTCAAGTAATCCAAACAGACCCCTTTCCTTGGATCATTTGTACACCTAACACCCCCAATTTTTCAATGACCAATCAATGTTGCATTTAATTCTGTAATTGTTTTAACAACAGAAAGAGCTTCTGCTAGCAATAAAGAGTGCCAAGTGGCCTGTAATTTTATGGCAGCCTCTTCTTTATTATGTTCAAAATTCTAGACTGACAATTTACTCTTATTGTTATTTTTTCCATTTTGCTTATTCTTTGTTACTTTCCCAAATTCCAATCAAATTGGATCAAATTAGATGGATATTGGACCTTTCCCCATTGTTATGGAATTCGCCTGCCTCAACCACAGAATTTGTGGGTAAATTACTCAAAAATATCATTTTGAAGCTAATGCTTATATTAGGAATGTCTCATTATTATAAGTAATCATGGACAACATTTGATTAAGGGCTTAATTAAGAGAATGTTGCACTTTTTAGCATGACATACATGATTAAGCATCCAAGACAGAAAGTCTTACTAATGAACCTAACTATATGTAAACTAAAGCTTCAAGCATTTTTATTTCTCTTTCCCCTTTGAATTTCTTACCGAGGCAAGATGACAGCCTTGAGAGGGTTCTTCATCACAACAGTGAAAGCATAAGTCTCCGTCATGTCGGGCGGAGAATCCGGCACCGGCTGCCATTTAAAAGCTTGTACCATCTTTGCAAGCGACAACTTTATGTGCAAAACACCTAGGTTCCAAGCGGGGCAAATTCGTCGCCCGGCCCCAAACGGCAACATCTTCACCGAACGAGTCCCCGTCACATCGACACCAACCCCGTCACCTCGCAAAAACCTATCGGGCCGAAACTCCCCCGGATCTGACCATATATCCGGATCCTCGGTAATCCATGCAGTGTAGAACTCAACATGAACCCCTTCCGGAATTGTATAGCCACCAAGCTCAGTGTCCTTTATAGCTGCATGAGATAAAAGGAAATGGCTCGGAGGGTGTCGCCGAAAAGTTTCTTTAACGACGGATTCAAGATATGCCATTTTTTCGACATCTTCTTCTTTGATATCTCCATTTTTGCCCACACATTCAACAATTTCATGGTACAATTTATCTTGGATGTCTTGATTCATCACCAAGTGAAGCATTGCCCATTCTACCGTCGTCGCTGACGTGTCCGTACCGGCACTAATCACTTCGGAACATAGTGTCACGTACTCTTCTTCACCCAATGGACCTCGGGTTTTATCCGGTTCGAGTCCGAACAACGAGTCTATATAGGCTGCACCGAGTGGACTCACCATTTCTTGGTTAGGGTTTTCACCTTTCTCCACAAAAGCTCTCCTTGCTTTTATCAATGGGACCAAACATTCCAATTGCTTCTTCCTTAATGCCTTAGCTTTTTTCATTTGCCGATGAAACAACGGTGTTAAAACCGGCAAGAAATCCGGTAACTGCGGCGATGTTATTAGCATTACATCTTTTAATATGCTTTCAATCTCCTTAATCCGTTGTTCGGAGATCTTTGCTCCGAAACATAAACAGATTAATATACTGCATATAGTAAGTCGGCAGTTGCTCATTACCTCAACGACACCAGTCTCCATTGCATCGCTTTCAATTCGCTTCATGTGGTTTTCAATCGCCCATTTACGGATCCAACCGCATTGTTTCACTCTCGTAGGGGTTATTACCTCGGTGACGAAGTTCTTCCTTAGGGTTCTCCATAAAGGTCCGTACTCAGCCGAGTTGATAGCCCGTTTTCCGACACTAAACACAAGCCGGATCGGCGAATCCGGCGGTCGGGAAGCAAAAGTGGGTCCTCTTTGAACTAGGGCTTCATGGATAAGCCTTGAGTCGGTCACAATCACCATAGTGCGTTGCCCCATTTGCATGCTGAAAATGGGACCATACCTTTTACGTAAACCACGTACTATAAATATGAAGTGTTGACGTTGGAGGATGATTTGAATTAGGTTTCCGACAAGTGGCCAACCAGGTGGCCCTGGAGGGAGGTTCTTAGGTCCACCACCGGTGGTTGACCAGTAGCGCCACCAAAGACGGAGGAAGATAAGGGCCAAAACAATGATGGAAAGGTCTAAAAATTCCATTTTTTTTAGTAAGGGACTGGTATTTTTCACATGGTAGTGAAAAAGGCTAAAACGAGAGTAAATTAAATGAATTTGTTCCACCAACTTTTCACCGTCTATTAATTTCTTTTATCAGATGCATTTACTATACTAAATGTTTACGTAGCAACTAAATTTAATGACAATGTACTAAAAGTTTTGGATCATAGATTGATTCATCCTTATCTTTTTTTTTTAAAAAAAAATTGAAATCAATTGTCGGAAGTATCGTTATCATATCAATCACGTCTTTTTGATAGTTTAGTCATTAGTTCAGCACTAAATGATAGATCAAATTTGACGTAAAACGTACTTAAAATTTTAAATGATCAGGGGTTTGAAAGAGTCTTAATTCTGACTGATAGCATCGAAGCAGTTAATATCATCCAGGATAGAATACTTGGGGTTTTAATTCCGCTCTGGTAAGAAAAATTCATTTATTATTGAAGCTTCTAAGTCATTGGAGCCTTTAGTATGCTTCTCGATAAGATAATGAACTTGCAGATAAGATTGTCAAGACTGTACGAGATAGAAGAACTGGATCCTATTCAGATGGATTCACTTTAATGTTTAACTTTTGAGTTGTATTTTTTTGCCAAAAAAAATGTGGATCAATCATATACTTACTTCAAAGACAGCTTGGACGTGGCATGTTAAAAATAAAAAAATAGTCTTCGTAAATTTTATTGACACTATCTGTTAATTTTTTTAACATGTCAAATCCAGTCTATTCTTGCGGCAGGTATACATGTGCTTACAGTTTGATCTAGCCATTGAAAATTTATAAAATTTTATATCGATAAATGGTAAAATTATAGTTTGGCTCCTCAAGAGATAAAATTTTAATTTAGTCATTCTAAAAACTATAAAGATATATGCCAATAAAATGGTGAAATTATATTCAAGGCTCTCGTAAATATATCATTTGATTTATCAATAAATGCCAAAAATTATAGTTTGGAACCAAAATTGAGCCCAGCTGGATCCAATTTCAATATGCAATAAAATAAATGAGGTTAAAAATATCATAAGTCCTTGTACTTTTTAAAATTTTAGATTTAGTGTCTGTACTTTTATTTTTAAGAATTAGTTTCTCTATTTTTTAGATTTATTTTTAATAATGTTAAACCTCTTTTTTTTGTTAAATTTGAAAAAAAATCAATTTATAGTCATGTAATTAAAAAAATGATGTTATAATAACATGATTTTAATAAAAAAAATTAATAATGTTTACAATTAAATCTGAATTTTAAAATATAAAAAGTCGAGTGACTAAATTCCTAGAAATAAATGATAGGGACGAAATCCTAAATTTTTTAAGAATACAGGGATTTATGGAATATTTCCTCGAGTACATCTAATTTTGGTCTTCTTTTTTTTTTCTTTCTTAAAAACATTTTGAAGATCCAAGAGATGCAGGTGATCTCTTACTTTCATCTCTTGCAGATTCGCTTCCCATGGATTGTTCAAAATCTATTTAAAAAAACCATTAAATAAAACTTTATCATAATGTTATATAATGGGATGATATAATTTTTGGCCTTTGAACTTGGTAACTAGATTCATTTTGGTCCTTGAACTTGGGTTCTGTTAAGATTTTATGATGTGCCCGATGTTATTGGAATAGGAATGGATCGGATAGTCTAAGAACTGATTGATATAACAATCCGAACAAAGTAATTGAATAGATTGACTCAAGAACTACTCGAAATTGGTAAAAATTAAAAACTAGGGTAGAAATTGACAGTTGAACCGATTTAATAATTTTTTAAAATTTTTTTATGAATTTTTAATTAATTAATTAATTATTGTTGGTTCGATGGCCAAACTGGTGGTCTAACCTGTTCAACCACTGATCTAGATATTAAAACACTGTTTGCAATATTCTGAGATTGTTCTATGTCATTAAACTTTTATATTTTTCAAGTTCAAGGACTAAAAATAGATCTAGTTATCAAGTTCAAGTGTCAAAGTGGACAAAAAAATAAGTATAAGTACCAAATTGAACCTAATTGCTAAGTTCGAGACCAAATATTATATTATCCCTTGTATAATCTTCATTGTCAATACAAGAATATATTTCATAAGGTAAAGTGAAACGTACCTTGAGAGGACCATGTTGAAAGAGAAGTAAAATTAGAACCCCTAGTATTGAATTCATTCTCCTGCATAAATTTAAGTACCATATATCAAGACAATAAGTAAAGACATAAAAACACATATTTTGACCTATACAAATTTGTTGAGGGAAGTCAGACTCATTTTGGTAGAAATTTTCAAAGTATCGTTAACTGGGAGCTGATGAACTCATCAACGATGGAAGCATTGTGTTCGGGTTATCTGTGCTCAGTTTTATTCCTAAGGTTTCTCAACTAACTAGCTCAATTGGTACCATTCTTATCTATTAATACCATATAAGGGTATGGATTTAAACCTGCGAGATACTCCCACTCTGTAAACCTGTTAAGATATTTCCATGGAGTTAAAAAACAAAACCCGAGATAAAACCAAGCATAGACACCCCTAACATAATACCTCTACCATTGAAGGATCCATTAACTCTTGGCAGGCGACACTTTAAAAACTTTTCCCAAAACGAGTTCGAGATCCTTCGAGAATTTGAAACAAATTACGTAATAGAGAATATATACCGAACTCGGTGCAGTACTGTGGGAAGGGGTATCCCAACCAATGTGAGTAACATGTTTAACATCTGTAGGGTACCCAATTTCCATCTTTTTCTCCTTCACAGCTACAACAACAACAACAAAATGCCATTTTCAAAAAAACCCAACACTATGAACAAAAGTAACCCATGAAGCATGTTCAAAGACAGAGGACCTTACCAAAAATTCGTGAAATGTTTTTGAATTTCTTGTATAACCTTTTGATCTTGGTAGCTGTTAACATTAATGAGAGACAACATTAATGGCAAACAATACAAAGTGGTGCAAGTTTAGCACCCTAAAGTTGACTTTGAAAAAGTGGCATGGGATAATTTTTTTTGGTCCTTGAGATAATGGGCTATTTATTGTTTGGTCCTTGAACCTCAACTATAAATAGGCCTTCTCATTTCTCATTTCAATCATCCCAACCAATCTTTCTCTTAGTTTTCTCTCTTCTCCCATTTGAGAATTCTTAAGGAATTCTATTTGTTTGTAATACTTTGGAGATAGTAAAGTTATCATCTGGTGTTAGTGCCCGAGGACGTAGGTATAATTTACCGAACCTCGTTAAATCTCTTGTGTTCTTTCTTGTCCTATTTTTCTTTCAATATTTGAGGGTATAATAGTAGTATTTAATTGTGCTATTAAATTACTATAGAAGGGATATTCTGTCTAAGGAAAGACTTGGTATTTAAGAGATCCATGTGATCCACCTCTCTTCCCTGGGAATTGAACTTTGTGTGATTTTTTAGTACAATAATTTACACGCTTCCGACCCTATTGGAACAACAAGTGGTATCAGAGCCGAAGGTTAATCGTAGTATGCTCTGTGGTTGCAGTTTGAACTGATCTTCCACATCAGAAAAGATTTCCTTAGGTATATTGAAAGATTATGGAGAAAACGGTCGGTGTAGGAGCTTCAACATCGTCCATGTGGACAAGACCGACAATTGCAAATGCAAGATTGGCCGTGGAGATCTTTGATGGCACGGGCCATTTTGGTATGTGGCAAAGTGAGGTTCTAGATGCCCTTTTTCAGCAGGGTCTAGACATTGCCATTGATGAAGAGAAACCAGATGATGTACAGGAGAAAGATTGGAAGGCGATCAATCGGTTGGCATGTGGCACAATTCGATCATGCCTTTCTCGAGAGCAGAGGTATGCTTTTTCAAAGGAGACTTCTGCAAATAAGTTGTGGGTGGCACTTGAAGAAAATTTTTTGAAGAAAAACAGTCAAAATAAGCTCCACTTGAAGAAAAGACTGTTTCGCTTTACATACGTCCCAAGTACCACAATGAATGATCACATCACCAAATTTAATCAGTTAGTCACTGATTTGCTGAATATGGATGAGACATTCAAAGATGAAGATTTGGCTTTGATGCTGTTGGGGTCACTTCCTGAGGAGTTTGAGTTCCTAGAAACTACTCTACTTCATGGCAGGAGTGATATATCTCTGAGCGAAGTCTGTGCGGCCTTATACAGTTATGAACAGAGAAAGAAGGACAAACAGAAAAACTCAATCAGAGATACAGAAGCTTTAGTAGTCCGAGGTCGTTCATACACTCGGAAGAAAACTCAAAAGGGGAGATCAAAATCAAAGTCCAGACTCGGGAAAGATGAATGTGCTTTTTGTCATGAGAAAGACCACTAGAAGAAAAATTATCCAAAGCTGAAGAATAAGGGAAAAGCTGTTGTAGATGCTTGTGTTGCTAAGCATGATACTAGTGACTCTGAACTATCACTGGTTGCATCATCATCGTCGTTCCATTCAGATGAGTGGATATTGGATTCGGGTTGTACCTATCATATGTCCCCTAACCGGGAGTGGTTCTCTGATTTAGTAGAACTAAATGGAGGAGTTGTTTATATGGGCAATGACAATGCCTGTAAAACTGTTGGGATAGGTTCAATCCAATTAAAGAATAAAGATGGATCAACCAGAGTTCTGACTGATGTTCGGTACGTGCCCAGTTTGAAGAAAAATCTCATCTCATTGGGAGCCTTGGAATCCAATGGTTCAGTTGTTACTATGAGAGATGGGGTTTTGAAAGTGACATCTGGCGCACTTGTGATATTGAAGGGCATCAGGAAAAATAACTTGTATTACTACCAAGGTAGTACAGTTATTGGAGCAGTCGCTGCAGCTTCCGGTAACAAAGACTTGGACTCAATGCAGTTGTGGCATATGAAGTTGGGACATGCCAGCGAAAAATCCTTGCAAATTCTGGCAAAGCAAGGATTGTTGAAAGGTGCAAAGGCTTGCAAATTAAAATTTTGTGAGCACTGTGTTCTGGGAAAGCAAAAGAGAGTGAAATTCGACACTGCTATCCATAATACAAAAGGTATTTTGGAATATATTCACTCAGATGTGTGGGGGCCTTCCAAAACACCTTCGTTGGGAGGAAAACACTACTTTGTTACTTTTGTTGATGACTTTTCCAGAAGAGTTTGGGTGTATACCATGAAAACTAAAGATGAAGTGCTTGGAGTTTTTCTTAAATGGAAAACTATGATCGAAAACCAGACTGGCAAGAAAATCAAGCGGCTTAGGACGGACAATGGAGGGGAATATAAAAGTGATCCGTTCTTCGATGTGTGCCAAGAGTATGGTATTGTTCGACACTTCACAGTTAGGGATACACCACAACAGAATGGAGTGGCAGAGCGTATGAATCGAACATTGCTGGAGAAAGTTCGATGTATGTTGTCCAATGCTGGGTTGGGCAAGCAATTTTGGGCTGAGGCTGTGACATACGCTGGCCATCTTGTTAATCGTTTGCCATCATCTGCATTAGAAAGAAAAACTCCTATAGAGGTATGGTCTGGAAAACCGGCTACAGATTATGATTCCTTACATATGTTTGGAACCACTGCATATTACCATGTGAAGGAGTCAAAGTTAGATCCGAGGGCAAAGAAAGCTCTCTTTATGGGAATCACTTCTGGAGTGAAGGGATTTCGTCTTTGGTGCTTAAGCACAAAGAAAATGATCTGTAGCAGAGATGTTACCTTTGATGAATCTGCCACATTGAAAAATGTAGCAGATAAAGATATTCAGACGAGCAATACTCCACAGCAGGTGGAGTGTACTCCAAAACAGGTAGAGTTTGAGCAGATGGGGATTTGCCCAGTTAATAAGTCTAATTCTCCAGCCACAATGGAGGAATTAGAGGTTGAAGAGGTTCTGACCCAAGAACCACTAAGTACACCAGAACCAGTTGCAGTTGCAAGGCCACGGAGAGAAATTCGTAAACCTGCTCAATTTACTGATATGGTGGCCTACGCCCTTCCCGTTGTTGATGATATTCCTATCACTTATCAAGAAGCAATGCAAAGCTTAGAAAGTGATAAATGGAAAAGCGCCATGGATGAAGAAATGCAGTCTCTCCGGAAGAACAATACTTGGGAGTTGGCGCAATTACCAAAAGGTAAAAGGGCAATCGGATGCAAGTGGGTATTCGCAAAGAAAGATGGATCTCCTAGCAAGAAGGATATTCGCTACAAGGCAAGATTGGTAGCTAAAGGCTACGCTCAGAAGGAGGGAATTGACTACAATGATGTATTTTCCCCTGTTGTGAAGCATTCCTCCATTAGAATTTTGTTGGCCTTGGTAGCACAGTTAAATTTGGAACTAGCTCAACTTGATGTTAAGACGGCTTTCTTGCATGGTGAGTTAGAAGAGGAGATCTATATGACTCAGCCCGAAGGATACACAGATGCTGGTGGTAGAAATTGGGTTTGTAAGCTTAACAAATCGCTATATGGATTGAAGCAATCCCCGAGGCAGTGGTACAAGCGATTTGATAGCTTTATGAGAAGGCAGAAGTACACAAGAAGCAAATATGACAATTGTGTATATTTGCAGAAGCTGCATGACGGATCTTTCATTTATCTACTCTTGTATGTTGATGATATGTTAATCGCTTCGAAGAGCCAAAATGAGATAGATAAGCTGAAGGCTCAGTTGAATCAAGAGTTCGAGATGAAAGATCTAGGTGAGGCCAAGAAGATTCTCGGCATGGAGATAAGTAGAGATAGACCGAGAGGCAAGCTCTGTTTAAATCAGAAGCAATATCTGAAAAAGGTATTACAATGTTTTGGTGTAAATGAAAACACAAAACATGTAAGTACCCCACTTGCTTCTCATTTGAAACTTAGTGCTCAATTATCTCCGAAGACTGAAGATGAAAGAGAATATATGGCGAAAGTCCCATATGCTAATGCAGTTGGGAGTTTGATGTATGCGATGGTGTGTACGAGGCCTGACATTTCACAAGCTGTTGGAGTTGTGAGCAGGTATATGCATGATCCTGGAAAAGGACATTGGCAAGCTGTGAAATGGATTCTACGGTATCTTCGAAAAACCGTAGATGTTGGTTTAATTTTTGAACAGGATGAAGCACTTGGTCAGTTTGTAGTTGGATATGTTGATTCCGACTTTGCTGGTGATTTAGATAAACGTCGTTCAACTACGGGGTATCTGTTTACTCTTGCGAAAGCCCCAGTGAGTTGGAAGTCTACCTTACAGTCTACAGTAGCTGTGTCTACTACAGAGGCAGAATATATGGCAGTTACAGAAGCTGTTAAGGAGGCTATTTGGCTTAATGGATTGTTGAAAGACTTAGGAGTTGTTCAAAGTCATATAAGTTTATATTGTGACAGTCAGAGCGCTATTCATTTAGCGAAAAATCAAGTCTATCATTCAAGAACCAAGCATATCGACGTAAGATATCACTTTGTGCGGGAAGTCTTTGAAAAAGGAAAAATTCTACTTCAGAAGATTCCGACAGCAGATAATCCCGCAGATATGATGACCAAGGTGGTAACAACAATCAAGTTTAATCATTGTTTGAACTTGATTAACATCCTGAGAATTTGAGCACCTTCAGGTGTATGGCGCTCGAGAGTGCATTTGTAGGCACTACAAAAGATAACTTTATCGAATTTGGGGAGTTGAAGGAAGTGTGTGAAGATGTGATTATCCTAATCAAATCTTCAAGGTGGAGATTGTTAACATTAATGGGAGACAACATTAATGGCAAACAATACAAAGTGGTGCAAGTTTAGCACCCTAAAGTTGACTTTGAAAAAGTGGCATGGGATAATTTTTTTTTGGTCCTTGAGATAATGGGCTATTTATTGTTTGGTCCTTGAACCTCAACTATAAATAGGCCTTCTCATTTCTCATTTCAATCATCCCAACCAATCTTTCTCTCTTAGTTTTCTCTCTTCTCCCATTTGAGAATTCTTAAGGAATTCTATTTGTTTGTAATACTTTGGAGATAGTAAAGTTATCATCTGGTGTTAGTGCCCGAGGACGTAGGTATAATTTACCGAACCTCGTTAAATCTCTTGTGTTCTTTCTTGTCCTATTTTTCTTTCAATATTTAAGGGTATAATAGTAGTATTTAATTGTGCTATTAAATTACTATAGAAGGGATATTCTGTCTAAGGAAAGACTTGGTATTTAAGAGATCCATGTGATCCACCTCTCTTCCCTGGGAATTGAACTTTGTGTGATTTTTTAGTACAATAATTTACACGCTTCCGACCCTATTGGAACAACAGTAGCCATGATACTGGACAAAGAAGACAATGGAATTTCTTTGTTTTTTTGAAGAAACCTCAAAATGAAGGAAATGACGGCTTGAAGACAAAAAGTAGGACAAAGATTGGATGGTATGGCTGGTTAAGAAAGCTTATATGATTTGTGACAATATTGTGGTGAAGCGAGTAAGATGTGGTGTTGAGCTTGTTCTTATATGTTGGAAGAATTCTTTTATGGTAAAATTCTATTATTAGTCCTTATACTATACATAAATGGTAGATTTAGTCTTTGTTTTTTTTCGAATTCTAAAAATTTTAGTTCTAACGCAAACGGTAACGGCTAAATTCTATTATTAGTCTTGTACTATGTGTAAAGTTGTAGTATCAGTCTATGTTCTTCAATTTGATCATTCTTAATCCCTTTACTTTTTTTAATTTTGAAATTTCAATCTTGACGTACACATAAGATTTTGAAAGAAAAAAGAAAAAGCATGACTTAACTTAATGAATTTAACAAGTACCGTTTAGTTAGGACTGAAATTTAAAAATTTAAAAGATATAGGGACTAAAAATGAATTTAACCCATTTTTTTGTTGTTTATACATACATAAACGAATCTTTCATATCTGTCAAGAAATTTCAATCGATCTTTCGTGCAACTCACATGGATTGAAAATATCTTTTAATATAAAGATTTTTTTTTAAACAATATCTTCCTCTCAATTTGCCCATAAAGTTGTTGTTTGATGTATAATGTATATATTCTACTCCTATATTCGGCTTTTGACCACGTCTATTTGCAATATAATACAGCTAAGTTTTTAGGGTTTTTTTTTCGATTCGGTCTAACTCGATCAATATGGATATTGTCGCCAATATAGGAGAACGTCTGGCATTGTTGCTAATGCAAGAGAAACATAGGTTCGAGTGTGTTAAAGCACATTATCCTCCTGTTTATGAGTTAGGGAAAAGCTATAGATAATTTTAAACATTATATTAAAAAGAGATCAGAAATTACAAAAAAAAATATAAAATATTTTTTCTTTTGCAAAATCACAATATTTGAGATTTAAGAAAGGTTGATGATTATTGTTGCAGTCACGTTAGCTGCAGCTGTCTCTTAGAATGAAACACACAGCCTTTTTTACAAAGAAAATCATTATAAAATGTTGAGATTCGGATGCTATGATCATATATATATATGCATGAATTTATATGTATCATATCATATATACATATTCTTCTATTTGGGGATAAACCTGAATTAAACAACGAACAAGAACGAATAGAGAAAATTGGACGCAAATATTAATGTAAAAAAACTCTTCTAGAGAGAATAAAAAACCACGAGTAAAGAAACTTCACTAAGTGACAAATAACCAAAAAAGAGTACAAAATGGAGAAAAAACAAAACAAAACCCTTAAATCTTGAAAAATACAAAGCTCCCTGCTGAAACACAAAATTCCCTTAAACTCCCTTTTGTTGAGTTGTTGAATTAATCTCTCTAGAGCTATTAAAAGCCCTATTTATAGGCTAAAATTCGCAAGCTAATATGATTAAGATATCCCTAGAGTTGTTAGAGTTCGACTGGGAAAAGATAGATAAGTTGCCACGTCGTGACATCGTTTATTGGCTCGTCGGGATGTCAGATGTCGCGTCGTCGTCAAGACATCATGTTTGACATCATCGGGATGTTGGCTCTTCCTCGTGGCGATGTCGACTTTGTTCCCTCCAAAATGCGAGGCACACTCCACAATTTTTAAGAATTTAATCAGCCTATTTTTCAGATTTAAAAAGTTATTTTCAAATAATATATAACTATATATAATGACTAAATTTCAAATTTACGCATAATAAAATAATCATAATTGAATTTTAACCATTTTTTTATAATGCAAAAAGAAAAAGAATTGTGAACTAAATCAAATATATATTTTTAATATTTTACATTATTTAAAATTAATTAAATGTTTATGTGTCATCTAAGTGGCAATTCACATGTATGCTATGTTAGCAAAGTTAACAGACATTGACTTTTCCATCTATTTTGGAGTGATTTGATAAAAAAATGTAAGTTCAAGGGCTAAAAGAGGTGAAAAATTAAATGAAGGGCTAAAATAATTTTTTTGTAAAATTGGAGGGCCAAAAAGGTTATTATGCCATTGGTTTTAATGGAAATGTTTCATTATAGTAAAGGGGTCGAAACAGGTTTAAACCTTAAATTAAAAGCCCCAAATTCCTAGGGTTTCGGTTTCGAAATACTGAAAGGGGAAAATTTGCAGAGTAAAGCCATCAACTCCAATGGTGTGCGAGAAGTGTAAGTTTTTCTTACTCTACAATTAATTTAAACTAGTTTTTGGTTAATTTGATCTAATCTGAAAATTTCTGATGGGTTTGATTAATTTCATTTGTAGGTCAGAAGAAGCTATCAAAGGTGATAGTGCCAGATAAGTGGAAGGAAGGCGCCAGCAACACCACCGAAAGCGGTGGCCGGAAAGTCAACGAGAATAAGCTCCTATAAAAAAAGCACAGGTCTTTGTTTGTTTCTTTTTTCTTTTTTTTCAAGTTTTACAAAAGTTCATTTACAAATTTGCAAAACATGAGCAATTGGGTTTCTTTTTATTTAATCCGGTAGAAATTTTAATTTGAGCTGTAGCAATAACTTGTTGGTCAGATAATTTCTTTAAAGCGTGACTTGGTTATTAGTGTAAATTATCGATAATTCTTCTGAGTTTAGAATTTGGGGTTTAGGGTTCTTTGACATTGCGAAAATAATTTTATTTTAGTGCTAGTTTTCTGGGTTTGGTCTATAACAAAACTTGGGTTTTATGCCTTTAGCTCTAGCCAAGTCATTCTTCTCTTGCCAATCTTTTGCGAATCTATAGGCTGCCGGATTTGGTCCTGTGTAATGGGTCACAACAGCGTTGGGTGTGAGTGGCTGTTGACCCGTCACTATTTCAAATGGACTTTGATTCGTGGTCCCACTTTGCTGCAAGTTATATGAAAATTGGGCCACATCTAGCAACTTTGGCCAATCCCTTTGTGTGGCACTCACATAGTGCCGAAGATACGTCTCCAACAGTGCATTTACTCGTTCAGTTTGCCCATCGGTTTGTGGATGTATGCTCGTGGAGAAGTTCAAATCTGAGCCCATTGACTTGAACAACTCCGTCCAGAACCGACCAGTAAATCGACCATCTCGATCGCTGATAATAGATAGTGGCACTCCCCAATATTTCACCACGTGTCTAAGGAATAACCGAGCTGCTTCCTCAGCAGGGCACTCTTTGGTCGCCGGAATAAAAGTCGCATACTTTGAAAACCTGTCCACCACAACAAGAATACTAGCAAACCCGCCAGACTTAGGCAAACCAATAATAAAATCCATGGATAAACTCTCCCATGGCCTTTCTGGGACTGGCAGGGGTTGAAGCAAGCCGGCTGGAGTCTTTAACTCAACCTTGTCTTGTCGGCACACTAGACAAGTTTTCACATAGGTTTCCACATCAGCACCCATGTGAGGCCAATAATAGCGATCCTCCAAAAGGGCCAAAGTGCGATGCATCCCTGGATGGCCTGCCCATTTCGAGTCATGACATTCCTTCATGACTTCTTTACGGAGTTTCCCATAATGGGGCACGTAGAGGCGGTGTCCATGAGTGTATACTAGCTCCCCATCAAGCCAAAATCTTCTTGGTTTTCCCTCCTTGGCAAGCTAAATCAAATTTTTGGCCGTAGGATCATGGGACAATCCCTCTCAAATGCGTTCCAACAAAGAGCCATCAGGTTGACTGATTGCTGTGAATTCCATCTTTCGACTAAGTGCATCAGCAACATTGTTGGCACTTCCTGGATTATATTCCATTGTGAAATCAAACTCTGCTAGTAAAACCTGCCAACGAGCCTGCTTGGGAGACAACTTTTTCTGGGTTAGAAAGTAACTATTGGCAACATTGTCGGTAAGGATCACGAACCTGGAACCCAATAAATAATGTCTCCATGTGCGCAAGCAGTGTACTACCGTAGTCATCTCTTTCTCTTGGACCGTATATCTACGTTCCGTCTCGTTAAGCTTTCGACTCTCGAAAGCAATTGGGTGTCCATCTTGCATCAGTACTCCCCCAATAGCATAATTTGATGCATCTGTACGTACCTCGTAAGGCTTCGTAAAATCCGGCAAGACAAGTACGGGCTCCCTCGTCATTTCTTGCTTCAATTGGTTGAAGGCCTTCTCACATTCTGGATTCCAATCCCATACCTTCCCCTTCTTCAACATGTCCGTCAAGGGAGTGGTAATTTTAGAGTAGCCTTCGACAAAGCGGCGATAGTAATTTGCCAATCCAAGGAAAGATCTCAACTCTGTTACCTTGGTTGGAGGCTCCCACCCTGAAATAGCTCGAATCCTATTTTTATCCATTCGGATCTTACCGCCTCCCACAATGTGGCCTAAGAATGACACCTCTTGTTGGGCAAATGAGCATTTCTCCTCCTTGACGAACAGCTCATTTTCCCTCAAAGTCTGGAACACCTCCCTCAAGTGTCTTACGTGCTCTTCAAGTGACTTGCTATAGACCACAATATCATCAAGGTAAACAACCACAAAACGATCAAGAAAGGGTTGAAGTACCTTATTCATTAGGGTGCAGAATGTAGCTGGAGCATTCGTGAGTCCGAAAGGCATCACAAGGAACTCATACGAACCGTACCGTGTCACACAAGCTGTCTTTGGTTCGTCCCCCTCGACTATCCGAACTTGATGATACCCCGATCTCAAATCTAACTTGGTAAACCATCTTGCACTACCAAGCTGGTCGAACAAATCTGCGATAAGAGGAATAGGATACCTATTCTTCACGGTGATCTTGTTTAGAGCTCGATAATCGATGCACATTCTTAAGGACCCATCGTGCTTCTTTTGGAACAACACTGGCGCACCATATGGGGATTTAGATGGTCTAATGAATCCCGCATCCAAAAGTTCCTTCAATTGTTTCCGCAACTCTTCTAATTCTGGCGGAGACATACGATAGGGGGCCCTTGCTGGCGGCACCACATTGGATACTAACTAGATTTTGTGGTCCACCTCCCTCTTGGGTGGCAAACTTTTTGGCAACTGAGCAGGCATTACATCTCGAAATGATTGTAGCAATTGTCCCACTTCTTTCGGGGTCTCACTAACAGACTCAGTGGTATCTTCGATCTTCAAGGTGGCTAAATATGAGACTTCATTTCTCCGTACACCTTTAGCAAACTGAATTGCTGATAGTGTTTTTCCCTCAAAGCTTCTCTTCCTTGTCACTTTCACCATGCATTGATGTTTCGCATCTGAAATCACCATGTAATTGCTCGAATGGGCAATAAGAGCTTTAACCTGATCAAGGAAGCTTAGTCCCACCACAAAATCATAGTCATCAAGTAGTATTACCTTAATGGATACCTTCGCTGACCAATTGCCGAGCTGAAGATCCACTCCCTTTGCAACCCCCTTGATTGGAATACTTTTCGAGTTCACTGTTTTGATCCGACCCCCTTTATTATCTATCTTGAGGCCTAGTTTACAAGTAGCCTCCTCAGACATGAATAAATCAGAAGCGCCTGTGTCGACGAGCGCATTCAATTTTCTCCAGCCACAATGATGTCTACAAACATCAAACCATGGCTCATTCTATCTTTGACACCCCCTAGTATCGATCCAAGGTTGTTATCCTCCACATCGGACTCCCCCTTTGCTTCCATAGCCTTGAGAGCGGCCTTCTTTGGACAGTCCTTGATCATATGTGGACCCTCACAGTGGAAGCACCTTATAGGCCCACTCTTTCTCTTGTCCCAAGGTTTCTTACCATCGCCGTTCCTAGTGGGCCTTTCTTTATCTCCCCCACTATTACCCTTTAATCTGGGTTTAGAAGAATTGGAATTGTCTTTCCTCCCACCAAATTCAGCAAGTGATTCTGCTACTGACATAGCCTTGGTGAGCTCTTGAACTCCTCGGCGCTGCAACTCTTGCTTCGCCCACGGTTTTAATCCGTCCATAAAGGAAAAGAATGCCTCTTTCTCCCCCATATCTGAGATTTGGAGCATAAGCTCGCTAAACTCCTGTACATACTCCCTCACAGTGCCTTGTTGCGCAAGCCGACGCAACCTTGCCCGAGCCTCATCCTCGGCATACTCTGGGTAAAACTGTACTTTGAACTCACATCGAAACTCCTCCCATGTTCCGATTTCAGACCCACCACGTCTCACATCAGTGGACCTACGACGCCACCACAACAAAGCAACGTCAGATAAATACATCGCAGCAGTAGTTACCTTAGTGACATCCTCCGTGATGCCTTTGGTACAGAAGTATTGCTCGATTCCCCACAAAAAGTTGTCCACATCTCTTGCGGACCTTATTCCCTTAAACTCTTTGGGCTTGGGAACATCACTATTGGGCTTGGGTGCGGCAGCCGCTAACCCACCATCTGTTTCATATTATCCATCACATACTCTTTAAGCTGCTCCTGCATGGACTGCAGTCCATCATGGAGCCTATCATCAACATCTTCAACCCTCTCCTTGATATCCCCCATTGAACTCTCGAGAGTGACGACGCGATCCTCTAAAGCTGACAATATGTCCCTTGAGCGACTGGCTTTCCTAGCCCTCCCACGGGCCTCCACTCCCTCAACTTCTTTTGACATCTTTCAACGGTGGCTTCGAACCTTAGCTCAGATACCAACTGTCACGGACTTAGAGTTTTCACACGCGATCCGTGCGGCCTTAGGCAGTTTCTCTGCTCAAAACGCCTAAGTCAGCCTAACTTGTAACAAAAAAAGATTCAGCAGCAAAAACGCCCAAGTCAACTTCACTCGCAACAATAAAGGATTCAATAGAATTCCCTTAAGATTTTCACAAAAAAAACAGAAGAACGAAGTAAGAACGAGCCTTGAAAGATGAACAAAAGCAAGAACACTTGAGAGAAAAGTTTGAGTGAATACTCTCAAAATTCTTATTAATAACTCAATGAATATACAATGAGCAAAGAGGTCTCTATTTATAGTTGAGCCTCACAGTATATCAATAGCTATAATTAAAAGCTGAATACAATTAGAACTCTAAGCTTACATAACCAGCTATATACAAATAGAACTCTAAGATTCCATAATTATATCTTCTAGAACACTTCCCATTTCTATCAGGCTCTTGAGATGGGCTTTTAATCTCTCCAATCACCGGGCCAGTTTGGTTGGGCCAGTTTGGTTGGGCTAAATGACCTCCCTCGAACACGATGGATCGCACCAGTTTGTCATGGTTGCGAGCACCGACGCGCAACCCATGACACTAGGAGCTAGATTGCATTTTGTATCCTTCATTAAAAAGTAGAGCAAATTAGTCTTTGTAAGTCAGAATAAAGAACAAATTGGACCTTCTGTTAAAAATTCTATCTATTTCTACGGTTCGAAATTGGCCCATGTATGTCAGCTTTGAGGTATATATGACACACCACATGTAATTGTTTGGTTATTTTGTCAGCTACACTCATATTTATTAGTAGAAATGGATGAAATTTTTAACAGAAAAGACCATTGCTCTTTAATTTAATGTACATGGACTAATTTGCCCATTTTTTGAGTAAAAGAGGCAAAATGCAATCTAACTCCTACTACAGAGGTCTCCATAATACTTTTACCATTAATTTTGTCATTTGTGCAGTAGCTTGAATATGTGGTTCCCTCTTGTGTCTGTATGTTGATTAACCATGCAATGCTCACCAATCACACCACTGGCTCGGTGGCAAACTTGTGTGGATTTCCCATGCTTGTAAATTTCTTTCCTGTTCCCCCATTGTAACATAATTTCTTACTTGTAACGAAAAAAGCTATGCAGTGCTCTTATAAGGTCAAGTTGTCCCATCTAATTTTCACATACGAGTCTGGGGATTGCGTTTTTTGTATGTTTCGGTTTAGATTTGAAATCCATTGTTTGCAGATGGACACCTTATGGAAATACAAAGTGCATCATTTGCAAGCAGCAAGTGCATCAAGATGCCAAGTACTGTCACACCTGTGCTTATTCCAAAGGTCTCAATCTAGCCATTTCATTGGTTTTTCATGATGTTTTGCGTGTGTGTGGTGTCTCACAGGGGGCATTTCATGTTGTGCAGGCGTATGCGCGATGTGCGGTAAGCAAGTGCTCGACACCAAGCTTTACAAGCAGAGTAACGTATAATCGAAGGGGGATATAAGCTGGTCGTTGAGTAGATATCATAACTGGTATTTATCATTGTTAACTCACCTACTTGGATCAAAAGAGGCATAAAATTGTTGATGCTGCATGTTTTGTAGTCCTCTTTCTGATCATTTGTACTAGAAAACAGATAATCTCATTTTTTATTCTAGTATGTATTAATCGTGTCTATAGCTGGACTAACATGGAAGTAGTAATTGTTTGTAAAGTTGGTCTTCCTTGTTATCAAGCTAAAGGTTAATACATTTCTTGATGTTTGAACTCGGCACATACTCCTATGCTGAGTCTTGAACTTTTTTTTTATCCAAGTCAGTTCTTGAACTTGGTAATTGTTTCCACATTATTTGAATGATTTTCTTGTCCAAGTTAATTCTTGAACTTAGCACTTATTATTGGGGCCTGAACCTTTTTCTTTTGTTCAAGTTAGTCCCTAATATTTCCTTGAAAGCCCTATAGTTTAAGTCCTAATATGGAAACAATTGCCAATTTAAAGGCTAACTTAGAACAATTGTACAAATAATGAATTTAGATTCGAATATTCCAATTTTTTTTTAAAATTATGTTTTCTAAAATGTGGATATTTAGTGGATTTGGGTGTTCAATGTTTAAATTTTACAAAAAATTGTAGATATTCCAATGATAAACATGCTAGCAAGGATATGCCCCTCAAAATTTTATGAAATTACATATTAATATAATGGTAGAATTGTATTTTAGTCCCTCAAATTTATGATTCAAGCATTTTTGCTTTTTGTACAATTTCATTTCCAAATGCTGAAAAATTAAAAATTGAAGACTAAATGGATAAAAAACACACACATAATAAGCTCAGAAACATCCTTGGGATATTAAAAGTATATATAGGGCCATGAAGACATCCCCCCATAGTAAAAGTACATCAAAACAAGAGAAAACCCCAAAACATCAAACAACAATGCTCAATTTTCTAAGTCGGGTTGAACCGATTATACCATATTCTTGACCCCTTTTTGGTGACTACAACAAATACCCATCATTGCTCTCTTGCCCATAATTGCCATCCAGTCCCTCAAATTTGGCCCCTTTCTTTAAAAATGTCCTTTTTTTTTTCTCATTCACTTGTTGAATACCTGGTATTCCAATACTCTTCAATTTCTTCAGCTGTTCTACCGGGGATTCTTCCAGCAATTAAAGCCCACCTGTTAATAAAAAGTCTTGTCAAATTTTATTACCTTTTCGGCAATAGTGTCAGGCATTGATTTGCTCCATATGTTTTGTACCTTTCGAAAAATCCGAAATTAAATCATTGTAATTTTGTATTTAAAAATTTAATCTCCCTACTTTTTAGATTTTAACATCCTGGTTTAATTTTTAACGATATTAAAATTATTTTGCTAATTTTAAGTTTATTACAATTTTATTTTTTAGTTATGTGACTACTAAAATAAGTATTTTTTTAAATTTTAAAATAGTACACGAACAAATTTAACAGAAAAACCTAACAATATTAATTGTTAAACCTGAATTTTGAAAACTGAAAAATAAGACTCAATTTCAAAAGTTTGAAAAGTATAGAGACTTATTACATATTTTAACCCAAAAAATTAAGGGTAAATTACATTAGTAATCACCCAATTATTAGTAAATTCTTTTTTTGGATACCCAACTTTTGATCATTAATTTTGTCTTTTTTGTTACCAGTTGACTAACTTAAAAAAGAAAATACCCAAAAATTCAAAATAGTTGGGTGACCAGAAAAAAAAATTGAATAGTTGAGTAACTATTTTGTAACTTTTTATAGTTGGTTGACCAAAAAACAAATTTACTAATAGTTGAGTCACTACTACTGCAATTTACCCAAAAATTAAAGAGACTTTACCTCTCTCCAACCAGATTAAACATCCTAATTATAAGTGTTTCCTCATCTTCAGAGAATTTAAGCTTTGATTCTTCATTTGTTTCCTCCTCTGAACTAAAGTCTGTAATTTAAAAAAAAAAAAGATATCAAAGCTTAAGAGTATCCATAACCCAAAACATACATACAGTATCCATAACCCAAAACATACATACATACATACATACAATCAAAACCCAAAGATCTAAAAGCGAGAAAGAAAGAGTATTTGGGAGGTACCTTGAGAGTTGACATAAGTTTTACCAGAAGAGGAATGTTGAGAGTCAGCCATTAATGGAGTTTTGAAGATTGAAGGGAAGGGAGATAATTAATTTGGACCTTAGAAATGAAGTAAACAGAGCCAATGAGGGGAAATGATTAGATCATGTGTTTGGATGAAAACATAAATAAAAATATGTAAGAATGGGTAGTAAGTTGAACGACAGGTAGAGGAGCTGTGGTGGCCTAAGACGGTTGATGGGTAGCTGAGGGCACTAATTAGAAAAGATTCTTTGGCCTTTTGTCTTAATCTCTATGTAGTTGTCAACATGTGTAGTGTTAAGGATAGAACTTAGTATCATGGGGTCAATCATATTTGTGTCCTTATCCAAGTTCATAATTATCCTATAATTGGAGATTTTTTCTCTATTTTTTTAATAATGTTTGATTGGTATGAAAAATGACTTTGAACAAATTAGATTGAAAATCGATACGGACGGATTGAAACCAACAATTGAATTGGGTTCTTTTAATATTTTTAAATTGAACAGTTTGGGCCAACGATCCGGTAACCTAACTGGTTAAACTATTGATCCAAGTCCAAAGTTCAAATTTGAATAGTCTCCCTAATCCTCCTAAATTACCCAAATAGACCTTTTAAAAGTTAATTCAACAACAAAATTGTATGTTCACTTCTTAAAATTTGATTATAGCATCTCCAAAAAATGGAAATTTTATAGTTTAATTTTTGAAAATTTTATGTTAATATAAAGATAAATTTATATTTTTAACTTTTTAGAAAATTCATAAATCAAACCCCTCTCACTTTTTTTTTCTAATTTCGTCCCTAACTATTGCACCTAACATTAATTCAATATAAACACATGCATAATTTAGAAAATTCCAATGGAAAGAAATGTGATGAAAAAGAGAGGTGGGTCAATATTTTTAGAAGTTTGATATTGATGTGGAAAAATATAATTAAGGAATTGAAATGTCAAGACTAAATATATAGTAAGATGGAAAAAATATAGGCCCGAATAATGGATTTGGGAAAAAAAAAACAAGGCCCACCTTCTAAACGGGTCGAGCATTAGGTAAGCTTTTTTGGCCTAAGCTCAGCCCAAATTTACAAAAAAAAAATAAAATTTATTGCTTTTGTTGTTTTGCTGTCGTTTTGTTATTATATTGCTACTATTTTAAATGTATTTGTTTGCTAAGTTGCATCTATCTTAGTATTATTTAAGTATAAATATTTTCTTAATTTTTTTAAATTTGTTAGGAAACATTTATTTTAATGTTTTTAGTATATTTGATGTATTATATTTTTTAAATTTATTTTTATATAAAAAAATTTAATACGAGCAGGCCAGGCTCGTATTGTAGCGTTTTTATCCAGGTTGAACTTGGACAAAATTTTAGACCCATTTTCAGATCAGGTTTAAAAGGCAGACCTAAAATTCTATTGAGGCTCGACCCAAATCCGGCCCGACTGGCCCATGATCACCTCTAATGATGATTCAAAGGTTGGGTTTTCTTTATTTTAAACCCTAAAAATTCCATTGTTCTTATTTTTTTAGGGTTACTAAATTGTGATTTTAACCAAAACCCCAACATATTTTTATGCTCTACATCTTGACCATTTTACCATTAAAGGCCCATTATCAACTTTATTTACGAAAATGGGCCAATTTTTTTATTATTTACCGGAAGCAAAACGCGTTCATGTAGGAGCGTTTTTGGGGGAAAATTCAGCAAAACACTTCCCTGTGGGAGCGATTTTGCCATGTCAGCATAAAACGCGCTCACGTGGACGCGCTTTGCTAACTTGGCAAACTCGCTCCCCCAGGGACGCATTTTACCCGTGTTTTTTCCCCAACGGCTATTTGATTTTTTGACCGTTGAGGGGTCCAACGGAAAAAAAAAACCTTTTAAAACCCCTCCTATTTTTTCACACATTATTTCTCAATTTTCTCTCAAATTTCTCTCTAAATTTCTCAAAGCTCTCTTTAATTTTGGCAAAAAAGCTCTCTTTAATTTTTTTTTCTGAATTAGTATTTTTTTATAATTTCAAAAATATTTGATCGTGTTAGCAATGGCCGGAGAATTAATTCGTCTCGATCATAAACATATCTCCTTCGAACAAATGAAAATGGTAAGGGTTAATTTTAAATTTTCAATATTATTTAATATTTTTTTTCATTTATGTAATTTTAATTAATTTTTATTTTATAATTTTTTATAACAGTCTATAGATCGGGTGTTACAATGTTATATTCATAATATGTCTGGTCCTCCATCACTGTTGATAGAGAATTACTTGTGGGAAGCGGGTTTTTGGCACATGGCCATTATAGGCCAGGTGCAAGTTGGACCCGAAACTCATCAGCTCGTTGATAAAGAGGTGGAGACCCGAGACGCATACATTCCATCTTCCATGCGGAGAGTGTACCATCACTTTGAGGACGTGCAGTTACAATTGAGATTGCCAGTAGATGAGTCCGCACTCATCGAGTCCGTTCAATCTGCTGATTGAGGAGCTGTATGTTAAGATCTTTTGGGTGCGATTTTAGATAATATTAACGGAGGTCGGATCGAGATAGGTTAGTTACGAGACACATTTCTGAAGTCGGAGAATGATTCAACTAAAGTAGAAAAAATACAGTATGCTTGGGCATACATTCTTGATATTATTGGAGGTTATCTGATGTTGAACTTGTCATGAAACCTCGTACATCTGAAGTGGCTGCTGAAACTCATTGATTTTAGAGCAGTTGGCGAATTTAGTTGGGGGTCTGTCATGTTGGCAACATTGTACCGGGAGATGTGTGGGGCAACATCACCAACTAAAACCAAAATCGGAGGTTGTTTATCACTACTACAATAATGGGCTCAATTTCGCTTTCTATTTTTACGTCTTGAGTGGATCACCCATATACATTCCCACTCATAACGATGTAAAATTTATATTAGATTTTACAATTATTATATAGATTTAAAGTATAATTGTATGCTAAAAATTTATTTAATTAGGTGGAACCATTCGGCGAGTTATGTTAGAATACCTACTGCTCTTGAAGATATATGACTTCTATGGATGAATTCTTTCAAAATCTGAACATTTGGCATGTGAAGGTCCCATTGGTCAACTATGCTACTGTGGAGATGCACCAGAAGGATAGAGTGTAGCGACAATTTGGATTTCGACAACCGATTTTCTGTGGCACCTGAGGTGCTCAATGATGAGCATAAAATTGACTTACGATAATCAAATACGAATTGGCCGGTATTCTGGTCGAAATATATTGAAATGTCATAAAATTGGTATGATCATATACCTACTTGGGAACCGATCATCGTTCTACAGTTAGTGTGCGCACCGGATTACATGTCATGGTTTAGAATCCATGACAAACCATATTTACTGTTGGAAGAGTAGAGGTATCGACAAATTTGTGTCAAAAAGAAATGACGGGGTCTTTTAAATTCAAGGAATAGGGATGACGGCATAGGCCCATCAACAGCGCCCACACAATCATCGAGCCCAACGCCTCAACTGACGACAACCATATCACAGCCTCTTCAGATTATGCCAGGTGAGTATCCTAGCCCTTATATATATCATAACCCTTATATGTTTCCTTTTTCCAGTTCTATGCCAGGTTGGAATGCATGACCCGATGCATCTCTTTTTTCGATGACTCCGACTCAACTGATGATATATAGGCCGCCATCGCAGGAGGGATCACACGAGGCGTCGTCGGGGAGCTCTTCTCATTACCAATCCTCATCACCTTATAGGATTCAAACACCTCCACCGTGGGTGATGGAAATATCTTCGCATTCTTTATTCTATTAAGGTGGGTCATCCTCCCAACACCCACAACCACAACCCCCGTTGGAGCAACCACAATCGCTATCGGAAGTTGAACCAAAAAGGAATCCAGTGCGTAACCGTCGACGACCCCGATGTGGCACTGATTTTGACTGGTACGAACATTGATTTTTTTAATATATTTGTACAAACTATTTTTATATTGTGTCATTTAATAAAATAAAAGTTGTTTTTCATATTTTAATAGTAATTTATTTTTATATTTTTAATAAAATAAAAGTTCTTTTGAATAAAACAATATTTTAAATATTTTTATATTTTTAATAAAATAGAAATAATGCAACATAGTTTTATTACAGCAACTATCAACTATTTCGATTTGGACATGATCGAATTGTATGACCTGGGTTCCTACTGTTGGAACTCCGGCACCCCCACGGTGTAGCAAAAATTAATACATCTAGCGATCCAAACCATGGATCCATGTGCGAGGAACGAATCGGGGTGAAATAAAGGTTTCAAAATTACTGAATCTTTAAATTGAGTAGACAGCGACGCTTCGACAACGAGTATTCTGATCTACTATCGAACCAAGCCGCAACCTTTGATGACTTCGGCCTCTACGTAATCCACTCAGTTGAAAATGAACAGAAGAAATCCCCAAAATTATTTTGGAGAAGACTTTGCTTGACTGCTGCTAGACTTTTTAAGCAAAGAAAAATGGGATTTTTAATTTTTTAGGGTTTTTAATAAAAAAACACACTTTAACCCTTTTATAATTGGTATATATATCTGATGAATCATAATTGATTAAATATTTATTCGAACATAATAATCATAATTGAAATTAAATATATATATAACAATATTTTAAACCTAAAATTATAATTACATTAATTATAATAATGATTTCGATAAACTATATTTATTTGAATTTATATACGAACCAAATTCATATATTAATAGAACTATGTTCTCATTATGTGTACAACAACCTTGTACATATAATATGTTCGATATTTGATTACCCAATTAAATTAATTCTACAATTAACTTAGTTCATGTGACAACCAAACACAATACCAACTATGTTTTATTCCGTTCATTTCAACCATAGGGTGTGACCCTGTAGGTTCTTGTAACGTTAACAGTAATACTAGAATAATTCTAATGTTACAATCAATGAGTGGCATCTAGCAATGCATCATTGCTACCTAAGTTACAAGAAATCATGATTCGGCATACCTTTTGCGATTAGCCTTTCATGTATTAATCCTTAAGTCATTTATCTCTGGGTTGGACACAAGTCATGGAATAGTCACACTTGCATAGTCCATCCCATGTTCCTTGATATCTTGAGTAGACTATGATATTCAAATAAGTATGACATATCATATCAGCTTATTTGAGCATGGCCATGCATTTCTAGTCTCACTCAATCAAGTGGCCTAAGATATTACTCCCATTATGTAGGAGGGACTTATCCTATATCAATCAACCATATCCTTTTACATAGATCGTGGTATATCCAACATCAACCTTTATAGAACAACCAGTTACGGTGTACGTTTGACTGTATCAAAATATACAACTCACGATGTTTGGATAATGATGATCTCAAATCTGAGAATCATATACATATTAATCACTCTGAGTAATGTTGTGACAATTACATAATAATCCAAGAAACATACTCATAACGGGTCAGTCCAATATTTTGTTCTCTAACATACATATTCATGCATTGATTTTGACACACCATATCAATGACAACTCTTTATCATCAATCAACTACATGTTAGTCTTAATGCATTATTGTTGTCCTAGCCAACAATAGTACTTGACTAAGGACCTTTTAAGAACAATCATATTATTCTCAAGACATTACTTATACACGCAGAAAATAAACTGAAATAATAATGGTAACGCCTTATATTAATAAACATGATAAATCAAGTATGTTATTACAACCATCTCATTATTGATATTTGGGCATACTCTAACACCTACACCATTAGCACAACTTCTGTTGGTTCATTCTTTCACGGATATCCATATTGTTTCATATTCTACTTGAGCAATGTTAACCTTTTAGTTTGCGACACAATTCTCTATCTGGTAACAAATTAAACGGAGCAAGCGATACAGGAGGCCACTTACGTTCATTTGGGACAGGTAGGAATACGTGTCTCCACACATTTTACATGTATTTTATTTTTTACACTTCGTCGACATATCTCATGGGATCCAAATGGAGATTCTGACAAGCTGCAATTGCATGAGCGCATGGATAACGAAACGCGTCAAATATCCCATAGTCGCAAGTCCTATTTCTTAGGTGTACATGATATTGCCCGCCTGTAATACCTTGGTTCGGTCTATCAAACTCCATCACACAAAACCATAGGTTGTCGCGATCGTGACATACTGTGTGCATGGTGTTGGCTCGTGCCTTCGTCTTGTTAAGTTCTTGCAATACCTTCCGGCACCATACACGGTCTCCCTGCATTTGGCCTTTATAACTCGCTGCTCGCTTTGAAAATAGTGCCGCTAAATGAAAATAATACAACTTTTGCACCATCGGAGCTGGGCTCTCGAGGTGGATCCATATCGGACTCATCATCCAACACACTATCATATACAACGTACGAGGTCCCCTCGCCGGTGGACGTCGTAGGAAGTACATCATCCCTTATTGTATACGTTTCAAAACATCCCCAATCAGATGTGAGTTGTCAACCACTAGAAGTTGATGTCATTCCTCAGTACGTATTTTCAGCATCGAACATCGAACCATCGAGGTGCATGTCCCATCCACTAACTGAGTGTCGTACAGGGGTTGTGTATTCCATACTACTACCAAACACGGGCGCTTCCGTGTTCTGCCTCCCACTAACAGAGTGTCGGGCAGGGGTCGTGTATTTCCCTCGAACAGAAGTATATGTTGAAGTCTCAAATGCTTCATTTGGCGATGAAAATTGTACATATAACTCAAGATAGGGTGATTTACTAGCGAGATGAGTCTGCACCATTGCCTCTAAGCTACAACCACCTTTGATATCAAATGAGTCATATGCCACTGAATCAACCGAAGCACAAAATCGATATTTAATAGACGAAACTCTCATTGGTGTCATTCTGAAGATTTTACGCCTAATTCTTTTAGGAATTTCTGTCAAATCTATGTTCTGGTTAAAAACCAGTCGTGTTGTGTTCTTCAATAAAAACAATGCCATTCTCGGAGTCATGGACCTCACCATCATAGTAAATAACAACACTAATACGTTCACTCATCTTCAATTTCTATTCTACTTAGCCTTAATTTTTCTTGCTGTAACTTATACAACCTGAAAATGAAATTTGGCTCATTTATAGTCTAAGGGCAAACAGGAACTACTGTAGAAAAAGAGCGTCCACGTGGGAGCTTTTTTCAGTAATTTTGCTGACAGTGCATCCTGCTTGAAGCGTTTTTTACACTATTTAT
The DNA here is from genome assembly GCF_007990345.1 of Gossypium hirsutum. Lineage (NCBI taxonomy): Eukaryota > Viridiplantae > Streptophyta > Magnoliopsida > Malvales > Malvaceae > Gossypium > Gossypium hirsutum. Next base: position 66,193,118 of record NC_053442.1, on the reverse strand, counting down.
TCAGAACTGTCTTCTCAAAATTATTTTTTCAGGAACTACTGTAGAAAAACAGCATACACGTGGGAGCTTTTTTCAGTAATTTTGCTAACAGTGCATCCTGCTTGAAGCATTTTTGACACTATTTGTTCAGAACCGTCTTCTCAAAATTATTTTTTCAGGAACTACTGTAGAAAAAGAGCGTCCACGTGGGAGCTTTTTTCAGTAATTTTATTGACAGTGCATCCTACTTGAAATGTTTTTGACACTATTTGTTCATAACCGTCTTCTCAAAATTATTTTTTCAGGAACTACTGTAGAAAAAGAGTGTCCACGTGGGAGCTTTTTTTAGTAATTTTGCTAACATTGCATCCTACTTGAAGCGTTTTTTAAACTATTTGTTCAGAACCGTCTTCTCAAAATTATTTTTTCAGGAACTATTGTAGAAAAAGAGCATCCATGCGGGAGCTTTTTTCAGTAATTTTGCTAACAGTGCATCCTGCTTGAAGCGTTTTTTACATTATCTTTTCAGAACCGTCTTCTTAAAATTATTTTTTCAGATACTATAGAAAAAAAAATTATATTGTCAATATAATTTTCCCTAAACCCTAAACACAAAATTATTAAAAAAACTAAACTATAATTTAAATAATTTTCTTAAAAACCCTAAACTCTAATTTAATTAATTTATTTAAAATTTCAAAAACCTATTTTAATTAATTTTTTAAAAAAACCCCTAAATCATAAACCCTAAACCTATCAAAAACCATAAATTATTTTAACAAAACCTTAAACCAAAAAACTATAGGGACTAAACATGCAAAAAGCCCTAACCCTAAAAAAACACGAGCTAAAACGCGTCCCTAGGGGAGCAATTTTGCCGCGTTAGCAAAGCGTGTCCATGTGGGCGCATTTTGTACTGACATGGCAAAATCGCTTCCCTAGGGATACGTTTTGCTAAAATTTTTCCCCAAAACACTCCTACGTGGACGCATTTTGCTAAAATCAATCATTTTCGGTAAATAATTAAAAAAATTAGCCTATTTCCGTAAATAAAATTAGAAATGGATCTTTAATGGTAAAATGGTCCTACATCTTTGATTAGGTGGTAGATACTTTCTCCATGTGAGTTTATGCACATTCAATCCTATTTTTAGGATATTTTAATGTGTATGGATCTAAGAGATAAAAGTAGTAAAATTAGACCCCTTTTACTTATTATATTTTGCTTTTAAAACCATATTTTAATGATGTTTTAAAAAACAAGCTATTTATTTGGTCAACTATAAGTAGCATTTTTGTAAAAATTCCATATTTTATTTCAATATTTGAAAAGAAAATTGCAATATAAATATATTTTTTAGTTTCGTTAAAAAATTGAAATATAAATATATACAATGTTAACAATTGAACCCGGATTTTGAAATATGAAAAGTAGAGGGACTAAATTCTTAGAAATAAAAGTACAGGGCTAAATTCCAAATTTATAAAAAGTACAAAAACCTATGATATATTTTAACCTTCTAATTTTATATTAAAAATTAAGCTAAGTTATGCTCTTGGTGTACTTCATTATTAAATCTCTAATGAGATATTAAAATTGTCAATTTTTCATTAATATAATAATAAAATTAATCCTCAATGCTTATAATTTTTACAATTTAATCTCGATTTAAAAAAATTAACAAATTTAACCTCAATTTATTTTTTTTCAACTCTAGTAGATAGTCACTAAGCTGCATATTGGAAGTAAGGGTTATGATATTTGGGGATACATTTGGTTTTGGGTTGCAACAAAACAAATGCTTTTGGTAGGCTAGTTGATAGGCAGTGGTGGAGCCAGTGGCAAGCCCCCCACTTCCTACGTTTTGTATAATTTATAAAATTTTAAATTAGTAATAATAAAATTATGTTTTGGTTCCTAAAATTTTAATTTAATTTTTTAAAAATTATAAAAATATACAATTTAATTCCAACCCCAAATAAATTTCTAGCTCCGCCACCGCAAATAGGTCTTTATGCAACCATTACCCACTTATGCTATGGGATTATTCTTGATGCCTAACTTGATCACTGATGGCATGCTATTGTAAGTGCTATGTGCAAGTTCTTATGCTAAGATTGTAGTGAAGAGAGCTATGTTGGCATGGGACACCATGCTCATGCACACCCAAAGAGGATCGGAGTTTTGGAGTTCCGAGATGTTTAACTCTTTAACTTGACAATGTTTGGTAGGTAACAGAGGCGAATTTAGAAGTGGGACAGGGAGGAGTCTTAACCTCTCCTCAAATGGAAATATTGTAATTATAAAATTATACTTTAATCTAAAAAATTAAAAAAAAATTCTACTTTATTTTACTTTAATCTTAAAAAATATATACTAAAAAAAATTGTGGAAGGGCTCCACCAGCAAGCATCAATAAATGAAGATTGAAAATAATGTCTTGTCTCAATGCATGCCAAATAGAAAAGTAGTCTACCCTTAATAATTTATTATATTTATATGATATTTTGTAGCTATCATTCGTACATTTATCTCTCATTACCTATGTATGGTTCTTATTCATCCTATTTTTTTCTCTTTAATTTATTTGTATTTGTCACATTCATATTATTTTTCATATAATATTTATATTTGTTGAGGGGATTCACTCTTCTGGAAGTAGTTTTCGGACTGTCGTCTACCGAACAATCGATATTATTCTTAACAATCAAAAGCATAGTATTCAGCCTCCGCAGAATAATAAATTTAATCTCGATACTTACAACCTTAATTAATTTGATCCGAATTTTAAAAAATTTAACAAATTTAACCTTTAATGCGTTTGTATTTTCCTTTCAATTTGATTATAAAAAATTCAAAAATATTTATTTTCTTTCAAAAGTGTAAAAAAAATTGTCCATTTGAATTATCAAATTCTCTGATTTAGAAACATGTTCAAACCTTATCATATTCTTTCTTAATTTCGAAAATTGATGTTGTTTTAATTGAACTTGAGGTGCTGATTTGGAGAGTAACAAAAAAATCAATTGACTCGTGAAGCTATACGAATCAATTGAATCAGGTTAAGATAAATGGTTAACAGATGATTGAAACAAATTTTATAATTTTTTTAATTTTTAAAAATTTTATGAATTTTTAATAATTTATTTAATTTAAACCGATGAAATTGAAATTTAATGACTTGATCGATTCAACCACAAATATGATTGTAAAAACATTGCAGAAAACCTTTTCAAAAACTCTAAACCTTAAACAAAAATCTTGAAGCATTAATGGGGAATTTTGTTTGTAAGAGAAGTAGGAAATTGTTGTATGTGATTTTAGTGCAATGCCTAAGTTTTGAATTAAGGATGGTGTGCTGGTTATTCACCTCATTCCTTAACCATGTGGTTGGAGGTTCAATCCTTGTTCATGGAAATGGAGCACGTTTCATTACTAGTTGTTTACCTCTTCGGAAAACACTTACGGTGAGGAAACTTGTCATTACTATCAATGGTAAATATCCTATTTAAGAGGTTGTACGTGTGTTTTAGTGCACTCAATAATGGGTTTAGGTAACCTTATAGATCTATTTTCTTGTTTTTTGAAGGGTCTTTTAAGATGAAATCTTAACTATTATTGTTTTAGAGGTTGAAAACAAGGAAATATGAGATGGGTTTTGGAAAACCTTCAAATTGATTCTCATCTAAGACATGGTTAGGAATTCACTTTGATGAGTGGGATGGTTTAATAAAAATTTATAAATCTAATATGTAATAATTTTACTCAAAGATATTAGTATGTACCAGTACCAGTATAAAAATAATATATCATTCGATACAATATTGACAACATTGTAAGGAACCGTCTAAAGAAGTCAAATATAGTTGTTGATGCTTGAATCTGGCAAGATGGAAATGGCGGTGTAGTTGGACAGTTCACCCTGTTAAGCACAAGATGGAGAGCCACCATGGGAGCTATTCAGGTGAAGGTGATATTTAAGTTGGGTAAGAAGGTTGAATGAGGAGAGAGAGAAGAATAAAAAGATAAGGGATCCCTTTTCTAGTCAGAGTTGGGGACTTTTACACTCTTAGCTACAATCTCGAGGTATCACGTGTCACATCCCTATTAGTGGGTTAAGGATAATTAGTCAAATAGTCTATCACCATAAATTTAAATAAGGTGGTGATTAAACGTGCTTTCAATTAATTCTTATGTAACGTGACAAATGATATTAAAAATGACAGTTAATGAATGAGATTCACTGTATGAGTAGCAAACATCAATGGGCATTGAAAATATTTTCTTTGTCTCATTGCATGTGAAAAGGACCAATAGTCTACCCTTATTAATTTCTTATATTTTGTATCTATCATTGATCATTTATTTCTCTTTATCATGATCATATCTTAAATTACTTCTAGAATTGGTCTTTGAATGGTTCTTGTTCATCCTTTTGCTATCTTTTTTTTTTCCTTTTTTCACTTAATTTATCATAGAGACTCGATTTAAAAAATAATTTGTGTGTTAGTGTGTGTCAATTCATCTCATGTTTTACATGATTTTAGTGGCGAAGTCAAAAATACTTTTTGGAGGGATTGAAATTAAGTTAGATGTTTTTATAAGAGCTAAAATGCAATTTCACCATTGTATTAGTAAATTATCTTTATAATTTTTAAAGGACTAAATCAAAAGTTTATCATTTTTGAAGAAAAAAAAGTGTAATTTTACCATGTACTAACTTATAATTTTATACATTTTAGAAAGTAAAAACTACAATTTTCCCTTGTTAAATGATGGTCAGAGCCCTGTCTGCCCTTAGCACCACTCTCCACGACTTTTAATCATACTTTTAAAGAGAATATATATGTTTAAATGTTATGAATTTCTATATTTTTTATGTTAATAGTTCATTATATGTAAATTTGATATATGTATGTATTTATATAATTTTCATGTTATATAGTGTTTTAATTATTTCACGTTGTTATGTATTTAATACAGAGGTACAACTATATCAGTTTAGTTACAACTTCGGCAAACCATGCAAAAATAATTACAATATATAAGACCAATCGAGAATATATTTAGTTAAGAATAATGATTTAACATATACAACAAAAACATGTATATTAATCAAAAAGAAATAAAACGAAACATATATATTTCACTAATTTTCAGAAGAATGATAATATAACTATTCAAAAAATTTACTCAAATGATAAATCAATTTCAAAAAAACATTAACTACATCAAAACAAAATTTAAAAGATTTTATTTTAAATACTTTTTATGATTATTTAATTTCATCTCTATATTCAATTTGCTTTTATTTCTATCTGATTTTATTGTTTTAGATCCGACAGCCACCATTAATCGTCTGGGTGGTGTTGTTGGTTATCACGCTAGTCTCACACACTAGAGGTCCCCGGTTCGAACCCGGGCTCAGACATGCATATTTTTGTTTCTTTTTCCTCTGCCCATCCTTAGTAATTAGCATCATACTCTGGTTTGAGTGTTGCAGTAAAGCCTTTTTTTTTTTGTCATATTACATGTCTAATCGTATATATGAAATTTTAACTAAATTCTTACCCATTTTTTATTTGTTAGTGATTACACTAGTTTAATTTTATTTTGTAGCTGGTCAAATTCATATTTGCTCTTGAACTACAAATATAGTAATCCAACTATCATAAGTAGACCTAATCATGGGTCGGATCACCTTTCCAGGCTTGAAAAGATCCGGTCGAAAAGTGAGAGAGTTTGAGTAAAAATATAGATTCGAAGAATGGGCTTAGATAAAATATAAATGTTTGTTTTCTAAACAGGTCGAGCCTCATGTAAAATTATTGTCTAGACCCGACTCGAATCAACTGTTCTGTTACTGTTTTGCTATCATATCGCTATTATATTGCTACTATTTTGTTGTTATTGTTTGAATATTGTCTAACTCTTGTTTTATCGTCAATTTTGCTACTATTTTAGAGGTATTTGCTTACTAAGTTGCAATTATCTTAGTGTTATTTATGGATAAAGTCTTTAATATATTTTCAATTTGTTGGGAATATTTGTTTTAATATTTTTAATGTATTTGATGTATAATATTTTTTTATATAAAAAATAAACTAAAAAAATTAATAAATGCAAACCGAATCGAAATCAGATTTAACATTTTTAATTTAGACAGAATTTGGACAAAATTTAAAACCTATTTTCGGAGAAAACGGCCCTAAAATTTTACATCAGGTCTAAATCTAATAATAAATTATCATTTTTGACACCAATTTTTTTTTTAACAATTTCTCATTTATTTTGATCACTGGTGGTGGTTGAAGGTGGAGATAAGGGTGGTTGACGGAGGAATGGCATGAAGGTAGAGTAGTAAGGTTAAGAGTATCAGCAGGTGGTATAAATCCTCCATTTCATATGTCAACTAAGGATACATAAACGATGAAGCACAAAAAAATGTTAAAAAATATCATGTTCTTTTCATCTCTTACATACATACATACATACATACATACATACATACATACATACATACATTAAAAAGGGCAAATTCCATATCTTTGTCACAATGAAGTATGTACTTGTCCTCATCTCCAAAATTTTTCTCTAAAGAGCCTAAAAAAAGCTTTGGCAACTTCTTCTAGATTTGTTGCTACCTTTAATGCAATGGTTGATAATAAGCTTTTTGCATTCCTCTTTTTTTCTTTCTTTCTTTCTTTCTTTCTTTCTTTCTTTCTTTCTTCAAACTAGCCTCGTTATCAAACTCGTGTTGGTTTTGATTTCGGTTTCTCACCGTGTTGTATGTTATGTTGCGATGTATTGCTATTAGCAAATAAGTTGGCGGTGAGTATAGTTCCAACTATGAACTAATCGAAAGCATTCTCGTCTCCAACGGTTTTGCCGATTGACAATGTGAAATATATCAACAAAATGGTTCCCATACTCGACCTGTTGTAAAACCCGGCAAAGTTTTGGTTTCAATATATTGAAGTTGTTGAAATAGAAATTGTACATGATAGGTTTTGGAAAACTTACAAGGTGGCAAAGAGAAAGAGAATCCTCTTGGGATCGAGTACCCACGGGGAAGAAGACCGTCGGGAATTGTTTCTCCGTAGTAGACTGAATCTGCTGTCAGGTGGAGCTTTGATATTGCCGGTTGTAATGGTGATCTGATGATGAACTTGTGGATTGTTGGTCTGATCGGTAGACCCTACAGAGACCTTTGTTGGCTTTTCAACCGTGTTAGACCCTACCAGAGAAGTTGCAATCCGATCACTCGATGCCAAATCAAAGAAAATAGTTAAAACTATGGAGACTAAAAGGCAATTTTTACCACAAAAAATTGCAAGAAAACATTGAAAACATGAATCAAAGACAAAGAACATCAATGAAAAGGATAATAGCTTACTAAACACCAAGCACCAGCAGTACTTAAATTCAGGTACCCCTAAATATGGTAAAAATACCATGACAGCCCCTGTATTAGAAATCAGATTACATTTTGCCCCTTCTCAAAAAATGAGCAAAATAGTTCTTACATAACAAGGACTAATTCTCAATGGAATTTTTAATAGAAGATCCTGTTAACTCTTTAATTTAAAGTATAGGGACTAATTTATCCGGACAATGCAATCCGACTGTAAAAGAGGCTCGATGGTACTTTTACCCCCCCTAAATACTTATATTGCTCCGGTTCTTCATTTTGTTCGGAGTACATGTTTTCGACACATATTCGACGGAAAACGGGCCAGGAAATATAGCCGGAAAAAACCCAATCCGGCAAAAGGCTTAATTCTGAGTAACTTAGCTAAATACTACCTAAGAACTACCTTATTGTTAACAAGTTAGATTTAAACGATTCAAGGAATTTAACAAGGAAACTGATAACATAGCCAAAATTCCCCCTTTTTTTTTAATTTTCCGGGAAAATTTTACTGGGACAAGTTAAAAAAAAAAACCCAGCAAATGGCAACACCTAAGCAATTAATGCTAAAAGTTTGTACCTTTTGGTGAAGTGGCAACAATAGAGTCTTTATCATTAGAAATTGTACAATTTGAAGTTATAATCTTCTTGTCCCCTCTCATAGACCCTTTACGAGAAAGGCTTTTCTGCGAATTATTAAATAAATAAAAAAACTGAAATTTTCACACATGCATGAACAGTGTTATTGAGTTGTAAACACGTGTAATTCAGAAATACAGATTTTGAAAATTTTCCCAGAAAAAAGAAAGAAAGTAAACTTACCGTGATTCTTGGGTTTTGATTGATTTCTTTATTGAGTCCTCCATGAGAGAAACTATCCATGTCGATAACAAAGCTATCGGGTTTATCAGCTGTGTATTGAAACCCACTTATATGATTCGAAACTGAGATTTTTTGTGTTGAAATCTCATTGGAAGATGCCAAATCCTATCCCCAAATTCGAAGATGAAATGTTTTCAAGGATTTATATTAGAAATGAAACGATTGATTATGATGATGAAAAGAAAAACCAATTGAACAGTAAATAAGGGGGAAAAATGAAGAAAACCCGGAGAGATTATACTTACCAACTTGGGATTTTCCGTCAGGTCCAACATTTTCTCGGGAAAATGAAACGAAGAGGTGGAATTAAGACTTTATAGAGCGTCAAAGATTGCGTATCCAATTGGGTAACTCTTTAAATCAAAAATTCAAAACCACTTGATTGGAAGATAAAACGAAAGAACGAAAAACAGAGACACCCTCTAAAATAGTGAAGAAAATCTTCCAAACACGAATAAAATATTTTCTTAGAAACCAAACAAATCTCGTGATTTATACACAAAAGAACAAAGACTGATGCTTTTTTAAAATCAAAATCTTGTATTTGGGTATAAAGGTTGAAGCTTTAACTGATATATGTTGCAGAGAGATTAAAAAAAAAAACATAAAAATCAATGAAGGAAGGAAATTTGAAATGGGAATTTGGTTAAGATGAAGGGAAAAAAATGTAATCAAATACATGCAAATGAAAGATATAGGATTTGGAATTGTGGAGGCTTTATATATATATAGTTTTTATATGATGGGTTGTTTAATGAGTTGGTATACTCTTAATAGGAAATTTTCATTTATAAATAGAAATTTGTGAAAATTTTAGATTTTTATTTATGTTGATTATAGCTAATAATAGGAAAAAGTATTTGTACTTGAAGTAAGTGTAATGACTTCAAAATAAGTAATAACTCGATTGGTACGAATATTGTTGTTAATGTAGTAGGAGGAGATGCGTTTGAGTACATTGAAGATAAATTGATGTATTCATTTCTTTAAATTTATAGGATTGAATCAAGATTAAAGTTTTATGTATACATTTGAGCACAATTAAAGTTTCATGTCTATAATTGTACCAAATCAAAGTTTATGTATTAAATTGCACATTGAATCAAAGTTTATATATATAAGTTTGTTAAAAATAAAGGGTAAACTACACCATTAGTCACTCAACTATGGGTAAGTTTTCGTTTTTGGTCACTTAATTTGTCACTAAACTATTTAAAAGTTTTTATTTTAATTGTTGGGCTGTTAAAATCGATGTTATATGGCTTTCTTTGTTCGCACTGATTGCATCAACTTTTTTTTTTCATGAAACAACTTTAAACGTTACAAATTTGCGAACTAAAATTCAAATAACTTTTTTCTTCGATCTTTGATACTGACCATCAGATCGATTGACTTGGATCTAAGGTTTGTTATTCTACTCGTCGATGGGTATTAATCCACCGTACCGGTCATTGAATCTCCGCATGAAGTTTGCTAGCAGAACTTTAAAAAAAAAAAACTTACCATCGTAGTGACTTAAATAAAAACTTTTGAATAGTTCAGTGACTTAAATGAAAACTTCTGAATAGTTCAATGATCAAATTGCAACATTTTTAGTTAAGTGACCAAAATAAAAACTTACCCATAATTTAGTAACTAAAAGTATAGTTTACCCTAAACTTACCCAAGATTTAATATTTAAAATTTAGTGACAATGATTGATTATTTCATATATAAATTTTAAATATATATATTTTTATAAAAGAGGACAACTTTAGCCCACTCCATTCAACTAAACTTAAAAGCCCCTCTTCACGGGTATTATTAGTAGCATCAAATTGTAGAAAACTCAACAAGAAATAATATAATCATAAATATGAGAGCTTGCTTGAAATAAGGCCCACTCAAACAAGCTGATGACTAATGAGTATTCTTATTAGCATTCCGACGAATCTAATAAAAAAAATAGATGTTGAAATAACGATAGCAGAAATCGAAAACTACCAATCAAAAGTAACTTAAAGATGTTGTGATTGTATGAGTTCAAAACAAGGACAACCTTTAGAGAGCTTCTAGAAATCCATAACAAGCTAAAGAGTCACTCACCTTCTAAAAGCATATAAAATTTGTAAAAATCTTTTTACTAAACTAAAATGAAAAATGTAATATTTGATGAAGTTGTACAATTCATGTTCAAAGTTCGTGACTATTTCTCCCAATAATGTTGGCTCCAGAATTCAAACTTGTGTCTTCCATTGGGAATGTAATGTACTTTACCACTGCACCCAACATTTGTTTATAGAATTAGGTTCAATATTAATAGTTCAAATTCCATCCCTATAAATACGAAAATTGAAAAAATAATTCCTCTATTTTAATTTATCATAATCTTATATTTTATGAAAATTTAGAAACTAATAAGATTGAACAAAAATGGTTAGATTTTATCGTTAAATCATTTATTTAGGGTGATTTTGGATGGGCGGTGCGTTTATCTGCAGTTAGTGTAAAAACAGCGGTAGCGGTGAGATTAGATACTGTAGCGATACTGTAGCGTGAGACAAAAAGTAAGCTAAACGCACCACACCGCACCCAATCACTCATCCAAACCCAACCTTAGAAATCAATCACTTCAATAATTTATATGCAACAAATTAGCGAAAATTAATAGTTTAAGTTCATGTATTTACGAACAATTGGACTAATTTCTCAATTATTATAAATTACTATTGTGACTAAATTTTGACAAATTAAAGTAAAAAAAAAAACTTATCAATTTTCATAAAATTAAACATATATATCTAAATTATTTGAGTTCATAAAATAAACCTAAATTTAAAAATATTATATTAAATTGGAGGTCTTGGGTCCTTAACTAGGTTCAAGTTTCATAATGTGCAATTGTGATATGTGGGGCTCTAGTCTTTTTTTTTTTTTGATCTCTTTGGGGCTCTAGTCTTACCGGGGGCAAGCAATGGCCTTAGTCCCCAAAATAGAAAATTCTCTATATAGTTCTTTGGATTTTTGAGAAATCACAAACTAATATAATGGTGAAATTGCACTTTGGTCACTCAAAATTTTTTACTTATTTTTGGCTCTACTAAAACTTTTTTTTTTACTTTGCTCCTATCACCATGTGCGAATATCATGTGTGGGTTTTATTCGATTCTTTTCGATTTTTCATCCATTGTACTTTGTATTAATTGGATTATGATTTATCTGAATTATAATTGCTTAAATATATACATTTGTATTATATTTCTAAAAGTGAAATTTTAATATATATATATACACCCAATATTAGATTTCAATATCAACAGTATTGGGTGCAATGGTAACGCACATTGTATTCCTAAGGGGAGACATAGGTTCAAATCTTAAAGACGACACTATTGAGAAAAACATTTATGAACCCCGAACATGAACCATAAAACGAAAAAGAATAATGCCAAATAAAATGTTGGATTTAAATGAATCCAAATTATAGTTAGACAGGTATAGTGTGGGACCTGAAATTGTTAGTTGAAATGGGCATACCATCTGCTGAAAGATTGAGTTAATTACACAATGCATGCATCAACAACATTAGCAATTGCGTGCCAAACTCAATTCCTTGAAGTGATTTAGTGGTGTGGTATTATCTAAGATGATTAAGATATTGATGGCCATTTCCCCATGGGACTCTAAACGTCAATGTCGCACTAAGTTTCTGCTGGCTCATTCATCATTATCCTTTTGTTTTTTTCATCAATTCAACGATAATTTTTTTCGTGGATTGAGTCTTAAATTAATTGATATGGGTATTATTATCAATACAGGAGAGTTGGGTTTGAGCGCGCTGAAGCGTATTATCCTCCTATTTATAGGTTGAGGAGGGGTTATGGGTAGGTCTAAGCATTTTCTCAAAATGAGCAAATATGATCAAGAGACAATCTTATATTCCATCAAACAAACAATAATATAACATACTTTGTAATGTGCTAACTGATTTTACATTCCGGTAATCCTATTAATAGAGGTAATCTTACAATTCGTGAATAAAACACCTTGTGCAATCGATTCCATTTGAGCATAAGATTTTGTCAATATTTTAAAGGGTAAACTACAAAAATGTTATTAAACTATTGTCTTCGTTCTATTCTGGTCACTGAACTATTGATTTTTCCAGTTCAGTCACTAAACTTTTCGAAATCAAATATTTTAGTTGCCATTAAAATGAATAACGGAAAATTAATTTAATAATAAATTTAGTCCTCTAATATTTACCCATTCTATCAATTTAATCTTAAATATAAAATATTCAACAAATTTTTTATTCTATAAATTAGTATATTGAGAATTATTATATTGAGAATGCCTTTCAAGTACTGCATAATAATCATAAAATTAAGGAAAGAGTGAGATAATTAAAGTAGAAAAGGGTTGGTCCATAATGATTAATGGAACAGCACATGTGGTAGTGCCAACATTTGTGGCTGTGGAGGGTGGATATGCTGCTGGTGGCTCATGTAGTTTCCCACTATCATATAATTTAGGTGACCAATTACGCACGTGAACTTGTGCTTTAAGAAGTTAAAATAATGCTTAATTTGGCTAATTAAATCTTAAATTAGTATCTGTTGGACCATATTAAATTTTAATGCTTCTTTATTTGGATAGCAGATTTTACGTGGAAACCCTTTCAGGAAAAAAATTACGAGCAGGGTAGAAGAAATTCATTAAGGTTGAAAAACCATATTCTGATTAAAATCAAATAATAGAAATATAGTTTTATATGGGCTCAACTTGTGCGATATGGTCCGTACTGATATAAAAGGTCACACAAAATCTAACATATATTTTGAGAGTTTACAAATATAAATACGATACAGTTTAAATATAAATAAAAAATTTCCGAAATATAATGGAACAAAACTCATACATGACAATTGCAGATGCTCGAGTAAAATGTACCATAAATCACTCAATAAAACAGTGCACCGAAAAGAGGAAAAGAAGGAGGAGGTAACCTTCCTTATCTAATTAAAGGGACTTTGTGCTACTTATTAGCATATGGAATTTCATTGAATACATGTGGGATAACTTGTATTTGGTGTGAAACTTGTTCTTCTAAGACTTCTACCCTCCAATAGATCATGTTTGCAATATTTATGTTGAGTTGGAAAATTTAACCGTATATTATTATATACAGAGGAAAAGAATTATACCGTAATCTAAATCTGTTCGGGTTATTCGCTTAAGTTTAAAGATTTATTCGAAATTCGAAAGAGTTTAGACAGAAATATTAAACCCAAAAAAGGGTTTGCTTAAAAAAGTATGCTTGCTTAAAATAAGGATAAATATCGAATTTATACATGAATTTTGATCCAATTTGCAATTTGATATATGAGTTTTGATTTGGTACAATTATACGTATGAAACTTTAATTTTGATTCAATTGTACGCATTTAAAGAAATGGGTACATATATTTATTTTCATATTCGATTGATATAATTGTTTTTGTATGTAATATATCAACGCAAAATAGTGTTAATTCGATAATGTTGCTAGTAATTTTTAGAAAATTAAATTAAATCAAAATTTTATGTATAAAATCACACAAAATCGAAATTCGTATTTAATTTTAAATTTTATCCTTTTTATAATGTGAAAAAAAAACTCATTACAAGTAATAATTATATATTATTTAATAATTGAGGGTAGGTAAATTTACAAGTCAAACATAGTGGTCAATTAAATATGAAGTTGCTTTAAATAAACTACTTCCCTTTGTTTGGTTATGGTAATTGGCCATTGGCTTTTCCTTTCATTTCATTTAACCTAACTTTGAATTTTGGGTTGAAATCTCATTTATTTTATTATCAGAAGCGAATTCAGGGGAGACTGGCAGAGCCCCGATCTCCCTAAAATAAAAAATTACTATTTAGACTCTTTAAATTTTTTTTAAAATTTTAAATTAGTAAAGGTAAGATTACACTTTGGTCCCTCCTAAAATTATAAAAAATTGATTTAATCATTTAAAATTTATAAGGATATAAACTATCAAAAATTAACATTTCATTCGACCCCCCCTAAAAAATTATTTTGGCTTTGCCCCTGCTTATTATTATTTGGTAAAATCCTGTTATTAGTCTATGTATTATGTGTAAGTTGCAGATTTAATCGCTATGCTTTAATTTGATTAATTTTAGTTTTCATAATTTTCGAATTTTAACATTTCAGCATTGATCGTAATGATAGCAGTTAAATTCGTTAGGTCAAATTCTGCTATTAGTTTGGTACTATGCATAAGTTGTGGGTTTAGTCTTTGTTTTCCAATTTGATCAAATATAGTCCCTATACTTTTTGAATTTTGAAATTTCAGTCTTGACTCAAACGGTAACCATTAACTAAAATGATGTAACTTTTTGTGAGTATTATATGGAAAAAACAAGTTGACATGCCATTGCACATGTGCTAATACGTTTGCCACATAAGATTTTGGAAATAACAAAACTTAACTTAATGAATTTAATCCTACATTTGGGTTAGAATTGAAATTTTAAAACTTGAAAAATACATGAACTGAAAATGACTAAATTAGAGTACAGGACTAGATTCGTAATTTAAACATATTAGGGTTGGGTAGTTTTAGGTATTGTATCCAAAAGAATAGATATGATAAAAAGATAAAAAGTTAATTATTATGTTTTTTAATTAATGTTTAAAAAATAAATAAAAAAGATAAAAAGATCTTTTCGCTCCTTCTCAATTTCAATATTGAACAAATTAGTCCCTCTCAAAAAAATCGGAGCAATTTAATCTCTTTCAATTTTGAAAGTGAGCAACTAAGGACAATTAATCACAATGTTAATGTCTTACGCCAATTGTACATAATTTCGATTGATATAATAAAAAAACTATCCCTTGGTGTTTACATATTTTGTCAATTTGGCTTTAATTCTAAAAAAAAAAAACTCAACAAGTTTAGCCTCGACATTTACACAAATGTTGTGGGCTAAATTTGTTAAATCAAGAAAGGCACGTGATAAATTCTTAGTCTTGCTTGTAAAATTAAAAAAAAAACCTCCATTTTTTTAAACTAAAGTATTTTTCATATAAGTTTTATTATTCATAAAAAATAATTAATTGAAAATTCGTGACTACTCTCCTTAATAATGTCATCTTCAATATTCGAATACGAGTATAAGAGAGTCAATCGAAAACTAATCATGGCAATTGCCTATAAACGTGAAAACCACCAACAATTATATATGCTACAATTAATGCATAATCAAACAACAATCATACGTGAACCCCATGTGTTAGTCTGATGGTTAAGGTGTTCATCGTCTCAAATGTGGCCTGGATTTGAATCGCGCTAGTTGCGTTACTGTTAGGGCTTTGCCCTCATCTCATAATTCACACACACACAAAAAACAATAATACACATAAATGAGGGCTAACCACCATTATCAACTAAAATAGTCAAAGTTGAAATTTGTATATTTTTAATTTTTTATACCAAGGATTAGGATAGAAATTTTTTAGAATTATCTAAATATTCATAGTCCATTTTGAATAATCACTCATTTGAACTAAACTCATATTCAATTTATATATATTAATTCATGCAATTAGATCTAATCATGGGTCAGGTCACTCGTTTAGGTTCGAAGGCTTGTTCGAAAAGCAGGAAATAATATAAGTCCGAAAAATGGGTTTGGACAAAAAATAAGTCCCCTTTTTCTAAATGAATTGGGCATCGGGCATAATTTTTTTGGCCCGGGCTCGGTGCGAATCACATGCCTATATACTTTTTCTTTTGTATTTTCAATTTGCTGGGGAAACATTTATTTTAATATTTTTAGT
Organism: Gossypium hirsutum; assembly: GCF_007990345.1. Taxonomy (NCBI): domain Eukaryota; kingdom Viridiplantae; phylum Streptophyta; class Magnoliopsida; order Malvales; family Malvaceae; genus Gossypium; species Gossypium hirsutum. The sequence continues at coordinate 66,177,014 of NC_053442.1, read as the reverse complement.
GTTTTTATAACATTATTTGTAATACCCCTACCCGTATTCGTCGCCGAAATATAGTATGAGGCATTACCAGATTTTACCGATTTTTTTTTCAAGATAGATTTATCATATTCATAAGATAATTTCATCACATACCAAAACCAAAATTTGTTAGCCATACCAATGGCTAACCATAAATTCATTTCACATTAACATCTAATTTACTAGCTTATACATGCCATTAATTTCCAAAATAAAGTTCCTTTATGTACCGAGATCTCGAGATTGATAGTGTGATGTGTCTCCGACCAAATCCGACCTCCGAGCTCTTAACTCTACAAACAGGGGGAAAAGAAACAGGGTAAGCACTTTGTGCTTAGTAAGTTCATGCAACAGGAATTATACTTACCATACTTATACATCCATCATTTAATAACACAAGCACACATCCAATTCACATAAACATATACCTATCACATACAAACTCAACCTCATGCAAATTCATTACAAAGATAAATGATTGATGAGCTCATCAATTCCATGATTTCCATTTCCTTGTTATTTTTCCATATTTATCCCGTTGAATTACTTGGAATTTCGATGGATTTTCAGAGGTACACTTTAGTGTACAAATCCGGGCCCGTCAATTCATATTCATGTGCGCACATTTCCATTTCAGAGAGCACACTCCCGCGAACCTCATCCTTACAGCGGGATTACCAGTCTAGGCTAAATCCCCTGTAATATAAACTCATAGAGTATTGTCGGGATTACCAGTCTAGGCTAAATCCCCTGCAACGACAATTACTCTAATGAGCTTGGATCTGAATTACCAGTATAGGCTAAATTCAGACCCTAATTCGGATTACCCTTCCGGGCTAAATCCATTTTCCACATATTCTTCGGGAGGGCTATATCAGGATAGGATCACCCGTCCGGGCTAGATCCCTTTTTACCGTCAATTCCTTTTCAGAGATCCATCGAATTTTCCTTTCATTCAACCGGGATTTATTTCCTCTTTTCATTAAGTATATCAATACTTCATCAATTATCATACAATAAACATACAACTCATATTCACAACAATAACAAACATTTCAAGCATTTAAGAATATAATTCAAGTTACACGAACTTACCTCGACAATTGTTCGTAAACAAAAATCTACTAATCCCGAACTTTTTATTTTCCTCGATCTTGCTTCGTATTTGAATTTTCCGGATCTAAATAAATAAATTTAATCATTAATCTGATACATTTCATGTTCATATGTAACTTTCTCTACAATTCCATTATTATTTATAGTGCACTCAAAGCTGCCTCACTGAGTCACAGTCACTAAATTATTTATATCTTGAGCTACAGAACTCAAAATTAAGATCCGTTAATTTTCCCTGAAACTAGACTCACATATCTTCTTACCATAAAAATTTCAGAATTTTTGGTTTAGCCAATAAGTACAGTTTATTCTTTAAAGTTTCCCCTGTTTCACTGTATGACAGTTCTGACCCCTCTTTACTAAAAATTAATTATCTCACTGTACAGAATTAGGATGATGCTTCCCTTTATTTCCTCAAGAAAATAGACTCATTGAGAATTCTAAGAATATAAATTATAACTCATAATAATTTTTTTACAATTTTTAATGATTTTCCAAAGTCAGAACAGGGGAACCCGAATTCATTCTGACCTTGTCTCACAAAATCTATTATATCTCATGATTTACAATTCCATTGCTTACACTGTTTCTTTTATAAGAAACTAGACTCAATAAGATTTAATTTCATATTTTATTCATCTTCTAATTCTATCTCTACAATTTTTGGTGATTTTTCAAAGTTAGAGTACTGCTGCTGTCCAAAACTGTTTTAGTGCATGGTGTTAATTACCATTTTCCCCTAAACTTTCAACAATGATAATTTCATCCCTGCTCAATTAACCTCTCAATTGAGCTGATTTTTCTCAATCAACACTTTATTATATCACTTTAAACTACCTTATAACCTTTGGAAATCATAATTTCAGCACTAAACTTTAATTTCAAACTTTTTCACAATTAGGTCCTACAAATCAATTTCTATTGGAATTACCTAATAAAATCATCTCATAAACAAATTAAAGCATCAATTTCATCCTATTTCCTCATAAACTTCCAGCACATATTCATATCAACTTTCAATATCATTCATAAAATCAAAAACTAATGAACCTAGTTGTAAAAGTCTTAGAAACGCAAAAATTACAAGAAAAAGGCAATAATTAACTCACTTCGTGCAAAAATTATGAAAAACCAGCTTGAAGAAACCCTTAGGACGTTTTTGGCTGATGAGAGTGCAGAAAATTAAAGAGAAATCTAAATAATTCCACTTTAGTCCTAACTTTTAAAGCAAATTTTGTAATATTCCAATTTTACTCTTATTTCTTCAATTCTCCTGATTTTTCTCAGCGTATGCCGCCCAAAATATCTCCTTTTGGGGTTACTTGCAATTTATGTCCCTCCTCATTTCACAATTGAGCTATTTAATCCCTCTAGTAACTTTTACATTTTTTTCAATTTAGTCCTTTTCACTTAATTGACTACCCAAACATTAATATTTTCTAACGAAATTTTAATACCATATTACTAACACTTCATAAATATTTATAAAAATATTTTTGACTTGGTTTTACGAGATCGAAGTCTCGATATCTTATTTTTACCTAATTCCTTCAATAATTTCTTTTTCTAACTAACCACTTAACCAGTAAAATTTTTCTATCGATATTTTCATACGATTTTTCCTATCATATCAATATTCATGCAAAAATATTAAAATAACTTTCTCTTTAAATCGGATTTGTGGTTACGAAACCACTATTCCGATAATTTTGAATTTGGGCCATTGCATTATTGAGTAAATGTGCAAAAGGGATATGTATTAATATTTTTAGGGTTAATATACCATTTGGTATTTATATTTGGTTTCGGTGTTCAATTTGATACCCAAACCAAACAATATCATGTAGTCCAAATTGAACATTGAAGTCAAACTTTGGGACAAAGAAAAACTTGAGTATCAATTTGAAAAAACTCAGGTACCAAATTGAACATTGAAGCCAAACTTAAATGCTAAATTAGGACAAAAAAAATCAGGTACCAAATTAAATATTAAAACTAAATATAAGTACCAAATAGTGTATTAATCCATTTTTTTTAAAAATACAATTTCAATTTACCATTGATAAATAGAGCCTATCATGAAAGTCCAAACTTTGAAATCTGAACCAACCAAGTGGATTATCTTCTAATCTAATATAGCAGTAACACCACACATGCCTATAAGTCAATAAAGTAAAATAATTGAGCCAACACTTACGCAAATTGTATATATGACCAAATAGTTTGATTTTAAAATAAAGGAAAATTTTATCGATTGAGTCTTAGCTTAATAGGTATCGATATTGTTGTCAATGTAAGAAAATATAGGTTCGAGTGCGTTGAAGCATATTATCCTCCTAGGATTAAGAGGGACTATTGGTAATTTTAAACATTATATATATATATAAAAGATAGAATAGGAATCTCGCCGTAAATATTTGTCATTAGTTACTTGTTTAAGATGAATATTATCGTATTTCATAAACATTTTTTTATATATTAGAAAATTTTTTAAAAGTCATGTCTTCGTATTCATATGTTAAACACGATATTAAATACAAATTGTAGAACTCAACCTTGGTACAAATCGTATATACAAACATTGTTGCCCAAAGACTAGACATTATTGGTCCCAATGAGTAATAAGACCCAAAATATTAATGGGCTATTTTCATGTTTTTTGCTAGTAGGAGGCCTCAACCTAAAAATAATGAAAGATATAAATGCTCGTATTTGAATTTTAGTAGACCTATTTATGGAGCGGATTTCACTCAAGCTCCAAAGCGTATCTGAAATATGGAAGCGCTTGGATAAAAGTATGAGGTCCGAAAATGGGCTTGAATCTGTTTAAAATAATAGTTAAGCTTGGACTTTAGTATTCAAGGTCCGAGATCGATTTGTAATATATATTTTATTTTTATATATTATATCACATTAAATTAAATATAGAATAATAAAATACTATGTAAACATTAAAAAATATGTTGTCTAAAATTAAATTTCTAACAAAAGAAAAATAATCTAAAATATTAAATATTATTGATTGAGTCTTAGGTCGGTTAGCATAAGCATTAATGTTGCCAGTGCAGAAGGATGTGGGTTCGAGCACGCTCAGACGCGTTTGATCCTCCTATTTAAGGTTTGGGGAGGTATTGTGGGTAATTCTAGGCATTCGTATAAAAAAATAGTTATTAAATTTAAAACAATATATATCTTAAAACATACATATATATATATATATGATCTAGCCTAAAACGAGATTGAATTAGTATTTACAAATACATACGAGTTTAGACAAAATTTTAAGCTTATATTTTGAATTGAATCAAACTTTAATAAACATAAAACATAACGATATCGTACATTAATTCGGCCCGAATCACAATTTTAAACAAAAACATAATATATTTATTAAATATGAATGTAGTTGTAAAGCATGTTAAAATCATATTCCATCCATATTAGAATATTTATAATTTAAACAATAAACAAATTTTCTCCCACCTAATAATTTGAAAACCAGATTCTCTAGGGTTAATAAATCATTTGGTATCTAAGTTTCTATTTGGTATTTGAGTTTGGTTTAATATTCAATTTAGTACTCAAACTAAATGGAATTATGTGACCCAATGAATATTTGACACGTGCGCTCTAGTAAAAGAATAATCATGGACCAAACTGAACACAGAAGCCAAAATCAGGTGACAAAAAATTCAAGTATCAAAATTATAAAAATCAGATACCAATTTGAATATTGAAACCAAACTTAGATATCAAACTGGGACAGAAAAACTTAAGTACTAAATTGAAAATAAAACGAAACTCATGAACCAAATAGTATATGAACTTTATTCTTTATCCAAATTGTACGCATACTTTTCAGTTCCTATACGCAGCAAAGATACCTTTATACCTTCAAGTTGGCAATTCCTATATCATTATATATATATATTGTTGTTCTAATTAATGATTATAAGCACAAAAGTTGCACCCAAACTCCAAATAAACAAGGGCCTTATATTCCTTTCTTTTCCCCATGCAAAAAGACATCAAATTCCTTGTAGATCACGTAATAGGCCACTACAAAAGCAACACTTTCCGTTTCATCACCCAAAAATCGTCTCCGAAAACCTTCTCGAAAAGAAAAATGGCCCGTTCCGACAGGTTGCCGATCCGGTACACCCTACAAGACTACCCGAACCAACCAACCCCGCAACCACAACCGCAAGCGCAACCTCAACCCATCAAACGCCACCACACTGCCCGTTATTACGCACACCGTGTTCGCGAAAGCTTTACCAATCGAGTCATCAAGATTTTATGTACCATATTCTTGTCTCTTCTTTTATTTGTTGGCATTGTGTTGTTCATTTTATGGCTTAGTTTACGTCCTCATCGTCCTAGGTTTCATATTGTTGATTTCATTGTTCCTGGTCTGTCTCAACCTTCGGGGTTTGAGAACGCTCAAATAACGTTTAACTTGACAGACAGGAACTCTAATCCACACATTGGAATCTACTACGATTCCATGGTCGGGTCAGTTTTTTATAAGGATCAACAAATCGGGTCGGCTCCGTTAATGGACCCTTTTTACCAAGAACCGAAGACGACTACGATCGTGTACAGTACGTTTGGTGCGGCGACGTTGACGGTGAATAGTAACCGTTGGAAGGAGTTTATGGATGCTAGGCAACAAGGGACGGTGATTTTCCGATTGGAGATAACGTCGGTGATTAGATTTAAGGTTACTACGTGGGATACTAAACATCATAAGCTGCATGTTAATTGCGATGTTGCTGTTGGACCCGATGGAACGATCTTGCCGACTTGGAAAAACAAGAAATGTCCTGTCTATTTCAGTTGATTCTTGCATAACATGTTTTTTCTTTCTCATTTTCATTTCAACTGATTCTTCCATTGTTGTGTAATTATTCTTATTTTTATTTGATTTTAATTATAAAAATATAAAAATATTTTATTATTTTTAAACAGTATCATGAGCTTTTTGAACGTGTCGAGATTAAGCTTGAATCTTTCAGAAAATTAAGCTACTATCTGATCCAGTTCATAGACATCTCTATGCGAAAATATAAGAACAAATAAATGACTTACAAATTAAAACTTGTTATAGCAACCTCATCCTTCTATTCTAATTAAGCACAATAAAGAAAATCAAATTATATAATTAAATTAATTATTCAATCTCATAATATAAGAATTGTTATATTCCTCTATCCAAATAAGGACACTTGAACAACAAATCCATTAGTTACTAATCAGAAGGTCACCCTCGAGCTTCACCTCCCGTCCTAATCACCTAGACAAGCAAGAACCACCCGCTACTCCAAGCCCTCGTCCTTCTATTATGAACATGATGTCGTTGGTCGGGTTTAACTGCTCCATACCGCCAAATTAGGAATGACAGGATCTATCCCATCACAGACATTCCCATCCTTTCGAAGACATCCATCCCACGTGTTTCGTAATGATGGTTAGATGGTAGGTCCAGCACATTAACACCATCTTCCACGAGACCCCGCCTATAAATACCTCCAATAACTAGGAAGAGAGGACAAACTCTTCAGCATACTAAGTCTATACTCTGCCAACTTACTCTTAGCACTTAGCCTTCATACTTTCCTCCCCCTCATTCTTTGTAACCACCGGCTCTCCGCCCTAATTGGGTGAACCGGCCTCTGTGACCACCATCACATCCTCCTTCGTGTCTCCTTTTTGTTGTATCACGATATCAGCAAGAGCTATTTTGAAGTTTAATATAGGCATGTTTGGATATTTTATATTGTATTTATCACACTATTACTTCGAGGTGTTTATTAGTCGGGCCGGGTTCGGGTTGAGGTCAACACACTTTATGTTTATCCAAGCTCAGCTCAGTCCAAAATATGGGTCTAAAGTTTTGCCCAAGTCTACCCATATTTATAAATGACTAGCCGAAGTCCATTTTAGGCCCGCCTATATATATCTTTATATAATTTTTAATAATTTTATATATAAATTTTAACATTTTTTTAAATATTTACATTAAAACATTATATATTACTATAAATTTAGTTTGTACGTGTTATATATTACATACTATATAAAAATAACATAACATTTATATAAAATAGAAAACATGATGGGTGGATCAAGCTCGGGCCTAAGCTCGGACTATATTTCAAACGGGTCTAATTTTTTGCCCAAGCTTATTTTTCAAACCTAATATTCTTATCAAAACTCTCTTAAATTTCAAAATTTAAACGAATAACCCAAACCATAAGCAGATCTACTCTCGTATTAGTTAAACATAATCATAGCCTTACATATCCAAAACACAATGCATTTACCAAGGTGGATAGCTTATTCATTAAAACGATGGCGGCCTTATTCTTTTCTTTCGCCATGCAAAAAGACTATAGATTCTTTTATTTGGTTCTTCCATTGTTACGTAATTATTCTTATTTTTATTTGATTTTTTTAAATATAATGTTGGAATTATGATTAATAACAAGATCCGTCACTAATCCGTAACTAAGTAAGTTATTTCAACTCAAATCCGAATTTAACTCGACGATAAGAAGAGATACTCGCTATAATAAAAGTAGGAGAAAATGTATAAATAGTTTTATAAAAAGATATAGGGTAAACTATCAAGATAGTCACATTTATTTGCCTCAGGTTATATTTTAGTCACTTACGTTATCGTGTTGTAACATTTTAGTCACTGAGCCGTTAATTGCTGTTAACTATGTAACGGTAAGCTGACGTGGCACGTTAAATCATCATTTCAAACGAAAATTTTAGGTTAAATTCTGTAATTGGTCCCTATATTTTTTCATTTTGAGCAATTTAATTTTTTTCTTTTATGTTCTTTTAATCTTCTTTTTTTTTTCATACATTCTCTTCTACTTCTACCTCTGTTTTCCTCCCTTCTTCATTTCTTTTAACGTTGTTTTTCTATGTTTTTCATTTGTTAAAATCAGTCCACAAGCTCGCCTCACTTGAAAAAAATTAAATTGTTCAAAAAAGAAAAGTATAGGGACAAGTTTTAACAAATGGAAAATATAGAAAAAAAACTATGTTAAAAAAATGGAGAAAGGGAGGAAAATAGAGGGAGAAGTAAAAGAGAATGAAAAAAGAAGAAGAAAAGTTAAAAGAACATAAAAGAAAAAAATTAAATTGATCAAAATGAAAAAAATATAGGGATCGATTGTATAAATTAACCTAAAATTTTTTGTTTGAAATGATGATTTAACGTGTCATGTCAGCTTACTATTACACCGTTAACGACTCAGTGACTAAAATGTTACAATTTGATGACGTAAGTAACAAAAACATAACATTTCAAACATAAGTGACTAAAATGTAACCTGAGGTAAACAAAAGCGACTATTTTAGTAGTTTACCCAAAGATATAATGTGAAAGTAGAGTTGTCCATGAGTTGGGTGACCTACTTGGTTTAGCTCGATTTGAGTCGAATTTGGACCTAGTTTGATAATTTTTTTAAATATCTTTATTTAAATTTAATTATAAAAATATATAAATATTAATATAAAAATATATTTTTATTATTTTATTATTTTTAAATAGTAATATGAATTTTTTAGACAAATTGAGCTTGAGCTTGATTTAAAAAAAATTAAACTCTACTTGACTCGAGCAAAGAAATAACAAATAAAAACTTGCTCGCAACTTCATCATTCTACTCTGATTAAACACCATATTAAAACTCGAATTATATAATTAAATTATTCAATAGTTATGTGTTATATATAAGTATCTTAATTTTTTTAATATTTAACTATAAATTTAATTTATTTGTGTTATATATATATACATAGAAAATAGATCGGGCCAGTCAAGCTTGAGCTTTGAATGTTTGAGTTCGAGCTTGGATCATATTAAACGAGTCTAATTTATTTACCCAGATTCATTTTCAAGTTTAATATTTTTACTCAAATCCTCCCAAATTTTGGTCCGAGTTTCGTACTTGGCCATAATGTAGTAGTAATTAAACATAATCTTAGCATTACATATCTAAAACACAGATCATTTGTGAACATGGATAGCTTATTTCATTAAACGATAATGGCCTTATTCTTTTCTTTCGCCATGCAAAAAGGGTACAAATTCTTTTAACGTCCCTTCCCTTTTTAAGATCACTTAATCAACACTGCAGAACAACACCCTTTGATTCCATCACCGAACCCAAACCACCTCCATCAGTCCAAACAATGGCGGCGGTCCAGTTAGAGAAGTATTGCCAGGGTTTCACCAAACTGCTTACCATATTCTTGTCTATTCTTTTACTTTTACTTGGCACTATTTTATTGATTCTATGGCTTAGTTTACGCCCTCATCGTCCAACGTTTCATATCATCGATTTCACCGTCCCTGGTTTCGCTCAACCGTCGGGGCTCAACGATTCTCGAATAACGTTCAACGTCACCGCCCGTAACACCAACAAGCACAACGGAATCTATTACGACTCCGTGGCCGGGTTGGTCTTTTATAGGGATCAACAAATCGGGTGGACACCATTGATGGAACCCTTCTTACAAGGACCAAAGACAACTACGATGTTGTATGGTAAATTTTGTGGGGTGAAGCTGACGGTGACCGGAAAGCGTTGGCCGGAGTTCATTAATGCTAGGAAACAAGGGAAGGTGGTTTTCCGGTTGCAAATAACGTCGGTGATCAAATACAAGATTAGAACATGGGATGCTAAGCACCATAAGATGCATGTCAATTGTGATGTTGGAGTTGGACCAAAAGGATCGATCTTGCCGGCTTGGAAGAACAAGAAATGTCATGCTCATTTCGGTTAAATGAATCTTCCTATACGTTCATGAATAAACTCATTTACTTTTTAATTGATAAATAAAAACATTAATATTATTGTTGTAATTATCAATAATTATGTTTCATTAATATATATATGTATATATAAAATGAGAAATGTGTTTGTTTATTTAATTATATGTTCATGAATATATTGTGCATTTGATGCAAACACTAGCCCACACAACCAACTATCGTCGCCGGGAGGGAAGGGCGTGGCCAGAGAAGCCCAAACAACCAGGGTTTTTGTACTCACAACTAGCGGATCCGCCACTAAGGAGGAGTTGAAACCGGAGCAAGGACCTTGAATGGGGTAGAACCAGACAAAGTTTATGGCCTTTTCCTTTGTAGAGTTGATGTTAAACCCGATATCTACAAAAGCTGCATTAACACAGCAAGCGCTGAGATCGGAAACCAGTGTCCCGGTAACAAAGAAGCGATCATATGGGATGATCAATGCCTAGTGCGTTATTCCTATAGATCGTTCTTCTCTATCATGGAGCTATCACCTGTTCTTTATGCATGGAACCTTCAAGACGGAAACCATTGGGATGAATTTGCAGAGATTCGAGGATCTAACAAAGATGATTTCGAATGTTTCTAACCACATGTATGCAACTAAACAAGTTAATGTTTGGAGTTCCATGATGTTGTATGGACTTGTTCAATGCACCCCTGATTTGTCGGTTGCAGATTGTCTGTCATGTCTACGAAGAGCTATTGCTCAACTTCCAAAAGCATCTGTCGGAAAACAGGTTGGATGAGTTCTTACACCGAGCTGTAATATCAGGTACGAGGTGGAACAGTTTTATGGAACACCCTGAGACGTATCACCGGAGACTAGCATAACCAAGAACCATGGTGTTGAATCAGAAGCCCCGGTGCCGGTTCTGCCTCCTTCAGAAAACGAAACTAGTGACACGGCCGGTTAGTATCATCAGATTCTAGAGAATTTAAACAATGCCAACTCTTACTCACCAAAGCCAACCCATTGGGTTTCTTTATTACGAGTCAATCATTTGGCTCTCATTTATTAGTTTAAAGTGATAAGATTCGTACATGACTATCTTGATATTCAATTGAGGGGTCTTGCCTAAAGGATACTATGGTCTGAAGGTCAAGGAATGAAGCTAATAGATCCATTGATTGTCGAGTCATGCGTGGTCAGTCAGGTGCTTCGATGCATTCATATTGGGTTATTGTGCGTGCAAGAAGACCCAACAGATAGACCAACCATATCATCTGTAATTCTCATGTTGTGAAGTGAGACCATATCACTTCCTCAACCAACAGAACTTGTTGGACGTGTTGTTCTAGAACCAAATCAACCCTCTTCCTATGCTAGAGTATGTTCTGTTAATTAGGTTACAATTTCAAATTTGTCACCTCGCTAATTGATTAGTGTTTCATTGAATCATATATTATTTCATTATATACAAATGTTGGGTGCAATAGTAAGATACGTTGTATTTTTAAGGGTAGACGTACAAGTTCAAACATTGGATACGACATTACTGGGAGTAGCAACCATAAACTCCGAACATGGACTGTAAAACGGATATGAAGAATACCAAAACAAAAAAAAAATTGTTTCACTACTCCAAAGGAAAATAGTTTTGGAATAGTAATTAAGGTCTAACATTCCAAAGATTAAATTGACACAATGCATAAATATTGAGGGTTAAAGTTACTATGATGCCAATTTTAAAGGTTGCCACCATTAGACAGATAGTGACCAAACAAGACAAAATTGAATAGTTAGGTAACTAAAAAAGAAATTTACTAATAGTTGAGTGATCATTTTGTAACTTTTTGTAATTGGATGACTAAAAAAGAAATTTGCTCATAGTTAAGTGATTACTAATGCAATTTGCCCTACATTCTAATAATCTTATTGTCAAAAAGGTTTAATACTCTATTTGGTACCTGAATTTGATTTTAACATTCAATTTAGTACTTGAGATTTTTGTCCCATTTTAGTTCCTAAGTTTAGCTTCAATAATCAATTTGCTACCAAAGTTTTTTTTTTTCTCAGTTAAGTACCTAAATTAGGCACCATGAATGTAAAGTTGAATTAGATTTGTCGAAACGTCAGTGTGTGGGGCTGCATCTTTTAAGGCACCATGAATGTGAACAGACTACTTTGATCATTATCTCCTTACCAACTGCCATCACCCATTCATCAATTAAAAATTAAATGCCTTTATAACTTTTGTTGACTTCGACGACTTGCTTTTTCAAGTTCGGTTTAAATTGTTATTAGTCCTTATATTTTGTGAAAATTATAGATTTAGTTTTTATATTTTTTAAATCGGTAAATTCGTTTGGATAACTTCAATTACTAATCTTGTAATATACGAACAGTTATAAATTTAGCCCATATTCTCCGACTAAATCATTCTAAGTACTTATACTTTTCAAAATTTTAAAATTTCAATTTTGACACAAATAACAGCCGTTAATCCATTTATGTAGAAATAATAAGCTAACATGATATTACACATAAGATAATATATTTACCGTATCAGATTTTGAGAATAACATAACTTTAATGAATTTAACAATTATCATTTAATGATGATGGGAATTTTAAAATTTGAAAAAGTACAAGACTAAAAATATCAAATTAAGGTATAGAGATTAAATCACAATTTATATAAAGAATAGAGATTAATAGCAGAATTTAACCCAATAATAAGTCCTCAAACAGGACCAACACCCAAACAACCTTCACTTATTTGGTAAAAGTACCATGGAAACACTATATTATGATTCATATTGCATTTCTTCCCTATACACAAAAAATGAACAAATGAGCCCCTATATGTTAGATAAAAAAATAAATTGGTCCTTTTATTAAAAATTGCATATATTTTTATTGGTAAAAGCTAACGTGAGTAGTGGAAATAACCAGACAATGACATTACCTCATGCTAACGTACAATGACCAGTTTTTAATAGTAAAAATAAATAAATTTTTTAACCTTGAGATACACATGACATACCACGTATCATTATTTGAATATTCTATCAATTACGCCAATTTTTAAACATGTATATAAATAAAATTTAAAAAATATCAATTTAATATATAAGAAATAGTTTTCCATCGAATTTTAAGTAAACTTGGGGAGGATTTGTTCAAAGGTCAGTGTGGACTGTGGACCTGATGCATGTGTGAGTGCAGTACTTCGATATATATCGTCAATTCCATCACCAATTCATCGAAGACGCGTAAATGCCTATAATGCCTATAATAACCAATGCATGTTCAACCTGTCTTTCCGACGTTGATGAACAGCCTGCACTTATCGCCTTAGCTTAAAGAAACATGTCTCTGTTCTTCGTCTTGTTGTTGTTACTGTCCTTGTTTAGTTTCACCATTGAAGCTCAACAACAAACTTATCTCCTTCATTACTGTCCAAACACCACCATTTTCTCACCAAACAGCACTTACAAAACCAATCTCGACCGCTTGCTCATTTCCCTTACTTCCAACGCCACCGCCGGTAGTTTTTTCCACAACACAACCACCGGAAAACACAACTCCGACATCGTCTACGGTTTATTTCTTTGCAGAGGCGATGTTTCAACCAAAGGGTGTCAAGATTGTGTTTCAACAGCTACTAAAGACGTCATTCAACGTTGCCCCGTCGAGAAAACCGCCGTCATTTGGTACGATAATTGCCTTATTCATTACTCCAATCAATCAATCTTTTCAACTCCGGCGATGGTACCGAAGTTTTATTTGATAAACACGGCGAATGTATCGAACCAAGAACGGTTCAACCAGATATTGGCCACCACGATGAACGACGGAGCCGCCTTGGCTTTGAATGATACGTTGCCGTTGAAGAAGTTTGCGACCAGTGAAGCTAATGTTTCAAGGTTTCAAACATTGTATAGTCTTTTACAGTGTACACCCGACCTGACAACCTCGGATTGTAATACGTGTTTGAGAGGAGCTATTGCTGATTTGCCTAATTGTTGCGATGGGAAACAAGGGGGAAGAGTGTTGACACCGAGTTGTAGCATTAGATATGAACTTTACCCTTTTTATAACCAAACAGCTGTTTCAGTTTCAGCTCCACCACCTCCATTAACTCCTCCTCCTGCAATAACTCCAGGTTCAGTCATACTTTCTGGTTTGGTTTTTTTTTCATTTTTGGCAAATTAAAGTGAAATTTTACCATAAATTTACTCATGGAAGCTCGATTGCATTCCAAAATTAAAGAGAAAATTATCCTTTTTTCAACAATTTCACCTATTTTTACTCTTAAAATTAGTAAAATTTAATAAAATGTTTAATAGAAAGAATCAATTTACTCTTTGATCTACAGAGATCTACAGAGAAAAAAATAATCCTTTAATTTTTTAAGTTAAAAAGAACCAAATACAATCCGACTTTTAATACAAAGCTCTAATACTTTTATAAACTTTTGTCACATCTTAACGTACTCAAAAGTAAATGTTGGCTGTGCAGGAAAAAGCAAGAACACATTGCCAATAATTATTGCAATTATTGCTCCAATTGCTGTCTCTGTTCTTCTCTTGTTCTTGTGTTGTTGTTTACTAAAAAGGAGAGCAAGGAAGAAGTACAAAGCTGTAGAAGAAGAAAATGGTAAGATAGATTCTTTTTTTGAGCATTAGAAATCTTTGTTTTGAGGGTGTTATGACCCTATAATTTTTGTGTTTATATAAAGGTTAATGCATTATTTAGGGTTTGAATTTTATTAAATAATCTCGTGATTTAAAATTTTTTTTCAAATAAACCCTCTTATTTGATGATTTTTCATTGGAAATATGACTTCCTTTTTTGTATTGGGTTGAACAGCAAAAGATGATATATCCGCAATTGAGACCTTGCAATATGATTTTAGCACTATAGAAGTTGCCACAAACAACTTCTCATATAGCAACAAGCTAGGTGAAGGTGGTTTCGGCGAAGTATACAAGGTATTTCTTAACGTTTATATCTTTTGTCAATTTGGTCTTTGTTTTTGTTTTTTTAATGGAAATACAGCTAAGCTTATATGAAAATCCACGTGTATTTCATGCTATTTTTTGAAACTTTCTTGAACTATCTAATATATTCTTTTTAATGGTGCCGTATCGGCATGAAATATACATACATTATCATGCAGAGATTTTCATGCCATCATCGTTAAAAATTTAATGTTCTAGTCAGCATTCTTATTAAAAACCGTTTATCATTACATCTTTTTTGTTCGGAAAGCATTGCAAATGTTGAAATTCAAATCTGAAACTATTGAATTCTGCCTCGCAATGAGTTATTATTGTACATTTTCTCAGGGCACCCTTCCTAGTGGACAAGAAATAGCTGTTAAAAGGCTATCAAGAAGTTCAGGGCAAGGTATTGAAGAATTTAAAAATGAAGCTGTATTAGTTGCCAAGCTTCAACATAGAAATCTAGTGCGACTATTGGGATTTTGCTTGGAAAGAGAAGAAAAGATACTAATTTATGAATTTGTCCCTAACAGGAGCTTGGATTGCTTTCTTTTTGGTAAGAAAAATTTGGGATTTTGAATTTGATTTCATAGATTACCCAGAGTGTGAACAAGAATGCTTATTTTTCTTCATTTAGATCCTGAGAAACAAGCACAATTGGATTGGTCTACACGATACAAGATCATAGTAGGAGTTGCTCGAGGAATGCTTTATCTACACGAAGATTCTCGACTTAAAATCATACACCGTGATCTTAAAGTGAGCAATATATTACTAGACAGTGACATGAACCCGAAAATTTCAGATTTCGGGATGGCGAGGATTTTTGGTGTGGATCAAACTCAAGGAACTACAAAAAGAGTAGTTGGTACCTAGTAAGTAAACGTAACATGTTATATAGGATTTCTTTGAAAGTTGTTAACTAGAAAAAAATATCATGGAGGTCTTTATAATAGGAGTTCAATTGCATTTTGTTAAAATTTAGTTTAAGTTAATCATTATACATTAGATCAAAGAGTAAATTAGTCGTTTTGTTAAAAATTGGTCCCTATACGTTGACATGAGTTACACGACACACAACAAATCATTATTTGGTTATTCTATCAATTATGTCAGCTTTTAACTGTAGAAATGAATGAAATTTTAATAGAAGAGACCAGTTTACTCTTTGATATTTTTTTACACCTAGTACAAGAGCGTCCATGATATCTGTACAGTTGTTGGCATCGTACTAACATTGATTGATCTGCAGTGGCTACATGTCACCAGAATACGCAATGCATGGACAATTTTCCGTGAAATCGGATGTTTTTAGTTTAGGTGTTTTGGTTTTGGAGATTGTAAATGGCAAAAGGAACAGTAATTTCTACCGAACGGATGCCGCCGATGACCTAATTAGCTACGTGAGTATATTCGTTTTTCGCCTTTGTTATTTCGATTATCTATTTATAACTACTCGATGAACGATTTGCAGGCTTGGAAACAATGGAAGAATGGGACACCATTGGAATTGTTGGACACTGTCTTGAAAGATAATTACTCGAGAAACGAAGTCATTCGATGCATTCAAATCGGGTTACTATGTGTTCAAGAAGATCCAGCTGAAAGGCCAACAATGGCTACCATTGCTATGATGCTCAACAGTTACTCTGTAACACTTCCAGTACCTAACGAACCTGCATTTTTTCGTAACTCGAGAACCGAGGGAAAGATGCCAAACGTGGGGCTTGAATCCGATCAATCGACCAGTCGATCAACGCCATGGTCGATCAATGAAGTATCGATTACTGAGTTAGATCCTCGATGATGCTGTGTTATTTGATGCAATCTTAAGGTAGATATAATCTATTTATCTGCCAATTTTTGGTCTAAATATAATAATATATTTGTTTTAAAATTATACCCATTTTCTCTTTCGATATATATAAACTTTTTTTTATTTAATTTCAATACTTGAATTATCATTCGGTTATGTATCCAAGTTTTCAACATTGGAGGAGTGAGCCGCAACATATATATGTGTATATATACGTATTCTGGTTGGCTTCGAATAACCATGTCATTCCGAAATCGAAAATTTTCGGATGCATTTCTTCATCTAACAGAATATTCGAAGCCTTTAGATTTCGATGAATAATTAAATATCGAGAATCTTCGTGAAGGTAAAGTATGCCTCGAGCTATTCATGTTATGATTTTGTACCTTGCGTCCCAATCTATTCGTGAATGTTTGTTCGCATCTATGAATTCATGAAGTAATATGAACAAAAACAATTACAATTTGGTTGTGACTGAATTCTCAAGGACTGAAATGAAAATAAAGAAAATATTAGTACCAAATAGAAAATGGTCGAGGCTTGAGTTAGTTGCCATTAACTTCGTCACCTTGTCTAAATTTATTAAATAATCTCTTCACAACTTTTATTTAGTCTATCATCGAGCTTATCCTATAATGATAGAAAAACACGATATTTGATCAAATCCCGATATGATTTAAAATTCGAATTTTAACATTAAATCCATCTTATCTAAGCATGTAAAATCTCATCGTTATTTTTAACTAAATATTATCTTAGTCAATAAAGGGCTTATAAAATCTCTTTACGAATAGTTTGTCATGTGAAAACCTGACATTTATCCCTCGAGTTTAAATTGTTATAACAACAATGATGTCAATTGACCTAATACTTATCAATAAATAGATCATTTTTCTCGTATTAAAATTTTCAAAAAATTATGATGATTTTATCATTAGAAAATGGTACAACTAGTGGTGTAGTGGACCTTTTTTTTAATTGTAATGTCAAATTATTGGTAGATATTGGAAAGTGTAATATTAAAGAAACTTAGTGTATACAGGAAGACAAAAAAAAAATAAATAAAAACTCAAATAACAAATTGAACATTAAAACTAAACTTGGGTACCAAATGATATATTAATCCTATAAAAAAATCTTACATTATAGATTTTTTTCCATCGATACATAGTATAAACCAAAATTTTCAGAACCAAACTGATAATCGAACCGGTCAGGTTATCAATTTACCTATCCGACTTGTCCAAATAGTTCAATTACATAAATAGTTCATAATTTGAAAAAAAAATTATATAGAAAACCGATTTAATCAATTTTTTAATCCAATTTAATTAATTTATACCGATTCACGACTCAATCAATCTAAAATCTTTCTCCAAACTAGTACTTCCGATCGATTCTCAATTGAAACGTCAGTGTGTAGTGCTGCATCTTTTAAGGCACCATGAATGTGAACAGAGTACTTTGATCATTATCTCCTTACCAACTGCCATCACCCATTCATCAATTAAAAATTAAATGCCTTTATAACTTTTGTTGACTACGACGACTTGCTTTTTCTAGTTCAGTTTAAATTATATTATTAGTCCTTATATTTTGTGAAAATTATAGATTTAGTTTCTATATTTTTTAAATCAGTAAATTCGTTTGGATAACTTCAATTATTAATCTTGTACTATACGAACAGTTATAAATTTAGCCCATATTCTCCGACTAAATCATTCTAAGTACTTATACTTCTCAAAATTTTAAAATTTCAATTTTGACACAAATAGCAGCCGTTAATCCATTTATGTAGAAATAATAAGCTAACATGATATTATACATATGATAATATGTTTACCGTATCAGATTCTGAGAATAACATAACTTTAATAAATTTAACAATTATTATTTAATGATGATTGAAATTTTAAAATTTGAAAAAGTACAAGACTAAAAATATCAAATTAAGGTATAGGGATTAAATCATAATTTTTATAAAGAATAGAGATTAATAGCAGAATTTAACCCAATAATAAATCCTCAAACGGGACCAACACCCAAAGAGCCTTCACTTATTTGGTAAAAGTACTATGGAAACCCTATATTATGATTCATATTGCATTTTTTCCCTTTACACAAAAAATGAACAAATGAGCTAACGTGACTAGTAGAAATAACCAGACAATGACATTACCTCATGCTAATATACAATGACCAGTTTTTAATAGTAAAAGTAAATAAATTTTTTAACCTTGAGATATACATGACATACCACGTATCATTATCTGGATATTCTATCAATTATGCTAATTTTTAACCATGTATATAAATAAATATTTTAAAAAAATATCAATTTAATATATAAGAAATAGTTTTCCATCGAATTTTAAGTAAACTTGGCTATAATAATTCATCTTGACTTATACGACATTCCGACACCGATAAAACAGCCTTCACTTACCGCCTTAGCTTAAAGAAACATGTCTCTGTTCTTCTTCTTCTTCTTCTTGTTACTGTCCTTGTTTAGCTTCACCATTGAAGCTCAACAACAAACTTATCTCCTTCATTACTGTCCAAACACCACCATTTTCTCACCAAACAGCACTTACAAAACCAATCTCGACCGCTTGCTCATTTCCCTTACTTCCAACGCCACCGCCGGTAGTTTTTTCCACAACACAACCACCGGAAAACACAACTCCGACATCGTCTACGGTTTATTTCTTTGCAGAGGCGATGTTTCGACCAAAGGGTGTCAAGATTGTGTTTCAACAGCTACTAAAGACGTCATTCAACGTTGCCCCGTCGAGAAAACCGCCGTCATTTGGTACGATAATTGCCTTATTCATTGCTCCAACCAATCAATCTTTTCAACTCCGGCGATGGTACCGAAGTTTTATTTGATAAACACGGCGAATGTATCGAACCAAGAACGGTTCAACCAGATATTGGCCACCACGATGAACGACGGAGCCGCCTTGGCTTTGAATGAACGTTGCCGTTGAAGAAGTTTGCGACCAGTGAAGCTAATGTTTCAGGGTTTCAAACATTGTATAGTCTTTTACAGTGTACACCCGACCTGACAACCTCGGATTGTAATACGTGTTTGAGAGGAGCTATTGCTGATTTGCCTAATTGTTGCGATGGGAAACAAGGGGGAAGAGTGTTGACACCGAGTTGTAGCATTAGATATGAACTTTACCCTTTTTATAACCAAACAGCTGTTTCAGTTTCAGCTCCACCACCTCCATTAACTCCTCCTCCTGCAATAACTCCAGGTTCAGTCATACTTTCTGGTTTGGTTTTTTTCATTTTTGGCAAATTAAAGTGAAATTTTACCATAAATTTACTCATGGAAGCTCGATTGCATTCCAAAATTAAAGAGAAAATTATTATTATTTAAACAATTTCACCTATTTTTACTCTTAAAATTTAATTTTCTCGCTCGCAAGTTATTATGTTATGTGAAACTATCTAGTTATTAGGGATTTAAATTGCGGTCGCGGCCGTGGCCGCATTTTCGATCGCATTGCGTTTATCGCGGTTGCGGACATAACGGATGCTATTGCGGTCATTGCGAGTATCGCGGTCGTGAATTTTTAAAAAAAATCACACAACTTATTGTAAAATATAATAGCGGTTTCGACAGTAGCGGTTTCGGACAGTGCTGCTACCGCTATATAACGGCTACTATTTCGGTAACGGACCGCTATTTAAATCCCTACTAGTTATTTTAAAATTTACATTAATAATAGAAATTAATGAAATTTTTAATAGAAACCCAAAAAATCTAGTCTGTTAATTTTTCAAGTTAAAAATAACCAAATACAATTCTATTTTTCATACAAAACCTCTAATACTTTTATAAACTTTTCTCATATCTTCACCACTCAAAAGTAAATGTTGGCTATGCAGGAAAAAGCAAGAACACATTGCTAATAATTATTGCAGTTATTGCTTCAATTGCTGTCTCTGTTCATCTCTTGTTCTTGTGTTGTTGTTTACTAAAAAGGAGAGTAAGTACGCTCAAAACTCTACGAAGACTAAATGGTAAGATAGATTCTTTTTTTGAGCATTAGAAATCTTTGTTTTGAGGGTGTTATGACCCTATAATTTTTGTGTTTATATAAAGGTTAATGCATTATTTAGGGTTTGAATTTTATTAAATAATCTCGTGATTTAAAATTTTTTTCAAATAAACCCTCTTATTTGATGATTTTTCATTGGAAATATGACTTCCTTTTTTGTATTGGGTTGAACAGCAAAAGATGATATATCCGCAATTGAGACCTTGCAATATGATTTTAGCACTCTAGAAGTTGCCACAAACAACTTCTCATATAGCAACAAGCTAGGTGAAGGTGGTTTCTGCGAAGTATACAAGGTATTTCTTAACGTTTATATCTTTTATCAATTTGGTCTTTGTTTTTGTTTTTTTAATGGAAATACAACTGAAACGTTAAATTGTAAAATATGATAGCTTATATGAAAATTTACGTGTATTTCATGCTATTTTTTGAAGCTTTCTTGAACTATCTATATATTCTTTTTAATGGTGCCGTATCGGCATGAAGTATACATACATTATCATGCAGAGATTGTCAAGCCATCATTGCTAAAAATTTAATGTTCTAGTCAGCATTCTTATTAAAAATCGTTTATCATTACATCTTTTTTGTTCGGGAAGCATTGCAAATGTGGAAATTCAAATCTGAAACTATTGAATTCTGCATCGCAATGAGTTAATATTTGATTAAATGCTAAAGTTACATATTTTATGTAATTAAATTGGTTAGTTTATGAGAATGCACCACTAATTTTGCCATATTTATTGAATTTTGTGCAGAAACGCAATTCGAGGCTAAATAGAAAAAAAAGGAAACAATTGGGCCAAATTAAAGAAAGAAGCAAATGAGGGCCAAGGTAGAATTTTTCCAATATTAGTTAGCTGAAAATTTTGTTGACTTAGTGGGGGAGATTATTTTGGGATTTATTTTATTATGGGATATTTTTCCTTAATTTCCTATGACTAGTTGGCTCCTAATTTAGTAAATCCTCTAGTATAAATAGAGCATGTATTGTTCATTTATGAATCAATCAAAAAATATTAAGCTCTTATCTTTTAATACATTCTCTTTTTCTCACATAGCATTGTTGTTTCTTTAGTTTCCTTTCCTTCAATTTTTTTTCCAGTAGCTAATCACCAATTCAAGCAATTTGCAATTCCTTTTTTAATTTTCTTTTTTCCAAATAGTCAACCACCCCACTTTAATATATTCCAACCCCCATACTCAATCACATCACCCATCTTTTCACCCATTTACCTTAATTAATTTATCAAATACCAACATGTCTCAAACCTTAGCCAACTAAACTCATTTTCAACTTTAGGCCGAAATTAGCCTCGTCAAAACCCGTGAGTTACGAACCCAAGCCATTTAACTCCTAAAAAATCCAGTACTTATTACTTCTTCGGATTAAGGGTATGATTTTGTTAGCTCATAAAGTCAGATCAACACTAAGTTAAAAAAGACGTCGTTTGATTTAGTGTGGTTAGACGTACAGTTAGAATTCCGAAAAGAACGTTTCTAATCGATTTTCTGTGAACACATTGGCGTGCCAAGTGGAGATTGTTGTTTGATTCCGTCAAGGGAAGTAGTAACCGGATTTAAATGTCTCACACGGTTGAGGGCATTGGTTCGAGCTAGGCTCTTCTAGAACACAAAGCTGTCGAAGTTCTAAATCACGAACGTTTCGTGGTTGTTCGATCAATAAGAATTAGTTATTGGACGTTCTATAACTAATTTACACAAGGAAGAGTTAGTGTCCGAGGCGTCCTTGGTAGCCATAACTAGCTTATTGGAAAAGAGGAGTTCATCCAATTTCGAGGATCGGTTCAAAGACGAGGAAAATTCGTGTCTAAAGCTGAGCTCATTCTAATTAATTTATCTTAATATTTATTTCACAGTTTTTATTATTCTGTTTTCAACTTTTACTTTTTACGTTATTTTTTTGTTTATTTCAGGTTTTCAAATTTTTACCCCCCGAACGTCTTGGGCACGACGGCTGCCCCGACATAAATCTGGTCAAGCGAGCGACAATTTACAGCAAACCAATCTCTGAGGGATCGACTCTACTCCCTATACTGCATAATTTGCAAACTAAGGAGTAGGTTTATATTGGTGGATTCGACACCCATCAGTTTTGGCGCTGTTACCGAGGACTGGCAACACTTACAAATTGTTTAGATTATCTTTATGACCAGATCTTCATCCGGAGATCTCGAATACGACCCAGGGATCGAAAAATCAGCACGAGCACGACGTAAAGAGCGGAAGTTCTTAAACGTGTAGAAGCAATTTAACGTGGAAAACAAGTCGAAGTGGTTGAACTTGAGACCAAACCACTTTGTGAAACAAAAGAGGCAGAAGACAACCTCGGCGAACCGAACCATTCGTCAACTAGCCGCTGCTCCCAACGAGCAGACACTATTATGCATCAACTATCCGCCGGAGAAACCCTATTCGAGTTGAAGCCAGGCCTGATCCACCTTTTGCCCACTTTTCGAGGCTTGAAGAATGAGAATCCACATACCCACTTGAGAGAATTCCACATGGTCTGCTCAAGCATGAAACCACAGGGAGTAACCGAAGATGAAATTAAACTTCGGGCCTTTCCTTTTTCTTTAGTTGATACAGCAAGAGAATGGCTATTTTACTTACCCCCCGGTTCTATTACAATGTGGGATGACTTATCTCGTATTTTTCTTGACAGATTTTTCCCAGCATCGCGAGCAGCTGAACTTAGGAGAGACATAGTGGGAATTCGCCAAATGGAAAGTGAATCGCTCTATGACTATTGAGAGCGATACAAAAAACTATGTGCAAGTTATCCTCAACACGGTTTAACCGAGCAATCACTTCTTCAGTATTTCTACGAGGGTTTACTCCCTATGGAAATGAAAATGATTGACGCAGCTAGTGGAGGGGCGCTTGTCAATAAGACTCCTCAAAGGGCAAGAGAACTGATATCCACCATGGCAGCAAATTCTTAACAGTATCAGCCAAATTCAGAACCCACAAGATGGGTTAATGGGGTAAACGTTTCATCCTTAGAAGATAAATTGGATAAGCTCACTAATATTGTTCAAACTATGCTTACAGAAAATAAGAATCTGACTCAGCTGTGTGGAATTTGTACTACATCTAAACATCATACGGATTTGTGTCCAATCCTTAACGAAAATTCAACGGCACATGTTGACGATGTCGGAGGTTTTCCGAGACCTCTGCAAAAACGCTATGATCCTTTCTCTAACACCTAAAATCTTGGGTAGAATGATCATCCCAACTTGAATTACGGAGCTAATCCCCGATATAATCCGTCATACCTACCGAGACCTTTGCAACCACCGCAACTGTCACCCAAGTCGAGCACATCTCTAGAAGCTATTGTGGAAAGACTTGCCGTCGATGCTGTAAAATATCAGCAAAGGACAGATGCATCAATACAAGAGTTAACTAATCAAGTTAGTAAACTCTCGATGGCAGTTAATTGTTTGGAATCTCAAGGTAAATTACCTTCCCAGAGAGAGCCGAATCCTAGGTAGAATGTAAGTGCAATAACTCTTTGTAGCGCAAAGATTTTGGAAACAGTTCCAAACAAAAGTTTGATCCAAGACAAGGAACGTCGTGCCCAAGACGTTCGGGGGGATAAAAATTTGAAAACCTGAAATAAACAGAAAAATAACGTAAAAAGTAAAAGTTGAAAACATAATAATAAAAACTGTGAAATAAATATTAAGAAAAATTAATTAGAATGAGATCAGCTTTAGACACAAATTTTCCTCGTCTTTGAACCGATCCTCGAAATTGGATGAACTCCTCTTTTCCAATAGTTATAGCTACCAAGGACGCCTCGGACACCAACTCTTCCTTGTGTAAATTAGTTATGGAACGTCCAATAACTAATTCTTACCGATCGAACAACCACGAAACGTTCGTGATTTAGAACTCCGGCAGATTTGTGTTCTACAAGAGCCTAGCTCGAACCAATGCCCTCAACCGCGTGGGACATTTAAATCCGGTTACTACTTCCCTTGACGGAACCAAACAACAATCTCCACTTGGCACGCCAATATGTTCACAGAAAATCGATTAGAAACATTCCTTTCGGAATTCCAACTGTACGTCTAACCACACTAAATCAAACGACGTCTTTTTTGACTTAGTGTTGATCTAACTTTATGAGCTAACAAAACCATACTCTTAATCCGGAGAAGTAATAAGTACTGGAATTTTTAGGAGTTAAATGGCTCGGGTTCGTAACTCACGAGTTTTGACGAGGCTAATTTCGGCCTAAAGCTGAGAATGGGTTTAATTGGCTAAGGTTTGGGACATGTTGGTATTTGATAAATTAATTAAGGTAAATGGGTGAAAAGATGGGTGATGTGATTGAGTATGGGGGTTGGAATATATTAAAGTGGGTTGGTTGACTATTTGGAAAAAAGAAAATTGAAAAAGGAATTGCAAATAGCTTGATTTGGTGATTAGCTACTGGAAAAAAAATTGAAGGAAAGGAAACTAAAGAAACAACAATGCTACGTGAGAAAAGAGAAAATGTATTGAAAGACAAGAGCTTAATATTTTTTGATTGATTCATAAATGACTAATACTATTTATACTAGAGGATTTACTAAATTAGGAGCCAACTAGTCATAGGAAATTAAGGAAAAATATCCCATAATAAAATAAATCCAAAAATAATCTCCCCCACTAAGTCAACAAAATTTTCAGCTAATTAATATTGGAAAAATTCTACTTTGGCCCTCCTTTGCTTATTTCTTTAATTTGGCCCAATTGTTTCCTTTTTCTTCTATTTAGCCCCAAATTGCATTCCTGCACAAAATTCAATAAATATGGCAAAATTAGTGGAGTATTCTCATAAACTAACCAATTTAATTACATAAAATATGTAACTTGAGTATTTAATCAGTTCTCTATAATGATGCATCTGTCCTTTGTTGATATTTTACAGCATTGACGGCAAGTCTTTCCACAATAGCTTCTAGAGATGTGCTCGGCTTGGGTGGCAGTTGCGGTGGTTGCAAAGGTCTCAGTTGGTATGACGGATTACTGATGGGTGTCGAATCCACCAATATAAATCTACGCCTTAATTTGCAAATTATGCAGTATAGGGAGTAGGGTCGATCCCTTATAGACTGGTTTACTGTAAATTGTTGCTCTTTTGACCAGATTTATGTCGGGGCAGCTGTCGTGCCCAAGAGATTCAGGGGGATAAAATTTGATAACCTGAAATTAACAGAAAAATAACGTCAAAAGTAAAAGTTGAAAACAGAATAATAAAAACCGTGAAATAAATATTAAGAAAAATTAATTAGAATAAGCTCAGCTTTAGGCGCGAATTTTCCTCGTCTTTGAACCGATCCTCGAAATTGGATGAACTCCTCTTTTCCAATAAGCTAGTTATAGCTACCAAGGACGCCTCGGACACCAACTCTTCCTTGTGTAAATTAGTTATGGAACGTCCAATAACTAACTCTTACCGATCGAACAACCACGAAACGTTCGTGATTTAGAACTCCGGCAGCTTTGCGTTCTAGAAGAGCCTAGCTCGAACCAATGCCCTCAACCGCGTGGGACATTTAAATCCGGTTACTACTTCCCTTGACGAAATCAAACAGCAATCTCCACTTGGCACACCAATGTGTTCACAGAAAATCGATTAGAAACGTTCTTTTCGGAATTCTAACTGTACGTCTAATCACACTAAATCAAACGACGTCTTTTTTGACTTAGTGTTGATCTGACTTTATGAGCTGACAAAATCATACTCTTAATCCAAAGAAGTAATAAGTACTGGAATTTTAGGAGTTAAATGGCTCGGGTTCGTAACTCACGGGTTTTGACGAGGCTAATTTCGGCCTAAAGCTGAAAATGGGTTTAGTTGGCTAAGGTTTGGGACATGTTGGTATTTGATAAATTAATTAAGGTAAATGGGTGAAAAGGTGGGTGATGTGATTGAGTATGGGGGTTGGAATATATTAAAGTGGGGTGGTTGACTATTTGGAAAAAAATTGAAAAATGAATTACAAATGGCTTGATTTGGTGATTAGCTACTGGAAATTAAAAATTGAAGGAAAGGAAACTAAAGAAACAACAATGCTACGTGAGAAAAGAGAGAATGTTTTGAAAGACAAGAACTTAATATTTTTTATTGATTCATAAATGAACAATACATGCTCTATTTATACTAGAGGATTTACTAAATTAGGAGCCAACTAGTCATAGGAAATTAAGAAAAAATATCCCATAATAAAATAAATCCCAAAATAATCTCCCCCACTAAGTCAACAAAATTTTCAGCTAATTAATATTGGAAAAATTCTACTTTGGCCCTCCGTTTTTGCTTATTTCTTTAATTTGGCCCAATTGTTTCCTTTTTTTCTATTTAGCCCCAAATTGCATTCCTGCACAAAATTCAATAAATATGGCAAAATTAGTTGTGCATTCTCATAAACTAACCAATTTAATTACATAAAATATGTAACTTTAGCATTTAATCAAAGGGATGGTACACTTATGGTTTGACCTATTTAGCTATTTAGTTCTTTACACATAAACTTTTCAATAACCTAAACTTCGTGGGTAAGAAATTTTTGGGAATTATGAGTTTGCTTGACTGCCTACTTTTTATCATATGTCAAATTTTTTAATGCAAAAAAAAAATACTTCTCTGATATGAATGTTAAGAGTGAAAAATTGGGGTTGTACATCGAGCTGAGTAACCGGAACGTAGTGCTTGGGTTGTCATTACATCTCGCGTAAAAAGGTTCGTGTGGCTGCCCAATTTCTTTGCACTCACTCCGCTAACAAGTTATCATGAGTAGGGTGAAATAACCCGCTTAGAGACGTTTGAATTGAGTAACCGAAACATGGTGCTTGGGTTGTCATCATGTCTCGCGTCAAAAAATTCGAAAATGCCCTAAGTACAATAATAAAATGAAAGGTAAGCCTATCAAGCTCTCATAAATTCTGAAATATATTTACTTACTTATTAGACTAGGTTATTTGAGATGTTACTGTGCTAGGATTAAATTGTTGAATTGTGCAATCATGGGGGTCAAGTCCTATTTTGGAGAAAATTTTTCCTTTTGCAGAAACATACAAAATGCTCGAGGACTAGCATAAGCTAAGTAGGGGGATTTGATTAAATGCTAAAGTTACATATTTTATGTAATTAAATTGGTTAGTTTATGAGAATGCACCACTAATTTTGCCATATTTATTGAATTTTGTGCAGGAATGCAATTTGGGGCTAAATAGAAGAAAAAGAAAACAATTGGGCCAAATTAAAGAAAGAAGCAAAGAAGGAGGGCCAAAGTAGAATTTTTCCAATATTAATTAGCTGAAAATTTTGTTGACTTAGTAGGGGAGATTATTTTGGTATTTATTTTATTATGGGATATTTTTCCTTAATTTCCTATGACTAGTTGGCTCCTAATTTAGTAAATCCTCTAGTATAAATAGAGCATGTATTGTTCATTTATGAATCAATCAAAAAATATTAAGCTCTTGTCTTTCAATACATTCTCTCTTTCTCACGTAGCATTGTTGTTTCTTTAGTTTCCTTTCCTTCAATTTTTTTTCCAGTAGCTAATCACCAAATCAAGCCATTTGCAATTCCTTTTTCAATTTTTCCAAATAGTCAACCACCCCACTTTAATATATTCCAACCCCCATACTCAATCATATCACCCACCTTTTCACCCATTTACCTTAATTAATTTATCAAATACCAACATGTCCCAAACCTTAGCCAACTAAACCCATTTTCAGCTTTAGGCCGAAATTAGCCTCGTCAAAACCGGTGAGTTACGAACCTGAGCCATTTAACTCCTAAAATTCCAGTACTTATTACTTCTTTGGATTAAGAGTATGATTTTGTCAGCTCATAAAGTCAGATCAACACTAAGTCAAAAAAGACGTCGTTTAATTTAGTGTGATTAAACGTACAGTTGGAATTCTGAAAAGAACGTTTCTAATCGGTTCTCTGTGAACACATTGGCGTGCCAAGTGGAGATTACTGTTTGGTTCCGTCAAGGGAAGTAGTAACCGGATTTAAATGTCCCACGCGGTTGAGGGCATTGGTTCGAGCTAGGCCCTTCTAGAACGCAAAGCTGTCGGAGTTCTAAATCCCGAACGTTTCGTGGTTGTTCGATCGATAAGAGTTAGTTATTGGACGTTCCATAACTAATTTACACAAGGAAGAGTTGGTGTCCGAGGCGTCCTTGGTAGCTATAACTAGCTTATTGGAAAAGAGGAGTTCATCCAATTTCGAGGATCGGTTCAAAGACGAGGAAAATTCGCGCCTAAAGCTGAGCTCATTCTAATTAATTTTTCTTAATATTTATTTCACGGTTTTTATTATTCTGTTTTCAACTTTTACTTTTAACGTTATTTTTCTATTAATTTCAGGTTATCAAATTTTATCCCCCCGAATCTCTTGGGCACGACAGCTGCCCCGACATAAATCTGGTCAAGAGAGCAACAATTTACAGTAAACTAGTCTATGAGGGATCGACCCTACTCCCTATACTGCATAATTTACAAATTAATGCGTAGATTTATATTGGTGGATTTGACACCCATCAGTAATCCATCATACCAACCGAGACCTTTGCAACCATCGCAACTGCCACCCAAGCCGAGCACATCTCTAGAAGCTATTGTGGAAAGACTTGACGTCAATGCTGTAAAATATCAACAAAGGACAGATGCATCAATATAGGGAATTGATTAAATACTCAAGTTACATATTTTATGTAATTAAATTGGTTAGTTTATGAGAATGCACCACTAATTTTGCCATATTTATTGAATTTTGTGCAGGAATGCAATTTGGGGCTAAATAGAAGAAAAAGGAAACAATTGGGCCAAATTAAAGAAAGAAGCAAAGAAGGAGGGCCAAAGTAGAATTTTTCCAATATTAATTAGCTGAAAATTTTGTTGACTTAGTGGGGGAGATTATTTTTGGATTTATTTTATTATGGGATATTTTTCCTTAATTTCCTATGACTAGTTGGCTCCTAATTTAGTAAATCCTCTAGTATAAATAGAGCATGTATTGTTCATTTATGAATCAATCAAAAAATATTAAGCTCTTGTCTTTCAATACATTCTCTCTTTTCTCATGTAGCATTGTTGTTTCTTTAGTTTCCTTTCCTTCAATTTTTTTTTCCAGTAGCTAATCATCAATTCAAGCCATTTGCAATTCCTTTTTCAATTTTCTTTTTTCCAAATAGTCAACCACCCCACTTTAATATATTCCAACCCCCATACTCAATCACATCACCCATTTTTTCACCCATTTACCTTAATTAATTTATCAAATACCAACATGTCCCAAACCTTAGCCAACTAAACACATTTTCAGCTTTAGGCCAAAATTAGCCTCGTCAAAACCCGTGAGTTACGAACCCGATCCATTTAACTCCTAAAAATTCCAGTACTTATTACTTCTCCGGATTAAGAGTATGATTTTGTCAGCTCATAAAGTCAGATCAACACTAAGTCAAAAAAGACGTCGTTTGATTTAGTGTGGTTAGACGTACAGTTGGAATTCCGAAAAGAACGTTTCTAATTGGTTTTCTGTAAACACATTGGCGTGCCAAGTGGAGATTGCTGTTTGGTTCCGTCAAGGGAAGTAGTAATCAGGTTTAAATGTCCCACGCGGTTAAGGGCATTGGTTCGAGCTAGGCTCTTCTAGAACGCAAAGCTGTCGGAGTTCTAAATTACAAACGTTTCGTGGTTGTTCGATCGGTAAGAGTTAGTTATTGGACGTTCCATAACTAATTTACACAAGGAAGAGTTGGTGTCCGAGGCGTCCTTGGTAGCTATAACTAGCTTATTGGAACAGAGGAGTACATCTAATTTCGAGGATCGGTTCAAAGACGAGGAAAATTCGTGTCTAAAGCTGAGCTCGTTCTAATTAATTTATCTTAATATTTATTTCACAGTTTTTATTATTCTGTTTTCAACTTTTACTTTTTACGTTATTTTTCTGTTTATTTCAGGTTTTCAAATTTTTACCCCCCCCCCGAACGTCTTGGGCACGACGGCTGCCCCGACATAAATCTGGTCAAGCGAGCGAAAATTTATAGCAAACCAGTCTCAGAGGGATCGACCCTACTCTCTATACTGCATAATTTGCAAACTAAGGCGTAGGTTTATATTGGTGGATTCGACACCCATCAATATTGTACATTTGCTCAGGGCGCCCTTCCTAGTGGACAAGAAATAGCTGTTAAAAGGCTATCAAGAAGTTCAGGGCAAAGTATTGAAGAATTTAAAAATGAAGCTCTATTAGTTGCCAAGCTTCAACATAGAAATCTAGTGCGACTATTGGGATTTTGCTTGGAAAGAGAAGAAAATATACTAATTTATGAATTTGTCCCTAACAAGAGCTTGGATTGCTTTCTTTTTGGTAAGAAAAATTTGGGATTTTGAATTTGATTTCGTAGATTACCAAGAGTGTGAACAAGAATGCTTATTTTTCTTCATTTAGATCCTGAGAAACAAGCACAATTGGATTGGTCTACACGATACAAGATCATAGGAGGAGTTGCTCGAGGAATTCTTTATCTACACGAAGATTCTCGACTTAAAATCATACACCGTGATCTTAAAGTGAGCAATATATTACTGGACAGTGACATGAACCCGAAAATTTCAGATTTCGGGATGGCGAGGATTTTTGGTGTGGATCAAACTCAAGGAACTACAAAAAGAGTAGTTGGTACCTAGTAAGTAAACGTAACATGTTATATAGCATTTCTTTGAAAGTTGTTAACTAGAAAGAAATATCATGGAGGTCTTTATAATAGGAGTTCAATTGCATTTTGTTAAAATTTAGTTTGAGTAAGTTAATCCTTATACATTAGGTCAAAAAGTAAATTAGTCATATTGTTAAAAATTTGTCCCTATACGTTGACATGAGTTACACGACACACAACAAATCATTATTTGGTTATTCTATCAATTATGTCAGCTTTTAACCGTAGAAATGAATGAAATTTTTAATAGAAGAGACCAATTTACTCTTTGATATTTTTACACCTAGTACAAGAGCGTCCATGATATTTGTACAGTTGTTGGCATCGTACTAACATTGATTGATCTACAGTGGCTACATGTCACCGGAATACGCAATGCATGGACAATTTTCCATGAAATCGGATGTTTTTAGTTTCGGTGTTTTGGTTTTGGAGATTGTAAATGGCAAAAGGAACAGTAATTTCTACCGAACGGATGCTGCCGATGACCTAATTAGCTACGTGAGTATATTCGTCTTTCGCCTTTGTTATTTCGATTATCTATTTATAATTACTCGATGAACGATTTGCAGGCTTGGAAACAATGGAAGAATGGGACACCATTGGAATTGTTGGACACTGTCTTGAAAGATAATTACTCGAGAAACGAAGTCATTCGATGCATTCAAATCGGGTTACTATGTGTTCAAGAAGATCCAGCTGAAAGGCCAATAATGGCTACCATTGCTATGATGCTCAACAGTTACTCTGTAACACTTCCAGTACCTAACGAACCTGCATTTTTTCGTAACTCAAGAACCGAGGGAAAGATGCCAAACGTGGGGTTTGAATTCGATCAATCGACCAGTCGATCAACGCCATGGTCGATCAATGGAGTATCGATTACTGAGTTAGATCCTCGATGATGCTGTGTTATTTGATGCAATCTTAAGCTAGATATAATCTATTTATCTGCCAATTTTTGGTCTAAATATAATAAATCTTTGTTTTAAAATTATACCCATTTTCTCTTTCGATATATATAAACTTTTTTTTATTTAATTTCTATACTTGAATTATCATTCCGTTATGTATGCAAGTTTTCAACATATATATGTGTATATATACGTATTCTGGTTGGCTTCGAACAACCATGTCATTCCGAAATCGAAAATTTTCGGATGCATTTCTTCATCTAACAGAATATTCGAAGTGTTTAGATCTCGATGAATAATTAAATATCGAGAATCTTCGTGAAGGTAAAGTATGCCTCGAGCTATTCGTGTTATGATTTTGTACCTTGCGTCCCAATCTATTCGTGAATGTTTGTTCGCATCTATGAATTCATGAAGTAATATGAACAAAAACAATTACAATTTGGTTGTGACTGAATTCTCAAGGACTGAAATGAAAATAAAGAAAATATTAGTACCAAATAGAAAATAGTCGAGGCTTGAGTTAGTTGCCATTAACTTCGTCACCTTGCCTAAATTTATTAAACAATCTCTTCACAACTTTTTTTTAAGTCTATCATCAAGCTTATCCTATAATGATAGAAAAACACGATATTTGATCAAATCCCGATATGATTTAAAATTCAAATTTCAACATTAAATCCATCTCATCTAGGCATGTAAAATCTCATCGTTATTTTTAACTAGATATTATTTTAGTCAATAAAGGGCTTATAAAATCTCTTTACGAATAGTTTGTCATGTGAAAATCTAACATTTATCTCCCAAGTTTAAATTGTTATAACAACAATGATGTCAATTGAGCTAATACTTATCAACAAATAGATCATTTTTCTGGTATTAAATTTTTCAAAAAATTATGATGATTTTATTATTAGAAAATGGTACAACTAGTGGTGTAGTGGACGTTTTTTTTAATTGCAATGTCAAATTATTGGTAGATATTGGAAAGTGTAATATTAAAGAAACTTCGTGTATAGGAAGACAATTTTGACCAATATATTATTGTATTGCTCTTAAATACCAGTTTAAGGGGAAGTCTCGTAAAGGTCCTTATATTAAGAGTCGGATTGTATTCTATTAGAAAATTTATTTATTTCTACTGTTAAAAATTGGTCAATGTATTTCAACATTAAGTACACGTGGCATGCTAGGTGTAAATATCTTGTTATTTTGTCAACTACGTCAGTTTTTAATAGTATAAATGGATGAGATTTTAACAGAAAAAACCAATTTGCTCATTTATTGAATAGAGGAAGAAAAATGCAATCTAACTCTTAGTAGAAAGACTTCCATAGTACTTTTACCAGAGCTTAAGCTATTAATTTAAAAAATGATGACGCTTCCATAAATTATTATATTGCTCTTAAACACAAGCTTAAAATTGTTATATCGGAAAAAAAAATTATACTCCTAAACACGAGTGTAAATTATTCCTTCGAAGATATGATACTTCTTTAAAAAAAATAATAATGTCTTTAAAAAGAAAAGTAAAGGTCTTAAGCATGAAATTAAATTATTTATTCAAAAAATTGATGCTTTCTAAGACAACTTGGTTCATTGATTCTTGATGACATAAATTAGCAATTTTTGTCGATCGAGTCTTAACTTGATTGATATGGCTATTATTGTTAATGTAGGAAGACGTGAATTCAAATGCATTGAAGCGCATTATTCTCATATTTATAAATTGAGAAGGGATTTTAAATAGTCGAGTGAATTCTAGCCTAAAACAAAATTTGACCTCATTTTGTATAAGAACCAAGTCTTTAACCAACCAAATTTCGATATAGAGATTATTTTTTTTTATAAAAAGAATTATATTATAGTACCACTAGGCCATATTCTACACGTGTTGTCGGACACAGTCTCATTAAAATAAGGCAACTTTCCCTCACTTCCATTCAACCAAACCGAGTTTCAAACCTTGTGTTCTGTTATCGCATGGCAGAGCCATCACGGTCATGAAATTTTTTATAACCCCCTGTATTCACCAAAATCATCACCCTTACCTGAGAACAATGTATCTAAACAACCTGGTTTTTGCTTTCTTCCTTGTAATAATCTTAGTTATTTCTCTCACAAATGCCCAAACCTGTTTAGAAACTGGTAATAACTTCACAACCAACAGTCCCTTTGCTCGAAACCGTAACCTAATCCTTACTTCTCTCCCAACAAACGTGTCTAAAGATGGTGGTTTCTTCAATACTTCCATTGGTGAAGAAGGACCCAACAGAGTTTATGCTCAAGCACTATGTAGAGGTGATTTGTCTGGAGAAGATTGTTCCGTTTATGTCAATTTTACAGCTCATCAATTACTATCAAGTTGTAAAAACCAAACAGAAGCATTCTCATGGGATGGTGATATACCATGTCTTGTTCGATATTCAGACAAGTCTTTATTTGGTGTTATAGCATTGGAACCTATACAAGAAGGGATTAACCCTAATGCTATTACAGATGTTGCATCGAATTTAACGTTGTTTTTTGAGCTTTGGGGTGAATTAATGGAAGCTGTGGCCAAAAAAGCTTCAATGGGATCTTCAAAGCTTAAATATGCAACTGGTGTGGCTGAGGAAATTCAAGCATTAATGCAATGTACACCGGATTTGTCCGAAAGTAATTGCTTAACTTGTTTAAGGACATTGATTCGTCGGTATACCGCGTGTTGTCGTACTTATCAAGGCGGTTACGTCGAAACGCCGAGTTGCCGTATGCGGTGGGATTTGTATACGTTCTTTTCGCCTACTGCCGATACCGTACGATTATCGCTTTCATCTCCGCCTCCTGATTCGATCGACAATCCATTAATAACAACAAAAGGTTAAGTATCAGGGTAAACTACTCCTTTTTTTGTCACCTAAGTATTCGATTTCGTCTTCTTATTGGCCACCCTAATGGCGGTAGCTTTTAAAACTAACATAATAGCAACTTTAACATTAAACCATTATAAATTATGTCAATTTAGTCTTGATTCTAAAAAAAAAAATTAACTCTCAACATTTACACATTGTGTAATTTAGTCTGGTAGTTTTGTTTTTCTGTGACATCGAGGTTTAAATTCAAAAGAATTGAAAAAAATGAAAATTATAATCTTGGATTTTTAGGTGTTTCAATTTTGAGGGTTACATTTTTCTTAGAATCAAGACTAAATTGCCATAATTTATAAATATTAAAAGTTAAAGTTGCTAGTATGTCAATTTTAAAAGTTGTTATAGTTAGTCAACTGGTAGCTAGTGACCAAAAAAGACACAAGTGAATAGTTGAGTGACTATTTGAGTAGAGGTGATCATGGGCCGGGCCGGGTCCAAAAAAAATTCGGCCCTCATCCTAGGCCTGGGCTCGACCTGCCCGAAATATGGGCCTAAAATTTTGTCCATGCCCGGCCCAGGAAAAAATTTCTAAGACCGAGCTCGGCCCGGCCTGGCCCCTTTTCTTAATAAACACCAAAAATTTATTTTAAAAATAAAAAACAAAAAAAGTATTTTAAAAATATTTTTAAATTAAAAATTAAAAAATAAATATTTATTATATATTCGGGCCGGGCCCGGGGCAAAAAGTGGTGCCCGAGGCCCGACCCGTTTTCTAAACGGGCCTCATTTTTTTCCTAAACCCATATTTCGGGCCTATATTTTTACCCGAACCCTCCCATATTTTGGGCTGTCCGGCCCGGCCCATGATCACCTCTATATTTGAGTGACCAAAAAAGAAATATATTAATAATTAGGTGACTACTAATGTAATTTACCCTTGGTGAAATTTGAAAATCACTTCCATATACCTTATTGCATTTTGCAATGTTACCCAACAGTTTTCTTGTTTGTGCAGACAATAAGGAAAGCATTTCATCAAAAACTATTGCAGTCATCGTCGTGCCGGTCATCGTTTTAGTAGCAATAGTTGCCGCCGTTTTCGTACTTCGACGAAAAACGAAATCGTCAAAACAAGACATGAACAGTAAGTCATTGTCATGTAAGATGAACTGAAATTTTATGTTCAAAGTGGTTAATATTCATGTGTCAATAATGCAGACAAGGATAATGGTTTGGAATTGGAGTCACTTCTATTTCAATTGAAATCTGTAATAAAGGCAACAAACAATTTCTCCCATGATAACATGCTTGGACAAGGTGGATTTGGTGCTGTTCATAAGGTATTTATATTTATATATGTTGGGATTCGATAAAAGTATCGTGGAGGTTTTTGTATTAGGAGTTAGATTGTATTTTGTCATTTTTACTCAAAAAAATGGATAAATCAGTCCCTGTGCACTAGATCGAAGAGCAAATTGGTCATTCCTATTAAAAATTTCATCAATTTGTACTGTTAAAAACTGATGTGGCTGATAAAATAACCAGAAAGTGACATATGGTGTGCCGCGTGTATCTCATGCTAATGTACAAAGATTAATTTGCCCATTTTTTTAGTGGTGGGGCAAATATAATTCGACTCCTAATGCAAAGGCCTCGATGGTATTTATATCGTTGGGATTCGAATATTGAACAATATCGAGATTTAATCGAATATCGTGTTTTTTATTATTATTACAGGGTAGGTTTGATGACGGACAAGAGATAGCTGTGAAGAGATTATTTAATGAATCTGGAAAAGGTGATGACGAATTCAAGAACGAAGTCATGTTAATGGCAAGGCTTCAACATAGGAATTTGGTTAGGCTTAAAGGGTTTTGCTTGGAAAGAAAAGAAAGGCTTCTTATATTTGAGTTTGTGCCTAATTCAAGCCTCGACCATTTTTTATTTGGTACTAATATTTTCTTTATTTTCATTTCAGTCCTTGCAAATTTAGTCACAGCCAATTTGTAATATTTTTTTGTTCATATTATTTCATCGATTCATAGATCCGAACAAACGGCTACTGATAGATTGGGACACAAGGTACAAAATCATAACAGGAATAGCTCGAGGATTACTTTACCTTCACGAAGATTCTCGGTATCGAATTATTCACCGTGATCTAAAGGCTTCGAACATTCTGTTAGACGAAGAAATGAATCCCAAAATTTCCGATTTCGGAATGGCAAGGTTGTTCAAAGCCGACCAGACTAGAGATAATACAAGAAGGGTTGCAGGAACATTGAAAGTTTCAATTTGCCCTTCCTTGATAGCCAAGTAATCGAAATTCATTTACTTGTTTATTGTGTATAGTGGATACATGGCTCCGGAATACGTAAAGCGTGGGAAGCTTTCACTTAAATCTGATGTTTACAGCTTTGGTGTGTTGATTTTGGAAATCATTAGTGGTGACAAAATCAGCCATTTCCATAACAACGGGCGGATCTTCTTACATATGTAAGTTAAAAAAACACTAATGTTTTATGGGGCGGATGTCGTTTTTCACGATTCGTATCAACTTACAAAACATTGTCGTTTTCGATCTATCGAAAATTCGCAGGCCTGGAGAAATTGGAGAGAAGGAACGAGTTTAAATCTGGTAGATGAGTATTTGAGGGGCAATCGTGGGTCAAGAAGCGAAATGACGAGATGCATTCATATAGGGTTGCTATGTGTTCAAGCAAATGATGAAAATAGACCGTCCATGAACTCGGTCCTTCTTATGCTTAGCGATACTTCTATATCAATGTTGATGCCATCGACACCGGCTTTTATGAACCTCAATAGTGCCACTATTGTGCAATCTGAGACATCGGCTTCAGCATCGTCAAATTATAATAATTCAGATCGATTCACTAGAAATGAGGTTACAGTCTCTACGTTAGTTCCTAGATGAGACACAAACATGGAGGAGAACGAGTATATATCCATTTTATCAAGGTTCTATCGGTTGTTAGGATTTCTCTTTACTTCCATTTATCGACAAAGGTGCCTAATTCAAATAATGAAGGACTATTTTCATCTTCATTTCATCTGTATACTTGATGAAGATTAAGAGTTTAATCCTTCTAATTTAGTCTAAGACTTTGATTCTCGTACTTATGAAAACTAACAAGTTAGTCCGACTGGATAACACTGTTAAATCTTTTTGTCATCGTTAACAACATTAGAAGCTCATCAATTCATATGCAACAAATTAGCAAAAAAGCAGTAATTCAAGTTCATATGTTTTCTAACAACTTAATCCTCCTCGATTTCCGTAAAATATACTGACTAAATTATGATGAAATAGTTAAAAACTAATCGAACTTGAAAGAAGGCAAACAAGTAACTCCGACCTAATGCCAAACACAAAAAATTCAATAAATAAATCTAAAATAATCTAAACCCGAAATAATTTGTATATAGAAAAATTCGAACTAAAAATAATTTAAACCCGAATTAATTTAATTTAGATTGATTTAACTTGAAATCGATACAACCCAATAGTTTGATTTGGGCCGAAATTCCTTTCAATTTGGTACCTAATTATAAGCGAGTTGTCCATACCCCTGGCGCCAATCCATAAACGACGTCGTTGCATCGTGTTAGTACTCATCATCAACCCTTTTACTTTTTCTATGAGAAAGAAAAAGTCTAAAAGACTTCATATTTTTACTTCCCCTCTCTACAATAAATCTACCCAAAGAAATCGAAAAATAAAGAGAAAAAATCCCAAGAAAAAGAAAGATCAAAGACCTTTGATTTTGATTTTGATTTGTTTTATTTTTTTACGATATGTTGGAGAAGATCGGATTGCCTGCAAAGCCTTCATTGAGAGGGAATAATTGGGTAGTTGATGCTTCTCATTGCCAAGGATGTTCTTCTCAGTTCACTTTCATCAATCGCAAGGTTTTTGCTTTTGACCCTTTGATTTTTTAAGGGATTCTTGTCTTTTGTAATCTCTATTTCAATACCCATATCTCAAATTTCTTTTTTTTTTACTCTCCAAATTTGTGGGTTCTTTTGATTTTAGTTGAAATTTTAGTATTTTAGATTACTCGTGGAATTTTTTGATATAAATATGGAATGATTGTATTGGAATTTGAGATTCTTTTTTGGTTTAACTTATTGATGCTCCTTGATAGATAAAATTCATAGTCGAATCCTTTTTTCTTTTTGGTGATAATTGTTCTACTTGAAATTTGTTGAGGGGATTTTGACCTCTCGGGGAGAAGTTGGTGTACTGTCGTCCATTGAGGGTTGACGAACTCCTCAGGAGGTTGGATACTGGGCTTGGAGTGTCTATGTTTGGTTTTATCTCGGGTCTTGTCTCCTGAATTTGTCGAGAGGCCAAGCTGGTTTACAGAGTCACTTTACAGAGAGCCTAAGGCACTCTGGCACTATGAACCCGTCACCATATCAGGCTTTTGGTAGAGTTATTTTGTGAACTAGCTCAGGCTCTCGGCAGAGTTGGGAGATGAAAGCTAGAAATAAAACTGAACATGGGCACCTCGGACCCAATATCGAACCTGTTGAGGAGTCAGACACTTTGCAGACTTCTCCCTGAGAGGTCAAAATCCCGTCAATAAAATTTTAGTATTTTACATTGCTTCAGGAATTTGTCTGATAATTATTGCATGATCCTTTTTTTTCTCTTATTGCTAATAATTGTTTTAATTACTAATGTTTCTTTATCAACTCTGGATAAACCAGCATCACTGCCGACGTTGTGGGGGCCTATTTTGCGGTTCCTGTACTCAGAAGAGAATGGTTTTGCGTGGACAGGGTGATTCGCCCGTTCGTATCTGCGAACCTTGTAAAACGCTAGAAGAGGCCGCACGATTTGAGCTGCGCCATGGACACAAAAGTAGAGCTGGGAGAGGTATCATTTTCTTAACTGTGTACTGCATTTAATCAATGATAGGTTTGGTGTTAGAAACTGGTGTTTCGGGTTTATTGAGTTTTTCTCCTCCCTGTAAAACTAAATTACGAGCATGTTGATTTTAGATTTGCCGATTTAAGTTTGTATGAGGGGCACTTGTTTATTTGCTCATCCGAAGGATTACCATCGATATATTAAATGATTTAGCTGGCTCATGCAGGTAGTTCAAAACCGGCTGCTAAAAACGAGGATGACATTTTGAACCAGATTCTTGGTGCCGACGTAAAGGAATCCTCTTCATTAAGAGTAACTTCCAACAATGATATGACTCCTAGTGTTGCTCGGGCAAATAGCAGTTCATCGTCTTCCAATGTTCATGACAGGGGAGGAGAAATACATCGAAGTCAGTCTGTTGATCAGCGTATGCAGAATGATATGGCATCTTCGAGTCCCGAGGAACTGCGCCAGCAAGCAGTGGAGGAAAAAAGAAAGTATAAGATTCTAAAAGGAGAAGGGAAACCCGAGGAAGCTCTGAAAGCCTTTAAAAGAGGAAAAGAGCTAGAGAGGCAAGCTGAGTCTTTGGAGATATATATAAGAAAAAACCGTAAAAAAAGTTTGTCATCTAGCAATATGTCCGAGACCCAGAACAAAGATGCCGTCAGCAGAAAAAATAAGGCCTCTACTCAAGTGGGTAAGGATGACCTGGCAGCTGAACTCAGGGAACTCGGGTGGTCTGATATGGATCCTCGTAATGAGGGTAAAGGATCCGCAGCTATGAGTTTGGAAGGTGAACTCTCCTCACTTCTCGGAGAAATGCCGAAGAAAAGTGGCAA
Organism: Gossypium hirsutum; assembly: GCF_007990345.1. Lineage (NCBI taxonomy): Eukaryota > Viridiplantae > Streptophyta > Magnoliopsida > Malvales > Malvaceae > Gossypium > Gossypium hirsutum. The sequence continues at coordinate 66,135,934 of NC_053442.1, read as the reverse complement.
ACATGGCACAGACAAGACCGAGGTTGTTGCCATTAAGAAAAAGGCTCTCATGTTGAAGCGTGAGGGGAAGCTTGCAGAAGCAAAAGAAGAACTAAAGAGAGCTAAAGTCTTGGAGAAGCAACTCGAGGAACAAGAACTATTGGCCGGAGCTGATGATTCGGATGATGAGCTATCTGCTATAATTAATAGCATGGGTAATGATAAACAAGATGATATGTTAGTTCAGTACGAGCATACAGAAGGCTTTGACTTTGGTCAACTTTTGGGAACCGGTGATGATATCGGCATTGATGATAATTTTGAAGTAACTGATAACGATATGGATGATCCAGAAATAGCTGCTGCTTTGAAATCACTAGGTTGGGCCGAGGATTCTAATCCAAGTGAAGACATTATGCCTCGGTCTACTCTTGTTAACAGGGAGGCACTGTTAAATGAAATTCTTTCGTTAAAAAGAGAGGCCCTTAGTCAGAAGCGAGCTGGTAATGTTGCGGACGCAATGGTGCAGTTAAAGAAGGCAAAGTTACTTGAGAAGGACCTTGAAAGCTACGATTCTCAGGCTGGGAATTTTACAGTTCATCAAAATGGTCCAACTCCTCAATCTGCTGATATATCAAAGAAGTCAGTTAAGTTGGGTGATGACAATGATCTAAAACCTCCACGAAAGAGTAGATTGGCTGTTCAGAAAGAGCTTTTGGGTTTGAAGAAGAAGGCCCTCGCTTTGAGAAGGGAAGGACGACTCGATGAAGCGGAGGAAGAATTGAAGAAAGGCAAGATTCTCGAGCAGCAACTTGAAGAAATGGACAACACTTCCAACACAAAGGCTGCGCAGGTAACTTTGAAAGACGAGCACCATAGTTTGTCAGAAACTCTTCCAGTTGAAGGAGATGTTACAGATCAAGACCTGCATGATCCGACATATCTTTCGATCTTAAAGAACTTAGGTTGGAATGAAAATGATGATGAGCTTTCGAACTCTTTCCCAAAACATTCTAAACAAAAGGATTCTGAAAAAGTTATTCAATCTTCTTCGACTCAATCTCCTCCAAAGATCCCAGTTAAGGCATCGAGAAGAACTAAAGCTGAAATACAGAGGGAGTTATTAGGCTTAAAAAGGAAAGCTCTTTCGCTTAGGCGCCAAGGAAATACTGACGAGGCAGAGGAAGTGCTGGAAACAGCTAAAGCATTAGAGGCTGAGATTGCAGAAATGGAAGCACCACAGAAAGTGGTCGAACCAAAGTGGCCGAATGAAAAAGGTGTTGTGGAAGAAGCAGATGAAAATGTTACGGAGAATGATATGACTGATCCAGCTATGCTCTCGATGCTAAAGAATTTGGGTTGGAAAGGGGACGAAGTTGAACCGGTAACTAAGCACGAAAAGCATTCCTCTGAGTCCTTGCATTCTGGCTGTCCATCTGTTATTCAACCCTCTTCGGGTATGTCTGCTTCGCCACCAAGAAGTAAAAGGGAAATTGAAAGAGAACTTCTAAACTTGAAAAGAAAGGCTCTCACCCTTAGACGGAATGGACAAGCCGAAGAGGCTGAGGACTTGTTGGAAAAGGCGAAGTTACTGGAATCTGAACTGACCGAATTGGAAGCTCCAAAAGAAGAGCTTGTTTCTGATTTGTCCAAGGACAGTAAACCTACAAATGCCGAATCATTTGCCAACCATGAGAAGCAAGGGCTTTCGAAAAATGAAGTGAAAGGTGATTTTGTATCCCACGTATCTTCTCTTGCTAAAACTGATGCTCCATCGTCTTCCCTAGATCTTAGAACCAACGATGAAGATACCGATGCAAAAGGTAGGGTAGTGAATAGAGAGCAGAAAACACATGCGATCGATGCAAGTCTGGGTGAGGGATTTGCTTCTGAGAACAACCAAGATTCACTTAGGCAAGCCGTTTTGTCTCATAAGAAGAAAGCACTTGCTTTGAAGAGAGACGGAAAATTAGCAGAAGCTCGAGAAGAACTTCGGCTAGCAAAACTGTTGGAGAAGAGCCTGACAGAAGACGGCACTCCACCAAAAGCCGACACAAATGATGGCTCAATATCTGCATCCTCTTTCCCTTCTGATGCAACAAAAGAGAAGGCTGCATCAACTTTGGCTCCAAAACCACTGTCTGGACGTGATCGCTTCAAGCTGCAACAAGAATCCCTTAGTCATAAGCGCCAAGCTTTGAAACTCCGAAGAGAAGGTAAGCTTCAAGAAGCAGAAGCTGAGTTTGAAATAGCCAAGTCTCTTGAGGCACAGTTGGAAGAATCATCTGGTCAGGATTCAACAAACACAGGGGGAGGAAAAGCAGACGATGTAGCTGTTGAGGATCTTCTCGATCCTCAACTTTTATCTGCCCTGAAAGCTATTGGATTAGATAGTTCTAGTACGATCGAACATAGCCCTCAAAGACCAGAACCTGTAAAACACCACATCGCAAAAACTGACAATGTCAACCAAGAGAGAATCCTGTTGGAAGAGCGGATCAAAGCTGAAAAGGTCAAGGCAGTCAACTTAAAAAGGTCAGGGAAACAAACTGAGGCTTTAGATGCACTTAGAAAGGCCAAAATGCTAGAGAAAAAGCTAAATTCCTTGTCTTAATAAAATACTAAAATCATATAAATTTCCATTTTCAGCTAGGAAAATGATTTGAGGTACATAATATTTGTGGCTACCATGTGAAAAATGATTTATTTCCATCTTAAGCATAAGTATACTAAATTTTGTATCATCGATTCTTAGGTGGAAAATGCTCTTCATTTCATACCATTTGGCATTTGCAATAAAAGATTGAACATGATGATTTATAAATGGATCTCTTCTTGTTTATGTTTCTGTTAAGTTAAATTTGACATCAGGGTTTATTGTAGTTGCGGGAAAATAAAATTTACCACGAAGATCTTTATATTAAGAGTTAGAATACTTCAACAATCAGTTACCTTTAAACCAATAAACTGAATCAATCTCTGGGGTCCTGCCTTTAAAGGAGGCAGCAATAAGTAAAGATGGTATCTCCCATCTCATTGGAAAGCTCTTCGGAATTTCGTCACCTTTTTTATCCGTTCTTTTAATTATTTATTTACATATTGGTTTGCTTGTTGGGATTGTGTCACAATCAAATAAACAGCAAATGAAGAAATTATAGGAAAAAAAGAAAAGAAAAACAGGGGTTGTTGAAGCTCCAAATACACACTTTATTTTCAATATAAATTCAAAGCATTAAAAAATATTATCAGAAAAGTTAAAGAAGCATAAACTTTGATCCTTGCAGTAGACATTTCACTAACGATGTGATGTTATGGCCTTCTTTATTAATACAAATTTACTTTTTAGTTTTTACCTTTGACACGCATGCTATGGTTAGCTTCAACATAACTCTGCCAACATATATAATAATATTATATTCTCCGACCAGACCAAACAATGTCTTTAAAAACATCCATGACGTGTGGATATGAAAATTTGTGTCCGTCACATTAAGCTTTTTTTTGCTTCACAAATACTTCATCTTTCTGTTGGCTGCTGAGCACTTCCCCCATTCAAACCGAAATTTAGATTGCATTTTGCACTCTAAATTACTTTTTATTTGCTGAAAATTTCATCTATTTAACTTTTAACCAGAGAATAATACTTGACATGCCATATATATCTCATGCTTACGTATAAGAATCAATTTTTAATCGTAGAAATGGATAAATTTTTTAACAAGAACAGAGAAATTAAAATGCAATCTAACTCTAACTCTAAATTCAGGGGCTTCTAGGGTACTTTTACTTAGAGCTAGGCCCTTATAAACAACTATGAGCTTGCCAACTTAAACCTAAAACTAGACCCCAACCCTAAACTTGAAACTAAATCATTGGACTACGACCTTTGCACAAAAAAAAAGGACTTAGACATAGGCCCCTTATAAAACAAGGATGAACTTTTACTATTGATGCACTGCTGGTCTATATAACAATCAATCATTGCAAAGAAACCACCTACACTACTGCAAATGTAAGCCACCTACACTACTCCAAACCAAAAGATTAAAAGGGCGAAATCTTGCTCGATTCAAGGTTTTCAAAAGCACTAAATGATTTTTCAAGTTTCTGTATCTACATAAGCAGCAATTTATATGAAGCTTTAGCCAACAAAATGTCAGTCAACTATATAATAAGCTATATTAAGAGAATCTCTAGTAACCAGAGATAAAACTTCAACAGGACATACCTTTTTCCGAAGTTTTCAACCTTGACGTGCCTAGCCAAGCTAGAGAGTGCATGATCCATCGTAAAATCATCAAATACGAGGTTAACAACAATTGTTCATTCACTCAACATAAGCACATCAAATCTATTCTATTTTATACTCAAAGAAGAATATGAACATCGGCCTTTTTTTCTTCATACACCAACAAGAAAGCCTCAAGGTATAACTTTGGAATCGTTCGAGACAAAGTACCAGTCCAAATGTCGAATTCAACACAAAAACAAGAAACAATCAACCAGTTATGCCAGCATATTTATTTGTCAACAATGAAAGCATATAAACCGTATTCAAGTAAGCAATTACAGCATCTGCAAATGAATGTAACAGATATGCAACATCACCAAAATTCAATGCTTTAGGACATTTACAACATCACAAAAAAATCAATGTACCGGCAAATCCAGGGGCGATATTAGCAGTGTATTTATAAAGAAAGCAAGTGGGAAATACTGTATTCCACTACACCATACTCGTAATAAACACAAAAGCAACTAAATAAGACAAAATTTCTACGCAAATCGATCGAACAAAACGGAAAAACAATCACAATTGTAACCGAAATGAATCTAATTATTCAATCCCTAAGTCCATAAAAGATCAAAAGTTTCCAAATAGACAAGAGATCAAAAACTTAAATAAACATGCAACTATGATTCAAGTCAACTAAATATTGATTTTTTGTTTTTCACTACAACATCCAAAAACCAAGGAAGAACAACAATCCTTCCTATTCCATCATGTTCCACTTTTATTCAAATATACAAAGATACAAAAATCTAATCTTTTTTCCACCTTTTTGTACAAGAAAGCTAAACAAAAACAACTCACCTCCATTTCCATTTCCACCATTGATGCATTGATTCATCCAATAGCATGGTTTCCACTCAAAGTTTGAACCAAATTCGAAAGATATCGTTTAATCTTCTCATTTTCTTCTTCCACTAACCCCATACAAATCCCTAAAACCCCTTGTTTTCTTGCTTCAAAACAAAAAATTTCACTATAATTACACAAACAATTCAAAGTAAATAACCCATATTGAACCCTCTTGAACTCCCATTCTTTAAAACCTTAACCAAAACCTTAACACACCCGTTAACTTTCATCATTTCTTCTCTTCCTTCTTTGCATTTAACCAATAATCCCAACACTTCAATAGCCCGTTCCAACCCTAAATCCAATAAATTTATCAATATAGGCACAGCACCACAATCGATAGCTCTTCTTCTATTATCAGTAAATGAACAAATTGCATATAAAGCTGTTGCTGCCTCTTTCTTTTCCCTTCCTTTACCTGCAATTAAAAGCCGAACCAATGCCGGAATCGCATCTGGGTATGCTCCGATCGTCGCTTTATTCACTTCAACAACGGCTAAACTAGTTATAATCGTTGCAGCTATGGCTCTACAATCGGGTGAACCGATACGTAATATTTTAACGACCCGGTTTACCGCACCTTCTGCAACTAAACCCACTTTGTTATCATCATCTAGACTAAGATTAAGGAGCAAAGAAAGTGCCTTTTCTTGTAAAACCGGATCCTCCGAGTCAACAAACTTAAGAACAGCGGGTACAGCCCCAGACTCAGTGAGTTTACGGCGAAGCGACGAGTCACGCTTAGTGAGTCCGGCAAGATGAGTGAGCGAGTCAAGCTTGGTTCCAATAGGAGACGAAGGGGACGTCAAAGCAGAAACAAGGGTTTGTGGCTGAGAACAAGGTTGTGATTTCGAGGGGGAGACAAGGGTATAATTGGAAATCAAGGAACGAAGAGCATGGTTAGGGATAAGACACGGGTGTTCAGGTAAGGGAAGCTTGGTAATCGGACAAGTACGGTGACCGGAATCTAACCACCGTTGGATTGAAACCCGGTCGAAAGTATGACCCGATGAAAGAATAACGGGGTCAGACATTATTTCGAGAGATATTGGGCATTTAAAATCGTCCGGAAACTGAGTCGACATCGCGTTACCAACTCGGACAAAATGACTCAGCCCTTGTTCTAATCTCTCAAAGAGCTTTTAAAGAAGGGTTTTTATGAGGTTTTTGGAAACTGTGATGAGAGATTATGATTTTCTTTTTCATTTCAATTCACACAGACAAAAATTAAATAAAAAAAACAGACACCCAAAGGGCTTAGCTTGTGAAGGTTGGTTTTGGGTTGTGAAATGTCTACAATGCCCCTCTTATTAGCTTGAATTTTCGGATTAAGGACTTTGGGATAATTAAAGGGTATTAAGGACAATTTCATTAAAGAAGTTTTATTGATATATATAAAAGGTAGTTATAGCTTGTGAAATGACTACAACGCCGTTTAACTGAAAATACGCTGACGTGGCATTAAACTATTAAAAATAAAAATATCACAGTATTTATGAAATATAAGTATTTTTTATTTAACTTATAATTAATTTTAATTTTATAATACAAAAATAAATATTTTATATTTAAAATAGTGAGTTTATTGATTTTTTATTTACTAGAAAAAATATTTATAAATTAAAACAAGGCTTTGGATTTCATTAAATAATATTCTAAAGTCATTTTATCAAAATAAATTCAAAAAATAATATTCGATCGAATTAACCTCACCTTTAACCTACAATAATACGTATCATAAAAAATGGTATGAATGGCCAAATCATATTAGGGAAACTGTCTGAGTTGATCCATTGTCACGAAAGATAATGTCGAGAAGAACTCAAACATTGCGAACATATTTATATTCTAAATCCTTTATTTCTACACGCATACGCATGTGATAGAATTTTTAGTATATATAATTAATTTTTAAATTCGACTTAGTTGGATAATTTAATTTCATTCCAAACAATGATGTTGTTGAGAAACTAATTTCCATGGTTAATAAGAATATACTTTGTGTTTCCTTTTTCTCTCATAATTTTCACTTAAAACTTTCAATAATTTTTTTTGGAAAATTAAATTTTAAATATTCTATTTTAATGATATCAAGAATTTATTTAAAAATATCTTTTTATAAATTATCAATCAATACTCATGTGTTTCCAATTTTTACTTAATATATTGAACAGCTTTTTTTTCCTAAAATGGGAAAATTTCTCTTTAAACCCTTTAAAAGTTGTAAAATTATGAAATCACACTTTAGTCTTTCGAAAATGATGAAATTATAATTTAATCCTTAAAAACAATGATAAAAATTGCATTTTAAATTTTGTAGAAATTTATAATTTAATTTTGACCCCAAGAAAAATTTTCTAACTTTGCCCCCTTTATTTTAATATGATTATAATACATAAAAATATAAATACGATATACATACAAAAAAAATTAGATTCTTTTTATATACTTTGTCTAAACTACCCCTAATATCCTAATACCTAAAACGGAAGATATTATGTGCTTAAGTGTATACATATGGTAAAACTACCATGGAAGCTCTTGTACTAGGAATAAATTATATTTTGCCTCTTTTACTCAAAAAATGGACAAATCACTCCATGTACGTTAGATCAAGCAGTAAATTAGTCATTTCTGTTAAAAATTTCATTTAATTCTACTGTTAAAAAACGGCGTAGTTGACGTAATAAATAAATAATTGCACGCTACACGCCATGTGCACCTCATATTGATGTACAGTGACCAATTTTTAATAGTAAAAATTGATGAAATTTTTAACAAATGGACCAATTTACTATTTGATATAACATATAGGGACTAATTTGTCAATTTTTTGAGTAGAGTGGAAAAATTACAATTTGATTCCTAATACAAAAACCTCTATAATACTTTTATCTATTCGAACCAATATCCTTCAAATTATTACAACAACAACAATGTCAACCGAATTAAAACCCGATCCACAAAATGATCGGATTTAACATTTGCTGAGTTGGCACCAATTAGATTGAGAGTTTATTGGCGAAATATAAGGGGAAAGGAACTCTAGATTTTTGAGGGGCTTTAAAAAGTCATCATTCTCTCAACTTTTTCATTAATGACCATTAAAGCCTTATTTCCAGCATTAACGCATTGAGAGGGGTAAACTCGGTAACGCGTTTACCAATACGTAACGAAACGGACGGAACGGGAACGGAAGACAATAAATTGATTAGCATTGAAAAGGACACAACCAAAAGAAAAATGCTGTGGTGACCGAACAACGGCTCCCACGAGCCTCCGTTATTGGCTTGAAATTACTATTTCGTCCTTGAAATTAGTGGCACCCGTTTAAAGTCAACTCTTCTCAAAGTCCAAATTTGTGTGCCAAAGCATATTAGGATGACACGTGGATTTATATATTCTTTTATTTAATTTTCCACCTTGAAATTCCTCGTTTGTTTTTTCAAAATAAATTATTAATATTATGGTTTGATCCTTTTGTTAAGTCCTAACGTGATTGATAGAACAACCGGACAGTGCTATATATATCTCATACTGACCTCTCAAAAATAGAAAATTGACAATTCAGTCACCTTCATAAATATTGAAATTATAAATTAATATAAGGTAGAATTATAATTTGACATCTAACTTTAAAAATTTTAATAACCGGCAATTATATTTTAAACCTCTCAAAAAATTATAATTCAATTTCACCCCTTTAAGAAAATTTCTAAATTCACCTATGATTTTAATTTTTGAGTTCTTATTAACCATCTTTAAGGATAGAATGAAGAGTCGTCTAGTAGGGTAACTAGAGCTGAAGGTAAGAGGAGACGAAGAGTTTAAGTATGGGAGAGAGGCAGAATTAAAATGAGATCGCTCGACTCTAGCTCCAAACTTTGAGTCTTACATACTCTTAGTCCCTTGTCTAGAAATGCCATGTGTTAGACTACTATTGATGGGTTAGATGCAAATAATAAAGCGATTTCCCACAAAAGTTTTCACTCGTACTACTCCTGAGATTTACTACCTGAACTGATTTGACGATGTGTAACAAATATCATATTTAAAATATACAAATTTGTTATTCGAGATTTGTATTTCTTTTATGAAAAGGACATTTTGGCATGGAAAGTGTGGGGAAAGGCAGAGCACACACTTGTCCAAACGTTGGAGGGGGAGGGTCATGAACATTGATAATAATAGGCACAAACCACCTTAATTGAATTTTTTTTTTCTAATTTAAATTCGATAAAAAAATATTTTTATCGAATATTTGAACTTTGGGTCATCCTAATGTTTCTCTGGAAAAATTTTGGACCACGATAAATAATGACCCAAAAGATGAGTTTTGATTGAGTTAAAGTATCTAGAAGGTCTATACAAGCTTGACTACATATACAATTCTACTATAATTTTAATAATTGGAAGCTCGTATCTTCATACTCGTAAAAGGTGGAAAGCAAGCAGATTTACCTTCCGGCTATCGTTGTAATCGTGACATCATTTGAAGATACAATTTCTTGACCATTAGGAATAGGTTGCTCATCAATGGATCTTCTAAATGAACGATAAGTGGGTTGTCTTGCCTTGGGAAGTGTAGGAGCTTCGCTCTCAAGCATCAACACTACGGTTGCCATCGTCGGCCTATACGTTGCCGAGTCTTGCACACACAACATCCCTATATGTATGCATTTCAATGCTTCCTTTGGACAGCACGATTCCTGGATCAAAGGATCAACGATGTACATTGGTTTATCGTCCTCCCAAAGTTGCCATGCCTTGAAAAAAACAAAACAGTTTAATCAAATTCCATAAAACTAAACAAAATTAACTTTCTTCTTGTTTTCGCTACTTACGTATGCTATAAGACTTGTGTATTCGGATGAGCGAAAGCTTGTATTTCTTCGTCCACTAACGATTTCTAACAATAATACCCCAAAGCTATAAACATCTGATTTTATTGAAAACAAGCCTTCCATTGCATATTCAGGTGACATATATCCACTGCAATTTGAGAAAAAAAATATTATACCTATCAGTGAAATTGCTTGAAACTTGAGTTTTTTATGTTGATGCAAAAGGTGGTGTGAAGGAAGCTGAGGTCGATTCACCCTATTTAGGCAAAAACTGGTAAAAGTACCATGGAAGTCTTTGTACTAGAAGTTAGATTGCATTTTGTCCCCTCTACTTAAAAAAAGAGCAAATTAATACATGGTCATTTTGTTAAAGGTTTCATCCATTTCTACGATTAAAACTTATCATTGTACATTAATATGAGGTACACATGGCACACCAAGTGTAACTATCTAGTCATCCCATCAACCATGATAGTTTTTAAGAAATGGATGAAAATTTTAACCTAAAAGACTAATTTGCTCTTGGGTTTAACATACATAAACTAATTTACTCATTTTTTTAGTAAATGAGACAAAATTAGAGGTGCTCATGGGCCCGACCGGGCCCAGAAAAAAATTTCGGCCCGGGTCCTAGGCCCGCCCGGCCCGAAATATGGGCTTAGAATTTTGCCTAGGCCCGGCCCGGGAAAAAATTCATAAGCCCGGGCCCGGGCCCGGCCCGGCCCGTTTTTTAAATAAATATCAAAAATTTATTTTAAAAATTAAAACAAAAATTAAAAAATATATTTTAAAATTAAAAAAAATTAAAAAGTATTTTAAAAAAATTTAAAATTTTAAAAAATTTTAAAAAAGTATTTTAAAAGTAAAAATTTAAAAAAATAAAAATATTTATTATATTCGGGCCGGGCCCGGGCCAAAAAAGTAGTGCCCGAGGCCCGGCCCATTTTTTAATCGGGCCTCATTTTTTTGCCCAAGCCCATATTTTGGGCTTATATTTTTACCTAAACCCTCCCATATTTCGGGTGGGCCGTTGGGCCGGGCCGGGCTACCCGGCCCATGAGCACCTCTAGACAAAATGTGATCTAATTCGTAATACAAGAATTTTCATGATGCATTTATCATGAAAAATTGTATTGTATGTGTAGTGGAAGGAGAATTTTAGGGAAGAGGATGGTAAGGATGAAATTCGGAAAAGGGAGTCAATGAGCATGTGTGATTTGGCCACACGTCATCTCCTAATAAGTTTGTTGTTCTCTTCCGTGGTCTCTCGTTAGGTCAGTAATGTAACATAACAAAAGAGACATATATAGGTGGCGGAGCTAAGTGGTTGTGGTACTATAACAAGGTTGTCGGGTGGCAAAGTACATATATGTAACACATATCTATGAACATGTTAGTGCTTACTATGTGCCAACTACTCGAACCGTATTAGCTTCATTTTGGTTACCCCCAAATATTCTAGCCATGCCAAAGTCGGAAATCTTTGGGTTCATTTCAGCATCTAACAAGATGTTGCTAGCCTTTAAGTCTCTATGAATTATTCTAAGCCTCGAATCTCGATGAAGGTAAAGAAGTCCTCTTGCAATGCCTTCGATGATGCCGACTCGGGTTCTCCAGTCCAACACTGCTTGCTTGGCTGCCACAAAGTTTTATGATCATACACGGTACTACAAGAAAAATGAAAAACTAGAGCAACACCAGAAACATACCGAAAAGGAAGTTATCCAAACTTTTATTGGGCATATATTCATAAATCAACATCTTTTCTTCCCCTTGAATACAGCAGCCCAATAATCTAACAAGGTTCCTATGTTGCAATTTGGCAAGTAGTATAATCTCATTTTTGAACTCCTCTAACCCTTGCCCTGACTGTCTTGAAAGCCTCTTTACAGCTATTTCTTGTCCTCCAGGAAGCTCTCCCTGTTCGATTAAAACAAACGGTAACTGTTATCACGTTCAGAATCGACCCGGGTTTCAGTACGTCTTCCCCATGTTTCCCTATAAACCAACCTTTTCGCAACACAACAAAGGCTAGATAGGTCGGTGGGGTACTCAAAGAAGACAATACTTTCATGACCAAAATCCCAATGTATAGGACAATACGGGCAAGACATACTGAAACCCGGGTTGTTTTGCATTGCCATTATGACGGATTTGTGACACTTACCTTGTATACAGCACCAAAACCTCCCTGCCCAAGTTTATTTTCTTCACAAAAATTGTTGGTTGCAGCTGCCACAGTGCTGAAATTGAAAATTGGTAACTCTGGTCGATTAACTTGATTCCCATCTATAAGAATATCAGATGGTCCTGAAAAATCTGCTGAAAATTCCGTGCTAAACTCAATGAAAACGACCGCATCCTTGTCCTTGCAACACACCATTGATGAAACTGCAAACAAACATACTCAAACTCGGATGCAAGTAACGAATACGAGTGTTGAACATGAATTCAAAGTTAACGAGTAAAGTTCCGTACCTTTAAGTTTCTTCTTGTATCTCCATAATAGCCATAGAAATGCCACCAAGAAACACGCTCCCACCAGAGAAATTATAACTATCACACCATTAGATATCTTCTTCTTGTCATCTACGTTTGTAAAGTGAAATTCAAAGGTGTTAAACAAGTCATATGTACATAAATGATGGGATTTCACTAATATATCAAACAATCATGTCATGAACAAGAAAAAAAGCAAGTTTCAGGGATCAAAAAGTACCTAAATCGGAATGATTGAGGCGGTAAAAGAACTGTATGGGTCCACTTTGATCAATATGTTGAACATCAACTAAATCTCCAACCCATATCATACATCCAATGCCATAAACATATGCATATGCAGTACATGAACAATTTCCTAAGCAACTTTGTCTACAATCATCTCTGCTCTTTACAGGTATGTTCGAAAAATCGGGTAACTTCATACACTTCATTCGTTTAAACCCATCCGGTTTACCCCTTTGGCATTCCAGTTCAGTCCTCCGTTCACATCCGCCGGACCAATTCCCTTTACTCCATTGATCTTCAAACTTTGGCCTAAACCCTTCTAAACAATTACAAGTACTTGAAGAAACAAAGTTATCACATGTTGCATAATTCCCACAATGGTTATAAAGATCACATTTGTTACCAGGTTGTGATAGCAACACAGTCCAATTCTTCCCATCCCACCTCAACAGTCGTTCCGTCCCGTCATAGCCGATATGGAACCGTGACAAAGCCGAAGAGTTCGACGGCTTATACATAAAATACCGTGTCCCGTTTTCATCAGTCTCTGAAAGCTTGAATCCATACAAGAAACTAGCAGTGTTACTCATGTTAGAAACACCTGTGAAAATCACTTCGTTCCATTGACCACTTCTCCATCTTCTTCTTCCACTTTGATCCCATATTACAATCTGTGGACCTCCATTAGGAATTATTCCAGCACTGTAGTTTCCATATGAAGGATCAATGGCTGATCTCCATGACCTGAAAAAACGAACCTCCCCCATTGATAAACTCACAGGTAATTTCATACCAGGCAAAAATGTATCAGTTGGATGAATGAAAGCTGTCCCAAATCACCTCACTGGTATCATTATTCAACAACTCCAAATTCCCATTTTTTTGTAATCTTGCAGATGAGGTGTTTGATAGAATACCTGGAACACCAGACGACCAAACTAAATTTCTATTCCCATCAAGAACAACCAAGTTACCATCAATCCCAATCCTCAAAACACCATTTGTGTTAACCATTGGTTTATCTCTATTTGCAACCCAAACAACAGCTTCCATATCAACCTTATACCATATCCCAACATATCTAAACCTTGAATTTTCAGGGCTGAAAAATCCCAATTCGAAAACCCCATCACTAGACACCAACTTGTCACCATCTTTCATCGTTTTACCTTGTCGGATTATATCAGTTCCATAGCAAAACCGAGCTAAACAACATAAAAGAAAGATTAATGAAGAAACAAAAAACGGGGTTTTGTTCTTGGTTTCCATATCATATTCTTTTGAGAAATTGCAGAGATTGTTATTACTTCCTTAGAACAAAAATAGATGTTAACTATATGCGTATATGAACACAGAATAGAAGATTCAAAGGGCGTGTCTGGAAAATTATTCCCTCTTTCCACTTTGTGAACCATCAAAATCACTTTTTTACAATGGGAAATGTTAGTGGATTTGAAGTTTTTGACCATGGAAATAGATATCGACAAAGTGATATTTGTTGTTCAATGAACTTAGCTCTCCACGGCTTCTTCCACCACCAAACTTAGTACATATCTAAGCATGAGTCATGTGTTTTATCATGTAAGGGTTAATTTCATCATATGTCCTCAAACCATGATCTAGATTTTAAATTGTTCCTTAAATTTCAATTTTTTTTTAATTGAGTTCTATAAGTATGAGTATCTTATCCATTAACTCATTTTGTTAGCCTAGCTGTCATGGCATGGTCCACGTGGATTAAATTTTAAATGCATCTATGCCTATTGTATGGATAACTTGCATAGATGGACCGTGCCCCCCCCCCCAAAATAAAAGAAAAAATTTGAGAAATCATGAAATTCTCATTGTACGAAAATTTTAATTAAACTCAATTAAAATATATAAAATTTCTCATTAATCTTACAAAAATTTAAAAATTTTAACTAGACCACCATTTTTTTAGAAAAAAATTCTCATTAAACTCTTAAAATCTTTGAAAATTTTATTAACCCCAAAAACTTAATCCCTGAATTCGTCTGTGATAACTTGTAACATTCCTTTTAAATTTCCTAAATGTCATATTTGAAGTAGCATTTGATGCATAAGCTGGCTACTAGGCTGACGATGTGAGCTAATTGATATGATATTGATTCTTTATTAACTTAATTAGAACTAGGGGCAAAACCAACATAAATTTTATATTAGGAGCCGATATTGAATTGTAAGTTTTGGGGTCAAACGAAAAAAATACCATTTTATTAATTTTGATGTATCCCTTTATACTGGGAAACAATAAAGGTACTCATGAGTCGGAGCAAGATTCGATTTTGTTTTATGGTTCATGTTTAGAGTCCGTGGCTGCCCCTCCTAACAATATTGTCTACAAGGTTCGAATATACGTTCTCCTCTTAGGAATGCAATGTACCTTACCATTGCACCCGACTACTTGTTGGCAGGTACTTTTCCTTTTACAAGAAGGTAAATATAATCATACTTAATATATTATATTATAAATGTTGTATAATACTATTCACATTTAAGATTTCAACACTTATGAATATCGAAATCATTTAAATCATACTTTGGGATAAAAAAATTTATAAAATTTAGTAAAAACTAAAATAAATAAAATGAAAATTCAAATTGGTTGAAATTAATTAATTAATTAATTTTAGTAAAATTATGATATTAATTTCTTTACTATGCAAAAATTTGAAATTTAATCCATCTACTTAAATTTGACATAATTTGATCGTTGTCATTAAAGTGATGACATGATTTTTTTTATTGTTATTTAGTCGCATGGTCAAGGTCACGCAAAAACAATCAATCACGTTCAACCAATAATACATTTACAAAAATTAGTTGAATGCTTAAAGTTGTTTAAAAATAATCCATGGCAACAACTAACTATCTTATCAATTTGAAGCTACTAATACCATTAAAAATAAATGGATCAAATTATGCTAAATTAATGTGAAATGACTAAATCCTAAATTTTTTACATATTAGAAGGACTAAAACCATAATTAAACCAGTTCTAACAAAGGAAAAGCCCCTAAATAAATATAACTTTTAGAGAAAAATCAAGGGGGCTTGCCATTAATAACTATCATGGAAATGGTATGATAGGTCTATCATTTGCAAAGTTTTACCCACATAATACTCCGACATGTATACATCTCATTATTTCCCTTTGAATACCCCACATGTATGCATCTCATTAATTCCCTCTGAAAACTTGGATCATTGATTGTTGCTTCTATCCAATATGTTTGGTCCATTCCACATTTTTCCTGCCTAAAATGGTTAATCAATTATTAGGTGCAAAATACAAATACGGTACAAATATATGTTTCACCAATTATAATGTGAAATCAAATCAATATAATGTATGTTGAATGAAGAATTGAAAAGAATTAAATTAAACCCACACACGACATACACACATGGTGGGACGAAGACTTACATATAAAAATTGCGCATAGTGAGACTCAAATCCTGAAACTAAAGAACCCAAAGCCTCCGCCTCAACTAACAAGCCAATGCCTTATGAGTAGAGTTTTATAGTTGGATCTTAACTTTTACAAACTTTTGACAATTTGGTACAAAAATAATTTATAATTAGATCTTTGAAATTGATTTTAAACTTGTTTATGGGTTAAGTTTCAGGTAGGGTTCAACCTAGGTAGGTTTTCTTAGTAGTTTTTGTTCTGACCGATATTAGTTGGAAAATGTATAGCTCAACCCATTCTATTCAAGTTTACTAGACTAATTATTTTAGGATGTAAGTAGTAGACTTGTCCAAGGGTCGGGTAGCTCACTCGCTAGACTCGAGTTGGGTCGGGCCTGGACAAGGATTTTTACACTTTGGGTCGGGCCAGATTGGCCTGAATTTAATGTAAATAATAAAAATATTTAAAAATTTAAATTTAAATTATATATAATATCAAATAAAAAATATTTTATTATTTTATTAATTTTTAAATAGTAAAATTGACTTTTTTGGTATATTCGGGCCGGCTCGAAAATGGGCTTGGACTTGACACCCATGGTTTCCTAATTTGGTACGGCACGATATCATAGTGTCATGTCATCAAATGGACTAAAACTGAGAAAAGTTGTCCAGTTTCAAAAGTAATGTTATAAAAATTGTTTGGAGATTAAGTTGGAAAAAATTATCAAGTTCAGGGGCTAAATGGTGTTTTATCACTATTATGAGTTTACACAATTTTAAAATGGTTAATATATATTGTAGTACTCGAACTTGGCAACTTGTACTTACTTGATATCTCCTTTTCCCAAAATAGTTTATATATATATATATATTTTTACAACGTGACCTCGATATTTATGGATGTTAAGGTCCATTTGATACGATTCGAGATCAAATCTCAAGCTCTAAAGTATGAAATGTTAGTACAAGTACCTCAATACCCATGAAAGTACAAATTCTTTTGCATATCAGAGTTTTTTCCTACTCAAATAAAATGTTGGAGGCATGAGACTCATACTTTACATTTTCTATTCAATAAATGCACGATACCACTGAATAATATTGTGCTACTACAAGCCTTTTAGTCCTGATATGACCTAAACCTAATCTGACTCTGACTCTGACTCGGCTCATTAACACTTATACCATTTATAACTATAATGTAAATGATATAATTCTTTTTGGTCGGTTTGAGAGTGACCCATAGCAATATTCTCACTATACTTAGCATCAAATTCACTCACTACCGACAAGGTTGGCCTAGCATTTTTTGGTAAAATTTTCCTCACCTAATAGTCCCCCACATGTGCGCATCTCATAAATTTTCCCTTTGAAAAGTCTTTGGATCACACATTGCTAAAAACTAGAAAGGCCAAATTATTTTTGTCTTCATTCCACAATTTTCCCATCACCTAAAATGGTTAAATCAAACTTTTTAGGTATTGGAATTCAAAGTTCTTATTGTTTGGGTCTTTGATTTCTACAAATTTTCAACAATTTGGTATAAAAAAAAAAGAATTTGCAATTAGACTCTTGTTTTTAGATCTATTCATATTTCATGGGTTAGGCTTTATTCCATTTAGATTTGAGTAAGTTTTTGTGGTTATTGCTTTTGCTCATGTCGATTGCGAAATATGGACCAAATTGAAAAGTGACAGATGATTTTTAAGATATGAGTAGTGAGTGTTAGTCTTTTAGATAAAGGGTTAGAGTTTTTTTTTACAAAAAAAAATACATGATAAGTACAAATTAAATACAAAGGTTAAATCTCGTTATTAGCCATTGTACTTTATGAAAGTTGTGTATTTAGTTCATATATTTTAGTTGATCAATTTTAGTCCTTGTACTGCTCATATTGATCAATTTTAGTTTTGACACAAACTATAACAGTTAAATCTATTTTGAAACTTAAGTCTTGATATAAATGACAGTTGTCGAAACCTTTTTTTTTTTGAAGTTTGAAAAATGGGAATCGATTTTGAAAATGGAGTCGCCGCCGATCATTTATTAAAGTGTGATCGACTCACTTTGAAAATGATTTTGGTCTGCGAAATTTGAGAAAACAAGTTCGGGAGTCGGTTACGCACGAGGAAGGGTTAGCACCCTCGTAACGCTCAAATTTGGTACCGAATCGATTGTTTAATATCTTAGTGTCAAAAATTTGAAAAGATTTTTAAATACGATCCTTCAAAAAGGAAATTTAAATAAAATGAATTGGGTGATAAGACTCGCTTATTTCAAAGAGATAAATTGTTACACTCAGTAAGTTAGAGTACAACATTTTAAATCCTCAAAATTAAGTTTATCTCTTGACTTTTAAAACTTATGCATTTTGAGAAGGATATCCGATTATTTTGGTCAAATGAGAAAATCAAAACCCAGTAAGTTAGGGCTCGATTTCACAACATTCCCAAATATCGAATATTGCATTTATTTTCATTTATTAGAAAAACCCTTGTCTCGAGAGAACATCATGTCATATCCAATGCGTTAGGATACAACGTGTCGAATTCCCGAGAATGAGCTTTTTATTTATGTTTTAATTAAAAGAGATATTTTAGATTCGACGAGGAAAATTGGAACCCAATACGTTAGGGCTCAATTCTTTCGAAGATTCCAAATACCGAACTTTGCGTTATCTTGAAAGTTTTTGAATAAAATGATTTTGATACTTAAGTAGAATATAATCTTTTGACAAATAAAACGCAATGGGATGACAATATATTGCGAAAGAAAAATTCGTAAGCTAAATGTAAGCTAATGAGCAACAAGGAATCAATAAAATACAAATAAACAATACAACATACATAAGAATACGAATCATATATCACATAGTATATTAACATTCAAAGGCTAATGAATATAAAATCAATCAAAGCACCAAACAAATTAACACAGATGAAATTGTACAAGTTTTAAAAATAACTTAAGAAATATGAAAGAAAGGAAATTATAATTCAAATAAATTTAAAAGAAATAATATATACATATATAAGAATTTGAAATAAATCAAAATTATAGTTAAAAATAAATATCAAATGGTATAATAGTATCCAAATAAATTTTTAAAAAAATATTAAAAAAATATTATAATTAAAGAAAATAACATATATTTATTAATTTAAATAAATAATACTTGTAGAAATAAACAAAGTTGAGTATTATCATCTACAAAAGTTTTGAAATCATGTAATATAATAATAATAAATATGAAGAAAGATAAATAAAAGATATAACTAATATAAAAACATAAGAATACTAGTAAATACTAAAAAAATTATAAAATTAAACAGAATACTAAAAATAATAGTAAACATAACCAAAAAAAAAGATTTAAATTAAAATGAAGATATTTGAAGGTTTAAAGTTGCAATCGATTCAAATCCAAGGGACTAAAGTAGCAATTAAACGCATGGATTTGGGCATTCAATCCTAACAATGGAAACGGCGCTGCACAACTGTGGATTAAATTGAAATCAAAATAAAAATGCGGTAACAATTTTAAAAAATTTAAAAGGAAACCGAATCGAAATGAAAGCCAATGCGGAGGGACCGAATATGAAAATTTCCCCTTAATTTCAAAAGGCGCGGATCCTCCCCGAATCAAGTCGGATCACCGGGTCAAGGCACCAAACGATGCCGTTTTTGAAAACATTTAAAAAGAAACCTAAACCTAAATGTTTTCCTTCAAAATGGCGGACGAAAGGGAGAGTGCCGCTTGGTTTTTCATCTCCTGTCGCAGCTCAACCTTTCAGATCCCCTTCTGCTCCGATTGCAACGAGAGAAACAGGGATCCGACCATCGCACTATGAAGGTAAACTCTCATCCTTAAACCTCTCTTTTTCTTTGTTTAGTGTATTCGTAAAGAAGCAAAAAGAGAAAGAAAACAATGAAGGAAAAACGAAAAGAAAAAAAAATGAATATACCTCTCAAATCTTCTGTTTTTTTCAAATTTTTTTTTGTATTCAATATTTGTCCGTGGGTGTACAAATGAGAAGCAAAAGAGAAAAGAAAATTCCTCATTTACAATATCTGATATCTGGCCTTATATTGCCGAACAATCAAAAGAAATAATCAAAATCTCAATTTTTTACAACTGCTATCTGTCCTTTTTTTTTGGTGTTGCGTTGTTCGTCTTTTGTTTGTTGCGGGAATGGTCGTACGATGACGTGGCACGGTGCAATGCGTGAAGGCGTGGTACGTGGCGGTGGCGCACGTGCAAGGGCAGAGGCTACTGTTGCGGCGGCTTGCGCTGGAAGCTGCTAGGGTTTGCTGCTGTGCATTCTGGTGTTGGGCCGCTTCGTGATTGGGCTAGGGTCTAGGCAAATTGGGTTTAAATTTTAATCGGCCTTAGTGGGTTAGCATTTAAGCATTTGGGCCACTGTATTGGGTTGATTTTGGACCTGCTATTGTAATAAAAAACTGAACATTTTATTTATTTTATACATATATATTTTTTATATTTTGTTTTTAATACTTGGGCTCGGGCCGGGCAAAATTTGGGTATTACAACAGTCATTAATCAATTATCTTATTAGTGAGTAATATGTGAAAATAACAAGTTAACATGGCATTACACATATGATAATATGTTTTCTGCATCAGATTTTAGAAATTGCATAACTTAACTTAATGAATGTAACAATTATCGTTTAGTGAGGATTAAAATTTTATATTCTGAAAGGTATAGAGACTAAAAATGAGTATAGTTGTACAGGGAATAAATCCACAAGTTTTGTAAAGTACAAGGAGTAATAATAGATTTAACCTAATTACAAATATACGTTCAACCAACTACAATGTAAAATCCAATCGATACAATACACAGCGGACGAAGAACCACACAAAAACAAACTAATATGAAAAGAATGGACAAACCCACACAAGACATAAGGACAAAACCTACACATTGCAAATAGTTTCAAAATCTAAAACCTCAACTTTTGTCAATTGTAACAAGACTTCATTAACATGGATTAGAGCTTTTAAGTTATAAGCATTAGATTAATGAGGGACATGATTATTATATAAAAGAAAAAAAAACATTAAGTAAATATATTTGGGCCTTATTGGGCTTGGGCCTTGTTGGGCTTGGGCCTAATAAGTTGATACCCATTTTAATGTCCTTGTTTATGCTTAAAGCGGGTAAAAAATATAACATAAGTTTTTGTACTAAAAGTCGGATTTTATTTTATCACATTTATTCAAAAAATGAATAAATTAGACCTTATATTTTAAATCAAAGAACAAACTAGTCCTTTTAATTAAAATTTATATCCATTTCTACTGTTAAAAACTAGTGTAGCTAACAAAGTAGCCAGACAGTTATACATGGCGTGTCACGTGTACCTTATGCCGATGTACAAGGATCAATTTTTAACAATAAAAATTAATGAAATTTTTAACAGAAATATCAATTCGCTTTTTAATCTAACATACAAAGATTAACTTGCTCATTTTTTAAGTAAAAAAATAAAATACAATTCAACTTTTAGTGGAAAGGAATAATAAAAGAATTGGACTTACGTACTCTAAAAAGTTCATAAAGTGCTTATCGTCTTGAAAACTAGAGTTTTCTTTCACTAGCAATCTTTAGAGTCAAGATCTCAAAGCTGAAAACATCGGATTCTCTGAAAATTGTCCTTTCATGATCTATTCGGGTATGATATAATCATTATATTTCATCATTTGAATGTTAGATGATTTATTTTAGATTAATCATCGTTAGAACGTCAAATGATTTATTTTAGAATATAATTTAATGAAAAAGATCTTAGAAACTGGTAAAGAAATATTAGATTAGAATAATATTTGATGCATTGTTAGTGTATGTGTCTCATGCATAATTATTGAACAATAACATAATACATTATCTTTAAATAAAAACAAAAAAAATGTGAAGAATTTATAAATAATTACAAATTGTTTATTTAAATGTAATTGAATATAAAAATAAAATATTAAATTATGCCAAATTAAAGTATAAGAATCGGAATTTTTTTCTTTAAAAATGACGAGAAAAAAAGATGTGAAGATGCTCTAACCAAGAGAAAAATATCAAGGCTCTTTGTACATTTGACATGAACTCATAAACGAGCATCTTTTCTTCACCATCATTGCAAATTCCAAGGAGCCTTACTAAATTCCGATGTTGAAGTTGAGATATCATAATTGCCTCGTTGAACTCCACCTGATATTTTATTACACCAATGTAATTAAATTATTAATAAATTTACGTTTTGATAACTCAATTTCAAAATGTTACAAAACGCTAAACAAAATTATATACAACTTTAAATAATTTATAAACACAAAAACTATATTTATTATTTACAACTTTTAAAAATCCATTTTTTTTATTTTGTATGAGAAATCAATGTTTGGTAATTACATTTGATTTCAACTAAGTTCAAATCGGATCTCTATCACGAGGGGAAGATCTTCCAACATTGTGTTCTCTATCCACAAGACTCAAACTCGTGACTTTACTTAAAGAAAATAAAGTTCTTTTATCACTCGACGCAGCATTTTAAATTTACATCCAATTCATTCAACATTGGTAAAATTTAAACAAAATTACCATGCCATTATTGCCACAAATATAATCAAATAATTACTGTCCCGACCGAGAGATCCGACCCTGAGCCATGTCCGACCTGCTTCGACCCAGTTCCTTCCCACCCGGAACCACCATTCCTGGGTAAACTTGCATAGGACCCGAATTTCTAACACCATAATATACAGGTTGTTTCTCATCATGAGCCACATTCCATGTCGGGTCATAAGGATCCACGGGTGGTGCTTGCCTGTATGTTTCACCCGCACCATGAACTTGTTGATGATATCCTACGGGTACTTGACCCGATGAATTCGGATATTGCTGGACATACTGTGTACGGATTTGAACGGGTTGAGCTTGACCCTGATGATTTCCGGGTTGTACATGACCCGGAACATAATAAACGGGTATTTGTTGTACGGCAGGAGCAGAATAATGAGAATCCGGAACATAATGATGCCACATCGGAGTACCCGAATATGTGGTCGGTTGCGAAATGGGTTGCTCCACGAAACTATCCGTTTGACTTTGCTTTGACTTCAAAACCGGTTCAGGATTAGCCGGTTTAGTCACTGAAGGTACAACAGTAGCTGATGACGCGGAACAAAAAGGAGAAGAAGAAACAACCGGGGCAGGAGAACCGGGATCCGAAACCGAATTATTATCATGCAAAAGCTGGCGTGTCCTTAATTTCGGGTCACGAGGTTGGATCTCATCGGAGTTTTCCAACCCGAATAAATAATCGGGCACTTCGGATACAATAGACGAAGCCTCGGATCGTAGACGTTCAAGCCTCGAAGCATCGGCGGCGGCGCCGCCGTTAAGTGCGTCGAAGAACCAGTTTTCACGATTAGCCGAGCCGTCCAGAAGTGAGCTGATACTACTGGCTCGTGACTCATCATCGCCGTTAGAGAAAAGAAAAAGCCGAAGCCGAGCCAGTTGTCGAGGGTTTTGATTCTGCGCTAGCCGATCATATTCTTCCATCATATTCTCGAGATCTTCATCGGTCGTCACTGAAATCAAAGCATCAAGATCCTCATTCGGAAACTGATACTTAACACTCACGTTGCCAATTCCTAAAACAAAATTCAAAAAAATCAAAATATATGTAAATTCAAAAATATTCAAATTTCAAAATTCAAAAATCAGAGTTTAGTGGATTTGCCTGAGAGTTTAGAGAGTTTAGTGATGAAAGATGAGAAAGAGGTGAAGCGATGAAAGGCGACGATACGAGTATCACCGCCGACGTAACGGAGCTGATTGTCATGCGGACAAGGTAAGATCTTACCACCGAAACTACACATGAACCGTACACGTATATGACCGTCTTGAGAAGCATGGTGTTCGGAGCGCGGAGAGGATGCGACGGAATCCGTGGCGGAATCTAGCTCATAGAGGTGGTGCGATGACGACATGTTTATTGAGTTGGTAGTGGTAGTTACCTGTTGTTATAATTTAGAAAACAGTTTCTTTTTTTGGTGGGAGACTGAAATGCTGAATAAATAAGGAGAACTGGCTGTGAGATCAGAAAATGACAGACGAATCTGGACCCTTTATTCCACTTTTGGTTTGGGATGTTCCCACATGACGTGGATAAACGGATGGTGATGGTTGAGTGTTTGCCTTGATGAATAGGGCACTAAATCATGGAATGCAACAAAAGCCAATCGTTAAGTCGGCGGTGGTGGGGGCCGCGGAAACAAATCATGCAAGGGAGAACCAATTGCTTTTGTAAACAAAACGTTGATGATGAAAAATATTCCTCACAAAATAAGACAATGGAAACCAACTCCCGAACCAAATTGCATTTCGCTCTTTTTACTCAAAAATAAATAAATAAATAAATTTTTATATATTAAATTAAATAATAAATTAGTTATTTTTATTAAAAATTGCATCTATTTTTTACTGTTAAAAATTAGTGTGATTGATGAAATAACCAAACAGTTAAATATAACGTGCCACGTGTACCACATACTGACACACAAGAACCAATTTTTAATAGTAAAAATGGATGGGATTTTTGACAGAATGGCAAACTTGCTCTTTGATTTAACGTACAATAATTAATTTTCCTCTTTTTTTTAATAAATGAGGCAAAATGCAATCCAACTTCTAGTACAATGGCCTCCTTGATACTTTTAGCATTGAATCCTAATTCCTCTCGGTTTTGCCTTGGTGGTAAATAATATACTGGTGCTCATAAGTAATTCAAGTTCGACTCGAAAAAATTAAGATTTGGTTTGCTAATTATCAAGCTAAGCTTCAACCATTGATCAAGCTGAATTCGAGCATCGTAATACTCAACTTGAATAGCTCATGAGCTTAATCAAACTTTTTATTTTATCTTATATTACGAAATTACATGTTTACCTTTATTATATAGAAAAACCTTTAGTATGAACCACATTAGCCAAACTTGAGCATAAAAATTAATAAATGAGCTTAATTGAGCTCTTGAGTAGTTTAATTTAGTCTCAACTCAAGTTTAGGCTTAAAATTTGATGTTCGATCAAGCCTCAGATATTGAGTCGAGTTCGATCTTGTCACTATTCGAATTCGACTTGACTCGATTAGACCCTAATTTTGCCTAGGCCTCAAGATTTTGACAACGTAAATAATTTTAGCTTAATATTCTCATTGTTAATATTTTTCGTTAAAAATTGCCTCCTATCAAAGTTTTCTTATTGAATTTATAATGATTTGCTTCTAAAATTTGTATAATTACACAACTGCGTTGAAAATTAAATTTGATGGAAAGTATTGACGTTATCAATAATTAGACTTCATTTTTGACAATTTAAGTACGGGAACTAAATTTCAATCTTCTATTAAGTATAATAACTAACGACATATTTTAATCATTTTTCTAAGATTTAAAACGTTAACTACACCATTAGTCATTAATCAATACAAATAGTCTAAATTTAATTATTATAAGCATGTATTATGTATTTTTTTAACATTAATCTCATTATAGGTTCTTATCATTTGCTCTTTTCAATACAAAACCTAAAACTACCCATAGCCAGGGGTGAGTATTCGGTCGAGTCGAGTTGAATCGAGTCAAAAAATTTTAAGTTAGTTGAGTTGATGAATCCTATTTTAGCAACCAAACTCAATTTGATTTTTTTTTTCAAATCGAATAGAATCGAGTCAAAAAATTTTGAGTCAAGTCGAATTAACGAGTCATATTATTTATACTCAATGTTGCGTTTACATGGACCAATTATTTAACTAGTAGACAAAGTATAATATTATTTAATTACATAAACAATATAATAGTTTCGCCTTTTAACTTAATGAGTAAACATTTATCAATAGGAGGATAATGCACTTCAGCACACTCGAACCCACGTCCTTTTTCATTGGCAACAATATCAATACCAATCGAACTAAGACTCAACCGGCAACTTAAACATGTATTATGTATTTTTTTTAACATTAATTTCATTAGAGGTTCTTACCATCTACTCTCTTTGATATAAAACGTAAAACTACCCATAGCCCCTCCAACTTAAATAGAAAGATAATGCACTTCAACGCACTCGAACCTACATCCTCCTGCACTGACAACAATATCAATACCAATCGAACTAAAACTCAATCCGCATATTAAACATGTATTATGCATTCTTTGAAATTATTAGACAATAAGTAACAATATAAGCAATGACATGTTGTTATTATTATGTTATTGACAAGTTGGGGGACGGTGGAAAGGACGTCAACATGTTTTATAGCTAGCTTGGCCGGTGGCTTTTCAAAGACAATGACCTTTGCCTTCAATGCATGTTGACCTATCATAATATGAAGAAAAAAAAAGTTGAGAAATTATATGTAAATACCTTAATATATAATAAAAGTCCGGTTCTGTTATTAATCTATGTACTATGCATAAATTACGGGTTTAATTCATATAGTTTAATTTAATTAATTTTAGTCTTTATACTTTTTAAATTTTAAAATTCGGCTTTTATTAAAATGATTACAATTAAATTTAGAACGAGCCCATTAAATTTTTGGGGAAGCCTAATTAAAATTTTCAAAAATTTCAGAGGGATCTAATAGGCTTAATAAGGATTTATAAAAATTTTGGGTGTTTAATTAATTTTTTTTAAAAAAAATAGAATTAAGAGGATTAATAAATTTTGAAGGATATAATTAAAATTTTAAAACCTTTGGAAGGCGTAATTAGAATTTTTAAAAATTTTGAGAGGACCTAATTAAAATTTTAAGCAGGTTTTTCTAAAAAAAGTTGGAGGCAGGGGACAAGTCCTCCCCTAACCCCAACTACGTTCTATCCCTAAGTATGATATTAACACATTATACTTACCAAGTTCAACTTATTTCGGATGTGGATCTAAAATTTTGCTAAGCTCAACCATAATAAGTAGTTAATCCAAGCTCATTTTATGCCCGCCTATTTTTTTAAAAATATATATTTATATTTTTAATTTAATATTTTTTATATTTATTAAAATTTTATATATAATCATCTTAACATTTTCGATGTTTACATTATAATAGTATTATATACTGCCAGTATTTTTGCTTGTTTAACTAGTATTATGTTGTCCGATGGTTTTGATATTTCTGTTTATCGTAACGGGGGTGAGCTTTAGGATATAGGTGCATTGGGGGAGCCTAGTGGCTCGGGTTAGTTCTTGTATAGCATTTGGATTTTTATTATAAGGTGATTATTTAAAAAAATAGTATTATATACTATTATAGATTTAATTTTTATATGTTGTAAATTACATAATATAAAACATTATAAATTAAAAAAAAAAGTCTGACCGAACTAAGTTCAAGCCTGAATGTTCAAGCCCGAGCTTGTCTCATATTTTAAATGGAGTTATTTTTTGTTCAAGCTCATTTTTTGAGTCTAATATTGTTCAAATCATCTCGTATTTCGAGCAGGCCTTCACCTTCTCCCTTGAATATAGATATTATCCTTTCAACCCGATTTAATAGCAAAAATGCGTAAAAGAACTCTTTGTAAAAAATGTCTTTTATATGTATAAAATTTAGAGTAACAAGGATGCATTATTTTGATGAAAAAGTTGGAAAAAGTTTTGGGACCAAATTGAAAAAAGTTGTCAAATTTCAAAATTAATTGGACCAAAAAAATTTTAAGGATCAAATTAGAAAAAAAATTTCAAATTCAATTACTAAAAATTTCTCTATAATTTTTGTATTTATAAACTTGAAAACTAAAAATTTCTCTAATCTTTTTCCCCTTTTTTAATTTTTATTTTTATTTTTATTTTTTACAAAATCCCACAGCTCAATTATTTCTTGCTTTCATACCTCAATAAAAAAACAAAGGTCCAACTCTTTTTTCTGTATACTTTTTCTATAATACAAATTTATATTAATTAACATTTTTCAACTGTTATATTTTTTTTTAGTTTTTTTTTTAATATCCCATTGTGTACAAAAGAATCCATGACTATTTCAGAAGGAGCAAGAGTTTCCAACAAGGCTTGAGGTTAGTGATTTTTTTTTAATTTGGGTTATTTAGGGTCTGAATTTTTTTTTTATCTAAGTTAGTTATTGAACGTGTTAATTATAGTCATTGGAGCATAAACTAAATAACTGTTACCACATTGGGACTTGAACTAGTCTCTAAACTTGTCAATTGTTCCCATATTGGGGTCTGAACTTGATAATTGTTCTCTTAAAGTTTTCAAGAAATATTAGGGAATAGCATGGATAAATAAAATGTTTAGGCCCAATATGGGAACAATTGCCAACTTCAAGACTAACTTGAAAGAAAAAAAAAAGTTGAAACCGAAAAGTAGTTGCTAAATTCAGACCCCGAAAAGTAATTTAACTCTTTCTAATTTTTAATCAAATTTCAACTACATGTAATATTCACTTACCCTTGTATATCAATCATTCGCACCCAAAACAATTTCGATCCTCGCTTACAACGAATTGAAACTCGATATTAGATGTCGAAACATAATAACATACTTTACTAGGTACTTTCATGTTGATAGAGGTAAGTTTTTTTTTTCATTGATTGATATCTCGTAGGGGAGCATTAGATTTTTTCGGTAGATTTTTTTTATTAAACCGACTCAACTGCCCATAATCTATAAAAACTGATTCTGCCGAATTAAAGCTTAAGAATCGACATAGGTGGGTCAGCTCAATCGGTTAACCAACTTTAGTTATTGAGCTTGAATAATATTTGTTTATTTTATATTTTATAAATTATATATTATAAATATTATAAATAATTGAAAACATATTAAATTAAGTCGGTTATTTTAGTCGGGTTGATTTGAAATTTTAAAAACTGATAATCAGTTGAAAGAACCAACAAAATTGAACCCATAATTGAAAAAACCGCACACCACCAGGGGCGAATACAAGGGAGCAGGCAAGAGCCTTAGTCTCAAAATTAGAACATTACAATTATAACCCCTATAAATAATCAAATTATAAATTAATACAGGGGAAAATTATGCTTTGGCCCAAAAATGAAAAAAATTTAAATTAATCTTTTCAAAGATCATAGAATCATAAATTAATACATGATAAAATCTATATTTGACGTCTCAAAAACTTATAATCCAATTTTAGTGAAATAAAATCATAAGAAAGAATGCCTTTTAAAGACCCCCAATGCTTAGGTGAAAGCATTTGTCAAGTCCCTTTATTATAGGAATTAAATCAAATTAGTCCCTCTATTATTAAACATTTCAATTTAATATTTATACTATTAAAAAGAATGAAACTGTAATATAATTAACAT
Source organism: Gossypium hirsutum (assembly GCF_007990345.1). Classification (NCBI taxonomy): domain Eukaryota; kingdom Viridiplantae; phylum Streptophyta; class Magnoliopsida; order Malvales; family Malvaceae; genus Gossypium; species Gossypium hirsutum. The sequence goes on along the minus strand of NC_053442.1, from coordinate 66,106,438 downwards.
TTACTGTTTTTCATTTGTAAAATCATGAAAAAGCTTTCAAAAAATTCACTCAGTTAGAATTTAAACTTATTTTAATTTTTTAGTAGTACAGAGACTAAATTGATTGATTTAAAAATAAAAAACCAATTTTATCCTCCCTTGACCTATCAAATACATTTACCAATGTGAAATTCGCCTTTTCTTGCACAATGGGATGAAATTTCAAAGTAATTTACAGTGAGAATTAATGGCCTAAAAGGGCCAATCATTTTAGTCTTTTCTCTTACACATTTTGTCAACAGCTTAATGGTTTGAATCTAATTGCTGTCAAATCTATTCGAGTATACAAAAGCACAATAATAAATCAACATGCTTTAACCATCAATTTCTTTATAATTTTACATATCTGCTTCAAAATTAAATGAAAATATATATATTGCTCACTTCCACTTCTATAATAAAAAAGAGTAACATCAAAAGGGCATTTGCCTATACCATCCTATAATACAGTAGTGTTCTCTTTCAAATGCTTAAAACACAATCCACAAAGGAGCAACACCAGATAAGACAGTATATCTATTGTAGCAAAGCAAAATTCTGCCAAAAAAGAAAAAGGAAAATAAATGCTTAAAAACTGAATCCTCTAATCAGTCTCACATAATTTTAAATTGAAAACTTCCCTGTTTAGAACGGCCTGATGACCCGAGCCGAAGGACCATGAGAAGGAGATGGTTATCAAAAGGTGAATAATCTTAGTAACTTCTGCCCCAATAGGTCCACTTTTTTGCAGGCTTCCCAGAAGCAAAGCATTTAGTACCTGCATAATATTTTCTTTGGATGAGTAAAGAATTGTACAACACATATAATATCCTATATTTCCCTTTTACCTCGTATTCCTTTCTTCTGTAGATGCAAAGTTACAAATAACCGAACTGCATCTACACGAGTCTCCTCCATGCTAATGCAAGGTGGAATTTAGAAAGTTCACACCATGATAAAAAGACTGCATTGTTCACAGGTAAAAGTACCATAAAGGCCACTGTATTAGGAGTCAGATTGCATTTTGCTCCCTCCACTAAAAAAAAGGCAAATTAGTCATTGTAAGTTAGATCAACGAGCAAATTGGTCATTTTTGTTAAAAATTTCATCCCTTTGTACTGTTAAAAACTAGCGTTGATGACAGAATAACAAGACAGTGATGCTTGGCATGCCACGTGTACCTCATGCTAACTTATAAGGACCAATTTTTAATAGTAGAATTGGATGAAATTTTTAAAAGAATGATCAGTTTTCTCTTTAATCTAACGTACAAAGGCTAATTTTCCATTTTTTGAGTAGAGGGGCCAAAATGCAATTCAACTTCTAGTACAAGAGCCACCATGGTACTTCTACCATCATTCACAAACATAACAACTAGAGGAAGCTTTAATTCCTCACATCTATGAGCTCGCATATATATATCCTCTCCGATTCCACTTAATATAGTATCATTTCTCTAATTCCATTAACTTTCGCAGTTTTTCACAGGAAAAAATTTTTAGGCAGTTACTGAGCAATACATGCTGATGCAGTATCCTATTATTTAAAAGAAATGCCTGCATGGATGGAGTCAAGTACCATCTGGGAGTTCAGGCTGTTCGAATGGGATACAAAGAGACTTAGCTGCTCCCATCTCACCCCTTGTTCGAGCTTTCACATCTTTCTCCACCTCCTATATATACAAAACATAAAACATCATTTAAGAAAAATGAGCTACATATGCCTCGAGAGATTAGAATATGATCCAGCTCATGTTGGTGCCTAACAAAATACTTGAGATTAATGATGATTAATGATGCAGTTCTGAGAAAAAAGGGTAACAAATAAGCATTAAAACAATACCAATTAAATGCTAATTTGTCATGATCCCTATAAATAATAAGGATTCTGCAAATTCAAGTCATACCTCCTCATCACACCAAGGAGCTAAGATCAGTTTCTTTTGCCCAAGAGCTTTTACAAACTCGTCCCAAGTTTTTACAACTTCAATGCAGGCATCTCTTTTTTGTTTTGCTACATCGAATAGGTTCTGTTGAATCTTATCCAACATTCCTTTTACTTGTTCAACCAAAAAGACTCTAGAGATATCAGTCTTTTCTCCATTGTCACGGCGAACTGCACGCACCTGTCCAATAAAACACATTCTGGTTTCAATAATAAGAAAATAATACATAAAAGAATAGAAGGAAAGCAGAAATGAGAAAAAAGAGGGTGGGGATTCACCTGATTATTTGCCAAGTCTCGAGGTCCTATTTCAATCCTTAGGGGAACACCTTTCATTTCCCAGTTTGAGTACTTCCAACCAGGTGAGTAGTTCTCTCTAAGATCAGCTTCAGCACGAATACCAGCATCAGAGAGGGTTACTACGGTGGCAGCACAGGCATCAAAGATACCTTGAGTATCTGCATCTTTGTAAGGCACAGGAATCACAATAACTTGCAAAGCTGAAACTTTTGGAGGCAGCACTAAGCCTTTGTTATCCCCATGAACCATCACCATTACCCCAATCTGAAAAAAAAAAGGATAAGGAGAATAACATGAATAAGGAGAGAAGAATATTAAAGGAAATTATATGAGTAGTTAGGGATTCTTTTGACTAGCAAGCCCGTGTAATCACCTAAAACAACAAAATATAGTTGGCAGGTTGGTATCACAAGGAACTTGAATTAATAAATGCTAAGACCACATAAAGTAAAGAGAAAATTGTTTTACCGTTCGAGTGCTATATGCCCAGGAATTCTGCCAGACCATAGACTTTTCCCCTTTTTCATTTTCAAAGTTTATCTCAAACATTTTTGCAAAGTTTTGGCCCAAACAATGGGAGGTTGCACCTTGAATACCGCGCCCAGTGTTTGGAATAAATGCCTATCATGTTATGATCAGATCAAAAGCTCCTCACTTTAGATTAAAGCACAATGATCAAGCAGACAATTTAAGTTCATTGATTAGAACAAGAACAAATTGTTATTACATGCAGGCTTATACTATACCTCAACACTGGTTGTGTAAAGTCCACCAGCAAACTTCTCCAGTTCACTCTTCCTGCCTTTCGTAACAGGAATTGCCAAGAATTCTTCATATATATGTCGGTACAGTTCCAATATTTGAAGAACCTAAAGTATAACAAAAAATTAGATATATTTAAAGTGATCCAGCAGACATGTTTACCACTGTTGTTGGTTAATAAGTCCCTGTTTTTCCAGGTTTGTTAACAGCACAATATACCAAAAATGATGTGAAAATGAGGATATATTGCATGTTAGATTCTGGAGGTAAAGTCTACAATCTATAAGCACAAAGTAAATTCAACTATAAAATACATATAACTCAGCATGTAAATTTTAGCACATCAGTCCTTCCATAATATAATCACCAAAACAATCCGTACATGGACAGACATACAAGGTTCTAAGGAGCAGGCACATTCTTCAACGATACTTCAAAAGGCAAGAAAAGTGCTATCTGTAAGAGCAATGAACTATTTGATTATTTACACATTGCAAAAACAAACAGAAAAAGTATATTAACATTATTGATGATTATAGAACATCTCATATTAATTTTATGAAATACTTAAATACTTAATTCAGAAATTCTGAGGCAATAATGCTGTTTTAAACCAAAAGCCAGTTGTTGGTAAATGTGGAAGAATAACAGACCAGCCATGCAAGATTTCCACATATCTTTTTCTCCCCCTTTATTTATCTTCTCCTCTCTTCCCGATGGGCTTGAGAAGGTCAAAGCAAATGGAAATCTTGCAAGGCTGATCGCAACCAAGTCCATTGGATTCCAACAGCACAGTGGACAAACTTCACCTCTCTAAGTTTAAATACTTCCCGAAAGTAAAAAATTTAAGACCGCTACCTCAGTGTCTGCCTCTTCTTTTGTTGCGAAGGCAGTATGCCCTTCCTGCCATAGAAATTCACGACTCCTACAATCAAGCATCAAGTTAGCAGTGCAAAATCCATCCTCAAATATTTTAAATAAAAACTCTAGATTGCCATCGAAAGAATTGAGAAAATAATCTACACATCTGTGAACATTAATAACTCATGCTAAGAAAATTGATCCAATATTATAAAATCATCTGAAAATTAGCATCTCATTACATGTATAGCATAGATCATCCCATCCACCAGGTGGAACAGGCAGGGGGAAAGGAAGTAGGATCATAATGGAGAGCTAAAGTTGACAATGGAGTTTAACACGAACTACCTGATAAATGGTGTGGGATTGCTAAACTCCCATCGAACAACATTGCACCACTGGTTAAGCTTCAAAGGCAAGTCACGGTGTCCTCTTATCCACTTAGAATAGTAGGGATACATAACTGTCTCACTAGTTGGGCGGATGGCAATTGGCACCTCCAAATCAGACTCACCAGATTTTGTCACCCAAGCAACCTGATTAGATCAGGATCCTAAAATTAGTTTCAAATGACTTCAAAAAAAAAATTAAAGAAAAGTAGAAACTTCAAGCCGAGGCATATTCCACAATCACAATGTCATCATGCCAAAAATAAAACTTAGTTCTCACCTCGGGAGCAAAACCCTCTATGTGATCCTTCTCCTTTTGCAAAACACCTGGAGATACAAAAAGAGGGAAATAGCAGTTCTTGACTTTCATTTTCTTGATTTCCGCATCAAAGAACGTCTACAATTTCACACGACGGATAGGTTAATCACGAAAGGGAGGAAAGGAAACGAAGATCAAAGATTAGCATCCATAACTAATTTTTTCCTTATAATCAATTAAAACTTCAACTTATTTACTATATAAAATGCAATATAGAAAGATCATATAACTCACTTGCATGTTCTCCCATATTGACATTGCCCATGGCCTAAGAATATAACATCCAGAGATGTCATAGTACTCAATCATTTCACCATTGACAACAACCTAAAAAAAAAGCCAAAATGAGTATACAATAATAAGATATTAAGATCCCAATTTAGTATAACAAGCACTAAATCATTGCATAATTGCTACAAAACATACCTCAGAGTACCATTCCCCAAAATTCTCATCCTTGGTGAAGGAAAGACCCAAACCAGTCTCCTTCTTCACTTCCTTCTTTTTCCCTCCTACAACAACAAAGCATTCACAAACATAGAAACCATCACACCTTCATGCATGCATTTACAATAAAATCTATCCAAAACAAGCCCCAAAAAAAACGTACCACCGCCAGACTTTTTCTTCTCCCCTCCAGCCATATGTTCAACTTCAAATAAAAAATACAAATAAAACATAAAATTAGAATAATTAAAAACAGTTTACCTCACTCAGTTCCAAAGCTAATATCCCTATTAAGGCAAAATAAAATCCACTATCCTAGTATTTACACGTATTGCTAAAGTCTTAACCATGTGAAAGTTCCTATTCTTAAGCAATTATCAATTACTTTTACTGCATTGACTGACTTTCAGATCAGAGATTTGGAAGTGATTTTTTTTTCCTGGAGTATCCAAAAACCAATATTCTTTGACATTATAAAGAAAGGGTATGCAGCATTCAGTAAGGGTGAGCAATCAGTTAAATTAACCGACCTGACCGACTTGAAGTGCCATAACCGACTTAACTTCAGTCGGTTCGGTTGGTTAACCGACATTTTTTTTTTTTGAGAGAGAGAGACAATGTATATTTTCATAGCCAATAAAAATAAGCTACTGCCAAATTCTACTTCAACCACATTAAATTTTTCCTACTACCAAATTTAAATTCAACATAAACATTTAGCATACTGCGAAATTGAATTCCAAAAATACAAATGAAAATGTTCCAACTACAAAAGCATTCTAAAGCCAACAAATACAATTGCCTACCAATTGCCAAGATTAGCACCAATTTGGCAATTTCCCTACAAAGCACCATTATGATACAAAATACAAGCAATAGCGGCAAATGAAATTGCCTACTGCCAACAAAAGCATTTTAATGAAATTTTTACAATTGTTCCAACTACACCAACATTCTAATGCCAACAATTGCCCACTGCCAATAACCACCAAAAAGAAAAATTCAAAAAACCCACAAAAAATTAAGGTATAGAAATACCTTAAAGAATGTGAAAGAGGGAGGCCGAATTGTAAGATGAAGATGCCGCCGTTTGGAGAAGACTAATGGAACGATGAGGGAGACTAAGCAGTGTGAGGTGTTTGTTTAGGGTTTTCTTTCTTCTTCGTTTTCTTTTTAGATTTGTTTATTTTGATTATGTTATTTCTTTTTGGGCTGTGTTGGTGTTAGTTGTAAATTATTGGGTTGGGATTTGATATATTTATATAATATTTTAAATTATTAATATTAAGTTGGTTGGTTCGGTTATGGATAAATATAGATTTTTAATGCTTTTTTTAAACACAAATTGTTCTTATTATATGTTTTTTTTTATAGAATGTCTAGACCTACCCGTATCATTTCTCAACCTTTAAATGAGATAATAATGCGTTTTAGCGTACTTAAACACACATCCTTCTGCATCAGTAACAATGTCAATCGAATTAAGACACAATCAACTTCGATTTTTTTATATAATTGTTATTGTTCTCAATAAAATTCCATATCAAAGTTGAAATCATAACTTCAAATTTTGATATTTTTCATACGTTGTTTTAAAAGGAGACAATGCTAGCTGTTAAGTATTAATGATGTCAACCAAATTTAATACAGAATCAACTATTATACTATCCTTACAGGATAAAAATAAATAAAGGGTAGCTTCTGTATCAAGCAGATAGAAGGGATACGGACAAGGGCGAAGCCAGAAATTTGCTTTAAGAGATTAAAGATAAATCGTAAATTTGGAGGGTCACTATTTACCCCATTTACCTTTGCCTGTGAATATATATATTATGCTTAAATTAAATATTTAGTAATTATACTTTAATTTTGGATAATTCAGTTTTCTATTTTTATAATGCTATTAATTAATTTATTACCCTAAATTATTTTAGCTAAAATGATTAAGTAAAAAAAACAAAACTTTTATAATAAAAAAAGCATGTAAACAATGTTTTCAATAGACATAATTATTTATTTAACCTTCAAATTTTACGAAAAATAAAAATTATTTTAGCCTTGTATTTAATTTTTCTGTTAAAATAAATTTATGTTGTTTGTCAAATCACCCAAAAATAGATGAAAAAGTTAACAGATACTTTATTGACATGGCATACATGTGAACTGTCACATGGATGCCATGTCAGCAACCTTTGTTAATAGTAGTACATGTTAACTCTGTTAAAATTTGGATTTATTTGATTCCTTTTAATAATATAGGTATTAAATTTATCCATATAATAATAAGGGACTAATCTTAATCCTTTCTTATAACAAAGGGACCTAACAAATATATTCACCAATTTGCTATTTCTTACACAATGAGATGAAATTTCAAAGTAATTTACTGTGAGAATTAAACCATTTTAGTCTGTTTTTCTTTACACGTTTTGTCCATAAGTTTTCTTATGGTTTGAATCTAAATGATGTCAAAGTCAATTGGTTGATTTTTTTTTTAGCCTTCCACGTTTTTTTTTATCAATTTGGTCTTTATTCTTTTTTTCTTTCAATTTTTGACCCTCGATATTTTAAGAAGAGTCAAATTTGACCATCAATCTTTCGAAAAAAATGTTGTATTGTTGTTGTTTTTAATATAAATGCTAACAAAAACGTTAAATTTTGAAACATGGCAACCCACGTGATAATCCATGTGTACTTCATGCTGATTTTTTTATGGATTCTTATAATTTTTTTTGAATATCTTTATAATTTTTAAATTTTTTATGACATGACATATAAGAAAAATAGTGTCATATCAACATAAAATACTTGTGGACTGCCATGCGAGTTGTCAAACCAACATCGTTAAAACTTTATGTTTTAATCAATATTTTCGTTAAAAAACGATTCGACTCTTTTTGAAAGCTTAATGGTCAAATTTAGCTCAAAAAGGAATAAGGGCTAAATTGACAAAAGATATAAACGTTGAGGGTCAAATTTGACATTATACCTTATAAATAAATACTAATAACTTCATTTAGACAAACACAAATTGAAACCCAAATCTCAATTTAATTTAAGTCACAGGATTGTTAGAATCATTATTGTATGCCCTTCTTTGTTCGTACTACCTACACCAATCAGAAGTTCTCATTCCCCTTCTCTTCTACAGTTTTTTTCATGAAACAACTTTAAATATCACGAATTTACGAACCAGAATTCAAACAACTTTCTTCTTTGATCTCAAACACTAACCATAAAATCAACTTTGATATAAGGTATGTTTTCTACTTGCCGATTGGTACTAATCCAATATACCAATCATTGAATCATCACTTGAAGCTCACTAGCTGAACTTTGGAAAAAAAGACTTAACAACCCGGTGACTTAAATAAAAACTTTCGAATAGTTCAATGATCATTTTGTAATTTTTTGAAGTTGAGTGATCAAAATGCAAACTTAATAATAATTTAGCGAGCTTGGGTGTAGTTTACCCTTATTTAATAAAGGGATAATGTAACATTTGGTATCTATACTTTCATAAAACGTCCAATGTGATATTCGTACTTTGAAAATGTCCAGTGTGGTTTCTAAACTATCAATATGTGTTTTATTATGATACCTGATGTTAACACCGTTAGTGGATTGCTAAACTAGCGGCTGAAATTTTGACACATCAAATTTTCCATTTGAAATAATATTTTTAATTAATTTTTAAATAATATATTATTATAATTATTTCATGTAAAGTTAGTATTTACTTTTTTTTTGTATTAACCATATATTTAGTTACTTGTTTTTTATTTTTATTTTTTTGTTTTATTGAGTTTTTTCAAATAATGCTAATTTATCCATGTAAACTTAATGGTTTAGAGAACAAAATTATACGTGTAAAATATATATTAGCCGGTTTAGCAATTAACTAACGGTGTTCACACTAAGTACCATAATAATATACATAACGATAGTTCAGGTATAACATTGAACATTTTATTAAAGTATAGGTACCAAATGTGATATTATCCCTTCAATAAACTTTACGTGAAAATAAAAAATCAACGGGAAAGAAACTTTCAAAACTGTCCCGTTTTTCTCCACATATCTAGGAATCTTCTTGTGTTTCTTCTTTTGCTTTTCTTTCAAGTCAACATATTGCTTAAAAACAAGTTCCTATTCAATTGTGTATATATATATACAAAAACTTCAAGAAAAAAAATTAAAATTCTTAGTAATGGAAGACCAAGCATCAAAGTTGAAGTCTAATCTAAGCTCTTTGAAAAACCCTTCTTCTCCATCATCATCATCATCATCATCATCAAAGCAAGCTAGCCATATTTGCAGAACACTGAATCATGGAGTACTTTCAAAGACGACCAACCATGAGAAGCTAAAGCAAGCAGAAGAGTCTCTTAGAACTGTTATGTACTTGAGTTGCTGGGGACTTAATTGAAAGAGTTTTCGATCATGGAGGCTCTAAAAAGAATGTTTTAAAGCTATAAAATACAGTTTCTGGGGATTTTAAAAGATAGATTGTTAATTTCTTTTTCCTCAGCAAGTATTTATTCATGGATGAGGTTATCTTTTTTTAAGTTACAATGTATAATTATAAATTCAATTATAATTGTTATGCATTTTGAATAATCAACATCGAAATTAATTATATTAGCCGACTGAGTCTTAGTTCGATTGATAACGTCATTATTGCAAGTGCGGGGAACGTGAGTTCAAGTACGTTAAAATACATTATTCTTCTATTTAAGAGTTAGGGTGGGTATCAAAAAGAGTATATATGATATAAAAAGAGGGCAAAACGCGACTAGCACGACTCAAACTCAAGCCACACCTAGGGCAGTGAACACTTTAACCATCAGGTCATCACACATGGTTCAAAATTTGACCTCTTTGATTATTTGAAATTAATTAATAATACATCAAATACGTACAATATTAAAATAAAAGATAAAAAAATTAAGATATCCTCAAATAATATAACTTACTTTAAATACAAAAAAATATTTTCGTAATTTCATTGAGTTGGTGTCATGTTGACTCATGACACCAACTCAGTTTGAGGTTTACATGATAGTATAGATATACAATTGATGAAAGTAATAAACCAAACATAGTTCGGTTAAAATGCAAATAATATATTTAAATAAAGTTATGGTGTAGTTATAAAATTAATACTATTTTACTGTAAGTAGCACAATTCAAATTCAACCATATATAAATTTTTTATTGAGTTTTTTTAGAAAATAAAAACTAAAATTTTTTCAAATAATATAGTTGAGTCAGCATCTTATTGACTCATACCACTCATTTAAGATTTTTTTTGAACAATCTCATCATAGATTCTGATCATATCTGTTCTTTTTTACACAACGTCTAGAATCACCCATTTAAGATATTTTTTTTGAACAATCTCATTATAGGTTTTGATCATATCTGCTATTTTTAACACAATGGCTAGAACCACCCATTTAACATTTTTTTTAACAATCTCATTATAGATTCTGATCATATATGTATTTTTTGACACAATGCCTAGAACAAATTCAAGAGTTTTTTTTTAACAATATCATTATAGGTTTTGATCATATCTGCTCTTTTTGACACAATGACTAGAACCATCCATTTAAGATTTTTTTTGAACAATCTTATTATAAGTTCTGATCATATATGTTCTTTTGACACAATGCCTAGAAGAACCACCCATTTAAGATTATTTTTTGAACAATCTAATTATAAGTTTTAATCATATCTGTTTTTTTTACATAATATCTTGAACCACGCATTCAAGATTTTTTTTGAACAATCTCTTTATAAATTCTAATCATCTATTTTTTTTGACATAATGTCTAGAACCACACATTTAAGATGTTTTTTTAAACAATCTCATTGTAAATTCCAATCATATTTGCTTTTTAGACACAATACTTAAAACTACTCATAACATATCCTCAACCCATAAATAAGAGAATATCCTCTTGTATTGACAATAATGCTAATACTAATCGAGCTAAATAATACTAAACGTAATTATTTTCATCTTATAAAAGTAAACATGATCAAATTAAACAAAATATAATTGATAAATATACTTCAATTCAACTTTTTTTAATTAATTAAATCAATGTTAGCTGAAAATTAAACCCTTTTTTAAGAAATATCAATCTCAATCAAATTATCTTCTTCCTCATGAAAATCCAAATCAATCTCAATCATCCCTTCTTTATCTTCAACCTCTTCCCATCCATAACACATCATTTCCGACGAAACCCATTCTCCAATCACCGGAAAATCCATCTCCGACGAAGAACTATCCGAATCCGATTCCGGGTAACACAACGACAACGAAGGATACCTCTCGATAACACGGGTCGGATCCGGGTAATAATAATCCTCATTACAATCCTCCCCTTCTTCTTCTTCTTCCCCTTCAAATATCACTTCCAACGGAGCTCCGACGTCCGATTCAACGAACAAATCTTCGAAACTCCGAATTACAAATTCCGGGTCGGTTTTAGATCCGACCCGTTGTTGAAACTCCTTTTTTTTAACTTCATCGATGGGTTTTCGAAAGAGGGAGAATAAAAGAGATGCAGTGAAAATCGAAAGGAATTTAAGGGAAAAAAAGCTTTGAGGGAAATAAAGAAGGATTAAAATGTAAAGAGTGATAATTGAGGAAAAGAATGGATCACCGTAGGAAATTAATGAAAGGTTTGAAATTGTTTTTGAAGAACAAATCATTGTTGTGAATTCAATGGATTTCAAATATTCCCTTTGATTCACATTTCCGGTATTTCGATTCTCGTTTTCTTCCATTGAGGGAAAATTTAAGTGGAAATTGGCAAAAAGAAGAGAAAATTTGTAGAAATATGAATGGAAAAGTGATTCAGTTTCTTTAATGGGGAGTGTGTCATTAGGGATTTATATACGGATACCTGTGAAGGTTATCGCCATTTTTTTTAATTTCTTTTATTGTGGCTTAATATTTATATATTATTGTTGAGGCGCTATTCTTTTCGGATAAGTTATCGAAGTGTTGTTTTTTCAGAGTTGATGGGCTTCGTTGAGTCAATTTTGTCTCTAAATTAAGTTAGAGTTTTCGAAATATTATTCATTCAGAATTGATGAACTTCAACTAGTTGATGTTACTTGTGAATCGAGACAGAGTTTTGTCTCTTGATTTTGTGGGTACATTGTTGCAATTTAAGGGGTGTGAGTTCAATCATTATCAAGTGTTAATACTTACATTAATTATACACCGTATTTTCATAATTGCACTGGTCGAAATGATCGGAACATTGGTTCTCAATTCGTTGTTCAAAATGAAAGATATGAACATTTCAAAATTAATTAAAACATTAACATTATCATTCTTAAAATCCTAGTTGAAATAGATTCATCTATGACTAACAATTTCAATAAATAACTTATCATAGATTGACCAAGATGTCCAGAATTAATTAGTGATAAAATAGGTCAAGCCACCGATTTGTCGAATCAATTGGTTCGATTAAAAAAATTATTAAAAATAAAAAAAAATCAATTTCACTATGGGTTTAATCGGTCTATACCTATTCATGGGTCAATCACTTTGATGCCACCCTCCAGATTGATACCTAAATTGATTCTCAACTCGACTGACCATTTCAATCAGATTCAAACAACCATGAACTTAAACTTTGAGATAAACTTTGTAGTAGTTCGCACTACTAGAATTTAGTGCTTAATGTTTTTTTTTTATCTTTTAATTTTTTTGGGTTAGATTTTCTTTAGATTTTAGTCATGTTTAATTATTTTTATTTTTTCTTTGAATTAAAAAGTTCGGGCTAGATATTAGGCGACAAATATAGTTTTGGATTATAATATATAATAAATCAATTTAAGTGATTTCGATTCACAATATATAGTGATTCCAAACAACTCGTTTAAAATAACTCAATATAACTACCCAAATTAATATAGTTACTAGTTTTCGTTATAATCGATCAAACCCATTAATCTAATTCGATACCAACAACATTATAATATCTCATATAAGAAAAACCTAATTAAGACAAATACAATATTAACCTAATTAACATACTAAAATAATGATAAATACAATAATGCAAGCCATGGAAACATAGAAGAGAAAATGTGTTGGGAAAGTACAAATTCCAAGATGGACAATTGTGGGAGTTACCAAATCCAAACACAAAAAAAGTGGAGTTGTCTTGTAATAAAAAAAAAAGACAAAAGATGTAGCAACATCAATCTTCTTAAAAGATGGTTAAATCTCGCTTACAATGTTTGTATCCATTTCTTTGGATTTTAATCACTGTATTAAGACATGAAACATAGTTGAAAGAGTTTGGACCTTTTTCATCATTCCCAATCTCATGGTTCTTTCTTCCTAGACATTCTTTTTTTGGTATACCATTCTATTACAATAGATTAAAAATCAAAATTAATTCACCGTCCATCCCTGTATTTTCAAAAAATCGAGTTTGGAGTTAGACTTTTAAACGTGCTACATATTGTTCTTGGTGAGAGTTTTATCTTTCAGTTCTATCGAGAGTTCAAGTACTTAAAAAGGCGATAATTTCATAAAATACAAACTCCTTATTAAATATTTGAAGAGATAGACACGCGTAATTGTACTTGAATTCATATTATTATTTGAATTCGAGTACAACCATACGTAATAACTTTTAAAAAAAATAATTTTCAAAGAATTATAAGATAAAACCAGAACGGAAAATAATAACTAATTAAATCTTCAACAATCATATATAAGTTGCATTGTTTTTTTTTTTAACTGCTCCTAGATTAGGTCAAGTGTTGCAATATTAATTGGTTCAAATGTTGATGTAACTGTAGCTTTCCAGAAAATTCTTAGAAGTAAAGTTTGATAATAAAAAAAAAATTCTTGTTTGATTTAATGTGTATATTTATATTTCTGGCTCAAACTTTTATGCTATGGGATGTGATATTTAATTTGTTTTTTATTTTTATTTTTCTTGTTTATTTTATGATTCATGTTCGGGATTCGTGATTATTTTAAATATTCATCTCTCATTGGATATGCAATGTACCTTCATACTTTTCGAATTTTGAAAATTTAATCCTAACTAAGTAGTATTAGTAACTGCTAAATTCATTAAGTTATGCTATTTTTAAAATATTATACGACAAATGTATTATCATATATATATAATGTCATGACAGCTTATTATTTTTACATATTACTAAAAGAAGTCAATTAATGAACTTTATAGTTCTTTGGGTCAAAACTGGAATTTTAAAATTTTAGAAAGTATAAGGTCAAATTAGAGAATATGAACTAAACTGACACCTTTATGTACGGTACAGTTTGGATGAGTTTAGGAATTAAAATTAACTAATTCAAAGGGTACAAAGAACATAAATAACTAAATTAAGGTATAGACACATAATATAAAAACTAATAACAAAACTTGATCATATATATGTGAATTAATATTTGATACATTAACAAATTATAATTTTTTATATATCATCATGAATTAAATGATGTCGTATCATTCAAAAAGAAGTCAAAAAAAAAATAATTTCATAAACATTGTCATTTATATCAAGACTGAAAATTTAAAACTTGAAAAGTATAAGAACTTAGAATGATTAAATTGAATAACATGGACTAACTAGTAATTGAACTTAAACAAACAGATTTAATTGTTACTGTTTGGGTTAAGACCAAAATTGACCAGTTCAAAAGTTACAGGGGCTAAAATTGATCAAATAAAAGTATAAGAATTAAATCCACAACTTTCACAAAGTATAAGGACTAATAGCATAATTTAACCTTTCCAAAAAATGTAGTTCATAAATATGTGTTACATTAGCACGTGGTCAGGACAGTCGTTGTAGTATAGTGGTGAGTATTCCTGCCTATCATGCAGGTGACCCGGGTTCGATCCCTGGCAATGGTGATTTTTTTTTCCATTCCAACGTACCGGATTGTCCAACCAATTTTTTGATTTTCCATTCCAACGTACCGGATTGTCCAACCAATTTTTTGATTCGAGTTTAATCGAGTGAAATGGTTCGAGTTAAATTAAAAAATTAAATATGTCAAATTAAAATATTATTACAGTATAACTAATTTCATATTAGAGTACATAAATTTAAAACTATATATATTTGAAAACTTTTTTAAAGCAAAATAATTAAAAAGGGTAAACTTGAATAATTAATTAACTTATTTAGGTCCCAAAATTATTATTTTATAAAATTTTAAAATTTTTATAAATATTTTGAATTTTTGAAAGTTGTTTTGAAATTTTTTTGTAATTTTTGTTTAAAGTGAGACCATTTTGCTCATTTTCAAAATTGACAGTAACCAAAAAGGTATTTACACCAATCAGTTATTCGAATTGTAAAATTTAACATGACTCGAACTTGAATTACTTATTTGAGTTGACTTGAATAACTCGATTCGATTAACTCGAAATTCAAATTTTTTTCGATTTGTTCTAATTGAGTTTTGTTCACCCCTACTTCTTGTTAAAAATTTCATTCATTTCTACTGTTAAAAACCGACATTATTGAAAGAATAACCAAACAATAACACGTGGCATGTCACTTATTCTTTATGCTGACATAGAATGACCAATTTTTAACCGTAAATATGAATAAAACTTTTAATAGAAAAGCCAAATTTTTAGTAGAGCGGACAAAATACAATTTAATTCTTAGTTTTTACCGAAAAAAGAAACCCAAAGGGTTAAATAAAAACATAGTTACATTCATTAAGCTGATACAATGTCATCACTACCACTAACATTAGATTTATAAACATGTAGACATGGCATAAATTACAGAGCAAAGATGCTAGTCATCTTAAGTAGTTACATATGTTACACCAGCAACTTCAACTACTGCCGGAACACGTTCCCCTCAATAACATTTCGAGCTTCCGGTGTTAAGACGGCCCCAAACCAAAACCCTGCCAATTATTATGGAAGCTGGATGACAAAGTTAGAATTGAAGCAATACAAGATCTCAAAGAGCAAAACTCCGGTTATTGAGTCTTCGGTTGGGATGGATCGGATTTATGTTAGACACGAGCAGGGAGATGGAAAGGAGATTATTAACATTGTATCGGGATAGGTTACATTTATAAATCATCGAGCTCAATAAGATGTGCATGCCTTTCGGCAGCCTTTTTCCGAGTAAAGATACCCCATCGAAGAGCTGCCTTTAACTTGAGCCACCCGACTACAGCTTTTCCAGATGAAGGAGAAGTTTCATTATCAAAACCGTAATTCAAAGCCAAGGTAGGGGTCATATATGTTGAGGAATAAGGATGGCTATCGTCGGAAGCATTAAACGGAATGTGATCTTGATTTCCCTTGCTAAATATACGAATCAAATGCTGCATATCTTCGTTTGCTAGCATCTCGTTGTTACTTCTCATTCTCATCTCCTCGTCCTCCGAGAAGAAATCCTCAACTCCTTCAGGAATATTTGAAGTGCCAACATTATTGAAACCTCGCACAGTCGACTGAGATGGACCGTGGACTAGTTCATTATCGTTGACCAAGGGGTTTTGTAGAGGGAATGAAGCACCATTTAACAGAATCGTGGCATTAAGGTGTACATTTTGTGATTCATTCGCTAATCTACCTGCCATACTATCGTCATAACCTAGAAAAACAGAGAACATGATCAATAACAAGCATGGGTACAAGACGGTATGTACTCAAATTAGTTTGAAAAAACCCGGGAACTTTATACCTCTGACAACTAGATCAGAATCCATTGAAGGCTGCCCTGTAGGAACTCGAACTGACAGAGTTGGTAGAATCTGTTGTTGACTAGTCGAACTTGTATGCAGATCCATCGGAAGTTTGGCTCGGCAAGTATCCAAACTATCATCTTCGTTACATCCTAATAAAGACTTACCATCATACTCTATAACATGAATCCAATTTTCGTATGCCTTCTTCACCAAGATATCCACATAAACCTACAAGATTGTAACGATTGTAAGTTTTCTCACAACGTATATCAAAACCAGCAAGTTTCTTTACCTTCTGATCATCGGAAAGTGAATCAGATGCATAATACTGTCCATTAGCGATTAAGCCATTCAACTCGTGGATGTTGTTGAAGACTATGCCGACACTCCTCACGTCATCGCGGTAATAGACATAAAGTTTCTCGCTTAGAACACAAGTTTTCGCATGTTCCACTAGAACATCCCACATCTTGTTAGACATTCCACTTCCAAGTATCTACAAGAAACGGATCGAAAATCAGTTACAAACGGAACAACAAAATATTTACGAGTGATTTATGGATAAGACACTTACTTTTCTCAGCCTCTGGGAGTCCCTAACCACAAGTCGTAAGAAGTCTTCAACTGTGAAAATTCCAGCTTTATTAAGCCTCTTGTGAAATGACCCGTCTTTACCAATCTTCTCTAATCTCCAAACCTCATCGTTTAATGCGGGTGGATAGTGTTTTTTATATACTGTTAATGAAAAAGAATGAAATTGTAGCGATTTACCGACTCTCAAACAACTTTAGAAACAACAAAAGTTAAGAACTTACGTTCTCCTCGATGATCCTTAACGGTGAAAGCGTCGGTTTTTGCTTCACGAATACGGAAGCCTTCACAGCAATCAGAAGCAACCTTTAGACCTAACCTGAATTTCCTGCTCCTAATCCAGCTCGAGTTATCGGTAAACGATAGCTCCCCTAGTGTTCCTACACCTTCGTTCAACACCACCTGTAGATCTCCGGTTAGTAACGGTCTCTTCCCGTCACGTTCCTTAACAACATGGCTATCAAACTCTTCTTCAGTCCAATTATCATCATCCTCGTTGTTGAAATCACCCTCGAGCACCACAACATCTAGTTTCAAAGAAGACTCTGGACCTGATGTAACGACGTGTCCGGTGTTTGCATCGATCAAAACAATATCTATAGCAGCACCCTGTTGTCCTTCAACTTTCCCTCCGGTAAAAAGAGGAAGGGACAACCCAGATCGAAAGTGCAGCCGTAAATTTCTTCCATTAGGCCCTTCAATCTGTTTAGGGGAAGACCTGCATCGTGTAAACAAAAACACAAGGCACCATTATCACAACTTCGCAAAAACACACTAATGGCAACACGAAAACAGATTAATTGCAGTCGATCGAGACTCAAGAGAGGCAATCATAAATGTCTTTGGACATTAATAATAGAACCTTGTCAAAGAAAATATGTGCAGAACATGGTATCTTAAATTGAAAGCAATAAAGGACCACAAAGTCTAATAGACAATAATGTTATCAGTCATCACAAGCACAACAGTAATGGAAACATACAAGAAAAAAACAAACAAAATACACAAGTACACACCACTGTACCTCCAAAACCTCTTCTTCATTATTTAGCAGTAAAAATCATCATGGAAGTTTGTCAATGACCAAAAACAGGGTAAAAGTACTATAGAAACCCTTGTACTAGGAGTTAGATTGCATTTTGCTTCCTCTATTCAAAAAATTGAGCAAATAAGTCCCTGGACATTATTTAAGAATAAGGTACATGTGGTGTAACTTTCTAGTTATTTTGTCAGCAACTCCGGTTTTTAACAGTAAAAACAGAAAAAATCAATTTGCTCATTAATCTAATACACCAAGATTAATTTGCTCATTTTTTTAATAAAGAGAGCAAAATGCAATCTGACTCCTAGTACAGGGCCTACATGATAGTTTTACCCAGAAAAAGAAAAGGGAAAAAGAAAAACTTCCAGAAGTATTAAAAACATTTTCCTCAATATTATCACAAAATCTAAGGAGAATAAACAAAAAGTTCATAATTAGCAATAAGCTTAGAAGCGCTTACAATAAACAAAAATGTTATCATAAGCACAATAGAAGTGGAAACACACAATGAAATTTTGCAAAAGCATTTTACATACTTAGTAGTAAGTTTGGCAGGGCCTAATTTGGCTAACGCACGTTCCACTTCTTCACTAACCTGCTCATATTACATGTACCAAATTAGAACATGAACTAAGTACGAAGTTAAATAAATAAAAGAAAGTGTTAAATCACTATTTAGGACCTGAAGCTGGCAACTATTCCCACATTGGGGACTGAATTTTTTTTTTGTTCATGTTAAGCCCTAAACTTGGCATTTGTTCCTACATTGGGACCTAAGCTTTAGGATTTTCAAAGACTAACTTGGATAAAAAAAATTTCAAGCCCTAATATGGGAACAATTAGCAAGTACAGAGCCTAACTTAGACCAAAAAAAACTGTTCAGGCTTCAATCTGAGAAGAGTTGCCAAAGTTTAGACCCAATAACTGATTTAACCAAAAAAAAAAATCCAGAATCTTACAACTCTTCTGAGAATAGGTTCTAATGATGAACATAGTTTCTGTAAACTATCCACCTTCAAAGCTTCAACAATCACACTGCATTAAGGTCAAAGATTTTATGTTAACAAAACAAAAATGTATACATATATATACATGCATGCATGCATATATACACAAGCAAGAAAGCCATGGATTAGTTTTTTCAGTTTAGTAAAGCTTTGTAAGTTAAGATACCGCAACTTTATACTAACACCCATAAAGAAAACAGTCACATAAAAACAATGATCATCACCTTTTTCTCTCTACTCAACTTATTTTTAAAAAAAATTATAATTAAAATAATCCAAAATTATTACTTTTTTTTATAAAGAAATCCAACTTCTCATGCACAACTCTCTTTTTTTCCAACATCACTTCACTGAAGAGTTCAATAAAATACATTCTCTTTTTACATCAAGAAAATCACACACACAAAAAAAGTGTTTGATTTGAAAATATTTTTGAAATACTGAAAAGATGAGAGAGTAAAGGGATAAAACCTAGCGAGAGCAGGTCGTTTCCTATCAGGTCCTTCATCTCCAGAACTCGAATCCAAACATCTTTTCTCACTCGCCACATTATTCGATCTCTCAGTGTACTTCGTTTCCATTTTGCTGCACACTGAAAAACCTGTTTGGTTCACGAGAAAAAAAAAACCCAACTTTTATCAAATGTATTCAACAACATAAATAAACAAATAAATAAAAACAAATTTCTCTCTCTTATCAAATTTCCAGGAAAAAATAGTATTTTATCATTTATCATAGAAAAGCGAAAAGACGGCAATTTTGGATTTTTGTAAATTAAAAAGCACTGAGGAAAAGTCGGCGAATTTTCGTTTTTGTTTTCAAGTAACGAATTTCTGTAACTATAGCTAAATGGTCGGATTCGCATAAATTAAATTCTCAGTCACAAGCTCTGATCAGATCAGAGCCGTAGAATTTTTTCGCTAAACTACACTCAATTCTCTCTGAATTATCACCAAGTTTACATTTTAATCATTTAACTTTAAAAAATTACAAAATAGTTATTAAACTATATAAATAGGTTCATTTAAATCATTGAATCACGAGTGTTCATAGTTCGGTTAAAATCGAATTAACCAACCGAATCGATTTAATTTCGTTAATCAGTGGGTGGCCGAATTTAGTTCAATCAATTAATAATTTTTTAAAATTTCAATTATTGGTTAATTCGGTTCAAAATTGAGAAATTAACTGAATTAAACAATATATTATATATAATATATTTGTTATATTAGCAAGGTATTTTTTGAACTATTTTTTTATATTAATCAAAATAAATAATATATATAATATAATATATATTTGAACTATTAAAAAAAAAAGAAAATGAACATTAGTGATCTGTTTTTTTATATGTTTTATACTTAATTTAACCAAAAGACAAAAACATATAAATTTCAGTTAATTCAGTTTTGGTTCACTTAATGTATTTGAAAAAATATTCCGTTCAGTTAACGGTTAAAGATTTTTACATTTTGGATAATTCGGTTAATAGTAATTCAGTTCTGTTAATAATCGAACCTACCGTTTGAACACCCCCATACTGAATGATTTGAAAGTTTTTATTCAAATTACTAAACTAATAATTTTTTTTATTAAAAAATTCAGCTAGCGAGTTTGAAGTGATGATTCAACGATTGGTATCGTGGATACCCATTGACTAGTAAAACAACATACCTTATATCCAAGTTGATCTGACGGTCAATATCGAAAATCAGAGAAGAAAACTATCTGAGATTTTGGTTCGCAAATTCATGACGTTTCAAAACTGTTTCATGAAAAAGGAATTAAACTATAAAAGAGAAGGGAAAGAAAGTTTTCAATTAGTGCAGGTGGTGCAAACAAAGAAGGTTATAGAGTAGAAATTTTAACAGCCTAACCACGTGGCTTAAATGGAAGCTTTTGAATGATTCAGGGATCATTTTATAACTTTTTAAAATTAAGTGACCAAAACGTAAAGTTAGTGTAATTTAACTCTTTTTTTTTAGTTTTAGACCGTACTCTTTTATATTTTTATATTTAATTCTTACGTTGGCCGTACTCATTTGTTTTTTAAATTTATTATTGGAAATTGACTGATTTGCCTTTTTTGGCCAAACAAGGCGCTGTTTTAGTATCTTTGGATAAATTTCACCTAAGGTCACTAAAGTATTAGTATGTTTACATTTTGGTCACTTAACATCAAAAAGTTACAAAATAGTCACTAAACTATTCATAAATTTTCATTTATGTTGTTGGGTTGTTAAAACCGTTGTTATATAACATTCTCTATTTGTACCACCTGTATCAATTGAAAGCTTTCCCTCCCTTCTCTTTTGCAGTTTAGTTTTTTTTTTAAATCATGAAACAACTTTGAATATCACGAATCTGTAAACTAAATTTCAAATAGTTTTCTTCTTCAATCTCCAACGTTGACCTTTGTATCGGCTTGGATCTAAGGCGTGTTCTTCTACTCATTGATGGGTGTTAATCTACTGCATCGATCGTCAAATCGTCACTTGGAATTCACTAACCGGACTTTTTAATAATAAAAAACTTAATAGTACAGTAACTTAAATAAAAACTTTCGAATATTTTAATGAATTAAATGAAAATATTCAAATAGTTTACTAACTATTTTGTAATTTGTTGAAGTTAAATAATGTTTTCTTTAATTATACGAAACATTTAAATATTTTAGCTTTTTTACATTAATTATTAAATGACATGGAAATTATGCGAAAAAATAATGATTAAAAAATACATTTCACGAAGTTAACGAATGAGTTAGCAAATTATTAGTATTTTAATAATTTTGGACTAAAATAATATAAAATAAAATGATAAGTTGGGTGACTAATTTGTAATTTTTAAAGTCGAGTGACTTAACAAAAAAATTTCTAATAATGGGATGACCATTTATATAGTTTACCCAATTACCGGTAGTCACCCAACTACTGGTAGGTTTAAAAAAGGGTAAACTACACTTGTAGTCACCCAATTACCGGTAAGTTTTTTTCCTGGTCAACTAACTACGAAAAATTACAAAATGGTCATCAAGCTATTCAATTTTTTCTCTTTTGGTCACCGGTTGTTAAATGGCTGACGAAAAGATGATGTGACAATTTTAAATTTGACATAATAGTAACTTTAACCCTCAACATTTATACATTGTGTCAATTTCGTTTTGATTCTAAAAAATTTAACCCTCAATGTTTACACAATGTGTAATTTGGTCTTTTTTTAAAAAAAATTACTTTTATTTGTGACATTTTCACCTGAAATGCTAAAAAAAAACAAATCTATCAACTATATCTGATCAAAAATATATAAAAAATAACACCCAAAAATCTAAGATAACAATTTTCATATTTTATCGTTCTTTAAAAATTAACCCTTAATGTCACAAAAAAAATTAGAGCGGTAGAAACAACAACAACAAATTACACAACGTATAAATGTTGAGGGCAATTTTTTTGTAATCAATACTAAATTGACACAATGTATAAATATCGAGTGTTAAATTTATTATTATGCTAATTTTAAAAGCTGCCAAGTTATATTTCCGTTAGCAATTTAACGGTTGATGACTAAAAAAGAAAAATTCAAATAGTCAGGTAACCAAAAGGAAAAAATTTTGGAAGATTATTTTGTAACTTTTAATAGTTGGATAACAAAAAAAAATATTAATAATTGAGTGACTATCAGTATAAATTATCCTTTAAAAAGATATAAATTTAGACGTGGCACGTACATTGACACATAGTTGATGATGTAGACATTAACATGTTCGAGTGGGTGTTGGGTGTCAAAATGGCATGGCACGTAGGACCGTCCTATTGTTGAAGATAAAACAAGGTTTCAATGTGAACAAAAAAAGTCTTTCATACTTTGAAATTTAAAATTTTGTACTTATATTTTAAGTTTAAAATTTTAAAATTTTATATTTTTTATTTAAAAAATTAGTTATGTGGTTGTTATAAATAAAAGTAAAATAATTCTTTTAGCCTCAATATTTATTATTCCTATCAAGGTAATTCTTACTTGTTAAAAGTACATAAATAATTATAAAAAATGTTTTAAAATTAAAAATTAAAAATTATTTTGAATTTTCAATTAAAATTTTTAAAAATTTCTGAAAATTAAAAATTCATTAAAATTATAAAAAATAAAAATATTTTTTAAAATTTATAAACATGAAAAATATGAAATTTTCAAAAATTCAAAAATTATTATTTTGTACTCCATGAATAGTAATAAGGTCTGTTTAAACTTTAAGTCATTCGTTTTTTATATTTTAAATTAGATTAATTATATATCAAATTTTTTTATGTAAATTTAATTATAAACCATATAAAATATTGGTATCCTTTTACATGAAGTTTTATGTGGAATTTTCATTGATCAGAGCAAAGGACACCATAATATATGTAAATAGGTATTTTTTTATGATAAATATATATTTTTTGTTATGAATTTTCATTGAGTTGTCGGTTTTATAAAAAAAAAAACAATAATTGAGAAAACGGTTATGGGGAAAAAGCCCTAATATTTTGTTGTTAGTAAAAAATTACATATTATTTTAAAAGAAAGTTTATTAGTTAATTTTATAAAGAGAGTCATATCATTTGGGAGAAAAATACTCGTTATTAGCGATGAGGACAAGCTCCATCAATACGTTAAATATTTTGCATTAATAGAACAATTACGGTACGTTGATAATTGAATTTGTCATAAATTAAGCATGATATATCTGGAGTGATTACAAACACTTATAAGGATAAGAAAATCAACCTCAATGATCTTAAGTAGTGGGTAGAACCGATAAAAGAACCGAGCATCCATCAAATTGGAAAGGAAAGTGACAAAATAATCCCTAAAATCACTTGCAAAAGTAAGATTAATAAACTTATACAACGCTAGACAAAAACTTTCAAAAGTAGAAACTTATTAAACAATAGAAAACAAACAGGGTACAAACAGACTCATGAAATCATTTATTATTTTGAAATATGATCAAAACTGAAACAAATTAAGAAACCAACAATAACCCACCATTTAAGTATATCTATAGCCAACCCACTTACTAAGTGAAACTGTTGGTGGCTGGTCGAGATTCAGCAACAACAAACGTCATTATTTGTCTATTACAACTTATGAAGACAATCAAAATACCTATAAAATAAAACGGGAAACTGAATTTACAATGTTTTTTTTTATACTATTCAGGAAAACTATGGATGATAATGGGGTTGTTGAATATTTTTGAAACATTTTTTAATTACTGTGATTATTCTTAGATATGTGTTTTTACTTAAGTTTTGATGGTCGATTAGGTGCGATGCGGTGTGTTTAGCTTACTTTTTGTCTCACGCTACAGTATTGCTACAGTATCTAATCTCACCACCATCGCTATTTTTACACTAACCACAGGTAAACGCACCGCCCATCCAAACTCACCCTTAGTATTATTTTTTATGTTTGGGTGATTAATGGATAGAAAAAGGGATGACCAGGTCAACCAAGCTATATCTTGATTATCCAATGAAATAAAAAACAAAAATGGCCCTTGCCTTTTTTTAGATTAGCTATTTTCTTTTGCTTACAAAAGATAAAAGGGAAATTAGCCTTTTGTTTTTTTCCCTTGATTGATGACAGTTTCCTTTTTTTCTCCTTTGGGTCACCTCATCTTCCTCTTAGGATTGCTAATTAGCAGTCAATGAAGAGGAAGAAAGACCCAAATCCAAGAAAAAAGAAGTCATTATTACAAATTCAGTAATAAATTTTAGATTTACTTCATCAAAATTAAAAGAAAACCCTGTGTTCACACGAAAAAAAAGTAAATAAATTGAGGCAAAATGAACGATTTAATCTCAAGTTCGTTCAGGAAATATACTGACCTGAAACAACAAGCGTATATGGACGATATTGAAGCCGGCAATGAAACGGTTAATCTCGATACGTTCTTCGAAGATGTTGAAAATGTTAAAGAAGACATGAAAGGAGTTGAGAAGCTTTATAAAGCACTGCAAGAAGCCAATGAAGAATGTAAAACGGTGCATAATGCTAAAACAATGAAGCAATTACGTTCTCGTATGGATTCTGATGTTGAACAGGTTCTTAAACGAGTGAAAGTCATTAAAGGGAAGCTTGAAGCCTTGGAAAAATCGAACGCCACGAGCCGGAATGTTCCGGGTTGTGGACCCGGTTCATCTTCAGATCGGACTCGAACATCCGTCGTTAGCGGGTTAGGCAAGAAATTGAAAGTAATGATGGACGAGTTTCAAAGCTTACGAGCAAGGATGCAATCGGAATATAAAGAAACCGTTGAACGTCGATATTTCACGATCACCGGCGAAAAACCTGATGAAGACACGATCGAGAACTTGATTTCAAGCGGCGAAAGTGAAAGTTTCCTTCAACGTGCGATTCAAGAACAAGGAAGAGGTCGAATCATGGACACGATCTCCGAGATCCAAGAACGACACGACGCCGTTAAGGAAATCGAGAAGAACTTGATTGAGCTCCACCAGATCTTCCTCGACATGGCGGCACTCGTCGAGGCTCAAGGTCAACAATTGAACGATATCGAAAGCCACGTCGCGCATGCGAGCTCGTTCGTCCGGCGAGGTACGGAACAACTCGAAGAAGCGCGCGAACATCAAAAAGCGTCGAGGAAATGGACGTGTATAGCGATTATTGCTGCGATTATTCTCATTTTAGTCATCCTTTTGCCATTGTTGCCAACTATTATAACTCTCATAAAGACGAAAAAGATATGATGGTGATGATTAAATACTTTATACGTGATATTATTTTTTCGACATCCCATCAAAATTCTTTTTTTCCGGATTCGGATATTACAGATTCGGATATTTTTAAACTGTTATTATCAACTTTTGAACTCGAAATTTTTGAATCTTTGTAATTCGAATTCGAGAATTCATATATCTGAATTTGGATAACAATATTCATTTTATTTTTGTATATTATAAATTTTGGATATCTGAATTCAAATATATTCTTCGTTTTTCTTTAAATAAGATGATTATATTTTTATAAAATGTTCTTTAAAAATGTTCAATGTAGTACTCGAATTTTCAACTTTTATATATAAAATGTCCAATATGATACATGCACTTCGAAAATGTCTAATGTGTTGCATGAACTATTAATACGTGTTTTTATTGTGGTACTTGATATACAAGTATCAAATGTGACATTATCCCTGAATAATATTATTTAATTGACATAATGATAAATTTAGTCCTTAATATTTATGAATTTGACCTTTGTTTTTTTTTTAGTTAAATTTGGTCGTTAAATTTTTAAAGAGTCAAGCTTTACTGTTAACCTTTCAAAAAAAGTGCAATTGTTGTTATTTTAATGAGAATATTAACTAAAACATTAATTTTTTAAATATGACCGGTCGTATGACAATCCATGTGTATTCATGTTTATTTTAAATTATGAACTTTTTATAGTTTTTTTTTAATATTTTTTTGACGTTGGAAATGAAGTGTTATGAGATGGTATACTGTATTCCTAGTATTGATGAAATGATACTACAGTACTTATAAAATTTGTTAGATATATGTGACCCAAATTCTTGTTAAAATAAAATACAAGTGGCAAGATATGGTACAAGCTGCACAAGTGAAATCCATATAAAAGTATACTACCTCTATTTGATGTTGATTAGAATAAGGTGTTTTAACTTTACTGCATTAATTATATTTGACTTTGATTAGGATATAGTTTACAAACATATAACTAGACGTAGTTGTCTCTCCTCTTGTATCATTCGAATTTGACATAGTAAATTTTCTTCTCCTCTGCCCATGGTTTTTTTCCAAAAAAGTTTCCACTTAAAATCTGTGTTATATTTTTCTTTCTTTATTTCTTTTTTGATACATTATGATCATTATCGACATTCTATTTTCACAAAATTATTAATAAAAAGATCAAATTGTAAAGAATTCAAAAGTATGTGTGTTGTTCTAAAAAATAAATAACTAAAAGTGAAGTTAATTTTGTTACACATGACCATGTAGACAAGATGCGAACTAGTGTGATATAGATGACATGACATTAGGAAACGTTTAGCGCTCTATCTATTATGTTAATGCATTTCAGTGCGATTGTTCTATTATTGCACTACAGTGTATATTTGTATTATTTTCTTAGATCCTGCATGTTTTGTTAAGTCTACATTGGACATTTGTTAAATATTAAAGGACAAAATAAAGTTATGATCGATATGATAAGTTTATGTGTTAGTGAAAGGAAACGATAGCGAATTAAATTATATTAAATAAGTTATAATATAGAAGTTCTAATGTTAATATGTTCTAAAATTATTTAATATAATATTAATGTACATTATTTATAATTATTTAATGTAAAGGTAAAATTAATATAATTTGGTATGTTTTGATTATATCTGCTTTTTTTGAGACAATGCCTAGAACTATCCATAACCTCTCCCAACCCATAAATAGGAGGATAATGCGTTTTAGCGCATTTGAACCCATGTCCTCCTACATAGTATAGTGACCTTTTATAAATTTGATCTAAATCCAAACGAATGAAAACTTTTGGGTGAATATACCTGAGAGGTCCCTCTATTATAGGGATTTGATCAAATTAGTCCCTCTACTATTAAATGGACAAATTTATTCTCTACACTATTAAAAAGAATCAAATAAAGCCAAATTCAAAGTTATTATTTTTATAGTTTTTATGATTCTGTAAATGAAATATTTTATTTCGAGTTGAACTACGATAAAAAATAATAATTTTTAAGATATTTTTTATACAATAAATGTTATATCAGTTACAATTTGTACTTATTTGATCCAATCCCTATAACGAAGAGACATCCTTCATACTTTAACCCTAAACTGCTCTAAAAAATGAAGACTAGAGATGATCAAATTATAAGTAAAGGACTAAATTGATAAAAAAAATACATGGAACAAGGACGTTTCATAGAATTTGACCAAAATAAAAACAAATGTCTCATTTATTAAATTTTCAGATCAAAATTTCAAGCATCACTAGGTTGAGCTGAATTGCTGCGTTGAAGCTGCAGCTCAAGCTTCATCACTTATCCAATACTACGATTAGGCAAAGCTGCCATAAACGAATTATAAGAAGATTCCAAATCAAAATGTAATTGTCTAGCTTGTTCTTCTTTCAATTCGTCCGCTGCTTCCATTTTCGATAACATCAAAATCCATTGATTCACCTTCATCTTCCCTTCGAAATCAACCGGCAAAATACTAAGTTTATTGAGCGACAACGAAAGATCGGTCAATAACGGGTGCAATTGATCAACCGCCACCATATTAAGCTTCAATGAATCCATGGCGGTAATGAAATTTTGTACGCATTCCGCCACAAAGGCAGCCGTTCCTTCCGTCGAAACACGACGGTGTTCCACAGTGGCGGGTACTCCAGAGGTTACTAAACGGTATAAAGCGGCTGGGCAATCCATTTTGTACGTGTCTGCAAAGCGTTCGATGCTGGGCATTGTATCTTTGAGAGCGGAAGCTAGGGTTTTGAAATGGGCGATGAGTTTTTGACATTCAGGTTCGTATGTAGATGATGAAATGATATCTCTTATGTAAGCTTTTTCGAGCTTTTCTGTTGTTTTGATAATGGCGTAAATCTCTGCGAAATTTTCGTAAGTTTCTCTCTCGCTCTTGTCGTTCCATAGCTTAACCTCCATAAAAAAAACAATGATCTTTTTTATGAATTCTTGCGCATGGATCACTAATGCTCTTTTCTTTCTATCTGATTTTCTAGGGAACCAAACAGAAAAAACCAACAAAGAAAAAAATACGCTCAAACAACATGATGAAACAGATGATCGAAAACTAAAATCGAGAAAAAAAAACCCACCTTAGATCATCACGAAATGAGTAAATCCGCGAGAAAATTATATGTTGATAGATCAAATTAAAGGGAAAAGGAAAATCACGAAAAAAGAGAGGAGAAAAAAGCGGCTTCGCATATAATGGTAATGGCTCTTTGAATGTTTTGCAGAGAGAAAACGGAGGAGTGCATGTGGGTGGAATTTATTATAACGTGTGTCGGAAGTTATTGGGATAAAATAACATTTAGTCCCTAATTTTGGTAATTTTTTTATAATTTGGTCCTTCAATTTTTTGCCTACATTAATTCTGAAACTTGATGACTTTTTTTATTTGGTCTCTAAACTTAGATTCTGTTATGTCATCACCTAAAATAAATAAAAATAATTTGCACAATCTTAAAATATCACGTCATCGTATTTTAATAAAATCCAAATTTATGATTAAATTAAAAAAAATGTCAAGTTTTGAAACTAATTTTATCAAGTTTTTATACTTTCATTTTTAACTTTTAATATGTATTATTTAGATATATTTGATTTAGATTTTGGTTTGTTTGGGGTTAATCAAAATTATTTTGGTTCAATTAATTTCATTCTCGATTTTACAAGAATTATTATAAAAATCTTTTATTTGTTTCTCTTCGATGGAAGTTGTATTTTTTCAAAATGTAACTTAATTTTTGACCTAATTCTTTTGATGAAGGTCGATTCAACTTCTGATAAAAAAAATATACTTTAATTATATTTTATCTCTTCAATAAGTTTAGTAATGAGAATGATGTTCTTGTTGGTCCAACGGAGAGAAGAACTTATGTGTAGCTTTTCAAGAATTTTCCAAATAAACAATTTTAATAAAATCTTTCAATTTCTTATTTTACTATATTCAACTCTATACGTAGAGTACATTGAATGTATAGAAATAGCTATAGCAGAGTTAAAATACATTTTTATTTAATTAACAATTAAAATATTTAAAATTCTATTTAATATTCAATTAATAATGGAACCGAATCAACTACAGATACAGAATTAGAGACTGAAAACGTTGACAATAGAAGTTAAAATTTCTTCCTGATGTGTTGGCACTAGGAATCAAGTAGAATTTTTTTTTGAACCCTGTATGTTTCTAATAATTAGGGTGTTCATCGCCCTAGGTATTACTTGGGTTCGAGTAGCTTTACCCTCCTTTTATAATTCATTAAAATTTCTTACTAAATTTATAATGGTAATAAAATTTTTTTAAAAAAATTAACATCGACATGAGAATATGTATTAAATATGATTATATCATCATAATAACTATTAATATCTAATTATTTAGATAACCCTATAATGTTAAATATAATTAACATAAAAAAAACAAGACAAATACAATTTAAAATATGAATTATCGAAATTATAAATTGAGATAAGCATTTTCGCAAAACCTTATTCAAAATTTGACTTATACAAGTCGGACAAAAAATTCAATTGTCGATCAAATCTATTCATTCGATAACGACAGTAAGAATGATCGCAAAGCAATAAGAAAAAAAAATAAGAATACGTAGATTTTACGTAGAAACCACTTTTGGAGAATATTAAAAAACAATAATACAAGATATTTTCAATTACACATTTTAAGAGTTAAACAACTCTATCATATGGATTCAAGTTGTGCCGCATGATAAGTTGAGTGAATCTAACATGGCATATCATTGGTCAATGCGCCATGTCATCAATGACATGTTAAGTTTTGATTGGTTCTTATTGGCCAACCATTTTTTCTTTTTAAGTTGTTAGTTTTTAGGTATAAAAAAAAGCAATTAAACAAAGTTTAGATACTAAATTAGATTAAAAAAAATTAAATATCAAAATGAAAAATCGAATAGAGAAAGCCAAATCGTGAATTAAACCGGAATATATATCGACAATAATCGGTTCAAAAACTCTGAAAAAAACCATTATGAAAGAAAATCTAATATTATTGTTAAAATTAAATTATTGAGTATCCAACAATAATAAAACATAAATTACTCAGACTCGAGTGTAAATGTAAAACACGTTTCTACGTATTCAGAAGGTTGTCTAAAATGAGAGTAGGGGTGAGGAACTACTTATGTGCAAGTACCCAACAAACATATCTAACTTCTTAAATGTGTTGACGTCTGTTTTTTGCGGCTCTGATACCTTAGAAATGGATCTACCCAGTTCTTGTCTTCTTCCACGGCTCGGTTCCATCGCTCTTTAAAGACTTCAAGTTCCCATGTTGATTGCCTCCGAATCTGTGCAGTAGTTAGTTAGAAGTGTAAATGAGACATTAGTGCTCTCAAGCTTAAGACAGATGTCGAGCTCGAGCTTAGTAGTATCTCGGACTCGGCTCGGCTCGAATATAACAAATCGTTGTAAATTCGAGGGCTGCGGGGTGACAAAGAAGCCCGTAACAAGAAAAGTCCGGTATCGAGGCGATTACTATCGAATGCCAACGATCTTTCTTTTACCTAAAGGACCCAATATGCATTATACTACTTCATATGGTTATCAAGAAGTTATTGTCTAAAGCCGGGCGGCAATATCGTGCTATATAGATTGGACTTTCTTATAGCATAAGGGTCTAATCTACAATGTTCAACGCCATTTCTTTTGTTCGTATAAGGGAGTAGATTGAAGAAACATAATCTCACCTCGGTTCGTAGGTCAAAACCCGAAGCCCCATTTCTCTGCACATTGGAAGGAAAATCAATTAAGGAAGCAAGTGAAATAAGATAACCTTGATGATATGACAAGAAAAAACTCAGTGCAGAAAAGTGAGATGGAAGAATTAAAGGCTTCCAATTATTCAAAGAAACAAATAAGGATGAACTCGAAAAACCAATGATATGGTTACTTTGCCAAATGTTGGCAGCAAACAATGAAAGGAATTTCGGGTTTAGGCACTCGGTGTTTAACATTGTTGACAAAGACTCCTTGAAGCAAATATCTATTCTCTATGCTTGTTATGAGCAAATTACATCGAGAACCGCAATAAATAAACTTGTAGAAACATGTTACCAAAGAGTTCAGAAAAATATGAATGAAGGTGGCGAAGTAGAACCTTTACGGTTGTCCTTGTTGCGGGATACCCGCTCCCACCCAAACTTTGTATGCCCTTATGTACAATGTACTCACTATCGATCACGCCTACCTTCTTCGAACTAACACCCTGAATATTATAGCATGCGGAAATAATCTTTTATATTTCTCAACTGTCTGCAGAAATATATGTTTTACAAGAACGAAACGTGGAAATGAACAAAAAGAACGAGTAGTTGGAAAACAGGAAGTAGTACTAAAATAGCTTTAAGCGAATCTTACCTGTGAACAATACCCGAGTTTCATATCCAATCCCCATCCATGAACAAGATCATTCTGAATGGGAAAAAGAAAAAGACACAAAGAAAGGCTTAGTTAGAAAACAATGCATGCATTGATAAAGATCGAAAATTTGAGGCAGAAAACGATGCAAAGAATCAACGGTGACATCGTTATAGTTCTATACAGACATGGACAACATAAAAGATTACCTGTACAAGATGCCATGCACAATACCAAGCAGATCTCGTGAAAACCGGAGCCATTCCCTCCACAAATCTACAAAGGTAACATGAATGATAAATATTAGTACTCAGTGACCAGATAATGACAGATGGCTTTACTGGCTCATAGCAGAGGAACTCGGATATAGTTCAGAAGATGAAAAAGGAAGCATATCCTTTTGTTTCAATTAATTTGAAAAATTGCTAAAAGAACATTCGATCGTGCTACCTAGAAATCCGATGATATCATAACTCACCCAGAGCATGGTGGCCCCTCACTTGCTTTTGAACACTTTGTTTTACCTCTGAGCTCGTAGACTCTCCTGTGCTAGCCAAAACTTCTTGTTTAAGTATAGAAATAATAATATGTAAGTTTTTTATGAATTGTTGTAGACCATGCCGTTCACCTATGTAACTTCTTTGTTCTTGAACGTATAGTGATTTTATGGTGTATTTCTGTTGAATCCGGGTCTAAAGCCGGCTGAGAAATCTCTAAGCCTGCTGTCTTTACAATTTGTAGGTACCTGGAGAAGGAAGACTTGCCGATTATTCAAACTATTCGGATTATCCCGAAAGGAAATTATTTTCTTGTCATTATGAAACAAACAAATTACCTTTTCGGATCAAAATGGTCCACCCCCAAATCTTCATCCCAGAGAAATATGTAGTCATAAATTGACACGACATTGGGATGTAGAAAGCGCTTTGCAAACCACCTGAAATAGCAACAACGATAACTGGTTTTGGCAATTCAATCGAGTAACAACAATAGAAAGAATATGGATACAATAAAGCGATAGATAACCCAAGACAGAAGAATCCGATATAAAACTGTATTTCCCCGACTATCCTATTGCTTGAACTACGAAAAAGGTTTATATTTTGAATCGAGGAGATCACACAAGTTCAAGCAACATCAAGTTTTACCACTTTGTTTGGTTATGAGCTACTACATGAATGGCTTTATCACCCCAATCAAGATCCCACCATCCATCCACATTGCCATCATAATGGAATAAAATAATTGTAAAATTCGCTGCAAGAAACTGGATTCAAAAAAATTAGGCAAAAAGAATGTGTAGTTCATCGAATCTGAAAGTTAAGAAGGACAGGAAGCAATACCTTTTGCACAACATTGTCAACATTTTCTTTTTGCATGATACCAACTGGCATTGCCAGCAAGTTCTTATTCATGTTAACACTAGCCTGTAATAAGAAAAAAACTAATTCAACAACATGAACAATTGTAAAACAATATGACCCTTTCGCAACAATAACGAAAAAAAAAACCAAACAGATAATAATAGTGTCATTAAACCTGTCGCGAACTACTACTCATCCAAAGAGGCCTTATTTCCAAATCTGAACGCACTTGCATGATACCACGAGGCAAACTTCTCAATTTCCCTGAAGGCTGCTGATAATCCTAGCCATGAACATAATAAATAAACTAAGATAACAATGATAACAAGGAAAACACAACAAAATTTAGTACCCATTCGAGCACTTAATCAATTAAGGATTACCATCAAGGCCCCTGTATTGCATCTCTACTAAAAAAAATGAGCAAATTAGTCCCTGTACATTAGATCAAAGAGCAAACTGGTCCTTCAGTTAAAATTTTTATCCATTTCTACTATTAAAAACTGGTCCCTGTACACATATCATTCTCTAGTTATTCCATCAGTCGCGCCAGCTTTTAACAGTACAAATAGATGAAAAGAACCAATTTGCTCTTTGAACTAACATACAGGGACTAATTTGCTCATTTTTTGAGTAAAATGAGCAAAATACAATCTGACTCCTAGAACAGAGGCCTCCATGGTACTTTTACCGGATTACACATTAAGTTTTCAAGTTCTATGAGCTCACATACTTGGATTATACTAGTATTAACAAGCTTACATTCACCATTTTGAAACGATACAATTTCGTTTCCATTGAGAAAACAATGACAACGAGGTTATTGCAACCAAATTTAGTACTGATTTGAGCACTTAATGAATTAAGGATTACACATCAAGTTTTCATGTTCTATGAGCTCATAGACATGGAGTATACTGGTATCAACAAGCTTACCTTCACCATTTCGAAACAAAACAATTTCATTTCCATCAAGAAAACAATGACAACGAGGTAATTGCAACCAAATTTAGTACTGATTCGAGCACTTAATGAATTAAGGATCACACATTAAGTTTTCAAGTTCCATGAGCTCCTAGACATGGAATATACTAGTATTAACAAGCTTACCTTCACCATTTCGAATCGATACAATTTCATTTCCATCTGAAAATAACAAAAAAAATCAAATTACAAGAGATCAAAATATAGCCTCACAAAGTGAATCCATTTTATTTTTCTGAATAATCAAACACCCAATTCCAATGAAAAAACAATGCTAACATGAAAGTAAATGAACTAAAAACTAAATCAAAACCAGTGAAATTGATATACCTCAGTCTTATGATATTGATAAATTGTGGTTCTATACACAATGAACAACATAACTATACATATAACCCCCATAAATGGAAGCTGCTTCATTTTAAATCCAATTTTTCCCTGCAAACAACATCATAAATTTTAGAAGGCTTTGATACTTTTCAAAACCTGAAATAAAATGAAACAAAAAAGTACTGAAAATTACCAATTCATATAAAGTATTTAAATGTCTTCATAGATAATCAAAGCTTTTTATATTACCCTCCAAAACAAGCTGCATGTAAAATAAATAAATAAGCTCCTAACTTAATTTTCTAATGAAAGGCTATAAATCATAATAATAACAAAAAAGACCCAGATTTTCTATTTGGATAATAAGAAAATATAGAATATCTTCCCAAAAAAAGGGGGGAAAAAAAGAGGTTTTTTTTTTTTTGTTAAGTATTTGAGATCTAAATACAAAATGGAAGAAAAATTAAAGAACAAAGTTGAAAGTTTTAGATGGAAAAAATTAGAGACAAAAAAAGAGTATTGAACTAAAAAGAGCAAGCTTAAACTCCCTCAAATTTCTTCAATTCCAAGAAGAAAACAAATTAAAATTTGAAAAAAATTGGACTTAAACAAAGAGACGATCCATTACTATTATCATTAAAATCAAAAATAAAAACCAGGAGAAGCAGTATAAAAAAAACTACCACCCACCATTGTTGAGATTACAAAAGCTGAGAAGAGATGATAGAAACTTAAACAATAAAAGGATACGATTTGACTGATCAAAGCTGAAGCTATAGAAAATTAAACCTTTGCATAAATATGGGTTTTCTTCAATGAATCGGCAACAACAGAGAAAAATTACAGATAAATCCCAAAGAAGATAAAGCCACACAAATTCAAAAAATTTCAAAGCTTTATACGACAAGAACTAAATATAAGGTAACAAACTTTGGTGAAAAAATAAAAACCTTTTGTTTTTATTGCATTTGCTTGCATGGGGGAATGGAGATTGTTTTTTGTAAAGTACTGGGTTTATATGAGGTGTCAAGCAACGGGTCGCCGACGATTCCCACAATGACAGCACACCATTTCTTCTCCTCCAATTACACTTAATCTTCGTCTTCGATTTTAACAACAGTGTATTGAAAATGACGATTTTTGTAACTTCATTTTCACTATCTCGCAGCCTCTCACATGGATTTTCGTTCTTGAACCTTTTCTTTTCAGTGAAATTCAGTATTAATGAAATATGTAAGCTCATGCAGAGGAAGGAGGGGATTGGTGAGTTGAAAAGCAACCATGGGAGGTGTAAATGGATAATTGTTTTCCTTTCTTTTTTTCAATTTAAAAGAAATGGTTAAATCTCTTTTTGGGACTTCAACTTTTCTTTTTCAAGTCAGGCTTTAACTTACCAATTGTTTCCATATTGAGATTTATTTGTTCGTCTAAGTTAGTCCTTGAAAACTCCAAAGTTCGGGCCTCAATGTGAAAACAGTTATTAAGTTCGTGTCTTAATACGAGAATAATTGTCAATTTCAAGAACTAACTTAAATAAATAAATAAAAGTTCAAACTCTCGTGTAGGAACAATTACTTAATTCAAGTTCCAGAAACAATTATCAAATCAGGACCTAACTTGAACTAAAAAAAATTTAAACCCCAAATATCAATTTAACCCTAAAAGAAAAAACAAGAAATATCTAAGCTCAAAGGAAATAAAATATATATCTAAGCTCATGCAAAGGAGGAAGGGGTTGAGTGAATTGAAAAGGAAATAAAATTTATATACCTATATGAAAATAATTAATTTAGGCTTTGATGATTATTGAGTTAAAATTTGACTAATTTGAATAACTATGCTTTTTTAAGCAAGATAAAATTATAATATATTTGATTTGAGTAATTTGTGAGATTAATTAAGTTTATTATTATTTTATGGCTTAATTATAAATTTAATCTCCAAATTTTATAGTTTTTTTTTCATGTATGTATTTTTTTGGGCAAACTACATCCAAGGACTCTAAATTATTAGTATGTTTACGTTTTGGTCACTTAACTTTAAAAAGTTAAAAAATGGTTATTGAACAATTCGAAAGTTTTGATTTACAACTTCGTAACGTTCAATGTTGTTTCATGAAGAAAAAAAAAACTAAACTATAGAAGAGAAGGAGAAGAAGAGCTTTGGATTGTTGCAGGATGTGAACAAAGAAGTAGGGGCGGAGCCAAGGGGGGCTAGCAGGGCCCCGGCCCCCCCTAAAATGAAAAATTCCACCTTTAGTCATTTTCTAATTTTAAAAAATTTAAATTAGAATATGGTAGAATTACACTTTGGCCCCCCAAGAATGAGAAAAAAATGATTTAATCCTTTAAATTTTATAAAGATATAGGCTATTAAAATGGTGAAATTTCACTTTTGCTATCATAAAAATATACAACTTTATTCCAGCCCCCCTCAAAAAAATTTCTGGCTCCGCCCCTACAAAGAAGGCCATACAGTAGCTTTAATAGCCTAATGACTTAAGTAAAAGCTTTCGAATAATTCAGTGACCATTTTGTAACATTTTGAAGTTAAGTGACCAAAACGTAAATTTTCTAATAGTTTAGTGACATTAAGTATAATTTATCCAAATTTTTTGTCAAGTATCTAATTCAGTATTTTTGTCTCAATTTACTTAGATAATGTACGAGTTGAATAAGAATATACCACGTGTCACATTACGAGACAAAACTAACAAGTTATCACTTTTTTTTTGTTATTTTGATTTTTTTTTGACTCTCAACCTTTAAATTTTAGTCAATTTGATTACTTTTAGATGAAAAAAAATGACTAAACTGTAAAAATTCTAACGGCATTGGTATGACTACTAAAGTGGTAGTCTATGTATAATTTATAAAAAATAAAAGAAATTAAAATTAAAAAAATTCATAAAGCATTTTAAAAAATTTATCCGTGCTAGCAATGAAATATACATAAAATGCTTAAAATTTTAATAGTTCAATTAATTTTTTCGTCAAAAAGCAAGCAATTCAACTAAATTTTATAGGTCGGGGCCAAAATGACAAAATAAGTAAACGTTAGAGGCTAAATTTATCGTTATACCTATATTAAACATGACTATAATATACATTATATAGATAAATATAGGAATAAATCTCAAAACTATACATAAATTATGGTCTAACGTGTAATTTTGTACATGAACTTTGATTTTGTGCAATTTTATACACGAAATTTCGATTTGATCAAATTCTCACATATCATTAACACAATTACTGATATAACATTATTTTATGTTTATATATTGCATACACATATAATTATATTTTTCCAATATAAAAATAAATTGACTATTTATTTCTTTAAATGTGTATGATTGAATCAAAATTAAAATTTCATGTATGCATTTAAACCACAATCAAAGTTCATGTATCAAACTGCACGTTGAATCAAAGTTAATGTATAATTTTAAAATTTATCCCATAAATACTATAATTATCAAATCTATATTCGCTTTCAGTAAAAAAATTTCAACTTCGTTAAGGGTTTTATAAAATAAAATCGAATGCTACTGTGCATACTAGGTCCATGATCACATATTTCATGTGAGACTATTATTATTATTATTATTAATGCAACAATGTCGTTTAATAAAAATAAACTAATTAATTTTTTAGGATAGATTGAGAAAATTATTTCGGGATCAAGAACAAAAACTCTTGATAAAATTGATTTGGAATCATAAATGTAAAAATAGAATAAAGTCTTAGGCTGTGTTCTTCATTGCGGCTGAGATGGACTTTTAGTTAAAAAAGTACTTTTCTTTGAAAAGTAATGGAGAACACCCTTCATTTGATAGCAAAATATCAGCTTCTTAAAAGGACTTTTGGGCAGATGAAAGGTAAATTTTTTTAGCTTTTCAGTCAAAAAGTGCTTTTGGGTTGGTTACTTTACCTTTTTAGCCACACGACGCTGGTTCCTTTTGCTGCTACACTGCTCTCTGCTAGCTCAATTGGTATGAGTATTGTTGTCAATACAAGAGGACATGAGTTTATTGGTTGGGGAGGAACAATAGGTAATTTTAGATAAGTTGTGTTAAAAAAAAGAACAAATATGATTAGAATTTATAATGATATTGATAAAAAGAATCGAAAAAAATAGTCTAATATCGCCCCCACATTTTTGTCATCTTGTGGAAATGTGATTTAGAGTTTATTAATTACTTTAAAAAGTATTAGCATACCGGAATTAATTTATTTTTAAAAAATAGTATATTGCCTGGGTCACCTGTTTGCACTATATTCTCATATTAATTAAATAGTAACTCTTCATCCACCTCCAACTTAACGTTTGAATAGAATATTAAGCTCGAAAAATTATTTTTAAAATATATTTTATTATTATATATTATGCATATGGCATAAAAGATTAAAACTATATGATAATATAATATAAATA
Source organism: Gossypium hirsutum (assembly GCF_007990345.1). Taxonomy (NCBI): domain Eukaryota; kingdom Viridiplantae; phylum Streptophyta; class Magnoliopsida; order Malvales; family Malvaceae; genus Gossypium; species Gossypium hirsutum. Next base: position 66,066,705 of record NC_053442.1, on the reverse strand, counting down.
TTAAAAATATATTGTTTAAATTTAAAATTTTAATAAAAAAAGCATAATTTTTTATAGTTACTAGTATGGCTCTTGTCCACATTTCGCTTTGGTTTAATTATTTATTTGTATCAAATTATAAAGTAAAAACTTGAAAGTTGTAATATGCTCTAAATCTCTATACACTTCGTATATTTAAAATTTAGTCTCTATACCATTATTTTCAAGAATATAGTTATCTACTTTTCGGATTTAAAAAATTCTTCTATTAAGTTCTTTGGTGTAAAAAATTTTAAAAAAAAGAATAAAAATTATTCGCTTTATAATCATATAACAATAAAAATATTGTTGAAATACTGATTATGATTTTTTTTTGTCTTAAAAACACTTATCCGATACCATCACAAAAAAAAATTTCATTTGGATTAGTATTCTTGAGAAAAACTGACGTTGACATTTTGGTTGAAATAGTTAACGATATTAACTATTTATGCTAACTAATGGCATTATAAAAATAGATCGACCAAATTATGTCAAAATTTAAAGTATATAGATTAAATTTTAAGTTTCAACATAGTCTAAAGGTCGAAATTAAAATTTGACCATTGTCTTATAATGTAAAAAAAAAGCGACGCAAACCTAAAAAATATTGAAAGCTACGAGTCAATCTCTAAAACTCTAGGGTATTCATTTATATAATATTATATATAATCACGCAATGTTTTAACCGAATAATTAACAATATTAACTATTTGAACTAATTAAAAATATTATAAAAATATAGATATCAAATTATTTTAAAATATAAAATATATAGATTAAAATTTAAAGTTAAACACTCTAATATTTAACATTTTTATAAAATGAGAAAGAATAAAAAGAAAGCATCGGATTGCAACGTGGCAGCATAAGGAAGGTTCTTAGGACTCTTCTTTTATATACAGTTATATAGATTAGAGGAACCAAATCTAATATTTAACCATTTTTATAATAATAAAAAATAAGCATTAAGTTGCCACGTGGCAACTTGGTCCAAAAGATCTTCCATGTACTTCACAGAAAATACACATACCACGTCCACAGTACAAATGGATAAAAATTTTAATAAAATAAACTATTTTGCGGTTTAATTTAATGTCCAAGATAATTTATCTATTTTTTAATTAGATGAGATAAAATACAATCTAATATAGAAGTCTTCATGGTACTTTTATCAATATATTTGTTATAATGATATTTAAGGTATTTAATATTATTAGTTTTTTATAAACATAAAATATATTATATAAAATTTGATATATTATAATTTGAGAAATATGAATTTGTATTTTAATCATATAATTAAGATATTACTATTTATTGTTACAAAGAAGAGAAGAAAAATTGATTCCAAGGAATTTGATATATTATCATTGAATTTCATAGCTAAAGAGTATATATTTGCATTAGAACATGCTCACATACATTATTAACAAAAAGATAGCAAAATATCACTGTATATTGAATCAAAGAATAGCAAGGAAAATTTACCAGGAAAAAACAGAAACATGCAGCTTCATCCATCTTCAACGGTACTTAATGGAGTCTGGTACAAACACGGCCGCGGCAAAATGGCCTTCTTTTAAGTGGTTTCGACTCAACCACATCGTTCATGTTTCAGTGCTAGATGATATATATGGCGGCATTCATCTGTCATTCTTGAAGAGCCAGATTCAATTCCTGCGCACCTCTTGCTATCGTACCGCCTCTCCTGTACAAACCACAATGGAAAAAACAGGAACCCATTTTAAGGCTACTCGAGTTCACCACCGGATTTTTCATGCATATAAGCCTTGGGATATACAAACACTTGGTAAAAATATCATGAAAGTCTTTGTACTAGGAATCAAATTGTATTAGATCAAAGAGCAAATTGATTCTTTCCGTTAAAAAATCCATCTGTTTGTACTGTTAAAAACTAGTGTAGCTGACGGAATAACCAATGACGCATGACGTGCCATGTGTGCCTAATGCTGACGTACAGAGACCAATTTTTAATAGTAAAAATGGATAAAATTTTTAATAAAAGGACTAATTTTCTCTTTGATCTAACACAGAGATTAATTTGCTCTTTTTTTATAAAGCAGGCAAAATACAATCTGACTCCTAATATAGGGTCTCCATGATACTTTTTTTACAAACACTGCCATTAAGGAATTGAGCAACTTACCTTACGAGTGGTGGGAGAAGTTTTTGAATCTTTTGTAATTGCATAAAACATTGATTGCAACATTCTCGCCTATGTTCGGATTTTGAAACAACAATTAGTTCGCAGTGGCTTTCCTTGAACTGATAAAAATAATTAAGAAAGTGAAAAGACAGACCTCTGCTCAGCATGAAGATCAACACCGACACTACGTCGGGCTGAGACAGTTGAGCGTATCATTGGAACAAAAACAGCTACAAGCTTTAGGAGCATCTCCAATGAGATATTTGTATGCCTGTATATTCGTATCACAAGTCCAAAAACCCGTATGAGCGTCATAACATCTACATGTCTAAACTGAGTTTCGCGTTCAGTTTTTGAAAAAACTAAAAACTTCAATTTCAAAAATTACCTTTCCATTTTACTATCTAATAAGCCCATAAGCACGGGAAGCAAGCCGGAAAACAGATCTAAGTTGAGAATCTCCATTTTTTCCATGAGAACACCGATAACATCAGCTTGCACCTGCACCAGAAGTAGTCAAGTCTAAGCAAGAGAGAATATGGATGATGAGCCTCGGAAAACATGAAAATATTCCAATAAATACCCACAGAATGATCTGGCAGTTTACGCAGTGCACCAATGGAACCTTTAATGTCATTCTTTTCCCAAAAATGCCGCACCACCTACAAGTTACCACGAATCAATTATGAAATCCGACCAAAGAACAAAAGCATTAGCTAGTTGGCTACCACGAACCGGCAGTGAAACTTACCTGTAACTTTGTCAAGCGTGACCGAAGAGTACTTACGAATGTATCATGCGTTTGCATGAGACTTTCGGTCAGGTTTCCGTCATTAGTAGATATCGACTCGTCCTTTGAAATTTGGCTTTCGATATTAGTAACATTCCGATCATTACCGGAATTGAATCCCCTCCTAGAAATTTGATTTTCAGTATATAGACCGTTTGGTCCACTCATATCATTAGCAGCAGCAGCTTCCTTTCTAGAATGTTGATTTCTAGAAATGATCCCATCAGAAATGGAAGTCGATTCGTTTCGAGTAATTTGGTTTTTCGTAATGACCCCATCAGAAGTAGAGGTTGATTCCCTTCTAGAAATTCGATTTATGGTAACGATCCTATCAGAAGCGAAGGTTGATTCCTTTCTAGAATTCTGATTTCGAGCAATTATCCTACCGGGAGTGAAGGTTGATTCCCTTCTAGAAATTTGATCTCCAGAAATGATCCCAACGGAAGTAGGGGTTGATTCCCTTGTAGGAATCGGACTTGCAGTAATGCCTCCCTTGCAGCTAGAAGCTGGTTCAGTTCTAGAACTTTGACTTTCGGCAGTACTTACATCATTGGCCGATATAGGTTGTGTTTTAGATATTTTTGTCCCTCCTTCCTGTCACAAAATCGCAAAAGTTTGGTTTGAACAGTTTCTTTTTAATATCTATAAAATCAAGAACCGGAACTTGAAACTTCAGGAAAAGGTCACTTAAGCTTACGATTATGGCCGGTGTTTTATCTGCTTCAGGTACAGCAGGAGCTATACTGTCAGTTGCCAGATCACCACTGCAGTTTAGTAAGTCTCTTCGTTCAAATCTCTCAACCAGACTACGTGTTCTTCCTCGAACAACAGCCACTGCCAAGGGCAAAACTTCTAAGGATCAAATGCATTCCGTTTTATATACATTCGAAGACTTAGCTGGAAAGAGAGAACAAACCTCCATTCACAAATTTGACGGAGTTTGAGCCTTTGTTGTGATCGAGTGATTCATTACCTGAAAATGATTGAGAAAAAACCCGAACACTAATCATTAAAAACTATAAAAGAAATAAATATGCCACAAACGATAACACGGTGTACAATAAAACTTACGAGTTTCTTGATTAGAGGGTGTCTGCGGTGATAACATCTTTTCAGGTTTCTCAGTAACGGTTTCAATATTTGAATCCTTTTCATCAGAGGGTTTTTTAGCTCCATCTTCCAATACAAGACTAGTTCGAGAATTCATATCCATTGCAGTGTCTAACCTTCCAGATTCAACCACAGCTGATAGCTTTTCAACCTCGAACTTGTTGACCGATGGTTTCCTAACATGAACGGGTCTGAGCAACATTCCTGGTTTTGTCCTTGAAAAGGTGATAGATTCTTTTCCCGAATTTGTAGTCTTTTTCACGACAGGGTTGTTACCTGATTGTCCATTAGATTTAGCATTAACTCCTGTTCCAGGACTCTGCTCCTCAGCTTCTGGATTACTTATTTCACCGGCGGCCAACGGAAGTACCACTTCTGTAGAACTCAAAGAGCCGTCTTTTGGTGCTGCAATCGTATTACTGCCAGCTGCTTTTCATGGAAAACCGAACATCATGACAGGCAAAATATAGCTTAAGAGATTAGAATGGGTTTAAGATGGTTAAGGTACCTAAGAGGTCCTTGTATTATAGAGACTGGATCAATTAGTTTCCCTATTATTAAATAGATCAATTTAGTCCCTATACTATTAAAAAGAATCAAATAACTCCAAACTGTAATAGAGTTAACCTTGAAAATTATTTTTTTCCAATAGCAGTTCAATTCCAAACAAAATATTTCATTTACAAAATCATAAAAACCTTAAAAATATTAACTCTGTTGAACAGTAAATAGTATTTTTAAAACAGTAAACATTAATCTATTCCAATTTTGCCTTATTTGATTCTTTTTAATAGTACGGGGACTAAATTGAACCATTTAATAGTAAAGGAACTAATTTGATCAAGTCCCCATAATCGAGAGACCTCTCAAGTACATCCACCTTTTAATATCTGGAAATTAAATTCCCCTTCATATTTATGTGTCATCAGTGAAGCAGTCAAGTGCGATATTAATCATGGTAACAAAGGAAAAGAGGCTTACTGTCAACATATATGTTCTTTATTTCCTTGGTCACGTAAAGAGATAGGGGCTGTGATCCCAAAGTTGATCTCATGCCGCTCCCTGCTTTCTCTGATGAATAACTTCCGTCGAGATTAAATTTCTTCTCGGAATGGTCATTTCGCCCATATGGCTCGATATGCTGAGACATGTGCAAACAATGCTTTTAAGAAGAAAGTTTAAGACAGATAAAATTTCATTCGAGTTAAAAACTGATCAAACATAAAGGGAAAACAATGTAAGAAAAGGACGACTGTAAATACCGATACATCTGCTCCCCAAACTCCAACAGAATTTCTATAGTACGAGAACCCCAAAAGTTTGCCTTCATTGATGCAGAGGTCACCAAGTGTTGACCATCCGATATCAAGAGAATCATGACAAACCACTGGCTCCCATGAATAAACCTACAATTATGACAACGGAAATTCAGAAGTTTGCTTTTTAATTCGGATAAGAACTGAAAAGTTTCACAATCAAAGGTTCAAACCTTCAAACCATCATCCAATCCACAGAAAAGGGTTTTCCCATCAGGATGAAAGGTAATCGAGCAAACCCCGGTAGCCTGAAAAGAAGCAACATAAACATTTTATATAAGCATGATGGAAGAAGGTTTATTATCAAAAGAGGAAGTTCTATTTACATTTTTCTTTTCGTTTGAAGTGTGAATTTTTTTCAAACTTGGGTATCAAAATCAGACACTTATACATATCAAAGTAAAGACTGATTGTTACATAAATAAGTATCCTCAGCAGAGGAAAGAGCCGTAGAGTGAACTTCTATAGTTGTATTTTGGAGACATATAAACTTATATACCTCAGGTCTTGAAGATCCGATCAGTTCAAAAGTTTCTAAGTCCCAGAATTTTACTGTTCCATCCGCTGAACCTGAAAGTTTCAGTTGCAGATAAATTACGATATTCCCCAGAGAGCAACTATTCAGAAATACCGAGAACATGTCCATATACAGGCTAAGGAAGCAGGCTAAGGAAGTCTATCAATAACCAAGATGGCAACGACAAGCAATATAGAAAAAGAAATGCAACCATGAAAAACTCATCAATTCATAATATAATCTTACCTGTGGCGAGGAGGAACTCAAGAGGATGGAAATCTATGGAGCGAATATGTCCTTCGTGAAACTTGAACTCATTCAAGAGCTTTCCAGCAGTAAGATCCCACACCTATTTAAGAACGACATGATAAAATGATAAATAAAACCGATGACTCATTTCATACTGATGATTTCGCAATCTCTAATTACCTTTACAACATTATCAAATCCACCAGAAACTACCCAACGGCCATCAGGAGTGAATCGAATCGTACTAATGCCTCGAGTATGACCCTTGTACGTGTGCATGCATCCCTTTTTTCTAATATCCCATATCTTCAAATTTGTATCCATGGAACCGGATGCAAAAAACTCGCCAAACGGATGAAACTCCATAGCAGTGCAATTAGATCTATGTGCAGTAAGTCCACGAACCACTACACTTCAAGAACAACACCAAGCATTTCACAAGTTACTTATTGCCCGATTTTAGTTCGGTATACTACAACTAAGTGGAGTTCTCGAGGAGGAATCAAACACTTACTCTTTGTTTCTTCGAGATCCCAAAGCTTAATCACACCTGTAGATGCACCGGCAAGCACAAAAACTTCGGCCAAATCGAAAGCTAAAGATTCGACCGGACTAGTATGACCACAAAGACTCTGCACATTATTACATAAGGATACCTTTATAGGCATCTATCGATCCAAAATACAAATCTGAGTATCAAAAAATGATTATTGTATACGAGATTCCACACTAAACCCTAAACTTGGCAAGAATCTAAGCATAAGAGAAACCTAAAAACACTTACCATTAAAGAAGTGGGTTTCCCAATTGACCAAACATTGACTTTATGATCATCTCCGCCTGTAATAAGAAGCCTACGTGTCTTTTTTCCCATACTTAAACAATTCACATTAGCCGTATGAGCCACAAATTCCTCTATATTCATTTTGTCAAGGAATTAAGCAATTTAGTAAACAAATTAAATCAATTACCAAAAAAAAAACCCAAATGCCTTTTTTTTCATTTCTTAGATAAATGAAGCAAAGATTTATGGATTTTTTTTCTCTCTTTAAATTGAAACTATTTGAGATCAAACTAACATTATCAGCTAAATAATAAATCTTTATAAAATCTTCAAATTTTTTCACTTGAACCAACACTTGTTACTTCAATTTCTTTTTCCCTTGTCTCTCTACTTTCTTAGATACCAAGCACGGCCATAGTTAATTAAAAAAATTAAAAAGAAAGAACAAATTTGAGCTCGAATTCGTAATAAAATGCAAAATAAGCTACGAACTAACTTCAAAATTAAATAAAAATGCAAAATAAGCTAAGAACTAACTTCAGAAATTGAATAAAAATGCAAAAATAAGCTAAGAGAAAACAATAAATTAAGCTTAAGGATACGCAGCTTGTATCCACGCTTCGCCATTTTTCCAGGAAATTAAATCCAAAACGAGATCGGAATCAAAACTGGAATCGAGATTATAATCAAATTCACTCGAAATATTCCTCAAGATTCAACAATAAAGAAGGCGAAAAATCGAAAATATAAAAAAAATTCAAAAATTTTCTTGGGAACGCAAATCCACCAAGAAAAGCGAGGAATCAAAATTTGATGTGAACAAACTACTAGCTCCCTTAATAAAATAAAATAATTAAATCAAAATATATTTTTTTAACGCGAAAAGACTCTTAGAAGTTGAATACAGAGTTTCGCAGTTCTTTTTACTGCCTTTTTATTCTTACCATTATACGCTTGATGTCGGAATAGTTTAATTACTTAATTACCCTTTCTCCTTGACGTGTTCACGTGTCGATTTGTACCCTTCTTTAAAATCTCATGGTTTAGGTTTTCTTGTCTTTTCCTGTTCCCTTCTTTTTTTAATTTGTTGATTTTCTTAAAATTCTTTGTACTTAGAAAATGATGTTTATAACAGGGAAGAAAGACAAATTAAGAAATTTCTTGAAATTAATTTTCTATTTTAATAAATAAAAAAAATTCACATTGGTAATTTGTGCATTGATGATATTTCTGAATTATCTTTAAAATATTAACACATTAAAAACAATTTCTTATAATTTCTAATATGTTAGTTACGATCATATCTACTCTTTTGACACAATAACTAGAATTATTCATAGCCCCCAAACATAAATGGGAGGATAATGCGCTTCAGCGCTCTCAAAGCTATATTATTCTGCATTGACAATAATATTCATATCAATCGAGTTAAGGGTCCCTTCGGATAGGCGGCGCGTTCTAGCGTAGCGCATTTAACTCTCTTTTTGTCTCATGCTACAATATCTAATTTCATCGATGCAATAATTAATCTTACTGCCATCGCTATTTTTATCCTAATCAGAAGTAAATGCACTACTCGTTCAAAAAGACCCTAAGACTCAACCGGTATATATTAATATATTTTTAATTATTTATTTTTTAACAGATTATATTTTTATTCCATTTTATGTATAAAAATTAACTAATATAAAATCAAAGATGATGTAAACTTAAACTTATAAATTAGTCAAATTAAGTAAATTTACCTTTTTTTATTATGGTTTTTCTTTGTTTCCATAATTTGACAAGTAAAAGAAAGTTGATATATTGTTAATGGAGTTTTTAATACTGTTAGTGAAATTAAAATGTATTTTAAAAAATAAATTTAAGATATATTTTATTATCACTCAACCAAAAAAATAATATATTCATTTAACGTATAGAAATATGAATAATTTTGGTTGAGTGATAATAAGTTCAATTTTCTCTAAATAAGGTATTGAGTTTGATTTTTGCAAATAAATAAAATAACTTTGGGAAATATTTTACTCCAGCATAAAAATCCAATACAATTTAACTCTAAAATTGAACAAGGCTGAATAGTAGAAGTGTTTATGGGCTAGGTCGAATTTGGGTCAAATATTAGCACATTTATGCTTGTTCAAGTCCAGTCCGAAATATGAGTCTAAAATTTTGTCCGAACCCGCTTATTCTAGGTCCGTCCATAAAATGCATTTATATTATTTTAATTTTATATATTTTTATTTAATAAAATTGTATATATAGTCATCTTAGCATTCTTAATGTTTACATTATAATTTTTATATATAGATTTATTTTTATGTGTTATAAATTATATAATATATAAAAATAACATAATATAAAATTGGGAGGGTTCTGGATAAAAATATAAGTCTAAAATATGGGCTTGGACAAAAAACGAGATCCATTTTCTAAACAGGTCAGACCTCAAGTAAATTACCTGAGTCCGACCTGGATATCTTAACAAAGTACCGATACTTTTCACAAAAGTATTGATACCCTGCCTGATATCAACACCGTTTTAAGGTTCGATGTTTTAAAAATTAAAGAAAAATTGCCTGAATATCACTATCCTCCCCAACATATCAATACTTTGTAGCAAGCATTGATACCTTCCCTATCGTGTCGATACTATAAGCTTTAATACGTACTAGGTTGGTCTGAGTCCAAGTTTAACATATATAATCTGGGTCAGGCTTGGACAAAAATTTAAGTCAAATTTTCAAGTCGAGCCCGAGCATGTCAGTTGGACCTAAAATTTTACCAAAAACCAACTCAACCCGACTCATGAACAATTCTAATTAAGTTTGATCCGTTTTATATTTTAGACATATAATTTCTTTCTGAGCTTAATATTTTTATCAAACTTGGACAAATAATTAGATGGTATAATCTGAAGTTGAACTTAAAAATTCAGCAAAAGCTGATCAAAAGTCAATTTTTATTAAAGCCAAACTTAAATTGTTGTGTGGGGAAACTTGAATTTTGAAGGCAAGAATAAGAATGTTCCTGCAAATCCATGGAGAGATCAAGCACTGTCTCTCTAAATTATTGTATGGTATTCTTTATTCGAATATGAAATCGATTCAAACTCGAAACAGTTCAAATAAAAATAACCCTAAATTTAATAAGTAATTTAAAATGTCATGAATTTAAAAGAATCAAAACCCTAAATTATTATAACTTGATCTAAAAAATTCAAAATTCAAACTCAATTGATTAAAACTCGAAATAATTTCAACTCAGAACTGATCTAAACTAATATATATATTTAAAACTCAAATTAATTAGATATAAAACTAATTCATTTTTAAGAAAATCCAGAGTCCATGGAATCAAAATTACATAAATATTTTATTTTTACCTTTTATTTATTGCTTAGATTTTTTTTAAAATTTTACTTTGCAATTGCTTGCATGTTATCCATGTGTGGGTTCACATGTTGGTGCTAATAGTTTAAAATCTCATGCCCATCCATCCCCCCAGGCCCCATCTTTACATTAAAACCAGACACAAATCATTTGACTGTCAGTTTGGTCCCAATCCGACATGCCTTCAACTTTCCCATATTTTTTTAAAAAGAAAATTATTATTACAAAACTCCATTTTCTACTGTTTCAATCTTTCTCCACAGACAGGCCAAATAACTATCTGTCAAAAACAAAATTTGAGACAAATATATATGTATATATTATATACATGCCAGACATCAGTCAACGTAATTAAAAACAAAATTCCAGTAATAACTTCAATTGATTAAGCTTTTTTTTCCTTAAAAATGTTAAATGGAATCCCTACTCGAGGGCAAAAATTGCATGATCATCAAACATACAAAGGCATCAAACATACAAAGGGGCACTTGACTTTACCTATGAACAAAAAACCCTTTCGAATAATTCAGCAACCATTTTGTAACTTTTTGAAGTTGAGTGACCAAAATATAAACTTCCTAATAGTTTAGTGACCTTGGGTGTAGTTTACCCAAAAAAATATTATTACAAAACTCCATTCCCTACTGTTTCAATCTTTTTTCCATAGACAGGCCAAATAACTATCTGTCAAAAACAGCATTTCAGACAAATATATATACACACATATATATATTACATTATATACATGCCAGACACCAGTCAACGTAATTAAAAACAAATTTCCAGTAATATTTTAAATTGATTAACCTTTTTTTTTTTTTGCTTAAAAAAATGTTCAATGGAATCCCTATGAGAAAATGCATGATCATCAAATATACAAAGGGGCACTTGACTTCACCTATGAACAAAGGCAACTAATTCTTCTAAAAGAAACCATGTCTTAATCAATGACATCCAATAAATTTGGAGCTATAATCACAATGAAGAGGTTATAATGATTTTGCTAACCTTTCAAACAGCGGGATTTTCAAGTGTGGCTTTCAAAAAATCTTTTATCCGAGGATAAGTAGCTTTTTCGTCTAGTTGATTTTGTGCCCATATCAGCATCTTTAGCAAGCTATGAAGCTTTGGGTCTGAAGAGAAGAAATAGTCTCGAGTTTTAAATCAAACCAAGACATGCAAGTATCAATATGTACACGAGTAAAAATGGTTAGAATAAAAAAAAAATCATCATAGAAGGGAAATCGCCGATCCTTTTTGAACTTAGGCACTATATTCAATTTAATAATACGACCCTATTCAGTTGAAAGATGAACAGATCAATAAGGCACCGGAGCTGCACAGTCGTTGCTACTTACCACTAAAAGCATAAACAATATCTAGCACAATGCTACGGAGAATATATTTGCATTTTTTTTACTTGTTGAACAAGTAACTTGCCAAAATGGTGTTCTGGGCCAAGGCAAGAAGGTATACTAACTTACGAACAATCTCCAATGATAAAGAACGAATGTTATTGATAGTATTCAAACCTTTTTCATGACTCTGGCTAGTAAGAATGGCTGCATTGACCTCGTTTGCTGTCTTAAGGCGCTGTGAAATATCCAAAAGCTCTCTTACGGGACAGTTCGAAACGTCTTTGAAAACCAAGAGTGAAACGGTCCTCTCCAACTCTTCTAAAAAGCTTTGCTGCAGTAGAAAATCGTCATCTTAGATCTGAGTATTATCTAAAACCGATTAATTCAGTTATACGTACAAAACATGAAGTAAAATAAGAGGTTACATTTTCTTCTCCCCTAGGTGCTAGCTCCTCTTGAGCAAACTCCAAGGCTTCTTCTATTTTTTCATTCCGAATCAGTTCTATCAATCTCTGCTGTTGAAGATGGAAAAAGAGTTCCGGATTTGTATCCAATATCTGACCAAAAAAACCCAAAATGAACATGAATTTTAAAAAGTGTAGACAGTTTCAAAAGAATAGAATGCCATTATTTTTTCCTTTACAGCACCATTAAAGGTGGGACCGTCATTTCAAATTGAAGCGGTCAATTTCTACAAGTTCATATTTAGTCTAACACATTGATATTGTAATCAAACATCTTACCTCGGGATTTAGATCATTAACTTTCTCAATCGCATCCTCAACGTTTCCACATTGTACTGCCTCTTTAACAGCCATACGATCCATGATCATTGCAACATCCATATCAGCTAATCCACAATAAGGAAAACAAAACTTCCTACTTTAAGAACATAGTAAGTAAAGCACAAGAGTAAGCATTTGTTTTCTTTGTAGGATACGTTCGGTTCCCGTTTCCATCCGGAATTTTGCCACAGCTTCGGCATATCCCTCAGTAACAAGAAAGTTCATCACCAATTTATTCATGTCTTCTTTCCTTATTCTAATATGATTCAATCTCTTTTCCCACTCTTCCCTCATAATCACTTTCTTGGAGGAAGCCTAACAAGAAAACAATTCAAAACATAAAAAAAACTTCATCCTACGAACTAATCCTCCGATGGCTTTGATATTCCATCGAAAGGAAATCTATTATGTTTTTCATGCATGCTTCAACGAAAGGAAATGCATAAACTAATCCTCCAATGCCTTCGATATTCCATTAAAAGGAAATCTATTGTGTTTCTTAGCAAACTTCAACGAAAAGAAAGCAGAAAAAATGAAAACAAGAATAACTTAGATTGAAATTTTACCTCATCAAGATTAAAGATTTCATTGGTTCGATATTGTTAGAGCATATCGTGCTGATAACCAAGGACAAAGCCAAAAACTTACTTTTAAGGGGCCAAAATTAAATTATCAACTTTTTAAGGGGATCAAAGTACAATTTTATCATTGCTCATTATTTTATAATTTTTAAAGAGATTAAACTGATATTTTATCATCACGAAGGTCCAAAATGAAATTTTACCATTACATGAACTTATAATTTTAGATTTTTAAATGATATTTTGCCACTTGGGGGAGCCAGGGCCCCTGCCTGACCTCTTGGCGTCATCCCTTTTGATAACACAAAAGAATTGTCCCCTTTGGATGCTGCCAAAGAACTAACACACCCTCACCGCCTTTTATTCCCTAACCCTAAATAGAACCTAAGGATGCCTCTTAAAGCCACTGGAGAGAAAAAGTACATACTTTAGTGACTTTAAAGAGACACCCCTAAGCTGTCTTCTGTGTCGGGACAAAACTTTGAGGGTAAAGTCGGTTCTCGAACCACTCTTTTACCTTCACATTATCAACATAATATGCTTTAACAAATCTAATATACAAAAAAATCTTTACATATGGCCTATGAGCACCGCTAACTTCTAACTTTATAAATGAACAAAAACAACTTCAAATTCTTAAAACAAGAGTAAAAAGATTGATCAAATTATCCACAATTATCAAATCAAAATTAATAAACAAAAACAGAAAGAAAGATACCATTTGTTCTTGGATTTCAGCTAATAGAAAAAAGAATTTCTTTATATATGGGCATAGCTAACTTCTAATTTATATATGAACTAAAACAATTTCAAATTCTTAAAACAAGAGTAAAACAATTGATCAAATTATCCACAATTATCAAATCAAAATTAATAAACAAAAACAGAAAGAAAGAAAGATACCATTTGTTCTTGGATTTCAGCTAATAGAAAAAAAATTTCTTATATAAAGGCATAGCTAACTTCTAATCTATATGTATGAACTAAAACAACTTCAAATAACAACTTCTAATCTATATAGATACCATTTGTTCTTGGATTTCAGCTAATAGAAAAAAAATTTCTTACATAAGGGCATAGCTAACTTCTAATCTATATATATGAACTAAAACAACTTCAAATTCTTAAAACAAGAGTAAATAAATTGACCAAATTATCCATAATTATCAAATCAAAATTAATAAACAAAAACAGAAAGAAAGAAAGATACCATTTGTTCTTGGATTTCAGCTAATAGAAAAAAAAATTCTTTACATATGGCCTATGAGCACAGCTAACTTCTAATTTTATATATGAACTAAAACAACTTCAAATTCTTAAAACAAGAGTAAAAAGATTGATCAAATTATCCACAGTTATCAAATCAAAATTAATAAACAAAAACAGAAAGAAAATATATCATTTGTTCTTGAATTTCAGCTAATAGAAAAAAAAATTTCTTGACATAAGGGCATAGCTAACTTCTAATTTTATATATGAACTAAAACAACTTCAAATTCTTAAAACAAGAGTAAAAAAATTTGATCAAATTGTCCATAATTATCAAATCAAAATTAATAAACAAAAACAGAAAGAAAGAAAGAAACCATTTGTTCTTGGATTTCAGCTAATAGAAAAAAAATTTATCATATAGGGCATAGCTAACTTCTAATATATATATATATGAACTAAAACAACTTCAAATTCTTAAAACAAGAGTAAAAATATTGATCAAATTATCCATAATTATCAAATCAAAATTAATAAACAAAAACAGAAAGAAAGAAAGATACCATTTGTTCTTGAATTTCAGCTAGTTGAGGAATCATAACCCAAAACAGTGACATCAGTGCAACAACACCTTCACTCCCATTTGATTTCCCAAACAAGAAAAAAAGAAAATCCCTGCCAAAAAAAAGACCCAATTTTTTTAAAAAAGATTCCAAGTTTTAATCTCCAAATTCCATGGAACCAAAGGGGAGAAAATGAAAAAGAATCATAAATTCGCTGGAATTTTGAAAACAGATTACCTTAGAGAGCTGGCTTTAGAAGGAAAAAAAAAACCTAAAATTATAACGGATTTTGTATGCAAAACTATGTATCAAATTAAATGGGTTGGATTAGTTTATAGGTTGATGGGCCTGAACCGACATTGTTGAAACGTGAGGTTTTGGGAATAAACTATTTATAGGCCGGGTTACCCGTTGAAGAGTGAAGGCTATCCTAAAATTTGAAAGTATTTGAGTAAAAGTATTAGACTCGAAAAATAAGTTTGAAAAAAAATAGATTTATTTTAAATATGAGTTAAGCTCAAATAATTAAGGCATGAGCTTAGCTAGCCCGTTTTATATGTTTATAAATATAATATGTTAAGTTTTATATATATTATATAATTTATAACATATAAAAGTTAAATCTATAGAAATATATAATGTTATAATGTAATATTAGAAAATACTAAGATAACTATTTATAAAATTTTAATCCATGGAAAAAATATATAAAAATATTAAATTAAATTAATTATTTTTTAAAATAAAAAATGAGCAGATCTAAAATGAGCTTGGATTAGCTATTTACAAATTAGGACAGATTTTGGCAAAACTTTAGATTATATTTCAGGCCAAGTCAGGCTTGAACAAGCATAAAATAGGTTTATATCATGTTTAAACTCAGTTCAAACCTAGGCTGGCTCAACCCATGAACATCTTTGTTTGGGTGTTTTTTTCTTTTCTAACCCAAAGATTAATCAGTTAATTTCATAATTTAATTGATGGTAAAGTAACATGGAGACTTATGTACTAGGAGTCATATTCATTTTTCGCTTTTTACTTAAGAAATGGTAAATTAGTCCCTGTAGGATAGATTAAAAAGCAAACTGTTCTAATAAAAATTTCATCAATTTCCACAGTTAAAAATTGGCGTGGCTGACAAAATAACCAGACAATTACACACGGTGTGCTATGTGTACCACATGTTCATGTATAAAGACCAATTTTTAACAGTAGAAATGGATGAATTATTTAACGCAAAAGATCAGTTTGCTCTTTGATCTAACGTATATTGACTAATTTGCCAATTTTTTGAGTAAATGGAACACAATACAATCCAACTCCTAGCACAAGGCTTTCATGGTACTTTTACCATTAATTGATCTATTTTGATCATATTTGACCTAACTGAATCAACTTAACAAAGTCAATTCAGTCGATTAAATCAATTAAATTGTATTGAGTTTTATTTGAATTTGGGTTTTGGTTAAAAATGTATTTATTATATATATTTATTTTTATGAATGTATTTAAAAATAATATATTCACCTTTGCCTAATAAACTGACTTGAAACAATTTTTGCTCACTCCCACTCACTCTTAGATATTCACCTTTGCCTAATAAATTAAAATTTGTTTCGATTATTGTCAAGTCATGTCCTAATTCAAGTAGCTCGAGTTATCCAACAAGTCAAATTCAAGTAGATCGTAATTTTAACTGAGCCTTTTTATTTTTACTTAAAAATTCATCTTCATCATGCTCATCTTGTTGTTGTATCATGGGAGACAGTCAACCAATGTTTCTCCAGCATCAAAGGAGCGGCCAAATTTGTCTTAAGGAAATTGTAGAAACAAGCCTCAATTACCAGTCGATTTTTCAACCTACCTACCTACGAGTATAAAATTTCGATCCACTTTTTATTTCCAATTTCTGTTTTCCAGATCTTATATATATATCTATATTGTTCAGGTTCGATCTTGTGATTTAAATAATTATCTTACATTACTGTTTATTTCACTAACGTGTGTGCAACAATTGTTTTAATTAGTGGATTTAACTTCTATCATTTGAGTCAAAATTGAAATTTCAAAATTTAAAAAACATAGGATATGGACTAAAAATAATCAAATCGGAGAGCAATGGCTAAATCCACAACTTATGGGGCTAATAGCATAATTTAACCTAACGGGCTTAACTGTTGTCGTTAGAGTCCGTATTGAAATTTTAAAATTAGAAATGTATAGAGATTAAAATTATCAAATTAAAGTATAAAAACTAAATTTATAATTCGCAAATAGTATAGGGACTAAGAACAAAAATTGACCTAAAAATAATATAAATACAACAACAAGAGTATTTGAAGCTTACAAAATTCTATCGTAGCTTGCTTTTATCGACCAATCAGATCAGGGGCTGCCTAAATGGGAAAAATTCTTATTTAGCCCCCCCCCCCCAAATTCAAAACATTTAATCCAAACATTTTTAGTTTTTAGCCTTCGATCAAATGAAAGTAATTTACCCATCTTAAAATAATTTAATTTAAACATAAAATTTTTATGATTTTATCTCAATCCTTAAATAAAATTACTAGGTTCGCCGCTTGATCAGATAATATCGATGTTCTCAATTCATAAATAGATTGTATTTATATTAAAGGAAAATATTGTGTTTGAATTAGATTATATATTAATTACAAAGTCTAAGACCTATAGGTGGATAATTATTATTATTTTTAATAATTTTAAATAAATAAAATTTAAAAAATTATTTTAAAGAATAGTGTTTCATTTTTAATTATATAAAAATAATTTATATAATTCAAATACATTATATAAATGAGGAGTTGAAAATAAATATAATACCAACAATCTTGGAAGTTGAAAAGTCAAGAAATTTTCTCTAGAAAATTTCAAAGATTTTCCCAAACCAACCAAGAATAATTGAACCCCATAATTATTAATTAATTTAATTATCAAACTCAATCTTGATGCCACTAATCTTGATGTTACCCTTTCCATATTTAGGCACCAAAGTCACCACAATACCATCATCATCATCTGCCCCTAAATCTTCCAACAAATCTGTTAATCCTAATCTCAAACATGTCTTCAATGTCTTCCCTTGTTTATGTTTATTTGGGACATTAACATAGCTCCCTGCGAACTCGGTATTTTCAGACCCAATGTTCGAACCTGCATCATCCTCGTCGTTCACGTAAACGTCGAATTTGACAAACAAATCTCCCTTCAACTCAATGTCAATCACCAATATCTCCTCTTTCTCTTCCTTTTCAGTTTTGCTCCTCGATTTCCTCGGCCTTTCGACGTTCACCCTCACGGGTTTATCCAAAACGAATTCCGTGCTCGAAACAGGCGGCGGCGGGGCTTTGTTCTTCTTTGTTAGCTTTCGTGGTGTTGGCTTCTCTTTCAGCCATGGAAGATCAACAAATTGATAGACATAACCTAAGTTTCGATGGTCAAGACAATCACGAACTTTAACACGAACCAGATTCGCGTTTTCATCGTAGAAAAGAAACGATGCATTAAGCCAATCCGGATCATCGAAATCTTTTCTATTGATATTTTCTATGGTTTTCCAAACACTCCACATTCGATCAACGTTCGAATGATGAGCGTAAAAAATGGGGTCTCTCGCAGCTGAATAAAAAGTTCCCATATCTTCACCGTTGGGTTGTTTATCGTCGCCGCACCATACATGAACAGGTCCATGCGGAACATTTTCGATAGAACCCGAACCTTGATATGGTTCATCACCAGCTCGAAATGGTCCACCGAGGAAAAGTCTAGGGGTTTTAGCATTTGAAACCATTTGCCTATACATAATCCTTAGGTTGCTTTTCACTTGATCTTTGTTCATTTTCGTTTCGTGTTCGTCCTCACCGTTATAATCCAAATCCACCATTGTTGGCGGGTAATGCCTCGAGTTACGAAACTTATCATAAAGAGATGAGTTAGTATCCATAAACATATCAGGCATCCGCATACCGGCAGGAGAATCCCAGTTCCAGAACGGCAAACCGAAAGTCGGGTCATCAATCAAATGGCCTAAAATCCTCTCGAAAAAATATAAATAATATCGATGAAAAGGGAAAAAAAGCCATGAATTATGAACTTGAAGTTCAAGATTTGGAAACCCTACTTGATCATAAGCTCCTTCACAATAAGCACAATGAACATTAGCTTGTTGCATGAAACTACGTGGATCATCATGTGGAAGAGCTTTCATAAGCTCAATCGCCTTAGAATATTTCCTTATATATTCATCATCGACTAAATGCGCCGCCGGCCGGACTCGTACTGGTGAATTTGAAAATGGCGGTTTAAAATCTAAGATCCTTTTTGACACCGGTGGGCAACAATCGGTCGTCTGGACACCTTCGGGTACATCGGCACGACCACATTTTTCCATCTCTGGGGCAGATATCGGGGCCGCCATTGCATCGTTAAGGCTAGCTGCTCCATAATAAAGGCCTCCAAGGCCAATGAGAACGTCCCTTCGATCAAACTTGTGCTTAGGGTGTTCTTGTTCACCATTAATGGCTTTGCAGGGAATTGATTTAGGGTTTTTGAATTTAGGGTTTTTAATTATAGAAAATTTTGATTTTTTTGGAAGGAACGAAGAGGTAATGGATGGGTAAATGGTAGCCATTGTTTTGGATTTGAGCACTATGGTGATTGATCAACGTTGCATGGCTTTTTATAAACGAATTTTGCTTCAACGTTTTGGTCTAATTACATTTTTAGTCCTTATACTATATTGGAAGTAAAGTTTTATTTATTATTTTCCTTTGATTTGGTAGAATTTGGTCAAGGGTGGCGGGAGCGGGGAGGCAGGGGCTTGGCCCCAAAAAGTTGAAAAAAAAATACTTTTTAACCATTTAAAATATATAAAATCATAAATTAGTATGGTGAAATTGCACTTTAGCCCCCTAAAATTATAATATTTTTATTCAATCCTTTAAAAAATTAAAAAGATATTAGCTAATACAATTGTGAAATTACATTTTAACTCTTATCAAAATTTATAACTTAATTCTGGACCCTCAAATTAAATTTCTAGCTTCTCCCTTGAATTTGGTCCTCTATTTTTGTAATGTTATTAGTAGGTCCAAATTGAAAACACCATGGAGTGAAATTTCTTTTTTTTTTAATTTTAATTTTATTATTCAATGATACAATCAGGGCCGTATGAAAATCCAATTAATCATGTTCAACCAATAATTTATTTACGGCTTAACTACAAATTTACCTCCCAAACTACACCAACTTTTCCACTTATGTATCTTCTTTTTTTTTTTTTGTCAAGTGATACCTAAGCTATCAATTTCGTCTCGTTTTACCCAAAAAGTGTATGATATCCAATAAGAACATCTCACATGCCATAATCTTATTAACTGGTATCATTTTCTGAGGTAAAATGCGACGAAATTGATGCTTTAGGTACTATTTTGACAAAAAAAAACTTTAGTTACTATTTTTGCATTTAAACCTAAATTTATTTGACAATAGAATCCTTAAAAAGGCTATTTTTCTTATAAAAAAAAATCTACGTAATCACTCTAACAACAACTAATACTGTTATCAGTTTGGATCCACTACCAACATTATAAAAGTAGAGGGATCAAATTATTAACACAGAGGGACTAAATCTCAACTTCCAACATAATATTAAAAAATAACTTCAAGCACCTAAGTGAGAAAGCCATAAATTTGAGGTCCATTTTGCATGTAAACCTAAATTTATTTGCCAAAAGAATACTTAAAAGGTTGTTTTTCTTACCAAAAAAGGCAACTAATCAATCTAGACCTATTAAGAACATTACAGAAGTAAAGGGATTAAATTACTAATATAGAGAGATTAAATCTCAAGTTTCAACATAATAAAGGACTAAAACAATAATTAGACCTATAATTTTTTTTTTCTTTGAATTGGAATTATAGAAATAGTGTTACACAATCAAATTTCATAGTTTGACAATGATGAGAATGAGAAGTTAGTACTTTTCTTATTGTAGGAGTTAGCTAATTGGTAACTACTAACACTTACTACTTTTCTTATTGTATAAATTTGAACATTTCGTATATCAAATGGAATTTCCCAATTTTATTTGGTTATTTGTATTTAATAGAAATTCATATTATTATTATTTAAGCAAAATTCGGCCCTTAACCTTTAAATAAAAGTCAAATTTGATCATTTTTTTAATGAAAATACTGACTAAAACATTAAATTTTAAAAAATTACAGCTCGCATAACAATTGACGTGTACTTCATGCTAATTTTTATGAACTTTTTATAATTTATTTTTGAATATTTTTTTATTTTTATAATCATTTTTTTGACGTAACATATAAGACAAATAGGGTTATTTCAGCATGAAGTATACATATATTACCATTGAGTTGTCACGCTAGCATAGTTAGTCAGTATTTTCTCTTATAAACAATTTCACTCGTTTTGAAAGATTAGTAACTAAATTTAACTTCAAAAAAAAAACGAGGGCAAAATTTAAAATTACTTGTAAATTTCTAAAAATATTAAATATGAAAATATTTTTATACATGATAATTAATTGAAAATTTGGATTTGATTAAACAAGATGTAATGTGATTTAGTTGATTGTATAACTCAATTGGGTAAAAGGGAAGTGGTCATTGTTATTACCATTATAAGGGATACATCAGTTTGGCGTAACCCAAAGCATTTTCGTTTTTTTTAAAAATCATAGATTTTCTTTATTATTTTTCTCTTCATTCTTCTTTGAAAGTTTCTTTTGGTTCTTCTCTATTTTTGGCAATTTCATCCTTGGATTGTTTATATCTTTATGGTTTTCAAAATGATTAAATTGAAATTTTAATATTTTGGGGGGCCAAACTATAATTTTACCATATATTAACTTTAAATTTTATAAATCTAAAGAAGCAATTTCCCATTCGGGAGTGGGGCAAGGCCCTTGCTAACCCCCTTTCGTCTAGGGCTATCGAGCGGAAGTATGTGTAAATAAAAAATCGTTCTGCTTTCTTTGAAAGTGGTGGTGGTGATAATAGTCTGCTCTACTTTCTTTAAAAGCAATAATGGTGTTAGTAGTAGTAGCATTTTAGTGTTTTTCTCAGTTGTTTCATTTAGTTTTGTTTTTGTGACATTTCATTTTCAGGAAGTTCCGAAGGAGGTCGGGCCAAATTTAGTGTTGGAGGATTGGTTTTGTGCATCATTAATATTGAAGGGTCTTTTAGGGACCTTTGACATTGTTTTTAATTGAAGTTCATTGCCAATGTTGTCAGGAACAATTGTCAAGTTTAAGTTTTAATATGGGAACATTTGTCTAGTTCAAAGATTAACTTGGACAAAAAAAAGGTTCAAGGCCCAATGTGGGAACAATTGCCTAGTTCAGTTTGTAACGTGGGAATAATTATCACGCTCAAGGATTAACTTGAACAACAAAAAAAAGTTCAAGCTCAAATGTAGGAGTTGTTGCCAAGTTTAAGCCCTAAATAGCGATTTAACCCCAATAAAAAAGACCTCTCCAATCCCTTTCAATTTCAAAATCGAGCAAATTGGTCCGTCTCAAAAAAATTACAATAATTAGTAATTGTTAATTTTGAAAGTGAGCAACTAGCGTTAATGTCTTTTGTCAATTGTACCTAATTTTGAATGGTAAAATAATAAATTTAGCATTCGATATTTACATATTTTGTCATTTTGGCCTTAATTCTAAAAAGTTCAACAAATTCGGCCTCAACATTTACACATAATGTGGGATAAACTAATTGAATTAAGACCAAATTGACAAAATGTGTAAACTTTAAGTGCTAAATTTGTTATTATAGCAATCAAAATCATGTAAAATTGATGAAAATATTAACTTTATGATTAAGTGTCATTAGTTGCTCACTTTTAAAATTGACAAGTATTAAATTGCTCTATTTTAAATAAAAAAAATCAATTTGCTCAATTTTAAAATTAAGAGAGAATAGAGAAATTTTTTACTTTTTAATACAAGACGTCTGTTTTAAAATTTTAATCATTTGGTAATTTTTCAGTTAGTGTTCAATTAGTGAATTAAAATGATAATATAAATATATAATAAATTATGGCACACCCACGAATTTTCATTAAATGTATTTTTCTAGATTTTATAAAATTATAAAATAACAAATATTCTCAAAAATCATAATAATATTTACTATTTTATAAAAAGAATGAAATTTCAATAATTTCTCAATTGAATTAAACCGCATTGGTGAAAAGTAACATTGTATAAACTACGAATATCTCGACCGAATGGTCTTTTCATTATTTATATAGGTAAATTAGTCAAATTAAACTCTGAACTTGACAATTATTTCCGTATTGAGACTTAATCTGTCCAAATTAATTTGTGGTATTTCCATGAAAACCTTACATGCCCCAATGTATGAATAATTACCAAGTTCACGCTCCAATATAAAAACAATATCAAGTTCAAGAACTAATTTAAACACAAAAAGAAATTCAAACTCAAATGTGAAAACAAATATAAGTACAAAAAAAAGAGTTCAAATCCCTATCAACTTCAGACCCCAAGTAGAGATTTAACCTTTTATAATTAAATTTAAATAAAGTCCTTAGATCAAACCGATATAATTCAAGGTAAAACTTTCATTGTCCAAGCCAATACGAGTCAAAAGAAATCATCTGCAGCATAAACAGATCTAAATATCAACAAAATCTAGAAGCACACAGTTTAGCACTATATATATATATGGACTATATATATACGTTACATACACAAGGCAAAGAAAAACTAATTGAAGATGCTTTCACTTTCATATACGTGTGTATAGGCCAGCTTGAAGAAGATGAAATAGGGTAACAAAAAGAATAATAATAATATTATCAGAAAAGAGAAACACAGAAAAAAGAAGAATGGTGGGTGGGGTAAAAGCAAAAACAAAAGGGTCAATGCACTATAACAGAGAGCTTAGCTCGATACAGTTTTCCGGCAAGTCCCGTCCTCATCTGCAGGTGGTGCCACTAATCTAAAACGGAGAACGTTGGCTGTACAGAAGTTTTCATTAGATCTCTCATGGTATCCTACACGACTTGATCACTTCGTTCACAGCTTTATGAGTCTCCGGAGAAATCATGTTTAATGTAAAATGAAACGCCTGCATCACGAGAATTGGAAGTGTGTTAATAGATTACGAGATTGCATCAAGACGTTCCGAAAGTTATCCAGTAAATAGTTTCAGGTCAGTGGAAAGGCATTATCAAACCATGTAACAAAAATGACAGAGATTGGATCAAATTAGTACCTCTATTATTAAATGGATCAATTTAGTCCCTATACTATTAAAAAGAATCAAATAAGTCCAAATTGTAACAAAGTTACCATTTATAGTATAAAAAATGTCTTGAAAATTATTATTTTTTCAATTGCAATTCAATTCCAAACAAAAGATATCATTTACGGAACCATAACAACTTTAAAAATATTAACTCCGTTAAACAACAAATGATATTTTTTAAATAGTAAATGTTAACTATATTCCAATTTGGCCTTATTTGATTCTTTTTAATAGCACAAGGACTAAACTGATCTATTTAATAGTAGAGACACTAATCTGATCAGGTCCCTATAATAGAGGGACCTCTCAAGTACATTCACGCAAAAATGATCTTGACAAACTAACAAAACCTTATAGCCAAAATCTATGTTAGTTGGACTCGGATGTGAATATTGAACATGGGTATGTTCAGTTTTTTGAAGGATCCTTGGAGGGCTATATCTCGCTACTTATGTCGAGAAAAAGAAAAGCTCAAAATTCCTGGCCTTAACTACGTGATGAATAAGTTACAATCAACTCTCATATGATGCCAACCTACAGATAATGTAGCTGCTAATTTCATTATTTTCATGGTATTTTAAAATTAAAGACGTACCACAAATCTCTCCAACACTGGAACCAAAATTGATAGACTGCGATTTGGGAGACAATCAGCAATAGCATTTCGTGTGCGCTTACTGCCAATACAAAGTAGAAAAAAAACAGTTCAGCAATAAAACATCGAAAGGAGCACCAGGGAAGATAAAAAGGAATACACCAACCTTTCGGTAGAAAGAAATGCAAGTAGTAAAGCTGCGTAGGCTTCTAAAATCATCTTCTCAGCTTCTTTCTCTTCTTGTAGCAATGCCGCTTCATTATTCTGCATGATACAATACAATGAAGATTTAAGGCATGTCAAACATGATAAAATATTAAAGTCCACTACCACGAAAACCATAATGCTCCGTGTTGTGAGGAGTAGTGAGGAAAGAGTAGGGATGTAAATGAGACATTGGTACTCGCAAGCTCTATTCGAGTCCAACTTGGAAAAAGTTCAAACTCGATTCAGTAATAATCAAACCGAGCTCGAGCAAATCAAGTTATTGATCAAGCCGAATTTGAGCTTGGTAATGCTTGACTCGAACAGCTCGCGAGCTTTATCAAGCATTTCATATTTTTATATTATTAAATGATGTGATCGCCCTTAATATGTGTATTATTAACCCTAAGCTTAATTATCGAGCCAAGCTCGAGCTTCAATACAACAATTGGTAAATGAACTTAATCGAGCTCAAGTAGCTCAATTATATCTAAAGCCGAGCTCAAGCTTAAAAATATATGTTCGATCAAGTTTGAGCCAAGCTTGAGCTCAAGCTTAACAGTATTCTGGCTCAGCTTGGCTCAATTACACCACTAGGAAAGAGAGATGGGGGGCAGATTATCTTATAGAGAAGTCCTCACCCAAGACAGAACTTCGCCAGCTGCATCCTCTTCTCCAAGGTTTGCAAGAAAGATGGCACATAGCAATGGAATCACAGAGATGCGACTCTCCTCTGTTGACCCTTTTGAATTTGGTAAACAAACAGAAGCTGCTGCAAGCTGTGATCTGCATAGAAACATGGCACTTAATTGTTATGTCCCAGTGCTTTGTAAACACTGCACTGAATATGAAAAAGGTAAACTAACCTGTTGTATTCATCTTTCTCCACTAGGTTTACAAGCAGACCAAGTATTGCTACGAGGAAATCCAACTCTGAATCAGTAAGAGGTATGTCACTTGAAGTTTCGTCCATTTCATTGATGCGAGGTAAATATGAGCAGAATGAAGGGAAGTGGCTTGCAATCAATGAAGACAAGGTCTCTAAGGCCCCAGAAGAAGCAATTTGCCGACAGCCAAGAGGGTTGTCATTTGTTAAGTTCATCAAAACCTGCCAAGATAACAGCCCCACTATTTGATATTAGAAAACACACACATACACTAGTGTACCAGAAAACATGTAGGACATCAACGTGTTTAGTTTTGTGATAAAAGTACCATGGAGGCCTTTATACTAAGAGTTAGACTGCATTTTACCGCCTCTACTCAAAAAATGGGTAAATTAGTCCCTATACATTAGATCAAAGAACAAACTGGTTTTTCTGTTAAAAGTTTCATCCATTTTTTGTTGTTAAAATTGGTCCCTGTACATCAGCATAAGATACACGTGGCACGTTACATGTCACATGTCAGACATTCTGTCAACCACGACAGTTTTTACTAGTACTAATGGATGAAATTTTTAACAGATAGGACCAATTTGCTCTTTAATCTAATGTATAGAGACTAGTTTGCCCAGATTTTGAGTAGAAGGGGCAAAATACAATCTAACTACTGGTACAAGGGCCTCCATGGTGCTTTTACCTTAATTATACACAGGCCAATTCAATCCAACAAATACATTTGGATGATTCAAGAAGCAGAATAAAGTATGATTACCCATTGAAGCTAAAAACAAGCACTGCAATGGTAGGATGAAATGTAAACTACATATTCAAGAATACCTTGACAGCAGCAAGAAGGCAGTCTGACAGAAGACTGGAATATTCTTCTTCAGTACTTTGAGAACAAGAAGTTGCATTAGAATGATGATATTCTTCATTTTCTCTCTGGCAAATTTCCCCATTACTTGATTCTTGTTGGCTCATTTTAAATTGGAAATGATGCTCATCTTGGATTTCTCTCTTTCTTAGCCCGAGTTTCCCATGTTTTTTGGTTCTGGATTTCTTTTTTTCCCCATATAGTACATCCCACTTCGAAGGCACAAAATCATCATCATCAAATGCAAAAGGATCTTGACTATCCTCTAAAAGTTGTTGGTTGCCATTTTTAGTACCATCAGATCTCTCGCAAAGAGTCCCTGATCTATTGCTTGTTCCAGGTATTCTATCAAATGAACTTCCTAATTTCCCACTAGAAGAATGGACTCTCATCTTTGGTAAACAACCATCATTTGAAGATGCAGTAGCAGTTTGGGAACTAGACACAGAATGACCCAACCACCGAGTTGAGGGCCCTGGATCATTCTGGGATGCATTGAAGCTCTTTCCAGAGAAGGACCAATCCAAGCTAGAGGACTTTTCAGATGAACTGGTGGAGACAACATCACGTCTATCCACTGCAAAGTTAAAAAGAATTGATTAAGACCAGTAGCAGCCACTAGAAAGGTATATTTATCGATATTAATCAGACTGCCTAATACCTTTATATTCTGCAGTTGGAGCAAAAATATCAGCATTAGCCATTTCCTTAGAACTACTACAGTCCCTATCAGTACTGGACGATGCAGAAGAACTCTTAATATAAAGCCCTGGAAACAATGACATAGGTAAATCACAATGCAAAAATCTTTCAACAGATAAAAGAGGATGCAAAAATAAAAGAGATGTTTCAAAGTAGTAATTGCACCACCAGTTACCTGAGAGAATCTTGATTAGACTTACAACAAGCTTTGTAAAAGATATTCTAGATCCATGAGAGTTCAATTGCCCTTTCATTTCTAACAGATGACTCTGCAATCAAAGGGGGGGGGGAGGAGTGAGGCATTTAGATTCTAAGAGCTTATATAAATGACAGTTTTAAGTTATACAAACCAAGTTGAAAAAGAAAATAAAATATAAAACAACTCAAAATCAAGACTTGAGTACCTGATTGTCGCTACTGAGGAATGCAGCATTTTCCATGATCTTCAAACATTTTAAAAGCAGCACCAAGCTCTGCACATCTTTTTTATCTTCTATAAGAGGAGAAGATGAACTCTGCTCCAACCAACCCTGCAAAGAATTTATCGCGTTATATCATACACCATGAACAATGAATGATGTCAAACATATATATATGCATAAAAATTTGCTAATTCCTAGTGAATGGATTCATGTAAGAGAGAGAACAGATGACTCTCTCAATATTAAAAGCAGTATTACTCAATCTCCTTCAGTTGAAATGCAATAGAACAAAAATGAGACATAACATACAAGATCACACCTCCAAAACAGAATGGCATTCCAAAGCCACTTCAAAGACAACATCAAGTCCTCCATGCTCTCTTAGTTTTTCCTTCAAATTGCACCCAGTTTTCCTTACCATGCCAGTTGCATCTGAATGAACAAAACAGTGAAAAAAGCAAGAAAAGAAAGCAATCAGCAAGGAGTGAAAAAAGTAACCAGTCAGATGAGTATGTATTTATATGTACATATAAGTGAGCGTGTTTGGTTTAACCGTTTAAGTTACCATTACAGTTACAATAAGGCAATCTATAAATAAATGCTTAAAACTCCCGGATATTCTGTACAATACCTTCAAGAGAAATTTTTGACAAACAAGCTTTCTCCAAAATCAACAAAGCTATCCATTTTGGGTTTAATTCTGGCCTTCTTAAATCACTATCATCCCCACATCTTGACTTCATTTCCTTGTAACTAACGAGAATTTCCTCAACTTTGGAAATAATCTCAGCAGAGCTTGAATCCGACGATTTAGTTGTATTTCGTGAGATGCCACCATCCTTGCATAGTGCCAAAAGCTTAAAACCTACTTTCCCTGTTTTGTTTTCTTTAGCAGTGGGGATGACTGGCTTCAACAATTTAATTAGAAATCGAATGCAACTAGGTGATTCTAGGAGACGCTCATCTTGATCCTGACATAATAGATTCATACAGATCTTAATTAATACTATTATTAACATGTTCCAAACATTTTATTTAACTAAATCCAAAAGGTGATCTTAAAAAATGGATGCAAACAAGTGAAAAAGTATATAAGCTACAACTTATGATGCAAAAATGATATCTAATATATTCTTGCAACTTCAAGAACTGAAAAACTTACATCAATTGTCAAGACATAGAAAAGAGCAACAGCAGCAAGATTGCATGGGGTGTCATCAAAGTTGAGACCCAAAAGAGAATCAATTATTGTCTTTGCCATCCTGGAATGAACATATTTGCAATGCCAGAGTAAGGAATGCAAAGTAAATCACAGTAATTCTACCCTCCAAAAGACAATAGAACCATCATGCATATCCTTGGTTAAATATATATATTTACTCAGAGAACCCACTCAATCTTTTTATCTATATCATTCTTTTAGATAGGGAATGAAATCTACTGTAAGAACTTAAAAGTATAAATTCAGAAAGCCAAATAAGCTGAACAGATTAATATATATACACATACATATACATGTTTTATCACACAACTTAGACTAATTTTGAACTAAATTCATACTCTGAAATCCAACCAAACACTACTTCAGAGAATGTAGAGATCCACCAAAAGGAATTTAAATTTTCAAACTCATCCCAACATTTTTAATCTATAACCCTAAAAGCCTAAAACCACGACTCAAAAACGCCCCTTAATCCATTTGAATCAATAAAGCAGTTTCACGCTAGAATCTAGATTGAAATTTAAAAATCCATCGCAAAATTAACACTTCCCAGATGCCCAAATAAATAATCCGTTTGAATCATACTAGAATCTACATCAAAATTCCAAAAATCCATAAAAAA
Source organism: Gossypium hirsutum (assembly GCF_007990345.1). Classification (NCBI taxonomy): domain Eukaryota; kingdom Viridiplantae; phylum Streptophyta; class Magnoliopsida; order Malvales; family Malvaceae; genus Gossypium; species Gossypium hirsutum. Next base: position 66,037,011 of record NC_053442.1, on the reverse strand, counting down.
TTTAACACTACCCAGATGCCCAAATCAATAGTCCATTTGAATAAAAAAAACAGTCATGTTAGAATCTACATTCAAATTTCAAAAATCGATCGCAAAATTAACACTTCCCAGATGCCCAAAATCACTAGTCCATTTGAATCATACTAGAATCTACATCCAAATTTCAATAATCCCCGCAAAATTAACATTACCCAGATGCCCAAATCACTAAATTTGCCCCCCCCCCAAAAAAACACCCCTCGGACAAGAATTAAAAACATACCCATGAGTTCTCAAAAGTCGCCTTTGTTGAGCCGTACTACAAACTGAAAGCAAAGACAAAAGACTCGTTCTTCTGATCCTCACTGGTTGGCCTTTCTTTAACCCATCGAGCGCGAAATTAACCTCATCAACATGTTCCATCATTTCCCCGTACTCTTGAGCTTCCATCAAAGACGAAGTGACCGAAATCCAAGGAATTGAAGAATCCCTAACCTCTTTCTTACCCTGGCTTTGTTTCTGCTTCTTAGATCTCCCTACGACGTCGTTTCCCAAATCGTCGAAACCGAAACCACCGTCGGATGCTTCCAAACCTGTCGTTACACGGTCCTTGTAAACGTCGTCGTTGAATTCTTGTGATGATGGCCAAAAGGAAGATGACTCTTGAGTGGCGAAAGGGAAACTATACACGTCCTCAGACGGCACCGTTTCTTGAGAGAGTGGAGGGGAGTCGGAAACGTAGTCGTTTACGGAGTCGGAGAAAGTCCTGGTTAAACCACGGGTGCGGCGACCGTACGTTCTAACGATCATGGTTCGACGGCGGCGCTATTTAGGCTTTGACATTGAAAATGAAGAAAAGGGTACTTCTGGCAAATAATTGATAACCCAACAAATCTAGCGAGTACAAGAGTTTGAAATTAAGAGACCTTTCTTGGATGGTGAACTGTGAGAGAGAGAGAGAGAGAGAGAGAAAGAGCATAAATAATCAAGCCTTTTAAGTTTAGAGTAAACTACCCGCAATTTGAGTAAATAATTATAAAATAGTCATTAAATATTTGAAATTTTTCATTAAATTTATTAAACTATTTAAATTTTTTTTATTTAATTCACTTAACTGTTAAGCATTTAGCGAGTTCCTAACGATGATTCAACAATCAATACGGTTAATCAATATCCATTAACGAGTAGAAAAATATATTTTGGGTCCAAATTGATCTAATGGTCAGTATTGGAGATCGAAAAATAAAGTTATTTAAATTTTGATTCATAAATTCATAATGTTTAAAGTTGTTTCATAAAAAGAATTGAACTGTAGATAAAAAGGGGAAAGAGAGTTTTCGCGCGAACAAAAAATGTCATATAGTAACAATTTTAACAGCTCAATTATTTAAATGAAAACTTTTGAACAGTTCAATGATTACTTTGTAACTCTTTAAAATTGAGTAACCAAAACGTAAACTTACTAATAGTTTAGTGACCTTGAGTATAGTTTATCCTTTATTTTCCACCATATTACTAAATTAATTTTAAAAATAATTATAATTTAATTTAGAATTATTAATTAGTTATTACTTGGTTTAGAACTCTAAACATAAAATATAGAAAAAAATTGTGATAATTATAATTATTAGTTAAGAATTTTCACATGACAAATTTGTGTTAATTTTATTTTTAGAAAAAATGTTTATTTATGTAAAATAAAGTTATATATCAATTAAAATTTAAATGTAGCGTTATAAATAGCATTAAGTAATTAGACATATTCAATCAATTAGCATCTAAGAAAATTTATCGATAAAAATGGAGATTTTTAACATTAATAAGTTAGAATTATAAAAAAGAATGAAGAATTAAAGCCATGATTCTCAGAAAGTAATCGAATATTATATTAATTGGTGATGGGGTAAAATGATATTATGATATTTTTGTTTTAAAAATTCTCTATAAGTTTTACTATGCAAAACAAGTATTCTTAAAAAAAAAAAATTGGTCTATTTATTATTTGTTTGGTGCAGATAAAAAAAATATTTTGTGAGTTTGTTTTGAAAATAAAAAAAAAAATTCAACAACTGTTGTTATCACTATAATTAATTATGAATACGTTATTTAGAATCAAATTAAAAATAACAAATCAGTTTTTATGAGTTGTTTAGAAGTATTCCTATCTTACTTGACATCTTGTAATGTTATGTATTAAAGCCTTGGGAGGCTGTGCCTAGTGGGGTTAGGCAGTTGCTTTTTAGTTAGGGCTTTTTTTAGGCTTCGCTTGATGGAGGATACAATAGGGATGTTCATTTGGTTAATCGACCGAAATAATATTAACTGAATTAATCGACTTTTTAAAATTTTTAACCGTTAACCGAATCGAAATTTTTTCAAAAAAAAAGTAACCGAACCAAAATTTTTTCGGCTAATTCGGTCGGTTAACCGAAAATTATATATTTTTAATTTTTGGTTAAAAATTAACCGAATTAATCGGATTACACGAATTACCCGAATTAACCGAATTGAATCACTGCATAATTAAACTATTTTTAGACTTTTAGACTTTAGTTTTAGTTTTAGTTTTAGAATTTAAATTTTATTTATTAAATTATTTGTAATTTTTATGATTGAGTTGGGTTGAATACTTGGATTTGGATTGGGTTTAGGTGAATAGTGGACCTAATTATATATTATAATTTTATTTATTAATTTTTTTGATTAAACCGAAAAAATTCGATTAACCGACCGGTTTCGAACCGAATTAACCGTTAACCGAAAAATTTAAAAATAATTAACCGACCCCGACCGAAAAAATTCGGTTAACCGACCGATTAACCAAATTCGGTCGATTAACCAAATTTTTTCGGTTTTACCCGAATTTTGCATACCCCTAGTATACGAGCCTTAAGAGGCTTAGTCAAATATGGTATTAGGGCATTTGGAAGGCATATGCCTAAAACGAAACCTAGTCCAATGAGGCCTTAAGAGGAATTGGGGCCCTAAAGGACATTGTTTTGTTAGTAGTCGGTCATTAAAAGGCCTAGCCCAATAAGGCATTAGAGCCTTAAGAGGTTTTGCTAGAAACGAAACTGAAGCCCTTGAGATGCCATGGCTTACGAAGAGATGTTCTCATTGTGACAATATACTTCCTAGATGACTTAGCATGGTTTTTGTAATAAATACTTTGTCCTATTTCTAAGAACATACTTAGGTTTGCATACTTGGACGACGGGTAGCTTGCAAATAATACATTTTCAAATGCCTTACATTCCATATTCGTAGGATGAATTTATTGTCCAAACGTACTAATTGACATGCTTCGTGCTTGATCTTTCTTGCAGTTCATTTATCTATAAAATAATTTTTTTTATAATTAATTTAATATTAAGAAACACTAAAAAACTTATAGGAAGTGTTTCAGTTAACTCCTTCCCTTTTAAGATGCAAGCAAGGTGGCTTCATGAGAAGAGGCGAGATGCTCCTTAACGTGCAAATAATGGGCCCTTTTGGGTACGATGAGATCCTTCCTTGATGGTTGGCAAAGTGGCTTCAGATGTGTGAGTGAAGAGCCTCCCTCAATGTGCTATTAGATGAGTTGTTGCTATCCATCAATCGAGTCTCAATTAAATTGTAAAATTGTAAAAACCACGTTATTTTTACAAGAAACAAATATTATTTAAATAGTGTTTTTTATTATATTTTATATAAAACCTACAAAAATACATACACGTAATGAGATTTGAATCCAAAAATTTTGATTTTTAAAAAATAGTTATTTTATTTTATTTTTTGAAAGTAAAAAATTTGATATTTCAATTTTTTTCAAAACATAACTCAAATAAAATAATATTATTATTTAATAACTCGTTAATAAAAATCCTTAAAAATCACGAAAATCTAAAGCAACACGAGTAGTCACGGGCGCACATCACTAGAACATACTACAACAACCACCATATAAGCGACTGTCCAATAGCAACACGCCACGTTAACCGGCCGGGACGTTAACCTAATCCAAAAATTTCAAAAACATCATTAAACTCCAAAATTTTATCCTCATATTCAGTTACGTCCCTCAATTACTAAATTAGTCCTTTTCCTCCCAGCAGCTCGTCATCATTCGTACATAGGATTTTAAAAAAAGTTAAAAGGGAAAATTGAAAATCAGCCCCAGCATCTCAATGATGAAAGGCTCTTCTTCACGCGAATATATAAAATTGGTTTATTCTTCTTTTTGGCCAACAAATTTATAATTGTTTAATATTAAGGACAGAAATATAGGGTTATCTGGAACTAGGGTTATCTCGCTTCTTCATCACCAAAATCATTGATATTTTCTTTTGGTAATATTTATTTTTCTGGGACGAGAAAATTAGGGAAAAAAATTTCGAAAATCAACAGATTTCTGGATCTAGAGGTTTTTTTCTTCTTCATGTTTTTCTTTTAGTAATATTTTTGTCTAAGACGGGAAAATTAGGGGGAAAAATCGAAAACCAACAGATTTCTGGATCTATTTTTTTTTTATGTTTTTCTTAATATTTTTCTCTAAGACGGGAAAATTAGGGGGGAAAATCGAAAATCAACAAAATTCTGGATCTAGGGTATTTTTTTCTTGTTTTTCTTTTGGTAATATTTTTTCTCTGAGACGGGAAAATTAGGGGAAATTTTGAAAATTAACAAATTTATGGCTTTCGATTCTTTTCCCTGTTGTTTTTCTTGTAGTAATATTTTTCTCTGAGACGGGAAAATTAGGGGGAAAATTGAAAATTAACAAATTTCTGGATCTAGATTTTTTCCCCGCTGTTTTTCTTTCTTTGAGACTGGAAAATTAGGGAACGGAAATCGAGAATCAACAAATTTCTGGATCTAGGACTTTTTTTTTCGTTGTTTTCTTTTAGCAATATTTTCTCTTAGACGAGAAAATTAGGAAAAAAATCGAAAATCAACAAAATAATCGATGCAAAGAAAAAAGCAAGCGAGATCCTTGATTAAGTTTTTCTAAAAGAACTTTTGAGATCGAACTCTCCAAAAAGCGCAGATCTACCTGAATGAATCTGACCAAATAAAGACAAACCCTAATTTTTGCTTTTGATCCTTCAAAATTGATTTTTGTTTGTTGTTACTGGACTCGCAATCTGCAAAATAGAAAGAAAAATCTGGTCAAAATCTAAATAGAACCGAATCGATCGAAAAAAAACTCGTAAAAGTTTCTTTTTTTGTTATTGTTGATGACGAGATTTTGACGAGAAATTGACGATCTGAAACTGAAGATGAGCATGTACAAGTCAATTGTGTATCAAAGGGAAGAGGTGTTGGGATATGTGGAGATTTATCCACGACAACAACAGCAGCTTAAGGAAGAAGAAATGAAGGAAATCAGGATAGAATATTTGACGCAAAGCAGTGAGAGATGTCCTCCATTGGCAGTGCTTCATACCATTACTTGTAATGGGATTTGCTTCAAAATGGAACCATCAAAGGACAGCAGCTACTCTGCTTCTGAAGATATGCCTCGGCTTCATCTTTTGCACTCTGAATGTATCAGAAACAACAAGGTATAGCCCCCACCCACCAATTTGCCCATACAACTTCAACAAAAACCCAGTATTAAGAAAAGAAAAACTGAGCTAAAACTAAAACCCAAGAGGGAAACAAAGAAAAAGTTAAGAAAATTATGTTAAAATTGCTCAGGAACTTATTAATTTACTGGACAGATGTTTTTAGAGGACCCCAAGTTGAAATTTAGACGAATTTTGCTAAAACACTGCATCAACTTAGAGAACTGAGAATTTCAGTGAACTGTCTAAACTGAATATGCATCCAGAAAAAAGAAATATGAACTGGTTTTCTTGGGGAATTATGATGTTATTGATTATTAATTTCTTGACAATTGTTGTGAACGCATGGAGATGAACTCGTGAACCGCAACAAACTTTTCCCAACTTCATTTTAAAATCATCAGAAACTTGAACTGTTAGAAGCCTTAATTATCCCTGAATTTCTTGAGTTGTTTACCCTTGTTGATTTACAGGCATTTGCCTTGTAAGCCTGTAATAATTAGCAAAGCTTGTCCCTTGTGGATGAATTTTACTTGGATCAAATCTTACAATTTTTTGGGGAAAGCTTCTATGATGTTTATGCCACTTCATCTTTGTTTCATATTGGAATTTTTGTGAGAATTAATGGTGGTGTTATTTGGTGCTTCCAGACTGCAGTAATGCCTATGAGGGATTCTGAGCTCCATTTGGTTGCAATGTATTCTAGGAATAGCGACAGACCCTGTTTCTGGGGATTCAATGTAGGAAGGGGACTCTATGATTCTTGTCTTGTCATGCTGAACCTAAGATGTCTAGGAATTGTCTTTGATCTGGATGAAACTCTCATTGTTGCGAATACAATGCGCTCCTTTGAGGACAGAATAGAGTCTTTACAACGAAAGATAAACACTGAGGTTGATCCACAACGCGTTGCGGCTCTGATGGTAGAGGTTAAGCATTATCAAGATGATAAGACCATATTAAAGCAGTATGCAGAGAATGATCAGGTTGTTGAAAATGGGAAGGTGATAAAGGTTCAGTCAGAGATTGTTCCAACCTATTCTGATAGTCATCAACCTATTATTCGACCGCTCATTCGGTTACAAGAGAAAAACATTATTCTGACTCGCATCAATCCACAGGTATAGGCTTTATTGATTCCAGTGAAGATATTTTGCATGTTCAATTGTTCTTTTCTTGTGTTTGATGGTTCAGTGCTGCCTTATTCCATCCTGTAAATGAGGAACTATTTGAACTGTATGCAGTTGATCATATAGAGGCTTTTTCATATTCTCCTATGGTTTTTTGTCGATGGCAGATTGAATTGATTGATTTTATATTTCTCATAGATTCGTGATACTAGTGTTCTTGTGAGATTGAGACCTGCATGGGAGGATCTCCGAAGCTACTTGACTGCAAGAGGACGAAAACGGTTTGAGGTTTATGTTTGTACAATGGCTGAAAGGGATTATGCTTTGGAAATGTGGAGGCTTCTTGATCCCGAGTCAAATCTGATAAATTCAAAAGAATTGTTGGATCGTATTGTTTGTGTTAAGGCTGGTAAGCTAGTTATATTGATCAAGCTGATTTACATGCAAAACTTGCAATTGGATCTGTTTTGTGTCTTAAATGGTTTTGGGTTTTTTTTTTTTTCCTTTTTCCTACTAATTATTTTTTGTATGAATAGGTTATAGGAAATCATTATTCAATGTCTTTCAAGATGGAATATGCCATCCAAAAATGGCATTGGTTATTGATGATCGCTTAAAAGTTTGGGATCAGAAAGATCAACCTCGTGTGCATGTTGTTCCTGCATTTTCCCCTTACCATGCCCCTCAAGCTGAAGTATGCATGACGGGAAATTGTCTCCCCTCTTTATGGGCCTTTTTACAACAACATACAAGTGCAATATTAGCATTAGTTTTCAACATCTTTTTAGCAACATGTACTTATTGCAACTCATTGTATTGTAGGCGAATAATACTATTCCAGTTCTATGTGTTGCAAGAAATGTTGCTTGCAATATTAGAGGCGGGTTTTTCAGGTGATAAAACTAAGATTCCTTATTACTTATACAACTGCGTAACTGTGTCTTCCTTAAACTAAAGATTGAGCAATTCAATTGGTCACATTTGTTTATGCCTTCCAAAATTTTCTTGAAAATATGAAATAACTTTGGAAATTGATACAGAGAATATGATGAAGTCCTTTTACTAAGAATACCTGAAATTTCATATGAAGATGATACAAAAGATATTCCGTCACCTCCAGATGTGGGCAACTATTTGGTCTCTGAGGTTAGCCATGACAGCTTTTTGCCTTTTCTTTAACTTTCTCATATTTATAAGTCACATTTGGATTTGCTACTTTGCTCCTTTTTCATTACTAAATCTGCTATGCCTTTCAGGATGACAGTTCTGCTTCAAATGGAAACAAAGATCAACCTCTGTTTAGTGGTATGGCAGATGCTGAGGTTGAAAGAAGACTAAAGGTAATTGACATTCTTAGGCTCTTTTGATTCATGGAACTAGGCTTATATACACTATGCTTGTTTTCTCTTTATTTTCATATATGTGTGGACTTAATTTATAAACTTTTTCTTTTTCATTTGCTTGGTTCATGCAGGAGGCAATTTCAGCTGCATCAACAGTCTCTTCAGCAGCTATTAACCTAGATCCAAGGCTTGCTCCTTCGCTACAATTCACCATACCAACTTCTAGTTCAGTTCCATTGCCAATAGTTCAGTTTTCTGAGGCAGCTCAAGTGATTACACCAGTGGCTCCTATTGTGGCCCTTGAACAAAGCTTGCAAAGTTCCCCAGCAAGAGAAGAAGGTGAGGTTCCAGAATCAGAATTAGATCCTGATACAAGGAGGAGGCTTCTGATACTGCAGCATGGGCAAGATACCAGAGATCACACACCAGAACCTGCATTTCCACCTGTAGGACCTAAAATGCAAGTTCCAATCCCGCATGCTCAATCCTGTGGAAGTTGGTTTCCTGCAGAGGAGGAGATGAGCCAACGACAACTGAACCGAGCAGTTCCCAAAGATTTTCCTTTGGATCCTGAGCGAATGAATATTGAGAAACATCGACATCCGCCCTTTTTCCCCAAGTTTGAGAATTCTATTCCATCTGATAGAATTCTTCATGAAAACCGAAGATTTCAAAAAGAGGTAATTTGTTCTTTGTGGCAGTCTGGCATGTAGCTATTCATTTCTATGCTAAAGTGGAAGGTTAAAGTTACCTTTACTTGGTGAAACATAATTAGCTGAGAGCATAACTCATTTGCAGGCACTTCGAAGAGATGACCGATTGGGGTTAAACAATACATCTAGTTATCATTCTTTTTCAGGTAAGCTGAAGCAATTAATTTGACATTGAGATGAATGCTGAGTTTCCTTTTATTCAATGCGTCCTTGTTACTGCCAAAACTGTTATTCTTTTCATTTGATTTCAATTCTCTTCTTGTTTTTCTTCCTGGAAACTTGAATTTTCTTTTCAATGGAAGTTAATAGATTAGTACTTTTTGTCTGATATTTGTTACAAGTTTTTTAGCAGGCTGAAGTGTTTCTAGGTTGTTTACTTTGATATTTGTTCAGCTTGAATGATCATACTTTTGTTGTCTGATTTCATTATATTTATATATGGATGTTCTATATTTTAAGGTGAGGAGATACCACTTGGTAGATCATCTTCTTTCCACAACGCTCTTGATTTTGAATCAGGACATACTATTCCAATTGGAGAAACCCCAGTTGCAGTTTTACAAGATATTGCAATGAAGTGTGGAGCCAAGGTAATTCAGAAGCAATTTGTATTATTGAGTTGGACCATAATGTTTATGTTTACAAATGTGATATAGCTATATGCTTCATTTTAGCTCTCTGTATTCTTACTGCCTCTAAATTTTGTTTCTAAAACTTGTAGGTGGAATTCAGATCAGCTTTGGTTGCTAGCCTTGACCTGCAATTCTCCATTGAGGTTTAATAAACTCTTTGACTTGTAAATCAGTTTTTGCTTTTTTCATGCTATGGTCTGTTGTTCAAAATTAATTTGGATTTTTAGAATATATATGATTATTATTAGTATAATTAGTATTTTGGGGTTTGATTTTGTTTGGTATTTCAATATGGAGACAATTCTCCTTTGCTTATCCTCTTTCTTATCTGTGGTAGGCTTGGTTTGCCGGGGAGAAAATCGGTGAAGGGATTGGTAAAACAAGAAGAGAAGCCCAGTGTCAGGCTGCTGAGGATTCTATAAGATGTTTAGCTGGTAATATATCTTCCTTTTTGTATTCTTATCTAGAAGTATGTTCCGCTGTATATATAAATTTGACCGAATGATATCCACTCGAATGGTTTTTAGAGAAATAATAATCATGCAGAAGAGCTAAACTTAGAAATAATCTTACACCTAATCTTTGCTTTATTGAACTTTGTGATATAAACTGGATATAAAGAGGGTAGACACTGAAAGACAACTACTTCAAACAATGCTATATTTTCCAGTAATATAGTAAGCGAATGTTATAAATACTCATGGTGCAAGATCTCAAAGGAATGTCTTTTTGGCATGTTTCTTGTTTTGGTCACTGTGCATTGATTCATTCAGGCTCTCTTGTTGTAGTAGGTTCTTTTGGAGCCATTCTAACTGTCTTACAATATACTTGCAGATACATATTTGTCGCATATTAAGCCTGATTCTGGTTCTGCACAAGCTGATGTAAGTAGGTTGTCCAACATGAATGACACTACCTTTCTTGGTAATATGAATTCATATGGGAACCAACCATCATCTAAAGAGGAATTTATGTCGTTTTCAATTGCATCAGAATCACCTAGGCTTGTTGACCCGAGGCTCGAAGGCTCCAAGAGATCTATGGGTTCAATCGCTGCGCTTAAAGAATTAGTGAGAGATCTCAGGAACTCATTAGTTATTTTAGTCTTTAAAATGTTTGATTACTAGCACTGATGTAATCTTTATTTCGGGTTAGTAATTTGTGGTTTGTTTACAGTGCATGATGGAGGGTCTCGGGGTAGCTTTTCAAGCACAGCCTCTGTCTTCATTTAATCCATTGCAGAATGATGAAGTATATGCACAGGTTAGCATTTAATGACCTTTTTTCATTGTGATCTAGTAAAAGATCGGTTCTTGTAAACCGAGGAAAAAGAAACAACACACAATGAGAATTGAAGACCATAAACTTGAACCATGTGTTTTAAGAGCCTGAACTAATTGATCTCTGAATTTCTTGGGGTTCCTTCCTCTTGGTTAAAACTCTTAAGTTATTATTTCGTGTTGCAGTAAAAGCAATGTTTTTTAAACCGGACCAGTGGTCGAACCGGTTAGGTCACCGGTTCGATTAGAAAATCATTAAAAATTCAAAAAAATCCTGTTCAATTGGTTCAATTGCCGGTTCAACCGGTCCATATTGGTTCTCGGTTTAGTCGGTTCAAAGTCATTCTACGGACCGGTACTCGTCCAACCGGTTCGATCGGCAGATTCAGTCTGGTTCAGACATTCTTGGGTAAAAGAGATGTTGTGGTCATTTTTAGACTAAAATAAAAAAAAAATTGTGATTTTTAAGTTAATTTTCTCCCTCGACTATAGCAGTTTGTCTATCCTGGCTTCATTTAGGTTGAAGTAGATGGGAAGGTTTTTGGCAAAGGAACTGGGTTGACATGGGAAGAGGCTAAAATCCAGGTACCTATACTTTTGTTTAGGTTCATATTCATTTTCTTTACTATCCATAGTTTCTGCCCCTTAGGAACTGGGCAAAGGAACTAGGTTGACATGTTCTTTTTTCTCCCCCTTAGGCTGCTGAAAGGGCCCTTGGAAGTCTAAGATCAATGCTTGGTCAATTTACGCATAATCGTCAGAGTTCTCTGAGGTGTGAGATCTTACTTTTTCCATTACCTATGGCTCGATGTGGAAAAACAATTATTGCTCCATTTAACGTTCTTATTTGCTATATCATTGGTTATTTGGACCAGTTCGTTGCAAGGTATACAAGGTAAACGTCTAAAGCCAGAGTTTCCACAAGTTCCACAGTGGATGGCTTCTTACGGTAGATATCCCAAGAATGCTCCTCGGGTTCCCTGAAGACCTAAAAAGCTTTCTTGTAATCTCGCTCTTTGTTCATATTGTGTCTGAAAGCCTAACGGATGAGATGTCATGACTTGAAATCCACCCGGAAAGCAAGCAGAGAGTTGTTTTACAGATAGAATGCGAAGATTTACATGCACGAACTCACCATCTTGTCTTTGCCTCTCAGCGACAACCAAGCTCAAACAGATGATGAATGTGCTAATGTATCGGGTTTTTCCCCCTCAAAACGCCTAACAGCCCAACAACGCAGCAAAGGGAGGTGCAGCGGGTGCCACAACAGTCTGCACTCTTCTTTTGTTAATGCTGGAAATACTAAAGTCTCCACACAACTCGGTTGTCTGCAGAAAGAGTTCAGTAAAAATATTATGGAGGCCCTTGTACTTAAGTGTCAGATTGCGTTTTACCGCCTTTACTAAAAAATGGGCAACTTAGTTCTTGAATATTAGATCAAACAGCAAACTGTTTTTTTCTTTTAAAAATTTCATTTATTTCTACTATTAAAAATTGACATAGCTGATAGAATAACCAAATAGTGACATGTGGCGTTATATGTACCTTATCTTGACATACATGTACCTGTTTTTAACTGTGGAAATGAATAAAAATTTTTAATAGAAAGTCTAATTTGTCAATTTTTTAAGTAAAAGAGAAAAAAATCCAATTTAACTCCTAGTATAAGGATTTTCATGATACTTTTACTAAAGCAGTGCTAATGAGACGCGGACATTGATGAAAACTACGGCACAGCTTCGAGACTCTTAACAATCAACGATGCTTACTAACGGTAGCCAGCTTTTACCAGAGTCTGACAATGGTGAAATTTGCCGAGTTTTCATCGAGTTGATATTGATGTAAAGCAATTTTTTTTTTCATCCCAGACGAGTTGGCTTTACTCATTGTCCAGTACTTAAGAGTAGGAATGGTATTGTATATGTATTTATACAAATTTATATAATTTCCGAATCTGTTTATTGTTTGAATATTATTATTTGAATTTAAATCAAATTAAATTTGAATATCGAAAATTTAAAAAAATTTATTCGAACTAAAAAGTGTGATAAATTTTAAAATTATATATAAATTTTGGTTTGGTTTAATGTGCAATTATATATATAAATTTTGATTTTGTGTAATTTTATAAATGAAGTTTTGGTTTGATTTAATTCTCATAAATTATTAATATAATTATTAATATAGCATCATTTTATATTTATATACTACATACAAAAATAATTATATTTATCCAATATAAAAATAAACTGATCTATAAATGTGTACGATTGAATCAAAATTAAAATTTCATGTGTATAATTGCATCAAACTAAAACTCATGTATACAATTGCACGTTAAACTAAAGTTCACCTGTCATTTTGGGATTTATTCCTATAGAAGTCAATACTATTTTTATTAAAATAATATTTTAAATTTTGAAAAATTTTGAGTAAGGTTGATTTGCACTTGAAAATTAGTTTCATTCCAATTGATGTTAGAACAAAAACGGGCAGAAATGTTGAATGCAAAGTAATGCTAGGAGCAAAGTAATGAGAGAATTAAGACACGATATTTGTTGACATAATTTAGACACAAGGATCATATGCCTATGGAATCTTACCCGGTTAATGATATTATTGTTCGGATCACCTATGGGCTTAAGCCCAATTTACCGTTACATAAATAAATAATTGCAACTATAATACCGACCTCAATTGTCACAATCACTCTAGCTCACACTACAATATAGAAATTTTTTTCCTTCTAACATACCATGAAATGAACAGGTAAAATAACCAAGCGTTCAACAATTTATATGCAAATAATTAGCAAAAAATCAACAGTTAATAATTTATATACAATAAATTAGCAAAAATAAGTAGTTTATAGTTTCTTATATTTAACAACAATTCAACCGATTTATCAATTTTAGTAAAGTACAAGGATTAAATTTAGATAAATTAAAATAAAAGATTAAATTCAAATATGGGTAAATTACACCTAAAGTTATTAAATTATTAGTAAGTTTACATTTTGGTCACTTAACTTTAAAAAGTTACAAAATGATTACTAAGTTATTCAAAAGTTTCCATTTAAGTCATCGGTTATTAAGTTATTTTATAGAAAAAGTCTAGTTAGTGAGCTCTAAGTGATGATTCGACGACCGGTATACTGGATTAGTACCTATTGACGAGTAAAAGAACATACCTTAGATGCAAGTCGATCTAACGGTCAAAGTCAGAGATTGAAGAACAAAATTATTTGGATTTTGATTCGTAGATTCGTGATGTTTAAAGTTATTTTATGAAAACAAGTAATTTGTAGGAAAGAAGAGGATGGAGAGCTTTCGATTGGTACAGTTGAGTGACTTAAATGAGATCTTTCGAATAGTTAAGTGACTATTTTGTAACTTTTTGAAGTTGAGTAGCCAAAACGTGTACTTACTAATCGAGCTTGGGTGTAGTTTACCCTTCAAATATTTTGTGAAGTTGAGGGATCGAATTAAGAATTAGACCTAGTAGTTATTATCGCGTTCTATAGATATTTCTCCATTTCAAATCCTTTTCTCTGCTTTCATAGAGGAAAGATGGCGTCCTTTGATGCGTACGGAATGGAAGGGGAAGAGATTCACGCTGCTCCTAATAACCATCCTTTCGCCGTCGGCGATGAGAGCTACTCGAATTACGGCTCTTACTCCAACTTCACCGATGACCAGCTGTTTACCGGGGACGGGGGCGAAGTGGCGGTAGATGACGTCACTACCTCTGCTGATATCTTCGGATTCGGATCCTCTGATCCAACTCCTGCCTACTCGCAATCTCCATTCGCTACTGCGATTCCTGTTGAGAACGGAAATGGAACCAATGGATTTGATCTTGGAAACGATGGCGTTTTCGCTTCTGATGGACCGGTGCTTCCTCCTCCTACTGAGATGGAGCCTGAGGAAGGCTTCGTTCTTCGCGAGTGGCGGCGGTGAGTAGTAGTATTTTCTCTTCTTTTCTTTTCAAATTGAATCGCTCAATTTGCTGACTTTTGTTGTGTAGATTTGACCAGATCTGCTGGTTTACCAATCTTTCTCAGCTTAGATCAACACTTTCAATTCGGATTCATAAAATTTGCCATTAGTTGAACTAAGATTTACTATAAATCCAAATTTCTTAACGATCCTTGCGTATTTTTAGATTTGCCATGGTTTTAACTTTTGCGTCAATAAGCTTTTTGATTTTTAGGTATGAAGTTCAAATAGTTCAAGTTCTAGTTTTCAATTACATTGTTCTTAGTTCATACTCCGCCCATTGTAATCCATGAGTGTTCGTTAGCTTTGATGAACAAATTAGGAAACCTTTTGAATGCAGTTTTAGATTTTACGATCGCATAAGCCATAGATTTGTTTAATAATTGATGTATAAGATCCAGATCCATATTGAACTTACCAATCAGAAGATGTTTGAATAGCTTTGGAACACTGTATCATTTCATTGAAATCATTTTCTTTTGAAAATCATATGCATTATTGTAGATTCTGAAGATAATATGCTTATATTTGTAAAAAGCACATAAGATTTAAATGCTTTATTTTAATTTGTTAAGCCAGTAACCGAATATCATATTTAAGTTTCAACATGCCCGCAAGCTGGAAGAATTATTTACAGATTTGCATGGGGACCTAAGTGGAGAAGAAATGTCGAAGCTGAAAAATGATTTGAGCTCGAAAACTCTGATATAATGTCAACTTGGGTGATCAATTCTCCCGAAAACTTTAGCTGATATGGACATTGCAATGAACTCCTTTTTTGGGATTGACTTGAATATAGTTTACTGATATTATCAAATTCTTCATTTTTACTAATTTTTTGTTGTCTTTGTCTTCGAAAGATGTATGAAATTATGGTATATATTTGTTCGATTAAATTGTTAGTTGGCAGCCTAAAAGATTTATCTTGCTGATATTCAATTTGTTGCTGCAGTCAAAATGCGATTCTGCTCGAGGAAAAGGAGAAGAAGGAGAAAGAGTTGAGGAGCCAGATAGTCAAAGAAGCCGAAGTGTTTAAGCGGGCTTTCTATGAGAAAAGGGAAAAAACAATTGAGACCAACAAAACTAATTACAGAGAAAGAGAAAAGGTAATCTTTCCAACAATATGAGTTGTCATATTTGCGCATATGCATGCGAATGCTATATCTTCATCATAGATTCAAATAGCGGTCGCAACACAATGTTAAGACTTTAGTTTTGGTTCTATCTGCTGTCGATATTTACTGTAATTTGACTGCAGTGGCCATTTATTATATCTGGAATCGAGATGAAAATGATGCGACCGGAAATGGTTTTTGACCGTAGATTAAATCTTTGATCTTGATATTTTTTATATTTTGTGCTTGGAGCAGCTGTACGTGGCTAACTAAGAGAAGTTCCATAAGACTGCGGACAAACAATACTGGACAGCAATAGCAGAACTCATTCCTCGCGAGGTCCCTAATATCGAAAAGAAAAGAGGGAAGAAAGACAAAGAGAATAAGCCCTCAATAACTGTCATCCAAGGACCAAAACCCGGAAAACCGACTGATCTTTCAAGAATGCGGCACATTCTCGTGAAGCTGAAGCATACTCCCCCGCCTCACATGCTTCCACCTCCTCCAGCAAAGGAAGGTAAAGAAGGAAAGGATGGCAAAAACGACCCTAAAAACGGAAAAGAAGCTGCTTCAAATGGAACTGCATCTGCCGAGAAAATGGCGCCTGAAAAAGATGACACGGCAAACGGTTCTGCCCCCGAACACGATGCTACTACGGCTACTAAGGACCAATCTGGTGCCGAAGCAGAACCAGAAGCAAAATCGACAGCGTAACTGCTTGTGATACATTTACAAAGGTTTATTCTTCCCCATTCTTTTTATTTTCCTCGAGAGATTTTGATTCTTTATGCATTCCATATTTACCATAGTATTTATCTTGCAAGTAATTTAGTGACTTCATTCTTAATAGAATTTCATGTGATTTGTGATTGGATTTCAAATATCATTTTATTTTTGCTTATTTAACTTCGTGGATAGACTTAATTGTGTCATTTGGGTATAACGAGCTTTTATTTTTTTCTGTTTCAACATTTAATGACACTATTATTTAAATGTGCCACTGAATTACTGTCACAAGTCAATTCGATACCAACACCTCTTTACATATTTAAAAAAAGTTATAATTGCAAGGGTATTTTTTATTTTTTTATCTTTTAAGAATTTAATTGAATTGTTATCATGAGTCAATTAGATACAATGTAGTTTTGGATCAATCAATTTTTAGAGAAATTGGGAGATTATAGAACTCATAAAAGCGTTGAAAAGATCCCACCATTTCAAGCATGCTATAAATTTTGTTATTCCATGCTATAAATTACTTTACTTTTATAATATCACTTGTTAATTGAGGTTACTTTCTTAAAAACACCTTTTCTAAACCATCATGCTAATACGAATCCTTTTCTTTTCTTTTTTTTTGTATTGGAAGGAATTTATAAAAAAAAAGGGGGGGGGGGGGAAGGGAACCATGATAGTACGTAGATCGTAAAAGTTAACAGAACTGACTATTTTAACTTATTATAATCAAATTACACGGCAATAAGATAGTGAAGGGGTGAAAACATGCTTTTACCAAAATCTCTTTGCATTTGATTTTGTCTTGTTATTATTAGTGTTGCTTTTTGTGTATTCGAAACGGAAAATAATCAACTGCTTCGTGGCTGTGGTTATCACGTCAGTCTTTACACGCTGAAGGTCCCCAATTTGACATTGGGCGGCAACCGCGTTTTGTTGTAATCTAATTTTTATATTAAATTATGTCTTCATATATCTTCATAAACATTTTTCATTACAGCATATTTTGAACTTGTTATCATGGTATAGCGGTTATCACCAGTCTTTATTCCCTGAAAGTCCCCAAGCAACATTATCGCCTCGTGTAATTTTGATTTGTTTCTTGTTTCATTTTTGGGTGGGTATCCACCAGAAATGGAGTCCGTAAAAAATCCTGTGTTCAATCTTTAACAACCTCCCCCTCTATCTTAATTATATATTAAAAAAATCATTTTATCTAATTTAGATTAATTGCAGTTCAGACATGAAATTTTTGTTTTTCATTGAAAAATTTGCACATTTCTTAGTATTGGTATCCAAGTGTTGTTGAGAGGATCAATTCCTTCCGAAGAAGTCACAAAATATTATCCGATCTCCCAACAACCAAAGATATTATCTCCTGAGAGATCTTGCCTCTCGTTCTCTACCAAAAACTACTGTGCCATAAACAATTGCCGTAAGAGCCAAGCTCCAAGAACGCCTCAACCTAGGCAAACCCACCAAGGGAGATATAGGTAAGCCACTTGTCGAGAAAGATGATACAACTAAAGCTATATCAGGAGTCAACACTCAACACCAAGCCAAAAAAAAAAAATTTTATGCAAAAAAGTGACTTTGCAAACTAAATTACATCTCAAGAGCATTGCTATCGTATCCCCTCGCTGACTAAATTGTTGGTCTTGATGTGCCGATTTCTGCTCTGAGCATGTCACTATTTCATGTAAAGATCAACCAATAAGTAAATTATTGGTTATATGGAAATTTAACTCCTAAATGTAAACATATTTTTCAAAAAACTTAAGTAAAAAAAAATTATAACACTCTAGAAGAAAGTATAGTTTGTATATAAATTTTTTTTTTTTACAAAATTTGGTAATAGCACCCACAAAAAGTTCAAGATTAGCAATACATAATATATGTAATATTCAACTAATAATAGTACAACATTTATAGATAATAAAAAATGAAATAAAAAAATTCATAAGATTATTCAGAATCTCCACTGTGTTTATTATTATAAAGGGAGGATTCTAAATAAGGAGCAATAAAGCTTGACCTGATTTTAGATCACGTGCATCTCACGCTCCTTTCTTCTTTTGGTCTTTGGGCGGTTCCTTCGTAAGCATTCTTGGAGCGATTGCCATTGCCATAAGCTCTTGGAACAGCAGTTTACAAGCGTAAGGAATATGAACCTGTCAACCAGTATCATGCACGTTAGCCCGAGAAAATCAAAAACCGATCTGAACCAAAGAAGTTCGGTTATTTCAATTCAGTCTTTTCAAAACTAAGATTACTGCAACAGTAACCACAATTACCAACTTGAACAGACCTGTTACCATCCTTATATGAGTAAGGGTGTAAATGAGATATTGGTGCTTGCAAATTACTTGAGTTTGACTCGATAAAATTTGAACTCAATTTGGTAATTATTGAGCCGAGTTCGAGCTTAGTAATACTTGACTTGAATGGCTAGTGAGACTTTTCATATTTTCATTTTATTAAATTACATTATTACCTTTAATATATATTAAGCTTAGTTATTGAGCTCAAGCTTGAGTACAAAAATCGGTATACGAGCTTAATCGAGCTTGAGCTTAAAAACAGATGTTCAATCGAGCTGGGCAATATTCAAGCTCAGCTCAGCTCGATTACACCCCCATGTAGGAGCATTCTTTAGCAACAAAAATACACAAAAGGAACGACGATGGAGAAAGATGTAATGAAACGAGGGAAAGAAAAGGGTTACCTGAACTATATCAGTTTTATTCTTGCATCCTCTGCATTCAAACGAGTTCTTTTTTAGATTTGCGATAGCAATCAATCCACATCGTTCACAAACGTGGACTCTGTATGCATCACTTTGGTCAAATAATCTTTCCTTGAGGAAATGGGCAGCACCATGTGCAATCATGCAATCTCGTTCCATCTCTCCAAAACGAAGACCACCATCACGAGAACGTCCCTCTGCAGGTTGCCTCGTTAGAATTTGAACAGGACCCCGACCACGTGAATGGATCTTATCGTCGACCATATGCTTTAGTCGTTGGTAATATGTGGGTCCCAAGAATATCATAGCAGTAAGCCGCCTGCCTGTGTGCCCATTATACATGGTCTCGAAACCACGCATTTGATACCCACATTTATGAAGTGCTCTACTGATATTGTCCACCTAAAACATCAAACCAAAAGAATTAAAATGTATCCATAGTCTCAGAGCATGTATATGCGTTTAACATGGTCTGAGAACATCAAGAAACTTAATCAAGAAAATATGGAATTATTCAACATCCAAGAATTAAGAGATTGCAACTTACAGTGACATCTGTAAATGGAGTTGCATCACCTTCCTTGCCCATGTGAGCGGCAACTTTTCCCATAATACACTCAATAAGCTGACCGATTGTCATACGGGAAGGAATAGCATGTGGATTCACAATGATATCAGGTGTGATGCCTTCCACAGTCCAAGGCATGTCTTCCTGGGTGTAAGTCATGCCAACCGTTCCCTTTTGACCATGCCGACTACTGAACTTATCTCCAATCTGAGGAATCCGAACGGATCTTACTCTTACTTTCACAAATCTCAATCCATCAGCATTAGTTGTCAATAGAACCTACACATGAATAGAAATTAGTCAGTGCAATGATGAAATAACCAAAACACAAGCACTTACACCATTCAAACAGATTAATTAACATGATACACAAGTGATTAAAAGTATTAGTAACAACAACTTGAAAAGTAATTACCTGGTCCACAATGCCTGTCTCACTGTGTCGTAAGCTTATGCTATGATCACGTTTTGAATAGCGTGATGCTTGACCCTGAGCTTCCTCCTGTGAAATAGGTGTGGTCTTCCCAATAATTACATCCTCACCCGAAACTCTTGTTCCCTAACAGACAACAATAAATTAAATTTCAGGAATGAATGGTTAAGTCAACCGATTTTATACAACAATGACATGGATGTAGAAGCAGCATGCAAAATTGCACTTACAGGAGGTGCAAGACCATCATCATCCAATTTATCATAAGAGCCATGCCTCATTCCCTGCAAAAAGCAAATTGTGTCATATGCCAACATTCAAAAAGCCATGCCTCGATTTAATATTACATAAATAGAAGAATTAATTTGAATTGGTTTCACATTTGAACCATTTGCTTATTTTAAATTAAATTACTAGATTTGGCTTCATGTTATAGCAAATTTTGAAGTGACCAAAATTAACAAACAAGTGAAGTCATGCTCAGTCCTCACCATGGTGGTAGCCCTATCTGGTCGGCCGAAATCTTCTTTGACGAGGGTCCCCATTTTTTTCTCCTCATCCCTGCAAAATGCAAATGATGGAAATTTACAATGAACATTAATATGGAATAAGAAAAAAGGTCAATTCTGAGATCCAAAAGGCTAATATCTAAAGAAAGAAATAGCAAAAAAAGTTACGACTAGAATCTTACCGGTAAGAACGGAAGAAAAGTGATCGGAAGAATCCACGGTCTATTGATGATTGATTCATGATAACGGAATCTTCTTGGTTATATCCAGAATAGCAGGCAATGGCCACAATAGCATTCTGAGAAAGAAAAAGAGGCAAAAAAACAACTGTAAGGTATAGCAAAAAGAGAAGTAACTAAGAAAACAGATAATACAAAATCTCAAACTTACAATGCCAGCAGGAAGCTGCCGAAAATGGAGATGTTCCATAGCTCGTGTAGTAACAAGTGGCTTTTGGGGATAGTAGAGAACGTAGGCCAATGTATCCTGAGTAAAAAAATGGAAGGATAAATCATGATATCTCCCAGGTATGACAGTAGTAGTCGTGTAAATGAGAAGCAATACATACCATTCGAAATTGGTAGTTGGTGACATATATACCCATTGCTTGCTTACCCATAGCAGATTGATAGGTATTACGTGGGGACTGAAACAATAGATAATAAATGAGTAAAATCGAAAAAAATTTAAAACAATTCAATCAATTGATGTTCATCTTAGGCATAAGAATACCTGATTATGATCAGGGAATGGTATAATTGAAGCACAAACACCCAAAATCAGTGAAGGGTGGATTTCACAGTGGGTGTAAGTTTCAGAATAAGCTTCCTCTGGGTTGATTCTTGCTTGGACAAGATCCTGGAACAAAATTTAAGCAATTAGCTGAGTTCATTAACTATTTACTACTATAGATTTTGACCAATAGGACTCTTGTTTCTCACATTGATGGTCATGGAAATCATAGTTGTCTCCTCTTCTTCTGTGTCAATATATTCAATAAATCCCTTGGCTACAAGATCATGCCAGCCACCGTCTTCTGGGGTCTCCTGCAAGAAGAAAAACAATGAATATACAAGATGGAGATAAAGTTAAACTCAAGAAATATAGAAGGTTACAGGTGGCTCACCCTTTGTTGCAATGCATGGATGTCTTTCTTTTTTATTAGAAGCCTTTGCTTCTCCACAATGAACAATGGCCGACTGCAACGGCCATAGTCAGTATATATTCTAAGTTCTTTCAAACGAATATCTCGAACAACACCAACTTCAGTGTTGACATCAACCTACACAATTAAAGATCCATCAGCAACCAAACACATAAACATCGTTCTATTCAACTTAAAATGTTACATGGTATATGCTTTTCATTCAACCCGGAGCTCAACTCTCAATCTCGCATCATAGATTAACATGCAAACAACATAACGGTTTCTCTTAGATGACATCCCACTTAAGCAGAAAAATCATTGCAACAGTTTCACTAAAGTTTTATGCACAAGATCCCAATACAAAGAATACAATACCCGTCTTCTCAGCCGTCTCAATGTGGTTACAAGCATATCAGGATTCCGATGCACACCAACCCAACAACCATTGACAAAAATTTTCGTAGCTTGAGGAATAACTGCAGGTGAAATTTCCTGAATATTGAATGAAAATGTCAAACCAGGTAAACCTAATAAGGAAAAAGAAGGGGGGAAAAGAGAGGAGGTATAAATTCATTAGAAACTATGATGAGTATATACCTCAAAATTCTCTGTACCCCATTCTTCCAAAAATTCAAGAATAGGATATGCAGCTGATCCAACAGTTATGTACACCATCAAGGCAAGATTCTTTACAAGTCCACAGGCCTGATGCAGCCACAATAACAATTATGATTGGAACATTGTAACACGGGACAGTAATTCAACCAATATATCTGGCAGTTTACTTAAAATGCTCACCTGTCCTTCTGGTGTTTCAGCTGGACACATCATTCCCCACTGTGAGTTATGCAACTGACGTGGCTTAGCCAATTTCCCTGGCAAAGAAAAGCTTAATTAGCTAACGCATGTCGAAGTAGGCAGGACAGATGATTAATATACAGCAGTGATGGTCTTACCTTCACGTCCTATAGGAGAATTGAGCCTTCGCAAGTGCGACAACGTGGAGGCATATGTCAAACGATTTAACACCTAGAATGATCGAACAAGAACATCATATGAGGACTTCCAACCTGGGAAAGGCTAAGCAGTGGAGGTATAGGTACTTTATGCTGTGGCTTAAATCTTGGTATCGGGAAATTTAGTATAAATTTGCACTAAAAAAACTCAATAACAAGTTCTAACCTGTGACACTCCAGCTCTTGTACCAGCTGCATTTGCTTGCCCCCAATTTCCAGTAGCGAGTGAGTATTTAAGACCACTTGTAATAGTTTTTGCTTTGATAGCAAATTGCAGGTTTACATCCTTTCCGTTATCCACACACTAGCATCCAGCAATAAAATCTTTAAGCGCAAACCCGGGAAAAATAAAAGCCAGATTGCAGTGAGATCTAAAAAAACAATGGTTAAGGGAAAGAACCTTCTGCACATAAGATCTCACATCCCTAGTTAACTTCCGAAAAAGCTGCAGCAGTAGAAATCACAACCAAAGATTAGATAGCCAGTCAAAATGATACTGAGCATTGGAATTTTGATAACTATCAAACTAAAAAACAAACCATCCTAAAGAGGCCTCCAAGTAAAGGACCAGCAAGGTCCAGCCTCTTGTTGCCATAATGATCTCTATCATCTTCTGCCCTTCGGCCAAGTGCACAAAGAAGCAGCCGGTGAATGATATACCTGGAAAAAAGAGCAATAATTAGGAATGAATAAGAACACAATAACACAATCACAGCAATTTCCTCCATACCTACCCAAAATAATAAGCTTTCTTTGTCTCGCAAAACTCTCCAACACCAACGTGAGGAAGCATTTCCTTTTGAAGGATCTCTTTTGCGTACCTGTAAGGAGATGCTCAGAGGCTTCTTAATGAGCATTATGAACATTCACATTAAACATTTCATCACCCAAGAAAATTTGCAACACAGCACATACTTAATCCTCTTTTCTCTGGTAACACCAACAGTTGCTCCTCTTTTACCGATATAATCTAGTGCAACCTGAGATAGAGGAGAACAACACAGCCACGTTAGTAAGGTTCAATAAGGTATGCCACATGAAAACATAAGCATAAGAAATTACTAACATCTCAATTCATGACCTAACTTTAACCATCTCATAATCATTACACACAACAATTCAGATGTATACAGTGGAAAAGTGCAACTTCGGTAAACATGAAAATCTAGGTGGCAATAGAAATGAGCAGTGCACAGAACATAGCTCATACAGAAGCAATGAAAGTGACAAATAACACTCATTATAATCAAAATTTCAACCTAAGCAACACCTCTAGTGAGAGCTTTGGAAAAAGATGAAGTAGAAGAACAGAACCTGCTGGTTTTGAATCACAAATGCTTCTTCTAAGGAAGGCCGAAGCAGCTCCATCATCTGGGTATCAGAGAAGTCATAGCATATATGCTCTAATATATCCTTGTCAGCAACAAATCCCAAAGCCCGGAACACAATTATGATAGGAATTTCAGTACGAATATATGGAAGAGTAGCACGAATGTACTGGCCTGAAGAGCCCTGCAGTTTATGCATGGAAACCAAAAAAACCATCAAATCATAAGCTTTTACAACTAACTACCACATCGAATAATAAGATGGTGGAGAAAAGCATCCAAATGCCAGAACTATATTTACCCCTTTGGCACTCGTCCGCGAAAGCATCCGCACAAACATGGTACTTGGTGGCCTATTTTGGGACTCTGCCATGGATCGAACTTCTGCTACATAGGCGTATTTGTTTGGTTGCCTCTTTTTGAATACATAGACATGATTTGTGCTCATCTTCTCTTGGGCAATTAGAACTTTTTCACTCCCATTGATAATGAAATACCCACCTTGATCATATGGACACTCCCCAAGCTCAGTCAGATCCTTCTCTGAATTTTGATATAGTGTGCAATAACTCGAACGAAGCATTATAGGAACCTAATAACATGAAATATAGGGAATACGAGAGTCAATATTAAAAATCAAATTCCCCATTTACAAGTAGAAAGGTCAGAAATCAAACCTTTCCGATGAACACTTTGGTAAAATCTTGAGTCTCAGTGACTTCTTCACCATCATGCCCTTTTTTAATAACTCTTTTAGTTACATCGACATACAATGGAGCAGAGTAAGTGAGATTCCGCAACCTTGCAGCTTTTGGAAATAAAGTAGCAGTTTCACCATCCGACTCAGTCATCATAGGCTTACTTAGATAGATCTGACCAAAGCTAATCTTATAGATAGTCTGCAAATAGACACTAGTATTTAGAAAACCAAACAAAAGAAACAACCAACTTAAGCAAATAGATACTTTGAGCTTGGTTAGATCCATATAGAGTTAAAGGGGCTAACTGCCAAGCAAGCAAAATATACATTGAAAAGAAACAATTTCCTCCATAGAAAAACATGTAAGACATTAGTATTCAAGAACTTTAACTATCATGGTAAAGTAACTTTGGGAGTTAATTTGCTATTCAGTTCTAAATTTTCTCTTCACTAATGATTTTCAAGATTGCTTACCTTATCTTTTTAATTGAGTTCTAGCGCTAAATTAATAAGATTTAACCTAACATATAAACATGAAATTAACGAATTTTAAGATGAACTTCGAATTAACGACACAATTAACTACTACAGTTTCTAAACTAGAACTTTCTCGTTTCATTAATAACCTACAATCAAATTCCAATAAAAACTAAATCCAACCTAGAAACCGAAATTTAAACATTCATTCAACAGAAAAGAAAAAGAAAGAACCTCAGCGAAGTCAGACTGATGACCAGGATTATGCTGTGACTCGGGCCTGATCTCAATATCAGCCGATTCATCCACAATTTCCTGCATCGTGTTTTGGATAAACTCATCGAACGAGTCGAGCTGTTGACGCACCAAACCTTTCTCTTCGAAGTAAGCAGAGATAACCGCCCACGCATCTTCCTGCGTGATCTCCTCGTCGTCTTCATCTTCCATTAGCTGTGGATCGTACTCACTGTCGTCCTCCATAGTTAAGGGTTCTTTAAGGTTCGGTTTCGCACAGGGACTTTTTCTTGCTTTCGTTTACAGGGAAATTTTGAAAGTAAAACCCTAAATTGAGAGAGTTGGAGAATTTTAGTCTATTAAGAGCGGGCGGTGAAGCGGGACGATTAAATATGGATGACCCGGATGGACTGGATCGGATCCTTATCCCAATGTCGGGGAAATCTTAGGTTTTAATATGCCATAAGTCCCTATTCTCTTTGTAAATTTTAAATATAGTCCCTATAATTTTATTTCTAGGAATTTAATCCTCTACTTTTTCAGATTTTAAAATTCAAATCTAACTGTTAACAATGTTAAAATTATTTTGTTAAATTTAAGTTCATTACAATACTATTTTTAAAAAATTATATCGTTACCAAATAAATATTTTTTAATTTCAAAATGTCACATCAATAAATTTTTTTTAAAAATTTAATAGTGCTAGTAATTGAATCTAAATTTTTAATTTTTAAAAATAAAGGGACTAAATTTTAATTTTGTGAAAAATAGATCAACTTATTACCTATTTTAACTGATATACTATATACTCTGACTCAAGGGTAAATTTGGAAATAAATAATTAATTATGTCATTTAAGTAGTAACAAGTTTTTCAGTTCATTGATTGAACCACTGATCAATCATTATAGAAAAAAAATGTAACCATTCATTTTAATAAATTTAATAATAAAATTAAATATTTAAATTAGCTTAAATTTGGTATGGTATTAACAAGCTATTTATTCAATTCCATTGATTTTTTATCTGTTCACATGGGCGTAGTTAGGAGTTGATAGTAGAGGTGTTCATGGGCTGGGTCGGGTTCGGGCCGGGCCCATAAAAAATTTTAGCCCGGGTTCTAGGTTTGAGCTCAGCCCGGCTCGAAATATGGGCCTAAAATTTTGCCCAGGCCCAGCCCGAGAAAAAATTATAAGTCCGGCCCGACCGGGCTCATTTTTAATAAATACTAAAATTTTATTTTAAAAATTAAAAAAAGTATTTTAAAAATATTTTAAAATTTAAAAAATTTTAAAAAATATTTTAAAAATATTTTAAAATTTAAAAAATTTTAAAAAATAAATATATTTATTATATCGGGCCGGGCCTGGCCCGGGCCAAAAAAGTGGTGCCCGAGGCCTGGCCCGTTTTCTAAACGGGCCTCATTTTTTTGCCCAAGCTCATATTTCGGGCGGGCTATCGGGCCGGGCCGGGCCGCCCGGCCCATGAGCACCTCTAGTTGATAGGGCCTCGGCCCCTAAAATGGAAAAATTTTTATTTAGATCTTTTAAATTTTTAAAAATTTAAATTAGTAATAATAAAATTTTCTACCTTCGACCCTATCTGTTCAATCTTTTATTTGGTTTTATGGCATGGCTTTTTGAGACCAATCTTAAATTTTTTTTAGGGGCTAAAATTAAATTATAAAATTTGAAGAGGTCAAGATATAATTTTATTATAAATTTATGATTTCAGTATTTTTAAAAGGTCTAAATAAATTATTTTCATTTGGGTAAAGTATAATTTTACCATAAGTTAACTTCAATTTTTAAAAACTAAAGAATTTTCAACATATATTAGCTCACCAGCTTAGGCATTAAATATTAACTTGGATTTAACCTTGAGCATATTTAAAAGGCATAATGACAAATTTAACTCCTAACATTTGATCATTTTGTCACTTTAAACCTTTTTTTATTATCATTTTAGTTTTTTGTCGCTTTGAACTTGTTAATTTTTAATCAATTTAACCTTTAACCTTCAAATTTTAATCAAATTATTTTTTATTTTACGAAGAAGCCAAATGAACTATGAAAAATTTAAAGACACTGATGTGGTAAATCACGCGGCAGTCTATGTATTATTCATTACTGACAAATATTTTTAAATATCTTTTACAAAGCTTTTAAAATTCAATGATTTTTAAAATATATTTTTTATTATTTCTTTTACGAAGTACACATTGACTGTTAAGGAAGATGTTACAACAATGTAGTTAAAATTTTAATGTTTTAGCAAAAAAAAAATTATCTAAAAGAACACACTCGAGTTGATGGCCAAAACAATAAAAAAGTAGGATCAAAGTGACAAATGAGTATATATTAGGAGCTAAATTTATCATTATAACTATTTAAATTATGTAGATTAAACTCTAAACATGTTCGTATTTGCATGAACAACTAGTCGCAACATGTTAAAAAATATAATAAAATTATAATAGAATAACAATTTTAACTCCATAAACGGATTAAAATTTTGTCGCTTGTCTTGTTTTTTATTATTTTTAAATACATTTTAAGGATAAATATAAAATTTTTAACCCTGTTTGTGGACATGTCTTTTTATAATTTTTTTAAAATACAATTTAAGGATATGTCTTATTTATATATATTTTCACTTAGTGTACCAAATATTATCATTAAATTGAACTTTTTTTAGTTTAGGATAAAGTTAGAATCTGAGCTATAGTGTAAGGACTTATAATGGAATTAACCCTTTCGTTTTCCAGTCAATTCTTAGATCCGAAGGAAACTAATGTTCTTTCATTTCTTCTATAAATACCAGTAAACAAATTAAAAAATTCATCAACATTTCTCGTACAAACAGCAAACGGGAAAAAAATGGCGGGCTGGTTCGGATCGCAATCATATACGGTTGCCACCATGACTGTCACCAGTACACCGTCTCCAGATCTCGCTTTTACTAATCTTGCTTACTGCTCACCGTCCGATCTTCAGAGCTTCGCCGTCCCTGGCTCCAGACTCTTCCTTGTTAATGTTGGCGATGCCTTTGTTCTTTCCATCTCATATCCCTTTTTTTTTGTTTTCTTTGCTGAATTGATTCACAGTTTGAATCTCAGTTTATACGATACGTTATTGTTGCATTCTTCATTATTTTTGTTGATCGTCATTTCCATGCTTACTTGAGTTCAAAATTAGTTGTTAATCTCTATATATTGTTAAAAATTAAATATGTTCTGCAAGTTCAGTGAAATTATGAATTTGAAGTCATAAAGTTTGTCTATGTTGTTTGCGATGGATAATTTAGTAGATGTAAGTTGTTTATTAATTGTTTTTCACTTAATTAGGAATATGAAATTTTTTATTATTTTTGCTTTTTCTTTTTGATTAAAATGAGATCATTATCCATGTTTGGAAATCTTATTTTTTTATTTTAGATGATACGTTATTGTTGCATTCTTCATATTTTTTTTTATGGTCATTTCCTTACTTACTTGAGTTGAAAATTAGTTGTTAACCTCTATGTATTCTTAAAAATTAAATATACTCTGCAAGTTTGAGTGAAATTATGAAATTTGAAGTCATAAAGTTTGTCTATGTTGTTTGCGATGGATAATTTAGTAGATGTAAGTTGTTGTTTTTTTTCACTTACTTAAGAATAGGAATTTTATTATTTTTATTTTTTGCTTTTTCTTTTCGATTAAAATAAGATGATTATCCATGTTTGGAAATCTTATTTTCAGTTTTAAGCTTGTTGTTCTTTGTATTCGAATTTTGTGATATTTTTCTTTCTGTAGCTGGTTGTATACTTGTTTTGTTGCCTTTAACCTATAGGTACTCCTCATGAAAGCATTCGCAGTAAATATATTGCCCTTAATGCTATTCATCGTCGGCTTGCGAAGGTTTCTAATGGTGACACTGTATCAGTGAGCAGGTTAATTAACTATACCTTTCAATTTTTGATGCCCAAACTGTTGCTAGTCACTAACAAATTTTTCCTCAAACTGCAGATTTGTTCCACCTGAAAATTTCAACCTTGCACTGCTTAGGGTTGAGTTGGAATTTGTGAAGAAGGGTACTAAAAATGAACAGGTGAATTTCAATGCATTATGATAAGTTTGTTATCTTAGATGATAAATTACATTGCTCAGTTGATGCCAGTGGAGTAAATGATGTGTATTGTTTTTGTAGGTTGATGCTGTTCATCTGGCTAACCAGCTTAGAAAGAGGTTTGTGAATCAGGTAGAGTTGTCTGCTGTTTGCTTCTTGTTAATGCTCGCTTGTCAGCTATAGTTTTTGCTTTGATTGGTTGACTGTGAAATTTATATTTCCCTTCATCAATTCCCTGTTTTATAACAAAGGGACTGTCATATAATTTTGTTTGAAATGCAAACATCAAAGTCTGGTTGCTCCTACATCAATTTGAACTTAGAGCACAATTTACTCGATGACATTAGCACTCTTGTTTTCCTCATATATCAAGGGTAAATATGCTTGTTTGCTGATTCCTTTCTCCTCCATGCATACATGTATAAAACTTTGCTCCTATCCATAGATGACAGGTTGGATGATTTTTGTTAAACTCATGGAAAACTTTCTTTTTGCAGGTTATGACAGCTGGGCAAAAAGTTACATTTGAGTATCATGGTAATAACTATATTTTCACAATCAACCAAGCTCAACTAGAGGGGCAAGAAACTTCTATTGTTCCTGAAAGGGGGATGATTTCCAATGATACCTACTTTATCTTCGAAGCACAAAATTCAAGTGGAATAAAGGTTATTTACTAATATGTTATTAGTTGCTTTGCTTAATGTGTGTGTATATATATGTAGATATATATATTTCTAATATAGTTCTGATCGTTGGACATCATTGATCTTCAGAGATATCAGATTTGTGCGATATTTACATATCAAGATTATAATTTAATCAACTTGATTCAATTTGCTTTGATGGCTCATTGACGTGTTTTGCAATGCAGATCGTCAATCAACGTGAAGCTGCCAGTAGTAGCATCTTTAGGCAGAAAGAGTTTAATCTACAATCATTGGGTATTGGTGGCTTAAGTGCAGAGTTTGCTGATATATTTCGGAGAGCTTTTGCATCCCGTGTTTTTCCTCCTCATGTGACTAACAAGTAATATAACTTATTTTTGAAAGCATATTATTTATGTTTCATATACCTATTTATTTATTTTGATGGGAGAGCTTTTGAGTTTCCAGGTTGGGGATTAAACATGTAAAAGGCATGCTGCTTTATGGACCTCCTGGTACTGGCAAAACTCTCATGGCTCGTCAAATTGGAAAGATGTTGAACGGAAAGGAACCAAAGGTTTGGAGATTAGTTTGCTTTTTTGGTTAACATAATTTATATCTCTTTGAGATTAGCTTCTTGATCATTTTTAGTTCTGATCATTCATGTTTCAGATGGAACAAAATTTATGTTTTTGTCAACATTCATCTCAATATATATGACCATGAACTGCACATAATTCACTGTCGTCTCCATGCTGCTGTTGATGTTTTCATATATGAGTGTATAACTTACTTTTAGCAAATTCTGCTGTATTGTGTCTTGTCCTGTTTTAAGGATTTTTGCTTGCATAAATGTTTCATAGATGCTGCATTTGACTTTATTGACTATTATGTTTGTGAATGTGGTCAATATATACGTTAGATCATTAACGGTCCTGAAGTCCTGAGCAAGTTTGTTGGTGAAACTGAGAAGAATGTTAGGGACCTATTTGCAGATGCTGAGAATGATCAAAGGACTTGTGGTAAGAGAAATTTGCCCACTAGTTTGGTGTTTTGAGTAACTCTTTTAATAAAATAGTGACATTTCACGTTCCTTCAACTTTTCAGGTGACGAAAGTGATTTGCATGTCATAATTTTTGATGAAATTGATGCTATATGTAAGGTACAAATTTGCTTTAATATACTTCTAGGCATCCCTCCGATCAGTAATCTTTCACCTTCTTTTATTTGATGCTTCTAATTTCCTTTACATTGTAAATTTTTTTTTTGAGAATCTTTACATTATAACTTTCTCTAAGCTGTGTTCTTTAAATAGAAGCAGTGGATGATAAAACTGTTGCAAAGAGCTATAGCTTTTAAGTCCTAGAATTTCTCTCTGATGTTGATAAATAATTATGTTTGTATCCTTATATATATGTTGTTGTGTTCAAGATGCTAATAAAATCAGGGGAAATTTCACAAAGGAGTTATTTAAGTTAGATGCAAGCTTATTTCTTGATATGTGAAGGAATATATTATGTGGCCTAGTTATGTATAAAGATTCAATTCTAAAGAGTATTTAGACAATTTATTTGAATCTGTTTAATTGTATTATTGAACTGTCTTAGTGAATTATGTGGTTTACTTGGTCTTTGTAGTCAAGAGGCTCAACTAGAGATGGTACCGGAGTTCATGACAGCATTGTGAACCAGCTGCTTACCAAGGTCAGTAACTAGACCCAGAGACAGCTTCCTAGTCTTAAAAATCATTACTCTTTGTCTTGTGTCATTTTCTTGGTTCTTGTGGTAACCATGTCTTATTGATATGACACTTTTAACTAAAGGAATAATTTGCTTTTCAGATAGATGGAGTGGAGTCTCTAAATAATGTTTTGCTTATTGGAATGACCAACAGAAAGGATCTGCTTGATGAAGCCCTTTTGAGGTTGCTCCCTCCGTCCTCCATCCCTCCTTTCTCTCTCCCGCACACAGACATGCAAAAAGCTAGCTATCTGTCTAGCTCTTTGTCACATTGGATCTTCCTCTATATAAGAAGCTTGATTAACAACCAAAGACTAGAAACAAAATATTGATGCATTTTATAGTTACAACAAACTGTTAGTTATTATGGAGAATTTGATGGCCTATGAATAAGGTTTATACTTATGATCTGGAATAAGCATGCTGCAAGCTCTCAGCATTGCAAGCTAAGTAATTTTTTATGTGCATAATTTTGTGTGCTTTGCGAACTTTTTGGTTTGTTGTAATTGATGCAGTTACATTATGAACTGTCTTGTCTCTTGATCTCAGCTAAATCTTTGAATACTTTTCTTCTGTAGGCCAGGACGTTTGGAGGTTCAAGTTGAGATAAGTCTTCCTGACGAAAATGGTCGTTTGCAGATTCTTCAGATCCACACAAACAAGATGAAAGAGAATTCTTTTCTTGCTCCTGATGTCAACCTTCAAGAGCTTGGTATGTTTGTTAGTAATATATGGTTGTGGGATTTACATTCTTTTCTATTAGGGGAGAATCAACTGTTAGAATGTCAAAAGTGGGTTCATTTATTCTACTGCCCATCTGCTAAAAAAATATGAAGGCTGACGGTTCTTGATGGTTGATTTTTAAAGTTGTCTTTTACTCCTACTTAGGTTTTTTTTCAATAGATTGTGAAATATTCTCCAGGGTCTTCAGGGTGATCAAACTTGGAGTAAAATCTTTACAATTATCTTCTCAATGTGCCTGGCTTGGCTACTACTACTTCCGAAGCATATCAGCACGGTGTTGATGTTGATTTGCCCTGTATCCTGCATTTGATAAGGCCTTACAAGTTTCTTATTACTTTTTTTTTGGTTACTCAGCTGCTCGTACAAAGAATTACAGTGGAGCCGAGCTTGAAGGTGTGGTGAAAAGTGCAGTGTCTTTTGCTTTGAATAGACAGGTAAGTATGGATGATCTAACAAAGCCAGTGGATGAAGAGAACATTAAAGTTACAATGGATGATTTTCTCAGTGCACTCCTAGAAATCGTTCCTGCATTTGGAGCCTCCACTGATGACCTTGAGCGATGCAGGTGATTTGTCCCGTTCAAATTAGTACAAATTTCAGTTCTTTGATTACAAGATGTTGATTTCTGTTCTGTTTGAATCCAGATTTATTATAATTCTCCTAGTAGAAACACATACCTTTTGTTTTTGATATCTTTTCCTGAATTATTTCACATGATATAATTTTTAGGCTTAATGGCATGGTGTATTGTGGTGATCGACACAAGCATATTTATCAGAGAGCCATGCTACTGGTAGAGCAGGTCAAAGTAAGCAAAGGAAGTCCTCTTGTTACTTGTCTTTTAGAAGGGTCAAGTGGAAGGTAGGCATCATACGTTTCTTTTTGTTTTACATTTTCTTGTTTTAACTTTAACTGAACCTAACACACTAGATTGACTTTGACAGTGGCAAAACAGCATTGGCAGCTACTGTTGGCATTGACAGTGATTTCCCATATGTCAAGATAGTAAGCTCTTGCCCTATTGCATGTATGAATATATTGCTTTTATTTTTGGTTTAACGTTCATGTTCTTATTATATGTTAGGTCTCAGCTGAATCAATGATTGGTCTTCATGAGAGTACAAAATGCGCACAGATTGTCAAGGTTTGTGAAAGCAATATGAACATTTTTATTTGAATAATTTTTGGCCTAAGCTTGAACTTTACTTTTTGTGTAAGCTATTTTATGCTCACATATACAAGATTTTCTGGTCTAGATTTGGAAACTGATGAATGTTTATGTATAAGAAAGGTAAAAGATCTCTCTGGTTCCTCTCAATTTCAATATTGAGTAAATTGGTCCCTTTCAAAAAAATTGGAGCAATTTAATCCCTGTCAATTTCAAAAGTGAAAATTTTTTCATCAATTTTACATATTTTGATTGGTATAATAATAAATTTAGCCCTCAAAGTTTTACACATTCTATCTATGTTTATATATTTTTTTTGAAGCTAAAGTTTTTTTTGAGTTTTCTAGATTTTTAAAAAATTTTATACTTCTTTTTAAGATATATTTTTTTTAGAATTAGAACCAAATTTACAGAATATGTAAACATTGAGGGCTTAATTTGTTATCATATTAACCAAAATTATGTACATTTGACTGAAAACGTTAGTTTGTTGTGATTAATTGTCCTTAGTTGCTCACTTTTGAAATTGACAGGGATTATATTGTTTCAATTTCTTTGATAGGGACCAATTTACTCAGTATCAAACTTGAGAAGGACTGGAGAAGTGTTTTTACCTATAAAAAATAAAGCTAGAATAATCTGTATTAGGGGACAAAAAAGAAACTTAAGAATGTCATTGACTTTAGTATATGGTGACAGGTATTTGAGGATGCATACAAGTCACCCTTGAGCATCATTATCCTTGATGACATAGAAAGGTAGGGGAACTCGGAAACTTATGCTACTCATCTTGACTTGAAATGTGCAATGTAGACAGAAATAATTCTAACTATTGTTGCAGGCTACTGGAGTATGTTGCTATTGGGCCCCGTTTTTCAAATTTAATTTCTCAGACATTGTTGGTCCTTCTCAAACGTCTTCCACCTAAGGTCTCCTTTTGTTCCCTTGTTTTTCAAGTATTTTATTGTACTCGAGTACTCTGCATGGTTATATGGGGAACGCTTATTTTTGTTGGAAAAAAATGAACCTCTGCTTTTGCACCCCTCTTGATCAAGGAACCCCGTGCTGCTTACTAGTTAAATCATAAGCATAGTTGAAGATATGATACGATTCATACGTTAACCAAATATGATGCCCAACAAGCAATCAAGGATTCTGTTGACTTCAATTTTTAGTTTTTAATCTAATCATTTTCATTTAAATGTGCAATTATTTAATTTTTGCAGGGGAAAAAACTTCTGGTGATAGGTACAACTAGTGAGGTGGGTTTCTTAGATTCAGTTGGCATTTGTGATGCTTTTTCTGTCACCTACCATCTTCCTTCATTGAAGACAGATGATGCAAAGAAGGTAATAGATTTTGTTTCTTTCCAGAAATCATCTAGGGGTATGATATTTTGGCTTGTAGGTGCTCATCTGGGTCAATTAATGCTAATATTTATATACTGCAATGGCAGAAAAATTTAGGGAACGGTACTAAAATGCGCTTAGTAACTTTTAAAGCTGCCTTCTTTTATAAAAGCAGCTGAGACACTTGGGAGTTAATTGAACTGAAAAGTGAAAAAGTATCTTTGCAATTAGATAGTTTTACTGATCACCTCTTCGACCAAAAAGCAGCTGAGTCATTCTGATTCAATGCTTCACTGTCATGTTTGTCCTGAACTCTGAAGCAAAATGATTTTTCTTTTAGTTATGGATTTAAATTTATTTAATCTGCTTTTTCTACCCCAGGTGTTGGAACAACTGAATGTATTTGCTGAAGAAGATATCAGTGAAGCTGCTGAAGCGCTGAGTGATGTGAGTTTAAACATAGTTACCCTCTTGTCACATTTGAGGACATTCTTCGTATTGCAATGTTTTTCTTCAAATGTTTTGTTACTGGTATTTCCTTCATTATGCAAATGTAATTTAAATGGCAATCTGATGGATCTTAATAAAAATGGACGTTATTCATTTGAAGTTGCATAGTGGATGTTAGTTTTGCATCTTCAATCGGGTGAACTGTTAAGTATCTTGTTTAACAACTTGCCCCATTTTATTTCATTTATACGCACCTCTTTTCATTTGTTCTTCTTCACATGTGAATGTGCATTTGTGCATGTTTGAAGTGATTGTGGAATTGGAGGAATATAGAATTCAGGTAGGCCCGAGATTAATGTTACTCAAATTCGGGTGTGAGTGTTGAATAAGAGTCATAACTATGATCAGATTTCTTAAGATTTTCCTTGTATTGAACATAAGTGTCGGACATGGGTACTTTGAGAAAAATGAAGAGTCGGTGGCAAAATAGATGGAGATTAGATGAGTGCATGCTTGCATGTTTAAACATGGCGAGGAAAACATCTGTCAAGTGTCATAATCTGTTTTGTTTCAAAGAAATTTGTGGTTCAGATATATGATCTCCATGATGAATTCCTTTTCGAGGAAATCCGATCCTAGATTCTAGGTGGACATTCTATTTATTGTTTTTTGGAACATTCAATCTACCACGGTGTAGACAATGGTTTGAGCCCATAAACTGAACAGATGAAACTCGGCCTCTCTGTATTGATTTTCTGTGTCAATATACAACTTTCACCTGTTTTCCCGTGTTTCTTTCTTGTAGATGCCTATAAAAAAGCTTTATATGTTGATTGAGATGGCAGCTCAAGGAGAACAAGGTGGAGCAGCGGAGGCAATCTTCTCTGGCCGAGAGAAGATTAAGCTTGCGCACTTTTACGACTGCCTCCAGGATGTCATCCGGTATTAGTTTGAATGCCTTTTTTTCATTCTGATAATCTGGTCTTCTGTTCCGTATAGTTATGTATATTTTGAGTGGATGAAATTCTAATTATTATTTGTTTTATTAATGTTTTGATTGTTTGTTAATTCATTAAGTGAATTAGTACACTCAATTCATGACATGAACTTTAGTTATTTCTTAGGGTTCATTTGGGTAGACGATGATATTTGCTTTAGTCAGATTAAAAATAGCAGTTGCGTTAAGATTAAAATCAATTCTGCCTCGTGTGTTTGAATTTAAACACAATTATAGCAATAAGATTAAAATAGAAAAAGATCATTTAGTATTTTAGGCTAAAAGATTATATATAATACTTTCTTTTTTTGGATTATTTGATGTTTGAGAAATAATGAAAAATATGTCAAATTATAAATTTATTAATAAAATAATAATAATGTGTAACATAATATTTGTCTTTGATTTTATTACTATGTAAATTTTATTGTTTATTTTAGATAATTTTTTACATTAAACCAAGTATATTGATAATTACTTTATATGTATTATGATATCTAACATATAAAATTTTAATAATGTGAATTTTTTGTATTTATATAAATATTTGTAATGATACTAGAGGGAAAACGATTTGTAATACTGAGAAGATTAGAGAGAGAAAAAAGATGACCAGCGGCTCTATTTGGAAAGATCGACATAATTTGTAGTAATTTTGTTAACAACTTTTTTAAATATTTATCTCTCAGAATAGAATCGTTCATCATCTTTTCCTTTTCTCCCTAGTCTTCTCATCTCTTTTCTACCCCCCAACCCCCTCGTTTTAACTTCTCCCTTCCTTTCTCTTTTTCTCCTCACGGGCCATGGCCATCCTCTGGTGCTTTGCCACACACCGTCTTCTTCTGACCTTTATGTCGGCTGCTCTCTCTTTCATGCCCCCTCTTTTCCTCCTTTGTTCTTTTGCTTCCCCTACCTGTTTTATTTCCTTTGCTCCTTTTGCTGTTATCACTAGATGGCTTGAGAGTAGAGGTGCTCATGGGCCGGGCCCATAAAAAATTTGGCCCGGCCTGGAATATGAGCCTGAAATTTTGCCCAGGTCCGGCCCGGGGAAAAATCATAAGCCTGGGCCCGGCCTGGCCCAGCTATTTTTTAATAAAATACCAAAAAAATATTTTAAAAATTAAAAAAATTAAAAAAAAAGTATTTTAAAAATATTTTTAAATTAAAAAATATTTTAAAATTAAAAAAATTTAAAAATAAATATATTTATTATATTGGGCCGGGTCGGGCCGGGCTCAGGCCAAAAAAGTTGTGCCTGAGGCTCGGCCCGTTTTCTAAACGGGTCTCGTTTTTTTGTCCAAGTCCATATTTTGGACCTATATTTTTACCCAAACCCTCTCATATTTTGGGTGTTCATGGGTCAAATTATGGTTAGGTCGTGTTTAAGCATGATATTAACACATTTTATATAATTTGACCTGGGTTGAGTTTAAGTATGATATCAATACATTTTATGCTTACTCAAATTCGGTTTGATCCGAAATATGGTCTTAAAATTTTGTCAAAATACGTTCATATTTGTAAGTGGTTAACCCAAGCGTATCTTAAGCTAGTCTATCTTTTTAAATTTTTTTAAAATATTTATATCAATTTTAGTTTAATATTTATATGTTTATATGCTTTTTCATTTATTAAAATTTTACATACAGACATGTCAACATTTTTTCAATAATTACATTGTAGTATTATATATTACTATAGATTTAATTATGTGTTATAGATAACATCGTATGATATATCATAAATATTGAAAACAGATCGAGCTAGGTATCAAGCTCGAGCCTTGAATGTTCGAACTTGAGCTTGGCCATATTTTAAACAAACTTTTTTTTCTCGCCAAGCTTGTTTTTCGAGTTTATTATTTTTGCTCAAACCCTTAAAAATTTCGGGGGACCTTTGGCCTTGGACAGATAATCTAGCCCATGAACATGTTACTTGAGAGCCATTGTACGTCTTTGATGGCCTTTGGTAGTCGAAGTGTGGCTCTCATGCCCTCCCTTTCTAGTAGGATTTCTTTAGTTTTTGTTTTGGCTTATCGCCGATGACCTTTTATGCAGGTTTTCACTTCACCCTTTGTGCCACCAGACAAAGGCAGTGAAATGGCAAGGTCACACACCATTTCTAAAAACTTGGTGGTTGAAGCCTCATCTTATGATCGGTTGGCTCGTGATCTTGTCATTTTTCTTACTAATATCCATGGTGGTTTACGTTGCCTGTCTTTTTCTTGTTGCCATGGAAGTGGTTTCCTTGAACAAAACCATGGGTTTTTCGAGGATGGTTCTTGACGGTTCCTCTTCCATTCAAGATCAGGTTTCCTCTGAACTTAAGATTCTTTGTAAGGGTTTTAAGTTTATATGGACTAGGTTTAGGTTTAGTTGAGCATTGTTTTTAAGAAGCATTTTTGGGACAAAACATTTTTGAGGAAAAAACTAAAATTTATTGTTTCTACTTTTGGTTAAAAATGCTCATTTGCAAAGATTTTTTTTTCTAAAAATATCTTGTTTAGCAATGTTTTTATCTCAAAAGTGTTTCTTAAAAGTAATGCTAAAATACTCTTAGTCTCGAAGCCCATTATGCCTATTTGTCAAATTGGGGAGGGGGCCTACTCTATTTTCTCTCTCTTAGTAAGAAGAAATTTTAGCAATTTTATATGGTGGGT
The DNA here is from genome assembly GCF_007990345.1 of Gossypium hirsutum. Lineage (NCBI taxonomy): Eukaryota > Viridiplantae > Streptophyta > Magnoliopsida > Malvales > Malvaceae > Gossypium > Gossypium hirsutum. Next base: position 65,997,523 of record NC_053442.1, on the reverse strand, counting down.
CATGATTTTTTTTACATATTAGGATTAAATTAGAATGTGATTGTAAAAAAAATGTAATATTATAATGTTTGGTAGACATGAAAAAAATTAAAATTCTACCGGTTAGTAAGAATATGATGGTTAGTAATGTAATATTATAACTTAAAATATACATAACAATATAAATACTATAGTTGGGGGGTCAACTCTTGTGGGAGAAGTTTTTGAAGTGCATCCGTCGGGTAGTCGACTGGTCCTCGAACAATCGAAGTTATTGTTTCCTGGTGGAGGTTGTTTCCTATACTCCATTGAGAGCCAACGTTCCATGAGTAGTTATTTGGTGGGTTTGGTTCATAGAGCCAAGTGCTCTTGGTGAACCTGCAAGACTCAGGAGTAGAGTTAGTATAAGGCGTATGAATAATTATGGAGCTCACTTGGTCATGCAAGGACTCAAACCACCAACCTTAGGTACTTAAGCCACTTACTTGCAATAATGGTACCACTTAAGCTCTACGAATTGAGCTCACTGGCTGATCACTCACTACATGATGACTCTAAGTACAGTACGAGAGACAAAATTTTCATTGGGGAGATAATGCCTTTTATTATTAGAATGGTCGACGGATCAACGAACGAAACTTCGTAGACTTTTCTTTAAAAAATCAACCTCCTTCAACAACTGTAATATTTAATATCATTGTCACTTTTTTTTTAACATTGTTAAAAGAGAACACTTAATTGAGTTAAACAAAGGTTTAATACACAAAACATTTATAGGCAATTACCTTCGACAAAGCCTCAATACAATTTGGAGGCTTTAAACAGATATAAAAGATATAATTAAAAACAAAAACCACCAAAATTTTTGTACTATTGAAAACTATTTTTTAAGAGTGTGATTGGATGGGTGAAAAAGTGAAAAGAAAATAAATTTTGAGTGTGCTTAGTAGGGAAGGCAAGTGAGGAAAAAATTAGGGGAAGTGTTTATCTTTTATTCTAACCAAGCACATATATGTAAAAAATGTGTGTATATATATATTTCATCTTTTTATTTTTCTACCCTTTCAATTTTTCTTCTTTCCAATTTTATTTCTACTCTACCAAGTAATGCCAAAGGGTGTGCTTGGTTGAATGAAAAAATGGAGATGAAAGAAGAAAATTCAAAAATGAATAAAATAAATTTTGAGTATATTTAGTAGGAATGAAATGAGAAGGAAAAAAAATTAGAGAGATAATATTTTCTATTCTAATGCCTAAAAATTAAAATTTCTAAATTAAAACGGTAAGAGTAGAGAAAATGAGAGGTGTTAGTTGAAAATTGTACATTTTTTAAATGTTATATTTTATTTTCTTTTATTTTTCAACCCTATTAAGTAACGGATGAAAAAAAAATCTCTCAATTTTTCTAGTTTTTCTTATCAAATATATATAGCTATAGAAAGAAAATTTACATTTTCTTTTTTTTTTCAATTTTTATTTTTCCATTTTTTTTTACTATACCAAATAAAACCTTAAAAAGTTTGAAAACTTATTTTCATCATTCGTTCTCACTACATTTTTAGATATTTTTCCCCCTAAATTTTCACATATTTAATGCATTCCAAAAGGAACCTTCGTAGTATAGAAAATATACAAAACAATTAAAAAAAACGTTTTGCTTGTGTAGTTAACATTTATTGAAGTTCATTCTTTTGGTAAGTGTGAAAACGAATGTTTTGTTGATAGACAAAAAATGAATTTTTTGGTTGACCAATTGTGAACCACGTGCTGTTTTTCATTTTGACTCATTTGAGCACCTGTCAAAACCCATAACAATTAAAATTGTTTTAAGAATTGGATTGTTTGTTTAACTTCAAAGGTTCACACAAAATGTGACAAAATTTAGATTAAGGTAATCGATATCGCATTGATGAAGAAATTAGTGTGTATCGTTATCGGTCTGTTTTGGTGTACTTTTTTGAATTTATCGATATTTTTAAAAGATGTTTAATATACGTATATAAAATTATTTACAAATATCAAACGAATGATATTAAATAAATTTGAAATATAAAATATTCATGTACGAGTCAGTAAAAATTTAGGAATTTTATATATTTTAATATTATTGATGCACCAGCATGTGCACAATGTTTCAGCACCCGCGATGATGCGAAAAAAGGAGTTGGTTGCACCGGTTTGTTATTGGAATAGTGTGCACCGATTGAAATGATCGGAATCAGTGGGGAATCTATTATACTTGAAAAACAGACTTGAGAAAAAAATTAAGCTCATTTAAAATATGAGTTGAGCTTGATTGCAACATTTAATGCTCAAGCATAAGCTGACTTGACCTATTTTCTACTTTGTAATATATATTTATATATTATGTATTTTATATTAAATATACAATTTTATAATGTAGATATTAGAAAGAAAAAAACATGTTAAGTTATTTATGTAAAATAAAAAATTCAATACTCTTACTTTTAAAATTAAAAGTTTTACTCTATTCATTATCATTGTTGGTAGTTTTTGTTCGAATTTGTTAACTTACTATGTTTATTTTTTGTCAATTATATGACACATCACAAGGGGACAACTTAATCAATATGTCAACTTGATAAATTTCGACAGAAAAAATACTTATGGTTTCAATTATTAGACTAATTTTTAAATTAAATCATTGAAGGATTGAATTTTGAACTTTTTAAGTATTGGGGCTAAATTTTAAATTTTATTAAAATCCACGGACTAACAAAACATTTTAAGCAAAAAATTAAATTTAAATGCGGTGCCGAAAATGATAATTGGTCTAATAAAGGAAAAAGAAACTAGATTAGCTTGTGGGAGGGTACATCAATGATGTTCATGGATGCATTCAACCTAAATATCTAATAGCAAAAATTTATTTTCTCACAATTATTAGAGTTCAATAAGTGTTAGATGTGCCGATAATGAAAAAGATTTCTGGATATATACACAAATCGGTCAATAATATCAGAATTGGGGGAATCGGTCCATGTTAGCTTATTAATGGGATGCCCTAATGTGTTACAAAATTTTACCTTAGAGAATGATCCAATGAGCGAGATAATTGGAATTCTTGTATCCAACGTCTTCATAGCATTATCTATTAGAAATGAATTTTTTTAGCATTTGACTCCGTACCACTGAAGGATTTAATTGCACACTTGAAAGATAGCCTAGAAAGTCGAGAGAACATTTAGAAAATTGATTTATACGGACTCTTCTTGATTGAGACCACAGATAAAAATAATATTGTCATAAATCGATAAAGTAATTGATCAGAAGAGACGTATCCTTTGAGGCCAGAATTGACTTTCCCAAAAAAATGTATGAAAGAATCTTTAAGTATTAGATGTAACAATAAAGTATATACTTTGGAAAATATGAACATTATATATATAATAAGGATAATTACATATTATTTACTATCATAATAGGTTAGCCCAAATTAAAAGTGATCTAATTTGGTTAAAGTTTATTGGACTTTAATTATTAAATAAAGTATGGGTCGAATACGTGTAGGTACTCTAATAACTAATTTCTAATCGATGATGGGTTGATTAAAAATTAGGGCTAATGTGCTAAAGTTACATATATCAGGGTTATGATCCTAAAATTACACAAGAATGTAACTTTTTTCTAATATCCCATCTGTAGAAAAGAGAGAGCCACCTTATCTAGATCTGTAAATTTTAAAAAATCGATGAATTCAAGTACGCTTCCGCATCTTGTTTTGTTTCTGATTTATTATTGATAATTTGATATGATAGATCCTAGTTTATAGTTCGAATTTATATTAAATATTATTTATGGTTGTTACATATAATACTTTGAAAAGATTAGGAAGACAATAATAATTTCAAATATAAATTATATAAATAAAAAATTATTTATATATTACAGTTTTTTTTTCCTATATATGTAGAGGACAATGAAAATGGTCCAAGTCTTGTCCATCAATTCCTTTTACCATGAAAAATGGGAATCTTTGTTTTCACGTGAAACACGTAAAAGTTTGTGTTTGTTTTTTTCTAATAATGGAATTAATCTCTTCCTATCCACATTATAGCTCCTCATGGTACAGAAAACGAAGACATTGGGTAATATATGAACCGCGTTTTTTATTCAGCAATATTTTTTTGATTCGAATATATCTAGTTATAAAAAATATTTTATTAATTATACATGTTAAATAAAATTTATATATATTAATATTAATATTTATATTTATATTTATATTAAATTATTAGTGTAATAACAATTAAATGTATTATTCAAAACTTAAAAATATTACTCAACTTAAAATATAAAATTATAAAAATTATATTTAATACAACAAAATATTTATTATATTTATAGTAATATTTTTTATATAAATACTTTTTTAATGTATTAGAAAACTTAATAATTTTTAGTGCATTTAGTGTATTATATTTTTTAAAAATTTACTTTTAAATAAAAATTAATCTAAAAAAACTCAAATATGGGATGGGCTGGGCTGAGTCTAGTGGGGCTTGGGTTTACCTTTTTTAAATTGGGTTGGGCTTAGGCAACAAAATAAGCTCATTTTTAAGTCGGGCTCGGTTTTGAAAAATTGATCTAGATACCTTGCATGAGCTCGGCTCAAGCCCAACTCAACCCATGAGCACCTTACATGCAACGTGTAAACGTGAATGGTTTTTTTAATAATGCAATCAAGTTTTTCGAGATTCATATTTGACATTACCAACAACGTCATATTTAGATAGTGTTCTAATTGATTTTTATCAGTTGGGTTGAAAATCGATTCGCATATTGTTTCGGACACAGGGTTGAACTTGAACCAAAATTGAGCAAATTGTTCGAGTCGATAAAAAGCAGGAAAAAAATTGAAGATTGAACTAGTTTTATAATTTAAATATTTTTTTTATTATTTTTATGAAAATTTTAATTATTTAATTATTTTTATGGGCGGTCAAATTGGGAACTGATGGTTTGGCTAATTCAACCATTGGTCCAGTTATTAAAACATTGCCTCTAAAGTTTGAATTTGAATTTCAGTTTGTTTTTTTTCTTGAAAATGCAATTTATAATGATAAAAAAAGGGTTTCTTGCGAAAAGTGTTTGAAAAAGTGTTTTTAAAATTTTAATTGTTTAATATTGTTGTGAAAACAAAGTATGAGAAGATAAAATGTTCAATAAGAACATCGTCTTGGAAAGAATATAGGCATAATGACTTCTAATTTTATAAAAATATCATTTTAGTCTTCCATTTAATTTTTCGCTTCTTTAAACTCTTGAATTTATATTGTTTGTCAAATTAAATAGTTGAATGACCATTTTGTAACTTTTCATAGTTGGGTGACTAGGGGTGAAGCAGGAACAAACTTTTAGGGGGGTCGAATGAAATTTTAATTTTTTATAGTCTATATCTTTATAATTTTTAAAGGATTAAATCAAAATTTTATAATTTTAGGGGGGCCAAAGTGTAATTCTACCATTACTAATTTAACATTTTAAAATATTTTAAAATGCCTAAATAAAAATTTTCCATTTTAGGGGGGTTGGGGCCCCTGCCAGCCCCCCTAGATTCGCCTCTGTGGGTGACAAAAAAAACTCATAGTTAGGTTACCTCTACTAGAGTTTACACTAATAATTAAGTCTAGGATCATCTAGAAGCAATTAATCATTGTTATCCAAGGCCGTACACTAATAATTAAGTCTAGGATCATATGGAAACAATCAATCATTGTTATGCAAGGGCATAGTTAGAGTGCGCGAGCAATGACCTTAGCTCCCCTAAGTTAAGAGGTATAATATTCATTTTAGTCCCTTTTACTTATGAGATATTTAATTTAAACTTTTTTAAATAATTTTTTAACTTTATCCTCCAAATTTTTTTCAAAACATTTTGACCCCTAATGATAAATTTCTGGCTTTGCCACTGTTGTTATGATTATATATATAGATATATATGAGAAAAAAAAAGAGTAAAAGAGAGAGAGAAAACATGTGCTAGACAATACAAGTGATCTTTTGTTTGATTCGAGGGGCATTTCCAGTAATATTTTTTTATGGATAAAATTTATTTATTCAAAAAAAAGTATGAAAAATAATTTTAAAAATTATATATTTCTAATAATTTTTGAATTGATAGATATGTCTTAAGTAAATATCTTATATTTAAAATAAAATATAATATTTTAGAAGTAAAAACGAGTGTATCTTTTGAATCCTGACTTGTTTTCAAGATATATAATCCATCAATTTGAGAAAAAAACTTACCGTCGATCAAATTGATAAGCAAAAACGAGTGTATCTTTTAATTCACGTATAAGATATGCTATCAAGATATAATCCATTTATTTGAGGGGGAAAAACTTATCGTCAATTGATTTCAGAAGCAAAAACGAGTATTTTTTTTCCAAAACACGTAAAACTATGTGTTGTCGAAATATAATTCATCAATTTGAGAAGTAAAATGAGTGCATCATCATCTTAAAGATATGTTGTTAAGATATAATAGATCGATTTGAGAAAAAGAAATTTATAGTTGTTCAGTTTGAGAGGCAAAAACTAGTGTACTTTGGGTCCAACTATTTGGGAAGCAAAAAGTCAACATATCTAGATACCTTGCATGAGCTCGGCTCAGGCCCAAACTCAACCAATGAGCACCTTACATGCAACGTGTAAACGTGAATGTTTTTTTAATAATGCAATCAAGTTTTTCGAGATTCATATTTGACATTACCAACAATGTCATATTTAGATAGTGTTCTAATTTATTTTTATCAGTTGGGTTGAAAATTGATTCGAATATTGTTTCGAACACAGGGTTGAACTTGAACCAAAATTGAGCAAATTGTTCGAGTCGATAAAAAGCAGGAAAAAAAATTGAAGATTGAACTAGTTTTATAATTTAAATACTTTTTATTATTTTTATGAAAATTTTAATTATTTGATTATTTTTATGGGCGGTCAAATTGGGAACTGATGGTTTGGCTAATTCAACCATTGGTCCAGTTATTAAAACATTGCCTCTAGGGTTTGAACTTTGAATTTGAGTTTTTTTTTTCCTGAAATTGCAATTTATAATGATAAAAAAAGGGTAAGTATGAGAAGATAAAATGTTCAATAAGAACATCGTCTTGGAAAGAATATAGGCATAATTACTTCTAATTGTATAAAAATATCATTTTAGTCTTCCATTTAATTTTTTGTCTCTTTGAACTCTTGAATTTACATTGTTGATCAAATTATCCCAAAATGGATAGAAAAGTTAATGTTTGTTCACTTAACTAATGTAACATTCACGTAGCAGTCCACGTGTATGCCATGTTAGTAAATAATTAATTTTTAAAATTTAAAAAAATATAAAAATTATTTTTAAAAAATAAAACTTATTAAAATTATAAAAATATTTTTTTAATTTTTTAAAAAATAATTAATGACTAATGTGGCATACACATGGACTGCCATGTGGAAGCCATGTCAACAAAGTGAACAAGCATTGATTTTTCCATCTATTTTGAGGTGATTTGACAAACAATACAAGTTCAATGGTTCAAAGAGGCGAAAAATTAAATGGAGGGTTAGCTTCTTTTTTTTTTTATAAAGTTAGATGGCCAAATAAGTCATTATGCCAAATATATATTATTAGATTATAAGTTAATTGCAACAAGCATCCCAAATTATGACTTTCATTTTAAATTGGCCCCCAAACTTCAAAATGTTTCTAATTACATCTCCAAACTATCAATGTTATATCAATCAGGTCCTTCCATTATTGAAACATTAATTTAACCATTAAATGACACTAAAATCTTATATGACACAATTTAAAATGAAAATTTTAAAGAAAAGTAAAATGTTGCCCCGTAACTTTTAAAATAAAAACTAAAAACAAAGTAAATTAAAATAAAAAAAAAGAGGGAGAAAGAGTGAAAGATTATTTATGTAAAAGCTTCGATAACCTCAAAATCAAGATTTTTACATCCATTTTTACAATATTTATTTTTCTTTAAATTTTTCATTTTAAATTATGTCACATAGATCTGACGTCTCATTTAATGGTTAAATTAATGATTTTAGCAACAAAAATGACCTTATTAATATAACACCAATAGTTTGAAGATGTAATTAGAATATGTTTTAAAGTTTATGAACCAATTTAGAATGAGATTTATAGTTTAAGGATGTTTGGTGCAATTAACTCTTAGTTATTTGTAAAGACAATTAAATGAATGGCATAATGACAAAATAAAAGCTTTTAACATTTACACCTTTAAACATTTCAATCCTTATTCTATTTTTCAAGGGCATTTTTGGCCTTTTAACAAGTTTAATTTCGAGCCAAATTTCTTGTTTTTTAATAGAAAAGATAACGATGCTAATGTAGTATGACGGTGTAGAAATTTTGAATTGAAGTATATAGAACGAGGCTGTGTTGGAGATACAAAATTTTAAAGAATAATATTTGACATGAAATTAAAAAAAAGAGTCATAAAACCTTAAGCTCTGATAACAATTTCTCTCCACAAATATCATAACCTCATTGAATTAAGGAATTAGAAAGGGAAAATATAAGACTTTGAGAAGTAAAAAAGATATAATCAATCGATTTGAGAAAAAAAAACTTATTATCGATCAATTTTAGATGTAAAAATGAGTATATCTTTCAATTTCTGTTAAAGTTGTGCTGCAAAGATATAATCCAACAAATTGAGAAAAAAAAGTTATCACCGGTCAATTTGATAAACAAAAATGAGTGTATCTTTCAAAACATGTAAAAAAACGTGGCGTCGATATATAATCTATTGATTTGATAAGAAACAAATATTTCTCTCAAAACACGTAAAAAAAACATGTTGTCATATCCATTGATTTGTGAAGTAAAGACAAGTGTATCTTGAACCCCGTGTGTTGGCCTAATGACCAAGGTGTTCACTATCTGAGGTGTGACTTGAGTTCGAATCATGCTAGTGGCTTTGCTGTTAGGACTTTGCCCCCTTATTGTAATTCACCAAAAAAACAAAAAGAAAAAGAAAGAAATGTATCTTTGAAATCATGTTAAAGATATGTTGGCAACATATAATTGATGGATTTAATAAAAAAGGATAAACTATACTAATAATCACTCAATTATAGTTTTTTTCTTTTCTTTTTTGTCACCTAATTATGAAAAATTACAAAATGATCACTTAGCTATTCAATTGTCTTTTGGATCTCTGGATGTTTCCATTTTCCATGTTGGCTAACTGATAACCAAAGAAAGATAAAATTAAACAGTTGAATGACCATTTTGTAACTTTTCATAGTTGGGTGACTAGGGGTGAAGCAAGAACAAACTTTTAGGGAGGTCGAATGAAATTTTAATTTTTTATAGTCTATATCTTTATAATTTTTAAAAGATTAAATCAAAATTTTATAATTTTAGGGGGGCCAAAGTGTAATTTTACCTTTACTAATTTAAAATTTTAAAATAATTTAAAAGGCCTAAATAACAATTTTCTATTTTAGGGAGGGGTCAGGGCCCCCGCTAGCCCCCCCTAGATTCGCCTCTGTGGGTGACAAAAAAAACTCATAGCCGCTGTGGGTGACAAAAAAAACTCATAGTTAGGTTACCTCTATTAGAGTTTACACTAATAATTAAGTCTAGAATCATCTAGAAGCAATTAATCATTGTTATCCAAGGTCGTACGCTAATAATTAAGTCTAGGATCATATGGAAACAATCAATCATTGTTATGCAAGGGCATAGTTAGAGTGCGTGAGCAATGACCTTAGCTCCCTTTAGTTAAGAGGTATAATATTCATTTTAGTCCCTTTTACTTATGAGATATTTAATTTAAACTTTTTTAAATAATTTTTTAACTTTATCCTCCAAATTTTTTCAAAAATTTTTGACCCCTAATAATAAATTTCTGGCTTTGCCATTGTTGTTATGATTATATATATAGATATATATGAGAAAAAAAGAGTAAAAAAGAGAGAGAACATGTGCTAGACAATACAAGTGATCTTTTGTTTGATTCGAGGGGCATTTTCAGTAATATTTTTTTATGGATAAAATTTATTTATTCAAAAAAATAGTATGAAAAATAATTTTAAAAATTATATATTTCTAATAATTTTTGAATTGATAGATATGTCTTAAGTAAATATCTTATATTTAAAATAAAATAAAATAAAATATTTTAGAAGTAAAAACGAGTGTATCTTTTGAATCCTGATGTGTTGTCAAGATATATAATCCATCAATTTGAGAAAAAAACTTACCGTCGAACAAATTGATAAGCAAAAACGAGTGTATCTTTTAATTCACGTAGAAGATATGCTATCAAGATATAATCCATTTATTTGAGGGGGAAAAAACTTATCGTCAATTGATTTGAGAAGCAAAAACGAGTATTTTCTTTTCCAAAACACGTAAAACTATGTGTTGTCGAAATATAATTCATCAATTTGAGAAGTAAAAATGAGTGTATGATCATCTTAAAGATATGTTGTTAAGATATAATAGATGGATTTGAGAAAAAGAAATTTATAGTTGTTCAATTTGAGAGGTAAAAACTGGTGTACTTTGGGGGCTATTTGGGAAGCAAAAAAGTCAACACTGAGACAAAGAAGAGAAATTATTTTTAAATTTCCTGTTCACTTCAATAATTGAAACAATAATTACATACTTCAATTATTGAAATATTGCTGATAATGTCAAAAATATTTGCATAATGATAAATTTAACCATCAAAGTTTATATTTTTGTCCATTTGGCCCTTCAAGAAAAAAGTCAAATTTTACCGTTAATAGAAATGCTAACCGAAACATTAAATTTTTAGTGATGTTGGCGTGGTAACTTGTGTAATAGTCCACGTGCACTTCATACTAACATCAAGAGCGTAGCTAGGGGGCTGTCAGGACCTTAGCCTACTCAAAAATAGAAAATTTTCCATTTAGGTCCTTTAAAATTTTTAAAATTTTAAATTAGTAAAGATAAAATTATAATTTGACCCCCTAAAATGATAAAACTTTGATTTAATCCTTTAAAAATTATAAAGATATAGGCTATTCAAATGATAAAATTACATTTTTACTATCGTAAAAATTACAATTTAATTCCTGGCTTCGCTCCTGGCTAACATAGCACTATTTATCTTATATGTCACATCAATAAATAATTTGAAATTTATAAAAATAAAAATAAAAATAAAAATAAAATGTTTATAATTTTTTTAAAAAAAATTGCATGAAATGCATGAAATACTGAATTCTCTCGGAGGTCGTCTTTATGACCTCTACAGAAACATGACTACACCAAAGGAAATATGGATTGCACTTAAGCACTCTTACAAAAAATAAGAAGAAAGGCACATAAAAGTTCTTAGCATTAAAATATTTTGAATTTACCATCACTGGCGCTAAATCTATTGTGGATCGAGTGCATGAGTTACAAATTCTAGTTTCAATATGTGCAATTTTATCCACATTGACACACTCTCGATAATGGATATAAGAAGAAGATATTGCATTCTTCGATATCATATACTATACAAAATTTCCTGACTCATTTATAAATTGCTCGTGATGCTTTTATTCTTAGTTTAAATTTTTTTTTTGAGAAAAATCAATTTATTCAATTTTAAAATTACGAGAAACCGGAAAATCTTTTTCCCGTTATTTTTCACTGAACACAATCTCACCGGTTATCCAATATTTATAAAATATTTTTCTTTAAAAGGATATTTCTAAAAGCTTTGGCAGGGGTGGGAGGAAGAAGCCAGGCAGTCCATGTTCCATGTCTGTTTGTAAAAAAACGTTTTATTTGTGGTTTTTCTGACGTGGATAATTTAATGTCCCAAATGTGTCACTCAGATTTGATTGGTATGGTTGCTAGTTGGTAAGACAAAAAATTAATTCAATTGGACCGCGTCGGCTATGGCAATTATTTTAAGTTTTTTTTTTATAATTTATAAATTTTAAATTAGTAATGGTAAAATTGTACTTTTGTCTTTACTAAAAATATAAAAATTTGATTTAATCTTTTAAAAATTATAAAGATATAGGCTATTAAAATGATGAAATTACATTTTTACTAATTTCGTCCCCCAAAAAAGAATTTTATGGCTTCGTTACTGTGCGTGAGCCTATAAAACGTATGTTCTTTCTACTAAAAAATTGGATAAGTTAGTCTTTGTATATTAAATTAAAGAGTAAAATGATTCATTCTGTTAAAAATTTCATATATTTTTATTGTTAAAAACATGCGTGGCTGATAGAAAAATCAGATTGTGATGAACGGTGAGCCATGTATACCTTATTTTGATATGCAAGAAACAGTTTTTAATAGTAGAAATGGATTGAATTTTTTTTAAATGACTAATTTGTTCTTTAATCTAACGTACAAGGATTAATTTATCTATTTTTCAATAGAATGAACAAAATGCAATACAACCCCTAAAAAAAAAGGTAAACTACGAAAATAGTCATGTTTATTTGCTTCAGGTTACATATTTTAAACACTTATGTTTGAAATGTTACGTTTTAGTTACTTAAGCTGATGTGACATGTTAAATCATCATTTTAAACGAAAATTTTAGGTTAAATTATACAATTGGTCCCTATATTTTTTTTTCGTTTTGAGCAATTTAATTATTTTATTTATGTTTTTTAACTTCTTTTGTTTTTCTTTATTTTTCATTCTCTTTTGCTTCTCCCCCTATTTTCCTCCACTCTCCATTTCTTTTAACATAATTTTTCTATTTTTTCCTTTTCTTAAAACTAGTCCTTATACTTTTATTTTTTTGAATAATTTATTTTTTCCTTTTTATTTCTTTATTTGTTAAAGCCAAATATAAACTATTTTTAATAAATGGAAAACATAGAAAAACTACGTTAAAAGAAATGGAGAAGGGAGGAAAATAGAGAGAGAAGCATATGAGAATGGAAAAAAAAGAGTTAAAAGAACATAAAAGAAAAGAATTAAATTGCTCAAAACAAAAAAATATAGGGGCAATTGTATAATTTAACCTTAAATTTTAGTTTGAAATAATGATTTAACGTATCACATCATCTTAGCGTTACACTGTTAATGGCAACAACTTAGTGACTAAAATCTTACAACACGATAACGTAAGTGACTAAAACGTAACGTTTCAAACATAAGTAACTAAAATGTAACTCGAGGCAAATAAAAATGACTATTTTCGTAATTTACCAAAAAAAATTGTTCACATATACAAAAAAAAAAATAGTAAACCATAAATATCATTTCATCACATGGTTTAAAAAAATATATTACATCAATTTTTTTTAGAAAAATCAACGAAAAATTGGCCTTACACATGAAAATACACTAATTGCAAAAAATATTAAATTATAATAGAGGGACTAAACCCACAAAAAATGCATAGCCTGAGGACTTCATATAGAATTTTACCTTCAAAATTTCAGTTCCCTTCGACTATAAATAGGATTGAACATTTTAAGTTCCGTTCGAAGTCGCAGACAACGAGAAACCATTTCTTCTTAAACTGAAAATATTCTTTAGCTTTTGAACTTGAATTGCTTTATCATCAATGGCGGGAACTAAGATTGAAATTTCGGGTCCGAAATCTTTGTTTTCTAATGAATTTCTTTGCAATTCAACCTCGTTGTTGAATTCAAGGAAGACAAGAACAGTGGAAGTGAGGAAGCCGGTGGCCGCGACAGCGGCTTTAACGGCGGTTCAAATTGTGGCGAAGCTCATTGAGCTTGATTCCGTCAAGGTTATCCCCGAAACTCCGGTGCAATTCACTGTCTCCGGTCAGGTAACGGTGGAATACGATGCGATGGAACAAATGAAGGAGTTGATGTTTAATTGGTGGGATTCTTCTAAAACCACCATTGATGCTCAGAGAGGAGTGTTTCTACAGCTTGTTAGCTCTGATATTGACCCAAGTAAGCATTCTATTCATGAAATGCCATTGGTCATGGCGATTAATGATTGTGACTTTTTTGGTTACAACCTAAGTCCCAGTACGTTTCTAAAATTTAGAATTTAGTCCCTAAATTTTTATTTTTAAGAATTTAGTCCCTCTACCTATAGAATTGAATTTAACAAAAACAAATATAGGGACTAAATTACAAGTTTTTGAATATTACAATTTAACTTTTTCCATAATTTATAATATTTTGTACGTTAAAAGCAAAATTGCTAATATGTCTTGAAATAAATGAAGGGACGGGGAAGGCGAAGGTCAGCAAAGAAGCCATATTAGATTGGTCCAGAGATCTGCCCATAAACGCCGATAAATTCGTCACTCACGAGGTTCAGTTCCTCGTCGACGGGAGCTTTGGGGTCCCCGGAGCTATCCTCGTCACCAACAAGAACTCAAAGGAGTTGTATTTGAAAAGCATCACCCTCGAAGGCTTCCTTCATTTCGACTGCCAATCTTGGGTTCAACCGGAGAAGCTTCACCCGGAGAAAAGAATCTTCTTCACCAATAAAGCATATTTGCCAAATGAAACGCCAATGGGACTGAGAGAGTTGAGAGAGAAAGAACTAAGGGAATTGAGAGGGAATGGAGAGGGTGTTAGGGTTTTATCTGATAGAATCTATGATTATGATGTTTATAATGATTTGGGAAATCCAGATAAAGGACCTGAATTTGCAAGGCCGGTTTTGGGTGGTCAACGTCGACCTTATCCAAGACGATGCCGTACTGGTCGTCCTTCCACAAAATCAGGTAAAGCTATATTTAAAGATGCTCTTCATTATTGTACGAACGTTGGACGCTAATTAACTTTGATGGAAACGACGCAGATCCCAAGTCTGAGTCTCCGGTAAACGAAACGACACCGATGTACGTACCGAGAGACGAAGCATTCGGTGGAGAGAAAAAACGATCAGTGGATGCCGGAAGCTGGAAAGGGATGATGAATAATCTTTTCCCTTTCTTTAAACATTCAACTGATAGTGACTCAGTCAATTCCTTTGCCGATATCAATAATCTCTACAAAGAATCTCGAAACCATTCGAATTTCCCAGTTGAATCCACGGCCGATGCTTTCAAATTCGACCCTCCAAATATCGTCTCCAGTAAGTTCTTTTCCTTTAAATTCAGAAATATATAAATATATATTGAAATTAAAATTAATGTAATTTACGAGAAAAAACATTGCAGGGGATGCTTCGTGTTGTTTACGAGACGATGAATTTGGTCGATTCACACTCGCCGGCATGAATCCCATAAGCATTGAAAGGCTCAAGGTATTTACATATACATATATATATACACTGAAAACTTTGGGAAATTCAACTCAGTGAGTTAATTTGGGGTTGTTTTGGTGCATGTATATGATCAGGTATTTCCACCTGTAAGCAAATTGGATCCCTCCATTTATGGTCCAACTCAGTCAGCTTTGAGAGAAGAACATCTTATCTCTCATCTTGATGGCATGTCCGTACAAAAGGTAAGAGAAAAAGCAACGACATTGACAGTCTTGTTTGATTTTGCGAGTTGGCCTACGTTGATAGCAACTTTACTATCACTACGTACGAAATATCATATAGGTCATTGTAATAGTAGTTAATTTACATTTTATTTTTTTTCTCAAAAAACTAATAAATTAGTTTCTAGGCATTATATTAAAAGAGTAAATTTATATTTTCTATTAAAATTTTCATTTATTTCTATGATTAAAAATTAAACGTGACTGAAGAAAAACCAAATAAATACATTTGTTCTTTCATGTACATGAATCAATTTTTAACATGTATTTGTGACGAAACCAACATCACAACATTAACAGGTCCCTATCAATTCAACATCGTTGTACCTTGCTTGTTACGGCACTTGGATTTCAAATTTAAAAATAATTATAGCAGTTCCATATATAAAAATATGCTCTTACATTTTATTAATTGATGAGTATGTTTTTTTTTTCTTTTTTCAGGCAATTGAAAGGAAAAAGCTGTTTACATTGGATTATCATGATGCTTTCCTTCCATTTCTCAACAGTATAAATGCTCACCCCGATCGAAAAGCTTATGCAACTCGAACGATTTTCTTGTTGACTCAAATGGGAACTTTGAAGCCAATAGCGATTGAACTTAGCCTACCGTCTACCAACCCTTTTAAGCCTTCGAAACAAGTGATTACGCCTCCCGTTGATGCCACTACGTGCTGGCAATGGCAATTAGCTAAGGCCCATGTTTGCTCCAATGATTCTGGAGCTCATGAATTGATTCAACACTGGTTGCGAACTCATGCATGCATGGAACCATTTATCATAGCTGCACGCCGACATTTAAGTGCAATGCATCCGATTCTCAAGCTTCTTCATCCTCACATGCGATATACAATGGACATAAATGCTAGGGCTCGTGAGCTCCTCGTTAGCGCCGGTGGAATAATTGAGTCCCTCTTTTCAACTAAAGAGTGTTCCATGGAGATTACTTCTTTTGCTTACAAAAACTGGCGCTTCGACATGGAATCCCTTCCTGCAGATCTTATTCGAAGGTGCATACATATAGGGATTACTTTGCTATTATTATATATAAGATAAATATGAACGAGAGCTGAATTTTGCTTTTGTAATACAGAGGGGTTGCAGAACTGGACCCAACTGAGCCGCATGGCATAAAATTGCTTATAGAAGACTACCCATATGCCAACGATGGGTTACTTATATGGTCAGCCATTGAGAGACTGGTTAAGGACTACGTCAACTATTACTATCCTGATTCAAATAGTATCCAATCTGACCCGGAACTCAACACTTGGTATTATGAGTCCATTAACGTAGGCCACGCCGATCTCCGCCATGAAAGCTGGTGGCCCAACCTCTCAACACCGAAGGATCTCGTCTCGATTCTAACAACTCTCATCTGGATTTCATCGGCAAAACATGCCGCTCTAAACTTCGGACAGTACCATTATGGCGGATATGTCCCCGTACGCCCCTCATACATGCGGCGGCTGATCCCGAACGAGGATGACCCAGAGTACCAAAGTTTCATTTCTGATCCCGAAGGGTATTTCTTGTCATCGTTGCCGAGTTTACGAGAGATGGCATTCTTGATGTCAATACTCGAAATTTTATCCACACATTCAGAAGATGAAGAGTATTTAGGGGATCGGAAGGAGCTTTCAACGTGGAGAGGGTCCCCAGAGATCATTGAAGCATTTTACAGGTTTTCGATGGAGATGAAGGCTATTGAGAAGGAGATTGAGAAGAGAAATAGCGATACAAAGCTTAGAAATCGATGTGGGGCTGGGGTTTCACCTTATCAACTACTGGTGCCAGCTTCGGAACCTGGAGTTTCTTGCAGGGGAGTGCCTAACAGCATTTCCATTTGAAAATTGTGAAATTCTAAACCTTCAATTTTTTTTTGGAGCCAACCAATACAACAGCTAAGGTTGAAATATAGCTTAGTATTCCAGTTTTGTGCTTATCTATAAATGTAAAAAATGAAACTGTATATCATATAATTATTTAATAATGGTTTTTAAAAATTTATGCTAAGTGGGAATCCAATAAAATATATTCTACTAAAAAATAAATTTATACTTAGGGTGAGTTTGAATGGGCGGTGCGTTTACTTACGGTTAGTGTAAAAACAACGATGACAGTGAGATTAGATACTGTAGCGATACTGTAACGTGAGACAAAAAGTAAGCTAAACGCACCGCACCCAGTCGCCCATCCAAACCCACCATTAATTGCAAGTTGAGAGATTATTAGCCCCGTTGAGAAACACCGATGACCATTGTCAACCTGTGACACGCTGTTGATGAATACAAGAGAAACAAAGTAGAAGAGCAAATGTGACAGCTAGAGCATGAAAAAGAGAAAAGAATAATAACTTCCATTAAATGAAAAACAAGTATATTTTAAATTACATTCACGGTTTGACTAACCAATTAACAATTTTTAGTTAGATTACAAGCTAAATCACTAATTAACCAGTAATTATCAGCTAATCTTTTAACACTCCCTCTCAAGTTGGAGGGTGATAAAAATCCTTAACCCCCAACTTGGATATCAAATGCCCATGTTGTTGGACTCCAAGCGCTTTTGTCATCACATCTGCAAGTTACTCATTAGTACGCACATGTTGCATCTGAATCAATCTATCTCGTATTTTTTCTCTTACAAAATGGCAATCGATTTCAACATGTGTTTAGTCCGTTGATGGAACACAAGATTTGCTACAATCTAAAGTGCTTCTTGGCTGTCAAAAAATAACAAGGCTAAATCGAACTTAACAAAACATTTTTCTTTTAACAGGCCATTCAACCATACTATTTCAGCAACTGTCGACGCCATACTCCTATACTTAGCTTCAACTAACGAATGTGAGATTGTACTCTACTTTTTCTACTTCCAAGAAACAAGCAAATCCTCAAGTTTAACACAAAACCCAACGATTGTTCTTCTAGACATAGGACATGCAGCCCAATTAGAATCACAATAGGCAACAAGCCGCGTTTTATTTATCGCAGCCAACAAAATCCATTGCCTCGGATTCTTCTTTATGCACCGAACAACCCGAAGTGCTGCTTCAAAGTGGGATTTCTTGAGCTTTTGCATAAATTGACTCAAGTGTTGAACCGCATATGATAGATTTGACCGTGTATTTGTTAAGTTCAGCAATTGTTTACGCCATATGCCATACTCCTATACACCTAAAGATTTATATCTCTCTTCTCTAAGTTTTCTCCCTGAACACTTAGGTTATAAACTAAGCAATACACTTGTTTACAAGCTCAATGCACTCACAGTTACAAACTCTCAATACATAATGCCCTATAAAGCCCATGATAATATGAAGATATTAGAGATCAGTATTCTACTTAGTCTCAATTTAATTTTCAAGATATATTGTTTCAAATGGATTAATGTTGAAGATTAACTATCACACATCTAATATATCAACAAGAATTACAGTCCAATAATTGTGCTAAAATAGATTATATTATGTGGCATTGTGTAGTGCCAAGAATAGTGGGCACTGCTTAACTACAACAACAAAAACAAAACCCGAGGGATGAGAATAAAAATGAAGAAAAAGAAAAAGAAATTAAATTAAAATTTATTCTATGCACTACAAAATGTATGATTAAAGAATTTTTTTAAGGAGCAAATAGTTGAATAAAAACAGTAACAAAACCATAGTTTAAAAATCATTTTTGACCCTAAAATTATGTATAGGTACATAAGTGGGAAATACGATATAATTTTGAGACAGCTTTTTTCATTTAAGCCTTAAATATGATACAATTATAGTAAAGAAAATACTTTACGTTACATGTATTAACTCTTGTAAAATGGAATCATAAAAAATTCGATATCTTTTAAGTAAAGTCTCGAATTTGAATATCATAAATAAAGAAAATAACTCTAAAAAACTTTGCACCAACCCGACTTAACTCCAAATTTAATCAGAGTTATATTAAAGCTTCAGGCTTTGCTTTCGTATTGGTTGGCCCCTAGAAATTGCTAATTTGTATTTCTCTACAAAGAAGTCCCAAGATCCAGATCATATCGAAATGCTGTTAGGCACTCCTCTACAAGAAACTCCAGGTCCCGAAAATGGCACCAGTAGTTGATAAGGCGAAACCCCAGCCCCACATCTATTTCTAAGCTTTGGATCACTATTTCGCCTATCAATCTCCTTCTCAATAGCCTTCATCTCCATTGAGAACCTGTAAAAAGCTTCAATAATCTCTGGGTTCCCTCTCCATGTTGAAAGCTCTTTTCGATCACCTAAATACTCTTCGTCATCTGAATGTGTGGATAACATATCGAGCACTGACAATAAAGACGTCATCTCTTTTAAGCTCGGCAACGATGACAAGAAATACCCTTCTGGATCCGAAACAAAATTTGAATAATCCGGGTCGTCCTCGTTTGGGATCAGACGCCGCATGTAGGGTGGGCGTACGGGGACGTAGCCGCCGTAATGGTACTGTCCGAAGTTGAGAGCTGCGTGTTTTGCTGAAGAAATCCAAATGAGGGTGGCTAAGATCGAGACGAGATCGTCCGGTGTTGAGAGCTTTGGCCACCAGGTCTCATGGCGGAGATCAGCGTGGCCTACGTTGATGGACTCATAATACCAAGTGTTGAGTTCCGAGTCAGATCGGATACCATTCGAATCCGGGTAATAATGGTTCACGTAATCCTTAACCAGTCTCTCAATGGCTGACCATATAAGTAACCCATCGTTAGCATATGGGTAGTCTTCTATAAGTAATTTTATGCCATGCGGCTCAGTTGGGTCCTGTTCTGGAATCCCTCTGCATTACAAAAGTAAAATTCAGCTCTCATTCATATTTATCTTATATATAATAATTGCAAATTAATCCCTATATGTATATACCTTCGAATAAGATCTGCAGGAAGGGATTCCATATCGAAACGCCAGTTTTTATAAGCAAGAGAAGTAATCTCCATGGAACATTCTTTAGTGGAAAAGAAGGACTCGATTATTCCATCAGCATTAATGAGAAGTTCACGAGCTCTGGCATTTATGTCCATTGTGTATCGCATGTGAGGATGAAGAAGCTTGTGGATCGGATGCATTACACTTAAATGTCGTCGTGCTGCTATGATAAATGGTTCCATGCATGCATGAGTTCGCAACCAATGTTGAATCAATTCATGAGCTCCGGAATCATTGGAGCAAACATGGGCTTTAGCTAATTGCCATTGCCAGTTAGAAGTGGCATCCACCGGAGGTGTAATCACTTGTTTTGAAGGCTTAAAAGGGTTCATCGATGGTAAGCTGAGTTCAATAGCTATTGGCTTTAAAGTACCAAACTGAGTCAACAAGAAAATAGTCCGAGTTGCATAAGCTTTTCGATTGGGATGAGCATTTATACTGCTGAGAAACGGAAGGAACACATCGTGGTAATCCAATGTAAACAATTTTTTCTTTTCAATTGCCTGCAAAAAAACAAAAACAAAAAAACAAAAATCAAAACAAAATAAACATATAAAATCCATAATAATAGAATGTAAAATTGAAGTGTCTTCACAAACAAGGTAGAATAACGTTCGAATTGATAGGAATGTGAGAAGTGATTGTATGAAATTGTGATTCCAGGTCATTATTATCCATTTTCAATAGGAGAATGACAAATCAGATTTTTCTTTCTGATTTTTAGCATTGTTAGGAGGAAAAATCTGATTTGTCATTCTCTTATTAGAAAGAGATAAACATGATGTGGAATCACAGTTTCATACAATCCTTTCTCTGGTTCCATGAAAAATACACGAGAAAGCTAAATAAAAATATACATTAAGTCACTTCAATATATATATATACATTAAGTGGTTAAATATTGATAATTTAATTATAAAATCATTTAAATATTAATATATATTTTCAAATATGAATATAATAAATTGAAAATAAAAATAAATACATTTTTATTGTTTTAATTAACCAAAATTCATTTTAAGATAAATGATAAAATGTCAGGGAAAAGTATTATGGAGACTTTGTATTAAGAGTTAAATTGTATTTTGTCCTCTCTATTCAAAAAATAGCAAATTAGTCCTTGTAAGTTAGATTAAAGAATAAATTAATCCCTCTGTTATAAATTCTATCCATTTCTATTGTTAAAAGTCGGTTTATATGCGTCAGCATGAAATACACATGACACATCAAATGTAATGGACTGATTTTTCTGTCAACCACATTAATTTTTAAGTATAGAAATAAATAGAAAAGACTATTTATTTTTTTAATATATTGTATAGGGATTAATTTATTTTTTTTATAGGAAAAAAAAGTAAAATGCAATTTAACCAAACGTTACGTACGTAGTGATAGTAAAGTTGCTATCAACGTAGGCCAACTCGCAAAATCAAACAAGACAGTCAATGCCGTAGCTTTTTTTCTTACCTGTTGCACGGACATGCCATCAAGATGAGAGATAAGATGTTCTTCTCTCAAAGCTGACTGAGTTGGACCATAAATGGAGGGATCCAATTTGCTTACAGGTGGAAATACCTGATTATATATATATACACCAAAACAACCCCAAATTAACTCACTGAGTTGAATTTCCGAAAGTTTCCAGTGTATATATATCTATGTATGTATATGTAAGTGTCACGGGCCGCAGTTCAAAGCCCGTGACCATCGCACCAAATACATCCAATGGAGGTCTATTGCTCAGATGGGGATCATTTGGCCCATAAGAACTGGCCCGATTCAATGAGATATTGGAGAAGCCTGTCAGATTGAAGCCTGGTTGGCCCGATAGCGAAGAGATGGCAACTTAGGCCAATATGGTAACTAATCTTAGAAGATAGAAAGAATCATATCTTGTAAAGATTAGATTAGATTTGATATGGCATATCTTGTAAATCCCTAAAATAAAGGGATATGGTTAATCTCGTCCGTCGATGTATTTGTATCTTAACCGTCGGTTTTGGGGGAGCTCAACTATAAATAGAAAGCCTCCCCCTCATTTGTACTCACTCCTGAATTGTTTCAGCATCCATTGTAACTTGAATTCTTAAGAGTAATAGAATTCTTGAGCATTTACTCAAACACTTTGTGTGCTTTCTTTCTTTAGCTTTCTGTTGTTCTCTTGTGGCTTCTTTTGGCACAAACGCTTCCGCTATACAAATTGGTGCCTTGGAGGAGTTCTAAAAGAATCCTCTATTTTGGGAGTTAAGGCTGACTTGGGCGAGTTTGGACGAACGGATCACCTAAGGCCGCACGGATTGCGAGACGAAAGGTCTAGCCCCGTGACAAGTGGTATCCGAGCCAAGTTTTGAACCAAGTTATTCGAGTGGTTCGAAGGCACTGTTGGGATGTCAAGAGAAGAGTTTGAACAAAGATGGGCGAGGAAGTCTTTAAGGGAAATGTTGTCAGCTGTTGAAGAACGCATGGGTAAACTTGAGAAGTCCATGGAGGACGCCAAAGAGTCAGACAATGCGCTTGGGGAAAGCATTGATGACTTGAGGGAGCAGTCCAGGGACTGTTTGATCATGGGTCTTACTTCCCAAAGGGATAGCGTGCAAGAGTTGCTAGATTCCCAAAGGAAGAAGCTGACAGAGAGGAATGATGCTCTCGAGGCCATGATGATGGCTTTGAAGGAGGAAACAATTGCCACGACGAGGGCTTTGAGCACAAGAATAGAGGAGCTCGAGGGAGAGCTGGCCTTGTGTCAAGTAGCCGTGGGGAAAGGAGGGTCAAGTGCAGCACTCAGTAATGAGGATGTCCCAAAGCCGAAAGAGTTTGCGGGGACAAGGTCTGCATGCGATGTGGACA
Organism: Gossypium hirsutum; assembly: GCF_007990345.1. Taxonomy (NCBI): domain Eukaryota; kingdom Viridiplantae; phylum Streptophyta; class Magnoliopsida; order Malvales; family Malvaceae; genus Gossypium; species Gossypium hirsutum. The sequence continues at coordinate 65,974,284 of NC_053442.1, read as the reverse complement.
ATTTCTTGTGGAGGATGGAGCACTACTTCCGTGCCAAAGGCATCATGGATGATGCGGTTAAGGTAAATACTGCTTCAATGTTTCTTACTAACATTGCGCTTTTATGGTGGCGACGTAGGACCACAGATAAAAGGCAAGGAGAGATTGGGACGTGGCAGGAGTTCCAATGCGAATTGAAGGGACAATTTTACCCAGAGTTTGCCGAGGAATAAGCTTCGGCAAAGTTGCAAGGGATAACGCAACAAGGCACAGTGGGGGAGTATGTTCGAGAGTTTAGGGAACTCATGCTCCAAGTTGCAAATATGACCGATAAAGAAGCATTGCTTGCTTTTCAAAAGGGATTGAAGCCGTGGGTCAGACAGGAGGTGGAACAAAGAGGTGTCCAAAAGCTGTCGGAAGCCATGATGGTAGTTGAATCCATGGTGAAGCTTGGTCGAGGGAAAGACAAGCTTGGGTCTTCCAAGTCCGAAGGAAAGGGCGTATGTGAAATGGATCACAAGGAAGATAGTATGGATGGCAATGGCAACGGCGACAATGGTGGTAATAGGAAACCACGAGTTGGGAAGAAGAAACCCAAGAGGAAAAGGGACAAGCTGAAATGCTTTCTTTGCTACGGTCCACATATGTTGAAGAAGTGTCCAAAGAAATTCGCGCTTAAAGAGAAGCCGGTAGGTAAGGCCTTGGTACTTGGTTCGAGTGCAAGGGGTGTCGAAGCCAAGGAGGCCAAAAGTGAGAAGAAGCCAGTTGAGTGCTTCTTGTGTCATGGTCCGCATAGGTTGCGGAAGTGTCCGAAGAAGTCTGTCACCGAGGAGAACGAGGGAGCAGACAAGGAGCCCAAGAAGCTTGGTTCGAGCAAGGGAAAAGCCGAAGCCAAGAAGGCAAAGAGGAGTAAAAAGAAGCGAGTGAAGTGCTTCTTGTGCCGTGGTCCGCATGAGTTGCGAAACTGTCCAAAACAAGCCGGAGTCAAAGGAAAGGCAACGTCTGAGCTTGGTGAGTCGTCGGAGGGGCTTCCACTCAAGGAAGATGTGAGTTTGTCATCGAAATTAGTAGAGAAAGTTGCGATAAAAATAGGGAAGCTGGGACCAATGAGGCTCAAGTTGAGTGAAGCGTCAGAGTTGGCCGAGTCATCGACAAGGCTTCCACCTATGGGAAAGGTGGGTGGTGCATCAGACTTCAATGAAAAGGAAGCGATGCATGTGGGACAGTTGACCAGAGTAAATGCAACAAGTAGGGCAGCTCGAGTTAAGAAGCGACGAAAGCCGAGGCAAAAGTCCCAAATAAAGGGAAAGGCTAAGGCGTCGAGACGAGATCGAGACGAATCAAGTTAGTGCCATTCAGAAGTCGCAACGAGGGCGTTGCGAGAATGGGTGGGGGAGAATGTCACGGGCCGCAGTTCAAAGCCCGTGACCATCGTACCAAATACATCCAATGGAGGTCTATTGCTCAGATGAGGATCATTTGGCCCACGAGAACTGGCCTGATTCAATGAGATATTGGAGAAGCCTGTCAGATTGAAGCCTGGTTGGCCCGATAGCGAAGAGATGACAACTTAGGCTAATATGGTAACTAATCTTAGAAGATAGAAAGAATCATATCTTGTAAAGATTAGATTAGATTTGATATGGCATATCTTGTAAATCCCTAAAATAAAGGGATATGGTTAATCTCGTCCGTCGATGTATTTGTATATTAACCGTCGGTTTTGGGGGAGCTCAACTATAAATAGAGAGCCTCCCCCTCATTTGTACTCACTCCTGAATTGTTTCAGCATCCATTGTAACTTGAATTCTTAAGAGTAATAGAATTCTTGAGCATTTACTTAAACACTTTGTGTGCTTTCTTTCTTTAGATTTCTGTTGTTCTCTTGTGGCTTCTTTTGGCACAAACGCTTCCGCTATACAAATTGGTGCCTTGGAGGAGTTCTACAAGAATCCTCTATTTTGGGAGTTAAGGCTGACTTGGGCGAGTTTGGACGAACGGATCGCCTAAGGCCGCACGGATTGCGAGACGAAAGGTCTAGCCCCGTGACATAAGTACCTTGAGCCTTTCAATGCTTATCGGATTCATGTCGGCGAGTGTGAATCGACCAAATTCATCGTCTCGTAAACAACATGAAGCCTCCCCTGCAATTTTTTTTCTCATAAATTACATTATTTTTCATTTCAATATATTTTTCTGAATTTAAAGGACAAGGAACTTACTGGAGACGATATTAGGAGGGTCGAATTTGAAAGCGTCGGCCGTGGATTCAACTGGAAATTTTGAACGGTTTCGAGATTCTTTGTAGAGATTATTGATATCGGCAAAGGAATTGATTGGGTCACCCTCAATTGAATGTTTAAAGAAAGGAAGAAGATTTTTCATCATCCCTTTCCGACTTTCGGCATCCACTGTTCGTCTTTTCCCGTCGCTGAATGCTTCGTCTCTCGGTACGTACATCGGCATCATTTCGTTCTCCGGAGACTCAGACTTGGGATCTGTGCCGTTTCCATCGATATATTAATTGCCTACGTTCACATAATATTCGTACATACAGTAATAACTAAACAAATTGAAGCTCACCTAAGTTAGTGGAAAAACGGCCAGTACGGCATCGTCTTGGATAAGGTCGACGTTGACCACCCAAATCCGGCCTTGCAAATTCAAGGCCTTTATCAGGGTTACCCAAATCATTATAAACATCGTAATCATAAATTCTATCAGATAAAACCCTAACACCCTCTCCATTCCCTCTCATTTCCCTTAATTCTTTCTCTCTCAACTCTCTCAGTCCCATTGGCGTTTCATTTGGCAAATATGCTTTATTGGTGAAGAAGATTCTTTTCTCTGGGTGAAGCTTCTCCGGTTGAACCCAAGATTGGCAGTCCAAAATGAAGGAAGCCTTCGAGGGTGATGCTTTTCAAATACAACTCCTTTGAGTTCTTGTTGGTGACGAGGATAGCTCCGGGGACCCCAAAGTTCCCGTCGACGAGGAACTGAACCTCGTGAGTGACGAATTTATCGACGTTTATGGGTAGATCTCTGGACCAATCTAATATGGCTTCTTTGCTTACCTTCGCCTTCCCCGTCCCTTCATTTATTTCAAAACATATTAGCAATTTTGCTTTCAACGTACAAAATATTATAAATTACGCAAAAAGTCCCTATTCTTTGATTTTCAGGCATTTAGTCCCTCTACTTGTGTTTGTTAAATTCAATTCCATAGGTAGAGGGACTAAATTCTTAAAAATAAAAATTTAAGGACTAAATTCTAAATTTTAAAAACGTACAGGGTCTTATGATAGGTTTTAACCAAAAAAGTCACAATCATTCATCGCCACGACCAATGGCATTCATGAATAGAATGCTTACTTGGGTCAATATCAGAGCTAACAAGCTGTAAAAACACTCCTCTCTGAGCATCGACGGCGGTTTTAGAAGAATCCCACCAATTAAACATCAACTCCTTCATTTGTTCCATCGCATCGTATTCCACCTTTACCTGACCCGACACCGCGAATTGCACTGGAGTTTCGGGGATAACCTTGATGGAATCAAGCTCGATGAGCTTCGCCTCCATTTGAATCGCCGTAAAAGCCGCTGTCGCTGCCACCGGCATCCTCACTTTCACTGTTCTTCTCTTCCTTGAAATCAACGAGGTTGAATTGCAAAGAAATTCATTAGAAAACAATGATTTGGGACCCGAAGTTTCGATCTTAGTTGCCGCCATTGATGATAAAAGCAAATCAAATTCAAAGCTTAAAAATGATAATTAATAGTTGCTTTGTGACTATGAATTGGAACTTCAAAAAAAATTATCCAATTTATAAGCAAACAGGAAACTGAAATACTTGAATGTGAATCACATGTTTTTGTTTAGGCGGTATTTATTATAGGGTAAATTACATTAGTAGTCATCCAACTATTAATAAATTATTTTTTAGTCATTTAATTATTTAACTTTGTCTTTTTTGTCATCAGTAGGCTAAGGAGCTTTTAAAATTGATATAATAGCAACTTTAACCCTCAATATTTATTCATTGTGTCAATTTAATATTGATTCTAAAAAAAATCTAACTTTCAACATTTACATTTTATGCAATTTGGTCTCTTTTTTTTTTTTGCAGGTTTGCTTCTTCTTTTTTTCACATAAAAAGCTGAAAAAATAAATTTGATTGAAAATATACAAAAAATGAAAACATCAAAAATTCAATATAATATTTTTTTATCTTTTTTCATTCTTTAAAAATTAATCCTTGATGTCACAATAAAATTGAATAATTAGGTGATCATTTTGTAACTTTTCATAGTTGAATGACAAAAAAATATTAATAATTAGATAACTACTAGTGTAATTTACCCTTTATTTTATATTAATATTTATATGTTTTTATGAATAATAAAGTTACAAAGAGATATGTTTTACCGTATAAAAAATATGTGTGAAATAGGTTATGTTTTTAGTTTGATACTTATGATGTAATAATTCTAGATTTAGTCTTTTAACGTTTATATTTTTATCAAATTAGTCCTTATTCCTTTTTAGCTAAATTTGACTATTAACCTTTTAAAAAAAATCAATCAAATCACTTTTATTTAACAAAATGCTGACTAAAAATATTAATTTTTTAACGATGTAAGTGTAGCAACCCGTATGATAGTCCACGTGTATTTTCATGTTGACATGACTCTATTTGTCTTATACGCCATGTCAATAAATAATTTAAAAAATTATAAAAAATTTAAAAATATAAAAAAGTTCATCAAAATTCAAAAAAAAAGAGTATGAAGCACATGTAGATTGACATACGAGCTACCATGTTTAAAAATTTAATATTTTAGTCGGTATTTTCATTCAAAAAACAATAATTCAACTCTTTTCAAAAGATTGAAAGTTCAATTCGTTCTTTATTTTAAAAGGTTGAGGGCAGAGGCGAATTCAGGGAGGCTGGCAGGGGCCCCGACCCCCCTAAAATGGAAATTTGTTGTTTTGGCCCTTTAGAAAATTTTAAAATTTTAAATTAGTAAAGGTAAAATTACACTTTGCCCCCCTAAAATTATGAAAATTTAATTTAATCCTTTAAAAATTATAAAGATATAGACTATTAGAAATTAAAATTTCATTTTGGCCCCTCCTAAAAAAATTTTCTGGCTTCACCCTTAATTGAGGGCCAAATTCAACTAAAAGAAACCAAATTGATAAAAAAATATAAACATTAGGGGTTGAATATGATATTATATCATTTATACATGTTATATTTGTTTAAATTCGATAAATAATTTTCAACCAATAAATCTATCGCCATAATTAACCATAATTAAAACGTTTTAAAGATGGAAAGGGAACCACATAACTTTTGAAGCAAAAAACTAGGAAATACTAGGAGTATAGATGCCTTGCCGTACAGCTAAGGTTGGGTGAATGTCCAGTAGTAGTTGCAAGGTATTTAAATTTGATTCAATAATTATCGAGATAAAATTCAAGTTATTGATGGAGTCGAATTCATGCATCGTAAGACTTAATTTCAACAGTTCATAAATCTAATCGAGCTTTTTTTGTTTTAATATATTTTATATTATGAAATTATTTTTTTACCCTTATTATATAGAAAGAACTTAAGTATGAACTGTTAAAACCATAAAAACTCTGATCTAATACTTAGAATATTAGCTTAGGATTTGTCATTTCAGATCATCAAGAACAAAAATTAGATGAGGAAGCATACCTGGATCCATCGGTATCTTGAGAACTTCAAGTTTTGTAATTTTGATCTTTCAAATTAACACACAAGCATTTTAGAGAATATAACTCTCTTTTTTAAAGATGAGATCATGTAGAAAAGTTATCTATGTGTAATTTGAGCATAACCTGCATTTCTAATCAATCCATCATTAATTACAAATTAAGTATCAGAGTACTTACACATATTTAACTCATATTTTATTTAATAATTGAAGCCCGGGCTAACATTTTATAATAGTAAATAATAGCATATAATTATTCTTATTATATGTATGACGTGTGTGTATGACATCCATATTATCCCACACAAATGAGCTTAATTGTGCTCGAGTTTGAGTTTGAAAATGGTTAAACGAGCTTAATTGAGCAAAAAAGATTAAATTACACAATGTGTAAATGCTGAGGATTAAATTTTTTTAGAATCAAGACTAAAGTGGCATAATGTATAAATATTTAGGGTTAAAGTTACTATTATGCCAATTTTAAAAGTTGCCACCGTTAGTCAGGCGATAATAAAAAAAAGAAGACAAAATTTACTAATAGTAAAATAACTATTTTGTAACTTTTCATAGTTCGGTGACAAAAAAAATTTACTAATAGTTGGGCGATCGTTTTGTGAATTTTCATAGTTAAATAAAAAATACTAATATTTGAATGACCACGAATATAAATTACCGAGTTCGATACTTATGATGTATTAATTTTATATGTTATATTTATTTAAATTCGATGAATAAATTTCAACCATTAGATATATGGTATAATTAACCATAATTAAATGGTTTTAAAAATGGAATGAAAACGACGCAACCTTAGAAACAAACTACTAGGAAGCACTAGGAGTATAGATGCCTCGCCCCACATCTAAGGTTAAGTGAATGCCCTAGTATTATAGCTATCCTTTTTTTTAGGTACCTTTTAACTACGTTTTACGGTTTATATTTGAAGTTCATGATTATCTGTTTTAATAATGTTATATTCAAAGTTATAGCTCTAGTATTATAGTAAGCTTGCAAGTTATTTGAGTTCTACTTGAAAAAAAAATTAAATTGTTTTAGTAGTTATCGAGTCAAGCTCGAGTTATTGGTCGAGCCGAATTTGAGCACTGTAATTAATGAGAGCATTCACTTTTTTATGTCAATTTGGTTGGTTAATTGACTTAGCTCAAGAACCTATAGAGTTGAACCGACTTTAGGTCGGTTGGTTAATTGACTTTATCAACTATAGTTATTGAGCTTGAATAATATATATTATAAAAATAATAAATAATAAATATATTTTAAATAATTAAACAATATTAAATTAAGTCGATTTTTCAGTCGGGTCGGTTTGAGAATTCAGAAATCAATAACTGACCGAAATAACCAACAAAACCGAACCCATAATTGAGAAAACTACTTAACTCGCCCAAACCGATATACCGATTGGGTTGGCTTTCTCGATTTTAACTGAAAATTGCTCTCCCCTAACCATAATATCTGATTCGGATGGCTCGCAAGTGTAATTGAGCTTTTCATTAGAATATATTTTTATATTATGAAATTACATTTTTACCTTTATTATATAGAAAGACTTTAATTAGTACAAAAAAGGTCAAACTTGAATATGAACTAGCTTAATCGAGCTTGAGTATGAATAATTGAGCTTGAGTTCAAGTAGCTCAACTATGTCTCATGTAACGACCAGATAGTCATAGGTGTCGGAAAATATATTTCTGAGACTCCGTTCCCGTAAATTGAATTTGTAAATATTTATTAAAAATATTTACAAAGCTAGTTGTGTGGGTAATTAGGTTTTGGATAGGTGAATTTGCATGAATTAAGAATAAATAGATATAATGACTAAATTGCATATAAGGTGAAAGTTGAATTATAGATTAAAGAAAAATTAAAGGGGTTAAATAAAAAATTATGCCAATGGCATTGAATAAGGTTGCATAAGATAAGATAGATATTTATAAGTTTATTATATATATTATAATATAAAAACCTTAATATTTAAGTATATATATTATATTATAATAATAATAATAAAAGAAAAAAAAAGAACAAACGAAACAGAAGGGAAAAAGAAAGAAAAGGAGAAAGACCAAGTATAGGGGTTTCAAAGTTTCAAGCTCAATTGGTTAGTTAATTTAGTCCATTTTTCTTATAATTTTTATGTTTTTAGAATTCCGGTGTTAAATACTACCCGACCCATGCCGAAATTTTAGAAATTATTGAGTTTTTAAGTGTTGTCTATGTTGAATAATTTTAGTATTAGGGACTAAATTGATAGATTTTTAAGTTAGAAATGAAAAAGGGTTAAATTGTAGAACAAATAGTAAATTTTGTGTAATAGGGACTAAATTGTGAAAAATTAAAAATTTAAGAATTTATGAGAAAATAGGGAGTTGAATTTAGTCTAAAGTGGAATTTGCATGAAAACAAAGAATTAAATGTGAAGAATAAAAGTTAGTCTCGGTTTAGGGACTAAATGGGAAACTAGGCAATATTTGAGTAAAAATTGAAATATTCAATATGAAATTGAATTGTGTTGTATTGATGATTTTTAATTGTTTTAATTCATTAGCTAATGTCGTACCATAGTACTCGACTAAAAAGGGAAAAGATAAAGTCGACGAGGAATAGCTCGGAATTTCTAGTTTGTATTTCTATAATCCGAAGTTAGTTATTAATTGTTGTAATTTTTATTTAATGTATATGGTAAGTGTTGAGGTAAGTAATTGATATTTTGATAATTGATTGAATGAATTGAATTAGTGGATATATATATTGAATAGATTGATTTTTTAATTGAAATGAATATATGTGTAATTATGTGATTATATGAAAAATCAGTATTGGATATTGATTATACCTGAAATGTGAAATTAAACCCTATTAATTGTATCGGGCTGAGTCGGCTATAGATGGCATGCCATAGGATTGGAAGAATTCAGGGATTTCTTCGACTTCGAGTCGATGAGACACTGGGTGTCAATCTATTACTTCAGATTAATTCAATGAGGCATTGTGTGTCAATTTACTTCAGTTTAGCCGATGAGATATTGGGTGTCAAATTATTACTTCGAATTATCCGATGAGGCACTGGGTGCCAAACTGGTGTGTTTGGTTGGATCCGTCCGAGATCGAGTAGTGTTAATAGGGTAAATGAATAGTAAAGTTTTATGATTGATATTGAAATGGCATGGTATGAGAAATGAAATGTGAAAAGCTATGTAAATAGCAAGTATGCGAATGAGATATATTTGTGAAACAAATAAAATATGATATGATTGTTGTAATAATTAAATATTATTATGAGTTTATATTTCAATTGTATATTTGTAATTTCTTATCTTTAAATATTCGGATTATAGAAATACGACTGAGTTTATACTCAGCGTACGGTTTTGTTTTCGGTGCGCAGGTTAGGTACTTAAGTTTGGTCGCTGATTCAACATCTAACAACGATCCCGATCTCAAACGTGGTGATGTTTATCCTTTTGTGTCGGCATGTACCTAGGGTGTCTAAATAAATCATTTTGTGGATTGATTGTAAATAAGATTATAAGTTAATATTGGTTGCTTATATACATATAAAATGTGTTTATGTTTGAGGTCATATTATGACATGTTTAAGTTAATGTTTAAATGAACATGAAATAGGCAAAATAGATTGAATTTGGCATGTTCATAAATTGGATTTGAATAATGTTTTATTGATATGTTTTGATGATATAATTGTGGTACCTATGAGGGTACATTGGTTAGACACCTAGGATAATTGTTTTGACATGTTTTGGATGTGATCGATTGTGTTTTAACTGGTTAAACGATTGGTTTTTGAGTTGCTTATTGTCCAAGCTTGCAGGGAATGGTAAACTTGTTGTTTAAGGTACATTTTGAGTCCACACGGCTAGACGCACAGACGTGTGATTGGACCGTATGAGGCACACGGCTAGCACACGGGCGTGCAAGACCATTTCAAAAGGGTACACGGTCTGGCACACGGGAGTGTGGCTCGGCCGTGTGACCAAGTCAGAGAATTACACGGGTATAGACACAGGTTGGGACACAACCGTGTGTCCCTATTTCAAATGCTCACACGACCGTGTGAACCTTGCAGCTTTAAAAATTTTAATATTTTTCGAAAAAAATTTAGAGTTTCTGAATTAGTCTCGAATTATTTCTAACACGTATTTTGGGCCTCGAGGGCTCGAATAAGGGACAATGTGTATGAGTTTAATTGGTTTTGACTTGAATATTATATAATATGAAATGTTTTGAAATTATTCTGTTTGATCGGTAATGCTTCGAAACCCTATTTCGACGACGGATGTGGGTTAGGGGTGTTACATCCTTAGCCTAACTCGAGCTTAAAAATTAATGTTCGATTGAGCTCGAATTTACTACTATTCAACTCAACTCTATTACACCCTACATTTAATTATTTTTATGTGATATTTAATACATATAAAACTTATATTAATGCCATAATTACATCTTCTATATACTAGTATTATATTCACATATTTTATTATTTAATTTTGAATCTCATTCTTCTACTTTATAAAAATTGACAACTTAATTGGAATTGGATTTTTACACTTTATGAAAATAGAGAAATTAGTTATACTTTTGTAAACATATGAACTTGAATTGCTGATTTTTGTTAATTTATTGCATTTAAATTATTGAACTACTTATTTTTGCAAATTTTTTATATACAAATTGTTGAATTGTTGATTTTCAAAAAAAAAATCAAATTCCAAAAAAAAAATAAAAAAATAAATAGAGGTGTTGATATATGGTATCAATGGAAGTGGAGAAAGAGGGGGAGGATGTTCTGGTGAAAAAGCAGATCAAATGTACTACCTAGGCAGTCGTCCCCCTCTAAAGAGGGTCTTTAGAAATTTATATAAGGAAGGGTTTTTCGAATCGAATTTCGGGTCACCGGAGCATATCAGACTTCAATTCAGATTATAATATATTTTATTATAATTCTATATCAAGAGGAGTAACTTTGTATAGCCTTTGAAAAAATAGAATGACCAAATTTAGATTTAGGTTGTTTTGGTTAATTAATAAAATTGAACACATTTTGTTTGAATTATTTTATAAGAGATAGAAGCTAGAAGTATGTTGTTAGCATATCAAACCTACCTTTGAACATGGATCTTTTACCAATTTACTTAGTTGGGTCTAGAGATGTTTATGAGTCGGGTCGGGCCTAAGTACGATATTAACATATTTTATGCTTGTCTAAATCTGACCCGGCCTAAAATATGGGCTTAAAATTTTGTCCAAATCTACCCATATTAGACTCGCCCATATTATTTTAATTATTTTTTTTAAAAATATTTATATTATATTATTTTGATATTTAATAATTTTATACATTTTTTATTTATTGAATTTTTTTATATAGTCATCTTAACATTATTTTAATGTTTATATTACAGTAATATTATATATTTAGTATAGATTTGTTTTTTTAATGTGTTCTAAATTACATAATATATAAAAATAACATAATATAAAATATTATAAACTTAAAAATGGGTCAGGCCGAGCTCAAGCCTTGAATGTTCAAGCTTGAGCCCAACCCATATTTTAAACGAGCCTAATTTTTTTGCCCAAACCCATTTTTCGGGCCTAATATTTTTACCCAAACTCTCCTAAATTTTGGGCAGGACTTCAGGCATGGGCGAGTAGCCCGACCTATGAGCAAGTCTAGTTGAGTCTAATTAATTTGTGTGAAAATCTAATAATTTATCATAATAGAATTTATTTTTAGGAATTTAGTCCTTTGTTTTTTAATTTTTAAAATTTAAGCTTAATTGTTAACATCGTTAGAATTTTTCTATTAAGATTAGGTTCATAACAATATCTTTTTATATGGCTACCAAGTGAGTACTTTGTTATTTCAAAATGTCACAACAGCGAATTTAACCGTAAAATTTTAATGGTGTTAGAAATTAGACATGAATTTTAAAATCTAAAAAGTAGAGAGATTAAATTTCTAAAAATAAAAGCATACAGACTAAATCATTTTTCTTTAACAGAAATGCTAACTAAAACATTAATTTTTTTAATGTTGTTAGCGTGGCAACCTGAATGGTAGTTTACATGCACTTTATGCTGACATGACACTATTTATTTTATATAACACGTCAATAAATAATTAAAATTTTAAAAAAATTAGAATGAAGTACACTGAATTGTCATGCAGGCCGCCACATTTAAAAATTGGGCTTATTACTAAAAAAAGCTCTCTTTTTTTTTAAATTTACCGAAATAGGCCACTTTTCTAATTATTTATCGGAATGGGCCATTTTTCGCGAAATCGCGTCCACGTCAGCCGATGTCAGGGTACGCGCAGGAAATCGTGTCCACGTCAGCGCGATTTGTTGACGTGGAAGGAAATCGCTCCCTCTAGGGAGCGATTTGCTGACGTGGCATGAACAGTGTGTTTTTAGCTTGGAAAACTTTGAAAGGCCATAACTTTTGGCTCGGTTGTCCGATTGGGACAAATTTTTTTTTATTTCGAATAAATTTTCGAGATATACGCTCTGGAAACCGAATTTTTCATCGAAAAAGATCCTTTTTTGCCCCTAAATTTTGATTTTTTCGGTTTAAAATTGAATTTTGAAACATTCAAATCGTTATTTTCCTCATTTATTTGAAGTAAACACCGGATATTTTTTTACAGAATTGTCTTATATCATCCTGTTATAGGTATAAGTCAGCTCATTCCACTTTTGAGAAGTTCCCTAAAATTTTCCATTTTATTCAATTTAGTCCCTAAAACCTAAATAGTCATATTTTCAAATCTAAGCTTCGTTTTTCAATTCAAATTCAAATTCATCCTTCCATAACATTCAAATATTCTTAAATAAAAAAATTTCGTGCTAATTTTGAAATAATTACACTTTAGTCCCTATACTCGTAACTAACAAATTATACTTTACAAATTAGTCCCTATTCATCTCTAAGAAGTTTTCCATCGCGTAGATCTCGAAAAGTTATTTTAAATAAAAAAAAATTTGTCTCAATCGGACAACCGAGCCAAAAGTTATGACCTTTCAAAGTTTTCCAAGCTAAAAACACACTGTTCATGCCACGTCAGCAAATCGCATCCTAGAGGGCGCGATTTCCTTCCACGTCAGCAAATCGCGCTGACGTGGACGCGATTTCCTGTGCGTACCCTGACATCGTGCTGACGTGGACACGATTTCGCGGAAAATGGCCCATTCCGGTAAATAATTAAAAAAGTGGCCTATTTCGGTAAATTTAAAAAAAAGGGCTTTTTTTAGTAATAAGCCCTTAAAATTTAGCATTTTAGTCAGTATTTTCATTAAAAACAAATCATTTCAACTCTTTTCAAAAGGTTAATGGTCAAATTTGACTTTATTTTTTTAAAAGATCAATGACCAAATTTAGCTAAAAATTTAAGGACTAAATTGTTAAAAGGTGAAATATTAAAGACTAAATTTAACATTATACCATTTATATATATGTATGTTGTATTTGTTTAAATTCGATGAATAATTTTCAACCACGAAGTACATCATGACTAAAACGTTCTAAAAAAGGGATGAAAACGACACAACTTTAGAGAAAAATAGAAGGTACTAGGAATACAGGTGGCTCGCCCCACAGCTAAGGTTAAGTGAATGCACTAGAATTATTAAAAAAAACTCGAATTTGATTGAATAATTATTGAGATAAAGCTCGAGTTATTGATTGAGTTAAATTCAAGCACCTTAATATTTGATTCAAATGGTTTATGAATTTAATAGAGCCTTTTATTTTAATATATTTTATATTATGAAATTATATTTTTATTCTTATTATATCAAAAGAACTTAAGTACAAGCTGCAGGCTTGATCGAGCTCGAGTATGAGTTTAAGTATGAAAAATGATAATTCAGATTAATTAAGCTCGAACTTGAGTTCGAGTAGTTCAATTATGCGTTGAACTGAGCTTGAGCTTAAAAATTTATATTCGATCAAGCTTGAGCAGAGTACCCTGAATTTCAAGTCGAGCTCAAGCCTACTACTATTTAACCTCGGCTCAGCTCAATTATGATCATTTTATGTGATGTTTAATACATATAAAACTTGAATTGATGTCATAGTTACATATTTTATATATCCGTATATTTTTAATTTAATTGTGAATTTCATCCTCCGCTTTAAAAAATTGACAACTTAATCAGAATTGGATTTTTACACTCTACGAAAACCGAAAAATTAATCAAATTGTTGATTAACACATGAACTTGAACTATGAATATATATATTTTAATTTGTTACATATAAATCGTTGAACTACTGATTTTTGCAACTTCTTTGTATATAAATTGCTCAATTATTGATTTTCAAGGTAGTGATTTAACAACAAGGTTTAATATTGTGCTCCAATTGTCTTCTTCTTCTTTTTTCAAAAAAGGACCAAATTTTGACAAAATAAAGTAGAAGGGGTTAATTTTTTAGTTTTTTGTAAAGAAATTGAAGGATAAAATTCAAAATTAAACTTTTTTGCTACATGTCAGAAAATAATTGACCAATGAAATTTTGTTTAACGAAGCAAACGGTTGAACCAAAAAGTGTAACGGAATCATAGTTTAGGTATTACTTTTAACAAAAAAAGTTTAGGTACCTAAGTGGGAAAAGTGTTATAGTTTAAGGACCAACTTTTCATTTAATCCTATTCTTAAATTGCAAGTGACTTACAATATTGGTTAAACTACGGACTAGAGGTGTCCATGGGCCAGGCGGCCCGGCCTGCCCAAAATATGGGAGGGTTCGGGTAAAAATATAGGCCCGAAATATGTGTTTGGGCAAAAAAACGAAGCCCGTTTAGAAAATGAGTCGGGCCTCGGGCACCACTTTTTTGGCCCGGGTCCGGCCCAGCCCCGCCCGAATATATAATAAATATATATTTTTTATTTTTTTATTTTAAAATATTTTTAAAATACTTTTTTAAATTTTTTTAAAATAATTTTTTGGTGTTTATTAAAAAATGGGTCGGGCCGGGCTTGGCTCGGGCTTAGAAATTTTTTCTCGGGCCAGGCCTGGACAAAATTTTAGTCCCATATTTTAGGCCGGGCCGGGCCCGGGCTGAAATTTTTTCTGGGCCCGGCCCGCCCATGGACACCTCTACTACGGACCCATAAGGGTAAATTAGTCCAAATTTAGTTCTCGTACATTTAATGGTTAAATATTAGTTTTGGTCCTTTTGCTATGTTCAAATTTGAGATTTAATCTTTATACTTTAATCTCATATAATTTGGTCCATTTTTTATAACTTAATTAATTAGTCCAAATAGCTAATCTCGTCTATTTCAGTTAAAATACTGATATAGTATAGAACTTTCTTTAAAAAATACACATTCTAACTTATCAAGCTTACGTTAATTGTTTTGTTTTAGAAATGGTGTCCGTAAGAAAAATCCACATTAGTATTTTTAACCGAAATAATTAATAGGGTTAACTGTCTCGATTAAGTAATGACATTATAAAAATATAGAAGTCAAAATATAGCAATTTAAAGTATAGAGACTAAATCCGAAATTTGAATGGGGAGCAAAATCATAAAATTTGACAAAAACAAGCAAATTAATCCTTGCAATATTTTAAAATTTGCTAATTTTTTTCACATGTTACTTTTTTTTTGTTTTAGGTCTACTAAAATTTTTAAAAAAATTTACAGTATTTACAAAAGAATTTAGAGGAGTCTAAATGAAATTTTCAAAAATTATGGAAAGGTCCATTAAAAATTCCAAAAATTTTAGAGAGAGCTAATTAAAATTTTCCAAAGGTTCTTAAAAGTATAATGAAAATTTTCAAAAAATTTAGGAGTCCCATACTTTATAGTAGTGACTAATTTACTTTTCAACCTATAATACAGGGACTTGACAGGGAATTTAACCGATTACATTTATAAGACAAAATGCAGCAAACTAGAAAATAATTAAAAAAAGATTAATGTAAAATTCATTGATTTTTATTATTATCTTCCAAAGAGGAGACATAAATATGGCTATTAAATTACAATAATTTTGGTGGTAATCATATATATATATAATATCATAATTATAATTATTCGGGGACTATATTTTACATTCAACAAAAAGAAGAATGGAAAATTGGGTGAAAAAAAATGGAAATTTGCCTGGAAAAGGACACTCTTTTTTATTTCTTTTAATTTAAACCCATATTCTTGCCAACTTTGCCATTTCTTGGTAAGAATTTCCTTTCATCCGAAGTTTTGAGTGCGAAAATCCTTGGTGGATCATCGGACGACAGATCATGACGATGTCGGCGGTGGCGGCGGATTAATAACCGGAGGAGCCATTTGAGCCAAAAGCGCTAAAACTTCCTTATGATATTGCTACAAGTAAAAGGAAAAAGAATCGGGTCACCGATACACATTAGTTGCATTGTTAAAACGAAAGCCGGAAAATAAATACCTGAACAACAAAGTTACGACGTTCACAATCCAAGAGCATGTTAACCATCCAACCTGTCTTCGCCGCGATCTTGTCTCTAACCGTTGAGAAACTAATTTGGTCTCGGGAAGTAAAACGATCGACTTCGTTGAACCAAAGACAAGAAAAGAGGTTGCTAATCGGAATATGTTCTCGTATTATCACACATCCTTCGGGAACATCTGCAAAACAGGTCAAGTTCATTAGTTGAAGCTGAAAGAGATACGGGTCGAAACGAAATAATCCGAGCAAAATGTCGTGTACTTTACCACTCGTGATGGGAAGTTTAGCCTCGGAATATGGGGTTAGACCCTCCTTTTTATAGAAATCGACTTGAAAGTCGATGGAGGCGTTATCGTATTTGCCAGCAGCTTTATTTGCCTCGGCTTCATCGAATACATCAAAGCGTTTATAATGCCTAGAAATTGCGAAAGTGGCATTCGTTCTCCATAGAAACCTGAAAAAGAAGACTCGGAGTAAACGAATGTTCGCCCAGAAATCAGGCTAACATACAGAAACTGGACGAAAATTCCGAGTACCTCTCAAGAATTTGATATGGATCAATAACAAGCTCAAGTTTCCCATCAATCCATAAAGAAAAACGAGCATTCGGAAATAGCCTATGCGTTAGAAGCTTCGGAATCTATGATAGCAAGACAGACCATATTCATCATCATCATATACTAAAATTCTATTAACTCCGATTTAAACTCGAAGCCATACCATATATGTTTTAAATGCTTACCTTTCCGTTGCGTCTTCCATCGGTGTAAGGAAGATTACGGACAACAACGATCCTCCACACTCCGATCTTCCTAGTCTCCTCTAGACCATCATTAGCTTTCAAATCGGCTTCGGTTTCTTCATCCACAAACATATAGAAGCATATGGTTCGTTTGGAATATTCGCTAATGTTCTTCGGCTGTTGTATGTCATCGAAAGCTCCTGAAAAGAAAAATCGGATTATTCGATAAAAAATCATCGGTTCCAACATAGTAATACGGTTTTGGTACCGAATATTGCCGATGCAACAACCACTCCACGACATTGTTCCATATCGACAAGATCGTTGTCATCGATATCAAACCCTGTTCCATGTCCGGGTTTGCTTCCTTTAACAAATCTGGCAAATGCACACGACACAAATTGATCGATCAAAAACTAAATTGAAAATATAATACCAAATCATGTTAGTGAACCATACCCGCAATGCAGATTCATCGACTCTCTTATATCGTATGAATCATCCCGTTGCTTCAAAGTCGGATACCCACCAAAGTCGGAACCTCCGAACTCCGTCTCTTTATTCAAGTTTTCCTCGTACACATATGTTAAATCCTTAACTACGGGCGAAAATGACGGAATTTTCGGCATCAAGGCGATAGCGTCCTTCATAGGAATGTAACATACAGGACAAGCTGTATGTAAACAATGTTTCAACAAGGGAAAACCCGAATTCGCAATGTCGAATAAAATCGAGAACAAAAAAAAGACTTACGACGTGGCCCACTCCGTTTTTTATCGGCCGGTGGAGGGGGTAAACTGAAACTGTTGCAAGGATGCCCTGGAGGAAGAGTGTAGCCTAAAAAATACGAAGGCGGCTGCGGAGGCATTACTCGAACTTCAGTTCTTTCCACATCGATCGGAAAAGACACCCGCTTTATGATTCCGACAGTTTGCACTTCGTTCATTGGAGGAGTTTCGGAATTGTTTAGAGGCAAACTATCATTTACCTTAAGCCCATTGTGAGTTTCTTGATCTTTATCTATAAACAAAGCAATGGAATACATTTAAATTCACAAATAAACAAGAAAATGGAATACATATATATAGCTAGAACTTTTCATTTTTCTTGAAATATTCGTGGCATATGTCATATATCCTCTAAAGATACTTTAAATACATTGAAAATTTGAAAAATCGAACCATATCCGTGTCAAACAATAACACCAGAGTCAAATACATTAACAAACAGTAAAAGTATCATGAAGACCCTTGTACTAGATATTAAATTGCATTTTGCTCTCTCTACTTAAAAATGGGCAAATTAATTCTTATACATTAAGTCAATGAACAAATTGATCATTTCTATTAAAAATGTAATCAATTTGTACTATTAAACTGACGTGATAAACAGAATATCCACACAATATTACATAACGCCCTATATGTGTCTCGCGCTAACATACATGGGTTGATTTTTAATAGTGAAAATGAATGAAATTTTTAATAGAATGACCAGATCGCTCTTTGATCTAACTTACAATGACTAAATTGCTCATTTTTTAGTAGAATGAGCAGAATGCAATCTGACTCTTAGTACGAGGGCCTCCATGGCATTTTTTACCATTAACAAATAGCAATTTCAATTGAGTTGAATCATCAAACATTAGGCACTAAATTGGTACAAGTAGTATGGAACATTGTACTAGAAGTCAGATTGCGTTTATCACTCTACTAAAAAAATAAACAAATTTATCCTTATACATTAGATCAAACATCAATTTATATTGTTAAAAACTAACATGGTTAACGAAATAATCAAGCAATGATATATGTCATGCCATGTGTCTCATGCTGACATACATACACAAATTTTTAATAGAAAAATCAGGTCGCCCTTTGGTCTAACATACAAGGGCTAAATTGCAAAAGGACAAGATATAATATGACTCCTAGTATAGAGGACTCCAGGGGAGAAACTAAGGGGTGGCGAAGGCCTCAGCCACCTAAAATAGAAAATTTTTTATTTAGGCTCTTTAAATTTTTAAATTAGTAAATATAAAATTACATTTTAGCCCCTCTAAAAATATAAAAATTTAATTTAATTCTTTAAAAATTATAAAGATATAGGGTATTAAAATGATGAAATTGTATTTTTACTATTGTAAAAATTATAATTTAATTTCGATCCCCTAAAAAGAATTTCTGATTTCACCCCTGGAGAACTCCATGATAATTTTACCAGCAATTTCACTTGAGCCGAATCATCAAACATTTACTAAGCACTAAATTCACAAATCAATACCAAACAATTACATAATTTTCAAGCACAAAGTAAACAAAAACCAGTCATAAAGAACCAACCTCTGCCGACATATAAAACCCAAACAAAAACAGCAGCTGAAATGGCAAAAAGGAGGGACATCCTAACTCTTTTCCGACCAGCAAATTTAGAGGCCCAACGAAACAATTTCTCCTTGTCTTTAAACATTTTCGAATAAGGTTTAGTTTTTGTCGTTGAAGGTGTTTGAATTGGTAACAAGACATCACTTTGTTGCTGTTTTTTATCTGAAGAACTATAACTCCCTGAACGAATCCCCAATGAAACCCCATTCATTGTCTAAAGGAAAAGTTCAAAAAACTGAGAACTTTGAAGAAAGAAAATCTGGGTTTTAACTGAAGAAAAGTGGGTGTCTTTCGAAAAAGAAAATGGAAAAAGTTTCTGTGGGAAAATGAGGGAAAATTCAAAGTGTTTATACATGAAATATTTATGACATGATTGTGATATGTAATAAATTTCTGATTGGTTCTATTTTATTTGGTTTTTAATTTTGTAATAAAAATAAACCGACAATATTTGTCAAAGAAATTGTTGATGAAAATGTATGAAAATTGCTGGTTTGGATATAAAAACATGAGAAAAATACAATGTGAATTGAAACTGAGAAGGGTTGCTGTCTTTTTCGGGTAAATTATACTCGAAGTCACTAAATTATTAGTAGGTTTACATTTTAGTCACTCAATTTCAAAAAGTTAAAAAAATAGTTACTAAACTATTCTAAAGTTTTCATTTAAGTTAATTAACTATTCAAAAGATTATATTCAAATAGTTAAAAAAATAGCAATTTAACTTCTTTCTTTTTTTAAAAAAGAAATTCGAAGCCAAATTTAGCTAAAAAATGAATAAACCAAATTGATAAAAGATTTAAAAATGCAGGACTGAATTTAACATTATGCCATAACATTTTTATTGGGCCTTGAAGCCCGAAACTTTAGCTTAAATGATTAATATGTTTGGGCTAAGTTGGAGCTCATTTTTTATTATATAAACGAATCAATTCGAGTGGGCTCCAATAGTTTGGGCTCCGTTAGAATTCTAAAAATAATTTATATTTCTATTTTTTCACCAAAGTTTAGGGGCTTATATACCGCTTTAACCTCGATGGAGCTTGAAATACGTAAAATTGCAGATTTTTTTATAAAAATAATATTAAAAAATTAATTAATTATAAAAATAGAGTGTTTGCTACTGTAATTTTGAGTGTCGCTTGGCACACTGGTGGCAGTGATGAACATTTTTAAAAAAGTAAAAAAAGTGAAAAAAGAAAGTTAGATTGTGATGCTGCTGGACATATTGGTGGCATCGGTGATTTTTCTTTTTAAATATGATAGAAAAAAAAAGCTGAAAAAGTGGGGAAAAAAAAGTTGGATTGTGATTCCAACACCGACAATAGTTTTTTTTTTCTTGCATTTAATGTCTTAATGCCTTTTTCCTGCATTTAATAGCAACGGCATCAATTAAATTATATTTTTTTCATTTTTTCAACTTTTTTTTTTCTATCAGACTTTTTTTAAAGTTTACCAATGCCGCCACTGTCAGGTGGCACCAAAAATTACTGTAACAAACACTATATTTTCATAATTAATTTTTTCTTTATCTTATTTTCGGTAACTAAACTATTAATAAGTTTACATTCTAGACACTCAATTTCAAAAAGTTACAAAATAATACTGAACTATTCAAAAGTTTTTTTAAGTCACTAAACTGTTCAGTTTTTTTTAAGCTCCAAGCGACGATTTGGCAATTGATACAATAGATCAGTACCCATCGACGAGTAGAAAAACATACATTGGATCCAAGTCGGTCTGACAGTCAGTGTCAAAGATCGAAGAAAAAAATTGTTTGAATTTTAATTCACAGATTCATGAAAAAAATTGAACTGTAGAAGAAAATAGAAAACAAAATTTTCGATTGGTATAAACAATACATACATAAAAAGTCATACAATAGTAATTTTAACTGTCTATAACTTAAATAAAACTTTTTAAATAATTCAAGAAAACATTATTAAAGCTATGCTATAAAGGCAACTAAGCTAATGACATGATGTGTAGTTGAAAATTGCAAATCCCATCCTATAAAAAGTAACAATGGCGAGTTTACATTTGTATTAGAAAAAACACCGAAGCTGTCATACATCGGCACATAGCTTGTCTGAAATTATTTTATATCACATCCTATGTAAATAAATTTATATTTAATTAACTCGTAAATATTTTTATATCGGGGTCTGAATTTTTTTTCAATTTAGGCCTTAAATTTAGTAATTATTTTCATATTGAGAGTCTGAACTTTTCTTTTGTCTAAATTAGATCTTGAACTTGACAATTGTTCCCATATTGATGCTTGAACGTTTTTTTTTTGTCTAAGTTGGTCCCTAGTATTTTCTTGAAAACCCTAACGTTCAAGCTTGAGTGTAGGAACAATTAACAAGTTCAGGTCCCAATATGGAAATGATTGCCAAGTTAAAGGATTAACTAGGAAAAAAATGTTCAAGCCCCATATGGGAACGATTGTCGAGTTCAAGTCTCAATATAAGAATAATTGTCAAGTTCATGGCGTAACTTTGACAACAAAAACAAGAACAAACTCCAATATGAGAATAGTTGCCAAGTTCAACCCCTAAAATAATGGTTTAACCCATATAATAAATATTCATATATGTATATGTTTTTAACAGTTATATAAGGGATAAAACAATATTAGGTCCTAAATTTAACAATTTTCTTAACTTGGTCCCTTAAATTTTGTTTGGTTCATTTTAGTTTTGGAATTCAAAAGTTTTTTTCAATTTAGTCCCTGAATTTAAATTCCATTAAAGTGTGATGATGTGATACTCTGAGATTTTGTCAAAAAAAAATTAGATTTTCCAAGTGATGACGTAATGCAATCTCAGAGTACCAGTACCACATCAACATATTTTAACAAAATCTAAATTCAGTGACCAATTTGAAAAAAAAAACTGCCAAATTCCAATATTAATATAGACAAAGAAAAAAAAGTAGAAACTAAGGTGAAAAATTTACCAATTTTAGAGATTAAAATGTTACTTTATATCTTTTCATATAAATACGAGGCAAAAGTGGATAAAGCAGTTTTCACCTCTATGATTCCATTGCATTCCTATTCCTTTTATATATATATATATACACATTAGCTCAGTTGATATATATGATGTTCAAAATTTTCATTTTTTAAAATGTTTTCGTATTAGATATTTATGTTCGGTATCACGAGGAGGCGAAAGAAGGGGTAGACAAGAGCCTTGCCCCTTTAAAATAGAAAATTATATTTTAAGCTTCTCAAAATTTATAAAATTTTAAGTTAATATGTAGTAAAAATTATAATAATTTAGTCCCAAAAGTGATAAAATTTTAATTTTAAAAACTATAAACATATATGTCAGTAAAATGGTGAAATTATATTTTAACTCTCACAAAAATATATAACTTAATTTTACATGTATAAAAAAATTTCTGATTTCTTATATACACATTCTATTATAAGTGTGAATATAACAAATTTCTAATTATATTATCATCTATGGATGTTGTTTTTATTATTAATTTTTCTTAAAAAAAAAGAAGAGAAAAATAAGATTAAAAATAATGCCAATAATGTCACTATCATCATGTTGAACAATAGATAAATTGGAAGACCTAACATTTATCTAGTAAGGAATAAAAAAAGTGCAAATGTCCCAACTTCAATTATTTCTAAGCAGCTGTTTCAACTTTTGTTTTTTGTTTTTAATCCTATTTTTGTCTTGACAACATTGTGGGGGAAAAAAAGGAATATATCCATTATTGGATTTTTTTAAAAAAAATAACTTCATTGAAACCTAGCTAGCTATAAATATGAAGAAGGTCTTGGCAGATATGATAAAAATGGGAAAAAAAATTTATTATGTTTTAATTTGATTGGTATAAGCGTTGTTGGTAATGTAGGAGGATGTGGGTTTGAGTGTACTAAAGCGCAGGTTGGGGAGAGACTATGGGTAATTCTAAGCACTGTGTAAAAAAAGACGGATATGATCAAACCTGTAATGAGATTATTAAAAAAAATAAACAAAAGAAAATTTAATAATATAAATATTGAACACATGGATTATATGATATGATTATGATATTCACTTGGCCAACATAAAATAACATTATAAGTCATGCAATTAATGTATTATATTATGATAACTAAAAATTGATATAAAATAATCACTCGACTATTTAATATTATATTTTTTTAATTGGGTAAAAGTACCATGGAGGCCCCTATACTAGGAGTCAGATTGCATTTTACCCATTCAACTAAAAAAATGGGCTAATTTGTCTTGTACATTAGATCAAAGAGAAAACTGGCAATTCTGTTAAAAATTTCATCCATTTCTGCTGTTATGAACTGATCATTGTACTTCAACATGAGGTACACGTGGCACGCCACATGTCACTATTTGGTTATTCTGATAACCATGTCATTTTTTAACAATATAAATAGATGAAATTTTTAACAGAAATGATCAATTTGCTCTTTAATCTAATGTATATGGGCTAATTTACCCATTTTTTGAATAAATGGAGTAAAATACAATCCGACTCCTAATACAGGGGTATCCATGATGCTTTTACCTTTTTAATTGATAAACAATAATTCAAGAAGAATTTTTTTTCAATGAATTTAGCTCTCTATTGAGTTAATAAATTCTTTAAGGCTTAATATATTATTTAGTCTCCAAATTTGATACTTTTTTTTAATGTGGTACTTGTGTTATTTTTTTTGTTTAATCTAGTACTTGTATTTGACAAAAGTTGTAGATTTTGGTACCCGAATATAACGGTGATAACTTTTTTGTACCTAATTCGGATTTTACGATTGATTATATGAAAGTCAATTGCTAATCTTATTAAATTTGGTTTTTTATGATTTTATTAATAAAATAAATTTAGTATTAATTGTGAATTTATTTAATTTTGACTTTAATTTGTCAAATACAGTCTAATAGAGGTGATCTAATTCGGATTGTAGGATTGATTTGATAAAAGTTAATCGCTAACATTATTATTTAATTAAATCAACTCTAAAATTCAAATTAAACACTAAAAAATTAAAATTACTACCTTTGGTACCAAAGTATATACCTTTTTTCAAACACATGTAGCAGATTGGACCAAAAAATAACACAAGTACCATATTAAAAAAAGTGTCAAACTCAAATACTAAATTATGTATTAAACCATTCTTTAATTATGTAAACCCACTACAATAAGAGGTACAAATTATAGGGATCAAATAATAATTAATAAGTTATTTAGAGATCAACAAGAATCTTCAACGAGCCCCGTGCAAGTCATATTAAATCTATTTTTAATACTTTTTTTTATTCTCATAGTAAAATATTTTCAATTTAGTCCTTTAAAATTTTTTATATTTATATTAATCTTGAAACTTGATACTTTAACATTTTTTTAACAAATTTCAACTTTTTTTTTCAATTTAAAATGATAATCGAGAGTGCTACGCCATCATACTTTAACGGAATCTAAGTTTATAGATTAAATCAAAATTCCAAGACTAATAAAGAAAAAAATTAAAATTAAATATAAGGGTAAATTGCATTATTAGTCACTTGATTATGTCTTTTTTTTTCTTTTTTGGTCACCTAATTATGAAAAGTTACTAAATAGTCACTCAACTATTTAATTTTATCTTTTTTTTAGTCACTTAACTATCTTGGATTTTTGGGTGTTTTCATTTTTACATTAGCCAACTGGTGACCAAAAAAATGAAAAAAACTGTATAGCTAAGTGATCATTTTATAACTTTTCATAGTAGAGTGACCAAAAACTAAAAAAAAATCATAATTGAGTAACTACCAATAAAATTTACCCTTTATATAATCATTATTAGCATTTACGTAAATATTTCACGTGAATAGAATATATTTTTTTATATATTATACTTTTTATATATAATAATTGATTCGACAAATTCTAAGTTGTCAATACAACGCAGCTTGATCAAATTATTATAATCATTGATTTAAAACTGATCATACGAGATCTTATTATAAAAATAATTATATATTATTTATCATACTTTTTTAAATATTTTCCTTTTTCCAACTTAAACTAAAGTTTCTTTTTCAAGTAATATTTAGCCATGACATTTTAGAACATTAAACGTGTCCTAATAAAACAACCCCTAATAAGTATAGCTGTATAGGTGGAATCTTGTATTGTCGGATTCTAAGAAGACAGCAAACCAGTGCCGAAAGGCCGCGTTTTATTCACGACATAACTTTTTTGAGTCTCCACAACCACAACTTTTACTTCATGAAATTATATACTATACAACGGTAACCGTCTTCTATTTTAGTGGTTGAGGGTTTAATTTTTATTTTGATTTTAGATATAAAATAATTTTAAAATTTATGATTAAAATTTATCTTTTAATAAACTTACAAAATATGGAGCATTTTGATGGACTCGTTCAGTAAATACATTGAGAAATAAATAAATAAAAATAAATATTCAAAATTAAGAAAATAAGTTAGGTAAGACATAAAAAATAAAAGGGTGGGCCATTTTTTTTAAAGAAAAATCAGACATTGAACGTCTAGGATTTTGCCACGTTAGACCTGAAATCATCTCACTTTTGTCTATTTCTAATTTAATCAGATCATGAATTATCAATCAATTCCGGTTGATTAATTGATAATTTTCCACGTTTCCAAAAAGCATAGATTTTTTGTTGACGGTTTTTTAATTTTACGTATTAACACATATTAACATGTTTTTTATTTTAGAGTCAACACGTGTCTTTTAAGTATAAATTTACATGTATGATGGTGCGAACTCATACAGACGAACTATATATTTACCGAAGTAATAAGGGTCGGGTCGGTCTTATTCGGATAGTGGACCAATTATGAAAAACACCATAACAAAAATAAAAGGAATTCAAAATTAAATATTTTCTCACAACTAAAAATAAAAAAGTTAAATCTTTAGTAATAAAGGAAGGTCTTGTACAATATTTTTTTCACAACTAAAAATCAGAGTTTAAGTCTTTAGTAATCGAAGATTTAAATATTTTTTCAGAATTAAAAATCAAAGATTTTATCTCCTCTACTCAAAAAATGGGTAAATTAATAATTGCATATTAGATCAAAGAGTAAACTAGTCGTTTTGTTAAAAATTCCTTTCATTTTTACTGTTAATACGAGTCTCTATATGTTAGCATGAGATATATTTATATAGCATACCACGTGTTACTATCTGGTTATTCTATCATCCACGCCTAATTTAAATAATTCAATTTTTATAATGAAAAAAGAAGGGTTAAATAACTATTTGGAGTCTGAACTTGACAACTTTTCTCACATTGAGGCTCAAACTTTTTTTAGTCCAAGTTAGGCCTAAACTTGGCAAATTTTCTCACATTGAGGCCTGGACTAAGCAACTATTCCCGCATTAGGGCTTAAACCTTTTTTGTCTAAGTTAAGCCCTGAACTTGACAATTATTTTTACATTGGGGTCGAAACTTGCTAATTGTTCCCAAATTGTACGATTTTTAAGAACTAACTTAAATAATAATAAAAATTCAAGTCCCAGTGCAGAAACACTTGCCAAGTTTAGGGCCCAACTTGGATAAAAAAAAGTTTAGGCCCCAATCTAGAAACAATTGTCAAGTTCAGGTCCCAATATAAAAAATTTGACAAGTTTAGGCCCCAAAAAATAATTTAACCCAAAAAAACTGTGATGTGAAGATTCGAGTATATCCATACGTGGGTCCTCGTTATCTGGTCCAAGAATAGTAGACTGGATCAGTCCTCGCCACGTTGGAAAATTCAATTTCTCGCTCATTTTAGCGGCGGCTCGTTCGACAATGGTAGTTGAATAAAAAATGAACCGGGTCCCGGTTTTTTCCCGAATCCTTGTAGTATAAAAACGGAACTCTCATAAGCCATAAACCAACTTTCTAAATTACCAAAAAATAAAAAATAAAACCCTAAAAATGGCCGGCGTAGGGACAAGAATCTTATGGGATCACCGGAATTTAATGAATCATCAAGTATTCAAGTTGCCGGAGAATCCGGATTCGGATTCGTCGGGTATGGAATTCAGTTTTCTCGAAGACGGTGACGATGGCGATCAAATCGTCGGAATCCACAACGATGGGGATGAGGACGGTGATGATGATGATGACGACGATGAGAGAAAAGAAAGTGATGGAAGCGGTGGTGAGAATAAAGAGGAATTTTGGGAGATTCAGCACCAGGTTTTGGAAGCTACGGTGTGTAGGATCAGTTCTTTAGAATCGAGGATTAGAATCGCCATTAAAGAAGCTTTGAGAGATATTAAGAGAGAAACGACGACCGTCGTTTGCGGTTGTGGTGGTAAATCAATGGCGGAGGGTTGTAGGGTTTGTATTATGAGAGAAGTGTTTCGCCGTCTCCAAACCGCCGGTTTCAACACCGCCATTTGCCGGTCTAAATGGAGAAGCACATCACATATCCCATCAGGTAGAAATAATAAAAAATAAAAAAGGTTTAGTTGCACAAATGGTCCCTGGTCCATACAATTTTAAAAGATTTGAACTTTTTTAAAATGCTGAGTTTTGGATTAGGTAAAAATAGTTGTCACTCAATTAGTAATTTTTTTCTGACAACTGAATGAAAAATTACAAAATGATCACTCAATTATTCAATTTATTTATTTTTCACCCAATTATCTTAAAGTTTTAAGTTTATTTTATCTTAGCCAGCTGATACCAAAGAAAGATAAAATTGAATAGTTTAGTGACTATTTTGTAATTTTTATAACAGTAATAAAAAAAAGATAATACTAATAAGAGAATTTAAAGGGGCAGGCAGGGCCTTGGCCCTTCAAAATTATTTTTTTTCAATTCAGTCCTCATATAAATAAATAGATTATATATTAATGTATAATGAAATTGTATTTTATCCCCTTAAAAATGAAATTTTTTTGTTTAGCCTCTTAAAAAATGATGAAATAATAAATTAATATATAATAAATTTATATTCTGATCTATGAAAAAATTATATTTAAATTCTGGCCCCTGCTAAAATAATTTTTTGATTTGCCTATGATATTACTAATAGTTGGGATATTTTTGTAACTTTACATAGTCTCATGAAAAAAACAAAATAATTGGATGACTATTATTTACCTAAAAAATAAAAATAAAAAGGTTTAATTGCACACATGGTCCCTGTACCATACAATTTTAACAGATCTGATTTTTTTTTTTGCAGGAGAGCATAGTTTTTTGGATGTAATTGAAAATTCAAGTAAAGGTGATGTAAGGGTAATCATAGAATTGAATTTCAGAGCGGAATTTGAGATGGCAAGAGCAAGTGAAGATTACAATCGTTTAGTTCGACGGTTGCCGGAAGTTTTCGTCGGAAAAGTAGAGAGGTTGAATGACGTTATAAAGATTTTGTGTTTGGCTGCCAAGAAATGTATGAAGGAAAAGAAAATGCATATGGGACCATGGAGGAAACAAAGTTATATGCAAGCTAAATGGTTAAACCCCTGTGAACGGAATACATCGACGAGATCATTGCCATTAGGAGATTCCGGTCGTTTGCCGAAACCGAGGGCTTCCATGTTAACTGTAGATTTGCTTGAAAACTTTTCCGATGTGTGTTGTACAGCGGTTGAGGTTGTATGAAGGTTGTTAAATAAAATAACCAAAAGTTTTTGTCCTTTTCTTTCTCTTCCAATTCAGTCTGATTTAATCATGAAATATTAAGAACTCAAACTTGTTTAAACCTAATCCGAATTTATTTAAATCCAAAACTAAATCGATACTTGAATGCGAAATGATCCGAACTTAAAACAGTTTGAACAAATAATCTAAAATTACCGAACCTTAAGTTATTAAAACTTGAAATAATGCAAATTTATAATGACTCGAGCCGCAAATTGTCTAACTCAGAAGGATATGAACTTGGTATGATCTAAATAGGAAATTGAGTAAAATTGAAATTACGTACATATTTTAAAACCCTAAAATGAACAAAATCAACTCAACTCGTCCAATTGACAAGTCTACCCGAGAGGTTTAAATGAGATATTTTTACTTGTAAATAATTCAAGTTTAATTCAAAAATAATTTGAACTTGTTTCAGTAATTAGACATAAGCTTAAGCATTTCAAGCTATCAAGTGCATCGAACTCGAGCATCTTAATACTCGATTCAAGCAAACCGTAAATCTAATTTAATTTTCTTTTATTGAGTATTATATTATTAGGTTACTTTTTACCCTTAATATTAAATAATTTTAGTATTTAAGATTTTTTTTTATTTTATTGTTGGGTAAGAGTTTTAAATTTTATTATTATATCATCTTAAAAAAATTAGTATTTATTTTAAAATATATATATCATTTTTTATTAAGTGTAATTACAATATATATACATAAGAAGATATATCCCGAAAATTTTGTTCCAATGTGCAATGCTATATAATAAACTTTAATTATATGCAATTTTATACACGAGATTATGTTTTGATTCAATTTTCATGAATCCCTAACGCCAATATACATAAATAACTATACTTATTTGAGATAAAAATAAATTGATATATCCATTTCTTTAAAAGTATATATTAATTGAATCAAAATCGACCCTCATTCTAATATGATTTTTAAACTTCAAAACGTTCTGATTATCCCCAAAACTATCGATTTTATATTAATCAGGTTATTTCGTTATCTAAAACTTTTAAATGACACGTCAAATCTTATGTAGCTGAATTTAAAATAAAAAATTTAAAGAAAAATAGAATGTTGTCCGGTAACTTTTTAAAGTAAAAACTAAAAATAAAGTAAAATTGAAAAAAAAAGAAGAAAAAAGAGTGAACAATAAAACTTCATAAAGGCTTCGAAAACCTCAAAACTAAGATTTTTGAAACATGTATTTTTCTTTAAATTTTCATTTTAAATTATCTCGCATAAGATTTGGTATGTCAATTAACAGTTAAATTAACAATTTTAGTAATAGAAGGACCTAATTGACATAATCTTAATAGTTTGGGGATGTAATTAGAATGATTTAAAATTATATCTTTTGTATAAAATTATATGAAATATAATTTTTTTAGAATTAAAAAGTAAAAATAGAAAAATCTTTATAAGAAAAATTGCAATAAGTAATTTTTTATAAGAGAAATAACAGATAGTTGCCTCTTAGAAAAGTTAAAATATGTAGTTAGTCCTTGTACATTGATAAAATTTGAGATTTAGTCCATGTTCTTTTTTTTATAAGAGGTTAAATGATAGAACGTTGTCATAATCATTAAAATCATAAATATTTTTCGTCAAAATTTATCAATGTGACGTGTTGATTAGATTATCCTCATATGATGTACACAAATAACATTGATAATGAGTAGAGTAGGATTTTTAACTTAGAAAAGTAGGAGGATTGAAATTTTAACTTTTAAAGTACATGGATTAAATCTCAAATTTTATAGAAGTACAGGGACTAATAACATATTTAACCCCTTATAAATTTTATAAAAGTACATTTCTAGCCTAGTTTTTCTTGTTCTTTATATATATATTTATTTCTTCCCTAAAATACAGACTAAAAAAATATAAGAGAAAGTGCAAAAAAACCTTAATAATCTTTTGAACCACTCCTTTTTAATGGTTAAAATGTGCCACTAGTCCCTGTACTATGTATAAGTTTCAAATTTAATCATTATACTTTAATTTAGTCATTTTAGTCCCTGTAGTTTTCAAATTTTCTAATTGCAGTCTTGATCTAATGGTAGCTATTAAATTCATTGAGTTAATTTTTTCTATTTCCATAATTTGACGCGGAAAACATATTATCACATGTACATTTTCATATATTACTCACAAAAAAGCTAATTAATGAATTTAACTGCTATTGTTTGCGTCAAAACCAAAATTTCCAAATTAAAAAAGATGGGACTAACGATGATTCGAGAACAAGGATTAAATCTACAATTTTACGCACAGTACAAAATAATAGTAGAATTTAATAACCAACCGGATTTAACTGCTACCGTTTAGGTTAGAATAAATTTTAAATTTTGCAAAGCACGTGAAATAAAATTGACTAACTCGAATAATACAAGGATTAAACCTCTTCAAATTAAACTATAGGTAAACTATACCAATTATTCCTTAACTTTGATTAAAATTATTAAAACTTTCACTAACACAATTACAAAACGTTGTTACTGGTGTAATGGTCAACTTTTCTTAGACATATATATATATATTAGGGTTTTGTAAAGACAAAGCAACAATATGGGTTTCATATCCTCAAGCTGTAAACCTTCTGCAACGCGTAGCGTAAGTACAACCACGTGTGTAAGGGTTAACCGGTTTCCCTGTACTGCAATCGTAGTAGGACCGACCCTGTTGGAAGCACGGGACATTATTTAATTTTAGTGCCGCATAGCTAATGTACCTTCTTTTCATACCGTTGAGCAACCGGCGGTTGGTCTCGGAATCCATCATCATCGTCGTCGTCGTCGTCTCAGTCTCGATATCTTCGATGTTGACGGTCCACAAGGCTCCGTCACCGGTTCCAAAATGGGCAAGGGTCTTGTTGAACGTGGTTGCGGTGGTGGAACAGTTAGCCACCATTGCTAAGGCCAAAGGCATGAACATGAGCAAGACCTTGGAAGCCATTAAAGAACAATGTTTAGAACTATGTGAAAGTGAAAATCAGATTAGAAGGTTGAAGCTATTTGAGAGAGAAAAGCTTAAGCTTTGTAGGGAAGATGGTTTATCCGTGGTTTAATATATAATTTGGTAGACACTTTTTTTTTTCTTTTTGGTACCAAAATTAAATTAAGTTATAAATTTTGATAAGGGTTAAAATGTAATTTCACCATTATAATAGTTAATATCTTTATAATTTTTTAAAGGAATAAATTAAAATCTTAACATTTTTGAGGTCAAAGTGTAATTTTATCATTACTAATTTATAATTTTATACATTTTAAAGGGTAAAAAAAAACAATTTTCCAATCTTTTTGGGGCCAATGCCCATGCCTACCCCAGGGGCAAAGCTAAATCAATTTTTTAGGGGCTGGATAAAATTTTAATTTTTTATAGTCTATATCTTTATAATTTTTAAATGATTAAATTGAATTTTTATAATTTTAGGGGGGATAAAGTGTAATTTTACCTTTACTAATTTAAAATTTTTAAAAAAATTTAAGTGCCTAATAGCAATTTTCCATTTTAAGGGGTCAAGGCCCCTGCTAGCCCCCTAGATTCTCCTTTGCCTACCCCTCCCGTCGCCCCTAACGTGATATTTATTTCTTCTGTCTAATTTGGTATTTGTAATTGTGTTAACTTTTTAGTGTTTAATTCGGGTTTTGGGTTGATCAATTATGAATTTTTAGTCAAATAAATTTTAAAACTCGAATTAAATTACATCCAACGGATTGTATATTTGACAAATTAAATGTAAAATTAAATAGATTCATAATTAAAACTAAATTTATTCTACTAACAAGATCATGGAAAATTCAAACTACGACACTCAAGGAGCCATGGCCCCCCTAAAATGGTAAATTTTCAATTTAAGCTCTTTATAATTTATAAAATTTTAAATTAGTAATGGTAAAATTACATTTTAACCTCAAAATGATAAAAAATTTGATTTAACCCTTCAAAATTATGAACAAAATATTAAAATGATAAAATTATATTTTTACTATCGTAAAAATATATAATTTAATTTTAATCTAATTTATTTTAACTTCACCCCGGTGATTTGGGGCATGACACATGCCCATTAAATAAATTTGGAGCATGGCACATGCCGATTTAACAAAGTATATGAATGCATATTTAATAAATTTGGAGCATGACACATGCCCATTCAACTTGTATACCTTTTGGGATATATGTCGATACAACAACAACTATCGTAAGAATTAACGATATGTAAATGTTGTGAGATAAAAAAATTTTAGAATTAAGATTAAATTGAATGATATAATATATAAATATTTGAAGGTTAAAGTTATTATTATACCAATTTTAAAAGCTGACACATCATCTTTTCGTTAGCTATTTGACGTAAATATTCGAGTAATTGAGAAACTATTTTGTAACTTTTCATAGTTAGTTAACAAAAAAAAAAAGAAACTTACTAATAGTTGTAGTTTATCGTATCATATTTTATGTTTTTTTCTTTGTTTCTTTTGAAAACAACAACAATATATACATATACACACACTATATATATGATGACTAATTGAGTTGGTGTCACGAGTCAACTCGACATCAATTCAGTTATAAAATTACTAAAATACCCTTAATTTAAAGGGTAATTAATATTATTATAATGATTTTTTTTGTTATTTCACAGTTTTATATAATATTTCAGATAAATTCTTGTATATTATTTATTTATATTAGCAGTGGCGTATCTAGGGGGCTGGCAGGGGCACCCGACTCTCGACTCCCCCTAAATTGGAAAATTGTCTATTTAGGTTCTTTAGAAATTTTAAAAATTTAAATTAATAAAGGTAAAATTACATATTAACCCCCTACAAATGTTAAAATGTTGATTTCGGCCCCCTAAAATAAATTTTTGACTTCGCCCATGTATATTAGGGTTTTTATAATGTCAAAAGCTATATCTTGAAATCAAACTTTATTATATATATATTTTAATTTCTCACTTGATCTCACGTGTTCAAGTAGTACTTCTCTTGGTTGATAAAAATTGTAAAAATTGAATTAGAAGGATAAATTTATATGCCTGGGAAATTTATCGAATCGAATTTCTAACATAACAAACTGTATATGCATCTGAATTATATATTAAGAGAAACATATTTTTAAGTTGTTGATCTTTTAGAACGTTTAAAATTAACACTAGCATTATCGAATCATTACAAAATGGTAACTCGACTGTTATGTGCCATTATTGTAGTAATGGCTGGGTTATCATTTATCATAATTCGAATAGTTGATGATCATTTGTAACTTTTCGTATTGAATAATGAAGTAGTGGTATCGTATTTATATTAGGGTTTTGTAAAGACAAAGCTACAAACATAGGTTTCATATCCTTAACTAAGTAAACCTTTTGTAACGTGTGATAGAACAACCAGGGTTGTAAGGGTTAGCCGGTTTCCCTCTTTGGCAAGCGTAGTAGGACTGACCCCGTTGGTCACATGGGATCGAAATCTCGTGAAGTGATGTACAGCTAATGTACCTTCTTTAAAATGTGGCTGTGGTGGTGGAAGAGTTAGCCACCCTTGCTAAGGCTAAAGGCGTGAACATAAGCAAGACCTTGGAACCCATTTTTAAAGAACAATGCTTAAAACTATGTGAAAATGAAAACGAAGTTAAAAAGAAAGAGAGAAAAAAGTTTCATTTGATAAACAACCCATTCCATTGCCATCAATACTTGTACTTTGCTCTTTTAGTTTTGGTCCTTTGCATTGCAGTCCCCCAATTTTATTAAATGGACTGTGCCATGCCCACCAATCACATCCTTTTCTCTCTTTGCTTTTTCATTTTTCATCTCTTTTTAACCCACATTTTCTTAATTAGTTAAAATATGTCATATGTCTGTATTCTTTCCCAATTGAAAATTTAGTCTCTGTACATTTCAAATTTCAATATTCAGATCTAATTGTACAAAGACTAGATTTTTAAAAATAAAAGTATAGGAGATAAATTTTAAATTTGAGATGAGTACACAGACATATGATATATTTTAATTGATTAAGAAAATGTGAGTTAAAAAGAGAGGAAAAAGAACCCCATGTGATGGCCTGGTGATCAAGGGTGTTCACCGCCCCAGATGTGACCTGAGTTCGAGTTGCGCTAGTCGTGTTTGTTGTTCGAGTTTTATCATGTTATTGTAATTCACCAAAAAAAAAAAGAAAAAAAGAGAGAAAAGGATGTGATTGCCTGATTGGTGGGGCATGGCACAGTCCATTTAATAAATTTGGGGGACTTTAATGCAAAGGACCAAAAGTAAAACAAGTATTAATGGCAATGGAATGGGTTGTTTATCTTGAAATGAAACTTTGTTATTTTATTTTAGTGTTTGTTTTCTTTAATTTCTCACTTGAGCTCATAGGTGTACAAGATCGAGTAGCCCTAGTATCGCGTTGGTCTTTAGTCATAATGTAATCGACATGCCAATAGGAATAGATGGCGCACTTAGTATGACATATGAGGATTTGTACGGGACATGATGTGCATGGGTTTATATTATGGCCCTACGGTGTATTACTATATTGGAGTGTAAGTTGGACCACTAACCTTGAAATTTATATTTGAGTATAGATTGGAGTAATGGATGGTTAAGTTCACGTTTTAAGTTTAAAGAGTTCCCTAAACTCGTTTTATATTTCGAACATTTCCACTCACATCTCTTATCCGTTCTGAATATTTCAGTTCGAAATTTCAGGTACATGACAACTAACAAGTACAATTATATTAATCATACAAAAAAACATGAAAATGTATAAAATTACTTTAGTTTTACACGGGTGTAAGTAGATACCTCCCTTATAGATGTAGATCATGCATGTCAAATTTAACGTAAATTAGAAAGAATCTTAACTACTTGTTTTATACAAAAAAAATTAACAGCTCAACAAATATTAATCTATACAGTATTTCAGTTCGATATGATAGATATATTAAATTAGTTTGAAATTTTAAGTACATGACAAATACGATTAAATCAATAAATTCAACAGTTTAGATCGTTAAAGTACTAATCACACAGAAAAAAAAAGGGTATAAAACTATTAATTTCGTACCTATATAAGTGAATACCTCTTCTTATAAATATAGATATTTCATATTAGGGTTTTGTTTCATCTCTTTCTGTACTTAACCCCTTGTGCACAATTGTAATAGGATATACCACGTTTATTGCATGGGACTGTAGTAGCTTGAAGTGATGCATAGCTAACGTATCTTCTCCCTAACCTAACCAACCCGTCGTCGGTCTCGGAATCCATCATCATCTCGGCTTCAATATCGTCGATTTTTTCGACCAACAAGCCTCTGTTACCAGTTCTGAAATAGCGATGACCCTTGTTGAATATGGCAGCGGTGGAGCAACCGGTCATCATTGCCAAGGCCAATGGCATGAACATAAGCCAAACCTTGGAGCCCATTTAGGGAAATTTAAAAAAAATAAAACAAAGTATTAAAAGAATGGGTTTTAAAAAACAATGCTAAAAAGTTAAAATATATATATATGTGTGTGAAGATGAAAATGAAATTGTAGAAAGAAGAAGAAAAGAAAGTTGAAGTTATGTGAGAGAGAAAAGCTTAAGCTTTGCCTTTCCTCATAAAAGGGAAAACTAAAGGCAAAGATGGTGAGAGATTTAGAGGGGTTGATTTGTGGTTTATAATTTTCTTTAGTTTGATTTTTCTTTTGGTTGCCCTTGTTTTTCTCTTTGTAATTTTCTCCCCTTTGTTTTAGTTTTATCATATAAATGTATATAATTTATAGGTTATAATACCTTTTTGAGTTGATTGAGTCTTAACTCGATTGGTATGAATATGGTAGCCAATGCAGTAAGATATGGGTTCGAGTGCGTTGAAGTGTATTATCATCTTATTTATGGGTTGGGGAGAGGCTATGGGTAGTTCTAGGCTATCAATTTTAAAAATGTGGTGTTTATCGAATGTCTTTGTTTTATGCTTGGCTTTAATGGGTCAGTTTTTTTAGTATATCTCTATATGCTTAGCATTCTTTCTTTTTAATAAAATTCATGTTTGTTGAGAAAAAAAATTACGATGCTAATATATTTCATTAATTTTACATAATTTTGATCGGTATGATAATAAATTTAACTCTCGATGTTTATATATTCTATGTAAATGTTACGGGATAAAATTATTAAATCAAGATTAGTTTGATAGAATGCGAGAATGTTGTGGGCTAAATTTGTTAAATCAAGACCAAATTGACAGAATGTATAAACTTTGAGGGTTAAATTTGTTATTATGCTAATAAAAACATATGTATAATTGACTAAAAGCATTAACTTGTGATTAATTATCTTTAGGTGCTCATTTTTGAAATCAACCGGGATTAAACTCGGCAAGGGTCAAATTAGACTCTTTTTAAAAGTTTGAGACACAAATTTAACTAAAAAAAGAATAAATGTCAGATTGACAAAAAAATTATTAATGTCAAATTTTCTTTATCTTTCAAATTAAACTCAACGAATATTCAGTGATATTTTTGTTTTTAAATAAAATGGGATTTACTCTAAAAATATATAAATACAAAAATTTTCATTTCATGGTATCACATTTAAATATCGAAATTGAATTCATACTTTTGAAAATTAAGACAGTGCGCATTTAATAAGGTATCATTTGGGCATTGCAAGGGTGCTAAAATTTTTCTCATGCATAACGACTCTCGAATCCACATATTTCTGGATTTTAACGCACCTAGCCAAAAAATATTAGTGGTGACTGTCCGTTCTTAATAAAGCTAAGTGTTTTTCAAAATAAAATAAAAATCCATATTTTCTAATTTTTTTCTTTTTTTAAATCAAAAATTGATCGCGACATTAGGGATGAGCCAAATTTGGATAAAATTGAGTTAATCGATATAATTAAATTTAAGCCTTGTTTAGCATTGCTTTTATAGATGGAAAAACACTATCTGAAGGCATAAGTAATGCTAAACAACCAGGTTTTACCTCCTTTGCTATGTTTTTAGTTTAGATTAGTAAAGACGAAAATACCATTATATTAATATTATATTCTTTATTAAAAGAATATTTTTAAGTAATTTCTTAATTGAGTTAGTATTCAAGCTTTGAGTTCATATAAAAATAATAAACGATGAAAATACCATTATATTAATATTAAATTATTATTAAAAGAATACTTTTAAGTAATTCCTTAACTAAGTTAATATTTAAGTTTTAGAACTGTAAATTTATCTTTCTATTTATATATTGTTATTAATAGGTTCGGTAAAAGTGTCATGGAAGCCTCTATACTAAAAGTTAGATTGCATTTTACTCCCTTTACTCAAAAAATTGACAAACTAGTCGTTCTACATTAGATTAAAGAGCAAACTCATCCTTTCTGTTAAAAATCTCATCCAATTTTACTATTAAGAAATGGTGTAGTTAATGGAATGACCAAAAAGTTATACGTGGGATGCCAAGTACAACTCATACTGACGTATAAGAACCCATTTTTATGTTTTAATAATAAAAATAGATGAAAGTTTTAACAGAATGTTCATTTTACTCTTTGATCTACCGTATATATACTAATTTAATCATTTTTTTTAGTAAGAAGGTAAAATGCAATCCAACTCTTATCACAATCAAAATCACACAATCACACAATCAAGATCACACGGAAATTCAATCAGCTATTTTCAACTATTATCTATCAGCTTTTCAGCTTTTCAGCATTTTTTTGTTTGTTTTATAGTTGTCAGTATACCAATTTACTTATTTACTGATTGACTCTATGTTTGTTTGATTGTGGGAAACTAAAGGCTCCACCTTACTTGCATGATTATTCATGAAGAATAATATGCATGAAATAACATTCAACAGGCAACAAATTCCAGTGTTGTACAGTCCATCCAGGGTACTGGCTATTCTGGTTCATCGGTGGCTACCAGGTAAAGTGTCTTACAATACTTATTATCAGATGCTGTTTTATTTCTTATTGTTTTGCAATCTCATCTGCAAGCCATTTTTGATGATACAGAAGAATGCAAGTGAGTAGTGGTGTGGTATTCCTTTCTATTGAGATCTAAATGTTCAAATTTTGTCAGTCACCTTGAACCATGGAATCCATTTGAGACCAATAAACATGGAAAAGTTGAAGCACACAAGGAATTAATTTCTTTAATGGCAGCTTGTTTAGAAACTGCAAATATATGAAAAGGTAAAGGAAAATTTCTAATAGAAGATCAAAGTAACATTAATGGGAAACAAACTTTTAAGAAGGCAAAGAGGTTGACTTACATTACAGAAGCCTCGTGCTGTCATGCGCTATATCTGCATTGCAAAGGAGAATGAGGGAAATGCTGGAGTTGCTTCCATGATCATCATTTCCACAGCTCTTCCATGGGAACCCTTCGTTCTCGAGCTACCTCTGGAAACTGCTTCATTTTCTGCACAACAACTGTTGCTCTGGCATTGTTGGCATTTCCGCAATGCGGTCTCAACTCCCATTATTGTCGCAGAGCTCCTCCTGCAATCACTCCAGTACCAGGTGCAGTAGGTCTAAGCATAATCTTTACTGCTCCATAATCACTCCTCGATCTTCCAAACATTTCCCAATGACACCAACAAAGAGCATATCGGCATGCCATCTTTCATCATGATATTAGGCTAAATTGAGATAGCTACTATGTCAATATATATATGATCCTAATGAGTGATCTGTAATTACAGTTAGTTGAGTTAGTTATTCTGTTTACTGCATGCTTAAATACTTGTAACAGTCATATAGATAATACGCGAGTATATATATGCATCCCCCCAAAACTTTTCTTTGTGCCTCTTGTTAGCTTTCAAGACCCAACCTCTCCTTTTCTCTGTTCCTCTTGTTAGCTTTCAAGACCCAACTTCCCCTTTTCTTTGTTCTTTCGTTTCGATTCAACTGCTCCTTTAGGCTTAATCTGCATGTGGGTACTCTTTTCTTTCTCCATAAGTCTATTACCAATGTAGTCCACTTGATGCTTTGATTTTCTTTTCTTTTTCTTGTTTTTACAGTGTAAGTGAAATCTTTTGTTCTCTTCTCTTTTACAAGGTAATCATGGCTTCGGAGGACGTTCAGGACAATGATGAAATACTGTTGAGTTTTCTGATTCTTTTTTTCGCCTATAGGGTGTTCTTGACATTGCCATAATCATTGGTTTTTAAAGCTTTTTAGTTTTATACTAATTTACTAATTGAATTTATGTTTGTTTGGTTGTTCTTACTAAAGACTCCACCTTTACATGCACGATTACTTCATTAAGAACAATATGCATGAAACTGCTGCATCTCTCAGACAAGAAGCCGGTGTTCCCAACAATTCAGTCCGTATGAACTCTTCACTTTTTCACCATATATTCATTTTTATTAAAGCCTGTTTCCTATTGAATTGATTGTTCACTTTCAACATAAAGTTTCTTGGTGTTGAAATCTCTGGCATGTACCTTTTTTCAACCATGTCTTCACTCTTCAATCTTTTGTTTCTTCTAACGCAAGAAAGCATTAGGAGTTCCAACTTTTTTTTCTTGAGATTATTTAAAATGTTCACATTTTCTATAAATCTTGTAATTTGTAGATTATAAAAGACATCAAATTTTTTTTTCCAGAGATTGACCATCCCCAAGGTATCTTAAAAGAATGGTGGTCATCATGTTCTGACATAATTCTTAAAGAGTTCTCTGAGGCAGAAACCTCTGCTCAGGTGATTGTTTGAGGAATTTAAGGTCATGTTGTGCTATATGCTTCTTAATTTGTGAAAACCATCATAGTCCTTTTCCTCATTAATGACTGATTTGCGATGAATCAGATGAGTAAACAAATGATGCAAACCGAAGAACATCAAAACACAGATGATATGCTACAGCAACAGCAGGTAATATGCGATCAGTCATGAGGTTTCTTTACCAAAGATGGCAAATTCCATGTCAGTGGAAAGTGTCATACAGATTTGCATCATAAACGTTGGCTACTTAATGAAAATTTCATCTGCAGGATTAATGATTGTTTGTGGAATTTAAGATCATGTACTGCTATATACTTATTAATTTGTGAAAACCATCATAGTTCTTTTCCCCATTAAAGACTGATTTGTTAAATCAGATGAGTAACCACATGATGCAAACCGAAGAACATCAAAACACAGATGATATGCTACAGCAACAGCAGGTAATATGTGACCAGTCATTAGGTTTCTTTACCAAAGATAGCAAATTCCATGTCAGTGGAAATTGTCATACAGATTTGCATCGTAAATGTTGGCTACTAAATGAAATGTTCATCTGCAGGATTCTGTTGGTAATACAAGCACCCCGGTCAGAAATTTATCTCCCGGCCATTCTGGTGAAAGTGACAATAAAGGTTATTCTGTCAAGACTAGCACAAAAAAGCTTTGCATCTATACTTTAATTTGTGTGTATGGTACATGGATAAGATCCTCTAAGGACCCTTTAATTCTTGGGGTTGTGTGTACATGTATCGTTATTTGACACTTACACTTTATTCCGTAATAATCATTTTGTCATTACTGGTGTAGCCGCCTTCTTTGGAGAGGGTAATTGCCTCAACTGTAGTACCGAAGAAGTCTTGTGCTGTGATTTCTCCTCAGATGGGAAGCTTCTAGCTATAGCAGGGCGTGAAGCGAAGGTGGTACT
Organism: Gossypium hirsutum; assembly: GCF_007990345.1. Lineage (NCBI taxonomy): Eukaryota > Viridiplantae > Streptophyta > Magnoliopsida > Malvales > Malvaceae > Gossypium > Gossypium hirsutum. The sequence goes on along the minus strand of NC_053442.1, from coordinate 65,932,612 downwards.
TTTTTCTTCACAAGATTTTAAATATTGTATAAGTTTAAAGCTAATTTCAGTTTTCTTCTTGCAGGTTATGTTTTGGAATACCGAAGATCATAATAAATTTGTAACTGATGAAAGCCATTCTCTGCCCATCAGCGATGTTCGATTTAAACCAAATTCAACCATAGTTGCAACGTCTTCCTATGACAAGACTGTCCAAATATGGGATTCTGCTGAAGTAACAATGTTCCTCTTGAACTTCACATATTTATTTAGTATTGTCAACACATATCATATCTGGCATTCAAATCATAGACCGAATGTACAACATTTGCTTCCCTTTTTGATGATATGTCTTCATTTCTTTGACATGGAAGGCTGGGAAATCTCCTTTAAAGCTTCAGGGTCATGGCGACCATGTCTTGTCATTAGATTTCCATCCTAGAAGGACGAATCTCCTTTGTTCCTCTGATAGAAATAATGAGATTAGATTCTGGGATATCAACCAAGGTTCTTGGACTCATATCTTTAAGGTCAGATGGCATCTATTAGAATATCTCAGAGATATTAAAGGACTTAACCCTGATTTTGCTTACCTATATTGCCTTGTGAGGTGATTGCAGGGAGCTACTAAACAAGTCAGATTCGAGCCTCGCAATGGAAAGTTGCTTGCAACGTCTTCAGGAAATGTTGTCAAAGTATTTGATGTTCAGACCTACAAGCTCTATGCCGTTTTCAAGGTCGAATATATTTGGATGCTATTATAGCTTTTTCATGCATCTAAGCCAGTATTTTGTGTTCAGATCTACAAGCTTTGCATCCATACCCTGAAGTAACCCGAAAGTTCCAAGTAACTTGATATATTTGCCTCCTAGAATGTATGAAGAAATGTTCTATTTTGTTTCAGGAACATGACAAAGAAGTTCAGTCAATTTGCTGGGATCCAGATGGCACGCGATTTATCTCCATCAGTGAAGACAGTGCACGATTATGGTCAGTGTCTGAACGGAAAAGCTTGCATGAATTGAGTTCAACAGGAAACAATTTCCAGTGTTGCACATTCCATCCATGGAACTGGAAAATCTGGATCATTGGTGGCTACCGGGTAATGTCTCTCAGAATATTTATTGTCAAATTCAGTTTTATTTCTTGTAATCTTGCAATCACATATGCAAGCCATTGTTGATGATGCACAAGAATGCAAGTGAGTAATGGTGTGATATTCCTTTCAGTCATTTGAAGTATGGAATCCATATGAGAGAAATAAAACATTGACAATTGATGCACACAAGGAACTCGTTTCTTCACTCGCAACTTCAATAGATCCTGAAATGGTTGCCTCTACAAGCTATGACAAGTCGGTTAAACTATGGGCCTCTCCATGAGAAATCATGCATTTGCTTGGCCCAGAGCCATGTTTACATATGGAGTATTTTTGGATGAAGTTAATGGCAACTGCAGACAAAAATAAACAGTCAAGACAAGTATATGCATAGACTAAACAACTTACAGACGGAAGTTTACATCCAGAAGAAGATTTTATACACACTGAAGCATAAAATGCTGCTTTCTGTTCTCTTTTCTTGTTGGCTAATCTTTTGGACTTGGATCCTTTTTCTTTTATATGGGAAATGAAAGATCATTACTGATTTCTATTGACAATAATGAAGCTTTTTGGAGGAAGGATTATGGCCGTTTTTTTATGGTTGGTTCGTGCAGTGTTGATGTTTGTATATCTTTATAATATCAAGTTTTACTGTCAACAACCAAGAGTCTATTGCCTGAAAAGGGAACTTGATTGTAAAGACTGTCAGCCAATATCAGGATAAATGGCAAGTCCTCAAGTTCTCAAGTACTTGACTGAAAAGACTGTCAGCCAATATATGAAAAGGAAAATTTCTAATAGAATCTCAAAGTAACATTAATGGGAAACAATCTTTTAAGAAGGCATAGAAGTTGACTTACATTATAAAAACCTTTTGTACTGTATAGATACATTGGAGAGGAGAATGAAGGTAATGGTGAAGTTGAATCCATGAACATCACTTTCACAGCTCTTCCATGGGAATCCCTCGTTCTTGAGCAACCTCTCAAAACTGCTTCATTTTCTGCACAACAACTGTAGCTCTGGCGTTGTTGGCAGTTTTACTTTAAAGTTGGTGCCACAAAGTGTTCCCAACACCTATCATTGTGTTATGCACAGGAAGATGTTTTGACCTATGGTTACTCAAGAGGCAGATTCGTCCTTGACTAAAACCCCTCCAAATAAAGTTATAAATTGCTTACCTCTTTATTTCATATTGGCAGCCGTCTCCCTTTCTATTCTTTCTCTGATATTGTTTTCCGATAAAAGCATCCACATCAAAATGTTGCACTGCTCCTCCTGCAATCACTTCAGTACCAGGTGCAGCAGGTTCTAAGCATAACCTTACTTCCCCATAATCACCCTCTGATCTGCCAACCATTTCAGCATAACTTGCTATTATATCTCATCTCATTAAATTTTGGTTAACTTTTGCATGGTACTGTCACTTGCTGCCTAACCACTTCTTGGTGTATATATATATATATGCATCCCCCCAGACTTTTCTTTATTCCTCTTGTTAACTTCCAATCCCAACTTCCCCTTATCTTTGCTGTTTCGTTTTGATTTCAACTGCTCCTTGAGGCTTAATCTGCATGTGGATACTCTCTTCTTTCTCCATAAGTCTATTACCAATGTATTCCACTTAATGCTTTGATCTTCTTTACTTTTTCTTGTTTTTATAGTGAAAGTAAAGACTTTTGCTTTCTCTTCTTTTTGAAGGCAATCATGGATTTGGGGGACAACCAGTAATATGAAAAACTGTGAGTTTTCAGATTCTTTTTTTCGCCCATAGGGTTTTCTTGGCATTGCCATAATCATTGGTTTTTAAAGCTTTTCAGTTTTATATTATTTACTGATTGAATCATATTTGTTTGATTATGGGGGACTAAAGGCTCAACCTTTATTTACATGATTACTTTATGAAGAATGGTATGTGTGAAACCGCGGCAATTTTCAGAGAAGAAGCTAGTCGTATGAACTCTTCACTTTTTAACATATATTCATTTTTATTAAAAGCCTGTTTCCTAATGAAATGGTTGTGCACTTTTCAACATATCGTTTCTTGATGTTGAAGGTTGTAAGTTGATTAAACTCTCTTTTGAACAACGATTTATAAACACAATTGGCTTATTCTTCTACATGAATCTTTTGTTTCTTCGTTTTGCAAGGCCTGTAATTTATTGATTGTAAAAGAGATCCATTTTTTTTCAGCATTTGACTATAACTCCCCCCAAACCCAAGGATTCTTACAACAATGGTGGACAGTATTTTATAACCAACTTACCTCTAGGCTACCAAATCTTCAAGAATTATCTGAGGTAGAAACCTCTGCTAAGGTTGTTTATGGAGCTTAAGATCATATTGTGCTATACATGTTCATTTTTATTGCAATCTTGTCTAGTGATGTGTTTTTTGTCAATATCACAGGCTGCATAAAATGCTGGTACTGGACATAGATATCTTCCTACTTCCGCAGATTTTCATTCCGATTCCGCTTTCAAATCACTTGCTGAAACTAATCAAGTGTGCCCCACATATTCTGCTGCATCTAGTTCAAGGTATACATATGTTTTTATTGAACTAATTACAAGGTTTGTATCATTCACAAATAATTTATAGTTTGTTACATATTACATGATTCACTGCCTAGTTTAGCATATTGGTGAAACGTATAATTTTAGATTAATAGTGAAGTGTATATGATTATCCATTCTGGTATCTAATTTGCTTTAACAATTTTTGGAGAGTTTTTCGATTTCTTGATTTTGTTTAACATTTTTTCATGTATCAATCAGCCTTCTGCAACCACAGACAAATCATGCTCAGCATCAAGAACTTGTTAGGATATGTTCTAAACTATCTATTCGTGTATGCAATAACACTGAATTGTTAATAAACTCAGAACCATTCCTACAAATCCATCCACCCTCCATGAGGCACATAACTGCGAACTTCTGATAACCGGACCTTCTGAAATGCAGAACAAAGTCGAGGCATGGGAGAACCATTCCTATAAATGAAACCACCCTCCATGGGGAACAAAACCTCAAACTTCCGATAACTGGACCTCATGCTGATGGTTAGCTTGGCCGTTTATCTGGTTTTAGTTCATTCAGTGTTCCAAAACAGGAGATGAATAATCTGTATCTGCTTTATTTGAGAAGATTTTATACACGCTGCAGTATAAAATGCTGGTTTTTGTTCTGTTTTCTTGTTGGCTAGTCTTTTGGACTTGTATCCTTTTTCTTTTACTTGGGAAATGAAAGATCATTGCTGATTTCTATTGGAAATAATGAAGCTTTTAGGGGGAAGAATTTGTTGGAACAGTTTCAAAACATATATAGTCTTTCAATCGTTGCAAATGAAAAGTTATATCACTTTATTATTAACCAAAAGTGATCAAATCTCATAATGATGAATTATGTCTTTTAAATTCAAAAATTATATCACTTTATTGTCAACAAAGAATCATGATTATTCAAGGATACTTCTATTGAATAATTTGTTAAAAGGTGTGACTATCCATTTAGATAGTCATGTTTCTATGAAGAGACATGAGAGCGGAGTGTTTAGTGGACTGTTTTCATTAGTGCAAAACGTAGACAGTCATTGGACTTCATTGTATCCTCGAGGTTCATTTGTAGTAACTCTTTTGCACACTAACAATTCTACTTTCTTTAAGTTAATTTTTATCCCCACACCAACAGGATTATGGCTGCTTTATTCATGGTCGGTTCATGCAGTGTTGATGCTTGTATATCTCTATAATATTTACTGTCAACAACCAAGAGTTTTGATGCCTGGAAAAGGGACTTGATTGTAAAGACTGTCAGCCAACATCAGAATATATGGCAAGTTTTCAAGTACTTGAGTTTGGACATGCACCTGTAAATATATGAAAAGGAAAAGGACAAATTCTAATAGAAGCTCAAAGTAACATTAATGGGAAACAAACTTTTAAGATGTCAAAGAGGTTGACTTACATTACAAAAGCCTCATGCACTGTATCTGCATTACAAAAGCTCTTCCATGGGAATCTCTCGTTCTTGGCATTTTCTGCGCTACAAGGCATTGTTGGCCTTTTAACTTAAAAGTTGGTTCCGCAATGCGTTCTCGACACCCGTCATGGTTGCACAGCTCCTCCTGGAATCACTCCAGTACCAGGTGCAGTAGATCAAAGCATCACCTTTACTGCCCCATAATCACCCTCTGATCTGCCAACCATTTCCCAAATGACATCAACAAGAAGCATATTGGCATGCCATCTTTCACCATTATATTAGGCTATGGATATATATATATGATCCTAATGAGAGATCTGTAATTTCAGTTAGTTGAGTCTGTTATTCTGTTTACTGCATGTTTAAATACTTGTAACAGTCAGATAGATAATCATTCTTGATTCTTGAATGTACAAACATAACTTGCTAAGTCATCTGGCTTGAAGCAAGATTTGCTTCACTTCATTTCATTATATTTTGGTTTTCTTATGCATGGTATTGTCACTTGCTCCCTAGCCACCTCTGGATATATATATGTATGCATCCCCCTGGACTCTTCTTTGTTCTTCTTGTTAGTTTTGAAGACCCAAATTCCCCTTTTCTTTGTTCGTTCATTTTGATTTCAACTGATCCTTAAGGCTTAATCTGCATGTGGGTACTCTCTTCTTTCTCCATAAGTCTTATTACCAACGTCGTCCGCTTAATGCTTTGATGTTCTTTTCTTTTTCTTGTTTTTACAGTGAAAGTGAAGAGTTTTGTTTTCTTTCCTTTTGAAGGCAATCATGGCTGGGGGGGACGATCCAAACCATGAAAAACTGTGAGTTTTCTGTTTCTTTTTTTCGCCCATAGGGTGTTCTTGACATCGCCATAACCATGGGATTTTAAAGCTTTTCAGTTTTATACTTGTTTAAAGGCTCGAGCTTTACTTGCACGATTTCTTCATGAAGAATGATATGCGTGAAACCGCTGAAATTTTCAGACAAGAAGGCAATGTTCCCAACAATCCAGTCCGTATGAACTCTTCACTTTTCCTAATAAAATGTTTCAACATATAGTTTCTTGATGTTGAAGGTTCTGGGATTTGTGATTTGTTGATTATAAAAGAGATCCATTTTCTTTTCAGCATTTGACTATAACTCCTCTCAAGGTCAAGGATTCTTAAAACAATGGTGTGAACCATTTTATAAGCTACTTACCCCTGGGCCGCCAATTCTTCAAGCAAACTCTGAGGCAGAAATCTCAGATCCGGTGATTGTTTATGGAACTTAAAGATCATATAGTGATTGTTTACGGTGATTTTTATTACAATCTTGTCTAGTTATGTGTTGTTTGTCAATATTACAGGCTGCACAAAATGTTCGAACAAAAAAAAAGAAGACATCCATGATGAATCAGCAATGGACTGGACAGACATATTTTCCTACTTTCACAGATTTCTGTTCCGGTTCCGCTTTCCAATCACATGCTGAAGATAATCAAATGAGGCCCCCATTTTCAAGGTTTACATATGTCCATGCTTCTCATTCTCATTTTCATGTTCATGTATCTCATTTTCTTGTTTTTGTTTTTTACATTCTTTTCTTGCATCAATCAGCTTTCTGCCACCACAGATAAATCTTGATCAGGACGTTGAAATGGTATGTTCTAAACTATCAGTTCACCTTTGCGTTAACACCGGGTTGTTATTAATTTCGCTAAACATTTTCAATATGCAGTCGGAAGGTCAAAGCACTAACTTTCCTATAAATCCAACCACCTTCCAATGGGAACAAAACCTCCAACTTCCGGTAACCGCCACTAGACATCATGGTGAAGGTTAGCTTGGCCTTTTATCTGGTTTTAGTTCATTCAGTGTTAAAAAAACAGGAGATGAATAATGTGTATCTGCTTTATTTGAGAAGATATGCATGAGATGCATGCAGTTTTGCCTTGGTTTACTTCATGTATATCATACATTCATGGAGCTTTTATTATCTTTTCAGGACCAAGGGAATCAATTGAGCCACCACCAGTCAACACCACTGGACATCATGGTGAAGGTTAGCTTGGCCTTTTATCTGGTTTTATTTCATTCAGTGTTAAAAAAAAAAAACAGGAGATGAAAACTGTGTATCTGCTTTATTTGAGAAGACATGCATGAGATGCATGCAATGTTTGCCTTGGTTTACTTCATGTATATGTATATGTATTTGTATATGTATATCATACATTCATGGATTTTTTATTATCTTTTCAGGACCAGGTGAATTAATTGAGCCACCACCAGTCAACATATTGCATATAATTGTAAGTGGAATGTTAATTATCTTTTTTGCTGGAGCACCTTACACTCACAGGCACTAGGTTTTCTTTGTTTTGATTTTATAGCTGTTTAAGCCCTTATTGTAGATACAAGTTTCGGATACATTTAGGTTTTTCCATGTATTCAAAAGGGTATTTGGAGGGTCATATCTGAATACTCATGTCCAAACATGAGTGCTTGAGGAAAATGAAAAGTTGAAGCAACATATTGCATGCTGCTGTTTATTAGCAGTTTTATTTGTTAGAATACCTTTCACTCTCATATGAAAACCATCAAAGTTGTATTCCTCATTTGTGACTGATTTGTGATGAACTGAACGATGCAAACCAAAGAGCATCATCGAAACTGAGATCAGTAATATGTGATCAGTCATAGAAGAAGAAGATAGCAAATTCAATGTCAGTGGAAAGTATCATAACTGTAATGATATGTTCATCTGCAGGGTAATAAACCAAGCACTTCCTATTTTTCCGGTGAACGAGAAAATAACGGTAATTCTGTCAAAAACTAACAGAAGAAACTAAACATAGTCATGTATCTTTATTTGATAATCACACTTGAGTCCCTAATAATAGATCGGTCATCTATGCTGCAGGCTTCTCCTTAGTAGGGGTTGGTTGCCTCCCCTTTAAAAGAAAGAAGGAAACGTTCTGCAGCCATTTCTCCTCAGATGGGAAGTTCCTAGCTACAGCAGGGCCTGAAAAGGTGGTATTAAGGTGTAATATTAGCTTTTTTTTTTCTTACACAACATCTAATTGTATAAGTTCAAAGCTAATTTCACTTTTTCTTCTGGTAGGTCGCCTTTTGGCACATGAAGCATCGTTCTAAAATTGGAAGTAAGACAGGCCATTCTCTTCCCATTACTGATGTTCGATTTGTACCAAATTCACACGTAGTTGCAACATCTTCCTATGACAAGACTGTCCTAATATGGGAAGATCCTAAAGTAACAATGTTCTTCTTGTAACTTCAGATATTTATTTAATATTTTTTCTAAAATATTCAAAAAGAACTAAACATACCTTGGCCCGACGCTTAGATCCTAGTCCGAGTAACATAATGAGTGTACTACAGCATTTACTTTCCTTTTGATGACATGTCTTCATATGGCAGACTGGGAGACCTCCTGTAAGGCTTGAGGAGCATATCAACCAGGTCTTGTCATTAGATTTCCATCCTAAAAGGGAGAATCTCCTTTGTTCCTCTGACGGGATTGATGAGATTAGGTTCTGGGATATCAACCGAGGCTCTTGTATTCATATCTTTCAGGTCAGATAGCGCATCTATTAGAATATGGTTAAAATGTGTCTATAGTCCCTGTACTTCTCGAAAATTAAGTATAGACAGGCATATTTTAACCTTAGAATATCTCATAGACGACAAAGGACCGATCCCTGATTTTGCTTACCTATATTTCCTTGTGTGAGGTGATTGCAGGGAGCTAGTAAACAAGTCAGATTCCAGCCTCTCTTTGGAAGGTTTCTTGCAACTTGTTCAGACAATGTTGTCAACCTAATTGATGTTGAGACCAGCAAGATCTGTGCCCGTTTCGAGGTTGAATTGATTTGGATGCTATTATAGCACTCATTTGCATCTAATAATATATCGTCTATTCATGTCAAACACATATCCATACCCGACAGTCACCCCAGAGTTCCAAGTAACATAGTCTATTTGTGTCATTGCATGTATGAACAAATGTTAATATTTTGTTTCAGGGACACGAAAATGAAGTTCAGTCAATTTGTTGGGATCCAAACGGCATATATATTGCCTCCATCAGTGAAGACAGTGCAAGATTGTGGTCAGTGTTTGAGCACAACTGCTTGCATGAATTGCATGCAACAGACAACAAATTCCAGTGTTGCACATTCCATCCAAAGTATTGGCTTCACTGGGTCATTGGTGCCGAGCAGGTAAAGTGTCTTAAGAATATTTATTATCAGATACTGTTTTATTTCTTCATTATTTTGCAATCAGATATGCAAGCCATTGTTGATATCTGAAATACACAAGAATGCAAGTCAGTCATGGTGTGATGATATTCCTTTCTATTGAGATCTAATTGTTCAAATTTTGTCAGTCACTTGAACTATGGAATCCATTAGACACCAATAAAACATGGAAATTTGAAGCACACATGGATGCAGTTTCTTCACTGGCATCTTCTTTAGACACTGAAATGATTGCCTCTACAAGCCATGATGAGTTGATTAAGCTATGGAAATAAAGAAGCCTCTCCATCAGAAATCATGCATTTGCTTGGATCAGAGCCATGTGTACATATGGAGCATTTTTGGATGAAGTTAATGACAACCGCAGCCAAAAATAAACAGTCAAGTGTATACATAGACTAAAATGCTGGTTTTTGTTTTCTGTTTTCTTGTTGGCTAGTCGTTTGGACTTGGATCCTTTTTCTTTTACATGAGAAATGAAAGATCATTGCTGATTTCTTTTGACAATAATGAAGCTTTTAGGGGGAATGACCATGGCTGCTCTATTTATGGTTGGGTTGGTTCATGCAGTGTTTATGCTTGTATGTCATTATAATGTCAAGTTCTATATTTCCTTAAACATAACGGTCAACAACTAAAGAGTCTATTGCCTACAAAAGGGACTTGATTTTTCAGTAATCGATGGCAAGTTCTCAAGAAATTCAGTTTTTACAAACATCAGAGACAAGAAATGAAAAGAAAATGGAAAATTTCTAATAGAAGCTCAGAGTAACATAACTTTTATAATCGAAAAGTTAAATAGATGCTCAAATCTTGTTGGTTGACTTACATTACCAAAGCCTCATGTACTGTATCTACATTTGCAGAGGAGAATTGAGGGTAATGGTGAAGTTGTTTCCACGACCATCACTTCCATAGCTCTTCCATGGGAATTCCTCGTTCTTGAGCAACTTCTCGGAACTGCTTCATTTTCTGCACAGCAACAACCGTAGCTCTAGCATTGTTAAGGGCGTTTTTACTTCCAAGTTGCTTGCCCAATGCGTTCTCAACACCTGCCATTTCAAGAACAATTCGCACAGCTCCTCCTGCAATAACTCCGGTACCAGGTGCTGCAGGTCTAAGCATCACCTTTGCTGCCCCATAATCACCCTCCGATCTGCCAGCCATTTCATGATGACATTAATAAAAAGCATTTTGGCATGCCATCTTTCACCATTATATTAGTCTAAATTGAGCAGGCTACCACGAAAATATAATTACATGATCCTAATGAGTGATCTGTAATAGGGATGACACAGTTTTCCGACATGAAATCCTATCTAAATTTCAAGATTATGAAGCCTCCCGAGATTTTACTTCTAGTGACTGCAAAGTATTGTAGGCTATAAATGCTTCAACAAATTTTTGGCCTTCATTAGCAGTCAATAATTACAGCACCATCATTCAGATATATTTGCTTCATTATGCGGTTAGGCCCTTCCAAGTTCAGCAGAGAACTTAAAGACTAAAATTGCATATAATCCACAGATCACAATCAGAAAACACCGTAGAGGAAAAGGTTAAGAGACCACTTTCAATGGGTTAAAATAAGAAACACTCCTTAAAACATTTTGAAAAGCCCAGATTCTTAAGTACAACAAACTAAGATCATCTCATCACCTTTCCAAAAATAGCTACACAATCCTCAACCAAAAACTGGGAATCACTGAGTAAAAACTTCTACATGTTAAAACTACATTAAATGAAAGTCACTACGTTACTCGGACACTAAGTCTTTCTCTATGTACCCTTGTCCAACACTCATGTGGGACATATGGACAAAGATATGATTTCCAAAGATCCTCCAACTACATAGAAAAATAGAAAAAAATCGGACCATACCCGTCTCATATACATACGCATATCTAACATTCACACTCCAATTCAATAATGTAGCTATTAACCTACCCCATTAATCAGGACCATATACAAGTAGTTCAACATTAGTACGAACATATCCATATCCAAATATGTACCGAACACAATTTTTAAAAAAATTTAAAAGTAAAAGAGACCCTCTACTAAACATGCAACAAGAATCATTCTTATACCCCCAAGAAAGGAAATTTAGTTGGACTCTTCATTTTTCTCGAAGTACCCTTGTCCAACACTCATGTCCGACACATGGATAAGGATTTAACCTCCAATGGGGAAAAATCGAACCATACCCGTATCTGACATTGACACCCCAATCCAAATAATATATCTATTAACCGACCCCCATTAATCAGGATCGTGTACAAGTAGTTCATCATTTGTATGAGCATCATATCCGGCCTCCATATCCAAATATGTATCCAACACAAATTTAAAAACTTTTAAAAAATAAAAGAGACCCTCTACTAAACATGCAACAAGAATCATTCTTATACCCCCAAGAAATGAAATTTACTCAATTACATCATCTAAACAGACTAAAAAAAACACTTCTTGTATGTAATAAACTCCTTACCGATGTGGGAAAGTCAAATACTTAGTCATAGGAATAGCAATAATATTTCTTCTAGCATTCACAGCTGATTTCTGAACAGCACCAATAACCTCCTTAGCTTTCCCAACCCCAACACCAACTTGACCTTGTTTATCACCCACAACAACAATAGCTCTAAAATGCAATTGTTTCCCACCTTTAACCACTTTAGTAACCCTCCTAACTTGAACCACTCTTTCTTCAAACCCATCCCTTACTTTCTCTTTCTTAACTTTCCCAAAAGCGCTAGATTTCTTCACTTTCGAATCCATTACGTACACATCGTTTCCCAAAACAGAGACTCCGCTGTAAGCCGGACCGTATAGTTCCTCGTAAGCTGCGGCGATTTCGTCTTCCGTTTCTTCTGGACCCTCGTCAAAAGACGGCGGTGGGGTGAATCCTTCTGGTGGTGTTGGTGGGTCGAAAACGATGTCTTCTTCGGGGTTGACGTCGTCGAAAAAGGAAGTGTCGATGTCGGAGGGTTTGGCTTGTGGTGTGAGGGAAAGAGGGCGGAATGTGCGGCGGAGAGAAATTGGTTTTGAGGGTTTGGAGAAGGAGAAGGTTTTGGAAGGACTGGTAGAACGAAGGGTAAAGGAAGAAAGGGTTAAGGCTATTGCTGTTGTTGTTGCCGCCATGGATAAGGCTCAAAGAGCAAAATGAAAAGCCAAAAAATATGCTTATCTTATGAAAAAGAAAAATAAGAAAACTGTGTATGTATGTTGGGGGAGACGATGTAAAGCGTAACCCGAACAATACGGATATGGACCGGATATTTTTTAAAGTATAAAATAACATTTAGTCCCTGAACTTTGTAATTTGTTCATCTTAGTCCTTGAATAGTTTCTTGGTTCACTTTCATCCAGAAACTTGGTAGGATTCAAGGAGTCATATTGCATTTTGCTCTCTCTATTCAAAAATAGATAAATTAGTCTTTGCACGTTAAATCAAAGAGTAAATCAACCCTTCTATTAAAAATTTCATCTATTTCTACTATTAAAAATTGGTTTATGTTCGTCAGCATAATGTACATGTGCAATTGTTTAGTTATTCCGTCAGTCAGGCTAGTTTTTAACAATAGGAAAGGATAACTTTTTTAACAGAAATGACTAATTTGCTCTTTGATTTAACGTATAGGAAATAATTTACCCATTTTTTAAGTAAAAGGAGCAAAATACAATCTGACTCTTAGTGCAAGGGTCTCCATGGTACTTTTACTAGAAAAATTATTTATGAAAATGGAAATTTCAAAAAAAAAATCAAAAAACCTACATTTGTTGTATTGTCTATAGCAATAAATTAGAACTTAGTATTCGTTGATTCCTTATTTTCTATTAAACGATATTTTCTGCCATTCTTGAATCTTCAGTTGCTACGAGAGTAAACTCTTATCTCAAATTGAACATTGAATGAAAACTAAACTTTCCAATGGGGAAAATTTATAGTAACCAAAACCGAAATAACTATCACAACTACTCACAAAAATATAATTTATTTGTAATTTGTTCATCTTGCTCCTTGAATATTTTATTGGTTCAAAGTATGATTATGTTGCACTACCTAAAATTTTAACTTTTTAATATAATTTTTAGATTTTATATAAAAAAAATAAAAAATTTTGAGTAATAATGTGACATAATATCATAGAATTATGTCAGCAGTACACCTTAACAGAATCTAAGTACAAGATCGAATTGGAAAAAGTCACCAAAATTTGAAACTAATATAAACAAAATAAAATTAGTAAGCAAATTGAAAAAAAAAGTTCAAGAACTAAATGTTTTTTTACCTTTTTAGGCTGCCTGGCCCGACCCATTTTGACTTCGATTTTTTAGCCTCAGGTCGGCCCAAATTGATTAGTTTTACTCTTTAAAAATAATAAAAAATATTATTTTAAAAAAATAGTAAAATGAGACATTTGGATCGGCCAAAATTCGATCCAAGCTTGGATTTTTTTTAGATCGGGTTTAGATCGAACCCATAAATATTAATTTTTTTAAAGGGTAAACTATATTCAATATTACTAAGCTATTAATAAGTTTACGTTTTAGTCATTCAACTTCAAAAAGTTATAAAATGGTTACTAAACTATTCGAAAGTTTTCATTTAAGTTATTGGGATGTTAAAATCACTGCTATATGACATTCTCTGCTCATACTACCTGCACCAATCAAAAGTTCTTATTCCCTTTCTTTTATACAGTTCAATTTTTTTCGTGAAATAATTTTGAACATCACTAATTTTTTTAACCAAAATTCAAATGATTTTTCTCTAATCTTTGACATTAACCGTCATGCCAAATTGGATCTAAGGCATGTTCGTTTACCTGTATTGATCCTTCGTACCTAGGGAGGCAATTTTCAATTTTAATAGAAAAAATTGATTCGGTTAATTTGGTTTCGATTTAGTCGGGTGGGGTGAGTTGTTTGTTTTTTTACCTCGATTTAATTGATAATTTTATCGGTTTTTTAATCTCGGAACCAAATTGACCAAAAAAATTGACTTATTTTATATTATTTATATTTTATAATATATAATAGATATATAACCATATAAACTCAATCCAATAACCCAAGATCGATTAATTGACAAAATTGACCGAATCAAAGTTGGTTCGGTTTAGTCAATTTTCTCAACTAAAGTTAATTTGATCGGTGTTCTCAACTAAAATTGGTCAAGTCAATTTTCTTATGTTAAAGTCGATTAGTTCGGTTCGAAAAAAAAATCCTACCAAACTAACTGATTAAATCGATTACTCTTCCCTAATCGTACCGATTGTCAAATTTCTGCTTTATGCTTGCTATCCAAACTTTAAAAAAAAACTTAAACAACCCAAAGACTTAAATAAAAAGTTCTGAATAGTTCAGTGACTTAAATGAAAACTATTGAATAGTTCAGTGATCATTTTGTAACTTTTTGAAGTTGAATGACCAAAATGTAAACTTACTAATAGTTTAATAACCTCATGTGTAATTTATCCAAAAACTAAGTAAGACCAATATGGCCTATTAAAAACACATTTAAAAATCATGGCCCAAAAGTAGTAATAGCTCAATCAATCATCGGTTTATCACCATCGAAGCAGGCGCGTGAGTAAGTAAGCGGGAAAGGTTCTCGTTCGGGTGAAATGATCGACGTCCAAATGGCAAACCACGAATAAAGCTCACGCGCAGCTCAGAATCACATCACGACTTTTTTTTTTCACCACTCGCTCTCTCTCCCGTTTTTTTTAAACACCGAGGAAGACCGGTAATGTCTTCGTCAACCTCTGCCGCCGTCCCACGCGCCGGTAACGACGACGAAATCCGCGCCGCCTCAATTATGGAACGAGAAATTAACAGTTCCGATATGGAAATCGATGATGATGATGAAAACGAAGAGGATTTGCAAAGCTCTTCGAATCGAAATGGTTAGTCAATTTTTATACCTTCGGTCAATCGATTAGGAGAGATTAAAATTTAAATATTGACATTTGTTATAAATTAAAATTGAATGGCTATTGAAGATGTGAGTGTTTTAGGAGCTAAGGAGATGAAAATAGAACACATTAATTTTTAAAGTAGGAACAAAGATATATATATTCTTTTGTGTACATTTATTCAACAATTGTTTGGCATTCCAGTTGAAACAAAGTATTCTAGTATTTGAGAAATTTTGTATCCATTTTTGTGATTTGCAGTTAGCTTTTAACACTGTTATAGTGTTGCTGACCTCTTAGCATCAGCTGAATTGGTCGTATATTTTACTTGTTGCTGCAGTACTGCCATGAAACAGCAGTGCAAGCACCTGAATTTGTTTACTCTTCGCTTTGGCTGGTGATTAAATATGCTAGAGTCTGGAGATTATAAGAAAACAAGATGTAAAGATTTCATTTGTCGTTAAGTATAATTTCATAGCGTGACTGGAAAATTTGGTTAATTTTTGTCATCTTGATTGAGTTTTTCTTTCATGTAGATGCTGGTAATGTTGTGGAGTCCAGGGGGCATGATGGACAACTCGGGTCAGATTTGTCAAGTACTCCTGGAAATTGCGAACCAAGAATACCGGCTAAAACCCTTAATGTAGGAGAGGGTAGTGCTAATTTTGAATTTTCCAGTCTTCCAAATGAGTCGTTAGCAACTCAAAAGGAGGGTCTATGCACAAACTATGTGGCTTCCAAGTATTCAGTATCTGGAAAAGAGCCTGCAAAGGAAAATGGAATTCAAGAATATATGGGCAATGGAAAAGATTCTCGTAACATGTTAGAAAGAAAAGCTTCTCAAGACTACCCTGACCAGCATACTAATGGCAAGGGCCATTTTGTTGTTGATGAGAGTAATTCACTCCCAGTTGGGTATCACTCGGGAGGAGTTAATAATGGTCTAGGTTTCGAGGAAAAAAATAAGCAAATGGATGTGCAAACAGATGATGATAAGAGGAAGA
This sequence comes from Gossypium hirsutum, assembly GCF_007990345.1. Taxonomy (NCBI): domain Eukaryota; kingdom Viridiplantae; phylum Streptophyta; class Magnoliopsida; order Malvales; family Malvaceae; genus Gossypium; species Gossypium hirsutum. Next base: position 65,916,363 of record NC_053442.1, on the reverse strand, counting down.
TAAAATCAAGGTGTGGTGACCTATATGCCTTTTATAACATAGAATGAATTTAAGCTCTTTATTATGTACTTTTTGCCCGCAAGTTTCTGCCTTCCCATGATTATACATCCATTAATTTACTAATCAATAGGTTTCACAGATCTGCTGCTCCTCAGACTAGTGCCGGAAGTCTATCACCTAGCAGTAATAGTGAGAACAAACGCCCTGCACTTATATGTGACTTTTTTGCTAGAGGTTGGTGTATCAAAGGAAGTTCATGTAGATTTCTTCACATAAAAGATGGTGGGAAAAATCCTGGACAACTGCCTCAAGAAGATACAGCTGCAGCAGATGGGAAAAGAGCTGTTGAGCTTGATGAAGGTAAAAAATATTTTCTGTATTATGGATGATCCATAATCTTCTCTGAGTTGTATTTTGATAAGAACCTTTTGTATCAGGTTTTAGAAGTGCTGCTGAGAGATCAAGATCACCTGCTTCTGCTGATGCACTGCCTTCGTCTGTTGTAAATAAGACTGGATTGTCTTCTCATTTCTTTTCAGAAAGAATCCTGCCATTGGGGCATGATGAAAACCAAAGATTACACTTATTTCATGAAATGAATAAGTTCCCTCTACTCCAAAGTAAAGGTAAATCTTTGGGCACTGCCCCTGCCTCTCAGTGGTTTTCTGCATCTACAGATGATTTTGGACCATCTAAGGATGTAAGACAAAATGGTATAGGTCAGAACTTGCCTGTTTCACTGAGTGATAGATCTACCTTCGGGAATGGTTTTCTTCCTGAATATAAATCATCATTGAGTGGCTCGGTTATATCATTGGGCGATATATATAGTGAGAACCAATCTCATCATGTCTCAACACACCTAGTATCATTGCCTTTAAACTTTTCTTTGAGTGCATGCTCTCTTGGAGCTCAAAAGATGTTGGACAATGACCGCAGGTGTCATACTTCCAAGTTGTCTTCTTTGCTGCAAGGCCCTTTTCCCTTCTCTAGTTCTAAACCAGAAAAATTTCTTGTAAATGATGTTGCCAGTGATCCGTTGCACTTTTCAGAAAATAGAATAAAAATATCTTCAGATGATTGGGAGCCATCAGTACCCTTTCGGCCATCCTTTTTTGTCACCTCTGGTATATCATCCCCACGAGGCGAATATGATCCTCTTCGTGACAGCATTGATGTGTCCAGTGCGGTAGAGAGGCCACTTAAATTTTCTTTCTCTAATCAAGGTCCATCCCTCTTGAATGTAGCAGATCCACCAACATATGGCAATTTTGCATCAAGAAGGCCACTGCTCCCTGAACGTAATGATGATAAAAGAACTGCATCTTGTCATAATGGAGTCCATGAAAACTTGGTCAGCAGTAATTGCAACCCTTCTGGAAAAGATTCGCTAACAACTGATGCAAATGATGGAACTTCTGCTGTTGACATGCAAAACGGAACACTAGTGAAAGAAGAGATTTCCTCGGTTGCTTCTCATGTCAAAGACATTTCAAAGGCAAACAAAAATGATAGAGATCATGACGGCAGACATCGAAGAGGCGGGTCTAGATGCAAAAAGGACTTAGAAGTAGATAGGGTTAGAGAAAAGAATGAAATAGATGTTGAGGTTGAGCATAAGGCAGATGGGGATTATAAAGAATCAAAAGCAATGAGGCGTTTCCATGCTGCTCTTGTAGATTTAATTAAGCAACTGTTGAAACCAACTTGGCGTGAGGGTCATCTCAGTAAAGATGCTCATAATACAATAGTCAAAAAAGCAGTTGACAAAGTTTTTGGCAGCATACAACCTCATCAGCTTCCAGTTACCTTCGAGTCAGTTAAGCAATATCTTTCTTCATCCCAACCAAAAATAACAAGACTTGTTGAGGTGAGAATCTTTGCTTTGAGATGCATTGTATACTCTATGCAAGATCTAGATAATAAATGCTACCAACCCCCTTCTTCCAACCAAAGATATTTTCTTTTACCGGATGAATATTGCCTTTTTTGTCTATCAATTAAGTGGACAAATATTTACAGTTTGTATATTTTAAATGTAACTCATTAATAAAATTGACATTCTTATTTTCTGTTTTGCAGGGATATATCGAAAAATACAAAAAATCTTGAGATGCTAGGCGGGGGTGCTAATGTATTTATTGCACATTTTATTAACGGAAGTCTTAAACAATTTAAACTGAGTATCATGGAAGTGTATGGATATTTATCTTGAAATGCTTTCGTTCTTTTTTTCCCTTTATTATCTGTATGTAGAAAGAATTTCTACAATACATGTCTTACTAGTAGTTGCTAAGTCTAGGAGAGCATGTTATTCTTCTTAGCTTGCATGTTGGGAAGTCTCCAAAGGAGTTTCAGCTAAACTTTCTTTAGGACAATGGAATAGTTAGTTGCAAGATTACTTGTATGCTAGGTAACATTTTTTATGGATATAAGATATGAATTGTAAAAAGGTTCAAATTTATTTCATAACTCCTTGCAGTTTTTCGAGAAACTTTTCAGCGAGTTGCAATGTGAAACTTAAGCTTTGTGGTGATGGTGATATGAATATTGATATTTATAGTCTCTGTACCTCAAGATAATGGATCAGACTTGTATAAGAATTTTTGTGGAGGCTTACTCTGGTGTGATCATCTCCTTGGCTTGCCTTGCTTTTTTACTAATGAAATCTGCTCATCTCTTTTTGCTTAAAGCATTCTTTTTCTTTAGTGATTATATAGTAGAAGTCCTTAAGCAGTTTTCTTGTAGCTCCTCCCCCTAATGATTTTGCTATTGTATGTTTGTTTATAAGGTTTAGGAAAGAAGTAGATTTGGCTAATAGGCCATTTTACGAAGTAATGTCTCATAGTCTATTCCAAAGCTTCATGTACAACTTAAACCACAGTCAATAAACATGTCAGGTAGCTTCTCATAAGTCTATATGCTAAATTTATACAATCATGATCGTTAGCATCTGGCAACTCTTGGGAAATTTAGCTCCAAATCATTACATCACAGTCCCTCTGGTATATATTTGTATATTAATGGAGTTGTTAGGACTTTGAATGTGAGAGCTTGGCAACTATACTAGTGAAATTGTTACATTTGTAACTTTTTATTCAACTAACTCTAAAAATCCCTGTTGATTTGGACCAAATTCTTAAAACTCAGGTGCCTGATTTATTTCTGAAAAAAAAATTATTGGAATAATGTAACTTGATACTTCCTTGTTGGGCAAAATGTGCTTTCTTAGTTGTTCTGGCAGCCATGAGAGAGACAAAGGATTGAAATAATTTCTGGCCAAACCAAGATCATGAGGCAATCTGCTTCAGTATTGTCAAGGCGTGCGCCTAGGCGTGCCTTGTGCCTTAGCACTAGACAAAGTGCCCGAGACCTTTTCAGGCAAAGCCTATTCGATCAAGTACACGCCTGGTGCACTTAGGCACACTTTATTATAAGGCGATAGGCATAGAAAAAGTCTGTCTAATTAAAGTCCTCTTTATTTTTTGCATGTTTGAGTATTCAACAACAAATGCAGATCACAAGTAAATCGTGTATGTTCACCAATAAAAATTTTTGCATGTTTTGTAGATAAACTATATCGCACTTTAGAGTTTATTACATATCTTACTCGTACAAATACATATTGCGTTTTATTTCACACAGGTCACCTCTATTTGTGTGCCTTGCATCCAAGGCAAGACAAGGGTTCTAGCGCTTAGAGTATGCCTTACGCCCTTGACAACTCCGATTTGCTTCCTTTTAACTTGTTTTTTTGCATTTTGATTTGATTCATGAGAAACTTATTGTGTTATTATCATGATTAAGAATTGGAATCTTGTTACTACAGCGATATGGTGACCATTATACTCTTTGTACCCTGAAATTTGCCAGAGATTGTTCTGAATATTGGAGTTATCATATTGTGATTGCAATAAAGCTTTCTGATTTCTGTACCAGGTGTTCCCGATACAAACTCGAACCCTGGATTATCTATACTGTTTCGGTAAGTTCTCATGCTCGTAGACTTTTGTTTCTGGTCTTTGAATGCACATGATTATGTTGATTCAACTTTTCATTTCTTTTCGTAGTATTGATGTTTGACATTTATTAGAATATAGAAATACTTAGATAAAAAGGAACATACACATGCGGGACACATACTCATATTCTATAATCACACTTGAGTCGGAGTAATATAGATATAAATCTTGCGAAAGAGAGTCAAGTGAACTGCTGACTTGAAGGTCGGTGGATGTCCAAAAAGAACAATATCTTTAAAATAAGCACACGACGGGGCTATGAACCCGATTGCTACAGCAAACTTCATATGCACTGTTATACTATACGTCAATAATGGTAGTAGGAATGATCGCAAAGCAATAAGAAAGAAAAATAAGAACACATAGATTTTACGTGAAAAATTCTTATCGGGAAAAAAAAATGGGCAGAGGAGAATAAATTCACTAATGTTGAAAAACATCAATACAAGAGATTTTCGGTTATACGTAGTTTGAAAGGGTTAAACAACCCTTCTGATAGAAAAAGTACAGTCCTATACGGGTTTAACTTGTGCGGCAAAGTCCATATCGCAGGGCGGTCAAGATTAGTGGTTCTGTCCAAGGCCGTAGCCCACCATAGATTCTCAATTTTTTGCCTCTCTATTTTATTTCTTTAACAAGTGAGTTGTACTTCAAACTTTTCAAGCCCGATCAAATGAGATATACAACTCTAACATGCGTTTGGATCAACATTTTTGTTGCTGATTTGTTTGGTTGACCTTTATATTTTTAGATCCTAACAGAATATTTATAAATGAATTTGATTTCTGTCATTTGATTCAGAGAGATTCTTTCATTTCATTACCCGAATTGCAGACATCAATGATTCTAGATTGCTATTGTTTTTTTTTTAAGAAAAAAAAACTTTTATTAGTAGTTATACATGGATATGGCACATGGTATAGATGAATAAAACACTATATCATTGTCTACAATGAGAGTTTAATAGATGAAAAAATAAAACTGACAATAACCGTAACAATAGAAAGTTTAAAAATTAATTAGAGATGCATTACCTTGATTAATCATCAATAATTGTATTCTAATTAAAGTAGTCAATATTGTATAGGTAGGCGTATCGTTCTTGTTTTGATATTTGTATATATTGGTATTAGCATGTTTTGATGTATTGTTTTAGGTTTATCGATGTTTTTTAAATATTTTTTACACGTATATTTCTATAGTATAATTTTTAGTTTCTTAATAAATTATATATAGATTTAAATATTTTTCACATATTTATGATTAATTTTTAGTTTCTTAATAAATTATAGATTATTTGGTATTGTTTAAGACCAAAATAATACGTACTGGCTGATACGATTGGTACCGGTATGGTACCAACTGTCATGATCCTAACTTTGTCATCGTTAAACCATTCTGACTTTGAACCCCATTTAACCACCGTCAAAAACTCTTTAAAGATCTCACCACATTAATGATGCACGAAAAGTTAAGTCTTGACTTATTTCTATCGTCATCATCTCGAAGTCCAATCAAACAATTACGATTAAAATGCTCTATTGCGACAAAATCTTTCAATACCAATTCCTAATAGATCTAATGAGGCCTCTATCTTAACAAATATTATATATAGGCCAAAAGAAAACTAAAAATTAAAAGAGAGAAAATTAAGATCACCACAACTTTTACAGAAAACTGGACTGAAATGAAATCCTACTAAAAATTGAAAATTTATAGATAATAGTGAATGGGTTATCTTTTTAAATTGATAATAATTTTGTCTCTTCATTAAAATAAGTGAAACAATGTTTTAAAATAAATAAAAAAAATGGTCAAAAGAAAATTCACAAATAAATATTTGTAAATAAAAGGGAATATAAAAAGACACATCTCAAGTGTTAAATATAATGTGATCATAAAGCGTATATCTTAAGAACTATAGCGAAAGTAGCGTACTATTTTTAAATATAATTTAAAAGTGAAGGAGAAAATATAAAAATTTTATAAATTTTAAGGACAATATTTTAATTTTTAAATTTTTATTCTATTTTTCTAGATTTTAATTCTTTTTTCTCTTCTTCTCAATTATCAATTTTAGTTCAAGTTTGCCTGAATATAATTTTTCAATTAGCATAGATGAAGCAAATCAAAATATGTTGATACAAACTAAAAAAGTTAAAATTTGAGTCAAAATCATGATTGTTTGAATTGGATCGGATCAATAATTAGATAAAAAATTATTGATAATCTGAAAAATTTAATCACTGATTGGATTGTGAAAATTTTGACCAATAACAAAATCTATGTCACGTGGTTCCGGTTTATATCTATAACAACTGGTCATCCAATTTGTTGCAACAGTAGTAAGTAATTAATTATGGAAAGGAAAACGAAATCTCTGAGCATATCGACGGCTACATATCCACTGCCAATGACAATATCCACGTGGGAATCACATCTTCGAAGACATAAACAGAACACACGCGCAAAAATCGGGAAGTGTGTAACAAACACGTGCTGTTCAGACGTGAAAATATCCCGATAACTTCCAGTCAACTTGGGAGTTTGCCTTTTCCGTCTCCTTTATCCTCTCCTTCATGCGCAACTTGATTAACTCACCGTCACTCGCCTCTTTATCCACTTCGAAATATGAGTCTTTTTTAACAATAAATAAAATGATAAATATCAATTTTATATATGAATATTGGTCTAATGTGTAATTTGATACATGAATTTTGATTTGATACAATTATACACATGAAACTTAAATTGAGAATTATATGTATATATGAAACTTTGATTTTGATTCAATCGTACATATTTAAAAAAATAAATACATATATTTATTTTCGTATTAGATTAATATAATTGTTTGCGTATGCAACACATGAATGTAAAACGATACTAATTTGATAATAGTATTAGTGATTTGTGAAAATTGAATCAAATCAAAATTTTATTTATAAAATTACACAAAATTAAAATTTATGTATAATTTTAATATTTACCATATTTTATGCCATTACCAAAACCCCACTTTCAAATTTTAGTCCCTCAAAATTAAATTATTTTTTAGACTTCATGTAATAAAATTTAATTAAATTTAATAAAAGTAGGTGTTATTAAGATTTTTTGAAAATTTAATTAAAATTTTTTAAAATTTTGAAAGTTTATAAATTTTTCTAGAGACATTTGAGGGTTGAATTAAAATTTTTTTTAAATATTTAATAAAAAATTTTCAAATTTAAAACCTCTAGTCTCAATTATAGTTATTTAAAAACATTATATTGCATTAACAACAATACTCATACTCATCGAGTTAATACTCAATCGGCTAAACCAACAAAATCTTTAATATAAACTAATCACATTTAATTAGTATTATTGTTGTTATATCAATAAGAATATAAGATGAATTTAAGCTTAAATACGCTTAAATTAAATGCATATTATCTAAAACATCTCATGAAATAAATTTTCGGATTCCAGCACGATCGATATTATTCTATACTGTAAAATATTAATAATTAATACTAAAAAATTAGAAAAAAATAAATAAATGCTTGAAGGAATTTCTTTTTGTTGTTGTTGTTGTAAATTCATCGGAAAAAAAAAACAGCCGCTAGTTATAGAACAACAAAATAAACAGAAAGTGATGTCTCCGTCGGAAAAAAGAGAGAAGATTATCGGCCAAGTATTTCAGATCTAACGACCGCCGTTGATTTCATGATCGGACGATTATAAAAAAAAGTTTCTTTTTTTTTTCATTTGGTCTAGTTTAAAAAAAAATTGGACTAAATAAATTTAAAAAACGGAAGTTAAAAAAAGTTCTTTTCCGGCATTATGATCCACGGTGAGAAAAAAAATCAGGCAATTTCCGGAAGAGCAGGTTTATTGAGATCAATATTAAGAAGTGGACGTGGATTGACGTCGACGACGGATGATGAATCGGAGTCGCTTTGTACTCCGCCGTTGAACGACGCCGTATTAAAATCCTGATGATCGAATCTCATCCATTGATATTGTTGTCCTTTCACTAAACCAGGTCGAAAGAAAGCATCAAGGTAAAAAACCTGATTGCTTGCGACGACCGGTACGCCGCCACCGGCGGTAAAAATTCCGGACACCGGCGAAACTTTCTGGGAAGGAAACCTAAAGGCGGGAGATCCGAATCCGGTACTCGTCCCGCGTCCAAGATTGAGATCCAATGGTGAAGATTCGATCACGAGCGTCGGTTCACGGCTCGACGATTCCACGGTACTACCTTGGCTTGGACTCTTGCTATTTATTTTATTACCATTATTGAAGTTTTCAAATGGAAGAGGGAAATTAGTCTTAGCTTTAGCACCGCGAAACTCACGAGCGGCGGCGTCGTAAGCTCTCGCCGCTTCCTCCGCCGTATCGAAAGTTCCTAACCAAACACGACTCTTTTTCCCTGGATCTCGGATCTCCGCCGCATAACGGCCCCACGGACGCTTCCTTACACCTCTAAAATATACCTCCTTACAACTTCCGTTTCCGTTGACGGCCGCCGTTTTATCTCTCGGCGCCATTTGATAAAAGACCGTGGCGTTCTTTTATCCGATTGAGAGAAAAATGTCGCTGGAACTGGTGTGGGGTTAAAAGAGGAATTGGGGGGGGGGAGAGAAAGGACCTGAGAGCTGAGGTGCTTTATAGAGGGGAAGGAAGAATCGACGAGGAATTAAAGGGGTCATCGAGGGATTTGACTGAAGGGGGCGGCTGAGATGTTAAAGAGTGTGGTAGCGATTTTATAAATATGCCATAAGTACCTATACTCTTTATAATTTAAATTTTAATCCATATTTTTATTTCTAGGAATTTAGTGCCTTTATTTTTAAAATTTCAAGTCCAGTTGTTAATACTATTAAAATTTATTTTTTTAATTTATTAATGTGACATTTTAAAATTAAAAAATACTCACTTGATAGTCATGTAATTAAAAATTAAAAAATAATTTTAATAATGTCAACATTTTAACATGAATTTTGAAATCTGAAAAGTAAAATGACTAAATTTTTTTAGAAGTATAGGGACTAAATTTAAAATTTGCAAAGAGTGATTTACTCTTTTATTACTACTAATTTAGTTCTTCTACTTTTCATATTTCATTATTTAGATCCAATTGTTAACATTTTTAAAATTATTTTATTAAATTCAAGTTCATTGCAGCATTATTTTCTCGGTTACATTACTACCAACTCAATTTTTTTTATTTTGAAATGTCACACCAAATTAAACAAAAAAATTTAGCAGTGTTAACAATTAGACCTAAATTTTGAAATCTAAAAACATATAGGGACTAAATTTTAAATTTGTGAAGAGTAGAAGATCCTATTACGTATTTTAACCTTTTGTAAATTTAGAAAACCGGATTACGTGACATGTGGATGGTTGTCTTGAAGAAACCATATTATATTATTATCACGTTATCATTATCTAACGGCTGCTAATTCGTGCGGTGGTATGGGCTCAATCTCACTCTCTTTCCCCTCATGTCTATCACACGCCTCACTCAAAAGCGTAAGCACTTATTTTTCAAAAATAATAGATATAATGATATTTTTAATTTATTTTCATTAAAATTGTTTAAATTATTAGTTATTGCTATGTTATTATTTTATAAAATAATATATTTAACTTGCGATATAAAAAATAAAATAACAATTTTTTTACAATTTTCATGAAATAAAAAATTGGTAAACTGCACCCAAGGTTATTAAATTATTTGTAAGTTTATATTTTGGTCACTAAACTCTAAATTGCAAAATGGTCACTAAACTATTCAAAAATTTTTATTTAAGTTATTGAGTTGTTAAAATCGCTACTATATGGTCTTTTTTGTTTGCACCACTTGCACCACTCGAAAGCTTTCATTCTTCTTCTCTTCTACAATTCAATTTTTTTTCATGAAGTAACTTTTAACGTCATGAATCTACGAATCAAAGTCCAAACAACTTTCTCCTTTGATCTTCGACATTGACCATCAGATAGATTTGGATGTAATGTATGTTCTTCTACTCATTGATGGCTACTAATCCACTGTATCAATCATCGAATCGTCGCTTAAAGCCGCTAGCTGAACTTTTTCTAAAATAAAACTTAACAGCCCAATAACTTAAATAAAAACTTTTGAATAATTTAATAACTTAAATGCAAACTTCCGAATAGCTTGGTGACTATTTAATAACTTTTTTAAGTTAAATGACTAAAATAGAAAATTAGTAATAGTTTAGTGACTTGGGTGTAATTTACTCTAAAAAAATAAGTAAATGAAAATTAGAGCGCGTGAGGTCTTGAGAGTGGAATGAGAGTAGGAAGTTGAACAAATTGTCGGCATAAACTGCTATTTCGGCGCGTGACTTGGATCGATTAATTTGGTTTCTGATATTGAGGTACGAGGGAAAAGGGCTGCATAGGTTAAGCTTCTCTTAGCTTAAATTGCCTTTTGAATCGTTCGCTTCCATCCAACAATCTATCCGGCGATTGTTGCTCACGCGTGTTGATTGGCACTTAATCCTCATAAACCTAGTAAAATCAGGCTCCATTAAAAATTTTGATTAATTTTCTAAAATTTTAAATTAAATAATTCAAGTTTTGAGTGAATTGTTGAATTAGTTATAACTCGATTGATATGTGCTTTGTTGCTAATGCAGAATGACATGAGTTCAAGTGTGCTGAAGTGCATTATCCTTCTATTTATGGGTTGAGGAGGGACTATGGGTAGTTATATGCATTATGTCAGAAAATAGCAGATATGATCAGTTTTTATAATAAGATTGTTCAAAAAAAAGTTTTCAAGTGATTTTAAATAAATATTTGAGTTAAATAATTCAGTTCAAATTTAAAATATGCAACTCGAATTATGTAAATAACTTGAATAATTCAAATAAAAATAAATTTAACAAGGATTTTGTTTTTATTACCATAAAAATAAATTTAGCTCTCCAACGTTTAGATATTATATAAACTTAGATTGTAAATCTAAAAAAAATTTTGAAAGTTAACCTTCAATATTTACAAAATTTGTTACTTTAGTTGTAATTAAAATCTAAAAATGAATCTCAAAATTAACAAATTTGTAAACCTAGAAAATGGTTGGGTTTATAAATTTGTTAATTTTGAGCTTCTTGTTTGGGTTTTAATTAGGATTAAAATGACAAATCTTGTAAACATTGAGGTTAAATTTATTAAATTTTTAGATTTAGGATAAAATTAATATAATGTGAAAGCATTGGAGGGCTAAATTTATTATTAAGGCAATAAAAACAAAATCCATGTTAGACTTTCATAACAGAAGAATGACTAAAATATTTAATTTCGAAAAGTTGAGTGACTAAAACGAGAAAATTAATAGTTGGGTGACCAAAATAGAACGGAATGAATAGTTGGGTGACTATTCTTGTACTTTTCCCAAACTATTAATACATATATATATGTATATAACTATTTTTATATTATAGATTATAATAAAAGTTAGGCTTAATGGTATAAAAGACCCTCGAACTTTTTCAAAAAATCAATTAAGTCCCTCCAACTTTTCTGCACCCAATTGAGCCCTTCAACTGAGAAAAATAATCAAATAAACCCTTTGACCAACGTTGAATGTTAAAAACTAATGGAACTGATGATGTAGTAGTTATGATTAGTTTAAATTGCTTCTAAAGTTTATTTTTCATAGAATTCAGTTATTAAGATAATAAATTTATAAATAAAACAATTCTCTCATTTATTTTTAGCTTTCTTCTTCAATTTCAAACTTCTTTTCAAAATGAAGAACTTTTCTTTTGTAAACCTAACCGCCGCCGCTCCCCATCTTGTTGCTGGTGAAGCTCATTTTGGTTCTTATTTTAACATTGGAATAAAGCCCTTTCTCCCATTCTTTCTCTTTCCCAAATAATTTTCTTTGATGGTATTAGAAACTTTGTGAATCTAGACCTTGAGTTCAAAATTCAATACACCTTCGTCGTCATCATTGATATCTAATTTTTTTTCTTTGTAAGTTCAATGCCTCGGAAGAATCAGAGGAACTGAGTGGAAAATTTCAATTACCCAACATGGAACAAGTTTGCACTCCTTTACTCGATTAATGGGTGAATGTATCCACTATAGGATTTTCTAATCAAATATGAGTTACAAAGAATTTTGACAACTTTTCTTGATTAGTGTTATTGTAGTTTTTTTAGGAAAACGGTTAGATTTGTTTGTCTACTTTTGTTAACTAGTCACTTTCTTGTTGTTTTGGGTTTTATACATTTGAAACATTTGCCTTTGGCTTAATGATTTGAGTTTTGTCAAAGGTATGATTTATGGTTTGTTTTTTGCTAAAAAATGACCATGCTAGTTGTTAACTTTAGCGGTGAGGGTGGAAACAGGTTTAGCAATAGTGAAGGAGTTGTTTTGGATGACTTTATCTCAGTTTCAAAATATGCTTTTTATAAGACACGTCTAAATTGTGTTGTCATCGTATGAAAGTAAAATAAATAGTTACATTCGAAATTAAAATATATATAACTTAGAAAATTCAATTATATTTAAATTCGTTAGAGCCCGCTCGGCTCGATCTGAGCCTGAATCTGAAAAATTCAGACCCAAAGAAATCTAAGTTCGAAATGTAGTCAGTACTATATCGGAAAACACATTGTTTTTTTTATTAGAATTGGTGCGCATTGGTCTTATAAAAAGCTTTATTTCCTCCTCTTTTGCAATTCATTTTTTTTTCATAAAACATTTTTGGATGTCAAAAATCTACATAGCAAAACTCAAACAGCTTTTCTCTTTGATCTCCGACACTAACCGTCAGATCGACTTAAATTTAAGGTATGTTCTTCTACTCGTCGATTGGTACTGATTCACTATACTGATTATCAAATCGTCACTTGAAACTCGTTGGAGGAACTTAAAAAAAAAACCCTTAACAACCTTGCACACTCAAATTTTGAGTCCAAAATTGACTTGAAATTCAAAATCAAATTTATTGATAACTTTGAAAGAAAATAACAATCTTTGGGTATTTCTTAAATACAAAGAAAAATATTTTTTGATTGCTCTATTTGGTTTGAATTTGATCCAAGAGCCATTTGACTTGATTTTGGATGGATGTGGATTGCTTCAAGTGTCGTGACAACTTGCTCTTGAAACGGATTTGGACCTCCTTTCTTCAATTGAAACGAATTGAAAGGTAACTTTCTTCATAAATGACTTTTGACTTCTTCTCCATGGTTGAGTTGGATTGGAATACGACTTTTCTTCTGAACTAATGTGGCATTCTTCATAATTTCTTCAAGATATTCGGTTTCTTATGAGAATATAACTGCCCCATTTGATCCAATTATTACACATATATGATTTCATCATTTTTACCATGATAATTTTGGTTTTGACCAACTGTAATCTTAACTTGACATGTGGCGCTTTCTAATTGGTTCGAAAAATTCGTTGTTTACAAGCTTAATGACTCAAATAAAAACTTTTGAATAGTTCGGTTACTTAAATGAAAATTTTCGAATAGTTCAGTATTCAAATTATATATATTTTTAATTAAGTGGCCAAAGCGAAAGTTTACCTACAATTTAGTGGCTAATGATGTAATTTACCCTTTAATTAAATAAAAAGTTGATATTTAAAAATAAAGTTTTAACTAATTTATTGTTAATAAACAAATAATTTCATTCATTATAAGATGATCATTCAGTTATAAGTATTATAATTAAACATCAATTTTGATAATGATATTAATAAAAAAGTTGACCATTTTACCTATAATTCATCGAGCAATAATTCTCTCGTTATTTTTGTCATTGATTCATTAATCCGGTCAATTTAATTAAAAAATTATTAAAAATTCATAAAAAAAAATTATAAAAAATCGTTCAATTAATTTGTATCAATTCAAGAATTAATTGACTTAATTTCTTATTTCGAATTGATATTCCAATTAATTTATTATCCAACTGATTCAACAAATTTATCAACTGATTCAACTGACCCACCTGAATTCAAAATGGTATTGCTTCTATTTTAAAGCAACCTTTCATATATATATATATCTATATATATATATAATATCTTTTAAAATACTATTAATAAATAAATAAATAAAATGGGAAAAAACGTTACAAACGATTCTCTTGTTTTCTACTCGGACACGATTAATTGAAAACGCCATCGGAAGCATCATTGAGCCGAATGGAAAATACCCATTTTTTTTAATATATATACATATTTCGGGTATTATTATTTTTATATTTAAAATATTTTATAAAATTTAAAACATAAAACAATTATTTTATTTTATTTTATTTATTTGAAAAATAATATTTTAATTATAAAATTTTCTAAAATATTTTAAAATATTCTAAACTCTGAAAAAAAAAATTTATGTCCAGAAATTTGAAAACGTTTGCGTATATTCTTAAGCAAATAGAAATTAAAAAACCCGAAACTATTCAGTACGTCGCCACGTGTCGTAAAAGTAAGCATTTTTCAGAGAGTCGCCAGCCGCCTTTTGGTCCTTTCGTTTACATTAGCTTACGTCTGAAGTCAAACGTCAAGAGTTTACTTTTTGAGGTAAATATATTATTATTATTTTTTAATAAAAAATAATTAATCGACCCGAAGGCCACTTCAATGGGTAGTCGTCTCCTTCATCAGCTATGGACTAAAAAACCTCAAAATCCAAACTCAGTTTCATTAAACCTTTCAAGCAATTCTAGACATCGTCGATTCCGATATCCATGGCTGGAAACTTCCATCAAATGGATACTCAATCGGCGGCGGAAAAGGCCGTTTCGGTTATCGGGTATGGGTACGATTTATGTAATGATTTAAGGTTATCGGCTTGTAAACCTGGTCCTTCCGGGTCTAGATTGATTGAACTTGACTCAGTGGTGAGTCGGGAACTGGTTTTTCCGGGTGGGGTTGCTGTTAAAAACGTGCCCAATTCGATTAAATGCGATAAGGGCGAGCGTACTAGGTTTCGTTCCGATGTTCTTTCGTTCAATCAGGTAATTTTTTTTTTGTTCATTTTTTTTCAATTCTTTTATATATTTGAATTATATAGTTATGGGAATTTCTGCAAATTTAATAATGATTCAAATTTTTTAATGAAATTTATACAATTTGCTACTGCATATAATGTAGAGTGACAAAGAAAAGCTTCTTTTTTACTATTTTATAATGAATTTTAGAAAAAAATTGATTCGTTCTTGTGAAACAGCATTCAATTGAGCTGTTATGTATATGTATATGGATATGGATATGGATATGGATATACGTATACATATATGTATATATGCCTATGTGTCTATGTGTATGTGTATATGCATGTACATACATATACATATATGTATATGTATATGTATATTTTTCTCATTTCTACTTTTGCTGTTTATTATGCATCTTTGTTCTTTCGAAGTTGTTCTGGAAATAATTGAGGCCGGAGTTCGAGTGTTTTCTTTAGTCTTTGCTTGACGGAATTTTCCGTTTCTCCGAATTTAACTTCTTGTTGGTTTCATTACGTGCTTAGATGTCGGAAAAGTTCAACCAAGATCTCTCATTATCCGGCAAGATACCTTCGGGTTTATTCAATGCCATGTTTGAGTTCAAGGGTTGCTGGCAAAAGGATGCCAGTTCTACAAAATGTCTTGCTTTCGACGGTTGGTTCATAACGCTGTACAATGTCGAGCTCGACAGAGCTCACATAACTTTGTCTGAGCGTGTAAAACAAGATGTGCCCGAGACATGGGACCCTACTGCCATTGCCGAGTAAGTACTTTTTTTTTTACGGATGTTGGGATCGTTTTTGCGTAAAAGACTTGCTTGGACTCGAAGTTTCGTATTTTGTAATGAATTGCAGTCCTCTTTTTTCGGATTATAACACCTGCAAAACAATCCCTGTTTTGTTCGTTTTTTTTTCTCAGGTTCATTGAAAAACACGGTACTCACATTATCGTTGGGGTTAAAATGGGAGGTAAAGATGTTATACACATAAAGCAATCAAACAATTCGAATCTCCACCCGAATGAAGTACAGAAAACTTTAAAGCAATTAGCTGATGAGAGGTTCTCAGAAAATGAAGAAGCTCCCGTATTCTCGGAAAAACCAAAGGTATAAACGATGCATGCATATTATCTGTTCTATTTTCGCACTCTATGGTAGTTAGACGAATTTCTGGGGAATGTTCACTTTGCACCTAATATATATGGAGTTTATGAAAAACTGTCGCCCATGAGGCTCGGGGAATAATGACAGTCCAACTTTGTTTATTTATTGCTTCAGGAAGAACCTTATATGCCGTGGGACCTTCAAGGCATGCCTGCTGCATCGATTAGGCCTCCCGTCGTTACTCGATCAAAGAATAATGTAAGTTTCTCGGTTACATGTACCGATTAAGAAATTCGGTAATGGTGATGACTCTTACATTTAACTTTGTAGGCTGTTGTGAATGTTTATATTCGGAGGGGAGGTGTCGATTATGGTCAAAGTCATAGTCAATGGCTTTCAACTATATCGCAGTCGCCCAATGTCATATCGATGAAATTCGTGCCTATTACTTCCCTACTGGGTGGTTCTCGAGGCAACGGATTTTTAAGCCATGCGGTGAATTTATACCTAAGATGTGAGTTTGCATAAATTTTTATACTTTCCGTTTTAAATTTTCCGACTGATAAAGAAAGTCGAATCTTTGAATGACTTAGTTCTATAAACCGAAAAAATTTCCCCATTGCTTGGATCATAGTGAGCTCATTCACATGTTTATACTTGATAAAATGTCGATGTACTATTACCGTGCAGATAAACCACCGATAGAGGAACTTCGTGAATTTCTCGAGTTTCAAGTACCCCGACAATGGGCTCCCGTATATGGCGATCTGCCTCTCGGTCTCAAGCGAAGAAAACAAGCATTGCCGTCGCTTCAGTTCACTTTTATGGGGCCTAAGCTTTATGTTAATACCGTTCCGGTATCGTATTGCACCACGATTTAACATTTTAGTTCATTACGATTGCTTGCTGCTTAAGTCAAAGTTTTATATTCACGGTTCTATTAAAGTCCCACATTTCCGACTTGTTCTCGAATCTGTCATTTACAGGTTGATACCGGAAACCGACCTGTGACGGGGATACGTTTATACTTGGAAGGTAAGAAGAACGACCATCTAGCAATCCATCTTCAGCATCTTTCGACTCTTCCTACAATCCTTCAGCTCTCGGATGACCACAATTACGAGCCTAACGACGAGCCACTTGGACGCGGGTACTTCGAGCCAGTCAAGTGGAGCATATTCTCGCATGTATACACTGCACCTATACAATACAATGGAAGCCACTTTGATGATACCGCTGCCATCGTAACCAAGGCTTGGTTTGAGGTAAAGTCTGTTGGGATGAGGAAAGTTCTATTCCTGAGGCTCGGGTTCTCCATGGTCAGTTTCTCTAAGATACGTCGATCCGAATGGGACGGACCCTCGACATTGTCACGGAAATCAGGAGTTTTCTCGATGTTGATCAGCACTAGGTTTAGTTCCGGACTGACTCAACCGGAGAAACCAACCAAAGTGGATTTAAATTCGGCTGTTTTCCCTGGAGGTCCACCTTTACCTCCAAAAGAACCGAAATTGATCAGCTTCGTTGACACGAACGAGACGGTAAGGGGTCCAGAGGACTTACCAGGATATTGGGTGGTTACCGGAGCTAAACTTTGTGTAGAAGGTGGCAAAATCTCAATCAAAGCCAAGTATTCATTGTTAACAATATTGTCTGAAGATAGTATGATGTTAATGTGAGAGAAACCATAAAAGTACTACGGAAACACTTAGACTAAAAGTCAGATTGTATTTTGCTCCCTTTACTTAAAAAATGGGCAATTAGTCCTTGTACAATGATCAGTTTGCTCTTTAATTTAACGTGTAGAGATTAATTTACCTATTTTTTAAGTAGAGGGGGCAAAATGCAATCCGACTCTTATTACAAGGGCCTCCATGATACTTTTACCAAGAGAAACCATATAATTCATATGCATTATTTGTGCCATTGTAAAAATATTACCATTTGCTTCATTTATTCCAAATTATAAGGTCATTCTTGTCAATTGTGTTTTATACAGAGTTAGTGAATCGAAAAGGTTGGGTCGGGTTCGAGTTCAAGTCAGGTCTGGATTATTCGAGTTTTAAAGTTTTCAAGTAATTTTAATTCGTGTGAGATCCAGGTTTGAGTTGTTATGAGTTTGTTTCATTTGGGTTTTCATGTTTTGGTCACTATAGATTTAAGATGTTTCGGGTTCAAGTTATTGGGTATTGTTGATTTTTTTTTAATAAAATCGAATTGTATCAATTTTGAAGTTGCATTAATTTGATTGGATTCTTGGGTTTGAACCAGAATCGGCAAATTTATGGTGAGTTTGGATGTGCGGTGCATTTACTTGCAGTTAGTGTAAAAACAGCGGTGGCGGTGAAATTAGATACTGAAGGGATATTGTAGCGTGGGACAAAAAGTAAACTAAACGCACCGCACCGCATCGCACCCAATCGCCCATCCAAACCCACCCTTAGTTTTATTTAAACTTAAATATAAGGCGTCAATAAAAATTGGCCTTCTAATTTTATTATTTTTCTCATTTAGGCACTTACAAATTATTTTTTTGTCAAAAATGGTGTCTTAACTATCAATTTGTTTCATTTTACCCTAATTCACAATATCAACCAATAAGAACTTATCATTTGGCACATTATTATCAAATGTTGTTACTTTTTTGGTAAAATGAGGTGGAATTGATAGTTTTTGTACCGTTTTCTAAAAAACAAAACTTTTGATATCTAAGTGAGAAAAAAGTATAATTTGAGGGTCAGTTAAGTCATTTTGTCGATGCTATCTTAAATATGACATAAAATATATCTAAAACAGATAAATCAAATTGTAAAGACGTGTATGTTTGTTATGTGGACAACTTGAATCTGATCACCCAAGCTACTCATGTGATAAGTACACATGTATTTACAATTTAATCTACATATTTTAAATATACTTCATGTTAGATTTGAATTTATATTTATTGTATAAATATTCACGACTAGATCATAAGTATCTTATTGATGAGATACTATTGAAGATTAAATTAGAACTTTTTTTCAAAATTTAGGGACTATTTAATATAAAAAACGACACTGGTTTTCAAGGACACATTAGTCCTTGAACTTTTTTTTTGTCTACATTAACCTCGAAACTTGGAAGCTTTTCACGATTTGGTGTCTGAATTTAGATTTTGTTAACAAATGATAATATGGCAGATTCTTTGAGTGCTATGTCATTATATCTTAATGCAATATAACTTCATGATCAAATTGAAAAAAAAATTGTCAAATTATAGGATTAATGTGGACAAAAATATTCAAGGACCAAATTAAAAAAAATACAAGTGCAAGTGCAAGACTAAATGTTGCCTTTATACCTTTCATTTTTTTGAGAGAAAAATAATCCAAAGTTACTAAACTATTAGCAAATTTACGTTTTGGTCACTCAACTTCAAAAATTTACAAAATCATCATCTAACTATTCAAAAGTTTTCATTTAAATTATTGGGTTGTTAAAATTGCTATGGTATAGTGTTCTTTGTTTGCACCGCCTGTACCAATTGAAAGCTCTCAATCCCCTTCTCTTCTACAGTTCAAAAAATTTATATCATGAAATAACTTTGAACGTTACAAATACTTAAAAATGTGAATAACTTTCTTCTTCGATTTCTAACATTGACTGTTATCGAATTGAATCTAAGGTATATTTTTCTAATCATCAATGGATATTGATTGTCAAATCGTCTGTTTAAAGCTTACTAGTCAGAGCTTTTTAAAAAAAAAATCTAATAGCCTAGTGACTTTAAAAACTTCCGAATAGTCTAGTAACTATTTTGTAATATTTTTAAGTTAAGTGACCAAAAAGTAAACTATAATAAGTAAATTATTTTGTAATCTAATAGCTTGGTCTAATTTACGAAATAAGAAACGCTTCGATTGCTGTTCTAGGGCTTTCCCATTTCTCAATTCTCCCTCAAATCTCTATAATATATACACACACACGCATACATAGTGTTAAAAACTATAGAAAAGGAAGAGCTTTACACCATTGAAATCAATGGCGACAGTACAGCAGCAACAACAAGAACAAGAACAACAGATCAAATCAACGGAGAAGAGAAAACCAGTGTTTGTGAAAGTGGACCATTTAAAGCCAGGTACCAAAGGCCATACCTTAATCGCTAAGGTCTTATCTTCAAACATGGTCCTTCAAAAAGGTCGAGCCGCTTCTCAACATCTCCGTCAAACCCGAATTGCAGAATGCCTTATCGGTGATGAAACCGGCACTGTCCTCTTCACTGCTCGTAATGATCAAGGTCCATTTTTTTAAAACCCAATTTTATTTTTTTTGCTTTTTATCTTAAGAATTTTTACGATTTACCAAAATGGGCATGTAAAAATTTTGATATTTTCTTTGGGTTTTTTTAAAAAGTTTTGGGGATTGTTTTAAGGATGAAATTAAGTGCCATTTTTTATGATACTGTGGATTTGATATGATGAAGGATCTTAGGTTTTTTTAGCTGTGATTAAGGGTTATTTTTGTATTGTGATTACAACTTTATGATTTCACTTATCTGATCTTAATTCTTCTCAAAAAGGGTAAAGCTTGGATCTTTAATTTGGGTTTTCTTTTTTCATTTTTGGCTTGTTTTAAAGATGGAAATTCAGTGCAATTTTTGATGATTTTTTATAACATTTTTGTTTTTGTTACTTGTTAGTGCAAGTGTGAATTTGGGTGCGGTGGTAAGGCACATTGAGTTTCGAACATAGGTTCCATAATCTCCGAACATGAACCCTGAAACGGAAATGAACAGTACCAAATAAATCTTTGTTTCTTTGTTTTTGTTAGTGCAAGTGTGAAATTTGGTTTCAGTGTTAAGTCGCATTGTACTTAAAAAGAGTGATAGAGCATAGGTTCGACAAGGCCCGAATATGGACTGTAAAACTGATATTACGATACCAA
This sequence comes from Gossypium hirsutum, assembly GCF_007990345.1. Taxonomy (NCBI): domain Eukaryota; kingdom Viridiplantae; phylum Streptophyta; class Magnoliopsida; order Malvales; family Malvaceae; genus Gossypium; species Gossypium hirsutum. The sequence continues at coordinate 65,895,310 of NC_053442.1, read as the reverse complement.
AAAATTGACTTGTTATTGGATGATGCATTTTGTTTCATCCTTGACACTAAAAGCTGTGATCTTTCATTTTGGTTTTTTATTTTTGGCTTGTTTTAAAGATGAAATCTATTGCATTCTTTTATGATATTTTTGTTTTCGTTAGTGCAAGTATGAATTTGGGTGCAGTGGTAAAGCACATTGCATAAATTCAAACCTTGGAGACTGACATTATTTGGAGGGGCAGTCACGAGCCCCGAACATGAACCCTGCAACAAAAATGTATTTGTGATTGAATGATACATTTTATTGATGCTAAAAGCTTTGTTCTTTCAATTTTTGGCTTGTTTAAAAGGTGAAATCCATTGCCATTTTTGATGATTTTCATGTGATCTTTGTTTATTTTTTTTGTTGAATTTGATATAATCGAAGAAAGGATCTTACTTTTTATCTTGTCAATTAGGAGTTATTTAGTATTCTGATAGTTGTTTGATTACATGAATTGAGTTCCTTATTGTGATTAATGTATTGTGATTGAATTGATTTACCATTGTTTGAGTTTCTTTTCTTTTGTTTAAAACCTGTTTCGGGTTTTCAATTTTGTTTATTATCAAGAGAAAGGTGCTCGAATCTGATCATGTTTGAATTATTTTGCAGTTGAGTTGATGAAGCCAGGTAATACCGTAATTCTTCGTAATGCAAAGATAGATATGTTTAAAGGTTCAATGAGGCTAGCTGTCGACAAATGGGGTCGTATCGAGGTCACCGAACCTGCTAACTTCGTCGTTAAAGAAGACAACAATCTCTCCCTTGTCGAGTACGAGTTGGTTAACGTTGTTGACGAAGTAGAGGCTGGTATGAACACCAATGACTAGATCCCAAACGAGTTGTTACGAAGTTGGCCTAATGATTCTTTTTTCACATAATGTCGGTACGGAAAACAAGGTTTTCATTGCGAAAAAGTGTCGGGTTTCGGTATACAAATCTTGCTTTGATTTGCTAGTCTTTATGCCATTGTATGTATGAAGAATACTATTTCTCTTATCTTGTGGTTAAATTGCATAGTTTTCAATTCGTATATGTCCATACCTTAGTGTTTTATATCGGCGGCGAAACGGATTAGCGATTATGATCGGTACTCCCAAGATCATTGCTTTGGATACGTCGTATACATCGAGATGTTCTCGGTTTATGGTAATTATCCCGTGATGCGAAGTTCGGTTTAGTTTCGGGAATAGGTATTTATTTTACATATTTGTATTGGACATCCATGCAAAAGGCCATTCGTGTTGGATTGCCGAAGTGTTCATATTTGAATGATTGGGGCAACTCTCTCTAAGTGGTCATGTAGTGTTAACGTCAGTCAGAACCAGTATTTGCATGAACATTTTCCGAACGTACTTTGGCCCCCTTTGAGACACTAGTGGGGAAGGTTCCATTGCTCGAAAAAGGTGTCGGAGTTTTTTTTAGGCATAATTGATAAATTTAACTCTCAATGTTTAAATTTTTTTTCACTTTGGTAATTTCTTTTAGTTAAATTTGGTCCTTCTAACTTTTTTAAAAAAGAGTCAAATTGTATTTTTTTAATCGAAATAATGACTAAAACATTAATTTTTAACTTGCATAATATTCCATGTGCACATAACGTAACTTGCAATTTTGGCCCTTCCAAAGAGTTATTTATTCAATTTAGACCTTTTAACAATTATTTTTTTAAATCTTTTCAGCTATAATAGATTAATTTTTCGGATTTCTATATCATGATGCTAAGTTGGATCTTATATATATAATAAATATTAAGTTTCAAAAAGTACATATCAAATTGATAAATTAAACAATAGGGTTATACAAGATTATCATCTGTTACTATATACAGAAATAATTACACCAAAAATTTTATTATTCAGTTGTAGATACTTTGTTCGAAATCTGAAATCGAGAGGAGATATTTTTCCACTGATGAAGCTCATTCTTTTTTATCAAATCACTGGTTCTCGATATTTTCCTTGGCCGTTTCATCTTTAATATGTCTGTACTTATTTCAAATTGCACATAAATCATATTCACTCCACAATATTAAAAGCAGAAAAAAAAGAGTATAAGAAATAATTTAATGAACCCTACCAATCAAAATGCTGATTGAGTCTTAACTCGATTGTCATGAATTATGTCATCAATGTAAGAGAATGTGAGTTCGAATATGCTGAATATGGGTTGAAACTAAGACTAGGTGACTCCTAATATAATTTACCCTATTAAAAATAGAAAAATCGATAAAGTTCATGTACTGTTCAAGTCGAATATTACTAAGGTTGAATTCAATTCGAACTATCAATAGTGTCTAATTTACGTATTAGTGGAACAATCTAATTACAAACCCTAAAGTTCCATTTAATTGTTAAGTTTGATATCATTCAAGATGGAAAAATATGAATCACTAAAACTTTATTTAATAAAATTTCTGTTATACAAACAATTTTAAAAGGTTTCCCAAAAGGAATGCCCTTACATTAGCAACCCTTTAGTAACCAATTGCATTTAACATCTGCATTAGGGTTTAATCACTATAATCTTCGGAATCTGCCGAGTCTGAGCCATCATCATTTCTAGTTTCATTCGGGACATCATCTGATGCATCACTCATCTCCAAATCGCCTTCGGATTCTTCTTCTACCATCTGTTCAAAGCCATTATCATCTTCATAAGCATCGTCATCTTCATAACTAGCTTCGGTCGGTTCTCGATTCCACCCATTAGAGGCACCGTTAAGGTCTAGCTCCCAGTTTCCTTGTTCATATCCTTCGCCTTGCCCATTGTCATCTGATTCTTCTTCTGTACTGTTACTATCGGGGGGATTTACTGTTTCCACCATCCCAAATCTTTCAGTCCTCCATTCTTCATCCAAGTCTCGTAAGGATACTGTATTGGACTTAGGTTTAACCATATCACCCATCTGAGTTACAATTGTACTATTAGCAACTCTCCTTTCAGCTCTCTTTCTAACTGTTCGGCGGCCACGTCCAGAACTCTGACCGGTTCTTTGGCTCTGTTGTTTGAGGTGGAAACTTAAATTATTGTTTTCTCTAGCACTTTGCTTGCCAATATCAGATTTGGAACCAGATGCTTTCCTCTGCCACTTTCTACCAGATCCTTGTTCACGAGCGCCTCTTCCCCGTTTATAGCTGCTGCGTTTACTGTTACTGAGGTCAGCAAAGTTTTCTTCTTTCATAGGCTCATCTTGGTCTAGTTCTTTTAATTCAAGCTCTTTATTCTTGATGAAAAGAGTGGTTCTTGAAGGAAGCTTCTGCATATTTGACAAAAACGATTAGCTCACATTTGATAGACCACATTAAAATGTACCTACATATTACAGACTCGAAGAGTGGAGAAAGGAATCGAGAACCACTCACTATATATGATGCTCTAGCTTCCCTGTTCTCTGGAGGTTCAACTTTCTCCTGCTTTACATACATGATGGATGAATCAAGCTCCAAAAGCCTTAAAGCTACAGCTGGAGTGATTTGGGGTATCCATGGAAGCACTGAATCAGTAGAAGAATCATTCCCTGACTGAAAACTAGAACCAAATAACTCCCTCGTTGTCTCAAAGTTGGAAGATAAATAATCTCGCTTTATGGCACTCTCAAGCTGTGTCAACAGCTGCAACACCAACATGACATTCGAGTGAGACCAACATCAAAATTGTATAAAACAAGAGGAAGGAGCAAATGCTATTAATGTCTAAATGCTCGAATTAGGATCCAAAGTTCGCAAAATGTATCGTTTGAGAATGCAATCAAATGGCAGTCTTTAATCTATTAGCAATAACCACTAACTTCTTTATCAACTTCGTTTAATGGCTGAAGCAAAAAAATGTTAAGATTCCAATTTGATCACAGTAATAGGCTAAATCCTCAAATGAAAACCTTAATTAAATGAATCATTTTTGGGATTTGGGCCCTATTTCAAAGAAAACCTTTAGCAGTTCATTTGCAGAAGAAGAAGCATTAAGCTTCCTGCCCCACATCTTTCGTTGGCCCTCTGTCCACATTGAATCAAGGGCTTCTGGGGGAATAGATACCTGCAAAGGGAAAAGTTTGAGACAAAAACATAGAATTTGAATTCCATTTTATATAGGAAATTCGAAAGTGAGCTGTTGTTTTAACTCACCTCAACTAGAGCACAAAAGGACTTTAGTAAGTTGATTCCCATGGGGAGAGAAGAATCGAGAGTATGTTTGTCCTTGTTGTCTAGCTTCCTGTTTTCTTTGCACAGAATCTCATGTTCATAGAAACTAAAATTATTGTTAAAGGCTCGAAACGTCTGGTGGCAGTAACTACAATGCACATCCTCCGGCATATGAGAGCCAAGGCATGTATCACAAACAGCCAATAGCTGTGTACTTCTCTTCTTTTCATATTTCATGGCACATAAAGTCGAGGAATTGTAACATTCGTTCCACATCCACCTCTGGAAATCTTGATACCTTTTCATGGCTGACTTTCTCTCATTTTCGTTTCTCCCAAGCTGAATTTTGAAAGCAGGTAATGTCTCCAATGCATCAGAATTCAACCCACAGATCCCACTACGAGGACTGTCATAACTGCCAGTAAAATCAGGACTGGAATCTATTTCAGAAACTTCATTTTCAGAGGAGCTTCCACTTTGGCCCATAGCTCTGGCAGAGTGCAAGTTCCTACGCACGTTTTCTTTGAAGGACGATTCAATCTTTTGCAACATTATCCGTAAATGGGATTCCCTGATTCCTCGTACATCCAAAGATGCCAAGAGAGCATCAAAGGCCTACAAAGAAATTGATTAAATACATTATTAAAAATTACCAGATGTAAGATATAAAAGTTATATTCATTTGTTTGATTAGTATAGCAAATCATTCCCACATATATCAAAGAGTTTTTCTAACGAGTATAGCATACCTCTTCAGAATCAATCAGCCTCCAATTTCCGTCATGCAGTTCAACAAATATCCGGCCAGAACAAGGATCATTTTTAGAAGCAGAAGCAACAAACTGCCAGTATCTATTACGTCTACGATCTTGGCCAAGAGGTAAAGACCTGTATACATACATCTCTTCTGCTCTGTGGGCTATGTATGATTTCAACTGTGAGCGTGATCTTTTTGAAGCATATCCATGCTGCTGAGCAGAGAAGTTATCTGGACCCATGGAGGCATCTTGAAGTACCAATGCCCTTTCAGCAGGATAACTATTGAGGTCATTCTGAACATTTTGTGAACATAGCAAGGGTTTTTGGTCTTCTGGAATGCTTGGAGATGCCTCATCAATTTTATTATCAGCAACAGGAAATGGACTTCGGCTGCCTTCCACGGCAGAATTAGGCAGTTGAGCTTCAGTCTTGATTCCCATGACAGGTGGAAAATCCATTTTAATTATACACTCTTCCTTCAGACGACTTTTGTCCAGCTGAGCCTCAGCCCACATTTGCTTTTTAAGAGCATTTGCTGCTTCCAGACGATCCTGCAAATTCATAAATCGAAATTACAAAGAAGAAAATGATAAGGAACAGAACAATCAGACAAAACTGTAGCTAAAGATCTACCTCAAGCACAGCACGAATAGAGTTCCCTTCATTTGCAATACCAATTAAGGCAACAAGGGCATTAAGGCGCTCCTCAACACTAAGATGAGAATATTCGCCTTCTGAAAGACCCTGAATCCACGACTCACCAGATTTGCTTTCATCGATTTCAATATTCTGTTGATCAGGATTGCCTGTTCCATTTTCCTCACCGGCAACATATTGTCCTGTATTACTTGGATCATTGTCAACCTTCACAGTATTTGAAGGGAAAGATCGAAAATCCTTGTCAAATTCAGCTGGAACATCCAAGTCATCATCAGCTGAAGCAAGGACTTTTTTACTTCCTAAACAAGTATTTACTTCATCCTTAGGGTAGTCAGCATCTTTGTTTGCATTTGAAGGAGTAGCTATATCATCAACTTCGGGATCCTCATCAACATCACATTCAGAGTCTTCATCTCTTTCAACATCATCTCTTTCCACCTCATCTCTTTCAACTTCATCAGCATCTTCTGCACCTAAAAATCCATTCTCAAATTGCCGAATCTTTTTCCTTGCTGTTGCTAGTATGGCCTCCACATCAGCAGGATCTTTCCTATAGGCAGGTCGTACACAATAAGTTGAAGGAGCTATTCTTTCAAAAAGCTTTGCATCCCTTGTCAAAGCAACTGAAATAGAAGCCTCTGGCGTCTTGCTCGTTGTAAGGTCCCGAAGTCCAGATTTCTTATAGGAAACAGATAAATTAAGAAAAGGCATGAAAAACATACAAATTAATTTGACACCTAATAGGAACACAACCCAAACTCACCTGAATCTTATCTGCAAGTTCTAGAACTGTTAATCCTTTGCTTCCCTCCAGTGAAAGAACATGAAAAGCTGCAAATTTGACAGTACCAGGTGTCAAACGATGCCTCGATCTTCTAGGAAGTAACAGACCTTTCTCTCGCATCAATGCAAATGCATTCTCAGCTGCTGAACCATTGCGTAGAGTAGAAACAACATCTGTACAACCTTTACCCTGCAGATACAGATAAAATAAATAAACATACATGCACACGCGCGCGCACACACACACTCTAAATAACTGTTATAGGAGAAGGAAGATGGTCATCATTATGCAGAAAGAGAGGACTGCAATAAAGTTACAACAACCTCATCATTATCACCAGTATAGGTCCACGTTGCATTTTGCTTCTTCAACTGAGGTCCAAAACCAGCAGAGATTGCTAATTGCCGGAAAATTTCAGGCCATGTCAGTGGATTCAAGTGATGCAGCCAATTCCGGATGTCAAAACCCCAGGAATATGCCTGGCAAACACCAAATGAAAAATGGTTTAGCAGCAATGAAAATAAGTAACATGAAAAACCTATAATACCACTTACCCCTTCAACAATCTGAAGGTGTCCACCTTCAGGGTTGGCAGCACAGTACTGATTCATTCCCAATCCAGTTGCTGGTGTTCTTGCAACATCTTCAATATCTTTTATTATTGATCTCAAAAGAGCAACATGAATCTCACCCAACAACCTTGAATCCTGATGTCAAATTTGTAAGAATATCACATATAGGAAGCTGAACAAAAATGAAAATTAGAAAACAAGGCATTCCAATAGATACTCACATAGTCATGAAAAGCTTGGACAAACTCGTCAAGAGTAAAAGGCCATAGTTTGAGAATATCAGCAAAAGTAATCAAAAATCTCCATGCCTGATAAAGGATACCGTGTTATTAGTCCTTTTACCTTTAGAAATAAAAGTGGCTATATTTATAATTTTACCTTAAATCATTTAGGAAACAAACTCAAAGATATAAAGATCACTAGATGTGTAACTTATAGCAGAAGAAAAACCGGCAAGTATGTTATACCATGAGAAGATTCCCAACATTCTCCTCTGAATCAATCCATGGTTGAATGTCAAATGGTCTTTTCAATTGCACCGACTTGGGGGGGAACACGCTTAAAGAATCTAAAATGGAAATATTCGGGTTATTATCAGCTAAAAGGTCCTAAGGATCAAAATATACAGCGAAAGAACACAACCCATCAAGAAATGGAAAATCAAAGAATTATTTTTTTTTAAAAAGAAGAAAAAACAGTAAGAGAAACCTATCACAATCTTTCTGCAAATCCAAGTGATTGAAATAAGATTAGTACACCTAGGGTGAGCAAAATCCAACTTGATTTGAAAAATCAATTAAAATTTCAAATTTCAATTGAAATAGTTCAAGTTGTTCGAGACAACTCAAATAAATAGTTAGAGTTAAAAAGTTTAGCTCGGATTTGAAACGTACAATCAAGTTATTCAAATTACTTGAGTAATTCAAGTAAATTAACTATAATTCTACCCTACCTCTTGTGCACAATTTTGATCGAGTCAACAATTGAAAGGTGGTCCGATCAAGCACATTTTTTCCAATAGCTAGAAGACTCGTAAATGTTCATTTTGAATGGTCAGATTAGTCATCTATCTCGTAAAACTTTTTTTATCTATAGTCTAAATAGATGTTCTATATTTTTTGTGAAATTTCTGCAACTTTCTCAAGTCTCATGGTTTAAACCTTTTTATTAAAGGATTTTCCACTTAAAATTGTGTCTCTCCTGTTATTGATGATTTCTGATTCTTAAGTGGACTTCAATTGTGTAAAATTTTATAGGACTTCCTATATCATGTTAAATATAATTGAATATTTATTTTAACTCGAATGATTTGTTCAACTTGACTTGAATTTCATTTCGTTCGACTTGATTCAATAAAATTTCAATTCAAGTTCGGTTGACAAAATAAAACTCATCAACTCGACTAACTCGAAACTTTTTCACTTGATTTGACTCAACTCAATCAAATACTCAACCCTATGTACACCTAGCATCATATCCCTCCTAAATGAGAAATTATTCTAATTGTTCTTTACAGGGAACATAGAATTGCTCCAACCAACCACATTGCGACATTCATTTTCATTCAATCGGTGCTGTTGAGGGCTAAAAAGAAAAAAAAAAAAAGCTTAATAAAATCTGACAACATATTAATTTCTATTGAGAAGTAACATCAGAATTTAAGGGATTTTTCTGCTATCCAAAAATGCTTACCAATCAAAGTACAAATACGCAAATGCAATTCAAGTGAGATTTACCATAGAATGGGCAAAAATAAATCTCACAACAAACTGAAAATATATTATTTTCAACTGTGGAGCAAGTAACATCAGAATTTACTGAGTTTTTATCTCTAATCCAAAAAGCTCACCAAGCAAAGTCAAATTAAATAAATACAAGAAAAATGCAATTCAAGACTTCAAGTGATATTTACCTCTAAATGACTCAAGATTTTGCAAGGTATCGTGATCAAGATGGATAATTGAGTGCATTCCCTTCCTAGCAGCAGCCAACTCCATGAGTTCTAATTGTTCATCTTCAAGAAGATCCATGGACTCTTTAGCAATTTTCCGTGCAGTTGCCTTTTCCCTGGCAACTCTACGTCTCTCCTCCTCTCTCTCTCTGCGAAGCTCCTCCTTTTGTCTTTTTTTCTCAGCCTATAAGGTAAACCCAAAAATAAAAGAAATGACTAGAAGGGAGAGAAAGAAAATATTCATCACTTATGATTTAGGTCAAGACATCATTTGAAAAATATTATTACTCTTAAGTATTCTTTCTGCAAAAACTTTTGTCTTCTTTCCATTTCACGTTTCTGCTCTCGTTGTGTTCTCTCTTCTTCCCGCTGCTTCTCACGCATCAACCTCTCTTCTTCCTTCCTTCTTTCACGTTCATGCCTTTCCATTTCTTTCCTCATCCTCTCTTCACTCTGAGAAAAACAATTATATAATAAGAGTGAATATAGAGGATTCCCTTGGAAGCAAAATTCATGGTCAATAAAAAATTATAAATCAGAAAACCTTTCGCCTTTTATGCTCTAATTTCTCAAGCTCTTTACGAATCCTGTTCTCATGTGCCTCAACTTCCCTTGCAATTCTATTTTCATCACTCTACAAGGAAAAAACAATGATAAAAGAAACAGATGATATACAGAATTACAATCAAGGAGGAAAATAGATAATGTATATAACAGATTTTACCAAGCTAGACACCTTGCGTTTCCTATCGATCCGTGGTTCAGCATCATTATTCAAGGTTTGCTCAGCAGACAGCATATATGAATCTTCAGATCCCAACACTGGATTGCAAATAGTCGGAGCATTTCTCCCGTTTGTAAATGATTCCCTTTCTGCAAAAGAATCATCAGCCACATGAGATGATGAAGGAATTATTCCTTGCTGAGGTAACACAAGAGCTCGAGATCCTTGACCTTGAATGCCATGAATCCTGGACAATGGTTCCTCTCCATGCACAAATGATGTAGCTCTACCCCTTGAACCACTGACCGGGGATTCATGAAAATGAGACTGAGTAACAAGTCCATATGCATCAGATCTAATACTTGAATGCTCTGGAAGAAACTGATACTCATGAAAAGCCCTTGCAGCAGCCTGAGATTATTAGTTTATACGATATCAATAAGTTAACCCATCTAACTTGGTAAAATAATTTACAGAACAAGAACAAATAAGCATTTTACATATTAAACAAACATAACTTCAAGCTGAAAAAAATATCAAAGATAAAACAGCATATCAATCCAAACAACCTAGACCGCAAAAACAACAACAAAGAGCCAACACAAGAGAGAAGCTACATTATGGAACCGGTTAACCTGTCCAAAAGAAACATGGGTGATGAAGAGAAAACTAGCTTTCCGAAAACAAAAAGTTCCGCCATATATATTGGTGCCAAATTAGAATTTGAACCATTTGGAAAACGTATGGAAAATTCACCCTACCACGGACAAATCGTCACAACTACATTACAGTATAAAGTATTCTACTTTCTACATATACTGGCAGTTAAAAGTAAATAGCGTTTGAGAAACCCACTTTGCTTGACCGGCCATCATGTCGCTCATATACTTTGCTCTCGTAAGGATGTCCAGTCCTATTATGTGGTTCAGGAATTGCTGTTTACAAAAGGGGGAAAAAACACAAATTAAACTAAAATTCATGCATTTCCACTTACAAAGCCTACTACATAAACTACACTGAACAAACTATCAAGAAATAACACACTGAGACTTGCAATATAAATGTAGTCAAAATTCAACAAAAATAAATATTATAGAGCTTAGGTATACCTCCGAAAGCATCGGGAGGCAATGGATCGAACTCAATGCCGAGCATAGGTCCATCATCTCGCAATGGCTCCCCCAACTGTGCCTCCACACAAGCAATTGCTCGGAGCTCCATTATTGACTGCTGTGACTCATAATACCTCCTAACTGTCGGCGCATCCTCCATCATTCCCCGAGAAGAGCTTCCCCCCAACTTCCTTGTGTCCATATACGGACTGGACCCCGAACCTGACCCCGATCCATAATCCGGACCTGGCACGGCCCGCAACTCATCGACCGGAGATTCCGGTGGTAAAGCAGCACCTTTTCGCTGTTTTTTCGTAGGATTATCCTTCTTTTCTTTCAATCTCCGGTGACAAAACCACATCTGTAACTGCCGATCCGATAATCCCAATTTCTCCGATAATTCCGCTCGCGTCGCTTCCGATGGATAAGTCTCCACTAACAAAAAGTAACACAAAACAAAAATCACCATAAATTAAAAAAAAGTTAAAATTTAAAAAGATAGAGAGATTGAACACAACATACGAGCATAAGCTTTCTCCAGAGCTTCGAGTTGAAACGGAGTCTTCATCTGTCGTTTAGGCTTAGCGTTACCTTCATTGGAACTACTAATGTTCTTATTCGGATTGCTGATCCGATTATTCTCACCTTCTGAACCAGCCTCCATTGAAGCAGATCCAAAAAAAAAAATTCAAAGGAGCATAAAATTTTAGGGTTTCAACAAAATAAGCTTTTCTTTATCCCTTTTTTTTCTCTCCTTTATTCCTTTTCTCTCTCAAAAAAAACACACCACGAAATATAATAAAAAGTGAAATTATGAACAATACAATTACAACAACAGCAGTGTTTCTCGAGGCCAATTACAATTTCAAATTCCATAATAAAATTTCCTTTTTTTTTCCTTTTTTCGGTACGAATAATTAATCTTTATTTTTTCTTTTTCTTTTTTGTTTCTTTATTGAATTTGATTTTTTTTAGTGCCTCAAATGTCCAAACAATGTGTTCAAAGAGAACAATTTTTTTTTTTTTTACGATTTTGAAATAAAAATGTATTTTTTTTATTTTTTACTTTTTTAATGTTTAATGTATAATTTATGGTGTACTATATACATATCTAACATTGAATATATAAATAAATGAACTTCAACTTATTTTATTATGCTTTGAATAAACACAGTAACCAAACTAGTGCTGCTATCTTGAATGTGATTTAAAAGCACTCTGCAATAGGAACTATGGATCCCATCTGTTCTTCATTTGATGCTTAATCGTGGGTGTTCTTCAGATTCTTGTGTTTATGGGATTTTTTTCTGGGTTTTGGAGAGTTCGAAAGATTACTGATCGCACACGAGTTGTTCGAAGAAATGACAACGAGAGACTGTTCTTCTTCCGTTGTTTACAGATTCATCCCTTAATACAAATATAAATGAGGCTATGGATTTGCTTGATGAGATTGTTCTTCTTCAGAAGCCATGGGATTGTTTTGGTTAAGGGGTTGTATCACTGATTGCACGTGAATTGTTCGAAGAAACGACGATAAGAGATTGTTCTTCTTCTAATGTTTACATATTCATACTTTGATGCATGGCTTATGCCAGTCAAGAAAAAATGAAGCTATGGGATTGTTTGATGAGATGAAAAAAGCACTGGTGTTGAGCCAAAAGATGGGCGTTCTTCAGAAGCCATGGAATTGCTTTGGTTGATGGGTTGTCGTACTGATCGCAGGGCCGAAACTAAGGGGTGGCTATGCCCTGCCCCTTAAAATGAAATTTTTTCTATTTAAGTCCATTAAAATTTTTAAAATTTGAATTTAGTAAATGTAAAATTATATTTTTAGCCTCCTAAAAACATAAAAATTTGATTTAATTCTTTAAAAATTATAAAGATATAAGCTATTAAAATAATGAAATTGTATTTTTATTATTATAAAAATTACAATTTAATTTCGATCTCCTAATGATATTTTCTGATTTCGCCCCTAATTGATCGCATTGAGTGCAGGGACGAATCTAGGGGGGCTGGCAGAGGCCTCGGTCCCCCTAAAATAGAAAATTTTTCATTTTAGTCTTTTAAAATTTTAAATTAGTAAAGATAAAATTACACTTTGGCCCTTAAAAATGATACAAAAATTTTATTTAATCCTTTAAAAATTACATTTTTACTATCATAAAGATTACAATTTAATTTAGGCCCCCAAAAAAGTTTTCTAACTTCACCTCTGCATGAGCATTCGAAGAAATGACAGTATGAGATGTACTTATTCTTCATGTGTTCTTTAAATGTTCATCCTTTATACATTGGTTTGTTCGTTATATCAGTAATGAAGTTATGGGATTACTTGATGAGATGAAAAAAAAAGTAAACTACACTAGTAGTCACTTAACTATTAGTTTATTTCTTTTTTGACCACTCGACTATGAAAAGTTAGAAAATAGCACCCAACTATTGTAATTTTTTTGTCACTCAACTACGAAAATTTACAAAACGAACATTTAACTATTCAATTTTATCTTTTTCTGATGTGAGCACATTTACGCCAACAAAGCAAACCGATCCGGATGTCTTACCATTAGGACCTATACCCGTTCTAAGGCAAAGAAATTCAGGGAAGTCTTGTTCCTTACTTGTGCAACGATTACAGATTCATTCGATCATGTTCATGCCTTTGAACATAGGCTTTATAACATGTTGCATGCTGATATGTGACATATCTCTGTTATATTACTAGTTCATGCGTTTAAGTATGTATATGTTATGCTAAGTACGTTTCTGCAATTGGGTTGATAGTATTTGTATTGTTTCTAAGTTGTTTCTAAATTGTAAGTGTGTTAAAGAATAAGAATTGCAAGTGTTCCAGCTTGTAATTGTGATTTCCATTAAATTTACAAGACTTTGATAGAAGTTTGATATGTTTTGATATAGGTACAATAATGGACAGCAGCTTAAGGCCTCATTTCTAGCTCGGTTGAAGCTCAAATATGTGCGTGCAGCTCCTCTCAGCTCGAAATAGTTCTGAAAGTTCGTTTCCAGCTCATTTCAACTCAGTACATTTCCAGCTAGCTCAATTTCAGCTCCACCAGCTCAACTCTAGCTAACAAGTCCAGATGTAGCTGGAAGGTGTCCTACGTGTCGGGGAGTGTCCCATACACATGTGGCAGCCTAGGTGGCATCCCAGTATGTACAGCACACACGTAACAACCTTGACACATGTGTGTGCATGTGTGGCCAAAATCAGCCCTCTTCTCTACATATGACGCCAAATTCAAAGGGATAAGAACAAGAGTTCAAATGTTTGAATTTCAAACGTTTCACACATATTCAATGTGTGGCTGGTATTTGATGGCGCCAAGAGAGGATATAACTCCTTCATATTCAAATTTGAATTCTTTATTTACAGCCACTAATTCAAATTCGACAACCCCTTCCTTGTACTTATAAATAGATGTTCAAACAATGTAATCTGGTTAGATGATTTTTATTAAACAAATACTTGTGAGAATTGTCTCTCAATTTCGGTTCTTCATTGAACTTTCTTTTGACATTTCAGACTTAGTTTGTCGTGTCAAAACTTCCTTGATACTTAGGGTTCCTAGATTGCTATCTAGAGGGTCCAAGTCCTTCGACGTGAAACATATTCGATTCGGGTTTGCATAGTCTATTGTGCAGGTTCTTTCGAGTTTTTCGTCTTCAATTTTATTTTATTTTTATATGTTGAATTTTGTTCCCTTTCTTTTGTTTTGTTTGTGTGTTGTTTATGCTGCAGAAAGGATGTTGCTATAATCCTTCAAGGTTCGGAGGACCATGATACTATTAGAGAGTGGCGAGATTGAGTCCGAGATAGAAGAAGAAGAGCTAGAACTCTATACAGTAGATGTTGATGAAGATGATGACAATGTGCAGACATTTGCAACTGGTGAAGCACTTGTTATCAAGAGAAGTTTGAACACTCAACCAACTCAAGAAGAACAGCAGCAAGAGAACATCTTTCATACAAGATGTCTCGTCAATGACAAGGTATGTGTTGTAATTATCGATGGTGGTAGTTGCACTAATGTTGCTAGTTCCGTGATGGTTGAAAAGTTAGGACTGAAGACGACAAAGCATCCCAATCCCTATAAATTGCAGTGGCTGAATAATGGAGGAGAGATTAAAGTAAACAAGCAGGTGTTAGTTCCGTTTGCCATTGGAAAGTACAAGGATGAAGTACTTTGCGATGCCGTTTCAATGGATGCGAGCCATTTGCTATTAAGTCGTCCGTGGCAGTTTGATAAGAGGACAACGCATGATGGTTTTACAAACAGATATTCTTTTATGCACAAAGGAAAGAAGTTCATCTTAGCACCTTTGACACCGAGTCAAGTGCAAGAAGATCAGGAGAGATTACGAAAGAATACTGAAGAAGTTCGTGGGAAAAACAAGATGAATGTGTATGCAAGTAGCAAAGAAATCAGGAAATGTCTTTCCTCTCAACAATCTTTGCTCATTTTGTTGTTTAAATATTCTTGTTTATTGTCTGAAACTTCTAATGTTTTGCCTACTTCCATTTCATCTCTTTTGCAGGAATTTCAAGATGTGTTTCCGGATGAAACACCCAAGGGTTTACCCCCTCTTCGTGGCATTGAGCACCAGATTGATTTCATTCCTGGAGCCACAATTCCAAATAGACCAGCCTATCGAAGTAACCCCGAAGAGACAAAGGAACTTCAAAGACATATTTTAGAGCTGTTGGATAAAGGTTACATTCGAGAGAGTTTAAGCTCGAGCGCCGTACCAGTGCTATTGGTACCTAAGAAAGATGGGACTTGGAGGATGTGTGTTGATTGTCGAGCAATAAATCAAATCACAATCAAGTATCGACACCCCATTCCTCGACTCGATGACATGCTGGATGAATTATGCGGAGCGACTATCTTCTCCAAAATTGATTTGAAGAGTGGATATCACCAGATTCGCATGAAAGAATGCGACGAGTGGAAGACAGCTTTCAAAACAAAGCTAGGTTTGTACGAATGGTTAGTGATACCATTTGGATTAACGAATGCACCTAGTACTTTTATGAGATTGATGAATCATGTTCTGCGATCTTTTATAGGCAAATTTTGTGTTGTATACTTTGATGACATACTAATTTATAGCAAGACTTTGCAGGATCATATAGAACATTTACGAGCTATTTTGCAGACTTTGCAAGAAGAGAAATTACTCGGTAACATGGAGAAATGTGTGTTTTGTACTAACAAACTTACATTTCTTGGTTATATTGTTAGTTCTCAGGGAGTTGAGGTTGATCCTGAGAAGATAAAGGCGATTCAAGATTGGCCACGACCGACATCCATTAGTCAGGTTAGATCGTTTCATGGTTTAGCCAATTTTTACCGTCAGTTTGTTCCCCAATTCAGTTCTATTACCGCTCCCTTAACCAGGATTATAAAGAAGAATTCCGTCTTCTCTTGGGGTAAAGAACAAGAAGATGCCTTTTTAAAAATAAAAGATTATTTGACAAAAGTCTCTGTTTTAGCATTACCTGATTTTGATAAAATGTTTAAAATTGAATGTGATGCTTCTGGAGTTGGAATAAGTGCTGTTTTGTCACAGAAAAAGAGGCCCGTTGCATATTTCAGTGAGAAACTTAGCTAAGCAACGTTGAATTATCCTATTTATGACAAGGAAATGTACGCACTGATCCGGGCTTTGGAGACGTGGCAACATTATTTGTTGCCTAAAGAGTTTGTCATCCACACTGACTATGAGGCTTTGCGGTATATTACAGGTCAGCATAAATTGAATAAACGGCATGCTAAATAGGTTGAATTTTTGGAATATTTTCCTTATGTCATTCGTTACAAAAAGAGAAAAGACAATGTCGTTGCTGATGCATTATCACGTAGATATACCCTTTTGAGTTACCTTGATTCACAGTTGATGAATTTGCATATATTAAAGAATTATATTCTGAAGATCTTGATTTTAGAGATAAGTATAATGCTTGTGATGAAAAATTCTACAGGCATGATGGATATCTTTTCAAAGAAAATAAGATATGCATTCCACAGGGTTCAATGCGTGATATACTGATCTGTGAAGCACATGAAGGTGGATTGATGGGTCATTTTGGGGTCACTAAAACGTTACACACCTTAAAAGAGCATCTTTTTTGGCCTAAGATGCGCAGGGACGTTGAAAGGTATTGTGAACGTTGTGTGACTTGTCGGAAAGCAAAATCGAATGTTTCACCACATGGTATGTACTTACCTTTACCTATTCCTGAATCCCCTTAGACGGATATTTCAATAGACTTTATTTTGGGATTGCCTCGAACTAGAACAGGTAGGGATAGCATATTTGTTGTGGTTGATAGGTTCTCGAAGATGGCACATTTCATTTCATGCCATAAGACTGATGATGCTGTTAATGTGGCTAACTTGTTCTTTAGAGATGTTGTATGATTACATGGTATCCCTAGGTCGATTGTTTCTGTCAGGGATGTGAAGTTTTTGAGTCATTTCTGGAGGACTCTTTGGAGTAAATTAGGTACCAAACTTATGTTTTCTACTACTTGTCATCCCCAGACTGATAGACAAACTGAGGTTGTTAATAGAGTTTTATCTACTTTACTTCGTTCCATCATTAAAAAGAACGTCAAAACTTGGGAAGATTGTTTGCCACATGTTGAATTCACTTATAACCATGCTGTACATTCTGCTACTAAGATGTCACCTTTTGAGGTTGTTTATGGCTTTAATCCTATTACGCCTCTAGATATGTTGCCTTTGCCACAAGAACAGGTGATGAACATGGATGGTAAAGCAAAAGCGGAATACGTGAAGAAATTGCATCAACAGGTTAAGGAGAACCTCGAACGAAAGACTCAGCAGTACGAAAAGCATGCAAATAAGGGTAGAAAGCGAGTCACCTTCGATGTTGGTGATTGGGTATGGGTTCATTTTCGAAAGGAACATTTTCCAGCCCAAATGCGGTTCAAGCTGTTACTGCACGGAGATGGTCCTTTTTAGGTGTTGGAGAAAGTGAATGACAATGCCTACAAGTTAGACTTGCCGGGAGAATACAATGTGAGTGCCACATTTAATGTTTCTAATTTAACCCCTTATGATGATTCTACAGATTTGAGGACAAATCCTTTTCAAAAATGAGGGAATGATGTGAGCACATTTACGCCAACAAAGCAAACCAATCCGGAGGTCTTACCATTAGGACCTATTACCCGTTCTAAGGCAAAGAAATTCAGGGAAGTCTTGTTTCTTACTTGTGCAACGATTCCAGATTCATTCGATCATGTTCATGCCTTCGAACATAGGCTTTATAACATGTTGCATGCTGATATGTGACATATCTCTGTTATATTACTAGTTCATGCGTTTAAGTATGTATATGTTATGCTAAGTACGTTTCTGCAATTGGGTTGATAGTATTTGTATTGTTTCTAAGTTGTTTCTAAATTGTAAGTGTGTTAAAGAATAAGAATTGCAAGTGTTCCAGCTTGTAATTGTGATTTCCATTAAATTTACAAGACTTTGATGGAAGTTTGATATGTTTTGATATAGGTACAATAATGGACAGCAGCTTAAGGCCTCATTTCTAGCTCGATTGAAGCTCAAATATGTGCGTGCAGCTCCTCTCAGCTCTAAATAGTTCTGAAAGTTCATTTCCAGCTCATTTCAGCTCAGTACATTTCCAGCTAGCTCAATTTCAGCTCCACCAGCTCAACTCTAGCTAACAAGTCCAGATATAGCTGGAAGGTGTCCTACGTGTCGGGGAGTGTCCCATACACATGTGGCAGCCTAAGTGGCATCCCAATATGTACAGCACACACGTAACAGCCTTGACACATGTGTGTGCATGTGTGGCTGAAATCAGCCCTCTTCTCTACATATGACGCCAAATTCAAGGGGATAAGAACAAGAGTTCAAATGTTTGAATTTCAAACGTTTTGGATAAGAACAATAGTTCAAATGTTTGAATTTCAAACGTTTCACACATATTCAATGTGTGGCTGGTATTTGATGGCGCTAAGAGAGGATATAACTCATTCATATTCAAATTTGAATTCTTTATTTACATCCACTAATTCAAATTCGACAACCCCTTTCTTGTACTTATAAATAGACGTTTAAACAATGTAATCTGGTTAGATGATTTTTATTAAACAAATACTTGTGAGAGTTTTCTCTCAATTTCGGTTCTTCATTGAACTTTCTTTTGACATTTTAGACTTAGTTTGTCGTGTCAAAACTTCCTTGATACTTAGGGTTCCTAGATTGCTATCTAGAGGGTCCAAGTCCTTCGACGTGAAACATATTCGATTCGGGTTTGCATAGTCTATTGTGCAGGTTCTTTCGAGTTTTTCGTCTCCAATTTTATTTTATTTTTATATGTTGAATTTTGTTCCCTTTCTTTTGTTTTTTTTTGTGTGTTGTTTATGCTGCAGAAAGGATGTTGTTATAATCCTAGATCCGTAATCCTTCAAGGTTCGTTGTTTCGATAAGCAACGCCTTATCATTTTCTGTCACCAGTTGGCCATTGGTTGCAACTTTTAAAATTAGCATAATAGCAATTTTAACCTTTATTGTTTATAAATTATGTCAATTTAGTCTTGATTCTAAGAAAAATTAATCATTAACATTTACATATTGTGTAATTTGGTCTCTCTTTTTTGCAATTTTGTTTTTCTTTGTGACATTAAGGATTAATTTAAAAAGGAAAAATGAAAATTATTATATTGTACTTTTTGGTTTTTTTGTATATTTTCAATTAAATTTAATCAATAAAATTATTTTTTTTAACTTTTTAGGTGAAAGGGTCACAAAGAAAGTCAAAGCTACAAAAAAAAACCAAAATATATCATGTGTAAAAGTTAGCTTTTTTAGAATCAATACTAAATTAACACAATGTCTAAATGTTGAGCGTTAAAGTTGCAATTATGTCAATTTTAAAAGTTGCCACTATTAGCCAAATAGTGATAAAAAAGACAAAATTGAATAGTTTGGTAACTATTTTGTAACTTTTCATAGTTGAATGACCAAAAAAGAAACATACTAATAGTTGAATGGTCATTTCATAACTTTTCATTGTTGAAGGATCAAAAAATATATTAATAAATAGGGGACTACTAAAGTAGTTTACTCGATGAAAAAAGCGATGGTATTGAGCCAAAGGATGGGCGTTCTTCAGAAGCCATGGAGTTTGCTTTGGTTGATGGGTTGTATTAGTGATCGCACACGAGTTGTTCGATGAATTGCCAATAAGAAATTGTTCTTTCTTGTAGTAAAAGAAAAGAAAAAATGAAGTTTTAGTTTCACCATGAATTTTTAGAAGAAAATAATTAAGAAGCATTGATACTACATTCATTTATTAAATTGATTCACAAATCAAAGTCATAAAGCCCCGACATATTTCAAAATAGGCACCAATTCACCTGAAATATGAGTTGATATTACTTTCTCCAACCCCCAAATAATTTTCATCCGACAAAAACAACCAGCAACCGATCAATCCTTTTATCCCTCGAATCCCCATTGATTCTTGACATTTCATTCATCACACCCAATTCATTTTCTTCCTCGACCTCGCAAACCGCCAAATTCACCCCGAGCCCTAATAATAATCTCTTCATAACATGGCACATACAAAAACCACGTCTAGTGAAAACTAGCACCGAATTCTCTATTGCTAATTTTTTTACGCTCTTTTCGGTATCACTAATCACGAGTATCCCATCACTGTTGCTACCATCAAAGAAGTTGCGAAACGACAATCGGCTATTGGCCGTGGTGGCCGTGTATGATTTATAAGAGATTGCTTCTTGCATGGTATACGAGGGTTTTAAAAATAGAATATCGGTAATGACAATATATCGCAAAAAAAAAGAGAAATAAAAATAAAAAACACACAGATTTTTACATGAAAACCCTGTCGAAAAAAACCACGGACAGAGGAGAAGAAAATTCACTATGTCGAATTCGAATAATTACAAGAGGAGTAGATTATGTCTATTTATAGGCTTGTAAAACCATATTCTAATAGGAGTGTAGTAAGATCGAAACACCTTATTCTAATCAATATCAAATAGATGGAGTTTAATAAGGTTTAAAAAACCTTATTCTAAAATAAAATAAAAAAAGTGTAGTTCTATAGGGATTTTACTTTTATTTTATTTTACCATTGTATTTTATTTAAATAAGGATTCGAGTCACTTAATTCTAACAATCTCCACCTTGACACGATTTCTCAATGAACAAGTTTTTCATCGTGAACTCTCAACGAACAAGTTCTCCACCTCTTCCATAAAACCCCTTAAGGGTTTAACTTCAACAATGAACACTAATCAAGTCTAAGCAATGCTCAAACTTGGTTATAGGAAGCGACTTAGTCATCATATCTGCAGGATTTTCATGAGTACTAATTTTGCTTACAACAATATCACCACAAGCAATAATATCACGAACAAAATGACACCGAACATCAATGTGTATTGTTCTCTCATGAAACATTTGATCTTTTGTAAGGAAGATGGGACTCTGATTGTTACAAAATACTATATTGATTTGAAGGTCTTCATTGAGTTCACTAAAGAGTTCCTTCAACCAAATAGCTATTTACAAGCCTCAGTAATCGCCATGTACTCAGCTTCAGTGGTAGACAAAGAAACTGTAGTTTGCAAAGTGGATTTCCAACTGATTGCACAACCTCTGATTGTAATGACATAACCTGTAAGAGATCTTATTCTATCAAGGTTTCCAGCAAAATCAGCATCAACATACCCAATGACTCTATCTTTAGTTCTTCTAAACAGTAAGCAAACATCAGTAGTACCTCATAAGTATCTTAAAATCTATTGAACTGCTTTCTAATGTTCTTTACCGGGATTCGCCATGTATCTGCTAATTGCACTGACTGCATATGATAAATTTGGACGTGAATAAACCATAGTATACATGAGATATCCCACTGCACTAGAGTATGGAACATGTGACATGTACTCAATCTCATCATCTGATTGTAGAGACAAAGCCGATGAAAGTTTGAAATGGGCTGCTAAAGGAGTACTAACAAGCTTAGCACTCTGCATATTGAACCTGCAAAGAACTTTCTCAATGTACCCCTTCTGACTTAGGTACAATTTTCTTGATTTTCTATCTCTAGGAATCTCCATACCAAGTATCTTCTTTGCTGGTCCCAAATCTTTCATCTCAAATTCTTCACTTAATTGGGTTTTGACCTTTTTTATCTCTCATTTATCTTTCGCTGCTATCAACATGTCATCAACATAAGGGAGTACATATACAAAAAAACCATCACTGTTTTTCTTAAAGTAAACACAACTGTCAAAGCTATTTCTTTTGAAATCATGAGAAATCATAAATGAATCAAACCTCTTGTACCACTGTCTTGGTGACTGTTTCAAACCGTAAAGGGACTTTTTCAGCAAGCAAACATAGTCCTCTTTTTCGAAGACTGTAAAACCCTGTGGTTGTTGCATGTAAATATCCTCCTCAAGTTCTCCATGCAAAAATGCAGTTTTTACATCTAATTGCTCAAGCTCCAAATCATGCATGACCACAATACCAAGCAAAGCTTGAATTGAACTATGCTTTACAACTGGGAAGAACACATCTATGAAGCACACTATTGGAATTTGACTGTAACCCTTTGCAACAAGCCTTGCTTTATATCTGGGTTCTTCAACTCCTGGAGTCTCCTCTTTCTTTTTAAACACCCATTTACAATGAACAGCCTTTTTACCTTTAGGAAGTTTCACAAGATATCATGTTTTGTTTTTGTGGAGTGATTCCATCTCCTCTTGCGTAGCAAACATCCACTTTTTTTAGTCTTCACAGCTAACCACCTCAGAATAATTAGATGGCTATTAGTTTGCATCTATATCTTCAGTCACATTTAAAGTATAAGCAACTAGATCAGCCTCAGCATACTTTTTCGGAGGTTTAATTTCTCTTCTAGTTATATTTTTGGCGATAGAGTATTGTGGTGAAGAAGCAACTCTATTCTGAATTTTTGTATTGGCTTGAGGAGTCGACTTTGTTGTAGATTCTGGATTAATCTGATGTTCTACCTGCTTTTAATTTTCTTTATTGGAAGAACCTTTAAGAGATAAGTTAGGTAGCATAGTAATTTCATCAAAAACAACATATCTGCTAATCACAACTTTTCTATTTTTAGGACACCATAATTTATACCCTTTTACACCAGCTTTATAACCAAGAAAAATACATTTAATGGATCTCGGTTCTAATTTTCCATTATCAACATGAGTATACGCAGGACACCCAAAGATATTTAAATCAGAATAATTAGCTGGATTACCAGATCATACCTCTTGTGGAGTCATTTTCTCAATGGCAACAGATGGAGATCAGTTAATAAAAGAATATACAGTAGAGGCTGCTTCAACCTAAAATGACTTTGGTAAGTTGACATTTGACAACATACATCGAACCTTTTCTATGATATTTCTGTTCATTTGTTCTGCAACGCTGTTTTGCTGTGGAGTATGACGAAATTTTCAAGTGTGTCACGATCCCTTCTGACTTGCACAATTTATTAAACTCATTAGAATATAACTCTAAGTCATTGTCTGTGCAGAGGTACTTTATTTATTTTTCCATCTGTTTTTAATCATAGTTTTTCAAGACTTAAATTCGGAAAACACATCATTTTTCTGGAAAAATCATCAATAAAAGTTAGCATGTAATTAGCTCAACCTCTCGAAGGCACTCTGGATGGCCCCCACAGATTAGAATGAATATACTCGAATGTTTCCTTCGTATTATGGATTCCTCTGGTGAATCGAACTCTCTTTTACTTCCAAAAAATGCAGTGCTCACAGAACTTAAGTTTGTAAATTCCTTACCCATCAAGAAGTCTGTTTTTGCTCAATTCTGCCATGCCATTCTCACTCATATACCCTAGGCGCATATGCCAAAGTTTAATAATATCATCATCTAACAAGGAAAAGAAAGGGACAACTGCATCACCAGTAACAGTAGAACCCTGCAGAACATATAACTTGGCGGTCTTTCTCTGCCCTTTCATCGCAACGAGGGAACTTCTGAAAATTTTCAAAACCCCACTTTTAACTGTGTATTTGTACCCTTTTGAATCAAGAGTACTCAACGAAATTAAATTTATCTTCAATTATGGAACATGCCGTACGTTACTAAGTGTTCTGACAACTCCACCAAACATCTTAACTTTAATTGTTCCAACACCTGCAATTTTACACGAAGCATTATTTCCCATCAAAACAACACCTTCAGACACTGTTTCGTAAGTTGTAAACCAATCCTGATTGGTACTCATATGAAAGGTGCAGCCCGAATCAATGATTCATTCCTCGCTCACTTTAAAATTGTTGACAGAAGCGACTAGAAGTTCATCATTGCTGTAGTCTTCTACAACATCAACTTTACCAGAATTTTTTGGTTATTTTTTCTTTTGATTCGCAGCCTCCCTTTTGATCATATTCTGTAGCTTATAACACTCAGATTTAATATGTCATTTCTTCTTGCAGAAGTTACAAGTTTTACCTCTGTTTGAAGACTTTGATCTACCCTTAGATTTACCGCGAGGATTCCGTTCCTCTGTCCTTCCACAATCATCATCAGCATTCCGATCTTGTCTCCCGCGAACAATTAGACCCTCTCCTTGAGAGTCAGTTTTAACCACAAGATGCTTCATCTTATCATACGAGGTCAAAGAATCATAAACCTCATCAACTTTGAGAGGCTCGCGGCTATATAAAATTGTGTCTCTAAAGGTTGAATAAGACGGGGGCAACGAACAAAGTAGAATAATCCCTAGATCTTCCTTATCGTACTGAACCTCCACGGCCTTCAAGTTTGAGAGAATTTCTTTAAACATTGTTAAGTGTTCGTGCACCGACGCACTTTCCTCCGAATGATGAGCATAAAGATGCTGCTTCATATGTAACTTGCTGGTTAGAGTTTTCGACATATATATTTGTTCCAGCCTCTTCCATACTCCAGCGACGGTCTTCTCCTTCATCACATCCTGCAAAATTTCGTTAGACATATGCAGATGTAACTGTGTTAATGCCATTCGATGTTTGCGCTTCTTCTCTTCCTCCGTCAATGGTGAAGACATCTTATCTACCTCTAGCAGGGCTTCCTCTAAGTCTATCTGTGCAAGAACTGCCTACATCTTTATCTGCCACAACGCAAGTCTGGTGTTGCGGTCCAATAGTGAAATTTCATACTTCAAAGACGCCATTACTGTTATTAAGATGAACAACCTGAAAGTTCTGATACCAATTTTTAAAAATAGAATATCGGTAATGACAATATATCGCAACAAAAAAAGAGAAATAAAAATAAAAAGCACACAGATTTTTACGTGGAAACCCTTTCGGGAAAAAACCACGGGAAGAGGAGAAGAAAATTAACTATGTTGAATTCAAATAATTACAAGATGAGTAGATTATGTCTATTTACAGGCTTGTAAAACCATATTCTAATAGGAGTGTAGTAAGATTGAAACACCTTATTCTAATCAATATCAAATAGATGGAGTTTAATAAGGTTTAAAAAACCTTATTCTAAAATAAAATAAAAGAAGTGTAGTTTTATAGGGATTTTACTTTATTTTATTTTACCACTGTATTATATTTAAATAGTGATTCGGGTCACTTAATTCTAACAGTGGGTCCTAGTAAAAATAAATGGGAAATGTTAATATTTGTATTAGACAATTTGGGTGTAAGCAAAAACCAAATGGAAGGCTTCTTCTAGTGGCTTGAGAATTTCTTAAATTGGCTTAAGTTTCATGTGGAAAAAAAGGTAGACCTAATCTGTTATTATGAAAATGATGTGTTATATAAATTTTGATATTTTATTAATTATGTTGTAAATTTTATTATATTTTATTATTTATAAGTGTTCATGAGTTGGGTAGAGTCAAACAAAGTTGTTAAAAGCATATTAGACTAGTTGCTCAGAACTGATGGATTGAGAATTGGCTGATACACCAGTCATGAGCAAAACAAAGAACCAGCTTTACACTTTTTTATTTATTTTTTATTTTTTATGAATGTTTTGATAATTTATTTGATTGAAATCGATTGGACCAAGAATCGGTAGTCTAACTAATTCGACCACTGATCTAATTCCAAAAATGTCGGAGTCAAGTACAAGTCAAACTTGTAATATACTAGCAACACTATACATAATTGCTCGAGCTTTGATCCCTTAGAATTTTGTCAAATTTTGTTCGTATTTATTAATGGTTAACCTAAATCTGTTAAAGTCCGCACATAATATTTATTTTAAAAAATATTTTTTATTTAATGTTTACTACCTTTATATACTTTTTATTAAATTTTTAACATAAATCACTTATATATATTTAAAATATCTACATAGTATTATATATTTAATTTTCATTAATATAAATTATATAATATACATCATATTATAAAATTGGAAAAACCTAAGATAATAACATATTTTTTAATGAAAAACCTACCACTAGATATATTATTTTGTAAGATAAAATCTTTCTGACGTGGACATTTATTAATTTCCGAGTTTTTTAAAGTAAAAAATAAAATAAAATTTTAAGTAGAGAAATAAAAATGAATTTTCCATTTTGGCATGGTAAAGTACAATAAATTTAATTAGAAAATACGAATTTTTAAAGAAAATTATTTTAGTGTTTATAATGTTAATCACGTGCCTAGACACATGATTCATTACTTGCATCATTGATAATTCTTTATAACTTTTTTTTTAAATACCAATTTGTGGATTCAGTCTTAACTCAATTGGTATCGTTATTGTTGCCGGTATAGGAGGACGTGGGCCCGAGTGTGCTGAAGCGTATTGTCCTCCTATTTAAGGGTTGGGGAGAAGTTACGCATAGTTTTAGGCATTGTATAAAAAAAATACAAATATAGTAAGAACTTATAATGAGATTAATGTTAAAAAAAACTTTTTAAGACGAAATTTTTAAAAGGTTTGATACTTTAATTCGTTAAATTTTGATCTTCCTAATTTATGAAAATTGAGAAATTAGCTCAATTGTTGGTCAACACATGAATTAGAATCGTTTTTTTTTGTAAAAACACTTCATTGGTCCCTCCCAATTTCAATATTAAGCAAATTGGTTCATCTGAAAAAAATGGAGCAATTAATCACTGCTAGTTTTAAAAGTAAACAACTAATGACAATTATTTACTATGTTGATATTTTTCGTTAAATCTACATAATTTTGACTGATATAATAATAAATTTAGCTCTTGATGTTTATATATTCTATGTAAATGTTGATAAAATATATAAATGTTGCTGGCTGAATTTCTCAAATCAAGACCAATTTGACAAATTGTGTAAAATTTGAGAGCTAAATTTGTTATTATACTAATAAAAATATGTACAATTGACAAAAAATATTAACATTGTGATTAATTGTCTTCAGTTATTCACTTTCGAAATTGATATGAATTATCAACTTCTCAAATTTAGTAAAATAGATTAATGAAATTCCTAGTTAAATTTTTTAAATAATTCATATACTAAAAGTACCATGGAGGCCCCTATACTAAGAGTCTGATTGCATTTTGCCTATTTTATTGAAAAACAGGTGAATTAGTCCCTGTACATTACATCAAAGAGCAAATTGGTCATTTCTGTTAAAAATTTCATCCATTTTTACTGTTAAAAACTAAAATGGCTAACAGAATAACCAAACAGTTACACAATACATGCCACATGTACCTCATGCTGACATTCACAGACCAATTTTTAACAGTAAAAATAGATTAAATTTGTAACTAAAAGACCATTTTGCTCTTTGATCTAATGTGTAGGGACTAATTTGCTCACTTTTTAGCAGAGAGGACAAAATGTAATCTGATTCCTAGTACAAAAACCCCTATAGTACTTTTACCTAATTCATACAGTTTGATAATATTTCTTTTGGTTGGCAATTTGGAAAGATTTTATTTCCCTTGTAACTTTAATTGAGCATAAACAATAATAAATAATAAGTCTGATTTATTGGCTTTCATAAATTAAAAAAATTAAGTATTAAAAAATTAAGAACTGAATTTAAATTATAAAATTTATTTGGTATATTACTTTTTTGTCTATTTATTATTTTCTGTACTTTTTTGTAGGGAAATTTTTATCTAATAATTTTTATTCTGCGTTATCAAACAAGTTTAAAAAATTAAGTTAGTTATGATATTAATTTTCAATTGATTTATTTTTTCACCACTTTATCTAGTGGAAACACAGCCTTAATAAAAAGGTTTTGAAAACTTTGAAAATATAGGTTGGAGTCTCACTCTATGTAAATCATATGTTGGTAAAAGTATCATGGAAACCCCTATATTAGGAGTTTTATTGCATTTTGCTCTCTCAACTTAAAAAAAAAACAAGCAAATTACTCATTGTACATTAGATCAAAAAACAAATTGGTCATTTCCTTTAAACATTTCCTTAAAAACTAGTGTGACTAACAAAATAACCAAACAGTGATGTGTACCACATGCTGGTGTTCAAGGACCCATTGTTAACAATAAAAATGGATGAAATTTTTAATAGAATAACCAATTTATTATTTGATCTAACGTATAAAGACTAATTTGACCATTTTTTTAGTTTAGGGGCCAAAATGCAATATGACTTTTAGTACATGAGCCTACATGATACCTTTACATCATATGTGAATTCTCTCTTAATTCTTTTTATAATTTAAGACCCACCATGTGTGTAGCTTCTGTCCATATTTATTTTGATTTAGGTCAAGTCTAAATATATGGACCAAAAAGCAATTTGACTATTTTTTGAAAGGTTAAGGATTAAATTTTGCTAAAAAAAAAAGAATAAGAAGAAAGGTCAAACTAACATAGTGTAAATATAGAGTATTAAATATATCATTATGCCAAAAAACAATAATATATCATATAAATAAGTGAATATCTCAATGTCTATCATTAAAATGAATCATTGACAAACATGATATAAAATTGGAGAAAATATTTGGTACATTGTGAGTAGAGTTTTTAAACACTATAACCAGTGTCAAGGGGTTGACAAGTATCTTACAGGGGTATAATATAATATTAAAAAAAAGACATGACAAATTTTTAGGACTCCTTGTAGAATAAAAAATTACACACTGCCAATATACTAAATACTCACCTATAAAATTATTTTAAATATAATTATAACACAATACCTTATATCGCTGAATCTAAATTCAACGTTCTTCAAATAGCTAGACTTATGAGTAAAACTCAAATTTAACTTGAATGTCGAAGTTCAAGTTTCATGGTGTGTAAATGCTATACGTGGGTTCTATTTAAAATTATTCTAGATTTAAGTCCCATCATGTGTGGGCCTTATCTATATTTATTCTAATATAAGTATGTTATATTTTGATTTTCAATCTATTGAGCTTCATATTAAATTGATTCTAATTCTAGTTGATCAAATATGTACTGTTTGTTTTTTATATTGTGCCTACAATTGCATATGAAATTTCTTAAAAAACATATATTAATAAAAAATCAATTAAAATTTCACATTGTTTGCTTTCAAAGTTTTTTTCCTTGTTGTACTTGGGACATGCTCTTCCAATACGTTCAACTCTCATCGTAACACCCCTAACCCGTATCCATCATCAGAATAGGGTTACGAAGCATTACCAGAGTTTACATTTTAGAACTAACAAAAATTTTAGTACATTTAATTCATGTCTTAGGCCGTGTAGGCATTCAAAATAGGGACACACAACTGTGTCCTAGCCTGTGTCCATGCCTGTGTAACTCACTGACTTGGGTCACACGGCCAAACCACATGCCTGTGTGCCAAGCCGTGCACCCTTCGAAATAACCTCACATGCCCGTGTGTCAGGTCGTGTGAAACTGAAGGGCATACTAACTTGTGTCACATGGCCAATTCACACGCCTGTGTGCTAGGCCATGTAAGGCTACTGACCTGTTTTCTTTAGAAGTTACAGGGGACACACGACCGTGTTACCTGGCCTTGTGGACAAAAATAGGTCATTTTCCAAGCCATATTTCTCACCTAAATTGGTAGCAACCTACACACAACAATTTGCATATGACCATGACATAAATAGGCATTCAAAACCAACCAACATAAAGCTTATAACATGTTATAACATCACATACAACCATGATACTCATAAGCACCTCAATTTTCCATTTGTAACATGCCAATTATGTCTTCAAAATCTACCTAAATGGTTAAACACACATATGCATCATTGTGCCTAAAACTTAACATGTATGTCACTTATCAAACTCAACTATTTGGTACCCAAAATACCAATTCACAAACAAGACATCCGCATGGCAACCATACACCGCATATAATAAATCCATTTACATATTTACAAAACAAAATATGTATCCACAATACAAGCCAATTCAAATGGCTAAAACACAACAAAACATATAGGCTACCATTAGCCAAAATAACCTATACATGCCATTAAACCCAAATATTTAACCAAAAGTACCAAAATAGCCGATAGATAGTGTAATGAGATCTCCGACAACTTCCAATCCGAACGAGCTTCTGAAACACTATAAAACACGGAAAATAACACAAAGTAAGCAATTAAACTTAATAAGTTTGTATAACTAAAAACATAACTTACCATTCAACCGCAATTTAGGCAAGTAAATTAAGGCATAACACAATTCAATTTGGCCCCAAAAGCCTAACACATTTCCACCAACCAAGTTAGCCATGAATGCATTTGTCATATAACTATCAAGTATTTCACATCAATACCTGTACAAGTTCATATCGAACTCATACAACCTCGTAACAACATTGTACCCGTTGAACCACTTAGAATAATATCGGATATGGGGGAATCTCGCACACTATGTGCCAACACGTGGTCAAAACCACTACAATCTCATATTAATGCTCTCTCTTGAGCCATAACTGGGTTTGCTCACACAAGCTGTCAGTCAAGACGTAGCTACATGGTGCTGCTCACAAAAGCTGTAAAGTATCCGCAGCACATGCCAGAAACTCAGCCATTGGTAGGACGTACAAGACCAGCACCCAAAACACGGTAACCCCCAATGACATGTTATTTGTATCCTATTTATTCCTAAGCTTCAACTGGGATCTGTAAGTCGCCGAAACTTCGTCAGAGATTTCCGTAGATCCATAATACAAATATTATAACACACAAGCATTTAAATCACATATAATTTAATGCTAGTTAAATAAACGAACTTACCTCAAACTCGTAAGGGGAAAAACGATCGTTTATTCCAATACTTTGTCATTTCCCTATACTAAATCTGTACGTTGCTTTCCTTGATCTATATAATCAAATTTAACTAATTCAAACTCCATCCTAATCAATTTAGTCCAAAAATCATGTTTCGACAAAATTACCATTTTGCTCAATATACGTTTGACTTCTTTACAATTTAGTCCCTATGCTCGTAAAATGAAATCCATTCAATTTTATCCCTACCCAAGCCTATCCGAAAATTAAACATGCTTATAGCAGCCCATATATTTCACATATTCACACTTTTACCACACAATTTATCACATTTCTCATTTTAATTCCTATTTGACAAATTTATCAAAAATTCCTTTACAATAGTTGTTTATTTAACAACAACCATTATTTTTCTACCATTAAACTTCAAAACCATAACATGCACATCAATGGAAAATCTCAAACACTTTAATAGTTTCACAAATTAGTCCCTGGGCTAGCTAGATTAAGCTACAACGATCCCAGAAACATATAAATTTTCAAAAATGGGACAAAAATCATACCTAATTGAAGGCTTAAAGATGGTCGAATAACCTAGCTTCTATGGCTTTCTCTTCTTCCATTTTCGGTTGAAGAACATAAGAAATATCAAAGCCTTTTTAATTGCTTTTTAACTTATTATATCATTACTAACTAAATTACAAAACTAACCTTTATAAACATTATTTATTACACAAAATGCCAAGCCATCACAATCCACTATCTCTTAAACGGGCTATTTACCAAATAAGGACTTTCAGATTAAAATTCTATAGTTATTTAATACCTTTAGCTATTAGAACTCAACTTTTGTATTTTATGTGATTTAGTCATTTTCATCAAATTGAACATGTAAACGTTAAAATTTCTTAATGAAATTTTTATACAGTAACACTATCATGCTGTAGATCATGAAATAATATTAAAATAAATTTTTTAACCTCAGATTTGTATTGTCAAAACCACTGTTCTAATTTTACTGAAAACGGGTTGTTACATATCCTAATCATCATACCATTTTTTCCATTGCATTCTATTTTGTGACCATGCTTTATAGTAGGACATGGTGAATTGATATTGTACTCATATATCATTGATCATTGTGATGGATATCTTCATATTTGCTTTCAGCAAAGGCATTTTAATGTCACAAATGATGTTGAATTCAATTTTCGATGATCTTGCAACACCTTCAACAATACAAGTACGTGGATCATTATATTTCTTTATCTCACATACCTGCTTCTTTTCCTAAATGATGTCATAATACGTGCAACATATTTGGTCATAATAGATCTTCCAATTTTGTAATCTGTTGAATGCTTGATATTGCAGTGTTTTTTTTGTTGAGAGAACAACCTATTTCAAAAAGAACTTTATACCAAAACACAATTTGTTAGAATTTGAAGAATAATTCACATGCTTTGATCTTAGATAAGGAAATTTAAGAAATCCTAACACATGCATTGTGCCAATGTCATTGTTGTGTATGTGGGATGGAGGTTTATACGATGATAGATTTTTTATTATTCTTTTAGAATTATTGGGTACTTCGTCGTCAGAATCAATAATATTCGTGACATTTGGAACATCCTCAAGCTCAATAAATAATCTTGTTTCAACATTTTCAACGTTGATATATTTGGTTGGTTCTTCATTGGTTTCATTGTATTCTACTTTATTCTCAAGTGGATGTCCCTTGGTGATGTACCAGCTTGGATCAACATCATTCAACATCAACAATGTTATGTTAAAATCTGATGTTCTTACAAAATATCTTCCTATAGAACTTTATGGGATTTCGCATAAAGATTTGAAGCACATGACTTTGGCTTACCAAAGTTGAAATCGACTACGCTCATGAAATGTTTCCTCATATGACTTGATGGGATCTCCGTGCATGAGTTACTATCAATCCCAGCTATTAAGTTAAAGTTGCAATCTAGGCCACTTATAGAAAAATTATTCCTCGTTGATGATCGCGATATCTCTGAATACGACCTTTCCAACAACGATGTAGAACTATTACCAATGTTGTTGAAACTGAATTGGCCTACCAGATTGGTTGGATTGAGAATTGACTAGTATATCGGTTTGAAGTAGTGAGAAATGGTTGAGTTGCAAATCGCAAACTATGAACCAATTTTTCTATTTTAGGCATAAATTTCTTGGGCTAAACAATCTCAAACGCTTAAAAAGTTAATAAACCAAATCCAAACACCCAACTCCAAGAAATTAAATAAATAATAAAGTTAAAAGAAAAACAACCTAAATTCCCCAATTTGTTGATATGTTGTAATTGGATACGTCAAACTAAGCTCTCTAGAACACTTGAAGAGTTTGTTCACAAACAATATATGAGTCTTTTCCATGTTTTTCATTAATTTTTAGTCTTTAGTACTAATGATCGTTTTTATTTGATTTTTATCCTTTTTGAGACCCAATTTGGCAAAATGGTGCCATCAAGAGCCTAATGGTGTACTTCATTTGTATAGGGGGATAACGACAACCAAACATTGAGGAAAAATGCACCTGACGTGGGTGACGCAACACTAATGCCAGGGTGCCGCAACACTGAGCCTTCATCACCTCAAGGGAGTAAGACTTTAATGGGAAACCAACCCAAAACAATTTATCGAGGATGTTGCGACATTGAAGGTGTTGTGTCGTTATACCAAGCCCGAAGTCGTGACTCCCTGTAACACCCCTAACCCGTATCCATCGCCATAATAGGGTTATAGAGTATTACCTAAGTTTGCAAATTAATTTACAGACATTTCATTTCATCAAGCATTCATATTTATAATCAATCAAAATCAAAACATTAATGAGCTAACGTTGGCCAATTTAACTTATACATGCCATTATAACCAAAATCAATCATCTAAAATCACTGATAGAACCAATGGATAGTATGATATATCTCCGACAAGCTTCCAACCCAATCGAGCTTCCGATAATCATTTCAATGCATCTAATAATTATACATATTACCAATAATAATTCAATTCAAATAATAAAACACATATTTATATAATATTCATCACCAAATAACATCCACTTTGATTAAAATTATACAGAATATAGTTCATACGAACTTACCAGGCTAAATTGCAGAAATACCAAAATTCAGGGACATTTTTGGTAATTTTCTATTTTCCTTGAATTTCCACCCAATCTTGATCTAAATTAATATTTCATTCAATTTATTAATTTAAATAATAAAACAATTCATTTCATGCAATTTGGTCACTTTTTGACATTTTTACAAATTTACCCTTAAAATTTTACTTTTATTCAATTTAGTCCCTGAACCTAAAACATGCAAATTAGCCATTTTTAATGAAAATTCATGCTAGTTGAATAATCATATATTTTCCTCCTCCTCCTCTCCATTCCACATCCTTAATGTATATAACATGCTTATATGTAACATTATCTATAATTTCACTATTTATTTATATGTTCGTTCAAAGCTGTCCACTTGAGTCATAGTCATTGAATTTATGATATCTAGAGCTAAGGAACTCCAAATTTAGATCTGATAATTTTCCCTGAAACTAGACTCACATATATTTTTACTATAAAATTTTCAGAATTTTTGGTTTAGCCAATTTGTACAGTTTATTCTTTAAACTCTCCCCTATTTCACTGTTCGATAGTTCCGACCCCTCTTTACTAAAAATTAATTTTCTTATTGTACAGAATTCAAATTATTTTCCCATTTGTTTCTATTGAAAATATACTAATTAATAAATCTAAGCATATAAATTATATCCCATGATTATTTTTGTACAATTTTTAATGATTTTCCCAAGTCAGAGTAGGGGATTCTGAAATCATTCTGACCTTGTCTCACAAAATTTATTATATCTCATGATTTACAATTCCATTGCTTACAATGTTTCTTCTATGAGAAACTAGACTCATTAAGATTTAATTTCATATTTTATTCATCTTCTAATTTGATTCGCACGATTTTTGGTGATTTTTTAAAGTTAGACTACTGTTGCTGTCCAAAACTGTTTTAATGCAAGATGTTGATTACTAAGTTTATAACTCCCTTATTAATCCTTTTCTCTATAATATTTCCCATCACTTTCTCTTTTCCCTTCACTAATATATCAAGAACATAAGATCTTATTTAAGAGAATTCTACTATAACATCATTTCCATGCTTTTTCAATAATATCAAACTTAAAAATATATTGAAATCTTGATGTTCTTACCTTGTCCTATTAGTTTCAACCTTTAACTTGATTTTCTCACTCCTCCAGCTTCTCTTTCTTGAATCTAACTTGATGTTCTAACTCCCCATAGTCTCCTTGTTATCTTTCTCTCTTGATGGATATATAAATTCTTTTGATTTCTAAGTGAAAATGGTGAGTATTTGGTGAAAGGACCAAATTGTAAAGAAAATAAAGTTTCTTTCCTTCTTTTCTCTTCATACGTTGGATGCATGGGAAGAAGATGATGATTCTTCATCTTTCCTTCCATATATATACTAAATAGAATAATAATAAAATATCATTTAAAAATCAAATTAAAATATTAATAAACTAATATTTATTTAATTAATTAATCTAAAATATCTCCAACATCATCATTATCTTCTAGATTTCTCTTTCTTCTAATCGACCATTTTGACCTTTATGATCTTTTAAAATTTCATTCTTAGTTATCACTTAATTTGGTAAAATTACGATTTAGTCCCTCATAATTCTTCACCTATTCAATTTGGTCTCAATTCATCCATTTTCCTTAGTTTTTAAATTATTCCACCCTTAAAATATTTACACTATTGGTCCTTAAATTTTTTTATATTTACACTTTAGCCCCTAAAATTTTGAGTATTTACTCTTGGACAACAAAATTTTTCTCACTTTTGCGATTTAATCCTTTCTTGAATTAATATGTCATAATATACTTACCAATGTTGACATAACTCAAAATTACCTTTTTTATCACTTTATTTCCTTATTTTACTATATCAGTGATATTATCTTACTTTCTTACTATAGTAATTTTCGGGGTATTACACTCTCAGCCTTCAAAGCCGTGATACCACTGTTGATGGTTGAAGTGAAAGAGCCAGAGCCACTGTTGAGGATGTCATGACACCAGCTAGTCAATGTTGCGACACCAAAGTTTAGGTGTGGCGACACTGAAGCCTGACAGGGTGAAAAATATTACAAGGGTAGTTTTATGTCCAACAAAAACACAAGTCAACCCATATGCCAATGGCATTTTTGTCAAGTTTTAGGATTGAATTTTAGCTATATTAAAGGCATTTTTGGTTGTCAAACAAAATGAGCCAATTTTTTCATCTTTGTAGCTTAGATTTATTCTTTTCTCCATTTTTAAGTTTTAGTTCTTTACCTTTCTTATCTTGGTAGTGGTAGTTGGTAGTTTTCTTAGTTTTTATTGTAGTTTTTTACTTCCTTGCACTTAGGTACAAAAATCTTAATTTGTATTTTGATTTTCCTTTAAATCCTTTAATAGATTTCAGCTTTGTTAACTCTCAAAAGTGTAAAAACCCTAACTTTAGTTGTGCTTTATTCTTCATTGTTGCTGCTGTTTTCTTTTACAAAAGCTCCATAAAGAGTTTTGAAGATTTTCTTAACCTTGTTTTTTATGATTTCTTTAATGAATCATTTGAGCATATATTTGATTGACGTTTGTGTATTGAGGATGAGTAGTAACTAAATCTCATGGTGGTTGGTTGATGAAAATGTTGCATGATTAGTTTTTGGGTTAAGAACTAAATCGTAACAATTTGACTAAATCGAATAGACTTTGAAACCAGGAATTGACACATCTAGGTGAACAATTAAATATGTGAGATTGAGATGAGAGCCTATTAAGAACCAATTTGATTGTTCTGATTTAGTTTAGTGAGATCGAAAGATAAACTAGGCTAAATTGTCTAATTTGGTAAAATGGCGACTGAAAGGTAAAATTGAACCAATTTGGAGTTCAAACCCTTTAAACCCCTAACCCAAGAATTTATTAGCAATATGGAAGTCAACTAACCACTTTAGCCCTTTGAATTGATATTTGTGAACTTTTGATTGTTTTGCAATTTAGTTCTTCTAGGTGTTAGAGTAATTAATCTTTGATGATGAGTTGTCGTATTATGATATTTAGTGAGTAGCTAGCTAGACTTCATAAATATATGCATTTTCATTGTTAGTCACTTTATCACCCAAGCTCTATTGGGTCCGATCATCAGAATACTCCGCGTTCCGTTGTAAGATAAATATTACAACTAATCTGTCACACTTGTAGGTAAGCTGCTTTAATTTTGATAGTTTTGTATTGATCCTTTGCCTCGGGGTACGCACACCGAGGAGCGATCATCTGCCGTGTACCTACTAAAAGTCTAAAACACTAGAAGAAAATTTTGCTGCTATTTGTTGTGTTGAATGTAGATTGCTTCTCTGCTTCTTTTTAGCTCTTCTCTCATTTCAAGTTTCAACTCTTCTCTAATTTCAAGTTTCAAACTTAGTAGTCGTTGATTGTTGCTTCCAACAATTGTCAACATCCATTTCTTGCTTTGAAGATTAGTTTTGAAAGGTAAGGATAAGATTTTGATCATATTTTGTTTTTTCTCCTCCCTCATTGTTTTTCCAAGGCTGATTCTTTGTCATTAGGAATAGTCTAAATCTTTATTTGCTTTCAAGACTAGAAACTTTAGAAAATTGCTTTCCAATTGCATCATATCAGTTTTGTAACTATAGGCTATTTCTCATTAATGAAAGCATTTACTTCAAATAAAATGCTTGCTATTAATATTATTTGTTTTTTTTTTTTGAAAAATTTTCTTTTTTATTAATAATGGAAGAGAGATATAAGTTAGAATATAGCTAAGCAATTAGTAAATTGTGTTATGAAAGATAAAAAAAAAGGTCCTTAATGCTGATTGAGTGGTTAACATTAGACAAAAATGTATCTGGTAGGGTGTACTTTTTTAGTTAACAAATGCACTTTTTAAATTAAATTTATAGCTAAGCAATTAGTAAATTGTGTCAAGAAAGACAAAAAAAAATTAGGGTCCTTAACGCTGATTGAGTGGTTGACGTTATACAAAAACGTAGCTGGTAAAGCGTGCTTTCCTAGTTAACAAATGTACTTTTTAAATTAAATTTACAGCTTAGTAATAAGTAAATTGTGTCATGAAAGACAAAAAAAAAACCAGAGTCCTTAACGCTAATTGGGTGGTTGACGTTAGACAAAAACGTATCTGGTAAGGCGTGCTTTACTAATTAACAAATGCACTTTTTAAATTAAATTTACAGCTAAGTAATTAGTAATTTGTATCATGAAAGACAAAAAAAAAAAGAAAAAGAAAAAAGAATTAGGGTCCTCAATGCTGACTGGGTGGCTGACGTTAAACAAAAACGTATTTAGTAGGGTGTGCTTTCCTAGTTAACAAATGCACTTTTTAAATTAAATTTATAGCTAAGTAATTAGTAAATTGTGTCATGAAAGACAAAAAAAAAAAGAATCAGGGTCCTCAACGCTGACTGGGTGGCTAACGTTAGACAAAAATGTATTTGGTAGGGCGTGCTTTCCTAGTTAACAAATATACTTTTTAAATTAAATTTACATAAAATATATAAATATTAATGTCTAAATTTGTTATTATACTAATCAAAATTATGTACAATCGGCAAGTAATATTGATTCTATAGTTAATTTCTTTGATTAATCACTTTCGAGATTAAATTATTTTAATTTTTTTAAGAGAATTAATTTGTTTAATATCAAAATTGAGAAAGAGAAAAGAGGGGGTTTTTCCCAATATTTTTTCCCTTTTAAAAGCGTACCGCAATATTATTAACACATTGTTTAGACATTTGAGACGCTAAAAAAAATCAAATTCAATAAAAAGACAAAAAAGAAAATAAAAAGAAGATTAATTATTTCGTACCAAAAAAAGAAAAATTTATTATGGAGTTTGAAAATCTAATTGGACTCGAGAAACACTGCTGTTGCTGTAATTGCATTGTTCATAATTTCACTTTTTATTATATTTATTTTCCATTTATTTTAATTTATTTTTTGAAATTCATTGTTCTTGTTTTTGATAATAATTCTCATCCAATTCCCTTTCTTGACTTTCACGATATTTCGTGGTGTTTTTTTTTGAGAGAGAAAAGGAATAAAGGAGAGAAAAAAAGAGGGGCAAAAGAAAAGCTTATTTTGTTGAAACCCTAAAATTTTATGCTCTTTTGAATTTTTCTTTTGGATCTGCTTCAATGGAGGCTGGTTCAGAAGGTGAGAATAATCAGATCAATAATCCGAATAAGAATGTTAGTAGTTCCAATGAAGGCAACGTTAAGCCTAAACGACAAATGAAGACTCCGTTTCAACTCGAAGCTCTGGAGAAAGCTTATGCTCGTATGTTGTGTTCAATCTCCCTTATCTTTTTAACCATTTTTTTTTAATTTTCTGGTGATTTTTGTTTTGTGTTTCATTTTGCTAGTGGAGACTTATCCATCGGAAGCGACACGAGTGGAATTGTCGGAGAAATTGGGATTATCGGATCGGCAGTTACAGATGTGGTTTTGTCACCGGAGATTGAAAGAAAAGAAGGATACTCCTACGAAAAAACCGCGAAAAGTTGCTGCGTTACCGCCAGAATCTCCAATCGATGAGTTGCGGGCCGGGCCGGGTCCGGACTATGGATCAGGGTCAGGTTCGGGGTCAAGTCCTAATATGGACACAAGGAAGTTGGGGGGAAGCTCTTCTCGAGGGATGACGGAGGATGTGCAGACAGTCAGGAGGTATTATGAGTCACAACAATCGATAATGGAGCTCAGAGCAATTGCTTGTGTGGAGGCACAGTTGGGAGAGCCATTGCGAGATGATGGACCTATGCTTGGCATGGAGTTCGATCCATTGCCTCCTGATGCTTTTGGAGGTATACCTTAACTGTTTTTAGGTTGTTTGAATGTTTGGTCATTATGTTGCTGTATAATATTTATACTTTTGTTGAATGTAGACTACATTTGTGTTTTATTTTTCATGGACTTGTATAGAGTTGCAAGTTTCAGTTTGTTTTTTCTTGGTAGTTTGTTCAGTGTAGTTTATATGGTAGGCCTTGTAGGTGGAAATGCTTGGATTTTATTTTAATTTGTTTTCCCCCCTTTTGTAAACAGCAATTCCCGAGCCACATAATAGGTCTGGACATCCTTACGAGAGCAAAGTATATGAGCGACATGATGGCTGGTCAAGCAAAGTTTGTTTCTCAAACTCCATTTACATATAACTACCAGTATATTTAGAAATTAGAATACTTTATACTGTAATGCAGTTGTGATGATTTCTCAGCGGTAGGGTGAATTTTCCATCTGTTTTTCCAAATGGTTTGACTTCTAATTTGGCACCAATATATATTGCTGAACTTTTTGTTTTGGAAAGCTAGTTATCCCTTCATCACCCATGTTTCTGTGGGACGGGTTAACTGGTTATATAATGTGGCTTTTTTCTTATGCTGGCTTTTTGTAGTTGTTTTTGACTAGGTTGTTTAAATTGATATGCTGTTGGCATGATTATCTTTGATCTTTCTTTAGCTTTGAAGTTATGTTTGTTTAACATGTAAAATGCTTATTTGTTCTAAAGTTATATTACCTAGTTAGTTGGGTTGGCTTATTGATATTGTATATACTAATAATCTCAGGTTGCTGCAAGGGCTTTTCATGAGTATCAGTTTCTTCCAGAGCATTCAAGTCTTAGATCTGATGCATATGGACTTGTTACTCAGTCTCATTTTCATGAATCCCCGGTCAGTGGTGTGAGGGGTAGAGCTTCACCGTTTGTTCATGGAGAGGAACCATTGTCCAGGATTCATGGCATTCAAGGTCATGGATCTCGAGCTCTTGTGTTACCTCAGCAAGGAATAATTCCTTCATCATCTCATGTGGCTGATGATTCTCTTGCAGAAAGGGAATCATTAACGAATGGGAGAAATGCTCCGTCTATTTGCCATCCGGTGTTGGGGTCTGAAGATTTATACATGCTGTCTGCTGAGCAAACCTTGAATAATGATGCTGATCCACGGATCGATAGGAAACGCCAGGTGTCTAGCTTGGTATAATATGTTGTATATATTACCTATTTCCTTCCTTGATTCTAATTCTGTATATCATTTATTTCATTTATCATTTTTTTTCGTTGTAGAGTGATGAAACTAGAATTGCAAAGGAAGTTGAGGCACATGAGAACAGGATTCGTAAAGAGCTTGAGAAACTAGACCATAAAAGGCGAAAGGTTTTCTGTTTTTTAAATTATTATTGACCACGAACATTGCTTCCAAGGGAATCCTCTATATTCACTCGTATTATTAAAATTGTTTTTCTCAGAGTGAAGAGAGGATGAGGAAAGAAATGGAAAGGCTTGAACGTGAAAGAAGGAAGGAAGAAGAGAGGTTGATGCGTGAGAAGCAGAGGGAAGAAGAGAGAACACAACGAGAGCAGAAACGTGAAATGGAAAGAAGACAAAAGTTTTTGCAGAAAGAATACTTGAGAGTAAGAATATTTTGCAAATGATGTCCTGACCTTAATCATAAGACAAGTTTTTGCAGAAAGAATGCTTGAGAGTAAGAATATTTTGCAAATGATGTCCTGACCTTAATCATAAGTGATGAATATTTTCTTTCTCCTTTTTAGTCATGATGAATATTTTCTTTCTCCTTTATAGTCATGACTTATAATTTTGGGGTTTACCTTTAGGCTGAGAAAAAGAGACAAAAGGAAGAGCTGCGAAGAGAGAGAGAGGAGGAGAGACGTAGAGTTGCCAGGGAAAAGGCTACTGCACGGAAAATTGCTAAAGAGTCTATGGATCTTCTTGAAGATGAACAGCTAGAACTCATGGAGTTGGCTGCTGCTAGGAAGGGAATATACTCAATT
Source organism: Gossypium hirsutum (assembly GCF_007990345.1). Lineage (NCBI taxonomy): Eukaryota > Viridiplantae > Streptophyta > Magnoliopsida > Malvales > Malvaceae > Gossypium > Gossypium hirsutum. The sequence goes on along the minus strand of NC_053442.1, from coordinate 65,853,359 downwards.
ATTCATCTTGAACATGATACCTTGCAAAATCTTGAGTCATTTAGAGGTAAATACCACTTGAAGTCTTGAATTGCATTTGTCTACTTGCTTTTATTTAATTTGGCTTTGATTGGTGAGCTTTTTGGATCTCCACAGTTGAAAATAATATATTTTCAGATTTTCCTGAGATTTTTTTTGCCCCATTCTATGGTAAACCTCACTTGAATTGCATTTGCCTATTTGTACTTTGATTGGTAAGCATTTTGGATAGCAGAAAAATCTTTCAGATTCTTTTGACCTTTTTCATTTGAATGAAAATAGTTGATGCCACTAATATAATGAATGTTTCTAAGTGGTTTGTTGGAGTAATTTTATGTTCCCTGTAAAGAACAATTAAAATAATTTATTGTTTAGGAGGGATATGATACTAGGTGTGCTTAGGGTTGAGTAGTTGATTGAGTTGAGTCAAATTGGGTTAAAAAATTTCGAGTTAGTTGAGTTTACTAGTCTTATTTTTTCAACTAAACTTGATTTGAAATTTTATTGAATCGAGTCGAAGGAAAAGAAATTTGAGTCAAGTCGAATAAATCATTTGAGTTAAAATAAATATTCTATCATATTTAGCATGATAAAGGAAGTCCTATAGAATTTTACTTGAATTAAAGTCCACTTTAAAAATTAGAAATCATCACGAGACACAATTTTAAATGGAAAATTGTTTAATGAAAAGGTTAATGCCTTGAGACTTGAGATCTCACTCTTAGCTATCAACAAGTGATTTAAAAAAAACCAATGAGAGAAAGTTAGGGAGTTTCACCAAAAAATAATAGAACATCTGTTTAGACTAATAGATCGAAAAGCCATACTAGTTAGATGACTAATCTGAACATTAAATACCAACATCAACGAGTCTTCTAGTTTTTGTAAAAAAATCAGCTTGATTGGACCACAGGTGATCTTTCGAATGTTGACTTGATTAAAACTTTGCACAATAGGTAGGGTTGAATTATATTTAATTATTTGAATTATTCGAGTTATTTGAACAACTCGAGTTGTACATTTTAAATCCGAGCTAAACTATTGAATTTGAACTATTTAATCGAGTTGACTTGAACAACTCAAACTATTTAATTTGAAATTTAAAAATTTAATTGGTTTTTCAAATCGAGTTGGATTCTGCTCACCCTAGGTATACTAGTCATATATCTATCACTTGGATTTGCAGAAAGATTGTGATATGTTTCCCTTACTGTTTATTCTTATTTTTAATGATTCTTTGATTTTTCAATTCTTGATGGGTTTTAGCTGATGATAACCCTAATATTTCTGTTTTAGATTCATTAAGCGTGTTCCCGCCAAAGTCTGTGCAATTGAAAAGACCATTTGACATTCAACCGTGGATTGATTCAGAGGAGAATGTTGGGAATCTTCTCATGGTATAACATACTTGCCGGTTTTTCATCTGCTATAAGTTACATATCTAGTGATCTTTATATCTTTGAGTTTGTTTCCTAAATGATTTAAGGTAAAATTATAAATATAGCCCCTTTTATTTCTAAAGGTAAAAAGGACTATTAACACAGTTTCCTTTATCAGGCATGGAGATTTTTGATTACTTTTGCTGATATTCTCAGACTATGGCCTTTTACTCTTGATGAGTTTGTCCAAGCTTTTCATGACTATGTAAGTATCCAATGGAATGCCTTGTTTTCTAATTTTCATTTTTAGTTCAGCTTCCTAGATGTGATATTGTTACAAATTTGACACCAGGATTCAAGGTTGTTGGGTGAGATTCATGTTGCTCTTTTGAGATCAATAATAAAAGATATTGAAGATGTTGCAAGAACACCAGCAACTGGATTAGGGATGAATCAGTACTGTGCTGCCAACCCTGAAGGTGGACACCTTCAGATTGTTGAAGGGGTAAGTGGTGTTATAGGTTTTTCATGTTGCTTATTTTCATTGCTGCTGAACCATTTTGCATTTGGTGTTTGCCAGGCATATTCCTGGGGTTTTGACATCCGGAATTGGCAGCATCACTTGAATCCACTGACATGGCCTGAAATTTTCCGGCAATTAGCAATCTCTGCTGGTTTTGGACCTCAGTTGAAGAAACAAAATGCAACATGGACATACACGGGTGATAATGATGAGGTTGTTGTAACTTTATTGCAGTCCTCTATTTCTGCATAATGACGACCAACTTCTTTCTCCCTTAACAGTATTTAGTGTGTCTGTTTGTCTGTATATATATGTTTATTTTTTTTATCTGGACCTGCAGGGTAAAGGTTGTGCTGATGTAGTTTCTACTCTACGCAATGGTTCAGCAGCTGAGAATGCATTTGCATTGATGCGAGAGAAGGGTCTGTTACTTCCTAGAAGATCAAGGCATCGTTTGACACCTGGAACTGTCAAATTTGCAGCTTTTCATGTTCTTTCGCTGGAGGGAAGCAAAGGATTAACAGTTCTAGAACTTGCAGATAAGATTCAGGTGAGTTTGGGTTGTGTTCCTATTTGATGTCAAATTAATTTGTATGTTTACACACCTTTTCCTAATTTATCTGTTTCCTATTAGAAATCTGGACTTCGGGACCTTACAACAAGCAAGACTCCGGAGGCTTCTATTTCAGTTGCTTTGACAAGGGATGGAAAGCTCTTTGAAAGAATAGCTCCTTCAACTTATTGTGTACGACCTGCCTATAGGAAAGATCCCGCTGATGCAGAGGCCATACTAGCAACTGCAAGGAGAAAGATTCGGCAATTTGAGAATGGATTTTTAGGTGGAGAAGATGCTGATGAAGTTGAAAGAGATGAGGTGGAAAGAGATGATGTTGAAAGAGATGAAGACTCTGAATGTGATGTTGATGAGGATCCTGAAGTTGATGATATAGCTACTCCTTCAAATGCAAACAAAGTTGCTGACTACCCTAAGAATGAAGTAAATGCTTGTTTAGGAAGTAAAAATTTCCATGCCTCAGCTGATGATGAATTGGATGTTCAGTCTGAATTTGATAAGGATTTTCCACCTTTCCCTTCAAATACTGTGAAGGTTGACAATGATCCAAGTAATACTGGACAATATGTTGCCAGTGAGGAGAATGGAACAGGCAATCCTGATCAACAGAATATTGAAATTGATGAAAGTGAGTCTGGTGAGTCGTGGATTCAGGGTCTTTCAGAAGGCGAATATTCTCATCTTAGTGTTGAGGAGCGCCTTAATGCCCTTGTTGCCTTAATTGGTATTGCAAATGAAGGGAACTCTATTCGTGCTGTGCTTGAGGTAGATCTTTAGCTACAGTTTTGTATGATTGCTCTGTTGCTTGCTTATCATTTTCTTCTTTGTAATTTTGATTTATGAATTCGCAGGATCGTCTGGAAGCAGCAAATGCTCTTAAAAAGCAAATGTGGGCCGAGGCTCAGCTGGACAAAAGTCGTCTGAAGGAAGAATGTATAATTAAAATGGATTTTCCACCTGTCATGGGAATCAAGACTGACGCTCAACTGCCTAATTCTGCCGTGGAAGGCAGCCGAAGTCCATTTCCTGTTGCTGATAATAAAAATGATGAGGCATCTCCAAGCATTCCAGAAGACCAAAAACCCTTGCTATGTTCACAAAATGTTCAAAATGACCTCAATAGTTATCCTGCTGAAAGGGCCTTGGTACTTCAAGATGCCTCCATGGGTCCAGAAAACTTCTCTGCTCAGCAGCATGGATATGCTTCGAAAAGATCACGCTCACAGTTGAAATCATACATAGCCCACAGAGCGGAAGAGATGTATGTATACAGGTCCTTACCTCTTGGCCAAGATCGTAGGCGAAATAGATACTGGCAGTTTGTTGCTTCTGCTTCTAAAAATGACCCTTGTTCCGGCCAGATATTTGTTGAACTACATGACGGAAAATGGAGGCTGATTGATTCTGAAGAGGTATGCTATACTCATTAGAAAGAGAACTCTGTTGATATATGTTGGAATCAATTGCTAGACTAATCAGAAGAACGAATAGAACTTTTATAACTTATATCTGAATATTTTTGACAATGTATTCCCTCAATTTCTTTGTAGGCTTTCGATGCTCTCTTGGCATCTTTGGATGCACGAGGAATCAGGGAATCTCATTTACGGATAATGTTGCGAAAGATTGAATCCTCCTTCAAAGAAAATGTTCGTAGGAACTTGCACTCTGCCAGGGCTATGGGCCGAAGTGGAAACTCTGAGAATGAAGCTTCTGAAATTGATTCTGGTCCTGATTTTACTGGCAGTTTTGACAGTCCTCGTAGTGGGATCTGTGGGTTGAATTCTGATGCATCAGGGACATTACCTTGTTTCAAAATTCAGCTTGGGAGAAACGAAAATGAGAGAAAGTCAGCCATGGAAAGGTATCAAGATTTCCAGAGGTGGATGTGGAATGAATGTTACAATTCCTCTATTTGGTGTGCCATGAAATATGAAAAGAAGAGATGTACGCAGCTATTGGCTGTTTGTGATACATGCCTTGGCTCTCATATGCCGGAGGATGTGCATTGTAGTTACTGCCACCAGACGTTTCGCGCCTTCAACAATAATTTTAATTTCTATGATCATGAGATTCGGTGCAAAGAAAACAGGAAGCTAGACAACAAGGATAAACATACTCTCGATTCTTCTCTCCCCATGGGAATCAACTTACTAAAGTCCTCTTGTGCTCTAGTTGAGGTGAGTTAAAACAACAGCTCACTTTCGAATTTCCTATATAAAATGGAATTCAAATTCTATGTTTTTGTCTCAAACTTTTCCCTTTGCAGGTATCTATTCCACCAGAAGCCCTTGGTTCAATGTGGGCGGAGGGCCAACGAAAGATGTGGGGCAGGAAGCTTAATGCATCTTCTTCCACAGATGAACTCCTAAAGGTTTTCATTTATTTGAAATAGTTCTAAATTCCGAAAATAATCCATTTAATTAAGGTTTTTATTTGTGGATTTATCCTATTACTGTGATCAAATTGGGATCTCAACATTTTTTGCTTTGTAAGTTGATGAAGAAGTTGGCGGTTATTGCTAATAGACTAAAAGACTGCCATTTGATTGCATTCTCAAATGAAACATTGTGCGAACTTTGTATCTTATCTCTTAACTCGAGCATTTAGACTTTTAATAGTATTTGCCTCTTTCTCTTGTTTTATGCAATTTTGATGTTGGTCTCACTCGAATGTCATGTTGGCGTTGCAGCTGTTGACACAGCTCGAGAGTGCCATAAAACGAGATTATTTATCGTCCAACTTTGAAACAACGAGGGAGTTATTGGGTTCTAGTCTTCAGTCAGAGAATGATTCTTCTACTGTTTCGGTGCTTCCATGGATACCCCAAACCACTCCAGCTGTAGCTTTAAGGCTTTTGGAGCTTGATTCGTCCATCATGTATGTAAAACCAGAGAAAGTCGAACCTCCGGAGAACAGGGAAGCTAGAGCATCATATATAGTGAGTGGTTCTCGATACTTTTTTCTCCCTTCTTCGAGTCTAATATACTAATATATGGGTACATTTTACTGTGGTCTATCAAATGTAAGCTAAACGTTTTTGTCGAATATGCAGAAGCTTCCTTCGAGAACCTCTCTTTTCATCAAGAATAAAGAGCTTGAATTAAAAGAGCTAGACCAAGATGAGCCTATGAAGGAAAACTTTACCGACCTGAGTAACAGTAAACGCAGCAGCTATAAACGGGGAAGAGGCGCTCGTGAACAAGGATCTGGTAGAAAGTGGCAGAGGAAAGGTTCTGGTTCCAAATCTGATGCCGGCAAGCAAATTGTTGGAGAAAACAATAATTTAAGTTTCCAGCTCAAGCAACAAAGCCAAAGAACCGGTCAGAGTTCTGGACATGGCCGTCGAACAGTTAGAAAGAGAGCTGAAAGTAGAGCTGCTAATAGTACGATCATGGCTCGGATGAGTGATGTGGTTAAACCAAAGGCTGATGCGGTATCTGTACGAGATTTGGATGAAGAATGGAGGACTGAAAGATTTGGGATGATGGCAACGGTAAATCCTCCTGATAGTAACAGTACGGAAGAGGAGTCAGATGACGATGGGCAAGGTGAAGGATACGGACAAGGAAACTGGGAGCTAGATCTTAATGGTGCCTCTAATGGTTGGAGTCGAGAACCGATGGAAGCTAGCTATGAAGAGGATGATACTTATGAAGATGATAATGGCATTGAACAGGTGGTAGAAGAAGAATCCGATGGCGATTTGGAGATGAGTGATGCATCAGATGATGTCCCAAATGAAACTAGAAACGATATTGGCTTGGACTCGGCAGATTCCGAAGATTATAGTGATTAAACGAAGGGTTTTTCGATGGAAATTAGATTTAGATTGTACCACTTAGGGCATTTACACCTAATCGTAACTTTAGCCGAATTTGAGTTTAGTAATACCCAGCTCAAACGACTTGAAAGCTTTGAGCTTTTTATTTTTATCATGTATTTCAATGTTTTTATATTATTATATGTGAATATTATTAACTTTAAGCTTATTATTGAGCTGATTCAGCTAAGTTCAAGTTTGGATATGAATAAATTTAATTGAATTTGAGTACAAATGTTAATAAATGAGTTTAATTGAACTCGAGTGTAAAAATAGATGTTCAATTGAGCTTGAATTGAGTAACGAGTTTCTGATTTTGAGTCGAATTCAAATTTATTAGCATTTGAGTATAACTTAGTTTGATTACACCCCTTAGTACCACTATAAAATAATAAATCAATAGCTAAAAATGAACATGACATAAACAAGTTACTTTTTGAAGACAATGAACAACAGTCCGATTTCAAAGAATTTTCAAAATATATTTTTATATTGATATTTATATATTCTTATAATTAAATTTAAAATCATATTTTATTATTTAAATTTAATCCTGGCCGCCCAAAATAGTAAATTAAATTATTATTATTCTAAAATATAAATGTAGTAAAATAAGAAAAGATGAAGTTTGACCCAATTTTAAAGGACTAAATTAATAGATTAGATATTTTTTAGGCAACTTTTAACTTCTACTCATAAAATTGTCGTAATTCCCAACTTGTAGAGCCAAATCTTGTATAAAATATTTGTTTTAAATTGAGTTTGTATTTTCTCACACCAATGATAAAATAATAATAATTTCGAAAATGAGGTTAAAACTCAATCATAATTTTTTTTCTTTTTTAGTGTTTTATTTAATTATAGATCTTCACCTCCTAATACAAAATTCTTTTTCTTATTTAGTCCTCAACATTTATACCTTTTATTAATTTGGTCATTATTCATTTTTAAATAAATTTGACCCCCGACCTTTAAAAAACGTCAAATTCAATCATCAACTTTTTGAAAAAAATCTAATTGTTTTTTTTAAAAAATGAAAAATATTGGTTAAAACGTTAAAGTTTTACATCAACCACCTCATTAATATCTCTAATCATATATACAACCGGAAAGGGGTCTTGATTAATTGTGGTAAAATCAATCGCCTTATTAGTATAACCAGCCGTATATGCTTTTCCAAAATTCTCAACTGAGACGAATGAGGTTGATGAAGCTTAGTCTGCTTCGATTGAATCACTGATTCTCGATCTTTTTCTTGGCCACTCATCATCCATAAATTTTCAACAAATATTGTGAATTTTAATTAAAATTAATTAAAAGCCACAATTTTGGAGTAATAAAACTTGTAAATAGATCATTGAATCAAGTTTTAATTTTGATTATGATACTCAAATATTTGACTTATATATATCTATATTGTTTTTAATCTTGTAGACGGAATATGTTTTATGTGCTATTCGAAATAAGTATGGAAATGTGGATGATGAGCGGCCAAGAAAAAGATCGAGAATCAGTGATTCAATCAAAGAGGATTAAGCTTCATCAACCGCATTCGTCTCAGTTGAAGATTTTGGAAAAGCATATACAGCTGGAGATACTAGCGAGGTGATTGATTTTACCATATATGGCTAGAGATATTAATGAGGTGATTGATGTAAAACTTCAACGTTTTAATCAATATTTTTCGTTAAAAAAATGCAGTTTGACATTTTTTGAAAGGTTGATGACAGACTTTGACGCTTTTTGAAAGGTTAATAGTCAAATTTAGTTCAAAAATTAATAATGACCAAATTGACAAAAAAAATATAAATGTTAAGGACTAAATTTAGTTCGAAATTCATTTTATTTTATCATTGATGTAAGAAAAAAAAACTCAATTTAAAACAAATATTTTATTTGGCTCTACAATTTTATGAGTAGAAGTTAAAGGTAGCCTAAAAATATCTAATCTATAATTTAGTTTCGGTTATTGTATTCAATTTAGTCCCTTAAAAATTGGATGAAGCGTCATCTTTTCTTATTTTATTACATTTATATTTTAGAATAATAATAATTTAATTTACTGTTTTGAGTGGTTGGAATTAAATTTAAATAATTAAAATTTATTTAATTTTAAATTTAATTATAAAAATATATAAATATTAATATAAAAAAATACTTTTAAAAATTTTATTAATATTTTGAACTGAAAAACAACCTTTTGTGCTAGATCGAGCCGACTTGAAACAAGTTTGAACTTGAAAAATCTTTGAAATCTTTTTGGCAATTGATTTATTATTTATTATTATTTTATATATCAGAGTTTTGAAAAGAACAATGAACTTGAAAATAAATATAGGATAAAAGTATAAAAATAGTCGTCCAACTATGCCTTTAGTTCTATTTTGATCATTTAACTATTAAATTTTTCGATTTAATCACTACTTTTTGAAATAAAATATTTTAGAACTAAATCGAAAAAAATAATAGTTGGATGACTATTTTTGTAGTTTACCCATAAATATAACATAAATTATTAAATAGAGTTAATATTTGATATGTTACTAGTGAAAAAAATTAATTTCACAAGTAGGATTCAATTACTATTCGCATGTCTTTTATGAAAAAAAATCTTAATTTTCTATTTTTTATTAAACCTTGAAAGGTATATGTCGTGTATTTAACCCTACTTGTGAAGTTTTTAAACTCGAATTGATTCAATTCATATCAATCAAACTCAAACTCAAAATCAACTTTTGTTTTATATCAACACAATGCAACCGAATATACAAATATATCAAAATTTATACAAATATACAACACTTTAAAGAAAAATATGAACAGTCCCGAACCCTGAACATTATAATATCGTTGAAAGGAACAGTCCCAAACCCTGAATATGAACTGTAAAATAGATATAGGCTTAACGTAAAAAAATCAATATTGGGCAACTAAACCATGATGATTGCTTGTTGAAGAAGCTTTTTATAGGTGTTTAGATTTTGATGGTGATACGGTGGTTTAGTGTTTGTATCAAGATAATAAAGGATAAACACTATAATTATTGACAAGAATAACTCTGACCCTGAACATAAATTATAAAACGGATATGGACTCGATGTAAAAAAAAAATTACTTATTGAAGAAGCTTTATGGGTGTTTAGATTTTGATGAGGATGGAATGCTTTAGTTTGTATCAAGATAATAAACGATAAACACCATGATTGTTGAGAATGATAACCTCGAACTTGAAAATGAACTATAAAACGGACATGGACCCGATTGTAAAAAAAAATCAATACTGGGCAACCGAACAATTACTTGTTGAAGAAGCTTTATGGGTGTTTAGATTTTGATGGTAATGCAATGGTTTAGTGTTTGTATCAAGATAATAAAGGATAAACACCATGATTACTGAAGAAACAAACATTGGGATTGGTCCAAAAAACCAAAGAATCAAATCAAGAGCAAAATAGAGTGATCGAAGCCCAAGTGACCAAAACTCACCACCTCGAAGAACAGTTAATTTCACAGTTTCCATCGGTACTTCACAATTGGGTGTAGTTATCAAATAATTTGCATGAACAAAGTTCCTTGCCGATTGAACAAAGCAACAAAATGCAATGAAAAAACAAGTTAAAATGCAAATATATTTGATTGACATCGTGGATTGCCTTGTATCTCCATAGATTAAATTGCTTACGAAGAAATTATTTGATGAATTCCCGAGCCAAGCACCGATTAAAGAGCTTAGTGTTAAACAAACTGAGCATAAAAAAGTTGCAGCTGAGGTGTTCGACGCAATGACTGTTAGAGCATTGCTAATAGCTTCTTTATCAGCCTACAAAAATGAAAAAGGGAATAAATCAAACACATGGTGAACAACAAAAAAAAAAGAAAAACTACACCAAGATTACTAAACTATTAATAAATTTACGTTTTCATCATTAAATTATTAATAAGTTTACGTTTTGGTTATTAAACTATTCGAAATATTTTATTTAGGTCATTGGAATGTTAGCATCGCTGTTGCATGACTTTTTTTATTTGTACCACCTGCACTAATCGAAAGCTTTCATTTTTTTCCCTTTTGCAGTTTAATTTTTTCATAAAACAACTTTGATCGTCACGAATTTACGAATTAAAATTCAAATAGTTTTATTTTTCAATCTTTGACACTGAACGTTAGTTTGACTTGAATTTAAGGTATGTTATTTTACTCTTCGATAAGTATTAAACTACCGTATCGATTGTCGAATCGTCATTCGGAGCTTTGCTAGCCAGACCTTTTTTAAAAACAAATTTAACAATTTAATAATTTAAATGAAAACTTTTAAATAATTTAATAACTATTTTGTAAATTTTTAAAGCAAAATGACGATAACGTAAACGATAACGTAAACCAACTATAATAAAAGATGCGTTGATCGAGTTCAAAAAAGGAGTAACCATTACCTGCAATACTCGTTCGACCCAAGCTTCTTTATCGGTATTTTCAAAACCGATCACTGTTGTGTGAGGACGATGTATGTATCTATATAAAAGGAATAGATGGTAAGCAAACATGATGAGCAAACCAGCAGGGACTAAAATCAAATCAAGATTCTCCTTTTCGAAAGACATTTGGGTTTATTTTTCTATTACAATTTTGGGTTGAATTCAGTTTTCAAAATGATTGAGATGATTATATGTAGGAATTGATGGATTGTTATAACTTGGGAATTTTTGGATTGTAACTTGTTGTACAAGGGACATATTCACAATCAATGCCTTGTAACTTGCCAACTTTCTTTCCTAATTATTCTTCCAACTCAGGGATAAATATTAAATTTATACATAAACTTCGGTCTAATGTGTAATTTGATACATGAATTTTGATTTTGTACATTTATGTACATAAAATTTTGTTTTTGATTTAATTGTACACATTTACGAAAATGAATACATACATTTATTTTCATATTAAATTAATATAATTGTTTGTATATGTAATATATGAACGTCAAATGGTACTCATTTGATAATATTAGTAATTTGTGAAAATTGAATCAAACCATAATTTTATGTATAAAATCGTACAAGATCAAAGTTTATGTATAATTTTGATATTTATTTATATTATACCTTTAATTTCGGTTAAATGGGTTTGTTTATTTTTGTATATTAAAATATTACTTTAATTTATAATTAAAAAATATTTATTTATCTTTACCATATTAAGACATTGACTGAATTGGTGGCAACTATGGTTGAATCCTGATTTCCTTAGGAAATTACCAAAAAAAAAAAATTTCTTTTACAAGGTAACAAATATTATTTTGAGGGTATTTATATCTTTTTTATATTTTGATAAATCAAGAAAATACGTACATATAAAAAAAGAGATTTGAACATAAAATATTCAACTTTTCACTATTTCAACTTTACAATTACAACCAAATATATAGCAAACATATAACTGATATGAATTTTAATAAGAAACTAAAATATTAAAAGGTTAATTTTAAAAAAATATATATAACAAATTCTTTCGAGATTGAAACGGTTTTTATAGGTTGAAGTCGCTCTCACTTCTTAAATAATAAACCGAATAAATTATTAGTTTTCGATTCAACCATTAATTGTTTGACCCAATCATTAATTGAGTGAAATAAAACATCTCTACTTTTTTTATGCAAATATTTATAATAAAAAAACACAAACTCAATTTTTAAAAAGAAAATAATTTATACAAGATTTGACTCTACATGTTGGAAATTAGGACAATTTTATGAGTAGAAGTTAAAGGTTGCTTAAAATGGTATCTAATCTACAATTTAATTTGATTATTGCATTCAATTTAGGCCTTAAAAATGATTGGGTCAGCCTCATCTTCTCTTATTTTTATTATATTTTTATGTTCTATGATAATAATATTGGAAACATGTGAATTTAAGTGAAGTTTTGGGAAAAGGGTTCTATCTTTGTCTTTTCTTTTTGGCCATTGATTTATTGTTATTATTGTTGTTACCCGAATTTGGTTTTAATGTTTAATTAGATATTTGAGGGGTTTCTTATATTTCAATTTGGTATTTGAGTTTTTTCAATTTGATACTCGAGTTTCTTTTGTTCCAATTACGTACTTAAAATTGGCTTCAATGTTTAATTTTATATCTGAACTTTTTCATGTCCCAATTAAATACATATGTTTTTTTTTACGGGAGCTCACGTATTAAACATTAATTAGGCCACATGATGGTGTTTGTTATAGGTACCAAATTAAACATTGAATCCAAATTTAAGAACTAAACTGACATAAAAAAAAAATCATGTACCAAATTAAATATTAGAACCAAACTCAAGTACCAAATAATATATAAACCCTATATATTTTATATATTGGGTTTTATTAAAAAATGATAAATGAAATAAAATTGAAAATAAAAACAAAAACAATATGAATTATTAAATGGGTTAATATTTGAAACACCGTAAAAAATTTTAATTCCATAATCAGAATTCAAATACTACCACGTGTCGTATATTTTTTAACTTTATTGATATAATGACAATTAATATTTTTAACTCCACAAATAAACTTAAAAATTTATCAAATAACCTTAATTAATATTTTAAAAATAAAAATTAAATAAATAAGACACATAACGATTTTTTAAATCAAATAATAATCCATTAAATAACTCAAGATTATTTATTCAAATTATTTACCCAAATGTGTTTTTAGGCTACGACAAACATCGAGGTCACCCTGCTCTTCTAATGGTCGAATTTTATTTTTATTCTTCTTTATGAAAAATATTTATAATTTAATCCTTTTATTTTAATTTGACATAATTTAAAACTTATTTACGGTATTAAATCAAAAGAAATAATGGTTGATTTAACCATTTATCTTTCATTTTTTTCTGAAGTGATTCGTACGGTTCTGTTTTTCACTTAATTACGTGGAAAAAGAGGCATTCATTGGCGAGCTTGATAATCGATATGTTTCTACAGGGTTACAGAGTGAATAGGGGGCAACACGAGTGTGGCTTTTCCGATAATCAATAGTTGCAAAGACTCACTGCCTTCAGAAGTCGATGCAGTGTCGATTAACTTGGGACTGTTCTACGACCTGGTCGGATTGGCCTCAAAGGATGGTTTGCTTTAGGTGCTAAGAGACGGGATGCCAGTATACCCGAATGTGAGGGAGCTGCAACTGCAAAGTCTCCATGGAATGCTGCTGGTATGTCTTGTTCGATATAGCTTTACTTGGTTCTAGTGGCAACCTTATCATTTACAGTGTTCTTTCCATGATTGCAGAGCTCTTTGATCTTTTGGTTCATTGACTCTTTTTCGATGAACCTCGTTCGAAAGAGGGAACAGAAAACAGGTCTTTCACAGATTACAACGGCCGTGGTTTGCATGTCGAGAAAGCAAGTCATGAATGAATTCGAAGGACTGAAGAGATCATATTATATGGATCCACAGACACTGAACCGTTTCAAGTGGCACTATTACGAATATGAAATCAACAAATGTGATGCTTGTGCCTTGTATAGGTTGGAATCGAAGCTTGTTGATGGTAAGAAAAGCGCAAAGGGGATATCAGCGAATGATACAGACACAGATGGGAAAACTCACGGTGGAGTTCCCATGCAATAACAAGTGCTGCGTCACAGGAAGGGCTAAAGATTAGTATGAAGGTTGGTGTTGGAAATCCTTATTCCACTCCGAATGTGGTTATTATCCAGTCAACACTGTAAGCAGTTATTATCTAACATAACCGAAGGAATTCGGATAAAATCCAAAGTAGCTGAATCTATTCATCTAGTTCTATATATGCTGAAGCATTTTAACTAATAGAAGTGGGAGCTTCTGCATGCTCACCAGTCCTTTTTTCGGGTTTTCATCATAAAGAAAACCTAGTCAAGCTCTTAACTTTTAATAACCATAAAAGACAACGATGATTGACTCTCGAATCCAATGTAACTACCGTAATTACTGGAAGATAGCAACGGCAGGCAAAGAAAAATGGCTGTTTTTCCTTGGGAAACTATTATACTACCTATTAAGATACTTATTATAAGATTCAAGCCATGCTAAACTAATAACCAAGAATTCAAATATTTAAAAGACTTCAATATGGTAAAAGTGCCATGGAGGCCCATGTAGTAGAAGTTGGATTGCATTTTGCCCCCTCTACTGAAAAAATGAGCAAATTAATCATTGTATATTAGATCAAAGAGCAAACTGGTCATTTTATTAAAAATTCCATTCATTTTTATTGTTAAAAACTTATCCCTGGACATCAACATGGGATACACGTAGCATGACATATGCCACTATTTGGTTATTCCATCAGCCATACCAGTTTTTAATAGTATAAATAGATGAAATTTTTTAATAGAAACGATTAATTTGTTCTTTGATTTAATGTGCAGGAACTAATTTGGCCATTTTTTTGAGTAAAAGGGCAAAATGCTATCTGACTTCTAACACAAGGGCCTTCGTGGTACTTTTACCACTCCAATATCTAACAAAAATTATCATCTATTGGATTTGGATAGCAAAGTTAAAATAATTAGTAGATAATATAATTAAAAGTTGCAAATATCCATCCAATACCATGCCTAATAGGTCATAGTAATATTTGCATTACATCAACATGCATTATAGTTCATACAAAACGAAAACATAGAATATCTCTTCAACCATGTGGCTCCTTCACCATTCAATCAATCACTTAGACTATTCATTGTAAGATGCTGTTGAATGTGCATATCAGCATAATAAGAATGATTGGTCATGGGAGCTAACATAATTACAGGCTTAGCAAGTTCTAAAACATACCTGGTTATGGTAATTGCTATTCCCAATCGCAGGTCGAAACCCGTTTTCTAGGCATGAAACCTTCGTCTTGGTCTCCATCATCGTCTTCAAGGTTGTTAACCCGTTCACATTCATCGATCCATTCGCTGTATCTAGAAAGTCATGAGAAAGAATAAACATACAAGAGAGATCAAATGAGGGAAACAACGAGTAAACACCGGATCAATTGCACTTACATGTCTATTGCTTCTGTCAAAGCTGCAAACAGAGAAACAAAAAATAAACATAGAAGAGTTAAAAACATGGATGCCCAACATAGTTTTTCATCACAATTACAAAAGTTAAACAGCATCATAAGTACCTGTTATAACAGTGCTGAAGCTTTCCTGGCAAATCCGGCATGAGGCTTCGCCGATCAAGTTCTTCATGTCACTGGAATAGATAAACACCAACAACTTAGTAAACACACAGGGGTGTCTAAAATGAAAAATTTTCCATTTAGGCACTTTAAAAATTTTAAAATTTTACATTAATAAAGGTAAAATTGCTCTTTGGCCCGCTTAAAAATGATAAAAATTTGATTTAATCCTTTAAAAATTATAAAGATATAGGCTATTAAAATGATGAAATTGCATTTTTACTATCGTACAAATTACAATTTAATTTCGGCCCCACCTAAAAAAATTTTCTGGCATCGCCCTGTAAACACAACCATAACATCTTTCATTAATGTTCTGGATTAATTACACCAAACATCCCAAACTATGACTTGAATTTTAAATTAGTCCCCAAACTTCAAAACATTCTAATAGAGAGCTATTAAAGTATCAATATTGTATCAATCACATCCTTCCATCAACATAAGGGCATTAAATGTTAGCTTGGATCTGACGTGAACGAAATTTTAAACACATTTATACCGATACCATGAACATCTTCTCTTTGACATGTTTAAAAAAAGCCTCCTAAATTTTTATGACAATTTTTTTTAACAGTGTCAAATTCAAGCGGTTCATATATTAGGTAATGCTTAAAATTTGATACCATGTTTTATATGTACACCACATCAAGGGAAAGCCGGAAAATTGCTTTAGAGAGGGCCAAAGTATAATTTATCATTATATTAATATGTAATTTCATAAAATTTTAAGGGGCTAAATAGCAAATCTACTACTTTTTGGGGGCCAAGGTCATCGCCTGCACCCTTTGCCTTCGCCCCTGCACTACATCAGATTTAAGCTGGCAATTAATGCGCAAGCTGATGTTAGAGCCTGATTAATGCGATACTTATCCTTCGAGACTCACTTAGAATTTAGAACATTTTGAAGCTTAGGGTCCAATTTAAAATCTAGGTTATAGCTTGAAGACGTTCGGATCAATTACCCTAATATTTTCTATTCAATCTTCATAAAAAAATAATCTACAAATTCCAATGATCATATAGACAAACATCAAGCCATTCCTTTCCTAATCATCAAATAGAAGATTTTGTTTCAAAATCCCCTTAGTTATTAAATGAAACAAAGGGTAAAATTCCTCATAAAGAAAAAAACAAATAAAAGAAGTTTATACTTACAGGCGGCATTCGACACCGGTGCCATGGTTACAAAAGGGACAACTGAAAACGGTATCAAGCTTATCCATTCGCTTCTTAGGAGCAGGCTTTGCTCTTGATTTCCTCTTTCCCATCCTTAAATCCCTTCAACACATCAAATTACAACCAAAATCAGCATGAAAATTTCCAGAATTTTGCAACAAATTTAAAGTTCTTACCAGAAATCAGATTCAAATTTCAAACCCTAGCAAATAATTCGATGCTTTCTTTTTAAAGATAGATAATTAGGTTAAGCAGCAAAAAAAAAATCTATTTTCTTAAATTTTCTTTCTCCGGAAGAAAAACGCAACAGAAAAAATAAATAAAATTGAAGCGAATTTCAAAGGCTTATTCAAATCGATAATGAAAATATCAATCATATTTATCCAAAAAATAAAATAAAATTCTATTTGAAAAAAATAAACGAATGGATAAAGAATTTAAGGTTTGAATTTCATAGATGAACAAAAGCAAACTGAAAATTTGAAATTACCAGCGATTGATTCCGATTGGCGTGAAGTGTGAAAAATGGGAACTTTTTCCGGGATTTTATTTATCGTTACAGGTAGACAAAGGTAAAAGTATCATGGAAGTCCCTGAACTAACAGTTAGATTACATTTTGCCCTCTCTAATAAGAAAATGGGCAAATTAGTCCTTGTATGTTAGATTAAAAAGCAAATTGGTCATTTCTGCATTGAATGTTTTTATTCAACAGTCATCCGGATCATCTATTAGCTTAATTCTAATATTCCCTTGCACAAAGAAGTAATTGCAGCCCCAATACTAACCCTAATTGCCACAAATCACTCACCCAAATACCTCATAATACAATCAAAAGAGTGTTACAAAATAACCATAAAGAAAACACAACAAAGCTATCAACAAAGACACTCCAAAATTGTTCTCTAAACAACGCCACAAGCAGCCTATTTATAAGTTGATGCAAGAGTCCATCCAACAGAATTTTGATAAGCTTTAAACTCCTATTTATTCTCAGAAAATGATCACAAGATAGAAGCTCGTTATAAATCTCAGTAATCTTGATAGCGTCAAATAGTTATTACATTTGGTAGTCAAAATTTGGACAGTAACATTCCCTTTATGTTATTTTGCAAAATAGTCTATACTTCATTTGTTGATTCACAAGAAGAAATCATTTGGACGTGTGGTGCCATCAGTAACCGTCACAATGGTTGAGTCCACTCATCTTCATTAGCTTCCCAAGTAGCTTCATTACTAGACATAATGAAAGCTCTCATACGAGCCTTCTAATATGCAAGTTTTTTGAACCAAGTATCAACTGCTATCGAGCAATTAAACTACTTTCTCTTATGAATTCCATAGTTGCAAACCAAACAAAGGATCACCTTCAAACAACTCTTTAAATCCGCTTTGATACCATTTGAAAAAGCATTCGGTTTGCACTTGAAAAAGAATTTCATTCTAACTATTATTAAAGTAGAAACAAATAGAAATATTAAATGCAAAGTAACACAATAAGCAAAGTAAGGAGAGAATTAACACATGATATTCATTAACACAGTTCACACACAACAATCATACATTTGCAGAGCCTCGCCTAGTGAATGATTTTATTCAACAATCGTTTGGATTATCTATTGGCTTAAGCCCAATCTACCCTTACACAAAGAAGTAATTGCAACCCCAATACCGACCCTAGTTGTCACAAATCACTCACCCAAAAACCCCACAATACAATCAATAAACTCTCCAAAGAATACCTAAACAAGTTCCCAAACAACTTCAAACAGTTTAAAAGATAATGATAAATACTCAATCCTTATTCGATAGACTCATAGCTTCATTAAAGAGATTAGTTGAAGAGTTATCCTAGCCGAACAATAGGAATGTTTTGTAAAATATGTCAACATTTTATGGACCATACTCAACTACCAATGTTGGGCCCAAAATCTCCCCATGGCCCAAGTAGAAAATCCATTTCATTCTAACAAAACAAGGAACGAGCAGGTAAAAAAAAACCCCAACAATCTCCCCTTTGGCATTTTTGACAAAAATTTTGACGATATTAACAATTCTTTAAGTTTACATCAGTATTCTAATTAGAATAAAAAATTTGGACTAACTAATGACATTTTAAATATTGAGGTACCAAATTATGTCAACAATTAAAGTATAAATAGTAAATCTCAAATTTGAGAATAATATAGGGACCAAAATTGAAATTAAACCATTATTGTTAAAAATGTAAAAGGAAAAAAATTCAAGGACAGGTGTCAAATAAGGCCATCCTTTTATATAGTACTATAATATATAATCTAAAAGTAGAGGCACCATAATTAAAATTAATCCATTATTGTTAAAAAGGTTAAAAAAGAAGAAGTAAAGACCAATGTAAAAGAAGGCCTTCCTTTTATATATAGTAGTATAAATTATTTTTAATTTACTAAAATAAAACTAATAATTGATTAATACTATTCATAATTAATAATATTTTTTTACCTAAATATTCCAATATTTTAGAGAAAATACTATGATTTATGTATAAGAAAGGGAATATTCTCTTGCAACGAAGTCACTTATATCTTTTGTTGACATTTGAGTGGAACAGTGATTACGGCTCTTGTCAAACACCTATATAACATTGGTTCGAACTCTTTCATCCTCTATTCTTTCGCCCTTTATATTGTATTCATAAAAAAAAAGTCACGATTAATAGCTTTTAATATTTATTCTAATTAACTTTGTTTTAATGTTAATTTCGATATTTGTTTTATAAATATTTTACACAAGTTAAAATATTGCAATAACATATTAAAATTTTGAAATTTCAAATATTAATCACAACATTCTGAAACAAATCTAGCAATTTTTTTTTTGGTGATAAATAACAAAAACCAAAGTTTACATCAAATTATAATGATTAAAAGCACAACTCGTTTTGTCTTGTTGTAAAACCCCTAAAACTTCATTGGGAGCATTATCGAAAACTTGTAAGCTTGACTTCCATGCTAAACTTAGCTTAGCCAGCTGATTTGTAATTATGTTGTCTTTCTCAGGTATATACCTAATCCACCACTAACCTTCAGATCTTATAACCTGTTGAACCCTCCTAAGCATAGTGATTCCTGAATCTTCCATCCCATTATCAGTCAAGGCTTGGACCACCTCCGGATTGTCAGACTGAATCGTGGCTTGTTTAAATCCTTTACTAAGCAGGATAAGTAACCCATCTAGAATACCCTAAAGCTTAGCCTCAAAATGAGTGCAAGTTCAATTCTTGAGGCATAATTGTATGTTAGACTGGTTTTTTTAACAAATGTAATTTTAAAATTTCAGCTTCTTACCAAAGTTGAGTACTTAGTTTTTTATTTTGCAAGAAACCAAGCATGGTTATAATAAAGAACAACACAATAAGTTTCTAACCATTGAATTACACAAGCAATTTCAAGGATTGCATTTAAAGCACTCGAGTTTGTCTAGAATTTGTATTTTTTTGTCTAGAATTTGTATTTTTGTGGAATATAATCACAACACTCATCAATTATGGTAGGGAAAACTTTTCGCATTGCAATGTATCCATGGTTTGCCATTGGCCATATTACTCCATTCATTCATATGGCCAACAAACTAGCACAGAGAGGTCACAAAATTTCTTTCTTTTTGCCAGCCAAAACACTAGGCAAGGTTGAGGCTTTCAATCTCTATCCGGATCTCATAATCTTTATTCCAATCACCGTTCCACATGTTGAAGGTTTGCTTATTGGTGCTGAAACAACACATGATGTTCCTTTCCCCTTGCATCCTCTCATTATGAGTGCCATGGATCGCACAGAACCAGATATTGAAGCTTACCTTCGTGAACTCAAACCCCATTTTGTCTTCTTTGATTTCACTTGTTGGATGCCAGCTTTGACTCGCAAGCTAGGCCTAAAGTCCGTGCTCTATTGTATCATTAGCTCTGGAACTATTGGCTATCTTCTTAGCCCTGCAAGGAAAATTCTTGAAAGAGGTTTAACCGGGCTTGATCTCCTCAAGCCTCCAAAAGGTTTTCCTTCTTCAAGTATAAAGCTACGCATGTTTGAAGCTCAAGGATTAGCTGCTGTAACAACAATGGATTATGGAAGTGGTATTTCATTCGCGGAACGCCATCTAAGGTCATTTAGTGATTGTGATGCTATTGGTTTCAAGACATGCAAGGAGATTGAAGGGCCTTATTGTGAATATATTGGAAACCAATTTGAAAAGCCAATGCTCTATGCTGGTCCGGTAGTGCCTGAGCCACAAAAAATGGTGTTAGAAGAACGACGGGAAAAGTTATTAAGCAACTTTGAAGCCAACACATTGATATTTTGTGCCTTCGGGAGTGAATGCGTTCTGAAAAAGGACCAATTCCAAGAATTAGTTTTAGGCCTCGAGCTAACAGGTCTACCATTCCTGGTCGCATTAAAACCACCAATGGGAGCTCAAAAAATCGAGTCGGCCTTACCAGAAGGATTCCAAGAAAGAGTAAATGGAAGAGGGTTCGTTTATGGAGGTTGGATGCCACAACAACTGATCCTAAGGCACCTTTCCGTGGGGTGTTTCGTGACTCATTGCGGCCTCTTCGGCAGAGGCTATGGTGAATGTTTGCCAATTGGTGTTGGTACCGCATATTGGGGACCAGATAATTAATGCAAGATTGATGGCTGGAGACTTGAGAATTGGAGTAGAGATTGAGAAAGGTGAAGAAGATGGATTATTTACAAAGGACGATGTTAACAAGGCAGTAAAGGCTCTAATGGATGATGATAGTGAGTTGGGGAAAGAGATAAGGGCTAACCACGCTAAATGGAAAGAGTTTCTTTTAGCAACGGGGCTTGAAAATTCTTACATGAATGATTTTGTAAATATGTTTTTCCAAATTGTAATATTTTCTTTACAAAATTTGATAATGGAATTCAATTTCAAGAACTCATGGTATAATCCTCAAATTAGATGTAAAATTTTGAATCAATGTTATGTTATTGCTTAAATTTCATTTTCATGTTAAAAATTTCATATAGAACTTTTATTTGATAAATGGTCGATGTGTAAATTTTCATGTCTGCAAAGTCTTACTTGAAGGGTAGGACGACCCGGAATTATATAGTGTCGAAAAATGCAGTTTAGGAACCCTATTTTTGTAACTCGGGTTTATAAATATTAAATAAAAATATTTACAGAATTATTGAATTTCGGTTAAGTAATTTAATAAAAAACGTAGTTAATTAGAACTTAAAGACTAAATTGTAAAAGTCTAATCACTATAGAGTTTTAATTAAGAAAAGAACTAAATAAAAATTAAGCAAAGGTCCAAAATACTAAGTGTGATAAAAAAAATAATTTATGTTAATTAAACCATGATTTAGTAATTAACTTAGGTTTAATTAAAGTATAAAAAGGGGAGCTAGTGGAAATTCATCATCTTTTCCACTTTCACCATTGTCCACCATGGGAAGAAGCCAAAGAAAGCTTAAAGAATTCCCCCTACCATTTTGCCATTAATTTGGTAGGTAAGACAAGCTATTTTCTTGTAATTTTATGGATTTGTGATCATGGGAGCTTGATTTAGCTAGCCCATGTACCAATTTGATAAACTGTCAACTTTTTAGAAAGTTGCCATTGTTGATTTATTGATGAATTTGGCTTGAAATTAATATATTTTGAGCTTAGATTATGAAAAGGACTAGATCGTAAATTTAATTTAATTTTTTGTTAAATTTGTTACATTAGGGACCAAATTGAGTAAATGTAAAATCTATCATGAAGTTATGATAGAAATATAAAATATAAGATCCCTAATGAGAATATGTGAAATCGAATTTTAATCCGAAGATAGGAATTGAGAGATATGCTTGTCCTGAGTTTAGGGACTAAATTGAATAGAATAAAAAATATGTGTGGCTTTGTACTTAGATGTGGATTGAATGAAGTATGGTATTTTCTTATTTATTGAATTATCGATCGTAGCAAATGTCGACTCCGGGTCATCGAGAAGGAAAGGAAAAGCGAGAGTTATCGACGAGTGACGCGAGATATTGGTTTGTGCTTTTATGATTTGAGATTAATTTATTCTCCCCATATTCATGTCATACCACATTATTGAATATTGAGGTGAATTAATAATGATCATATGCATTGTTTTTCTTTGATTGATATTAATTGCCAAGAGAGTGGACTGAATTAAATAAAATGGAAAGTATTATGATTTATTAGGAACATGATGTGTAATATGAGAATGGATTGAATATGTTATATGGTATGAGTTAATTGTGTGTTGATGATGAATTGGAATGAAATTGTGATATTGAATGTGAAATTATATATATGAATTGAATTGAATTGAATTGAAATGAAATGAAATAAATGATTATTGTGTGATAAATACAATGTACATGGTACAAAAATGAAAATGTAACCGAATATAGGGTATGATAGGTAAATGTGAAAGTTTATAGGGTATGAAAATGCGAATATGGATAATTACATGGTATAATCATGTAAAAATGACTGATTATAAGGATGAAAATGAAATGTGTGTGATTGATGCCCATGTAAACTTAGTAAAATATTAGGATACAATTGTCATGTCAATAGGGCCATATACGTGCTTGTACATAGATTATTATAGATTATATTTAGATCTAGCATTTGTTGTAAATCCTAGGGTAATATAACGAGATCCAACGCGGATCCTCGGGTAATATATGATATAGGTTTAGCCCAAATGGGTAACTTGATAAAAATTTAGTTTGGACGAGCAACTTGGTTCATTTTTGTATCCAAGTCCGTTTTACTAGGGTTTCATAGGGTGAAACATTATAATTGAAATTGGAAACTTGGAAATGTGATGAAATGGAATTGATAAACCAATTTGTTATTCCATTGAAATGAATTCTGTGTATCCCTTCCACATGGTCTCAACCCTTTTATATAGCTTGACCACACGACTGTGTGACCCCTATTTTATAATTTTACCTAGAAATTTGTGATATGTTCAATTTAGTCCTTGAATAGTCCCCGAATTATTTTTAGGGTTTTATTCATTCAATTGAGTCCCTGATAATGTAAATATTATGGAATCTGTGAACTGATTGACTAAATTATTACTATTATATGCATGATATGTGAATGATTCATGCCTTCTGTTACTGTATTTTTGATAAACTGTTACTATTATTATCGTTTCTATCTTATTGATTGCATGTTAAGCGTGCCTACTACTACTGTTGAACCGAATACATGTTTAACCACATTTATTGTTTCTGCACTGTTCTGTTATGAGCATGTCATATTGAATAGTATGGGGTGAGACGATATATACGAAGGAAGTACTGACAGTTTAATAATTTGCAAACATTGGTAGTTCATCCACAACTTACTAGCAGTTTATCTGCAAACTTTTTATATGAAAATAATGGTAGTTTACCCACAATTTTTACTGACATTTTATCTGCAAATTACTGGTGGTTCATCCAAAACGTGGTGTGTAGAGATGGATGAGTTCTGAGAAACTCTTACTGTGGTGTGTAGAGGAGTTGGGTAGGATCTTTTCTAATAAACTGAAATTGCATTGACATTCATAAGCATGTACAATAAAACTGAAAATTTTGAAATGTTATACTAATGTGTTGAGCTGAAAAACTGATATTGTGTATGTCATGTTCTCTGTTTTGCTATATCGATGGTAAATGTTCTAAGAACTGTTATTATGTATATTTTGTTTATTATTTTGCATTGATTTTCTTGTGTTTAAAATTGCACTGTGCTTCTTAAGCTCACCCCCCTTTTAAGTCCCTTCTTTACAGATAACCTATAAGGTTAGGTCGGACTCAACATTCAGAGGGCTTGTCTTGGATAGGTTTTTTTTCAATAAAAGGATTTTAGACGTATTATTTATAATTTCTGTTATTTGGAAACTGTATTATTTTATTTGAACTGTGACATGAGACTTAAATTTTGGGATTATTTTGGCATGCATGACATTTAAAGTTGATTAGGCTATTGAAATTTGGAAAAGTAATTAAAGATGCATGAAATTTGGTTTTAAAATAAAAAACCTAATCGATTATCACTTTTCCATTGTTATAATTGTAATTTAGTTATTGAATGGTAAATAAATTGGAAATCAACTAAGTTTTCAAAAATTAGTCAACATTACAAAGTAAATGTTAAAACCGATCAATTTTCGAAACTCGTAAGTTTTAGTGAAAAAGAGGTATGAAGCTAAGCTTTTCTTCAAAGGTAAATAAATGTTTTTGAAAGACTGTTTTAGAAACTCTGACAGTTTTTCTAAGCCATTTCGGTGGCTAATGTAGCCTTCAGAATTCAGCTGTAACGTTTAGGCAGGGTTAGGGAAGTTACAGGTTGGGTATGAGATGTTACAAAAAGTAACCCATTATCAATATGTATTACAAGTTGTGATTTAATTTCAACTCGTTCACCAAGTTGCAATCTCACTCATACACATTAACTAAATCACTCTCCCCCACTAAGAATTTCTCATTGAAATCTTAGTTACAAACTAAGCAAAGTGATCACTCTTCCTTACTAAGGGTTCCTTCTTTATTATTCTTAACTTGTAGTTGTTACTTCCTATTCAATAAAATATACGATTAATTGTTAACATTATTAAAATTATATTTATAAAATGATTAATATTTTTCATCGAATTAGTAAAGTATTTTAGTACCAGAATTTTGTTAGCTAGACCATTTAATCATTCTATCTACCAAATGTATGCCTTAGAATTACACATCTAACAATCAAATGATCAACTGCATAGATAAAACTGAAAGCCATTGAAACAACCACATGTCAATATTAGGAGTGAGCAAAAGTTGGTTATAATCGACTTAAATGGTTGATCTGATTGTCATCAAACAAGAGGATTATGATGATTAATTTGATTTTTTGGGGGTAAAATAAATTAAGTCGGTCGATAATGATTAGTCGTTAAGGTATAAGACTAGAGAGTTAAGTCAAATTTTTAATTTTTTAATTGAATCGACCGAACTGGCTGATTTCTCTCCTCTAATCAATGCCACTTCTTCACTTAGAAGAGATGCGTAAGAATCTTTCGCTAACAATTGGAAGAAATTTCCTTCTTATTTCAATTTTTGAGAAAGAACTAGCTTTGCAAACTAAAAAGCATATAGAATTTGTGTTTAAAGCATAATCCAAAGAATAATTTCAATTTAAATACATTGTTGATGTTCTCTTGTTTGTGCTTTCAAAGGGATAAGAAAAGTTTTGGAAGATGTGACTCCATCTCCATAATTAAGCCGAGCAACATCCAGCTCCTTTCACAGCCGATACATCGTCTTTAGATCCGACATTGATCGTCCGACCTTTAGGTAAAGCTGCCGGATCATCTCCGATGTCAAGAGCTTTCCTGCTCACGACACGATAGATCTGGGCCAACACTTCGGTGAAGGCATTCTCAACATTTAAGGACTCGAGCGCAGATGTTTCCATGAAAAAAGTGTTCTCTCGTTCGGCAAAAGCTTTAGCATCTTCGGCTGCAACAGCTCGCAAGTGACGCAGGTCGGCCTTGTTCCCGACTAGCATAATCACAATGTTTGGATCAGTGTGGTCTCGGAGTTCCTTAAGCCATCTTTGTACATTCTCGAACGTAACACGACGAGTGACATCGTAGACTAGTAAAGCACCGACAGCACCTCGATAATATGCACTGGTAATTGCACGGTACCTTTGGCAAAATAGCATAAACACAGAGAATTATTTAGGGGGAAGAAATAACTTCGGAATCAAATAATATCCTTTCATCCTCCTTAGCACATAGTAATACCAAATTAATATGAGAATTATTTATAGACGTCATGCTTTCACAATTGCATAAACATCAAACTCAATAAAATAAAGGGGAAAGAACAATGCAATTATTATTATTGTCGATTGAGTCTTAGCTCGATTGCGTTTAAAAAAATATCCTCCTATTTGATTCGAATGCGCTAAAGTGCATTATCCTCCTATTTATGGGTTGGGAAGGGACTATGAGTAGTTCTAAGCATTGTGTTAAATTATATATATATGATCAGAGCCTATAATGATATTATAATATTATTTTGTAATTTTTTTTATTTCACTATTGATTTGCAGAATAATTTATCAAATTATAAGACATTATATATTAAGCATCCGATTTAAAATTTATTAGTAGCAATAAATGAAAATGTTCCATTTAATCAATATGAGATCAAGAGCGAATTTAAGTGGCAAGTAGGAACCTTGGCTTCTAAAATGAAGTAATAAAATTATACTTTAACCCCTAAAACAGAAAACAATCTCTCGAAAATAAGAAATCATAAATTGATAAATAATAAAATTATGTTTTGAACCTTTCAAAAATTTATAATTAAATTCCGATCCCTGTATCACCATTTAACATGCATTCAAAGTGCCTATCACGTAATAAAGGAGCGATAATAGATCAAAATGACGTCCCGATTATAAACAGATTTGAACCGATTTGCAAATTCAAATAAATTCGAAGAAAAAAAAAACAGAGATCCCAAAACTCATATAAAAATTTCACAAAAAAAAAAGAAAAAAAAAGATTACCTTTCTTGTCCAGCAGTGTCCCAAATTTGAGCTTTAACAACTTTATCATCAACATGAATGCTACGAGTTGCGAACTCAACACCAATGGTGGATTTAGACTCAGCGCTAAACTCGTTCTTCGTAAATCTAGACAATAGGTTGGATTTTCCAACACCAGAATCACCGATCAACACAACCTTAAACAAATAATCATAATCATCATCAGCTCTATAAGCTCCCATTTCCTCTCTGATTGGATCCAAAAAAAAAAACTCAGAAAAAAGAAGGAAAAAAAACCCAATATTAATTGGGTATCTTAATTGTTATGTTTAACATTTAGTTTTTAATTTGTTGGTTCTGGGTTTGGGATTGTTTGGTGTGAAAAAAGAAGAAAAAAATAGAAATAGGGTAAAAAAAGCTTGGCAAAAATGGCTATGATTAAAACAAAAAACTAACCTCTTTTCACGAGATTTTTTGGAAAATAACTTTTTTGTGTGGGCAAAATTTGTTTTGATTTAACCATCTATGATTTATTGAATGGTTTTTGTGTATTGAGATAATAAATTTATAAAATAGATTCAATTTTTTTGGCCTTTAATAGTGTGTTTTTAATTAATAAATTAAAATATTTTATCTTCGTAACACAAAATACCTCTATAATTAATAATTGCTATTTTTTTTTCCACTTTTCGATTCCCTTAAGGTTTGGTCTCTTTATTGGACAAGAATAGTATATGGCACATATTATTATAATTATTATTATGGAAACCTCATGTGAAATGAACTTTGAGCATCAAGTAATGTCATGACATATTTTAGCTAAGTCATCTCTGTCATATATAAGCCGTCACATGGAACCTTAGACCCATTAATTACCTGACTATCTTAAAATGTTACATCATTGAGATAAGGTATAACTTTACTGTCAACCAACCCAAGATAAGAGACCCATAGTAGAACACTTTGAACCCTTTTCTCCAAGCAACCCCGAGTATCCTTTTAATTCCCTCAAAACCCACCAAAAACAACGTTTTCCGCCCCAATTCAGGGTGAACTGCCACCACCACAACCATCTACTTCTCCTTGTTGATTTGTTTGTCAACATTATTATTATTGGTACATATATAGCTTTTGATACAAAGAATAAGCGTGGAGGAGATCGTGGTGAAGATTAGAGGTTGATTCACCTTTAGGAGCATAGAGTCGTATAATGTTGATAGTAAGGTAATGTGTTAGGTGGGCATAGGGAAAAGAGAGAGGAGAGAGCTAAAGAAGGTGCATTGTCCGTTCCTCAAATATGAGGGGGTTTGTATATGGATTGATATCATGGGGAACGTGGCAACTCCTGGTTGGCCAACTAGTCCTTTCAAGGGTCTTAGTTAGGTGGATCATGTGATATGGCTCAAGTTATAGGGTATGCAGGTGACAAGTGATGATTGTCCCATTAAAATAACTTGCTTGTTAGAAGCTTGCATATTCCCTAAGCTCTGACAAAATAGTGTTCATAAAATAGGTAATCTAGCGAAACCAGTGGTGTTTTGCTTCAAGGAAGTTATTCTAATGGCGAAGGTTACCATGTACAACAATAACATACATTATTTTGATTATTGTGAATCAAAGTTGTCAGAATTGGATTGTACAAATTGATTAAATTGAGAATCAAATGTCCAATCATGACATATAATAAGAAATAGTCAAAACAATTTCGAATAAAAAAAATGAAAAATCAATTAAAAACAAAAAAAATGGATTTTTTGTTTTTAAAAATTATTTGTACCAAAAAGAATTTTGGGTTTTCCATTATGTTTTTGGGTTAAATTCCAAATCATTAATGTTTCATTTTTTTAACTTTTTAGTTTGTAATATCAAATAATGTTTTTAGTTCTAGAATTAGTCCCTACATTCTTGGGTATAGAATAAATTTTAATAAAATATTTATTAAAATTATTATACTTGTAATAATATTATTAATATTGTTATACTTGCATCTCACGGGTCTACTTCGCGACTTGGTGAACCACCTCGCGAGCTTACTTCATGGCTCCCGTGGGCACCCTAAGAAGCTCCTCACCTCACAAACCCAACAATCAAGCGAACACACACTATAGGGATTACCCCTCTAATACGCGTAGAGGATCTATCATTTGTACATCGCATTTACCCGTTACTTTGATATGACAACCCAATAAATCGACTAAGCTTCAAGGAATACGAAACTAATAAGGTGGTGACATGTAGCACATCGAGAAAGACTGATGGTGTCATATATAAGATACCTCAAGGCCCAAAAACAAGGATTTCTCTTTCTCTACCTATCTCTCCTTTCTAGTCACCTTTCTTCCTCCAGAACACTTCCTCCTGAACACTCATAACACTTTCTACAACTTTTTGCCCACCGAAAGAACCATCAGACGACCACGGTCTTTACTTGGTATCAACAAACATAACAATGAATTTAAATTTTATTGTGAACAAAAAATAAATGGAAAGAAATAAGGTAATAACAATGAATGAGTTTAAACTATTACAAAAATATATATTTTTTTTCTTTTTATACATTACAAATACCATTGCAATTTCAATCTAATCCCCTTTTAGAGATCCTTCATGGTTACATATGAAATTTTATGTGAAAAAAATAAAAATAAAAAACAAAAAGTATATAGCAAATAATAATTTGATTGTAATGTAGAATTGAGGTTCAAAGGAAAGCACATGATCTTCTTTTTATAGGTTTTCTCTTTGGTTTTGGTGGCCTCAATGCTATCTTTATTGCAACATCAAAAACAGCCTTCACATTCTGGACCAAAACCCAACAAAGCAAAGTTTATTAGCTTTTTAAACATAATTTGATGCTCAAAAACAAATAAGTACATTTTTAAGGAAGTTCATGTAGAGCATAAATCGGTTAAAATCGATTTAATCGACTTATTCAATTAAATCGAATTTGGTTAGCTCGGTTAAATCGATTAAAGTCTCGTTTATTTTGTTTTTGTCGATTTGTTGTTAAAATTCATAACTAAACTAATAAACTTAATTAACTAAATTGATCGATGATAAGTTAACAGTTTGCTCACCCTTACATATAAGGCAAAAGCCCAATGTTAAGATAAGCCCATATGACCCTAACATGAGATTAGAGGTGATCATGGGCCGGGCCGGGTGGCCCGCCCGAAATATGGGAGGGTTCGGGTAAAAATATAGGCCCGAAATATGGGTTTGGACAAAAAATGAGGCCCGTCCAGGCCTCGGGCACCACTTTTTTGGCCCGGACCCAGCCCGAATATATAATAAATATATATATTTAATTTTTTAATTTTAAAATATTTTTAAAATAATTTTTTATTTTTAAAATAAATTTTTGGTGTTTATTAAAAAAATAGGCCGGGCCGGGTCAGGCTCGGGCTTAGGATTTTTTCTCGGGCCAGGCCTGGACAAAATTTTAGGCCCATATCAATTTAGTCTTGATTCTAAAACTTTTTAACCCTATTTACACATTGTGTAATTTGATTTTTTTTTGTTACAATTTTGCTTTTCTTTGTAACATTGAGGTTTAATTTTAAAAGAATACGAAAAAATGAAAACTATTATCTTGAATTTTTTGGTGTTTCCATTTTTTTTATATATATTTTCAATCAAATTTAGTTGATAAACTTGTTTTTTTAGCTATTTAGGTAAAAGGGTCACAAAGAAAAGCAAAACTAAAAAAAAAAAAAAGAAGACCAAATTACTCAACGTGTAAATGTCAAGGGTTGGATTTTTTAGAATCAAGACTAAATTGACACAATATATAAATGTTGAGGGTTAAAGTTGTTATTATGTCAATTTTAAAAGTTACTATCGTTAGCTAACTGATGACCAAATAAAACAAAATTGAATAGTTGAATGACTACTATAGTTTGCCCATTCTACTAACAAAAACTCGATAAATTGTAAGATAAAAGGGTACCTGTTGGGTTTTGGAGCTGCACTCAATGTAAGTAACTGCACCTATCATCTTCTTCAACTCCTCACCCTATTCACCATTATGTATAAATAATAACATAATTGTTAGCTCATCGTACTGTGTCGATGTCGAGTTAATTTTAATCAATTGATATATTTGTTTTGTGCTTTTTTTATTACCGAAAAAAATAATTATTTAAGCTTAGATTTTTAATTTAACTTGCCTGAGATGTTGTTATTGATATTGCTCCGGGGTTATCACTCAAGAATTGCTTGTCATCTCTTAAATCTGCATTTCAAAATGTAAGGCCTAATTGAACAGGGTTTATTACGTAAAATAACATTACAAACTATTTAAGTACTTTACTAAGTTGATGCCACTGTCTTAATCAGGTTACTTTACTCAGTTGTGAGTTTCTTTTTTATTATCAAATTAAATCGGTTTAGGTCTAGGTCTAAAAAATAGCATGTTTTACCGTTTAAAAATATTCTAAAAATGGGTCAGATTGAACCGGCCCAGAGTTGAGAAGTATAAATCAAAGCTCCTTTGAATCAGATATAGATTACTCTATTTATAAACACCTCTTGTCCGGTTATTGTAGTATATTCTCTCTTTCTTTCTAAACTTGGGATAGTTTCGAGCTAACCCGAATTACAAAAACTTTGTTCAAGACCCAATCGAGTTTATGAAACTAAGCAAATAACCCAACCCTTGGACCGTCGAGTCTCAATCTCAAATCATGTGTGTAGTTATTTAAATTTTTAAAGGCAAGAGATTAAGCTTACCTAGTTTGGTTCCAACAAGCACAATTGGCACATTAGGAGCATAATGTCTAAGCTCGGGGATCCACTGTTAGCCATGAAATTCAATATTTATGTCATAAAATTGAGTAATTTGAAGATAAATCAAAAAGGGTATAATGGTAAATTTAGCCTTCAACATTTATTTTTTTTGCCAATTTGACCCCTTGTTCTTTTTTTATTATTATTAGAAATTTGGCCATTAACCTTTTAAAAAAAGTTAAATTGATTTTCTTCAATGTAATTGTTGATTAAAACATTAGTTTTTTAACGATGTTGGTGGGGACAATGGCGGAGTCAGGGGGCTCATAGGGCCCCGGCCACTTAAAATGGAAAATTTTCCATTTAGGCTCTTTATAATTTATAAAATTTTAAATTAGTAATGGTAAAATTGCAGTTTCCCTCCAAAATGATAAAAAAATGATTTAGTCTTTTTAAAATGACAAAAATATAGACTATTAAAATGGTGAAATTGTATTTTTACTATCGTAAAAATATACAATTTAATTCCGACTCCCGTAAAAAGAATTTCTGGCTCTGCCACTGCGTGTGGAAACCCGCATAATAGTCCACGCATACTTCATGTCGACAGGACTCTATTTGTCATATATGTCATGTTAACAAATAATCTAAAATTTATAAAATATTCAAAGAACAAAAAAAGTTTATAAATATTCAAAAAAGAAAAAGAATGAAATGCACGTGGATTGCTATGTTGGCTACCATATTTAAAAATTTAGCATTTTAATCAGTATTTTCGTTAAAAAACATAAATCTAACTCTCTTTAAAAAATTGAGGTTAAAATTAGTTCAAAAATAGAATAAGGATCAAATTGACAAAAAATATAAATATTAAGGACTAAATTTATCATTATGTCTTAAAAATAAAATGAAATGAAATTACCTTTTTGTGAACATTTTCATAACTGGCCCTGCTAATAAGAGAAAAGGCCAACAAAAACACATCAGCTCCCCTATAACTCAAAGGTCTTAACCTATTGTAATCTTCTTGGCCTGAAATTCACAAATTGAATGAGATATGTATATGTAAATTGCAATTCAATACCAAATTATCTCGAACCCGAATCCAAAATTATCTGAAACTGAAACAATTCGAACTTGAAATAACTATAACCCAAAATAACACGAACGACTAATTCGAAATAACTTGAATAAGTAATTCAAATTTGAAAAATTCCGAACTTATAACGACTTGTTCCAGAGAAATCCAAGCCTTAAACAAAAGAACCGAACTCAAAATTCATCAAACTTTAAAACCCAATCTAATTTTTTTAAAGATAATATATATAAATATTAATATAAAATTATTTTTTTATGGATGTGTTAGTTTGGCCTGATAAAAAGCATACATATAAGCTCAACCCAAAATAAGCCGGACCGAACCCGATTTGAACCGATATTTTCCTCGAACCATAGAGTCAATGAGCTTACCGGCAGTATCCCATAGGCCAAGGTTCACTGTGCTGCCATCCACCACCACATTAGCACTAAAGTTGTCAAACACTGTGGGAACATAGTCCTATACACCAAGAAAGAAAAACAAAAACACATTCCATTATTATCACTTTTATAGCTCGGCTCGACTTGAATACACCACAAAATAACAATCAAAATGACCCCATCGTTACCGTTGGGAACGTATTGCTAGTATACGAAATAAGCATGCAAGTCTTCCCCACTGCTCCATCACCTACTGTGACACACTTGATAAACCTCGACGTATTCATCATCTTCGGTACAATGGCAACGGTGACAACTTTTTCGAAGACTTTAAACTCGGTTAGATATGATCGATGAAGAAGATGGTGTTTGGGGGGGGGGATTGTGAGGTTTATATGAATTGAGGGGTTGGCTCCAAACTTTAGAAATGATTCAAAAAGGAATGGCTTTTGATTTCTTCAAGTGGAAGAACATTATTAGAAAAAAGAATGGTGATTAAAGTGGGTTTGGTGTTGGGGGGTGTTAGTTGGTGGATTAAGTGTTGTGGAAGGGATGGCAAAGAAAATTAAAAAAGGAGTTTGCTTAATTACTGTTCTAAAATAACTAACTTTTTAGAGACAGATATTGTTGATAGGAACAGTTATGAACCTTGAACATGGATTATAAAACAAAGGGGTAAATCCAGAAATATTTTACGGGTGAGAATTGAATTATAATTTTTTAATATTTCAAAATATAATTTAATTATTTTTTAAAGGACTAAAATGATTGTTTCCATTTTTTGGTGACCAAAGGGTAAATTTACCATATTTTAATTTTTTGCTTGCCCCTTTAAATTTGCATTAGGAGTGTTCAAACGGTTAGTTCGGTTATTAACCGAACTGAATAGCATTCACCAAATTAACTAAACTATATAATTTTTTAACCGTTAATCAAACCGAAATTTTTTTCAAAAAATTTTAACCGAATCAAAATATTTCGGTTAATTTGGTCGGTTAACCAAATTAACCGAAATTTATATGTTTTTATCTTTTGATTAAAACAAGTATAAACATATAAAAAAATACATTGAAATTAGCCGAAATTTTATGTCTTGAAACACTACATAAGTCTTGAAATTAAAACATAATTAACACATTAATTATTAAGTTTGGTTAATCCAGTTAATTCAGTTAATTACCCGATTTCAAACCGAATCAACTGATAACTAAAATTCCAAAAAACCATTAACCGACCTTCGACCGAACTAAATTCGACCACCGACCGATTAACCTAATTAAATTGATTTGGTCAGTTAATTCGATCTTAACCAAAGTTTAAACACCCCTAATTTACCCTACATAAAACATATATAATACAAAAAATATCAACTTTTTCGTAGTTACTGGTTGAATGGCAAAAAAATTTTTTGGTAAAATTGAAGTTTTAGTTCATATTAAATTTAGGGTTTGAATTTGGAAAATACATTGCCCTTCTTATAAAATAATGTTGGCCCCTAAACGAGATAATTAGGTTCATTTTGGTGCTTGGATTTTTTTAATCTATTTTAATACTTAAATTTGACAATTAAATTTATTTTAATCATTAAACTTGAATTTTATCAAAATTTAACTACGTGACACCCTAAAATTATATAATTTTAATTTTCGAAGGGCAAAAACAAACATAATTACCCAGATCATGGATAAAAAATTACACAACCCCAAAAAAACCCAACTTTTTCCTTCACAAATTAGTGTAGTTTTGAGTGAGAAACACAATGATTAACAATTTCGGTGCTTTGTGCTTTATAAAATGGCTGACCTCATATTAGCTTTGCTTGCCCTTTGCCCCCCACTAATATTTTGAATCTTCAAAACAAAGAAGTGAGAGACAAATAAAAAATGGAATTAGTGATGATACATACTCATCTTTACGTTAAGATTACCTTTCTACTTATTTTATTATTTAGTCCTCGATTGAATTTTAATTTGGTTGATATTATTACGGTTAGAAATATTTAAACAGTTAACCAAATCAAATTAATTGAACTTTTTAATCCTTTAACCGTTAATCAAACCGAACCGAAATTTATATATTTTATTTTTCTTTTTATTGTTAAAACAAGTATAAAATATATCAAAAAAATTGATAATGTTCATTTGACTGAATTATCCGAATTAGTAATAGTCTAATACATATAATATATAATATTTTAATTTTAATTTTAATTTTCTTATATGATGAATTACATAACATATAAACATAAAAGAAAACTAACATATTATAAAATTAGAAAATGAGTTGTGTTTGTTTGTAGGAGTGTTCAAACAGTCGGGTCGGTTATTAACCGAACCTAATTACTCGAAATGTAAAAATTTTTAACCGTTAATTGAATTGAAATAATTTAGTTAATTTGGTCGATTAACCGAGATTTATATGTTTTTTCTTTTGATAAAAATAAGCATAAAACATATAAAAAAAATACATTGCTAATGTTTATTTTTTATTAGTTAAAAAATGTATTATTTATTTCGATTAATATAAAAAATAATAGTTCAAAAAATACATTGCTAATATAAAAAATATATTATATATAATATATATTATTTATTTCGGTTAATTACCCGATTCCAAACCAAATTAACCGATAACTGAAATGTTAAAAAAATCATTAACCAACTTACGATCGAACTAAATTTGACCACCGACCAATTAATCGAATTAAACCGATTCGACCAGTTAATTTGGTTTTAACTAAACTATAAACACCCCTATATGTTTATATATCTTTTGCTCAAAATATCATATAGATATTTGAGCTTGATTGATTGGTCCAATCCCTAAACAAGTTTAGTTAAGTCGTAGTCCAAAATTATTTCACTTAAATTGGACTCAATTCAGTATTTAAATATTTTTATATTTTTATAATTAAAATTAAATAAAAAATTTTATTTTTGGACAAAAAAATTATTATTATTAAAATAATAATTTGAAACCTAACATGACACATAAAAATACCAAAAACATGTTATAAACAATATAATTAAATTTATGATAATATATGACACTTTAACACAATTAATATAAACATAATATGTAATAACTTATATCCCATTGTTTTTGCATTTTTATCATAGAGTAAATTGCACCAAATGTCCCAAACTATGGCTCATATTTTAAGTTGGTCCTTAAACTTTAGAACGTTTTAATTACATCCCTTAATTTTGGAGGTTATAACAATCAAATCCTTCTGTTACTAAAACCGTTAATTTCATCATTAAGTGACACATCAGATCTCATATCTCTTAATTTAAAAAAAAATAGAACTAACTGTCCATGTAATAAAAAATACATTAATTTTTACAAATGTCATTTTAATTGGATTATAGATTTATATATTGTCACTAAATTATATAATATAGTTTATTAATAAAATAGAATTTATTTTAATTTTATGAAATTATTTATTAATGAGGTGGTTTATGATTTATGAAATAAAAATTCTATATGAAAATTTTAACATGAAATTTATTTACAAATTTACATCTAATTTGAAGATATATCATAAATTTTTTAAATTAAATTTCATTATCAAATTTTAAAAAGAAAATATTGCAATTTAGAAAACATGTTTATTTAATGAAAATTAAAGAAAACCCTTACATCAAGTTATTCAATTTCATAACAAAATCATTGATGTAATAATTTTCAAGCCCCGGTGCTAAAAGAAACTCTTTCCATTTAGCATGGTTAGCTCTTACCTCTTTCCCCAGCTCACTATCACCATCCATTACAGCTTTTACTGCCTTGTTAACATCGTCCTTTGTAAAGAATCCATCTTTTTCACGTTTCTCAACCTCTACTCCAATTCTCAAGTCTCCGGCCATTAATCTTGCATTAATTATCTGGTCCCCAAAATGGGGTACCAACACCAATTGACAATCATTCACCATAGCCTCTGCCAAAGAGCCCGAGCCACAATGAGTCACGAAACACCCCACGGAAGGGTGCCTTAGGATTAGTTGTTGTGGCACCCAACCTCCATATATGAACCCTGTTCCATTTACTCTTTCTTGGAATCCTTCTGGTAAGGCTGACTCGATTGTTTGAGCTCCCGTTGGTGGTTTCAGGGCGACTAGGAATGGTAGACCTGTTAGCTCGAGGCCTAAAACTAATTCTTGGAATTGATCCTTTTTTAGAACACATTCACTCCCAAAGGTACAAAATATCAATGTCTTGGCTTCAAAGTTGCTTAATAACCTTTCCCATCGTTCTTCTAACGCCATTTTGGTGGCTCTGGCACTACTGGACCAGCATAAAGCATTGGCTTTTCAAATTGTTTTCCAATATATTGACAATAAGGCCCTTCAATCTCCTTGCATGTCTTGAAACCAATAGCATCACAATCACTAAAAGACTTTAGATGGCGCCCTGCGAATGAAATACCACTTCCATAATCCATTGTTGTCACAGCAGCTAAACCTTGAGCTTCATACATGCGTAGCTTTACACTTGAAGATGGAAAACCTTTTGGAGGCTCGAGGAGATCAAGGCCGGTTAAACCTCTTTCAATAATCTTTCTTGCAGGACTAAGAAGATAACCAATAGTTCCGGAGCTAATGACACAATAGACCACAGACTTGATGCCTAGCTCGTGAGTCAAAGTTGGCAACCAACACGCGAAATCAAAGAAAACAAAATGGGGTTTGAGTTCACGAAGGTAAGCTTCAATATCTGGTTCTGTGCAATCCATGGC
Source organism: Gossypium hirsutum (assembly GCF_007990345.1). NCBI lineage: Eukaryota > Viridiplantae > Streptophyta > Magnoliopsida > Malvales > Malvaceae > Gossypium > Gossypium hirsutum. Next base: position 65,815,149 of record NC_053442.1, on the reverse strand, counting down.
AGTCATAATGAGAGGATGCAAAGGGAAAGGAACGTCATTTGTTGTTTCGGCACCAAGAGGCAAACCTTCAACATGTGGAACGATGATCGGAATGAAGGTCACGAGATCCGGATGGAGATTGAAAGCCTCAACCCTGCGCAATGTTTTGGCTGGCAAGAAGAAGGAAATTTTGTGGCCATTCTCTGCTAGTTTGTTGGCCAAATGAACAAACGGAGTAATATGGCCAAGGGCAAACCAAGGATACATTGCAATATGAAAGGTTTTGTCTGCCATAGATGATCGGTGTTGTTATTGAATTTCTTTAAAAATAAAAATTATGTTACTCGAGTGCCTCGAATGCAATCCTCGAAATCGCTTATATAATACAATTGCTTAAAACTTACCATGTTGTCCTTTTCTACGACTATGCCTAGTTGGTTTCTTGGTTACTAATGTTTAAATACCATTATATAAAACAAAAATATGTACAAAAATTTGAAGTGTTTGCACCGATGGCAATAATATTTGCTCCAAAAACTATTATAACAATTGTTCTATACCTCTAATATTTAAGTTCCACTCAAATTCAACTCAATTATTCTAACATTTGAAAGCTAGTTTGAGTTTGGGGATCGTCCAGGAATATCATCACACTATCGATCGCTATTTCGGTGCCTTATAAGTTTCTACTTTCAACTTATGGCATGTATAGGCTAGTCTCGGTATGGTTCATTTTGATTTGTATATATGTAGCCATACGAAAATGACTTGATAATGATGCTAATGTTTATGTATATTAGGCCATGTAATTAGCTCATTTTAAAAGTATGTTATATGGTATATCTTGTGTGATGGATGATGACAATTCTGGTTGTGTGATAATAAGGATGTTCAAATATGATTGCGGATTTTGCTTCTTAATGTTTGGGTATGGTTATTAAGTTATGTTTGAATGTGTTCAAATGCTTGTTTATAATTGTCCTAAAGGTGATTCAATAGGGCTGCTCAATTGTGCTATAAATGTGTTTCAAAGGAATTAAAATGTTATTGCAAATTACAATGATATTCAAATGTGGTTATTTTTACATGTTATATTGCTGTCCACATTTGGTGTTTAAATGCTGTCTATTTTTTTGGTTGGTATTTAAATGCTGTCTATTTTTTTGGTTGGTGTTTAAATGCTGTCTATTTTTTTGGTTGGTATTTAAATGCTGTCTATTTTTTTGGTTGGTGTTTAAATGCTGTCTATTTTTTTGGTTGGTGTTTAAATGCTGTCCAAATCAGGGCTTAAATGCAGTCCATTTTTTATCAATACCTCTAAAATTTAAGTTCCACTCAAATTCAACTCAATTATTTGTTAAATTGTTTTGTCAATTATTTGATAATAAAAATGCACAAATAAAAAATGTAATAATCTTATTTTTAAATATGTAAAAAAAACCAAGTAATAAATAAATAAAAGTTTGTAAAAAAGTTGAAGTTAAATGAATAGAGGACTAGATTAAAATTATGACGAAATTTAACGATTAAAATATGAAGAATCCCAAAATGAAGGATTAAATTAAAAATAAAATATAAAATACAAGGACTTAGTGTGAAATTTTCCTAACAAGTACACCTGTGTCACATCCGATTTCATTGTCAATGATTAAAAGGGACTAAATTGAAAACACAATGAAATTTAAGGTATAAATTAAAAAACACAAAACTAGATTGAAATTAAACAAAACGTATAAGGACACAACAAACAATTCTCTCAACCTCAACACACGTGTCCCTCTCCTAGAGAGTCAACAGTAAGCCCAGGGACTAAAATGCACAAGGGCAAAATAAAAGGATAAAAATAAATAAAATAAAATGGGATCAAATTAAAAAGAACAGGAAAAGCGGAAGGACCGAAATAGAAATTATCCCCTCTATGCGAAAACACGCATTGGGTAATCGGGTCTGCCCCAAAACGACGTCACCTTGGGGCATTTCGGAACACCTTGAAACAATATGATTTTGGCGCTCTATTTAAGTGAAAAAAAGCTTTAAATTTTACGTTTTAAACTTTAAAAAAAAACACTTTGCCCCCTTTTTTTCTCTCCAGCACCCCCCAGGTCCGACCATCAGGTCCACCGAGACTTACGACGGCCATCGGTTGCCGACAACGGCTCCGCCTGTAACAACCTAATTTTAGCTAAATCGAAACAATAGTTTTGGAACCACAAATTCGAGGTCCTAAAATTATTTTTGATATTTACGGTAGGTTATTTAATATGTGTGAAAATTTCGTGATTTAATTTTACCGATCGAGTGTTTAATTTGATAAAAGGACCTAATTGCGTAAAATGCAAAAGTGGCATACTAATTGTTTAAATGCTTATTTGCTATGATTAATTAAATGTAAAGCCCTTATTATGTAATTAGACCATAATTTTAGTAAATGGACATGGATGGACATATGTTAGTGGATTTTAAATGAATTAATAAAGGCTAATATAGCAATTTGTGAATTAATGTTAATAAATTAAAACAAAACAAAAGATTAGTGGTGTTCATCTTTGTTTTTGCCAAAAATTGAGAAGAAAAGAGTTCATCCATGGCTATTTAGGGTTCGGTCACTGAGAGCTTCAATTGGTATGTGATTTTTTGTTCCGTTTTTGATAATTTTTATGTTTTTGAGATTGCTGCTATGTATTCTAGATAGCCCAAGCTTTAATTTTTGAATTTGATGATGATTTTGTGAAATTCCATTAATAAATATTCAAGCTTTTTGTTGTTTGATGATGAAAAATAAATATTTGATGTTAGATTATCATGTTTTATTAAGTTATTTTTTATAAGCATGCTTATTAAGAATTAAATTGTGAAATTTGTAAATTTAAGGGTTAAAATGTGAAATAAATAGAATTAATGGACTGTTATGGACATAGGGAAGATTCGGCCAAGCATGTGTCTATTGAAATTTTGTGTATTTTGTGTTGTTTTGAAATAGGGACTAAATTGTAAAAATGTCCATTTATGTGTTTTTGGATGAAATTGAATGAATATGTTTTTAAATAAGTTAAATTTGAATTGATTTAGATCAAGAAAGAAAGAAATCGGAGTTAGATTAGGAAAAGTCGAAAGTTGTCGAATAGTCATTCCGATTCGTTCATTTCCAAACGAGGCAAGTTCATAAGTAATTTAATGTTTTTAAATTCAAGTGTATGTATATATATATCATATGTAGCCAAATTGAATTGTATGTATGGATATATATATGTATTGCCAAATTAATTTGAGCATGGGATGACTTGTTTGAGCTTGAATCGATTGAATTACGATGTCCGAAAGCCCCGTACGAACCATAGGAATAGTATAGGATATGTATGTCATGAAATTAGGACTTCTGAGGTATAATTTCCTGTAAGACCATGTCTGCGACATTGGCATCAATATGAGATTACGAGTAAGACCCTGTTTAGGACAGTGGCATCGAGATGTGATAACATGTAAGACTATATCTGGGATATGACATCGAATGTGATATATGTGTTTCAAAGTATCCTTAATGATTCCAAATGGTTCAACGGGCATTGTGAATACGAGTCCGAATGTGAATTTGAGCTAAATGACTCAAGTACATACAAGGTTTATATGTTCATTGAAAAATAAGGTAAGTGAAGTTACTTAATATGGTAATCTGGATTATTTGAGATAAATGATTGTATATGTGTATGAGATTAGTTAAATTTTGGCCTATTCGAATTAAATTATATATGTTCTTGTGATGAATTAATTTCTTATGACTTACTAAGCTTTCAAAGCTTACTTTGTGTTTCTTTTCATTGTTTTATAGATTTTGAAAGCTAGTTCGAGTTCGGGGATCGTCCAGGAACATCGTCACACTATTGATCGCTATTTTGGTACCTTATAAATTTGTACTTTCAACTTATGACTTGTATAGGCTAGTTTCAATATGTTTCATTTTCATCTGTATATATGTAGCCATGCGAAAATGGCTTGAGAATGATGCTAATGTTTGTGTATATTAGGCCATGTAATTAGTTCATTTTGAAAGTATGTTATATGGTATATCTTGTGTGATGAATGGTGGCAATTCTGGTTGTGTGATAATAAAGATGTCCAAATATGTTTGCAGATTTTGCTTTTTAATGTTCGGATATGGTTGTTAAGTTATGCTTGAATGTGTTCAAATGCTTGTTTATAATTGTCTTAATGATGACTGAATAAGGCTGCTCAATTGTGCTATAAATGTTGTAATAGCCCAATTCGCCTGCCCAATTGGTTCAATAAACACCAAAATATAAAAATCTAAAATTTAATGACCCAATTACATTAACCCAAAATTGCAGCCCAATAAAACTAAAACCTAACTTGGTCTAAATCACCTAACCCTAGCCCAATTACGATGTGGCCCAACTCCAAAAACAGAAGCAAAAACCCTAACAGCAACAGCATCCAGCAGCGCCGCAGTCGAGCCCAGAGCCTTCCCCTCGCATGCTGCACCTCCGTGCGCATGCGCTCTTCCTCCGTACGCCCGTACCTGCAGCGAACACAAACAAAAGCGATAGCAAAAGCAAGAAAAAAAATGATAATAGAGGAACAGCAAATAGGAATTTTGTATTTTCTTTTTCTTTTTCTGTTTTTATTTCGGCTATAAAAGCCGATTAGAATGATGTAAAAAAGGATTCCAAAAATAAAATAAAAATACAGAGAAGAAAATTGAATAGTAGTTTTTGCTAAAGGTGATTGTCTGTTTCTTTTTCTTTTTTGTATTGTTTTTCTTGTGTTCATTTAAGTATATGAAAACATACAAAAAAGAGAAAAGAAAGGAGGGATTTACCTTCACGTTGACACCGATTAAGTCCTCGTTCGCTTCGTCATGATCGGAGTTCAAGCGAGGACATGGGGCGAGGATAGACAGAGCCTCCGAGCGACGCGAAAGCTAGGGTTAAAACCCTAGCAGAGAGCATAGGTCCTTTTTTTTATATATTTTTGAGATGCAAATGTTTTTTTTAACAAAAATTTGGTTTAAATAGTGCAACTATACTGCGCCGTTTTGAACAAGGATTCATAGGCATTGAAACGACGCCGTATAAGGTGGAGACCCGCGCGGTGACTCGACCTAGGGAAGGATCCGCGTGCTTTCACTTTAGTGGGATATTTGCGCGCTAGGTCCTCCACCTTTGTACTTTGTTTTAATTCGGTTTCTTTTGATTCTTCAAATTGGGTTGCATAATTTCTTGCTGACTTCATTTTAGTCCATTTGCAGTGCTGCGTTTTGATGGGCAAGGAATATTTTCTATTTTAGTCCCCCATGTTATTCGCGCTCTGTAATTTGGTCTTTTCCTTTTATTTATTTTAGATTTTTCCCTTGAATTACTGCTTTAATGCCAATTTAGTCCTTTGTTTGTTATTATTGCTATAAAATTATTTAGTTTATTATTACTATTGTTATTATCGGTATTACTACTATTAGTTTATATATATAGTTATTTTTATGTATGTACATTATTTTATTTTATTATATACTGTTATTTTAATTCTTTTTCTTATCTAATGCATTAGTATATATTTTTATGTTAATTCAATATTATCTATACATTTTTAATGAGTTTATTTTTATAATACATTTTTCTTAAAATGTTTATTTATATATACTTTTGTGCTTTAAAAATCAACAATATTTTTATATAATACTATTATATATAAATATATATAATTTGTATTAAGTTTTTATTATTATTATACATATATATACCTAATATATCATCGATTTCATATTTACGTATCTTTTTTACTTATCTCATATATAATTTGTTTCATTTAAAACTTTACTTTATTATATACTTGATTTATATCGACCTTTGACATATACTATTATACATAAATTATTATAAGAAATTTTCCAATCCATACGTAATATTTATTTAAATTAATATGTATATATTATTTAATGTATTTTGGTTTTCTTCATATACAATATTCACTTCAAAATTCATTTTGATATTATTTTTTCATAGTATTTATTTTTTATCTTCATTTTTTACTTATTTTAAACTCATATATGTATATTGTTTATTTTAAAATTTTACACGTATAACTCATTTTTTGTACTGATAGTTCATTTAATTTTTGAATGTTGATATTGTTAACATTTGTATAATAGATGATTAAGATTATTGTTGCTATGCTTATTTGTATATTGTTTCCAATAGCATTTCATTCGTTTAAAAGATTGTATTTTGATTTAAACGTTAAAATCGTTTTATCCATAAGTTTTCAAAATATTTGGTATCCAAGATTCTCGAGAAGATTGAGCCCTAACTTACTGGACTTCAATTTTCTTCGTCGAATTTAAGTAACCGAGTATCCCTTTTTCAATCCAAACGTAAAAATTTCAAATCAAAGCTTGTCTCGGGAATTCGAAATGTTGTGTCCTAACTCATTGGATATGGCCTTTCGATATCTCGAGACGTGGTTTTTTTAATAAAGGAAAACTATATATCATCTTTGGAACTACGACGAATTGTTCCCTAACTTATGGGGTTTCAATTTCCTCATTGAACCAAGATGGTCAAACATTTTTAGCTTTTAAATACACAAAGTTTCAATAAAGGTTTTTAAAGGTTAGCTTATGCTCAGGAATTCAAACTTATTGGATACGATATTTTGTTACCTCGGGATGAAAAGGCATTTCTACATATGTTCAAATTTATACAAATATTTAAAATATGGCACTAATAAAAAGGGAATCATTTTTTATCTTTTCAAATTTTTGACATTCGACTTTAAGACATTAAACAATCAATTTGGTACCAATTTTGGGAGTTACGAGGGTGCTAACCCTTCCTCGTACGTAACTGACTCCCGAACCCATTTTTTCTGAAACTTGTAGGCCAAAATCATTTTTTCAGGTGACCCGATCACACCTTAATAAAATATCTGTAGCGACTCCAATTTTCATTTTTAATAAGTAGACGCAATTTTTTGTTTTCAAAAGAGTGTTTTCGACAAATGTGTTTCAAAGGAATTAAAATATGGTTGTTTTGCATATTACAATGATATCCAAATGTGATTGTTTTTACATGTTACATTGCTGTCCACATTTGGTGTTTAAATGCTGTCTATTTTTTTGGTTGGTGTTTAAATGCTTTTCATTTTTGAGCATATTAATGCTGTCCAAATTAGTGCTTAAATATTGTCAAATTTTTAGCAAATTAATGTTGTCCAAATTGGTGCTTAAATGCTATCCATTTTTTATCTATGCCTCTAAAATTTAAGTTCCACTCAAGTTCAACTCAATTATTTGTTAAATTATTTTGTCAAAAGATAAGAAAAAAAATACAGAAATATTATTCTTAGGATACATCTTGCACAATATATACGTCAACCTTACTACATTAACATATCATTCCAGTTCTAAAACAAATTTAGTACAACTCTAACCTAATATTTAAAACATAACACGCTTAACATTTTCCATTCCATCCTAACATTTAAAACACAGCACACCTAATATACCAATCCTTTTTATGAGGTATGACCGGATCACCTCGTAATTTGATCGTTTTAATAAAATGTTTGATTTACTAAAACAATGATTTTTGGCTTACAAAATTCAAGAAATGAGTTCAGAAGTCGGTTACGCATGAGGAAGGATTAGCACCCTCGTGACGCTCAAAATTGGTACCTAGTTGATTACTTAATGTATTGGTATCGGAAATTGAAAATTTGAATTTAAAACACGATCCCTTTTTGTATTAAGACATCACTTAATTAAATTAATTTTCGCGAAAATGGCTTATTTCAGGTTAATCGAGAAGAAAGGATCATGTCCCGTAAGTTAGGACACAATGCCTTAAATTCTCGAAGACAAGAATAAACGCCATTTGTTCGTTACTTAAATCTCGTTTCTTATTTTCAAAATTGATGTTTGACTATTTTAGTTTTAGAAAGAAGTCATATTCCGTAAGTTAGGAACACGACTCCTCTAATCCCAATAATGAACGTTACCTCGATTTAAAAATTTCCAAAAACGAATGTAACATTTAAAATGATGTGGGTTTAACATATTCGGGCATAGTACGAAAATGGTTGAATATATTTAAACATAATGCATGATATAGTGATAGTAAAATAATATAAGATGGCCATGTAGGTAGAACATTTATATTAGAATGATAAATAAAAAATAAATGGGTAAATACTATAATAATAATAATAATGTAATTATAGCAATAATAAGGATATTAATTCATGACATTAATAACAAAATAAATAAAGTAACTTAAAATAAAATAAAAATAAAAATGAAAGATGCTTAATGACGAATGTAAACATAAATAATGTGAGAATGATAAAATAAATGACAAAATAGCAAAAATAAGATAAAAATAAAATAATAACAACAATAATAATAAATGAGCAAAAAATGTACAAATAAAAAATGTAATAATCTTATTTTTAAATATGTAAAAAACAAGTAATAAATAAATAAAAGTTTGTAAAAAGTTGAGGTTAAATGAATAGAGGACTAGATTAAAATTATGATGAAATTTAAAGATTAAATTATGAAGAATCCCAAAATGAAGGATTAAATTAAAAATAAAATATAAAATACAGGGACTTATAGTGAAATTATCCTAACAAGTACACTCGTGTCACATCTGACGCCATTGTCAGTGATTAAAAGGGACTAAATTGAAAACAAAATGAAATTTTAGGTATAAATTAAAAAAACACAAAAGCAGAATGTAAATGACTAGATTGAAATTAAACAAAACGTACAGGGACACAACAAACAATTCTCCCAACCTCAACACACGTGTCCCTCCCCTAGAGAGTCAACAGTAAGCCCAGGGACTATGTTGTGAATGACCCACCAATGCAACAGCAGGCTACTAGGACAGCCAATACACAGGCTCCTAGAGGAAGCACTCAACCTAGAATGGCTCCTAAATGGCTGAAAGATTTTGTCAAGTGACACCTCAGCTAGGTTGCACGTGGAAGGGAATAAAGGCTCACACTTCCATCATGCAGCTACCTTTTTTTTAGGAGGAAAGATACCAGAAAATAGTTATGATTTCAGCAATATGTTTTTTGTTCTTTTTCTCTCATCCCTAAGTTTGTAACTTTCTTCTCTCATCTCATATTCTCTGTAAATTTTCCTTGTAATTCGTTATAATTCAGTCAAATACTAGCACATTATCTTCCCATATTTACTATTCCATTGGTATTTCTACTTCTTATATTGTGAAAACGCAACATTGGCGCTTTCATTGAGCCTCTCCAGTCATGGGTTAACATCAAACTCGTCTTAAGTCCTTGGATGATAATATCAAGGTGATTGCCGATTCTCAAACGACGATGCATCGTGATTTTGACATGTTAGCTTCTTCGATAGAAGATCAACGGCATCATTCTGAAGACCAGAGGCGTCTTCTTCAGGAAGTTTTGGCTAAGCTCAATGGGACATCCAGTGTTGATTCTCCAGGAACTTCTCCTTCGATGGATTCCGTTGGCTTCACCTCTTTGGGCCGTCATAAACCCGCTCCGGTACAGATGGCTCACTTTGTCGACGACCATCCTGAACGTTGGGTAATGCAGGCAGAACGTTACTTTGATTTTTATCAAATCAAACTGGACAATCGGGTAACTATTTCTTCATTTTATTTTGACAATGCCGCTTCAGATTGGTATGACTGGATGCATAGAAACCGGCAACTTATGGGCTAATCGGCATTTACAGCTGCCGTATTACAGTGATTTCATTCTCTGAAACTGGAGGAACCCGAGGGTATTTTAGCAAAGTTACAGCAGAACTCTACCGTGGCTCATTATCGCTCTCAGTTTGAAGCCATTACAAATCGCACTGTGCACCTTCTGACCCAGTTCTTGACCCATTGCTTTATTTCCGTGCTCCGCACTGACATTAAACACTCAGTTTTGGTCTATAAACCAGCCACTTTGCCTAAGGCCATGCATCTAGCCCAGCTCTATGAACAGCGCATTCAGCTGGAACGTGGGGTGCCTAAACCCAGCCTGGATGGTTCCAAACCATTGTTACCAACTCCCAAACAATCTCCTGGTAATTTAGTATCTTCTCCTTCCACTCCAACGGCAACCGCAACCTTGCCCAGTGGTAACCGCGTTCCGTTTCGTGCCTTATTCCTGCTGAGGCTGCCCACCGCCGTTCGCAGGGCCTCTGTTATCATTGTGATTAGAAGTATGAGTAGGGACACAAATGCAAAGCAAAATCCCACCTGTTACTCTTGGAGGAAGAGTCCGAGCCACCTAATGCTCTCGCGCCTGAATTTTTATCGCCATCTTCACCCTTTGTTTTCGATTCTACCACACTTGACACCATCTTACAGCTCCATTCCTCAATTTCTTACAATGCCCTTGCTGGGGGTTGCTCTTCTTCTACTCTTCGATTTGAGGGTACAGTTCGTGGCAAGCAAGTCTAGATGTTGCTCGATGGTGGGAGCACAAATAACTTTGTACAAACCCATGTGGCCAAGTATTTGAATCTCCCAATTATTGCCTCTCCTAGTTTCTCCGTATTGGTCAGCAGTAGGGAGCGTTTAATTTGCACTGGCATCGTCAAATAGGTACCCTTGGTGATTCAAGGCTGTGAAATATGCATTGATTTTTATGTCTTACCATTGAAGGGATGGGACATGGTCCTGATGTTACTTGGTTATCTACTTTTGGACCAGTTATGATAGATTATGGGTCATCCATTTTTTAGTTCAAGCATCAAGGTCAGTCTATTCGATGGACAGGGGAAGCTCCCTCTTTGGTTCAATCGGTACAATTTAATGGGTTGCGTCACCTTCATCAAATCAATGCTATTGCAGAGTATTTTCGTTTGGAATTGGTTTCCTTTCAACCTGTTAATTCCACGCCCCTTCCCTTGGAATTGGAACAGCTGCTTGCTTCATTTGCTGATGTGTTCCTCAAACCACAAGGTCTACCTCCTATCCGTGAGTGTGATCATGCGATACATTGTTGCCTCACAGTGAGCCAATCAATGTTAAACCTCACCGTTATCCATATTTTTAGAAGTGTGAGATTAAAAAATTTGTTGCTGAGATGCTTCGAGATGGAAAACCGTTAATTTCATCATTAAGTGACACATCAGATCTCATATGTCTTAATTTTTTAAAAAAATAGAACTAACGGTCCATGTAATAAAAAAACATTAATTTTTACAAATTTCATTTTAATTGGATTATAGATTTATATATTGTCACTAAATTATATAATATAGTTTATTAATAAAATAGAATTTATTTTAATTTTATGAAATTATTATTAATGAGGTGGTTTATGATTTATGAAATAAAAATTCTATATGAAAATTTTAACATGAAATTTATTTATAAATTTACATCTAATTTGAAGATATATCATAAATTTTTTAAATTAAATTTCATTACCAAATTTTAAAAAGAAAATATTACAATTTAGAAAACATGTTTATTTAATGAAAATTAAAGAAAACCCTTACATCAAGTTATTCAATTTCATAACAAAATCATTGATGTAGTAATTTTCAAGCCCCGGTGCTAAAAGAAACTCTTTCCATTTAGCATGGTTAGCTCTTACCTCTTTCCCCAGCTCACTATCACCATCCATTAGAGCTTTTACTGCCTTGTTAACGTCGTCCTTTGTAAATAATCCATCTTTTTCACTTTTCTCAACCTCTACTCCAATTCTCAAGTCTCCGGCCATTAATCTTGCATTGATTATCTGGTCCCCAACATGGGGTACCAACACCAATTGACAGTCATTCACCATAGCCTCTGCCAAAGAGCCCGAGCCACAATGAGTCACGAAACACCCCACGGAAGGGTGCCTTAGGATTAGTTGTTGTGGCACCCAACCTCCATATATGAACCCTGTTCCATTTACTCTTTCTTGGAATCCTTCTGGTAAGGCTGACTCGATTGTTTGAGCTCCCGTTGGTGGTTTCAGGGCGACTAGGAATGGTAGACCTGTTAGCTCGAGGCCTAAAACTAATTCTTGGAATTGATCCTTTTTTAGAACACATTCACTCCCAAAGGTACAAAATATCAATGTCTTGGCTTCAAAGTTGCTTAATAACCTTTCCCATCGTTCTTCTAAGGCCATTTTTGGTGGCTCTGGCACTACTGGACCAGCATAAAGCATTGGCTTTTCAAATTGTTTTCCAATATATTCACAATAAGGCCCTTCTATCTCCTTGCATGTCTTGAAACCAATAGCATCACAATCACTAAAAGACTTTAGATGGCGCCCTGCGAATGAAATACCACTTCCATAATCCATTGTTGTCACAGCAGCTAAACCTTGAGCTTCATACATGCGTAGCTTTACACTTGAAGATGGAAAACCTTTTGGAGGCTCGAGGAGATCAAGGCCGGTTAAACCTCTTTCAATAATCTTTCTTGCAGGACTAAGAAGATAACCAATAGTTCCGGAGCTAATGACACAATAGACCACAGACTTGATGCCTAGCTCGCGAGTCAAAGTTGGCAACCAACACGCGAAATCAAAGAAAACAAAATGGGGTTTGAGTTCACGAAGGTAAGCTTCAATATCTGGTTCTGTGCAATCCATGGCAGTCATAATGAGAGGATGCAAAGGGAAAGGAACGTCATTTGTTGTTTCGGCACCAAGAGGCAAACCTTCAACATGTGGAACGATGATCGGAATGAAGGTCACGAGATTCGGTTGGAGATTGAAAGCCTCAACCCTGCGCAATGTTTTGGCTGGCAAGAAGAAGGAAATTTTGTGCCCATTCTCTGCTAGTTTGTTGGCCAAATGAACAAACGGAGTAATATGGCCAAGGGCAAACCAAGGATACATTGCAATATGAAAGGTTTTGTCTGCCATAGGTGATAGGTGTTTTTAAATTTCGTTAAAATTACAAATTATGTTAATTAGAAGATAAACTCGATTGCCTCGAATGCAATCCTCGAAATCGCTTATATAATAATACAATTGCTTAAAACGATCAAATTACGAGGTTTTGTCTGCTAGTTGGTTTCTTGGTTACTAATGTTTAAAAATTAACCATTATATAAAACCAAAATATGTGCAAAAATTTGAAGTGTTTGCACCGATGGCAATAATATTTGTTCAAAAAACTATTCTAACAATTCATCTATACCTCGAAAATATTTTAAGTTCGACTCAAATTCAACTCAATTATTTGTTAAATTGTTTTGTTAAAAGGTAGGAAAAAAAACCGACACAAAAATACTATTCTTAGGATACATCTTGCACAGTATATACGTCAACCTTACTACATTAACATATCGTTCCAGTTCTAAAACAAATTTAGTACAATTCTAACCTAATATTTAAAACATAGCACGCCTAACATTTTCCATCCTAATTCTATCTCACGCTACTGTTTGAAACTTTTTTTTTATTTTGTTGGAAATCGACTTATATTTTGAAAACGAAAATGAGAGTCGCCACCAATCCTTTTTATGAGGCGTGATCGGATCACCTCGTAATTTGATCATTTTAATAAAAGGTTTGATTTACTAAAACAATGTTCTTTGTTCTACAAAATTCAAGAAATGGGTTCGGAAGAAGTCGGTTACGCATGAGGAAGGATTAGCACCCTCGTGATGCTCAAAATTGGTACCTAGTTGATTACTTAATGTCTTGATATCGGAAATTGAAAATTTGAATTTAAAACACGATCCCTTTCTGTATTAAGACATCACTTAATTAAATTAATTTTCGCGAAAATGGCTTATTTCAGGTTAATCGAGAAGAAAGGATCATATCTCGTAAGTTAGGACACAATGCCTTAAATCCTCGAAGACAAGAATAAACGCCATTTGTTCGTTACTTAAATCTCGTTTCTTATTTTCAAAATTGATGTTTGACTATTTTGGTTTTAGAAAGAAGCCATATTTCGTAAGTTAGGAACACGACTCCTCTAATTCCAATATGAACGGTACCTCGATTTAAAATTTTCATTTCATATGCATTATGCAAAAATAAATGTAACATTTAAAATGGTGTGTGTTTAACATATTTGAGCATAGTACAAAAACGATCGAATATATTTTAAACATAATGCATGATATAGTGGTAGAACATTTATATTAGAATGATAAATAACAAATAAATGAGTAAATACTATAATATAATAATGTAACTATAGCAATAATAAGAATATTAATTCATGGCATTAATAACAAAATAAATAAAGTAACTTAAAATAAAATAAAAATAAAAAATGAACGTAAACATAAGTAATGTGAGAATGATAAAAGAAATGACAAAATAGCAAAAATAAGATAAAAATAAAATGATAACAACAATAATAATAAATGAGCGAAAATGTACAAATAAAAAATGTAATAATCTTATTTTTTAAATATGTAAAAAATAATAATAAATAAATAAATGTTTGTAAAAAAGTTGAAGTTAAATGAATAAAGGACTAGATTAAAATTATGATGAAATTTAAAGATTAAATTATGAAGAATCCAAAAATGAAGGACTAAATTAAAAATAAAATATAAAATACAGGGACTTAGAGTGAAATTATCCTAACAAGTACACCCGTGTCACATCCGACGTCATTGTCAGTGATTAAAAGGGACTAAATTGAAAACACAATGAAATTTAAGGTATAAATTAAAAAACACAAAAGCAGAATGTAAATTACTAGATTGAAATTAAACAAAACGTATAGGGACACAGCAAACAATTCTCCCAATCTCAACACACGTGTCCCTCCCTTGGGGAGTCAACAGTAAGCTTAGGGACTAAAATGCACGAGAGAGAAATAAAAGGATAAAAATAAAAAACTAAAAAAATAAAATAGGATCAGATTAAAAAGAACAGGATAGCGGAAGGACCGAAATAGAAATTATCCCCTCCATGCGAAAACACGCAGATCCTAGGGGAAAGCAGGTCGGGTTTCGGGTCGACTGAAATGACACTGTTTCAGGTGCCCATCTCTTCAAATGCTCCAAGGACCAAAATGAAAGTAAAATGAAATAAAATGGCAAAAAAAAAGATAGGGCTAGATTGAAACAAGCCGCAAAAGCGGAAGAAACAAAGGCGAAAATACATCACTTTACAAAAACACACGGATCCCAGGGGTCCGGATTGGGTAATTGGGTCGGCCCCAAAACGACGTCGTTTTGGGGCATTTCGGAACACCTTGAAATAGTGCCATTTTGGCGCCTTATTTAAGTAAAAAAAAAAGCTTTAAAAATTCATTTTAAACTGTTTAAAAAAACACTTTGCCTTTTTTTTTTCTCTTCAGCGCCCTCCCCAGGTCCGGCGAGACCCATGACGACCACCAGTCACCGACGACGGCTCTGCCGTCCACGATGGCTAGAAAAATCCAAAACGCTCCCCCTCACTCATCTTTTAGTGTAGGACTCTACTTTAGAGTCGAAACTGTCAAAACCGAAGCCAAACTTCCAAAAAAAGGAGAAAACCTTTCAGTTTTTCGATGTTCTCCGCCGCGGCCTCAAGCGAACCTCATGGGTTCGATCGCCTTCCAAGCCAGAGAAGACTTCGGCAACGACGATAAAAAGGTAAAAATAACTTCTTTTTTATTTATATATATATGCGAAAATAATAAAAATAACAGTGAAAAACTACATTCTATTTGAACTATTGCAATCTGTTTTTATTTTTGGTATTTCTCTCTGTATTTTTTTTTTGTTCCCTTACTTACATTTTTTAATCCGGCTTTTATAGCCGATTACATATTTCTATTTTTTGCCTCTGCCATCTACTGTTTCTTGCATGTTGTTGTCCTTGTTCTAGGTGTCCGTGGAGTCAATCAACGGGTCAGAGGCAGTTGACGGTGGCAGACCTCGGGGCGCGAGCATACTGACATGGCCAAGGCATCGGAGCGGCAGCGCGCGAGCTAGGGTTTTTTTCTGAAAAAGTTTAGGCTTTTGGGCCATTAGGGTTTTCTTTTTATTTTGGGCCATTTGGGCCTCTCTTCTTTTTTTTTTTTGTAACTGGACTGGAAGAACAAATAAAATAAAACTATAAAAATTAAATAATATTTATTCTTATGATAATATTATCTATCTTTACCAAAAATAGTAAAATTTCCATTTAATATTGATATAAATAATATTTAAATATATATTATTTGAAATTTAAATTTAACACGAAATAAATAAATAATATTAATTTTATCAAATATTATGGTTTGAAATACTTCAATCGCATATTAAACTTTAAATAATAAACAACAATTTTTAATTGGTATTTAATTAATTAAAATACTATTATTATTTAAAATAAACCCTACATAATTTATTAATTAAAACCAATATTTGATTTTAATTATTATTATTTTTAATTTGGTTTTATAATTTTTGTTATTAATACATTCGTCTACATAATTTTAAGGGTAAACTATACCAATTGTCCCTGAACTTTATATAAAATTATGTTTCAACCACCCAACTTTTAAAACTTACGTAATAGTTATTAATGTTATCTAATTGTTACATTTTTTTGCACTCATCCATTATCTCCCGTTACAATCATGATGTGACGTTAAATTAAAGGGCTAATGACCAATTTGATAGTTTTTCTCAATTTGGTCATTGTTACATTTTGGATTCTTTTTTGATATTTTTTAGATTTTATATATATTTTAAAATTTTTAATTTTTAAGTGATAATTTGGCACACAATCTTAGAGTACTACATCATCATACCTTGATAGAATCCAAGTTCATAGACCAGATTGAGAAAAACTGCCAAATTTTAAGATCTGAGAAAAGTTGTTAAGTTTGGGATAAATGTCATTTTTATCTCGTACTATTACTGGTTTCAAATAGAGGTATTCATGAGCTAGACCAGGTTCGGATCAGACTTAAGTATGATATTAAATAGAGGTATTCATGAGCTAGACCAGGTTCGGATCAGACTTAAGTATGATATTAACACATTTTATACTTGTCCAAACTTGACCCTGCCCGAAATATGGATCCAAAATTTTGCCTAGACCCACCCAAATTTATAAATGCTACCCCAAACTTATTTTAATCCCGCCCATATTATTTTTTGGAATTTTTAAAAAATATCTTTATATTAATTTTACTTTAATATTTAATATTGTTCATTTATTTATTTTTTCATAATTATCTTAACAGTTGTTAATGTTATATTATAATATTATATATTACTATTAGATTTAATTTTTATGTAATATAAATTATATAATATATATAAAAATAACATAATATGTTATAAATAGACTTGGGTGGTTCAGCTAGAAGGTCCGTTCGAAGAGTGAGAGGATTTGGGCAAAAATATAGGCTCGAAAAATAGGCTTAGACAAATAAATAAGGCCATTTTTAAACGGGTCGAGCCTTAAGTGTTTTTGCTCGGGCCTGACCCGACCCGAATTTGCAGTAAAAAAATTTATTGTTGTTGTTTTTTATTATTTTTTCATTATTTTGCAATCATTTTGTTATTATATTACTACTATTTTTTTGTTATTGTTTGGATATTATATGACTCTTGTTTTATTATTAATTTTGCTACTGTTCTAGATATATTTGCTTACTAAGTTGCACTTATTTAAGTATATATATTTTTAATTTTTTCCATTTGTTGGAGAACATTTATTTTAATATTTTTAGTGTATTTAATGTATTATATTTTTACATTTTTATATAAAAAATAATATAAAAAATTTACTACGGTTGGGCCAGACCAGGCTCAAGTTTTAGCATTTTATTCAAGCTGAGTTTGTGAAAGTTTTAGGCATTGGCCCAATTCAGCCCATGGGCAACTCTAATTATAAACATAGAAAACAGTTGGGTTGAGTTGGGGCCTTGAATAAGCCCTTCAAAACCAGATTAATAGTCGAATTGATCAAACCACTTGTTCGTCGATTCGATTGACTCATCCGATTTAAATAAATAAATCATTAAAAAATAAATAGTTAAAAATATGATTCTGTCATGAATATCAATATAAAGTTTTAATATACTTTAAATTCTGATAATTATTACAATTAGATTTCTACTTCTTATACCTATAAATAGAAACTAATGAAGTATTATAATCATATAAATTTAATCCTATATTGCTTTCATATTTTCCAGTTCCATAGTGATTTTTAACTCAATCAATTCTAAATTTAATCAATTTCTTAAATGATTAAGCACGAGTCTAATCCATATATTAAATCCGCCTTATTTTAAAAAAAATTTATTTTTCGAGTTTAATTTTTTATCGACACCCTCTCAAATGTGATTAATTTCCAATAATTACACACTTTTTCGTTTTATAAGTTTCCCGGTAGCCAAACAGAGAGAAAAGAAAAACCAGAAGAAAAAAACCCACTCAAAGTAGTCTATATTTTCAAATTCTCTCTCTATATATCATTTACTGCAAAAATTTTCAGTTAAACTATTTTTCTCTTAATGTTAACATTGTTGAAATTTCACTCTCTCAGTTATCCCGATCCTTAAATCCACCAAATGACTGACTCTTCCGACGAAGCCAAGCAAATCGAGAAGCTCTATGAGTTCGGCGAACGCCTCAACGAAGCTAAGGATAAGTCTCAGGTTGGTGGTCCCTTCCTTTTTTTTGCCCTCTTTATCTCTATTCCTAGGGTTTTTTCAGTTGTAATTTGTTTAATTTCTGATACAGAATGTGAAAGATTACGAAGGAGTCATCGATGCAACGAAAACAAGCTTAAAGGCGAAACAATTAGCTGCTCAGCTAATACCTCGCTTTTTCAAGTTCTTCCCTAACTTATCCAGCCGTGCTCTCAATGCACATTTCGATTTGATTGAAGAAGAAGATTTAGCGGTTAGTTCGTTTATAATCTAAGAAGTTCGAATTAGTTAGTGAGTTGAAGTAATTTTAGTAGCTTTCTTCAATGTAATTTAAAAAAAAAAATTTGTAGGTTCGAGTGCAAGCGATTCGTGGGCTTCCTTTGTTTTGTAAGGATACAAAGGAGTACATTTCTAAAATAGTAGACATTTTAGGGCAACTCCTTACTGCTGGTAAAACTATCAACTCTTTTTTTAAAATAACTTGTAGAATTACTATTTCAAAGCATGCGTCTTTGTTGTGTATTTAACCTCGCCTTTGCGGCTTTGCTTTGCTTTGTTTCTTATAGATGAGATTGTGGAGCGTGATGCTGTTCATAAAGCCTTAATGTCTGTATTAAGGCAGGATGTGAAGGGTAATGTTGCATTCTTATGAAGTCTTGTTAAGTTGTTTTGTTTTGTTTACTTTTTCTTTTGGTAGTGATGAAATTTGACTAGTTATGGTTGATATTACATGTTTGAGTTCTTAGGCCAAATGTGTCTGAACTAGAGTTTGGTTATATTGATACTTTAAGTTGATAGCATTTTTATCGGTAAGGCACATTTCGTGGTGCATTTTTGTAACTCTCCAAAATTCATGAAAGTGGGTGTTATGATTCAGATTGCCCCTATTTCTTTTGCATCTTCAATGGGAAAGAAGATGTTGGGGTTGTCTAGGCTAGTTAATGAGCTTTGTGAGTAAAAGAACTTTTGGTATCTACTTAAGGAAATACTAAGTAGGTTACAATGGTTTTCTTGATGAAGATAATCAACCACTTATGATGTAACGTGCATGTTAATTTGGCTTGAACCAATGACACAAGCTCATCATTTTTCTACTATTGTTCTTTCTGGTTTTATCCTTGTTGATTAGATTGTCTTGTGAATGCAGAGTCCTTGACAGCACTATTCAAGCACATTTGGAATGTTGAGGAACCAAGTCAAGATGACACCATTCGTGACAAGGTTTTGTGCTTTATACGAGATAAGGTTCAGACTGCTTCTTTGTTTACCTGTTGTTGATATTCTTGTGCTTTGTTTTGTGCTGATAATTGAGGGGAAATTAACCGTGTTTATAGGTTTTTCCTCTTAAAACTGATCTCTTGAGACCCCCAGAGGAAATGGAAAGGCACATAACTGATTTAATTAAAAAGGTACTATTTTGATTTTCTGTGTAATCATTCATCATTGATCTGTTTTTTCTAATCTTCCCCCTGAGTTGTAACTTTGAGTAGAAGATGCAGGATTGATTTTATTTAATTCCATTGCAGAGTTTAGGAGATGTAACTGGAGCTGAATTCAGGATGTTTATGGACTTTTTAAAAAGTTTGAGCATATTTGGGGAGAAAGCTCCTCCTGAGCGCTTGAAGGAACTTATTGGAATAATTGAAGGGCAGGCTGATTTAGATGCACAATTTGACGTGAGTGCTTGTTTGCTGAATGTTGGTTTGGAATCTTCTCTTTATGATGCTTGACTTGATTCTTTATGATGCAGAAGATGTTCCAAGTTACCTCTTTGCATAAATTAGTTTAGATGTTCATTAGAAGGAATGTGGTACCACAAAATATTCAAAGTAGATTTACTTTTACTAGTCAACATTGTCCCTTTGGTTCTCCGTTGCATTGTCATTGTCGTGAACTTACTTTGAAACTGTTCAAAATGCTTTTGGATGCAGGTCTCTGATGCAGATCATATTGATAGGTTGATATCGTGTCTGTTCATGGCTATTCCATTTTTTGTGGTAAGGACTGCGTTTGGTATTACTGAATATCTGTTTTCCATCCATTAAATATTCTTCTGATGTATGAACTCTTTTTAGCACTCTAACCTCTAAATTATTTTACAGAGGGGTGCACCTGGCAGCAAGTTTCTCAACTACTTAAACAAACACATTATACCTGTTTTTGATAAGGTGACGTACTACTTTATGATCTCAATTACTGCAACAAATGTAGTCCAAGCTCATTTTGCGTTAGAACCTGATATAATTACAGTATAGATATACGCACATTCATCCAATTGTTCCTTCTTTGTTGTTGGCACTGTTATTTCTATACTGAAGGAAAGGTGTTTATGATGATTTTCTAGTCTTCTCTGCTTATGAAGATTTGCAAGTTGGAATGGAGGTGGATGAATCTTATAAGTTTTTCTCTGAGCTCTAGAACTTGGCATTTAGTTTTTATTTTTTATTTTTTATTTTTTATTTGAAGTTCTTGAATTCCTTCATATGGCTTTGCTATCTCTTAGTTGATAATCATAGCCTCTGAAATTGGGATTGATCCAATTCGATGAAATGTTTATTTCAATCTATTTACCTTCTCGTTGGTAGGACATCTGGAAGGTGTGAATTGTTAATGCAAAGCTGCATATTTTGTTGTTCTGACGATATTCTAGAATGCAACAGAGTTTGCTATAAAGCTGCTCATGGGCAATATTATCAGCGGCATTTATAAAATTATTACTTTAAGATACACAAGCATCCTGTTAGTGCAAATATTTGAAATGCTATCTTAGAAGTTCTAGAAATTCCTCTTAAATATGATGGGGAGTCTCTTGACCAATCACATCTGAATGTTCTCTGAAAATTGAAAATTTCTTCTTACTCGTTATTCTTGTGGAACTCTGTTTTGTGAAGACTCCAGCATGACCTCTATTTGCTCTACTAAGTATCTAGTACTGATAAGAGATGTATTCTAAAATATGTGTATCTTACAGCTTCCCGAGGAACGGAAGCTGGATTTGCTCAAAGCTTTAGCAGAAATTTCTCCTTACACAACACCACAGGATTCTCGCCAGGTTCTTCCTTCTGTTGTTCAGCTTTTAAAGGTATGACTGTACATTTTCTTATCATGTTGTATTCTTGGAGTTTATTTATTGTCTCATGCAGGTTTATATTTCTATCAACTCTATTTATAAATCTCTTTGTTTCTTTCTTTCTTTCTCAGAAGTATATGCCTCGGAGGAAGACTGGTGAAGAAACAAACTTTACCTATGTTGAATGCTTGTTGTTTTCATTCCACCATTTAGCTCACAAGGTTTTTTCTTTCTTCAATCTTTTTAAAAACAAATCTCTTTTCCTGTTGCTTAATTTGGATTCTTTGATCCTTATTTGATTATTGTTGTTACATAGGCTCCTAATGCTTCAAATAGTCTTTGTGGATACAAGATTGTCACTGGTCAACCATCAGATAGACTGGGGGAGGACTTCTCAGAGTATTATAAGGACTTCACTGAGAGGTAACCTTGCATATCCTTTCACCTATGCTATAAATTTAAAAAAAACAAACTGATTCTTTTCTTCGTATTGTATCTTGATGGAAATTGTATTTTTTAGAATAGTCATATTTTGTTTGTCTTTACTGGTGCAAGTACAAGTCAATAAGTTGACCTTTGAAGATGAATTATTTGTTTCTTTTCATCTTCAAAATTCTTGCTAAATGAGTGTGAAAGGTGTAATATGAATAAAATCTGATGCGAGCCATTTAGGTATCACTAGATGAAACATATTACACAGACATCTGTTAATGACATAATCCTTTGTACTTGCATTTTGTTCCTAATTTTAACAAATCTTTGAACTGATATATATATTAACTATTCGTTTTATGTAAAAAACATACATTCAGCCGTTAAATATATGTTAATATAGATAATATTTTGGATCGTTATGATAAATATATTGAATCAATTAAAAATTTTAGATGTATGACAAATATAAATGTCTTGATAAATTCAACAGTTAGATTGTTGAAATATTAGTCGTATAAAAAGTTACAGAAGGGTGTAAAACCACTTTAGTTTTACACTGGTGTAAATGGATCCCTCCCTATAAATATATATATGTTAATTCAGTGAATATTAATTGAGATGTTTACCAATCACTCCTATTTTGAAAGAAAAATACAAAATGCTACTATCTTCCCAAGGAACAAAGATTTTCTTTAGGGCTGCCTATGGCAGGGCTGTTAATCATTGTTAAACTTCAAATTTGAGTTCCAGATTGAGCGCAAGCTAACCACTCAAATCAGTCTAGAATGCTCCGATGGAAAAGAAATTTTGAAATGCTCTCAAACCTTATAATCTGCAGTTGGATTGTTGTTATCATTGTTGATAATGCTTCTCGTGTATTTCTTGTACTAACTTTTTGATGAATGGTGTGATCCAGATTGAGTAGTGTCGAAGACCTAACTAGGGCCACAATTAAGAAATTAACTCAGGGAATGGCTGAGCACAATAAGACAATGGCAGCTGCTAAATCTGATGAAGCAAAGGATAACATTGTGAGTTTATTTTAAACGCCCCCGCCAACATTTTAGTTTTTTTTCTTCTGTTCCCTTTTTGACTTTACCCTTCATATTTTCTACTTGCAGAAAACGCTAAAGCAAAATACCACAACCGGATTGCGTACCTGCAATAACATTTTAGTTATGACAAAGGTAAAAGGGAGTGAAATTTGCCATCTAAATATATATAGCATTTGCCACGAATGCCTAATACTCTCGGCTGCTTATCTTTTATTATTTACCTATTCAGCCATTACATTTGAAAACACCTGCATTTATCGGAGATAAGAGCGTCAACCTTTCTTGGAAAGAAGCCATAAAACCTTCAGCGCTGTCCACCACAACTGCAACCGGGTAAGTTACCTCTTTGATCTTTAACCATTGTTTTCCACTCATCCTTAGATTTTTCCTTCTCTCGTTTTGAAACCCAACATGTGTTGGATGAGCTGCATTAACTGCAATAAAATAAAACCAAAGTTCATACATGTCAAGTGCCCCCTGAAGCAAAGCAATTTATGTTGCATAATTGTTGAGCAGGGTGAAGCGACCTGCTGCCGGTAGTGGTTCCAATAATTTGGCAATAAAGAAAGGCCATGGAGCCGGTAACATGCAAAACCAGCTTGTTAATAGAGCATTGGAAGGCATATCTTACGGCGGGAGTGGTGGAAGAGGCAGGGGTAGGGGTTGGGGAAGACGTGGAAGAGGAAGAGGTTACCGGTAGTTTTGATGCATAAAAGAAAGTGACAGTTTACCTCAAGAATACAACCTATTCTCGTTCCGGGACGAATTTTGCTCAATACGAGATTCTGGTGAGTTTTCGATACTTCATTTTGAACTAACAACAGACATTATAGAGTATTCGAGGAACCATTGTATACTTTCTTAAAAGAATGCGTGGAAAGGCTGTAATAATTCAAACCTAATTATGTAGATTCAACTTACACTGTTCTTTGCATCATTTTTACTGAAGATTCTGCTTCATTCCTGTTAGAGTATTTTTCTTCTTGTTTAGCTTTCGGCATTTTTAGTCAGTTTAATCGGTTTTCGGTATTTTGAAACTGAACTAATTGAATTCTCATCAGTGGATAGTGTGGATTTGGATTATATCCGAAAATGAGCAAATTAGTCTTTGTACATTAGATCAAAAAATAAATTGATCTTTTAGTTAAAAATTGATTTTTGTATGTCAATATGGTATATATGTGGCATGTCACGTATTACTGTTTGGTTATCCTGTCAATCAGGTTAGTTTTTAACAATACAAATGGATTGGATGATTTTTTACAAAAAGACCAATTTGCTCTTTGAAGTTTAAACTAACATATAAAGATTAATTTGCTCGTTTTTTTGAGTAGAGGGTAAAATATAATCTCATTCCTAGTAAAGGGCTTCCTTGGTACTTTTACCCCACTATTTGCTTTACCTTTTAATTTTTCTATCTTAAAATAGCTTTTGGACCTATATTTAGCTATTTAGCGGATTCAAATATCTGATAGATAATTTAATTAATTTAGACGGATAATAAATACATTTACGTCTTCAGATTTTGTAGATATCTAATCTATCGTCATTGGACATGTCAATTTCACCTAACTCATTTTGATTTGCAATTATGAATTTTTTTTATTATTCTAAAATATCTAATTTCAACTTAGAGGTTATATCATACGATCTCAATAAATATTGGTAAAAAAAGCTTCTCTACTCCCTGACTAGTAATTTAATCTTGGTTAATTTTGAAAGTGAACAATTAAAGATAATTAATTTTGGTATTAATGCAAGTTTGATTGGTATAATAACAAATTTTGTTCTCAAAATTTAGACATTCTATTAATGTGGTCTTGATTTAATAAACTTAGTCTGCGGCATTTGCGTAAATATTCAGGTTAAATTTATTGATTTTTTTAGAATTAAGGCTAAATTGATAGAACATGTAAACATTAAGAGTTAAATTTATTGTTCCACCAATTAAAATATGTACAATTGATAAAAGACATTAACACTTTGATTAATTATCATTAGTTTTTTACTTTTAAAAAATTACTCTGAATTTATTTAGAGAGATAAATTTACTTAATTTCAAAATTGAGAGAAATTGAAGAAATCTTTTTCAATAAATATTTAATAAATATATTTATTAACTTTTTATTTGCAAGTAAATTTATACGTTTGAAAAAAAAAATAGAAAAAAAAAGACATAAAAGGCTTTCGTTGAAAAGTTGCCAAAATCTTTCTAAGTAAATTCTCAATCAACAATTTCGTATTCCCATGTTATCATCGGCTTGTACACTTCTATTCGTCACTTATACCAATGTCTATATTTTCAGACTTTATTTAAAATCATTTTCATCAGTTATTAGCTTAAACTTAAAAGTTTTTTTTGAAAATTAAACAAAAATATTAAACTCGAAAAATAGATTTGAATAAAAATATTAAAATTATTTAAAATATGGGTCGGATTTAAACTTGAACATTTAATGTTTAAGTCCAGTTCCACCTATTTTTTAATTTCGTAATATATTATATAATTTATTACACAAAAAATAAATTTATAATTATATATAATACTATATCGTAAACACTAAAAAATGTTAAGTTACCTATATATAAAATTGTGGTAATTATTTGATACACTGTCATTTGTAGAGTTTTCTAAACACCACAAGCAGGTTAAATGTATGACAAGTGTCACATTTATTTATAGACACATGTTACTCCTTAAACCTGTAAACTCCACAAGTGATATATGAGATAATTTTCCATAAAATTGTAATAAAAGAACGGTGAGTATCTGGTACACTGACTTTTTTATTCTACAAGTAGCCTTAAAAACTTGATGTGTGTATCTTCTTTTTCTTTTTTTTTAATATTTTACTATACATTTATAGGATACTTGTAAACTCTTGATCCTACTTGCGGAGTCTAAAAACTCTACTGACTGTATACCAAATAATTTCCCATAAAATAAAAGGTTAGTGTATAGTACGCTGGCGGTGTACTTTTTTTTTTTGACAAGCAGTCTTAAAAAATTGTCATGTGTCTCTTCTTTTTAAATATTTTACTATACCCCTATAGGACACTTGTCAACCTCTTATCCTTGCTTGTGGGGTCTAAAAACTCTAGTGGCGGTATACCAAATATTTTTCCTAAAATAAATATATAGTTTTTAATTTTTAAATTAAAAATTAAAAATTTTAAAAACTGATATGGGTGGGCCTAAAATGGGCATGGTTATATTTTTATAATCATGGACAAGCTTGGGTAAAATTTTAAACTCATACTTCGAACAAGCCTCAAATAAATATAAAATGTGTTAATACCATGCTTAAGCCTGACTCGACCCATAAACACATCTTATATTGCCAATGATGTTTTCGGGGTTTTAATAGTTGAAGTTTGAGTCCCAATATGTGTAATGTTATGTGTGATTTTTTTTCTAGATTGTTTTGGATTTAAATCCCACTATGTGTAGGTTTTATGTAGATTTATTTTGGACTAAGTCCGAATATATTCTAAGTTTTCTGATGTGCTTTGTTTAAGTTTATTTTAATTCTAGTTTATTGGAGTTGGACATGTATTATTTGTGATCTAGAGTGTGTTTGTTTTGCGAAAAATAACTTACGAAAAATGTTTCCACTTTTTTTTGTTTGCTTCATAAAAAATAACTTGGCCAATGAAAAATAACATATTTATTAACAGAAAATAAGCTCATAGTTTTAGAAAATGACTTCCCGTTTTAAAAAGCGAAAATCATTCTCTAAAAAAGAGCTTCTTATGAATAACTTAATTTTTATACAATTATTAACTTGAATAAAGTCAAATATTATTATATTAATAATAAAATTTTTTGTTTTTAAAAACATTAAAATATTAATTTCGAATATTAGAATTTTCTACAATATTAAACATACATATTTATATTTAGTTATATAATAAATTATTGATATAATTAACATTATATTTATTTTAACGAAATTATTTAATATTAATATTTTAATATTTAAAGAAATGGTAAAAACATCAATATTTAAAAAGGCAAAAACAAATTTTAATATTTAAAAACTAGAGTTTGTTTTTTAATAAAATGTGGTCCCGTAGCTCAGTTGGTTAGAGCGTTGGTCTTATGAGCCGAAGGTCGCGGGTTCGAGCCCCGCCGGGACCAATATTCATAATCTTAACTGTTTTATTAGCTGATAAGCCACGGATAAAATAATTAAATTAAACACTAGGGTCATTGGTCCCGTAGCTCAGTTGGTTAGAGCGTTGGTCTTATGAGCCGAAGGTCGCGGGTTCGAGCCCCGCCGGAACCAATATTGACACTAATTATATTCATGTTATAATGTTCTTGAAATTTTATAAAGGGTTAAAAAAGTTTTGGATAAAAATATTTTGGTTTATTATATGAACCGTTAAAATATTTAGGTCCGGCTTATTTTATTTTCTATATTTATAATATATTTTATTATTTTTATAATAAAAAAAGTTAAATTTACAATAATATTTAATATTATAATGTAAATACTAAAAAGGGGTTAAGATGTCTATATATATTTTTTAATAAATGAAAAATAATAAATTTATTAAATAGTAATTTAAAAATATGGGTGAATTTAAAAATGAGTTTGATTAGCTATGGATAAGCTTGGACAAAATCCATGTTTAGCAAGTCAAGACGAAGGTTATACAATATCGGTTTAGTTCATGTTATATAATTTTACATTTATTGAACTTGACAATTATTCCCACACTGAGGTATGAATTTTTTTTTTGTCCAAGTTAGTCATTAATATGTCCTTGAAAACCTTAAATTCAGTTACCAATGAGAACAATTGTCAAGTTCAAACTCTAATATTTAAATAATTACTAAGCTTAAGGACTAAGTTGAATAAGAAAAAATTAATGCCACAATGTGGAAACAATTGCATAATTTAAACTATGACTGACTTAAATGATAAAAGAACCTCTCTAGTCACTCTCACTTTCAAAATTGGGTAAATTAGTCCCTCTAAAAAAATCAATCTTCATTGAAATTTACATAATTAACTACATCATTCTTAGTAGAGGTGTCCATGGGCCGGGCCGGGCTAGGCCCAGGAAATATTTTTGGCCCGCCTCCTAGGCTCGGGCCTGGCCCAAAATATGGGCCTAAAATTTTGTCCATGCCTGGCTCGGGAATAAAATCTTAAGCCCAAGCCCAACCCGGCCCGGCCCATTTTTAATAAACACTAAAAAATATTTTAAAAATAAAAGTATTTTAAAAATATTTTAAAATTAAAAAATAAAAAATATATATTTATTAAATTCGGGCCATGCCCGGGCTAAAAAAGTGGTGCCAGAGGCCCGAAAAACGGGCTTAATTTTTTTACCCAAACCCATATTTCGGGTCTATATTTTTACCCGAACCCTCCCATATTTTGGACGGGCCATCAGGCTGGGCCGGGCCGCCCGACCCATAGACACCTCTAATTCTTACTTAGTCACTTTCAAAATCAGAGTTTAATCGAGTTTGATTATGAGAGATTTTTTTATAGAAACGAATTCAATCCGAAATGAATTGTGATGGCACAATCAATAACTGATGATAGATGAGACACCTTTTATAAGAACTACTTTTGCTATTAACAAATTATCTTCAACAAAGTTTCCAAGCTTATGGCTTCATCAAGATCGTTGAACGGTGGATCACTTCCATTTTCATCACAAAGACTCTTAGCCTTAGCTCAACAGCTCAGTCATTACAAGCCTCCACCTTGTTCCTTGGACGACGGCGACGAGCAGGAGCGAATCATCGAGGAAACCGTCGGAAAAGTTGTTTCACAAGTGGGTGTTCAAGAATCAGTGACCCCAATTGCCCAAAACCCTGAAAATTTTAAACCCAAAAGAGCTGCTGTTTTGATCTGTCTCTTTGAAGGAGATGCTGGGGATTTGCGTGTTATATTGACCAAAAGATCTTCGAGATTGACTACTCATTCTGGTTAGTTTTTTATTCTCTAATTAGTTTTTGTTGATGATTAGAAATGTTTAATGTTTAATGAAATTGTTTGCTAATTAGTTTCCTTGAAAAATCAGCTTTTGTTTGGTTTATTGGAAAATTTTGGAGGAAAATAGAATTACTTATTGGAATTGAGTTGAAGTAATGTTATTCATTGTTAGGAACCAAATTGAGTTACATAGCTGGAATTTTTGGGGGGGTTAATATAACTATTAATCTTGTAATTAGGTTAACTTTGATATTTGTACACTGAAATTGCAATTAGGTTCATTTTGATACTTGAACTTGCAACTAGGTTCCACTTGATCCCTAAGCTTGGATTTCATTAGAGTGCCACTTCATCAGACTTTTACATTTATAGACCTAGTTGCAAAGTTTAGGTACTAAAGTGGACCTAATCCTCAAGTTCAGGAACTAGAAGTTATATTAACTTTTGTTTTTGGTACCCCTGTTTGGTTAGAGAGAAAATTCAAGCCATAGAAGAAAGTATTGAACTTAATCATTTGAGTTTTTAGTTTCATGCATGTGTGAGTCTCACTGGTTTAGATTTAGATTTTCATTTATTTTGTTAGTGTTAGAAATCAACTAAGGTTATTAAGGAGAAAATAAAATTAAGATGGAGTTTGTATCTTTGATTGTGATATAATCAAATGGTTTTAGTCAATAGAAAGAAAAAAAGAATATATATATTTGAGTTTTATATTTTGACAGTGTTTCACTTCATTTCACTTAGTTGCTTCATTTTCAGTTAAGTGAAGCATTATCTATAGATACTTGAGTTGATGAAAAATCAGTACTATAGAAGCCCCTATACTAGGAGTTAAATTGTATTTTCCCTTTTTACTCAAAAAAATGGGCAATTTAGTCTCCGTATATTAGATTAAAGAGCAAACCGGTCTTTTCTATTAAAAATTTCTTCCATTTCTACTGTTAAAAACTGGCGTAGCTGATAGAATAACTAGATAATTACATGTGCTGATGTACAAGGACTAGTTTTTAACAGTAAAAATTGATGGAATTTTTAACAGAAGGATTAGTTTGCTCTTTGATCCAACATATAGGGACTAATTTTACACTTATTGAATAGAGGGGGAAAACTGCAATCCCATTCTTAGTACAACAGCCTCTATGTTACTTCTACCGATTGATGATATATTGTGGGACTTAATTGCTTGTTTTTTCAGGTACTTTGTTGCAGGGGAAGTTTCATTGCCAGGTGGGAAAGCAGAGGAGGGTGACAAAGATGATATCGAAACAGCCACTCGAGAGGCTAAAGAAGAGATCGGGTTGGACCCTTCACTTGTGAATATCGTAACGGTTCTCGAACCATTTTTGTCCAAGGTATCGAACTATTTCTTCCAAGCTCATTTAGCTTCTTCATAAACCATAACGACACTCGTTTTGATTTCAAATTGTTCTCATTTGGGATGGTAATGCTTGTTGGAAGCTCAAACTCGAATTTTCTTGTTGGACGGTAGTCTTGGTGTCGATGACTTAAAAAGCTTGATACTCGAACCCGAGACTAAAAGCAACAAACACTCTCGGTAATGTGGGAGTTGTTTAAGAATGACACAAAATTCATTGGCTAAAGGTTGCAATACGAAGTTGTTATTGACTGTGTAAGGGCGAAGCTAGCAATTTTTTTTAGGGGGGCCGAGATTAAGTTTTATATTACACCCTTGTATTAGATTATATCTTGATGCTTTTCAAAAGGATTAAATTGAAATTCTAACATTTTGGGAGCCAAACTATAACTTTACTATATATTAACTTAAAATTTTATTACTTTAGGGGGACTAAAGCCCTAATTTTCCATTTTGAGGGGATCGGGCCCCTGCCTAGCTGCCTCCCTTTGCCTCAATCTTTCGGTTTTAATGTATGTTATCCAAACTCAAGGCTGAGTGTGGACACAAGTATGTGTTCAATACGGATATACTTTGCATACGTTGGTAAGTAGGGACTTTACGAAAATAAGAAGTCAGAGGTAGGCTAAAATCATATACGAAGCATGGCATTAGCTTTGTCTTTCAGCTTTCCCATTGAAAATTTCGGTTTTCCACGCAGCATCTCCTCAGAGTAGTTCCGGTCATTGGTATACTTACCGACAAAAAGGCATTCAAGCCAACACCAAACCCTGCAGAAGTCGACGAAGTATTCGATGCTCCCCTAGAAATGTTCATTAAGGTACACCTTCTTTTAGTGAAAGTATCATGGAAACTCCTATATTAGGAGTGCATTTTGCTTCTTTACTAAAAAATAGACAAATTAGTCCATATGTGTTATACCAAAGAGTAAAATGGTTTTTTTTTTTTTGTTAAAAACTTCATCAATTTCTACCATTAAAAATTGGCATGGCTAACGTGTACCTCATTCTGAAGTACAAAGCCCAAACATTAGAAGTGGATAAAATTTTTAATAGGACTAGTTTGTTCTTTGGTTTAATGTACAAAGACTAATTTGTTCTTTCTTTTTTTAGTAGAGAAAGCAAAATGCAGTTCGAATTATAATATAAAGGCTTTCATGATACTTTTATCGCCCTCTTTTCTCTCTTTTCAACTATCACCACTCGTATAATCCTTTATACCCTTTGGTAAAACCTTGTACAAATTGTACGAATTTACATAAATTCCAGGACGAAAACCGAACCGAGGAAGAAAGAGAATGGATGGGGGAGAAGTATTTGCTTCACTTCTTTGAGTATGAAACTGAGAAGGAAAAAAGGAAGTATATAATATGGGGTTTAACTGCTGGGGTTCTGGTAAGAGCTGCTTCATTACTTTACCAGCAACCTCCTGCTTTTTTGGAACAAAATCCCAAGTTCAAGTTCCCTAAAATCGTTGACAGAAATACCGTCATGCGGTAAATGAAAGTATGAGGAGTCAGTTGAATCACAAGTGAAGTGACAAAAGATATATGTTCGAGTTTTTAATTGATATTAGTCTCGAGATCGATTTCTAGACGATCTTAAATGAAAGTACGAGGAGTCGGTAGAATCATAAGTGAAATGACAAAAGATATATATTCGAGTTTTTAGTTGACATTAATCTCGAGATTGATCTCTAGACGATCATTTGGACTCGGGTCCAAGGGGTTGTGTAGGAAGAGAAAGGAAACAAAACATAATAGATAGATAAAATTAGGAAAAGGAAGTAATTTATTATAATATATATTTTTAACTTATAGCACTGAAATAAAATAATTTATTATGAGAAAGGTGAAAATATTATTTTTAACTTTGATTTTACTTAATATTTTATTTTTATAAAATTGTTATCGTGAGCTATTATTGTCAAAAGTGATAATATGGATTTTTTTATTGTGATTATTCGGTCATGTATTCAAAGGGATCAAATTATATTAAATTTTAATTTTTTTTAAGATATCATTATTTTTCTTTACTGAAAATATATATTATTATTCGAATTCAATTAATTTTTAAAACATTTAAAAATTTTATCCAATTAAATATTAGTATTTTAGAATCCAAATTAGTTAATACTCTCTAATGTTCAAAATTATTTATTATTATTATTTATCATTTCGATTAATAAAATTAAGTTTAGATCGTAAAATGGAGGTAGAAATTTATGTTTATATTAAAAAATATGATTAATATAAAAAAAAGAATAATAATAATACATGGATTATATTAGTATAATAAACGTTTTTTTTTAGTTTTTTAATATTTTTTATTAAAAATTTGCCAACTTCATTTAAAGAAAATTCAAATAAAGTAATTATGCATTTCTAACAAAATAACATTAATTCATTTATGAGCCCAAAAAAGTAGATTATACAATCCATATTATGTGTGTTATTGGACTTGAAGGTTGGTATAATTGTGGTCTTAATCCCACTACTCTCTTGAAATTATAAATTTAATGTATCTAATTTAATTTAATATAATTTATTTCCACTACTTTTATAATCTTATTAATAAATTCGAATCGGTAACCTTGTTATCTTTTTTTACCATTCGAATCGGTAACCTTGTTATCTTTTTTTACCATTAAAACGCTCACGGAAAATTTCCATTGTTGTTTGGTCACACAATCAAGAGCGTGGAACTCCAATCAAACCATATTCAAACAATAATAATTTTACATGTTAGTAGAATGTTCAAGGTTGTTTAAAAAAAAATTGGTCAAAATATGCTAGAAGTCTCTATACTCATTGCACATTTGAAGGAATTTAGTCCTTCTATTTTTCAGATTAAAAATGTAAGTCCAATTGTTTAAACTATCAATTTCTTTTGTTAAATTCAAGTTCCATTACAAACTCATTTCTTTTATTACATGACTACCGAGTGAGTGGTTGCTTATTGTAATATCAGTAAATTTAATAGAAGAATTTGAAATTTGAAATCTAAAAAGTACAATGACTAAATTCCAAATATACGAAGAATGGAGCATATTTTAACCCAAAAATAAATCTATATCATCACTTTAGCAACAGCAAATAAACGTGTTATCAAATTGGATTTACTAATATCATTATAAAATAAAAAAAATCAAATCATGCCAAATTGAAGTAGAAGAATTGAAATATCAAATATAAATTATAATAGAGGGACTAAATCCAAAATAATACCTTTTTAACTTTCAACTACCCCTCATAATTGAAGAGTCAATTAATGGCTGCTATTTGGAGCAATAAAACATAAACAATAACAAAGTCGAATCAACAGACAAAAAAACAAAAAACAAACATCATGGGTTCTTACAAGGATCCAAATCATGGATCTGATGATGTTGTTGAAAACTTAGTTCAAAGGCTTCGGCTTTATAAACCAACACCAGTTTCTGATGAAACACAGTTTTCCGTTAAAAGAGCAGCTGTTCTTGTCTGTATTTTCCAAGGCAACAATGGTGATCTTCGTGTCATCCTCACCAAACGTTCCTCTTCTCTGTCCTCTCACTCAGGTAAATATATATATAGGTTAAATTTCGTTATTAGTCCCTGTGCTATGTATAAGTTGTAGACTTTAATTTGGTTATCCTTGAAGTTTTCCAATTTTGAAATGGTTAAAATATGCCATAGGTCTATGTACTCTTCCCAAATTTGGAATTTAGTCCTTGTACTTCTACTTTCAGGGATTTAGTCTCTCTAGATTTTAAAATTCTAAATTTGTTGATGTGACATTTTAGAATTAAAAGAATATTCAACAGGTAGCGATGTAACTTGAATTTAACAAAATAATCTTAATAGAGTTAACAATTGAATTTGAATTTTGATAACTAAAAAGTAAATGGACTAAATTCTTAGAAATAAAAGTATAGGGACTGAATTTCAAATTTGGAAAGAGTGCAGGGACCTATGACAGATTTTAACCTTTTGAAATTTTTGTCAATGTCTGATGCAAAATCTGATGCAATAAAGTATTATCACATACGACAACTTGTTATTTTCACGTATTACTAAAAAAACCAATTAACAGATTTAATTGTTGTTTGCGTAAAAATTAAAATTTCAAAAGTCGAAAAATATAAGGACTAAGAATGATCAAATTGGAAAATATGGATCAAATTTATAATTTTATACATAGTTCATGACTAATAGTAGATTTAACGGGGTGGGGACTAAATTAGCCAATTAAAAAAGTACAGTGACTAAAATTGACAAATTCAAAAAGTATAAAGATTAAAATTGATCAAAGTACAAAG
Organism: Gossypium hirsutum; assembly: GCF_007990345.1. Taxonomy (NCBI): domain Eukaryota; kingdom Viridiplantae; phylum Streptophyta; class Magnoliopsida; order Malvales; family Malvaceae; genus Gossypium; species Gossypium hirsutum. The sequence goes on along the minus strand of NC_053442.1, from coordinate 65,780,414 downwards.
ATTAAATTCACAACTTATGCAAAGTACAAGGACTAATAGTAGAATTTGACCATGCATGTACGTAGAGTTGTGATGTTCATAAAGTGTTTGATTTTATTTCTAGGTGAAGTTGCATTGCCTGGTGGGAAACAAGAGGAAACTGATATTGATGATATACAGACTGCATTGAGAGAAGCCAAAGAAGAGATTGGCTTAGAACCTTCACTTGTCAGTGTTGTCACTGTCCTTGAACCGATTGTCACCAAGGTCAATTTCCCGACATGTTCATGTTTTCATGCTTTTCGTTTTTCCGATCTTTTCCGAGCTTTAATGTTAGAACTTGTTTCCGTCCACAGCATCGTATGATCGTCGTCCCTGTAGTGGGTATATTATCAGATACAAAGGCGTTCGATCCTTGTCCATGTGCAGACGAAGTGGAAGCGATATTTGACGCTCCTTTGGAAATGTTTCTCAAGGTATATTAATTCTATTTTGAGTTCCGAGTCAAAGGATTCTCATGGCTTTCGCAAATAATTTTGGGTTTTATGTTGTTTTATCTAACACAGGATGAAAACCGATGGGCGGAAGAGAAAGAATGGAAGGGAGAAAAGTATTTACTTCATTACTTCGATTACGAAGCGGAAAACGGAAAGTATTTGATATGGGCATTCACTGCAGGAGTCTTGATTAGGGTCGCTTCGATAGTTTACCAACGGCCACCGGCTTTTTTAGAGCTCCGGCCGAGATTTTGGGATATGGCTATTACCGGAGACATCCCTAAGCCGTGAATTCATAGCTTTCTTTGCAACTATTACACTGAAGATTGATTTTGTTTTTCACGAATAGGATCAGAAAATGTAATTTCCTGTGAAAAACTGAACACGGGACTATTTTATATGTTCATGGAAGAACATCATTGCTATATCATCAAATTCAAATGTCTACTTCTTATATTGAAAGAGAGACTAGCTAAATACATGCATTTTTTTTCTTAGCTAAAAACCTCGTAGAATTTCTCGATAACAAGTAAACCGGAGTCAATCGACTCCAAAGGATCCTTACGAAGGCGGTGTCGCAAACAGTTCGGTATAACGGTGGCGATATCTTCTGCAGTGACACAGTCTCTTCCTTTTAGAGCAGCAAGAGCTTTCGCGGCTCTATTAGTCACGATATCTCCTCTCAATCCGTCGACATTCAACTCGGCACAAACCTGAGATATTTTAACCTTTAGATCTTGATCAATCTGAACCGAAGAAAGAGAACTCCGAGCCGAAGCAATCTGTTGTTGGAGCTTCTCTTGCTCTGCCTTGTAAGAATCCCGGAATTCTTTCGGGTTTTTGTCAAACCGAGCTCTTTCCTCCACGATCTTGACTCGGAGTTCAGCATCCCTTACGGTCCCGACTTGAGCATGCATTCCGAATCGATCAAGAAGTTGCGGTCTAAGCTCTCCTTCTTCCGGATTACCTGAACCAATTAGAATAAACCGTGCAGGATGCGAAATTGAAATACCTTCTCTCTCGACCGTATTCCAACCCGAGGCAGCAGAATCTAAAAGAACATCCACCAAGTGATCATCTAAAAGATTAACTTCATCAACATCAAGAATCCCACGATTTGCTTTAGCAAGAAGACCTGGCTCGAATGCTTTGACGCCCTCAGTGAGGGCTTTCTCGATATCGATGGTTCCACATACCCTATCTTCGGTAGCACCTAACGGCAAATCGACCATGTTGATTTTAATCATCGTAATCATCAATTCCTCCCCTTTCGTAACCTTCTCTCTAACTTCTATACCCATTGATTCGGGATCTTCGGGGTCAGAATTATAAGGATCACCGAAAACAACCTTGATTTCAGGCAATAAATCGACCAAGGACCGAACAGTTGTGGATTTCCCTGTTCCTCTATCACCCATTATCATAACACCCCCAATTTTTGGATCAATTACATTCAATAATAGACATAATTTCATCTCATCTTGTCCCACTATTGCAGCAAATGGATACACTGGTCTTTGACTCTCTTTAGCACCAAGCTTCTGAGCCTACAAAATCATTCAAATTCAAAAACTATAATTATTTGTCAAGGGATTTTTGACTCTTTCAAGAGAAATCTTTGAAATGATGTTTGTTCGGAGCTGACAAACACCTTAACGGGTCGGTATTGTCCTGTCTCACAGCCACTTACCAATGGGACATAAGCATCCCCTCGCCTTTAAATGGCAACTAGGGGACAACACTAACCCGTTGAGGAGTTGATCAGCTCTAAACAAACAACACTCTGGAAACATTTACGGAAAGTGTTGGCCTCCCCTCAACATTGATTTCTTCAAATTTAAAAAATCATTAAAATTCAAAACATATAATTTACAATTTTGCTATTTGTCGAGGGATTTCCCACTCTTTTGGAAAAATCTTCGAAGTGTTGTCCATCCAGAACCAACAAACGCCTTAACGGGTCAGTATTGTCCTCTGACGGCCACTTACCAATCGTATGTGAGCATTTGCGCTTGGTAGGGTTTAAACCCTTGCCTCTTAAATGGTAACTACAGGGCAACACCAACCCGTTGAAAGGTCCTTCAACTTTAAACTTTAAACAGACGACACATCGAAAACTTCTTTAAAAAGAATCGTGCCCCCGTCAACACTGTTTCCATCAAATACCCAAGGTGCCACTTTTATATCAAAAGATCCTATAAACAACCAAATGAATGTTTGATCTCAAGACAGCATGAAATACAGAAAAAGTTAATTAAAATCCCGACATTTGTTAAGGGATTTCCGACTCTTTCAGGTAAAGTCTTCGAGTGTCATCCGTCCATTCGGAATTATCCTATCTCACGGCTACTTACTAATGGGACATGAGCATCCACGCATGGTAGCCCCTTAAATGGTACCCCTTGAAGGGTCCATCAGCTTTAAACTAACAACACTTTGGAAACTTCTCCCTCAATACTGATTTCTTCAAATAACCCAAGGTGTCATCTTCATATCAGAAGATTCTAAGCAACCAAACAGCATGAACTATATATAAAGGGGTTAATTAAAATCACCTGTTGAACAGAGTTAATTTCACTGGCAACATTAGTAACTGCGATATGAAATTGCGGCTTTCCCTTCGTTCCTTGAATCCCAATCCCTCCATAAAACTTCTTCCAAGAACAAGACCCTAAAAAAACCAACATTAAAAACCTCAAATTTAAGTCCATACAAAAGAACCCAAAGCCAAAAACTAACATTTAAAACTGGGATTTTAACGATATAGAGTTAATTGGGGGGGGTACTGAAATGTATGTACCGGTGTTAATGGAGATAGAGGGGATGACAAGCTTTGAGGAAGGGTAAATGAGTGACCCACAAGATGCTGAGATTGCGGCGGAGGATGGTCCTAGTATGGTAGCCATGGCGTTACTCTGTGTGTGCGTGTGAATGGCTTCGCAGCTTTATGTGATTGACACAGTTTCTTCTGTTGGTTTTCGGATAAGAAGAAGAATTTTTATTCGTTGTTTCTCTTTACCTTTTTTTTCTTTGCATTCGACCTTACTTTCCTTATCGGTTCTTACTACATCATCCATATTATTCATAAATAATTTTTGTAAACTCCAAATTTCATATCTCCACCTTGAACTCCAATCCCAAATTTAAAATATGAAACCTCAAAATTTAAATTTTGAATCTCAAATGTTAAATTTAAACTCAAACTTTAAATTTCAAACTCAAACCTCAAAAGATTTTAAATTTAGGAGTTAGATTCAAGTTTAAAGTTCAGGTTGGAGGTAAAAAAATTATTAAAATTATATATAAATGACATGATAAAACTTGTTGAAATGTCAAATTATCTTCAACAAATTTTCTAAGTTTATGGCTTTATCAAGATCGTTGAACAGTGGATCACTTCCATTTTCTAAGTTTAGCCCAACATACAAGTTATTACAAGTTTGAACACTGAACTTGAATTCGAATCCTAAACTTAAAATTCAAAATCTCAAAATTTGAACTCTAAACATTGAATCCCAAACCTTAATCCTCGAATCCCGAATTGATGCTTGATTGAATCGTGATACTAACTCAGTCAAAAACTTAAATAATAGTATAAATATATATAAAACAACATTGCCATTTAAAAAATATATATATATAAATTGTGGCTTACATAGTATGATGTTGGGAGCAAAACAAAAGCGGTTCAACTATCAATTTTTTTTCCATTTTTTTAATTAATTTCAAGTAATTTTCTCGGTCTGTTATATCAATTAATTCTCGATTTGATTCTGTTTTAATAACGCTAATCACATCATCAATTTTTTATAAAATCTGAATTCATGTATCAATATTATATCAACCCATCTTAAGCCAGATTGTTTACAAACCACAATCTAATCAATACCATCAAACACTATTATATGATATCAAAATAAGATAATAGAAATCACTTTGGTTTTAGGTTGGTAGTTGGAGTTTTCTTATGCGAACAAGTGATTTGCATAATTATTGTTATATACTATTTTGACACCTCTCCTTTTAAGTCTTATATGTCGTATCTTTACCAATCAAGACATTCCTGACTTTGTGAACTCGTACCCCTTGCTGGCCTCTTAGGGACTCGAGCTCTCTACAAAGCTGGGGGACAAAACGCCAACAGCAAGACAATGTCGTATCTCCACCAATTAAGGTGTTCCGAATTTTATGAACTCGCACCCCTTGCAGGCCTCTTAAGGCACTCGAGCTCTCAGCGAAGTTGGAAGACAAAATCCTAACATCAAGATGAAATTGTATCTCTACCAATCAAGAAACTCTCTGACTTTGTGAACTAGCACCCCTGTGCAAAATTGAGGTACAAAATCCCAACACCAGAGCAACACCGATTTAGTCTCACAGTAATCAAAGACAATTTGAAACCTTCAAAATTTCCACAATCTGCAACTATGAATGATGCATATTAGATTTCACGTCATTCATGCTTTTCAAAGTTTCTTTTCTTCAATTTGATTGGTTAATTAAAAGCAACATTCACTTATATATACACATAATATATAGATATATATCATCTCTTACAATCTTGGACTTGTACGAGACAAAACCCACAAATGACTACCTTTCGATTTTACACATGCTTGGTATTAGTATTACATGCAGTTTCATTGTCAGAAACTCGCCTTCTTAATCAATACATTGAGGGAAACAACCAAACTAGGTATTTTCGAGCATTGTTCATCGGCGATACCTCGGGGAAAGTGTACGAATTTAACGTACCGGTGATGGACGAGTACGCGATGAAGAACTCGGATGAGTCAAAACGCCGGAGTCCCGGAGGTCCTGATCCGAAGCATCACTGATCGGCAAACCGGTAGTATATATTGGCAAAAAAATAGCTATATAGTATAATGCATGTAATATTCATCCTTTTCTATTTTTTGATATTATGTATGTTCAAAGTTTGTGGCTGCCCCTTCCAATAATATTGTCTCCAAGATTCGAACTTATGTTCTAAGTTCAGAAGAGCAATATGCTTTACCGTTGCATCCAACCACTTGCTGGTTTATGGAATATAAGAAGTTAGCCCAATTATTGATACACTTGAACTTTAATTGCTGATTTTTGTTAATTTTATTGAATTACTTATTTTTGCTATCGATTTGTATATAAATTACGAAAGTGTTGATTTCTAGGCCAACAATTAACAATAATGTTCAATAGTATTACTCAATTGGATTAGCGTTTCAATTTTCGTAAAGTACGAAAATTAAAGTAAATGGACTAACTTCTCAATTTTAACAAAATAAATGGATGAAATTCATAATTAGACCCTATATCCATATCTAATACTCACACTTCGCATTTAAATTGAAGTAAGGTTAGGTCATATTTAGACCTATTAATTCTAACCCAAGCCCAAAATTTCGGTCTAATCAATCTTAATCTAAATCTAACCTAACTTGATTTGATGAATAATCCGAACTTGTCCTACGTGAATTAAAACATGATTTGAACAAGAAATAACACTAACACAAAATGAGTTAAATTTAGAATAACCATAACTTAACATGATTTGACCCAAAAACTCAATCGAAAAGAAAAAGAAAACTCAAATTACTTAAAGTGAAAATGACTTAAACCGAAAATGATTTGAACTCAAAATAGGTGAGGGAATTTTAAAAATCCAAACAAACCCTATCCATAGTCAATATTTTGCCTAATGATTGACAGTGCAACATTTCACTTGGCAAATGCTTTAAGAAGATAGATGGCACTAGAGATGCTTGAGAAAGGATTTGAAAATAGTGAGAATGCTTTTTGTCAACATTGAATGGAGAAACGAAAAAGAGAGGTGCAGTGGTAATGTAATTTATATTTTTAGGGAGATAACTCGATTTCAAGTCATGGAGACGATATTATTGGAGAAGGATGTTCACGAATTCTGAAAAAATTAACTTGGATAAACCGTAAAATAAATATGCAACTTTTTTCCATTATAAGCTTAAAACTTTATATTTTATAAAAAGATCAAATCACAATTTTATCATTAACAAAATTTTTCCATTTTAAGAGGCGGGGGCAGGTCTTGCCCCTGCTAGTGTTTCGAGGTGTTTATGGGTTAGCCAAGTGAGTTCAGGTTAGACTCTTTTACGGTATACACATGCTCAAGCCTGACTTGGAACATATACCTTAATTTTTATTCAAATTCATCTATATCTGTAAATAGTTATCCCAAATCTGTTTATTTTATTTTATTTTATCGAAATCTTAACACATTTTTTAATATTTATAGAAAAGAAAATTAGCATAATACAAACCTGAAAATGAACAAGCTCGTGCCTTGAATATTAAAGCCCAAATCCAACCCATATTTTAAACGGCTTAATTTTTGCTACCCAAGTCCATTTTTCGAATTTTTTTTTTGTCTAAATCCTTTCTAAGCTTGAGCCGATAATTAAACATATCTACTAGTGCTAGAAATATATGATATTATACAAACTTTTAGGTTTTTTTAAGGAATAAATATCAAATTTATACATAAACTTTTTATTTAATTTGCAATGTGATCCATAAACTTTGATTTGCATAATTATACATGTAGAACTTTAATTTTGATTTAATTATTCACATAAAACTTTGATATTGATTTAAAATATATATTTTTTCATGTTGGATAAATATAATTATTTATATATAAAAACATAAAATGATTCTATATCGAGAATAATAATTCTAATTCCACCAAATTTTTTCCACATGGAATAGTTATTCAAAGATTAAAAATGTTATTTTTTTTCTCCTACTTTGAACAATTATTTCTGGTTTTAAAAAAATTACACTTTACATTTAATTTTTGCCCCCTCAAAACCTACCAATCTTTTCTCCTATAATCACTACCACAACCAGATTTGAGCTTTTAGCATTGTCTTCAATGTACAATTATATGAAGAAATAAAAAGATTAAAACAAACATAGTCTTACTACAAATTTAACCCCTAAACTATATCGATTTTCCTATTTAGGTACCTAAAATATATTTTTTTAATCCAAAATAGTACTTAAACTATTAATTTGATCTTATTTTACCCAAAAAAATGATGTCACACTCTTATTGGCAGGTAACGTGTTTTGGGACAAAACGAGATGGAATTAATAGTTTAAATATCATTTTTGTTTAAAAAAAATTTTAGGGATAAGGCAACGTTTAGTCCCCGAACTTGACATTTTTTTCTCAATCTGGTTCTTAAACCTTTTTAAGTCTACATTAGTCTTTAAACTTGACAATTTTTTTTTTTAAATTTTGGTCTTTGTGATGACGTGATACTCTAAGAATGTGTCATGCCATCACCTAATTTTTAGATGATGATATGGCACAATATCAAATGTCAAATCATCATATGGACCAAAACTGAAAAAAGTTGCCAAATTTCAAGACTAATGTGTACCATAAAAAGTTTCCAAATTCAACAACTAAATGTTGCTTCATTCCGAAACTTTAGGTACCTAAATGAGAAAAGTGATATAATTTGAGAGTCAATTTTGCAGTTAAGCCCCATATTTATTACCTAAAAGTGGATCAATTTTTTCACACAAGCAGAGCAGCATATAAAAGCTGGTTCCATGAATCAGGCAATCCAGGGAGACACCAATGGCTACAATCGTTCCCGGAATGATCCCCGCTGTAAGTGGAGGGATGAGCATCTTTTCTCAGCTGCGACAACGTCGTAATGTCGAGCAAGTAAACCGGTTTCATCATCTTCCTAAGGATTGTGTTGACGATGGCGGCGGCCGGCGGGGCACCGACCGGGTATTTAGAGCCTGATAATGGCTGTAATTCTCCATTGCAGCTCCTTTTTGGTTGGTTCCATTCTCTGCCCCTGGTTTTTCATTCAACACAATCACCAAAATTTTGCAAATAGTTAATAAGGATAAAGAATTTATGTTAGAGGGGTCAAAATAAAATAAAATTATAAAAATTTGAAGTTAAAATAAATTATTTTTTAGTTATTTATAAATTATAAATCTTTAGTCTAAGTTTGAATATATTTCGATTTAAAATCGGTGCATTTTAGTAATTTTTATACCACTTATGTCGGGATAGGTCGAGTTTAGGTATTGGGATCAAGATGAGATAGAGGTGAGGAAAAAACCATTTGTCCCGCTTTGTTGACAATGTCATCTCTACGGGGCAGATTATTTTTTTGTCAACCTCGATTATACCAACATAACTTGATCCCGACCTAGCCTAGAATTAAAAATTATTTTACATGTCTCGAACTTGATCAAAAAATCAAAATTATACTCGACTCTGACCCAATATGCCATAATTTTATTTTTTTATATTTTTTTAATCAAAATAAAATAATAATTTTTTTGGTGATACTATTCATTTGTTTTTTTTATGTATAATTATGCTAAAGCAAATATTAATATATTTTTTATTAATATTGAGGTAAAAAGAGATTAATATTATATAATGGTATTTTAATAATTATCTCAAGACGAACGGTTTTTTCTAAACTCAACCTCAACTTGATTTATTGAAAATTTTGATCCACACTTATCCTACCCCGAACCCAACTTTAAGAAAAAAATCTAACCCTATCGATTGAGTAAAGTCGGAACCCATCGAGTCTGAGTTTTTTTTGTCATCCCTACTCTCAGAATCTATTCTCTCTCTTTGCTCAGAAAAAAAAAACTAGAAAAATCAAAGAAAAAGAAAGCAGGGGATGGAACAATAATAGTTTTGGCTCCTCTCAATTATCAATAATTCAATTTAAACCTTTTTAAAAAAATTTAACAATCTCATTTTATAAGTTTTGATCATATCTACTCTTTTTGACACGATGCTTATAGCCCCTCCTCAACCTATAAATAGGAGAATAATACACTTCAACACACTCAAACCTAGACATATTTATGGGTTGGGCTACCTGCCCAGGCTCGAAGGTCTACTCAAATTTTGGGAGGGTTTAAGCAAAAATATTAAGCCCGAAAAGTGAATTTGGGTAAAAAAAAGGTCCGTTTTAAATATGAGCTGGACTCGGGCTTGAATATTCAAAGCCCGAGCCCAGCCTAGCCAATCCCATTTTAAGTTTATAATACTTTATATTATGTAATTTAGAACACATTAAAAAAAATAATTCTATACTAAATATATAATACTACTCTAATGTAAATATTAAAATAATATTAAAATGACTATATAAAAAATTTTAAAAAATAATATAAGCGTATCTAAAATGGAACTCACTCGTAATGGGTGGGAGAAATGCCTTGAAAAAAGACCTTGGTCTTGGTAGTGTCAACATTGGTGTCAACCCACTTAGCCCATGTGCTTAGCCCTTTGTAATATGCTAGAAGTCGGTTCATGTCTTTGTGTAAGGCTGATCCATCTCTAATATAATCCCATCTATAGGCAAAAAAAACAAGTTTAATTATTATAATAATTTATTATTTAAAGGGAAAAAAAAGGAGAAAGATATCGTACGCTTGAGATTTGCCTTTGTGAGTCCACCAATGCCAGCTGTTGAAAATCAGAACGTCCATTCCTTTCCATGCTTTGCCGCCATTGATAGAGTTTAGATGAAGCACTGCACCTACTTTTTCTCTAACTATATCCACTAAGTATGGTGTTCTATATACATATAGGGTCACTCCATATTCCTGCATATATAGGGAAGCCATGAAATTAATTTCTTTTAGGGAGAAAAGTGCAATATTACCATTATACATGTCCCTTAAACCTTTGCCTTGTATGAAATAGAAATTTGATTTTTTTTAAATGAAATTGTTGATGTAACATTAAACTATTAAAAAATGGGTACAGATGACATGACGTCACTATTTCATACAATCATTTCCCGTTGTATTCATTAATCATTTGTCTACACAAGCGTTTTAGCTCTCAAAAATAGAAAAGTCATTGTTAAATCACCCTTTAAAAATATTTTTTTTGTTTAATCTTTCAATTTATAAGTTAATATAAAATACAAATGACATGGCACTTTGATATTGTGCCACATCATCACTTAAAATTTTAAAAATTATAATTTTTAATAAAATTTTCAAATAATGACATGATATAATCTCATAATTCCATCTCATTTACACCTTAATATAATCTAATTCCAAGGACTAAATTGAAAGGAAAAGGACGGGCAAATTTTTAAGTTAATATGGACGAAAAATACAAAAACTAATATGAAAAAATTATCAAATTCAAAGATTAAATATTACATTATTTACTCTTGTAAATTATCATGTCAAATATTATTTTTTGGGTAAACTACACTCATGGTCACTTTTGCTTATCTTAGGTTACATTTCAGTCACTTATGTTTGAAATGTTACGTTTTAGTCACTTACGTTATTGTGTTGTAACATTTTAGTCACTGAGTCGTTAATTGTTGTTAATGGTGTAATGGTAAGCTAAAGTGGCACGTTAAATCATCATTTCAAACAAAAAATTTAGGTTAAATTATACAATTGGTCCCCATAATTTTTCATTTTGAGCAATTTAATTCTTTTATGTTCTTTTAACTTTCTTTCTTTTTTTTCCATTCTCTTCTGCTTCTCCCTCTATTTTTCTACCTTCTTTATTTCTTTTAACATACCAGGAAGTCGAATTGGTAGTGAAGAAAGAAGCATGACATGGGTTTATGGGTTTTGGTTATAGGCAAATGATGACAGTCGACTTCCTACTTCTTTTTTCATTGCCAATTCGACTTCCTAATATGTTAAAAGAAATGGGAAAGGTATGAAAACAGAGGGAGAAACAAAAGAGATTGGAAAAAAAGAGGAAAGTTTAAAGAACATAAAAGAAAGAAAATTAAATTACTTAAAACGAAAAAAATATGGAGATCAATTGTATAATTTAACCTAAAATTTTGTTTGAAATGATGATTTAACGTGCCACGTTAGCTTACCGTTACACCATTAACGACTCAGTGACTAAAATGTTACAACATGATAACGTAAATGACTAAAACGTAACACTTCAAACATAAGTATTTAAAACGTAACATAAGGTAAACAAAAGTGACTATAGGTGTAGTTTACCCTTATTTTTTTGGTGAATTACAAAAGGAAAGTAAAACTTAACACGACTAACATAACTCAAATCCAAATCACGTCTAAGACAAAAAACACCCTAATCATGAAATCAACACAGTATTTTCAAAACACATGCATAGCTAATTAATGTTTGTTCAACTAGTTGCGTCTACGTCGTCGCTATTTAATGCCATTCAATTGGTTGCTTCTATTTTTCGTTTCGCATTAAATAATTAATTATTTGTTAGTGGATAATGTCGGATAATGTGAACTATATATAATATTACTACTACAGCATCAATAATGATTAGGTAAATTAGACTCAAGATCATTAAATTATTAGTAAATTTATGTTTTAGTCATTTAATTTTAAAAAATTATAAAATAAGTATTTAACCACTGAAAAGTTTTCATTTAAGTCACTAATATGTTAAGTTTTTGGGTTTTTAAGCTTAGCTGGCGAGCTTCAAACGTCAATTTGACGATCAATAGGGTAGATCAATACCCATCAATAAGTAGACAAACATTTCTTAGATTAAAACTGATGTAACAGTTAGAGTTAGAGGTTAGAGAAGAAAGTTATTTAAAGTTTAATTCGTAGATTTTTGATGTTTAAACTGTAGAAGAAAAGGAAAATAAGAGTTTCGAATTAGCACAAGCTATGCAAACACAAAAGGCTATATAACTTAAATAAAAATTTTCGAATATTTTAAAATCGAGTGACTAAAATATAAACTTACTAATAGTTTAATGACCTCAAATACAATTTACCCAAATCATCATTAATAATAAGAAAACAGGTTGTCAGTTCACTTAAAAAGGCTGTCTGCAAGTGGTGTATGAGAATGATTCCTTTAAGAAACCATGCAATGAATTTAAGCTTTGATTTTCTCAATTATATTCTTCACATGCCAAAATAATAATAATAAAATAAGATATTGACAGAAAATAATATAAATATCAAAAAATATTAAAAATTTAATTTAATCCTTTAAAACTTATAAAGATAGAGGCTATTAAAATGATGAAATTGTATTTTTACTATCGTAAAAATTACAATTTAATTTCACCCAGGGATGAAAATAGATAAAAATTTTAACAGAATGACTGATTTACTCTAAGATCTAACTATAAAGATTAATTTACTCTTTTTTAAATAAAAATGATAAAAATAATCCAACTCTTAATACAAAAGCTTTCATAATATTTATACCCTTCTTACGATTAAAACTTTATGTTAATCCCTCAAGGTTCAAGCTTCGAGTTCGGATATAAACATTATCAAGCTTTGATTGTGAAAAACACGAATGGTAAAAATAAATTATTTTATGTAAGAAAAATGAAAAACATTTAAAAGAAAAAGAAAACTCACCTCAAAATTAACAAAAGACAAAGGGTCCCTTCTGACATACGTAGTCTTGGAATTGGGCACCGACGCATGAATCATACAAACCAACGATTCCCACATGTTCAAACTCAGCGAGTCACCCACAAACATTATTTTCTTTCCCCTCCATTTTCCCAGAAAACTCGCTCCATTAAATCTACCAAACCAAACACCAAACGATACTAAAAAATCCAAGCTCAAAAACCCAAAAGAAATGGTTGTTTTATCAGTTCACATTACCTTGGCAAGCTACAAGCATCAGGTTTCCAAGCATATTTAAGGTACTGTTTATCAGGTCGGCCATGGCAATCAAATTCAGGATCTACAAAAGGACATTTAGAAGGAAGATAAAAAGGGTAAGAAGGATCGAAAACCCATTTCCCTTGAAACAAATTGCATCCCTTCATTAATAATCTACTCTCATTGTATTCACTTGCATTTGTTTCTTGAATGAAATCAAGAGAAGTTATAAAGAAGAAGAAGAAGAAGTAGAATGAGATTTGGGAATTGAAACCCATTTTTTTTGGGGGGGGGAGATTTTTGAGAGTTTCTTTTTTGGACATGAAGAGAAAATAAAATTTGGTGTAGACCCAGTGTTTATATAGAGTGGGAAAAGGGAGTAACAGTGGGTGTGGGGGTGACAGTAATAAAGGGGAAAGAGAGAAAAGGGTTGCTTTGTGGATTCATGGCAATTGGAAATTATGTACCTATTGATATGATGAGGGGAGAAATCTTTCGGGGAATTTTGTGCGTCAGTGGCGCAATCATAAATTTCTTTTTCGGAATTAAATTACATATATTTTTATGATATTAAAATTATAATTTTATCGTTTCAATGTTTTATATTTTTATAATTTTTAAATAATTAAATTAAATTTTTATTATCTTGAAGTTAAAGTGTAGTTTTATCATTACTAATTTAAAATTTTATAAATTATAAAAGGCTTAAATATAAATTTTTCCATTTTAGGGGACTGAAACCACTGCTAACTCTGCCTGACTCCACCAATGTGTGTAGTATATAATTTTTTTTGTTATTTAATTATGAAAAATTATAAAATAGTCACTTAATTATTTAATTTATTTTTTTGTCGCAAATGATGGTACTTTTTTAATTTTAGCATAATAGCAGCTTTAACCCTCAACGTTTATAAATTATATTAATATAGTCTTGATTTTAAAAAAAATTTAACCCTCAACATTTACATATTTTGTAATTTAGTATTTTTTACAATTTTATTTTTCTTTATAACATTGATGGTTAATTTTAAAAGAACGAGAAAATATGAAAAATATTATCTTCAATTAAATTTAATTGATAATTTTTTTTCACTTTTTAGATGAAAGAGTCACAAAGAAAAGCACAACTGCAAAAAATAATAATAATCACACAACATGTAAAATGTTGAGGGTTAAATTTTTTAGAATCAAGACTAATGTGACACAATGTATAAATGTTGAGAGTTAGAGTTGCTATTATGTCAATTTCTAAAGCTGCCACATTATCTACTCGTTAGCCATTTTACGATTGGTGACTAAAAAAGGCAAAATCGAATAGTTGATACTACTAGTGTAGTTTATCCAAAAATTAAGTACCTAAGTGAGAAAAGTAGTATAGTTTGAAGGCTAATATTTTTAGGCTTTGAGCTCCAATTAAATTTAAAGTTGAGCTGAGTTGAACTCCTAAACGAAGGACAAAGCTCTCACAATGTTTTTATTTTATCTACAACACTCAAAGTCGAAACATTTTGTTGGACATCAAACTTCTTATCACTCGAACCAATAAATATTAATAACTTTATCGTATTTTTAATAAATATTAATAACTTTGGGGCCAACACTCTTACCTGCCTCTATTTATTTGAAGTTTAATAGACTTAATTTCAAAATTAATCAAAAGCAATATAATCATTAAATATCAAAAAGTTTTAGATTAAAAAACAAAAGAAAGTTGGATTATTTTATTTGATGGCATGGACTGTTCTAAACTTCTTTTAAGTACCATTGGCCTTCATGTCACAATGACTAATGCTAGTAATGTAATGTTATAAAAAGAAATCACAACTTTTTCTACTTTGAAACTACCAACATAATGATAGTTTAATTTAAGCATAGATTTATCTCAATATGGATGGTGCTGTTCAAATAAATACTGGGTTGTTTGTCGTAGGAGGCGTGATTCGGGATAGAATGGGAAAGTGTACACTAGGATATAATAGGTTAATTAGGGAAGTGTTTTGTCTTTGTTGCTGAACGGTGGGACTCTTGGATGGTTTGACCCTACTTCAGAAGCAAGGATATGATCGGATAATCATTCTTCAGTTAGCCGGATCAAGTATTTCACTCGTACTGTTTTGGAGATTCAGGAAGTTTTAGAGAATGATAGAGAAAGGGGCATTTTAACCCCGAGTACCCCTATGTAATTCCTCTGTCTTTAGTCTATTTTCTACACCCAAAAAAAAAGTACGAATTTGAGTAACTACAACCTTTTTTTAATAATCTTGAACTTTGATCTTCTTCATATCAAATAATATATTAATTTGAGTTAAAATATGTTATAAGTTCATGTACTCTTCATAGACTTTTTAAATTTCAAAATTCAGGTCTAACTATTAACATTTTTAAATGCAAGTTCATTACAACATCATTTTTTTAGTTACATTTCTACCGAGCGATTTTTTTTATTTCAAAATGTCACACCGAAAATTTTTACAAAAAAATTAATAATATTAACAATTGGACCTGAATTTTGAAATATGAAAAATAGAGAAATCAAATTCCTAAAAATAAAAATTATGGCATATTTTAAGATTTAATTTAACATGCAAAATCATATAGTTAGTACAAAATACTAATTGATCTAAAAAAGTGATGATATTGACATTAATGATTCTTTGTTTTCAATTGCTTACAAAAGCAAATTCATGTCATTAGATAACATTATGGGTATATATATATATAATTAGGTTTGGTTAGATTAAGTCACCTAGTATTTTGCTTTCATAAGAAGGTGAACTAAAATGAAAAGGACTAAATGTTTGATGGGTAGCTTGAGTTTTACACCATTTTTTTTATTGAGGTATCTCTTATTAAAATCCTAAAATTCAATCCAAATAATGTGACTTTAAATCTAATCCAATCCAATTTAATAATAAAAAGTCAATCAAGTTGACTCAAAACAATTCAAATTAGAAATGATCTGAACTCAAAACAACATGAACAAACAATCCTAAATGATTCAAATTCGAGGGGATCGCAACCTGAGTTTATCCAATCATAATGACTCAAATCGAAAAATCTAAACCTCGACCTCGAGCTGAAACAATCTGAAAAGTTTAGAGCTCGAATTGAACAAACTCAAAATTAACTCGACCCGTTTATTATCAGTGATATATGATTGGCAAGAGATGACCAATCAAAAACATGCAAGTCATTGTCTTTTTTTACCTATAACAAAGTTGTGGATGAGACTAGCAAACAAATTAAAGAAAGCTCAATTTCAACTTATAAATTGGGTAATTCATTTCCTTTCATATACTTTGGGGGACCATGTATGACCAATGTAATGGCCAAGTCAACTTTGCTTTTAGAACTAAAACAAAACTATATTAATGAGGATACAAAGGATAAGGAGTAAAATTAAATTATAAATTTTTTAGAAGATAAAAAAAAAATTTACCATTATATTAAATTAAAATTTTATATTTTTAAAAGGATTTTAGAAGTAATTTTATCATTTTAGGGGATAAGATCTTTACTTGTCACTTGTATTCACCTCAGTTCATAACTAGAGATAGCAAAAAAATACCTTAAACCCAATGAGTTTTGGCCTGACTTTTTAATTAGTCAAATCAAGTTTAGGAAAAACTCACCCACTTTAAGATAATCATCAAAATATCATTTTATATATAATATTAGTTTAAATATATATGATAATAATTATCAAATCGAGGAGCGGATAGTTGTTGAGGATGCTTGGAATGATGAGTAGCTTAGTGGAATTAAGGTTATTGCATCAACTGTTGCGGCGAAGATGGGAGGTTCGTATCCGATATATTCTGAGGGATCAAAATGGGGTTGCAAATCATATGGCTAAATGTGCTGATACAAAGGACTCTTTACTCTATTTACTTGCAGTTCTGTCGGTTTCGATTAGAGATTTGTTGGTCAAAGATCATCATGGGTCTAGATCCTTTTAATTTATGAATTGGTTGTTGTAACCGCATAGTGCTATCTCTTTTCTACCAAAAAAAGAATGATAATAAAAATTATATTAATAACTATTCTAGCATAATTATACCTAGAAAACAATTGATATATCATTAAAAATAAATTAAAAATATTATTATTCAATTTTGATTAAAAATATAAACAAAAAAAATTAAAATTACGACATATCAAGTCAGATCAAAGTCGAGTATAATTTTAATTTTTTAAAGTTAATATTTAACATGTTTACTTTTTTTCAATCACATGTAATGTCATAAGAGGAAAATCTAATCCACATGCTAAGATGGCTGATTTTAACAGAAAATACTAACAAAGTTAATGAAATGAATGGGATTTTTAAATCAGAAAAGTAAGAGAACTTAGTTTTTAACATTTTAAGTATGGACACTAAATTCCAAATTTCGTTAAAGTTCAGGGACTAACAACATATTCTGACCAACATTCAAAAACAAATGTCGCTAATAATAATATTTAGGGATTTGACAGGTTGGGAATTTCTTTTTTTATCCAACTTGGTATTTATATTTGACAAAAGTTATATATTTCGGTATCCGAATGTAACGACACTAACTGTTTAGTGTTTAATTCGGGTTTTATTTAATTGTTAATATTATTAGGTTTCAATTTTTCATGATTTTGTTAATATAATAATTTTAGTGTTAATTGTGAATTTATTTAATTTTATGTTTAATTTGCCAAATATAGTCCAATGGATCGTTTTAAATTTTCATCAAATCAACCTTAAAACCCGAATTAAATACTAAAAAATTAATACTGTTACTTTTAGTTACCAAAATGTGTAATTTTTTTGTCAAATACAGGTACTACAATGAATAAAAACAATAATACAGGTACCAAATTAAGTATTAAGCTTTTTTTTTCTTTTTTACCGATATAATTGCAATTTGTAAAGTAGCTGCCATTGTTGTTGTTATCATCAAGTGGTTGTCCCCTTCGAGGAAAAACGTCGGTATCACAATCACTTTTTCACGGCGGCCTAACCAATGGAAAAAGAGGAGGCCCACCACCCACTTTGGCGGTTGAGTTGTGGCTGGCGGCTGAGCTGTTAAACGGCGGCCACTCTATTTATTAAAACCTCACCTGGGCCTAGACTGGGGACACACGACGGTCTTTGTTTTAAAAAGAAGTGATGGCGTCGCGTTGTGAAGGTAGGTCAGCTGTCGAATTAGGCGAAGGCAATTTCGTCCACTTCTTTTTATAGAATTTGTAGTTATTTAACTAACGGATTGGAGTATTTTAATAATTGACTCGAAATATTTTGATTTTAGAAGTGTTCATGGGTGAGTCGAATTTTTACATATAACATTAATATTCGAACACAATATGTAATAGATTTGTTCATGAGTTGAGTTATCTAATCTGATCTAAAGGTTCACTTGAGAGTGGGTTTAAGTAAAAATATAAGTTCGAATTTGAAAAAAATATAAGCCCGAATTTGCCACCCAAAAAAAGAACTGCTATTGTTTTTTTTACTATTTTGCTATCATTTCGCTATTATATTGCTATTATTTTATTGTTATTGTTTGGATATTATATAACTCTTGTTTTATTTTTAATTTTGCTACTATTTCAAATGTATTTGCTTGCAAAGTTGCACTTATCTTAATGTTATTTAAGTATTTTTAATTTTTTTCTATTTTTTGGGAAACATTTATTTTATTGTTTTTAGTATATTTGATGTATTATAATTTTAAAATATATATATAAAATTTTAATATGGGTGGGCCAAGATAAGTTTGGACAAAATTTCAGGCACATTTTTCGGGCTAGGCCTAGAAAATAGGCCTAATTTTCTACTTAGCTCGACCGAATCCATAGACAACTCTAGTATATAGATATAGGCAAATTTAGGGGCTAGTAGGGGCTTCAACATCCCCTAAATTTAAGTTTTAAAAAATGTTTTTTTTTATGTTATAATTAATGTTTAAAAAAACATAAATTTGTGTTTTCCCCCTAAAGTTTTCAAAGTTTAATTTCTTTTATAGAATTTAGATTTTTTTTATGATAAATTTAGTAACATTTTTAGTTTAATTCGGTAAATTAATACAAAATAGTATCTAAATATTAATTTGGTAAAAACAAAGTTTAATAATTGCAATATTTAAGTATAAATGTCATCTAAATATTAATTAGGTAAAAAATAAACTTATATAATTATAATATCTAATACAAATTGAACATTTAACTTATTTTATTTTTCTTAAATTTTGAAAATCAAGATTATCTCGAATTTAAAAATATCTTGTTAAAAAGTAGATCCGACCCGTTCGAACATGTATATTTAAAAAAAAATATCCCAACCCCTTTTATCAATAATTCTGCCTTCACCCCTACATAATTGCTTACAGATGTCCATAGGGGCAAAACTAAAATTTTTTTCTGGGAGGTTAAAATCAAAATTACACATTTTTATGAGAATTAAAATGTAATTTCACCATTGGCCCTTGAACTTGGCAACTAGATTTTTTGACAAAATTTGAGATTCATGAAAATAAAAATAAAGGGGTTGAATTTTAAATATACAAAAAGTATAAGGACTTAGAGGAGATTTAATTCAAAAATAAAAGGTTGAAAACTATGAAGATACACTGCCAAAAGCCATTTTAGCCAGTTTATCAATGCTCATGGCTATCTATTGTTTCTAAAAAAGGGAATGCAAGAAGCAATTTCAAAGTTTCATAAATATTGCAAATTGCAAACATTGGGTCCCTCAATATTATTACTACACAGTAAAAGTAGTCAAAAAGAGAAAAGGAAACAAGATGTTTTGAAATTGTAGGGACCTTTCTATAATTTTTATTCTTCCACGTTTTCTTGCTCTTTCAATCCTTAAAAAAAAAAAAAAAGCAACTCCCCATTTTGATCTCTTTTAGCTTGACTCCACATTCCAAGTTCCCAACCAAAAATCTACTTTTTTGGGTACTTTGCTATATGATAATCATGTACTGGGTTTCGATTAAATCTGGAATCGAGTTAGGCTAGACTTCAGAACCGAGATAGGGGCGAATTCAAGAGTGCATTTTGTAGCCTTGGTCTCCCTTTGGTTCAAATGGGCTGCTTACCTTTTAGTCTCAAAAGTTTTATCGTTCAATTTAAGGTTTTTAAAATACAATATTCATGTTTTCCCCCTTTCCAAGAACTTTGAATTTTATTTCAGCCCCTAAACAAAAATATTTGGTTTCACCCTTGGGAACAAAGCTCTCCCAAAGCTATTTTCACTTTTCATAAGTTTGAACTCGAAACTTTACTTAAGACACAGAGCTTCTTACCTCTGAACTCAACATACCAACACCAAAAACCCAATTTTCTTTTAGTTAATTAACACTTGGAATAAAAAAAATTTTAAATTGAATTAGTCGGTTGAATAAACCGATGACTTGTTCGATCGAATGATATATATAAACAATGAAACGATTAGGTTGATCAAAATCGGTTCAACCGGTTGAACTCCTAAAGAATGAGGGATTGGAGTGGGTTTATCATAACAAATTGCTTCTTTAGTCGCTATTTTCATAACCTGACCGGACTGGCTAATCGAACTAGTTGGACCAGTTGGACGACGGTTGAATCGATTTTTTCTGATTTTTAATAATTTATTCAATTGAACCGATCAAATCGAGAACTGATAGTTGGGTCGGTTCAACTATCGGTTCAGTTCTGAAAACTTTATCTTTAATAGCATCCGTTTTTACTCAAATTAGGGTATGACTTGAATGCATCCTAATGAAAGATTGACGAGTCAAGAATATTAATGAGATTAAATCTAATGTGATAGTTGTCCTTAATAATATGGTGACGATGCCATCCGTGGCACGGGATGTTAAGATGTGGGGTATAACATAATTAATGTATATATATTTTTTAAATTCAAGGGATTAATGCATTAAATTAAAAATATATAATTAAATAATTGTTTTTATCAATGTCTACAAATACAAATGATAGAATGGACCCAATTAAAAAAATACACAAGTCCCATGTGCTGAAATTAATAATCAAGTTGTTGAATAAAATCTCAATAAGATTCTGCAAAGTGCAATCCAGGAAGTCTCCCATCAAACAAATGCTAATTAAAAAGGTTTTCATTACGGCAATTATGGGTTTTTCTAATACATTTTTAGTTGTTGTAATTTGATAAAATTTGAGATTTAGTCCTTGTATCGCGTATTTTTTTTATTTGAAAATCTTAGTTCAAACATTAATATCATAAACATTTTCCGTCAAATTTCGTCAATTTAGAATTTTGATTAGGCTCTCCTCATATGACGAGGCATGTGATTAACTAAAAATGAACACGACAGAATCTTTTTTTAGAGGGGTCGAATTTGAATTATAAATTTTTGAAAGCTAATAATTTATTTTCGTCATTGTTATCATAAAATTTTACAACTTTTCAAGGGTTTGAACTATAAAATTTTCATTTTTATAGAGGACACAATTAAATTTTAAATTTTAGAAGGGGTCAAAATATAATTTTACCATTAAATTAACTTAAAACTTTGCAATTTCTAAATGGGTTTAAAAAGTTAACAAATTTTGACAAAAAAACTACCAATGACGCTAATGACCGAATTAAGATTTTCAAATAGAAAAAAGTAAGATGATTGAATTTTTAACTTTTAAAGTATAAGAATTAAATCTCAAATTTTGTCAAATTATAAGGACTAACAAAGTATTTTAATTTTTTTTAAATTATCCATAAACTCTTAAACTCCAATTAATTAAATGGGAAGATGTTACACATTTCTTTTTGAATAATCTCATTATAGGTTCTGATTATATCTACTTTCTTTGACACAATGCTTAGAACTACCCATAGCTCATCCCCAACCCATAAATAGGAGGATAATGCGCTTCAGTGCATACATTTAAGCACACTCAAATTTACAAGTTTCAAGCTCCAATTTAATATAACAGTATTGATGTCAATCGAACTAATATTCAATCTGTCTACGTTTTATTTTTTCTCTCGATGAAATTAATGATAAAAAATTTATATAAAAATTGGGTTTGAATAAAAAATTATATACATGTATAAAAATTCAATCACAAAAATTTACAAAATAAAGGATAGACAAAGTGGGTCCCTAGTCTTGTCGGCAATGGAACAATTTTTTAATGAAATTCCTACAAATATATATATATAATTACAAAATTTGTTAATCCAATTCATGGTGTTTGTAAACACACATGATCAGTTTTAATCATTGAAAATATGATTATAAGTGACAGTCTAATTATAGTTTTAGTCCTTCTATTATGTTAAATTACTAACACGATCTAACATATGGTCAGATTTCAAAATTTAGATCCAATTGTTAACATTGTGATTTTTTTTTTGGCTAAACTGATTGGTGTGACATTTTGAAATATAAAAAAAAATTCACTTGGTAGCTAAGTAACTAAAAATATGACTTTGTGATGAACCTAAATTTAGTAAAATAATTTTAACAATTTTAACAGTTGAATCTAAATTTTGAAATCTAGAAAGTAGATGGGTTAAATTCCAAAATTAGGAAGAGTATAAGGACTTATGTCATATTTTAACCAAAAAATATTATAAAAGTAGAGGGATTCAAAATAAAGTGAAGGGATTATATCCCTAATTTTAATAATAATAGTTGGACTAAAACTATAATTAAACCCCTAAATTAACATGATTTTTTTTAAGCCCACACTTTTTGAAAACTAAAGTGGCTTGAGTGTGGACCAACTATGAAAATCACTTTACCATGCTTGTATTTGTTGTTTATGGAATTTTAAGATTCAAAAAGAAGAATTGCAATTTAATTCAAATTATTTATACAAATATTTTTTGAAAAATAAATAATTTTCTAACAAATTTAAATTTCAATATCTACAATCTCTTTTTTTTATTTAAATATTTTTAACAAGTTTTGATCATATATACTCCTTTTAATGCAATGCCTAAAAACTGCCCATAGCTCTTCCTCAACCTATAAATAAGAAGATAATGCCTCGAACCCACGTTCTCCTATATTGACAGTAATTTAACAGCTAGTGATAAAAAAAGTCGAATAATTAGATAACCATTTTGTAACTTTTTATAATTAAATGACCAAAAATAGTTTGATGACTAGCAATATAATTTTTTTTTAACAATCTCGTTATAGGTTCTGACGATATATGCTCTTTTTGACACAATACCTAGAACTACCTATAACCTCTACCCAATCCATAAATAGGAGGATAATATATTTCAATGCACTCGAACCTACATGAATATTATCGAGTTAAGACTCAATCGACTTTATTTAAATGTTTATTATATATAGATAATATATAAAGAGGTTGGTACCCTAAAGGTGGAGGTCCACTGAAAAAAGCTTTAAATACAAAATGCTTATAGAGGAAGACATCATCCGTTCTGTTCTGCCCACATCTAACACATGGTTTAGGTACATTTTTTGTTTTCAGCTCACAATCATCATTACAACCTCTTTATATATTAAATATTTGTGAGATCCACTTGCTTTTTTTCTAAAATAAAGTTCATATTTATTTCAATGGTTAGATGGATCGTTTTTTTTTAAAGATAAATCTCGAAATTATAAATGAATTATGGTGTAATGTGAAATGTTATGTTCGAACTTTAATTTTGTATAATTTTATACATGAGATTTTGATTTGATTTATTCTTTTTCAAAGATCTGACATTATTATTAATATAACACATTTTACATTTACATATTATATACACAAGTAATTATACTTGTCCGATATAAAAATAAATTAATGCATTTATTTCCTTAAATGTGTACAATTGAATCATATAATAAGAGTTTTATGTAACATCTCGGGATTTGCACGTGTTAGAAACTTCAAAGTAAACAAAATAGGAATCATTGGTGTTAGCAGAGAAGGTAGTTGGATACCGTAGGAAATTAAAAAGAAAAGACTTTTGAATTGAGAGAAATTATTTGAGGTATTGGCTAAATTGTAATAGTGTGAAAAGTGTTGGGGCAAAAGTGTTAGAATTAAAAAAAGAATGACTAAATCGAAGTGAAGTGAGAAAGAGGAAGGACTAGAAGTGTAACTATACCATAAGAGTTTCATGAAACAAAGATGAAATTGGAGAGATTGATAAGGGGTAAAATGGTCTTTTCCAAAATAGATAATTATAAAAAAAAAACTTATATTTGTTGGAAAATCATAAACCTTTAGATGATGATGGAAATGATGATGGGTAGATTTTTTTATGTAACATTTTAATATTTTACTTGTTAAGTTAATGAGATATTTTGGTAAAAGGATGTAGAATTTCACCATTTTTCTTCTCCACCTTCATGTCATCTTCATCCATGTATGAAGAAAACTTTTTTTTTTCAAATAAGTCCTCTCCACCATTTCCAACCACCTCAAGCTTAAAAACTTCAAATTCTTCTATGGATTTTTACTGAAATCAATAGAGCAATCTCATAGCAAGCAATTAGTTTCTTGTAAAGGTAACTAGTGCTCGTACTGGAAGAGAGAAAAGTGGAGTTAGGGTTTTAGGTAAAAGTTCAAGGTAAGGATGATAAAATTTCTTCAAGAATTTCATATTTATTTCATTAAAAGTGCATGGAAGTGATATGTGATTAGGTTTTGACATTAAATCTTGTATATGTGTGCTATGTTAATGAAGGGAAAGAGAAGAGAGGTGATCAACAAGGTCTTGACCAGGGGAAAGAAGTAGCAAAAGAGTGAAGGAAGAAGAAAGAAGCTCATCCAAACACTTGATTGTAAGTACTTCGAGAATTTTACTTTACCTAATTTAACCCAAGTGTAAGTAATATTAAAACGGTTATATGTTTAATTTATATGTGAATATGTCAATATTATATATGAAAATTGATTAATGAGTAGTGAAAATATGAATTGAATTTTAATTACAAAGTGAATATGTTAAGTGTATTGAAATAGTAGTAAGAAGGGACTAGACTGTAATGTGTACAAAGTAGACATGTGAGCTAAAATATTGATAAGGTTGGTTCGAATGAAGTGCGATGTAATAGTGAATAAATGAAAAGTGATATTATAGTGGAGTTATAGAGTGTAGTAAACTTTCATGTTAATAAGGATTAAATTGTAAAAAGTATAAAGTCTGAATTGTCTCTAATTGTTGAGTGAATGTAATGAATTTAATGCCCATGTAGAAAAGATGTGAACTAATAGGGTATAGATGACACGCCATTAGAAAATTTTCATGCACACTAGTTATAGCGACATTTTAGTGCAATCTAGTGATTTTGTACTTCGGTGCAATTCTTTAACTCTACACTTCTGTTTAAAATAGTGTATGCACGTTTGCGCTAATGATTCAGTGTTATTTCTGCATATCCTATGTGTTCCATTGAGTCTACAGTTGAGCTAAAAATTGAAATGGTAAGTGGCTGATAGAATGTTAGTTTGAGAATTCACTACCGTTAATTTCTATTTAATTTCGTTGTATATTATTATTGATCATGTATCTAATGTTAACATTGATTACTTTCAATGGTAAGTTTAATTCTTGATGTATTTATTAAACTTTTATAAGCTTAACATGTTAAATCTTCAACGCATAAGTAGAGGCTCAACTTGACGCTCTAGAGTGAAGATACAATCTCAACTCATCACATCATATCTCAAAGCTTGAAAGAGAGTATGGTTTTGATCTTTTGGTAATAGATTATGGCATGTACATAAGTTAAAGTAAAAACTGTATACAAGATTTCTAATGAAAATACTTAATGAATCTTGAACATTTTGCTAACTTTACGAACTTAGTTAAGCTTTGATTGAATTATATGTTGAATTGCATGATATTTTGATGGATATTTATGTTTTATAATGTTTAGAAGTGTTATAGAATGATTGATGATAGTTTAGACTTGGTTTTAGAGGTTTCAGAAATGTCTTGGGTGATCTACCCTTAGTGTCATGACATTACAAATCAATGTTGTGACATTAGATGACGTTGAAGTATTCTACCCTCAGTGTCACGACATTGACTCTGTTTACCTTGTGTTGGTCCGAATAGGCCCTGGATGGATCTCGTTTGTAACCAAACTTTAAAGGAAGCATAGAAATGACTTGAATAGCTTCAAATAAGTCTATTTATGTTAAAACAAAGTTTTGAAATTGATGTTCGAATTAAGTAGTTTTTAGTGTCCAAATGTGACATCCTCTGCTCATGTTAAATCAATCAATTCAAGTGAAGGGAGTTACATTTTATGTATACATTTGAATCAAAATCAAAATTTAATGTGTATAAATACACAGAATCAAGGCTCATGTATCAAATTACACATTAAATCAAAGTTCATATATAGTTTTGATATTTATCCCTTTTATTTAATTTACATAAAAACCAACCTTTCAAACATTGTGGCATCTTCCAAAAATATATTGTTTTATGTATGAAAAATGTTTATTGAAGCATGCAACATATCAACAAAACATATATTATTGAATAATATATTTTTTTATATTTTATATTCAAATTTTAATAATATGGATAATTTATATTTCTATAGTTATAAAAAATTAAATTTTAAAATAAAATATATTGAAATAATATATTTTTATTTGAATTTTATATTCAAATTGTAATAATATTGATAATTGATTTTTTAAATACTAAAATTAAATTTATATTAATTATTTAGAGTCGAAGGGACATCGTAGTTTATGCAAATGAATCCTTATGAATACATTATTTAAAGGGTAAACTACACCCATGGTCACTTTTGTTTACCTTAGGTTACATTTCAGTCACTTATGTTTGAAATGTTACGTTTTAGCTACTTACGTTATCGTGTTGTAACATTTTAGTCATTGAGCCGTTAATTTTCATTAATGGTGTATGGTAAGCTGACGTGGCACGTTAAATCATCATTTCAAACAAAAAATTTAGGTTAAATTATACAATTGGTCCCCATAATTTTTCGTTTTGAGCAATTTAATTCTTTTATGTTCTTTTAACTTTCTTTCTTTTTTTTTCCTTTTTTTTTTCCATTCTCTTCTACTTCTCCCTCTATTTTTCTACCTTCTTTATTTCTTTTAACATACCAAGAAGTCGAATTGGTAGTGAAAAAAGAAGCATGGTATGGGTTTATGAGTTTTGGTTATAGGCAAATGATGACAGTCGACTTCCTACTTCTTTTTTCATTGCCAATTCGACTTCCTAATATGTTAAAAGAAATGGGAAAGGTATGAAAACAAAGGGAGAAACAAAAGAGAATGGAAAAAAGAGGAAAGTTTAAAGAACATAAAAGAAAAAAATTAAATTACTTAAAACGAAAAAAATATGGGGATCAATTGTATAATTTAACCTAAAATTTTGTTTGAAATGATGATTTAACGTGCCACGTCAGCTTACCGTTACACCATTAACGACGATTAATGGCTTAGTGACTAAAATGTTACAACATGATAACGTAAATGATTAAAACGTAACATTTCAAACATAAGTGACTAAAACGTAACCTAAGGTAAACAAAAGTGACCATGGATATAGTTTACCCTTATTTAAAAATTAAATTAAATTAAATTTTTTTTTTATTATTTAAATTGAATTTAGGACAAAATTTCTTGTTTAAGCTTGACGCATGAGCAAGTCTAGTGTGAGTCTACTACTCGAATTACATCATTTAATTTTTTTTCCTAAATTGGTCATTAAGATAATTTATTTAAATATTTGTTATATTTTAGTATCTTACGTATATGAATTTAGAGTTGAAATAGAATTATTATGAAAAAATATCTATAATAAGGGATGAAAATATATGGGAGAAAAATTTTTGGGTTTTAACTTAAAAAAACTACAAAATTCAACCCATTTGGTTTTTTCGGTTTCGGTTTAGTCAGTTGGGGCGGGTTGGTCGGTTTTGACATCGGTTTAATCAATTAATTTAGTTAGTTATCGATTTTTGAATCTCCGGACCGATCGAAAAATCGAATTATTCTATATTATTTTTGAATTATTTTAAATATATTTATAGTTTATAATAGATAATAGATAAATAACCATATAAACTCAACCCAATGACCCTAAACCCAACCCAATAACCCAAGGTTGGTTAACTGACCGAACTGACCAAATCAAAGTTGGTTTGGTTTGGTAGATTTTCTCAACTAAAATCGATCGGATTATTTTTCTCAAATTAAAGTTGGTTAAGTCGGTTCGAAAAACCGATTGCTCTCCGCCTCTCCCCTAACTATAGTCGATAAAAGTTGTAATGTACATCACTAAATATTTTTAATTATAATAAATATATAATACATAATTGATTTATATTTCACAAATTAATTTTAAAAATATTGTACCATTACCTAAATTATGATTTCAATTTCTTTGATTTATAAAATGTTATTTATTATAAATATTATTTGCATGAAACATACCCATAATGTGCCAAAATATACATATAATTAATTTTTAATGTGTGAAAGTTATATATATATATTTAAAAACATGGACATGAGTTACATTAGGAAATTATACTAAATATGGGATGAAATTGAAAAATAATATACACAATTGAAAATAATTCAAAAAATAAGAAGGATACAATAAAAATGCATGAATGCATATATAATTAATTAATAAAGTTCAAAAGTTTGATAAGTTACTTTAAAAATAAGGGTAAATTGTCTCTTTAGTCACTCTAAATAAGGGTCGTTCCTATTTTGGTCACTTCAAAATTTTTTTTGTTACTTTGATCACCTTAAAAGGAAATTGACCAAATTGGCCACTTCACTGTTATATGGTAATGAAATGCTGACTGCACATTTCCATGTTTGTCACTCTAAAATTGGGGTAAACTATTTGTTAGTCACTTTAAATAGAAGGTATTCTTATTTTGGTCACTGCAAAACAATATGTGAAAGTGCACTATTAGCTCTTCGTTACTATTTAATCGTGGAGTGACCAATTTGATTAATTTATTTTTTGGAGTGACCAAATTAGCAAAAAAAAATTGAGGTGGTCAAAATAGGAATTAAAACTATTTAGAGTGACTAACAGGGTAGTTTACCCTAATAATAATAATAATACAAACTCTCTTTGCATTTTTTTTCTTAATCATCTTAAAATACCATAACTGCCCCTCTTGAAATCTTTAATGATATTGATTTTTATTTTAACATTAATCTTATTATAGGTTCTTATCATATCTGTTTTTTTTTCTATACAATGCCTAAAACTACCCATAGCCCCTCCTAAACCCATAAACAGGAAGAATTTGCGCTTCAACGCACTCGAACCCACATCCTCCTATACTGAAAACAATATTGATGTCAATCGAACTAAGACTCAATCGATCTTTAATGATATTGCTGATTTGGTAAAAAAATTAGCCCTTCTCATTGTTTGATGGATATTTACATTATATTAGCCCTTCCCAATGCATATATATTAGCCTAAAATTAGAGGTGCCCATGCAAATAGTGACTATACCTGACCCAGTGACCCAGCAAGGCCCAACCAGTAAAGTATGGCCCAATCTTCACACTGCCTTAATGAAAACCAAATGTCTTTAAAACGTTGCCGTTTTAAATTGCCGCCTCCTAAAAACCTATATATATAAAAATGGTGAACGAACAAATTATACAAAAGCGATCGATCAATTGAAAATTTCACTTCGAAGGTAACCCCTTTATTTAATCGTTCACGAAACTCTAGATTTTAGCTTTTGATTTGATTCAATTCATGGATGTTTTAATTTTGATTCATATATGTATTAACAATCTGTTTTCAATGTCCATTTTTTTCCCCTTTGTTCAACAGATGGAAGCGACGAACAGCACTGATTCGGAACCTGTTTCGAAGCCTCAATTGATCTATCGTTGCAAAAGATGCCGCAGAATCGTTGCTTCAGAGGAAACTATAGTTCCTCATGAGCGAGGGAAAGGGGAAGCAAGTTTTAAATGGAGAAAAAGGAGTGGGCATAACATTGGGGATGAAGAGAAAGGATCGACCCAATGTTCTTCCATATTCGTTGAGCCTTTGAAGTGGATGCAATCGGTTCAAGAAGGGTATGTAGAAGAGAAACTTCAGTGTATGAGTTGTAAATCTCGGTTGGGTTCGTTTAATTGGGCAGGTATGCAATGTAATTGTGGAGCTTGGGTTAATCCTGCTTTTCAATTGCATAAGAGTAGGTTAGATGAGTGTTATATGTGAAAAATAATTAAGAGTTTATTGATGTTGATTGATAATCTAATCTTTTGCTAATTCCATTATTGGATATGGCAGTTTGTTTTAGCATATTTTAGCTTTTGGAGATGATTCAGTAACCAAAAAAAGAATCCTATCCTATTGTAATAGATGGTTAGCTTTAGTAAATGCTGCTGCTTTTTTTTCATATATAATCGCTTTTCTTGAAGTATCTGTGTGCAATTCATCTCAGTAAATATGCGAGAATCTTGGAAAAATTGAACATACTCGTGTTGGTAAATACTTGTATTCCATAATCATGCTTGAGTTTGTGATAATAAATGAGAGGTCTTGAAATTTAATCAGTGAATGGATGGATAGTTGATTTGATTTATGCTATGGCTATTAGCTTTTTGGTAATCAGAGAATAGAAGCATTTACTGATATTGCTTTATAATCTAATCTGTCCTATTGTAATGGATGGTTATTTTTAGTAAATGCTGCTGCTGCTGTTTTTCTATTTACATATTTATTCATTTTTCTTGAAGCATCTGTGAGCAATAGATCTTGGAAAAATTGAACATACTCGTGTTGGTCACATACACGTATTCGATACTCACGCATGAGTTTGCGATGATAAATGAGAGAAATTGAATTTTAATCAGTGAATGGATGGATAGTTGATTTGATTTGTGTTATGGCAATTGGCTTTCTGGTAATCAGAGAATAGAAGTATTTGCTGATGTTGCTTGATAATCTAATCTTTGCCAGTTCCATGATTGGATATGGTAGTTTGTTTTAGGAGATTAGCATACTGGTAGTAAATTTATTCTTTTTCTTGAACCATACGAACTCATGTCGGTTACATACTCGTATTCAACACTCAAATTTAGAAGTTGAATTTAGATTAGTGAATGGATGGATAGTTGATTTGATTTGTGCTTATGACAATTAACTTTCTTGTAATCAGAGAATTTAAGTATTGGATTTGGAGTAGCCATTGAATGAAAAAAAAGAAAGTAACTTGGGTTTTTATTGTTCATTTGTTGAATACTTGCATCATTATGCAATAATTCTTATCAAGAGAATTGCATACATTGCTGTTACAGTGTAGGGTAGGGTAGGTTTTGAGTGTGAACTGGAAATAACCACTGGAATCCGGTGTCTCTCCGAGAACAAGAAGGTGCCTTTTCACTGCCCAGCAGCAAATGCATCAACGGGGAAAGTCTTGGTGACACCAGCGAGGCTCTTGAAGTGGATTTTTCCAGTGGGTGGATCATCGACGATGATCTCATTCACCGGAGGCCACAACATGAGTTCCTTAGCCTTAACTCCTTTGAGTTTCTTGATCCGTTTCTTATCCACAATACCAGTAATTTGTGTGTCGTAGCTGACCAGTTTACTGATCATCTTGAATTTATGTTCAACCTTTTTCTTTTGCTCGATCCACATGTAACCGGTATCCCTCACAAAACCGACCTCGATCACGTCCACAAGAGGGAGAAGTCCTAATGGGAGGTCGAACTCTTGGAGAAGAGCAATGGCCATCTCCATTCCCTCTTCATGACCTTTCTTCACAACCCCTCCTTCCTTCTCTGCCATTATAAATTGAACTATAAACCTTTGATGCAATTGTTTGATATTGTGATGATGTGATTATAAACATGAAGTAGGTATATTATTTATACTAGTGTGTATGTTCACTTATGACAAAAATTAAAGGGAAAACCGAGGTTATTTTGCATCGTGTCCGGCCATTAAATGGGTTTTCACATCAAACCGGCCATTAATTACTTCTTTAAGTGTCTAAACAATTTTGGCTTTTTTTTTCTTTTCTTTTGAGGACTGGTCTCGGACACACAACGGAAAGTATTATTTTCGTATTAGGATTTTTTTCTTTCATATTTTGAGGAGAAAGGGATTCATGTAGTTTAAAGAGTGTCTTGATTAGTAGATATACACTTGTAAGTTCACAAGGACAATACCTTCTGTCAAGGGTTAAAGACTCTCCTCTTAATAGGTATAAAGGATATTATAGTTTAAAATAAGAAAAAGGGTTGCGGTTGTTAAGATTCAAACCTTATATCGTTAAGTATATTACGAGTAATTGAAAAAGGTTGTGCATGTTAAGCTTCGAATTTCGTATTAATAATTCCCTATCTTTTAAGGGTGTTATCATATGGGATAATATAATTTTGAGTCTCTGAATCTGGCAGCTAAGATTATTTTGGTATTTTGTAATTTTTTGGTTCATTTTGGTCCTTAAATTTGGATTTTTTTTTTAAATATGATGATGAGATCGGTGTTACTAGAACAATATTGGATCAGACGAATTGAGAACTGGTTGATATAATGGTTTGAACAAAGGCATTGAACTAATTGACTTGAAAACTACTTAATATTGATAAAAAATTGATGATTGAACAGTCGAACCAAATCAATAAATTTTTTATGAAATTTTAATTAATTAATTAATTATTGTTAGTTTGGCAGTCGAACCTATCGAACTAATTGAATAAAAAATCAATGGTCTAACTTGTTCAACCACTAGCTCGGTTACCAAAACACTAAATGTGACATTATGAGATTGTACTATACTATCACTTGGAAATTTATATAAATTCTTAAAAAATTTAAGTGATGATGTGATATAATTTTAGAGGTCATATCATCAAAGTTTTTATATTTTTCAAGTTTAGGGATCAAAATCTTAATTATCAAATTTAAGTGCCAAAATGAACTGAACAAAAATACAAATACCGGAGTCAAAAATTATATTATCTCATGTTATATATATATATATAGTTAAAAGCTCAAGTGGCATGAGAAATAGATTCAAGAATTTACTCTTTTGTCCATAGCTTGGATTGCATGCATTTGTAATTGACTGTTTTAGCACATTCGTTTTTGTATTTTTCCAATTGCAGCCATTACTTGATCTACATAGTTTTTGCTGTTATTGTCTGCCTTCTCTTGTTTTTATCTCATCTTGTAGACAAAATTTTCAGTTCCATTTCGATTTAATCTTGAATTTTGATCTTTTGGGTATTTATGCTTAGTTTTAGTTTCTGATTTTTGTCTCTTTATTTCGAGAAAAGTCCAAAAGAATCCACAAAGTTCAACTGAAGCATTTAGTCCACCAAAAAAAAATAATTTTAGCATTTTTTACCTTGGCGGGGTTCAAGTCCATACCCTTAAATAGCATTGGCCGACAAGAACACTATCATTTGACTCTAAAATGAATTTGGGTTATGGTGCAACCTCCAAACTTGTTTAGCCAGAAGTTTTATAAACCTCGTTCCTCCGCATTTCTTTTGCTTAATAAGCTGATTGAAAAACACATTTCTATAAAGAAGACACATCTCGACTACTTCCCACGGGCCAAGCCTCCTAGCATAAATAGTGGTGACAAGATAATCCGAATTTGATATATTCAACTCAGTTCAACCTTACAAGGGCAAATTTTTTGTTTGAAAATCAGGTTCATGGTGTGGTAAAAGCGGGTTTGCAATTAAAATTTTTGAGTTCGAGTTTTGATCGAACTCACACCGCTCTCTCTTTAGGGTGGGTTTGGATGAGCGGTTGGGTGCGGTGCGGTGCGGTGCGTTTAGCGTACTTTTTGTCTCACGCTACAGTGTCGCTACAGTATCTAATCTCACCGCCACCGCTGTTTTTACACTAACCGCAGGTAAACGCACCGCCCATCTAAACTCACCCTAAGCAGGTTACCGAAAGATCCCTCTTTTTTTATAAGAAACTTTTAATAGTTTATTTTTATATCTTTTAGTTAGATTTTTTAAATATGTTTAAAAAATGTCACAAGTCTCTATACTTATAAAAATTTATAATTTAGTCACCAATATTTTTATTTTTAGGAATTTAGTCCTTTTATTTTCAAATTTCAAAATTCAGGTCTAACTATTAACGTTATTATTATTTTGTTAAATTTATTAGTGTGATATTTTGAAATTAAAAAAAAAAATCACATGGTAACCATATAACTAAAAATATGACATTGAAAATAATTTTAACACCGTTAACAATTGAACCTGAATTTTGAAATTTGAAAAGTAAAGGGACTAATTTCTTAGAAATAAAAGTACAAAGACTATATCATGAATCTTTGAATAATACAGGGACTTATGACATATTAAACCTTTGAATTTTTATAATATTTTATTTAATTCTTTCCTCAGAGGTCGATTTGAGTGGTAAAATTTTAAATAAATTGCAGCTCGGAGTACAATCGAAGCAAAAAATGTAACGGTAAACTATAGTGAAGTCACCCAACTATGGGTTTTTTCTTTTTTGGTCATCAAATTATGAAAAGTTACAAAATTGTCACCCAATTATTCAATTTTGTCTCTTTGAGTCATCAACTGACTAACGTAAAAATAGAAACATCAAAATATCCAAGCTAGTTGGATGACAAAAAAAGACAAAATTAAATAGTTAAATGATTATTTTGTAACTTTTCATAGTTGTGTGACCAGAAAAAAAAACTAATAGTTGGATGATTATTTTGTAACTTTTTATAATCGAATGACCTGAAAAACACATAGTTATGACTACTAACATAATTTACCCAAAATGTAAAAATCGATATGATATCGAGGCAAGCAAAAAACTGTACCGTTTTGCTCATTTACGAACCCTAAAGAAAATAGCTATGAGGGAATGCCATAACTCCCATTAAATTGGTAGTTTAACTTGAAGGGACCAAAATGTAAAGTCTAGAGGAAAATGGTGAAAGATCAACAACTTACAATAGTTGGAAAAGAATCATGGATCATTTAGAGTATAAGGATAAAAGTAACATCTAGTCCTTGAACTTGATATTTTTTTTAAAATTTAGTCCTTAAACATTTTTGTCCATATTAGTCCTAGAATTTGAACTTGGATTCCATTACAGGTTGATGACGTGACACTCTAAGATTATGCCATACCATCACTTGAAATTTTTTCTATAAAATATTAAAATTTACAAAGAAAATTTTTAAAAATTGCAAGTAATGACATGATACAATCTCAAAATACTAATCCATCACACCTTAATGGAATTCCAGTTCAAGGACCAATTTAAGAAAAAATGATAAGTTTAAGGACTAAGGGTTGATTTTTCCTAAAATATATAATTTGTCATTGAACCGTAAACGACAAAACTACGCTAAATTCCATTGGTCGGTCACCTAAAGTTAGGTCATCCATCGTCCTATCTCCCTCACAGCCGCTTCCAAAAAATTAATTGATAAAAATAGGTCAAATTTTTCTATTAGTCCTTATACTATACATAAATTTTAGATTTAATTTTTATATATTAATTTAATCAATTTTAGTTTTTAAGGAGGCCGCCGAGGGAGTGATTATAAGTTAATATAATGATAAAATTGCACTTTGACTTTAAAGATGATAAACTTTTAGATTTATCCCTCAAAAAGGCTGAAATAATAATTTAATACAATCATAGAATTATACTTCGACCTCTTTAAAAGTTTATAATTCAATTTTAATCCCTTAAAAATAAATTTGTGGTTTCATCCTTGTCCCTACATTGTTAGAAGTTTGAAAATTAACCTGATCTAAATTGTAATAGTTAAATTCATTAAGTCAAATTCTATCAGTGGTGTTGTACTATATACATAGACAAATCTAGAAAATTTTTAAGGAAGGACTGAAATTAAATTATAATCTTTTAGATGTCTAAATACAAATTTATCATATATTAGTTTATAATTTCATCATTTTTTTTTCATTTTCAAGTAGACAAAGTAAAAAAAAATTTCATTTTTTATATATCAGATTAGAGAATAAAGACTAAATTTGTAATTTATGTATAATACAGGGACTGATATTGAAAATTGACCTAATTCAACAGTCCTCGATCTCTGACAGTCAATTCAAAAAAAAAAACCGACAGAACTCAAAACAATACACGGTTCTGTTTTTTCCCCAAAATCTTTTTCAGATATTTATTACATGTATTAATTTTTCCCCCGATTTTCCACCATTTTTGAAAATTCAAAATCTTTTTTTACTTCGTATTAAAAGAAAATATCTCTCTTTTTCTTTTTCTTTTTTACTTCGAAAAACAAGGGAAACGAGTGATGTTAATGATTAGCAGCGAACCATATTGATAATGATGATGATGTTCATCATCGCCAATCATTATGTGCAGCGGATAATTACACTGTTATGGCGCAGATGGTGACATAGCATCCAAATACCGCAAATCGAGGGAAATTTTTGTTTGTTTTCGTTCGCGCTTGTTTCGGATAGTGTTTTGAAGACACATAAATAGAAAATGGCAACAGCTTCTCTGATTCAAGCAGGGTGTGGGTTTTCTCCGATTTTCAGTAATAATAGTAATAATTGTAGTTTCCGAACCGGATTCGTCGGACCGGTCGGTCCTCACTCCTCTTCTTCTTCTTCATCTTCGTGTTCTTGGTCTTCGCACAATTTGAATTTCTCTTCCGGTAATGCTCTCCGATTTGAATTTTTCTTTTGGAATTTCTCTTCCGATTTTCTTTTTAAATTCGTTGGATTTTGTTTTGGGAATTTGAGATTCAATTAGGAATTTTAGAGAATTGAAAGATGTTAATGGGTGGGTAAAATTACTATGGAGGTGCCTGTACAAAAGTAAGATTGTATTTTACTCTCAATAGGTAAATTTCTTCTTATATATTAGATCAAAAAATAAATAAGTAAATTAACTGAGCTGTGCGTGGCGCACCATGTATCACTATATGATTTTTCCTTCAAATATACTAGTTTTTAACAATATAAATAAATAATTTTTTTAACAAAAAGTAATTTGCTCTATGCGGCAAATTTGCTCATTTCTTTAGCAGAAAAGACAAAATATAATCTAACTTTCAGTATAGGGACTTCCATGATAATTTTACCTGTCATTTGAATTCTTTGAGATATTATTATCTTTAGTTTCAGCTGAGCTGATTTTGTTTTTTGAACCTTTTTAAAAGGAACAAATAGTAATTGGCAACATCAAGGTCTTAGAGCTCAAGCAATGAGTACAACTACACAAGGAGGCTTTGCTGCGGCCGGCCGTATCGGGAATGGAAAAAACGAGCCCGATCACCTTCTTGTTCTTGTTCATGGCATCTTAGCTAGGTATTTGATTAATGCTTATGTGATTGAAATGTTTCATAGAATCAATTGCTTTTACATGAACTTGTATACAACGTAATGCTTAAAAAATGTGATTCTTTACGGTTTTTCGTTTATCCGAATCGATATGGAAGTTGGCTGAAACATTTCTATAATGTAGCCCTAGTGATTGGACATATGCAGAGGCCGAGTTGAAAAGGCGGCTCGGAAGGAACTTTTTGATTTATGGTATTTGTTCATATTTTTAATGTTACATAATTTGTATGTAGAAAGATGATCTTTCATTACTTGTTTGTTTAATAATTTGTTGCAGCAAGTTCGTGTAATTCGCATGCTAAAACCTTTGCCGGGGTCGATGGAGCCGGGAAGCGTTTAGCGGAAGAGGTGAGATGTTACATTGTGCAAGGATTTTTTAGTTCGTTGCAGTGTCGATTACTCCTTTCACCTTGTTTCAATTTAATAGGTTCTTCAAGTTGTAAAGAAGAGGGAAAGTCTGAAACGGATTTCGTTTTTAGCTCATTCTCTTGGGGGCTTGTTTGCAAGATACGCAGTCGCTGTTCTTTACTCGGAAAGTGACTCGAGTGGTACCCAGTCTAATAATGTAACCGATTCTTCGGATGGAAATTTACAAACTTCAGCCCCTTCGAGACAAGGTATGATTGCTGGACTAGAGCCGGTCAGTTTTATTACCTTGGCAACGCCACATCTCGGGGTCCGAGGGAGAAAACAGGTTTGTTCTCGATGGTGTTGGCTATCTAGTTTCATAATGTTTTGGAGTCCTATAATTCCAATGTTATTGCTATGCTTCTGGTATCTCATAAAATGTTTTTGATTTCTATTGATCTCATAAAATGTTTTCAATGTTCGGTTGTAGTCCATGCTTCTAGCACCTCATATAATGTTTTCGTGGTTCAGTTGTAGTCCATGCTTCTGGTACCTCATATAATGTTTTCGATGTTCGTTTGTCCTACAAACGTCTTTCCTATGAATTTTGCAGTTTCTAATATCTTTGTGGTGTGCCTCAGCTTCCTTTTCTATTAGGACTTCCGTTATTAGAGAAACTCGCCCCACCAATTGCTCCGTTTGTTGTTGGTCGAACTGGTAAGCAACTGTTTCTCACCGATGGCAAACCGAGCAGACCGCCACTGCTTTTAAGGATGGCATCTGATTGTGAAGAGGGAAAATTTCTGTACGTAAAGCGAGCTTTAATTTCTATCTTTTGATACGAATGACGATGTTCAAGGGGGAAAGTCCCGGATTTCAACCTTGAACTTCAACTCCTATGACAGAATTTATGATTATAATTTCTATTTTATAGATCTGCCCTTGGTGCATTTCGGAATCGCACTGTGTATGCAAATGTATCTTACGATCGTATCCTACTGTGTCATTTCTCTTCTACTATATTTAGCTACTTATGTTACTCTTCTACTCGTTATTCCTCTCTGCCACCCAATCGGCACTTTCTTTGACATCGAATAGATATGGTCGGTTGGCGTACATCCTCTATCAGGAGGGAGAAGGAACTTGTCAAGGTAAATTTTCTGAGTCCGAAATTGGCAGCCTGGTTTAATGCATATTACTGACTTTGATACGGATTTGGCAGCCCCCATCACAATCTTTGGATGGTTATAAACACGTTGTCGATGTCGAGTACTGTCCACCAGTTTCTTCTGACGGCCCTCATTTTCCTCTGGAAGCAGCCAAAGCAAAAGCAGCGGCAAAGAATGCGCCCAACATAAAAAATACAGTCGAATATCATGAACTCATGGAAGGTAATCGTTCCGACTAACATCTATTTTGTGTTGCATCTATATGATTCCGATTGACATTAACATGTCGTTTTCATTAACAGAGGAAATGATACAAGGTTTACAGAAATTAGGATGGAAAAAGATCGATGTCAGCTTTCACTCGTCGCTTTGGCCCTTTTTTGCACACAATAACATTCACGTACCTTTTCGATCTTAAAAACTTTGGATTTCAGAAAATTGCTTTTTACTTTTCAAAATTTCTCATACAATCCCATCTTATCCTCAGGTGAAAAACGAATGGTTTCATAACGCCGGTGCCGGAGTGATTGCTCATGTTGCGGACACTCTTAAACAACAAGAATCGTCTTCCTCGTTTATTTCCGCAAGCTTGTAAGTGCACTATTGCTAGTAATGCTTTGAAAGTATATTGTATAAAATAAAACTACAAGATGGGATGAAGAAAAATGAAAATGTCTCCCATTTCCATTGATTTGCACATTGCTCATCTATAGGCACCCGTTAACTCGATATTTTCTGAATATATGCATCGGATTTCAATGTTTTGCCGAAGATTATCTCTGTTAGTCACTGATCTCGAGTCAGCTTTTGCCTGTTCGAGTTAATTTAGATCGAATCAATGTTTGCAAGAACTACGTAACTGTTCTATCCCTTCATTTTGCTTCAAATTTTGTAGTATTTTATAGGGACTAGGGTCATTGCAAACTATGAGCCTAAGGTTCAATATTCTTAGAACCAGAACTATCTGACGGTCGAGCTCCTCACTTTGAGCTGCTACTGGCTCGGTTCCAACCGAGCTTAGACAAGGAATTTAAGAAACATCCCGGACAGGGGCGAAGGCAGAACATTTTTTTAGAGGTGCCGAAATTAATTTTTAACTTTTACAATAATAAAAATATAATTTTATCATTTGAATAACCTATATTTTTATAATTTTTAAAAGATTAAATCAAATTTTTATCATTTTTAAGAGGGTCAAAGTGTAATTTTACGTTTATTAATTTAAAATTTTAAAAATTTAAAGGACTTAAATGGAAAATTTTCTATTTTAGGGGGACGGGGCTCTTGCTAGCCCCCTGGCTATACCCCTGATTCCAGACCGTGACCCTAATTGACCATAAACGTCTTTGTTCTAGAATCACTATTTTCATTATCAAATCTGACTGGTTGGACCAAAAACCGATTGAGATATCAGTCCAAAGAGATGAATTAAATCGATTGAACCAGTTGAATTGATTCTCTATTTTTAAATATTGATATTCTTTTATAAATTTTTAAAATAATTTATTTGATCGAACAAGTCGAAAAGTCAATAATTTGACCAATGATCCTCTTATAAAAATTTTGCCTAGAACTTGTAAAAAGTCAGTAAGATAAAAGAGGATAAGAGGTCGGCAGAGGATTTTTAGGTTGATGGACCACCAGAGTTTGAGGATAGGCAGGAAGTACGTCCAACGATTTTGGACACTATACGATTACACAAATACAATATAAAAAGGTTAAAATATACCATTAGTCTCTGCTTTTTTTTAATTTAAAATTTAGTCTTTATACTTTTATTTTTAATAATTTAGTCCTACTTTTTAAATTTTGAAATTCAAGTTTAACCGTTAACGCAATTATTTTTTTTGGTTAAATTTGTTGTGATATTTTGAAATTAAAAAAATACTCGTTTGATAGTCATATAATTAAAAAATGTTGTAATTAATCTGAATTTAATAACATAAATTTAACAGTGTAAACAATTTTGAAATCTAAAAATTAGAGGGATTGAGTTCCTGAAAATAAAAGTACATTGATTAAATTCCAAATTTTAGAAGAATATAGGGACTTATGACATTTTAACCCATAAAAAACTTCTCGAGTCTTTTACTTAGTTGGTATCACCCTTAATCAAGTCACCAACACAATAATAAATTTACTAAAAGTCTCGCATAATCGGATTGGAACCCAAAGCATTATTGTAATTTGTAACATAATTTTTTATTATTATATTTATTTTTATTTTGTAACATAAAATTTTCGTTCTTATCATGGTCGTAACAAAATTTAGTTTGTACTTATTCTAGTTCGATACAAATTTTTTAATAAACGAAAATGTCAATTGAGTCTTGATATTGTTTGCAAAGATTAAGGTCCCGAATCATTGAGAATACCTATTTTTAGGTCTCATCATGCGCAGTTGTTATTGATAGATTTTGTTTGATTATATTTTACTTTTTTTTCTATTACTATTTTATATTGATTTAATTTTACGTTGTAATTTACTCAAATATAATATTTATAATTGTACTGTAATGTACTTGTAAACCCCAAAAAGAAAAGCCTATTATAAGTTACATTTTGTTATATTATTAATAAAATCTCTGATTGAGTTGGTGTCACGAGTCGATTGGGCACCAACTCAGTTAATAAATTATAAAAATGACATTTCGTATTTAAAACAAGTTATATTATTTAAGGGTACTTTAGTCTTTTTAATTAAATAATAATAAAAATATGCATATGGTGAGATTTGAACCCACGTCAATGGCATTGAAAAATTTTAAGATTACCACTCAATCAAAATTTTATTTTAATTTTGCTATATACACTCTATTACCTCCACCAGTGGGCAATTATATGTTACTTTTAAACACATTTTTATGTCCTAAATTTGTGATTTTTACATGTATATACAGGTGATAGGATTTCTAATTTATTTTAAAATATTATTATTATTATTTTCAAAATATGCAAACATTTTCTCCTCTTTTTATAAATAAAATAAAATAATCAACATATGCTATACCTTTTGTAATAAGCCAATTCTGCCCGGCCCACTAAACAAAAAAATATATAATAAACAAAACCAAAATAAATAAAAGTACAAAAATAGGCCAGTCCATTTACAAAATATCAAGCCTCAAATTACAGGCCCAATGCACTTTCCATATTACAAGCCCATTAACCCAAGGCCTGTCAGGCCCAAAACCTTAACTAGTTTCAGTAAGCCAAAAATCCTAGGGTTTCTAGCGCCCAAGGCCTCTTGTCCCTAGGTCTGTCTCTGCCATCGTCATCCTCAACCATCGCCTGCAACAAAAAAGGAAGAAAAGACAGAAACCAAACATACAAGAAGGAACAATTGAAATAGTAGGAAAAAAATAAAAATGTATTGACTATAAAAGCCAGAATACAAAAACCCGAAGGTGATTTTCTCTTTTATTTATTTTTTTCAAAATATGTTATATATATAAACATAAAATAAACAAAGAGAAGGATTACTTGACAATTCACGTTCCACCGTTGAGAGGGGCCGAGGTCTCCACCTCCAATGAAAGGTGGCTCTGACGAGAAATTTAAAAAAAAAAACTCAGAAATCGAAAGGTTTCTTTAAAATTTCTGCGATTTGGTGGGTTTTTGGAAAAAACCGATACCAGATCTAGGCTTAGCGAGCCAAAACGACCTAAAAGGAGTTTTTTGTATTTTTACAGCCATCGTAGACGGCGGAATCGTCGCCGACGACCGGTGGCCTTCGTGGAGGCTCGCCGAACCAGTCGCCCAGAGAGAAACAAAGAGAAATAAAAGTTTTTTTTTTTAAATTTAAGGCTGCAATGATTTTTTTTAGAATGTTTAACTTAAATATGGGGTCAAAACGGCGTCATTTTGGCCTAATCTCATAAATCCCAAAACGACGTTATTTTGGTGCGAGACCCGATTATCGGACCCGCCTTAGGATCCACGTATTTTTTTTGGGGGTCTAATTGTTTCTTTAGCCCTTCTGCTTTTTTACCACTTTTCAATTTCATCATGCTATTTATTTTTTATTTTCGCCCTTTTATTTTGTTTATTGTGCGATTTAGTCCCTGGACCATTGTGGACTTGTTTAGGGGATGACACGTGTTATGAGTTTCTGGATATTTTCCTATTTAGACCCTGTTATTTTTAGCACATTACATTTTAATCCTAATTATTCTATTTATTTATTTTTTACAATTTGTCCCCTTAATTTCATTCCAATTTCGATTTAGTCCTTTAGTCATTTAACTTTAACCTTTTACAATTTTTTTTATTTTTTATTTGTTTATTTATTAGTTATTTGTTTTTTCACATATTAAAAATAATGTTATTTACATTT
The DNA here is from genome assembly GCF_007990345.1 of Gossypium hirsutum. Lineage (NCBI taxonomy): Eukaryota > Viridiplantae > Streptophyta > Magnoliopsida > Malvales > Malvaceae > Gossypium > Gossypium hirsutum. The sequence goes on along the minus strand of NC_053442.1, from coordinate 65,737,114 downwards.
TTATTTGTACATTTTCCGCTTATTTACTATTATTGTTGCTGTTATTTTTATCTTATTTTTGCTATTTTGTCATTTCTTTTATTGTTCTCGCATTATTTACATTTACATTCATTATCAAGCATTTTTATTCTTTTTATATATATTTTTATTTTAAGTGACATTATTTATTTTATTATTATGATATTATTATTAATACTACTACTATTATTATAATTACCTCATTGTTATTATAGTATTCTATTATTTATTATTTATCATTTTAATATTCTACCCGTATAGTTATTTTATATTATTTTATTATCACTATATTCTGCATTGTGTTTAGACATATTTACCCATTTTATATTATACCCGAATAAACTAAATATACATCACTTTAAACGTTATATTATTTTTTTACTTGATGTGTAAAAGGAGAATTTCAAAACTAAGGCAACGCTCTTATTTAGAGATTCGAGAAATCAACCCAAACTTACGGGGTTTGATTTTCTCTTTGAACCTAAATAACCGAGCATTCTTTTAAAACTAAAAACACATGAGATTTAAAACAATAATTTGAATAAGGAGCAAATTTATTTTCGAGAATTCGAGATGTCGTGTTCTAACTCACGAGACATGACCTTTTTCGTTTTGGTTATCTCAAAATAAAAAAGCTTCTTATATAAGTTTTGATTTAACTAAATGATTTAAATTTAAAACATGCAAAGAGGGATCATATTTAAATTTTCAAAATTTCAACTTTCGATATTAAGATTCTAATTAATCAACTAGGAATCAATTTTAGGCATCACGAGGGTGCTAACCCTTCCTTGTACGTAACTGACTCCCGAACCTATTTTCCTAGATTTCGAACCGAAAATCATCGTTTTAGTAAATCTAGGCTCTTATTAAAATAATCAAATTATGAGGTGACCCGATCACACCTAATGAATAAAATGATTGGTGGCGACTTCCATTTTCATTTTCAAAATATAAGTCGAACTCAAACAAAGGTTTCGACACCTTTCATTTAAAATTATGTGAAATTTTTTATCACATAGATGATACATTTTACTGAGGACATAAATAGCCATTCTTTAAAAAATTAAAACTAGATGTTAATAAACTATTATTTAAATTTTAAAATCTTTTAAGGGTTCCTTTGGATGGATGGTGTGTTTACCTGCGGTTAATGTAAAAACAGTAGTGGCGATGAGATTAAATATTGTAGTGGTACTGTAGCATAAAAAAAAAAGAAGAAGTTAAATGCACCGCACTATAGGTAAACACCCATCCAAAGGGACCATAAGTTTAATATGACGTGTTTAAAAAAAGACTCGCTTAAATGACAATATATTTTTCTTAGCAAGACACATCCAAGTTATCTATACAATAGATATAGATATTTTTGCAGTTTGATCTACATGTTTTAATTATGCTTGCATTAGATCCAAACTGATATTTAATGTCTAAATTGATAGTTAGGTCGATAGAAGGATCTAACTAATACAACATTGATGTTTTGATAGCACAATTAGAACGTTTTGAAGTTTATGGTTGATTTAAGATACTTATGTTTTGAAAGCACAACCTAGAGTAGACTTATTTAAGGGTTGGACTATCCATCCAAGTCCGAAGGCCCACTTAAAATATGAGAGGATTTGAATAAAAGTAGATACTTGGAAAATGAGTTTGGGTACAAAATTTAGACCCATTTAAAATATGGATTGAGGTTGGGCTTCATCATTAAGTCTGGCCTAACCCATTTTATATTTTTTTAAATATAATATTATCTTATTTTATATATTATGTAATTCGTATATCTTTAAATTAAAGAGAAAATATTTGGTACACTGCTGGAGTTTTAAGATTCCATAAGTGTTAAAAGGTTGGCAAGTGTCCTATAAATATACAAAAAAATATTAAAAAATAGATATTTAAAAAAAATAGACACATGTTAATTTTTTAAAACTGTTTGTGGAATAAAAAAGTATACTTCCAGTGTACCAAATGCTTACCCAAAATTAAATATATAATAATATAATATTATAAAAACATTAAAAATAAACAAGAAAAAATCTAAAACATCAAATTAAAATAAGAGAGGTTTTTTAAAACAAAAATAATACAAGTGGCCTTAAAACGAGTTTGGGTTAATCATTTATAAATATGAGCGAATTGAAGCAAAATTTTAATCTCATATTTCAGGTTAGAGACTTTGACAAACATAAAATATACAAATATCATACATATATCCGACCCAAGCTTGGTTCAATCTGACTCATGAATATCTCTAATTTGAATAGTAATTTGAGAATGTTTGATGTGGTTAACTAATAATTACAGTAATAACTTTCACCGTTAATTAAAATCGAAATTTTATGAAATTTTTTTATTGTATTTATATATTTATTGTCTCGTAACATCTAAATACTTTATTATTACATAAAATCAAATATTAATAATTTATTGGTTAAATTATAGAAGTTTTTGTTTACAGATAGTTTTAGCTCAGTTGGCATCGACATTATTGCTGTTATAAGAGGACATGGGTTTAAGCGCGTTGAAGTGTTTTTATCTTCCTATCTAAAGGTTGAGGAGGAATTATCAGTACTTTTAGACATTGTATAAAAAAAGTCTATATCCAATGCGGTTGCATTTTTGGTAAATTTAGTCCATATAAATTCAGGTTAAAATATCCCATAAGTCTATATACTCTTTATAATTTTACAATTCAATCCTTATATTTTTATTTTTAAGAATTTAGTCCCTTTATTTTTCAGATTTCAAAATTTAGGTTCAACTATTAACACAGTTAAAATTATTTCCTTAAATTCAAGTTCATTACGACATTATGTTTTTAGTTACATTGCTACCAATTAAGTATTTTTATTATTATTTCAAGTTAGCAATCCGGACCAACTTTGGTAGGGGGAATTTAGAAATTTTTTTAGGAGAGGTTAGAATTAAACTATAAATTTTTGAAAGGTTAAAATAAAATTTTATCATGTTAGTTTATGATTTCATTATTTTTAAAAAGGATTAAATAAATTTTTTTTATGTTTGGGAACTAATATGTAATTTTATCATAATAAATTTATAATTTAATGATTTTAAGGGGTTCGAAATGTAATTTTCCATTTTCTGCCCTGCCATCTGAACTTTGGGTAAGGGTTTTTAAGTGGAAGTACAAATGGAGGAGTATGAATTGCTCGAGATGCCGAAGATAGGGTAAACACCATAGTGATTAGATCTAGAACTCATCACGGGTTGGACTACCTGTTCAGATCTAAAGTGAGGGTTTGGGTAAAAATATAGGATCCGAAAATAAATTTGGATATTTTCTAAACGGGTTAGGCATTGGGTAAAATTTTTTTTGCCCGAGTTCGACCCGAATCTATTTAAACTTCCTCTTTAGCTACCCTTTCGCTATTATATTGCTACTATTTTTGTTATTATTATTTGGATATTGTATAACTATTGTTTTATCGTTAATTTTGTTAATATTTTACAGATATTTGTTTGTTAAGTTGCTTTTAATGTTATTTAAGTATAAATACTTTTTCAAAGTATTTTCAATTTGTTGGGGAACATTTATTTTAATGTTTTTGATGTATTATATTTTTTAATTTGTTATTATATAAAGAAATCTTAAAAAAAAATTAATACAGGCGGGCTAAGTTGGGTTCGGGTCTAACATTTTTAATCTGGACTGAACTTAAGGAGAATCTTAAGCTCATTTTTTAAATAGGGCTTAAAATTTTGCATTAGCCTGGCCTGAACCCGACCACTTATCAAGTCTAGTTAGATCGCTTAAAGAAATGATCGGTGAATTTGGTCTTAATTATTATTTTTTGAACATTAAGCTCATTATAGGTTTTGTTCATATCTGCTTTTTTTAATACAATGCCTAAAATTATCCATACTCCCTCCCAAACTCTTAAATAAGAGGATAATGCGTGCTGAAGTGCACTCGAAGCTCGTCCTCCTACACTAACAATAATACTAAAACGAAACGAGCTAAAATTCAATCCATCACCGGAAGCTAGTTTGCAAATTCTCCATATTGATTGTATTTGGCTGATTGTATGGTTATTTTCTTTTTTACCAAAAAATATTTTTTGATAAGCATACGAGCAGGGATGGTCAAATATCTAACTCAGGTGCAGCCTCCAAAAATGGAAAATTATCAATTCAGTCCCTTCATAAATAATTAAATTATAAATTAATATATAATAAAATTATATTTTGACCCAAAAAAATTAATCTTTTAAATAATGATGAAATTATAAATTAATAAATAATAAAGTAATATAATTGAAAGAAATTAACAATTTTAAAAATAATCAAAATATTTATATATTTCAATAAATTTTCATTTTCATTTTAATGGTAATGTTAAGAAGGGGGACAGCCGCAAAGTGTGGGGCCCACAAAACCTCTCCTCTCATTTTAGTTCGCTTAATCCTTCCCGCCAATTACTTAATCAACAATTAATTAAAAATTAATCCATACTTTTTATGTGGACCCCTCCCCTAAATTTCCCATGATTAAACGCCTAAAAAATGGCAAATTTTATTATCACCATAATAGAACAAAAATAATTGAAAGAAAATTTAGAAAAAAAAAGGAAAAAAAACACACACAACAATTTCACAGTTTGTGAGGGTGGATGGTGGGGGCTCCAATTTTCCAGTAAAAGAAAATAAAATTAGGAGAGAAAAAAAAAGTTGAGAATTTTCTGGGAATTTTGTAAGAAAATTTTAAAAAATAAAATAAATAATTTGTAGCCCCCCATTGTTGAGAGAAAGAGAGAAAGGGCGGCAATTGAAGAAAAATAAATTAAAATTCTGGGTTTATTTTATTTGGTTTTATTAAAATTGTTGTTTTCAAAATCCAGATTTTTTGTTATATATATATATATATAAAGCTCTTCTTCACCACCCTCACCAAAAAAAAAAAACCCTTCCTTTTTTGTTTTTCTCATTGTTTATGATAAAATCCCATTGTTACCATTGCAACAACAGCATCAAAGGTACACCCTTTATGGTGATTTTCAATTCCCCTTTATATATATATTTGGTTTTTACTGGATTGCTTATTATTATTATTTCATTAAATTTGCAGATCCTATGAAGATTAAAAGGAGAAATTTAAGTTACATGCAATTATCAAGAAGAAGGGTGTTGTAAGTTTGTAACATTATATAACCAGGAAAGAAAAAGAAAAGGGAAATGAGAGACCCTAAAATGATCATTAATGGCTGTGAATTTACATTTCATTGTAATATGGTTTTTGATAGTAAAACCAAAGGGTACTTACGGTTTTGTCTTTTGTTTCTTTTGTTGTTGTTATTGGAAGAGGGAGAGGTGCTTTTTGTATGAGGAAAATCTGGAGTTTCTTTGTAGAAGTTGGCTGTTTGCCATTGCAGCGTTTGGTTTATGTAGCAATGGGGGGTAAATGGAACCATATTGAATTCCATTTCTTATTTTTCTTCTTGATTCCATGTTTCATCATTCAAGGGTCTTTGGCTATTATCACTGATGGTAAATGACTAAATTCCTTCCTTTTGTGGTATATATATGTATATATATATGATGTTGCTTTCTCTTCAATTTTGATTGTTGAAATGGATTTCGGAGATACAGGTTTGGCTTTGTTAGAATTTCAAGCTCGAATTGATTCGGATCCTTATGGTGCTTTTGCTAATTGGAATTCTAATGACACCACGCCATGTATGTGGTATGGTGTTCATTGTGTTGATGGCAATGTGCAAATGCTGTAAGTCATTTTTTCTATATACATCATTTGGTATGTAGTTGAAAAATTTTCTTTTGTGAATGATTCTTGGTAAAAGTATCATCGAAATCATGCCCCTCCACTAAGAGTTAGATTGCGTTTTGCCCCGTTTACTCAAAAAATGAGCAAATTAGTCATTCTATGTTAGATCAAAGAGCAGACTGGTGTTTTTTGTTAAAAATTTCATCCATTTTTACGGTTCAAAACCGGTCACTGAACGTTAGAATAACAATACAATTACACGTAGGTGTGCCATGTGTAACTCATTCGGATGTACAGGGATCAGTTTTTAATAGTAGAAATGGATAAAATTTTTGCTCATTTTTTGAGTAGATAAGGCAAAATGCAATCTGACTCTTTGTACAAGGGGCTTCATGGTACTTTTACCAATGGTTCTTAATGAGTATTATAGATCTTTATATAAGTTATTTATGGTGTAAAACTATTGAAGGATGAATCTTTTGATGCCTTTTTGTTTATTGTTTTTTCTTTTAGGGATTTGAGTTCCCTTGCTTTGAAAGGAACATTAGCACCTGAGCTCGGGAAATTAAGCGACTTAAGATCACTGTAAGATTCACCACTTGGTCCCAATAAACAAAATTCTTACATATCTTTCAATGTTTAACCCTTGTATGCCTCTGGTTTTATGCATTGTAATGGGAGGTAAAAGTATCATGGAGGTCCATATACTAGAAATTGGATTGTAGTTTGCCCTTTCTACTAAAAAATGGACAAATTAATCTTTGCACATTAGATCAAAAAGTAAATTGGCATTCTATTAAAAATTCTATCTATTTCTATTATTAAAAATCGGTCCCTGTACGTCAGCATGAAATACATGTGCCACACTATGTATCGCTGTTTGGTTATTATGTTAGTCATGCCAATTTTTAACAGTAGAAATGGATGAATTTTTTAATCAAAAGTACTAGTTTTCTCTTTAATCTAATATAGGACTAGTTTGTTCATTTTTCGAGTAGAGAGGGCAAAATGCAATATAACTTCTAATACAGGGGCTTTCATGATATTTTTACCTGCAATGGGATTAACTTACTGTTTGTATGCAAGGAATTCTATAAATGAGAGGGCATTATATATAGGTCGTAACATACAACACTATATTGGGTAATGGCTGTAGTTCTTGCTTAACCTAATCGAGTTTTCTGGATTGTTTCTCGATGTTTATATCAACAGTGTGCTCTATAGAAACCGGTTCTCCGGTGTCATTCCAAAGGAGTTTGGGGAGCTTACGAAGCTGGAGCTATTAGATTTGAGGGAAAATGACTTGAGTGGAATGGTTCCGGCCGAGATAGGGGAAATGTCGTCTCTAAAATGCTTGTGCGTTCACTTTATATATCTATTTATGCTTGTTCATAATGTGTGTTAGCTTTAACTTAATTTTCCTTCTACCTTAGGTTACTTTACGACAACAAATTTGAGGGCAGCATTCCTTCAGAATTCGGGAAGCTAAAATTGCTCTCTGAACTGCAGTTTGATAAAAATCTCGCGTCGATTTTGGCTACCAGAATTGGCTGTGCAAATAGAAAGTTCACACTTCGGTAAGAGCTTATTCATTCCAGTGGCATTGTTATTGCTTTGCGTTGGTTGATCCCCCTCCCTTATTCCGTAATGTATACTTATATATGACATAACTTCATATTTGCTTGTGCTTAAAGTTAGAAGATATATGTTCTGTAAAGTAGAATGATTTTCGTGGTTCATTGGCTTGAAATTGATGCCTCATTCTAGTGTCAAGACTTGAGTTAGTTTTTTTCAAGGATAACCTTCAGCATAAGGTCATAAGACTTTATGCTACTAGCAACATGATTCTTCAACGAGTGCTTTGATATTTTGTATCGAATGCCTGGCATGGTTGCTTTTTAACTGATGAATTAGGCTTATTAAGAGCTCTACCCCTCTTGTTTACTGATTACTTATTGCCCAAGTTGACAGCATATGGCAGAGTAGTTGGCGACAATTTAATGGAGCAGGATTGTTGTTCATCCAGATTCAAGGAGCTCTTATTCGTTCCCTCAATACCGTGCTGATACAATGGTATGAACTTATTGTATATCTTTTCACCTTCCTTTTTTTTAATCATTGGTTATGTTATTTTAAAGTTCATCTTTGTTCATTGATTTACCTTCTTACAAGGTTCAAGTTGCAAAAAGACACACTGGCTGAGTGTAATGACAGTTGCTGTGGTCAGTAAACATTTATGAACTCTTGGTCCATTGAACTATGAAGAAGTATGCTTTCGGGCAACAATGATGCTATTTTTTCTTTTAAGTACGTTCATCAGAGCAACAAATGGCTTGTAACGCAAGGAATCTTGTCGTCCCTTTCGAACGTCGTGGGCTGCTTGGGTCATCAAAGAATCTCCCAGCTGTACCGGCTACTGCTGTGCCTTCCACTGAGCAGATCATTGCTCTCCCGACTACCAGAAGTAGCGGTAGTTTCCCTGCAGTGCCTAAGGAAACTGGGACTAAATCGGAACCTGATGATGAGTCATCTGAAACTAATTCGGAGCCTGCTGACCAGTCTTCACAAGCTAATTCGAAACCTGTTGATCAGTCGTCTGAAAACTCTAAGGGCGAGACAACTGCTGAAAAATCTTCCGGGGATTTGTGGAAATATTTCATCATCATTCCTTGCATACTAGTCTTTATTGCATTTGTGGCTTTGGCTTTCATGTGTCGTAAACGAGCAGCAAAAGGGATAGGTCCCTGGAAAACTGGACTAAGTGGCCAGCTGCAGAAAGTTTTTGTTACAGGCAATGCTTGATTAATTTTTTCCTGATGATCTAGTTACACCTTCATATGACACTATAAAAATGTATTTCGGTTTATTTGAAATGTAGGGGTGCCTAAGTTAAACCGATCAGAACTCAAAACAGCCTGTGAGGATTTTAGCAATATAGTTCAGGCAATTGATGGTTGCACGGTGTATAAAGGGACACTTTCCAGCGGAGTTGAGATTGCCGTTACATCAATCTGTGTTTCATCCTCAAAAGAATGGCCAAAGAGCTCAGAAACAGGTTTTCGGAGAAAGGTTTGTCGTTACAAATTTGTGCTCATAACAAGAATCAAACTCATTCTTTTAATCAAATTGCTATGTTGGAACTCATCCCAGATCGACAGATTATCACGAATTAACCATAAGAACTTTGTCAACCTTATTGGCTATTGCATGGACGATGAACCTTTTAGTAGGATGATGGTGTTTGAATATGCTCCAAACGGAACCCTTTTCGAGCATCTACATGGTAATAATCATCACTTAACATGCATATTTCCTGATTACATGATGTTGATTCATTGAGAGCTTAAATATTATCCGTTTTTATTCTCAGTTGAAGATATGGAACATCTTGATTGGAGTGGGAGGGTGAGAATCATAATGGGTGTAGCTTATTGTCTTCTTTATATGCACCATGATTTGAATCCTCCTATATCTCATCCAAACTTAAGTTCATCTTTTATCTATCTAACGGATGATTATGCTGCAAAGGTACATTGAATGTTCTTTATAAATCAGCTTCTTTAAGTTCTTATCGATATAACAACACTCGATTCCTCTTTCCTTTTTTTATGCAGATCTCAGAGCTTCTCGGTTTTGACTCCACAACTAAGTCGAACAACTCGGTTGATGACGGATCACAAGATTCCAAATTGGACCCTTATGCTGATCCGGAAACGAATGTCTACAGTTTTGGCATATTGTTACTTGAAATCATATCTGGAAAACTTGTTTACTCCAAAGAACAAGGCTCTATTGAGGAATGGGTATGTTAAGGTTCTAATTTACTCTTTGTTTTTCTTGAAGAAATCTTGTCTGACATTTGCTTGAACTAGACCCATCTAAGGACCTATGTGCATAGCCCTGTTCAGTATTTGGGAAGGTTTAGACAAAAATATTAGGCTCGGAAATGAACTTGGGCTAAATACGAGACCTATATCTCAAGCTTGGCTGGGTCGGCTTGAGAAATTATATATAGTGTTGATGCTACACCCAAGCCCAGTCCAACACATAGATACCTCTAACCTGAACATGAGTACAGGAATATGATCTTTCAAAGATCCTTTTAATACATAGAAAATACCCTTTTCGAACACACCTGTGTGCACACTCACACCTGAATCCAAGCACCATAGCACCCGAAGCCAAAAAGCTAACACTTCCCTTGCTTTTCTTGAAGTAATCGTGTACAACACATACTTGAACTAGACTTGTCCAAGGACCTATGTACAAAGCCCCACCGGTATTTGGGAAGGTTTAGACAAAAATATTAGGCCTGATAATGAACTTGGCCAAAATATGAGACCTATATAGTGTTGATGCTACATATGAGCTTGGTCTAACTCATAGATACCTTTGATTTGAACACAGAGTATAGGAATATGATCTAAAAATCCTCTTAATACATAGAAAATACCCTTTCGAACACACCCGTGTGCACACTGACACCCGAATCCAAGCACCATAACACTCGAAGCGAAAAAGCTAACACTTACCTTTGCTTTTCTTGAAGTAATTGTGTCTGACACATACTTGAACTAGTCCTTTCCAAGGACCCATGACCAAAGCCCTACCCAGTATTCGAGAAGGTTTAGACAAAAATATCAAGCCTGAGAATGAACTTGGTGGAAACATGAGACCTATATAGTGTTAATGCTACACGAGCTGGGTCCAACTCATAGACACCTCTGACCCAAACACAAGTATCGGAATATGATCTTCCAAAGATCTTTTTAATACATAGAAAATACCCTTTTTGACCTCACTCGTGTACACACTCACACCCGAACCCAAGCACCATATCTCCCGAAGCAAAAAAGTTAACACTTCCCCTCTTTTCTTCAATAATCGTGTCTGACACATACTTGTACTAGACTTGTCCAAGGACCCATGAGCAAAGCTCCACCTGGTATTTGGGAAGGTTTAGACATAATATAAAGCCTGAGAATGAACTTGGCCAAAATATGAGACCTATGCAGTGTTGATGCTACCCATGAGCCTGGTCCATCTCCTAGACACCTCAGACCCGATCACGAATATAACAATATGATCTTCCAGAGATCCTATTAATACATAGAAAATACACCCTTTTTTAACACGTTTGTGTGCACACTTACACGCAAATCCAAGTACCTTAGCACCCGGAGCCAAAAAGCTATCGGTTCCCCTTGCTTTTCTTTCAGGAATCATGTCTGACACATACTTGAACTAGACCTGTCCAAGGACCTATGTGCAAAGCCCCACCCTGTATTTGGGAAGATTTATACAAAAATATTAAGCTTGAGAATGAACTTGGCCAAAATATGAAACCTATATATTGTTGATACTACACATTCACTAGGTCTAACTCATAGACACCTCTAACTTGAACACGAGTATAGGAATACTATCGTCCAGAGATCCTCTTAACACAGAAAATACCCTTTTTGAACTCACCTGTGTACACTCACACCCGAATCCAAGCACCCATGTGCAGAGCCTCATCCCGTATTCGGAAAGGTTTAGACAAAAATATTAAGCCTGATAATGAACTTGGTCCAAATATGAGACATATTTCCAACTTATAGATACCTCTGACCCAAACATGAGTATAGGAATATGATCTTTTTGAACATGCCCGTGGGCACACACGCACCCGAATCCAACTACCATGGCACCTAATGACCTAATAAAATTCTTCCCCTTGCTTTTGGCAGGCTTCTCAATATTTGAATGATAAAGGGAGCCTCAACAACTTGGTTGATCCAACACTAAAAGGTTTCAAAGCTGAAGAACTTGAAGTGATCTGTGAGGTAATACAAGAGTGTATTCAAAGTGAACCAAGGCAAAGACCAACAATGAAGGATGTGAGTTCCAAATTGAGACAAGCTTTTAATATCACACCTGAACAAGCTGTCCCAAGACTCTCCCCATTGTGGTGGGCTGAACTTGAGATTTTATCAATGGAGACACTCTAAATTTTCTTTTGTCTCTCTCTTTTTCTCCCATTCCGGCTAAAAAGCACTGTACAGGTCCCGTGTATTATAGCACAGAATGTATTTTGGTCCCCAATACTTTTTAAAAGTGAGTACAAGGATCTCTCTGTATGTTAGAAAACCGAGCAAAACGATTACTTTTGTAATAATAGAAATAAAATAAAAGAGCAGGATGAAGTGGACTTAATTAAATGATTAGACAATTATTTAAAGTATGAAATGACGGTTGTCTAATTGCTTTTGTCACTCACTTTCTCCTATTCTTATTATTGTACCCGTCTCATGTATTATATTTTGGTCCCTGATGCTTTTTACAGTGAGTAAAATTATTTCTCTATATGTTAGAAATTTGACCAAAATTGTAACGACTTAATTTTCAATGGTTTCGGAACTTTATTTTCTTAAATCGAGTTTGTAAAATTGCTTTTGTCACTTACTTTCTCCTATTCTTATTATTGTACCCGTCTCATGTATTATATTTTGGTCCCTAATGCTTTTTATAGTGAGTAAAATGATTTTTCTCTATTTTAGAAATTCGATTAAAATTGTAATGGCTCAATTTTTAATGGTTTCGGAACTTTATTTTCGTAAATCGAGTCTGTAAAATTGCCATTGTCACTCACTTTCTCCTATTCTTATTATTGTACCCATCTCATGTATTATATGTTGGTCCCTAATGCTTTTTACTGTGAGTAAAATGATTTCTCTGTATGTTAGAAATTCGATTAAAATTGTAATGACTCAATTTTTAATGGTTTCGGAACTTTATTTTCGTAAACCGAGTCTGTAAAATAGAAATATTTATGAAGCTAATATGAGAATATAATAAAAAATGGTCGAGTAATTTAGTCGATAAAATAGTTAATTAAACCTTGGGATTAAATTGTAAAAATCCAATCACTATTAAATTTTAATTAAGAAAAAGCTTGAAGACTTATATAACAATTAATCAAAGGGCTAAAATGGTTATTAAATCATTTGCCATCATGAGATACTGGACATTGATGATGCCTTCCACTTAGATTATTTAATAATAAAATCAACATGGTTAAAGCTTAATTAAGCTAATTATGTTAGATTAATTAAACAATAACTTTTTTAAGAAAAGTAATTAAGTTTTTATTTTCACCAAAATGCATCAAAAATATCATTTTTATAATTTTTTTTACAAATTTTATATTTCTTTATATTATTTATAATTTTCTGACGACTTTATAAAATTTTATAACTTTTTTTTCTATATTTCTATATATTTTATAATTTTTTACGATTTTTATAACTTTTTTTCTAATTTTAATAACTTTTAAATATTTTTTAAAATTTAATAATTTTTATAATTTTTATTGATTATTATTTTTTTATCATTTTTCGTCACATGTCACGCCTGGTTGTGGTACGTGGTGGTTTTAACTGAAAAATTAGGAAACGGTCAAAGGATCTTTTTGATGCATTTTAATAATTCAAGTACCCAATTGAGTGGAAAAAAAAGTAGGACTAAATTGCTTTTTAAAAAAAATAAAATTTGAGAGCTTTTTACAGCCTTGAGCCATTAAATTATAATTAAGGTATATAAATTAAAGTTAGTGGACGTCGAAGTGTCATCTTCTTCATTTTATTTCCCTACCGTCCAAAAGAAAGAAAAACCCTTTTAACCATTTCAACATTCGACCATCATCTTTAGTAAGAAAATCAAGTCATTTTCTTGTAAATTTTATAAATTTATGATTATGAGAGCTCGATTTAGCTAGCTCATGTATCGATTTATTCAACTCGTCGATGGATATTAACTCATCGTACCAATCGTCGAATCATTACTTGGAATTTGCTAGCCAAACTTTGAAAAAAAAATTTAACAGCTTAATGGCTTAAATAAAAATTTTCGAATAGTTCAGTGATCATTTTATAACTTTTTAAAATTGAGTAACCAAAACATAAATTTATTAATAATTTAGTGATTTTAAATCTAACTTATCCTTATATTATTGTTTTTTTAAAGTTGTTTAGCCTTATATTATGAAGGGTCAGCTCCAAGACAAACCCAACTTGAATTTGTGGCTAATATCTTGTGTATGTGGGTCATTTGGCCTGTAAACCTACATTCCAAACCATGGATAATGGTCCACCCAACATTATTTCTAACATGCAAAATTTTTTTTTTAAATAATTTTATTATAGGTCTTAATCATATCTGTTCTTTTTTATACAAATCTTATAACTACCTATATTCCCTCCCCAACCTATAAATAAGAGAATAATGCGCTTCAGCGCACTCAAACCCATGTCCTCCTAAATTGGCAACAATATCTATTTCAATCGAGTTAAGACTTAATCGGCAAAAAAATATATTTCAAGTGTGAAACAAAACTGCAATATAAAACATGAATATATATATTGTGAATTATCTGGAATAGATTATGGGACATTAATGATATAGGTGAAAAACTCGTGTATTAAATTATCAAAAAGTGATATAAAAATTAAATGTGACGTTGGTTGAAATGATAAAGTTAAGAGTGAATATCATAATGCTTTGGGTTTAAATCCCATCATATGTATTCATTTTTCTAGATTTTATATAAGAAAAAGACAAAAATGCCTTCAAAATAATATATGTTGTTTTATACAAATAATGAGTTTCTGATAATTTCATAACTGAGTTAGGACCCAGTTGATGAGTGATACTAACTCAATCAAACTCTTAAATAATAGTGTAGATATAAAAAAGTTATATCAATATGTATATGACACATAAAAATACATTAATATAATTTTTTTTAATTATAATAATATTGATTAAAAAAATTAAAGTATACATGTATAAGAAAGATAAAAATGTTCTCGAAATAATATTTATTGCTTTGTAAAAATAGTCGGGTTTGGATAATTTCACAGTTGAGTTGGGACCTAGTTAGAGTTGTCCATGAGTCGGGCCAAGGCTCGCCTGAAAAATGAGAGGGTTTGGGCAAAAACATAGGCCCAGAAAATGGGCTTGGGCAAAAAATCAGACTCGTTTAAAAAATGGGTCGGGCTTTAGGTAAGGTTTTCTTAACCCGGGCCCAACCCAAATTTGTAATAATAATAATAATAATAACCTTGTTGTTTTGTTGCTATTTTCCCATCGTTTGTTGTTGTTTTCCCACTTTTTACCATTGTTTTGCTACCATTTCACTATTATGTTACTACTATTTTATTGTTAATGTTTGGATATTGTATAACACTTGTTTTATTGTTAATTTTGCTATCATTTTAGAGGTGTTTGCTTGTTAAGTTGTTATTTATCTTAGTGTTATTTAAGTATAAATATTTTTTTAATCTATTTTCAATTTGTTGGGAAACATTTATTTTAATTTTTTAGTATATTTGGTGTATTATATATTTTTTAAATTTTTATACAAAAAATAAAAATTAAAAAATTAATACGGCTAGGCTAGGTCGGGTTCGAGTTTTAGCTTTTTTATCCGAGCCAAGTTTGGGCAAAAATTTAGGCCTATTTTTTGAGCCCAAGCCAATCAATCGGGCCTAAAATTTTGTTAGGGCCCGTCCTAGTCCATGGATAACTCTAGACCTAATTGATGGATGATAGTAACTCAATCGAACTTTTAAATAATAGTATAAATATTAAAATTTGTATAAATATATTAATATGATACACAAAAATATTTTAAGATAAAAGAATTTTGATTAAAAAAACTAAATTATACTTGTAAGAGAAAAAAGTTAAAAATACTTTTAAAATATTTTTGGTTGATTTGTAAAAATAATAATTTTTTATTTTATTATTTCACAAATGAGTTGAGTTGCGGTTTATGAGTAACACTAACTCGATCAAACTTTTAAATAATAAAATAAATAAATATTAAAATTTATATAAATATATAATATGATATACAAAAATATATTAAGATAATAATATTTAATTATAATGGTCTTTATTAAAAATAAATTAATTATTATTCTCCACAAATGACCTCAATTATAATAATATTGATTAATAAATAAATAAATAGTGAATATTTGATGCACTGTCAATGTAAAAGTCCTATATATCATCAATGAAGGGTGATATCAGTTTAGTTTAATCAAGCTTTTTGGATTTTTGAACTGTTCATCGTAATTTGGTTCGGGTTTTATTTTTCCATATTGACTTTTGTTTTTTTAATTTTTATTTATTTATTTTGACAAAATAAACTTTTTTTTATGGATTTTGAATATTATTTGATAAAATTTTAAAGTATTTTTTTATAAATATTTCTAAAAAAATAAATTTTCAAGTAAATAAAAATTAATCAATAACTTTGATGTGTATTTTTTTGAAAAATATTTTCAAAACCTGATGAAATAAAAAAAAATATGGATGACTTATAGATAAACACCGATAACTTTATTTAAACATAAATACAAAATTCAAAACCTGGAGCTCGATATAACCATAAACCCTAAACTTAAACTCTAAATCTTAAACAATAAACTTTAAACCCGAAACCCAAAAAATATAATAATTCTAAGTTTTTATGAATGTATGTAATAATTATAATTAATCTTTGATTATATTTTAAAAAATTGTTTATTTTGACAAATGTTAGGGTTTTTTAAATAAAAAATGTTTATTTAGATAAAGTTTAGGCTTATTTAAAATTGTTTATTTAGATAAAGGTTAGGTTTTTGTTATTTTATTACTTTTAAATAGATAAGTGACTTAACTAAAAGAATTTAAATAATTTAATGACCACTTTGTAACTTTTTAAAATTGAATGACTAAAATATAAATTTACTGATGTTTAGTGATCTCAAGTGTAATTTACCTCTTTTTTTAAGCATATTGTTAGCATTTCCCATATATATAATCCTTCATGAAAATAAAAATAAAAAACCAAAAATATCCCAACCGTTGGATCTTCGATCCAAATTATCAGCTTCTCTTTTAACTATATATAGACGTTCCAACCAAATTTTTACTATTTTTCGTAAACTGGTTTCAACGGTGAATGCCATTTTTTTCCCCGGAAAATTTCTTACACAGAATAACCCAAATTTTCTCGACCATTTTTCAAGGTGGGATTATTTTCAACAAAGAAAAAAAAAGTATTGAATCAGCCCCTTTCTCTCATCATCTCTTTTCTATGTTAAAAAAAAAAGGATTCTACTTGTTTGTTAATTATTCATTGTTTTTTTTAGTTAATATAGAGTTTTGTTTGAAATTATGGAGAAGAAAGGGACTGTTTTAATGCAAAGATTCGAACTCGGGAGATTACTCGGCCAAGGGACGTTCGCTAAGGTTTATTACGCGAGGAATTTGACGAACGGACAAAGTTGCGCCATTAAAATCATTGACAAAGAGAAGATAATGAAAGGTGGTTTAATCGATCAAACGAAACGTGAAATCGCCGTCATGCGAATCATTAAACATCCAAATGTTGTTCAATTGTACGAGGTAATGGCGACTAAATCGAAGATTTATTTCGTTATGGAATACGTCCGAGGCGGCGAGCTTTTCAATAAAGTGGCTAAAGGGAAACTTAAAGAAAATGTGGCTCGCCATTATTTTCAACAATTGGTGGCGGCGGTGGATTTTTGTCATAGTCGTGGCGTCTATCACCGTGATTTGAAACCGGAGAATCTTTTGTTGGATGAGAATGAGAATTTGAAAGTTTCGGATTTTGGGTTGAGTGCATTGACGGAATCTTGTTGGCAAGATGGGCTTTTACATACGACTTGTGGGACTCCGGCGTATGTGGCACCGGAGGTTATAAATAAGAAAGGGTATGATGGTGCTAAGGCGGATATTTGGTCTTGTGGGGTTATTCTTTATGTTCTTATGGCGGGGTTTCTACCTTTTCATGATCAGAATTTGATGGAAATGTATAAGAAGATTTGTAGAGGAGACTTTAAGTGTCCACAATGGTTACCACCAGAGGTTCGAAAGCTTCTTTCTCGGATCCTTGATCCGAACCCGAACCAACGAATCACGGTGGAGAAGCTGATGGATAACGTTTGGTTTAAGAAGGGGTTTAAAAAGATTGACACGCCGCCACTATCGCCAAACCCTAAAAAGTTCAATTTAGTAATCAGTGACGTCCAGGCAGCATTCGACTCGTCGTCATCGGTGTCTTCGTTCTCGGGCTGGGAGACCAGTTCTGAGGATGAATCAACAACGGTGACGCCAAATCCGATGAGTCCTATCAGGCCGAGCGTTTTCAATGCGTTCGATATCATATCCCTCTCCCAGGGTTTTGACCTGTCCGCCCTCTTTGAACAAGACCCTAACCAACGGAACCCTTCTCGGTTCACAACCCGAAAACCTGCTAACGACATTGTCTCGAAGTTTAAACAAATAGCCCGGAGTGAGAGTTTCAACATCCAAAATGGGGACGGAAAGGTACGACTACAAGGGATAAAAGAAGGACGAAAGGGACAACTTGGGATCGATGCCGAGATCTTCGAGATTACACCATCGTTTCATGTGGTGGAGCTGAACAAAACAGCCGGAGATACCTTGGAGTACAAGGAATTTTGTGACCAAGAATTGAAACCGTCATTGAAAGATATAGTTTGGACTTGGCAAGGGAATCATCAACAAAGCCAGCAATAGTTTTTAGCCACAAAATTGCTTTTTGAAGTTTGAAAGTTTTATACATGGATGCACATGCAACAAAAATATATATAATCGAATAAATATTGAGTGTAGTGGTAATGTACATTATATTCTTAATAAGAGAACTTAAGTTCGAACTTTAGGGACAACATTATTGTCCAACCTCACTTTAGGGACAACGTTATTGTCCAACCTCGAACCCCAAAAAATTAGTCTCTATGGATGGTCAAACGGACATAAAATATTTCAATTATATACCCATTTATATGTATGCATGTATAAATATGTAATTCTAGTTGCATTGTCCCCCTCAAGTTGACTTTGTTGTTTTTCTCATTTTGAAGATTTAATTTTCACTTAATTAAACTATAAGTTGTTGATTGAGTTTTAGCTCAATTGACATCGATATTATTACTAGTATAAGATCGGACATTGATTTGAGTGTGCTGAAGCAAATTAACTTCTTATTCAAGGGTTGATGAGGAGCTATGAGTAGTTTTAGGTATTGTATCAAAAAACAAAAACTAAAAATCGTAATGCTACAGTTATATAAAAGGAAATAAAAAAAAAAATATAAGTTTATGGAGAAATTTTATCTTTTTTACGTAGAGTTTTTAGTCTAAGAAGTTTTTTTTTTCCTTTTAATGAAATTCTAAACATTTAATCCATTTACTATATAACTATGCATTTTTATTTTGCTATTTTTTGAAATGTGTATACTTAATTTCAATCTCAACTTTTATTTGTTAATTATGTCAAATAATTTTACGTGATACATGTTTTGATGTTGCTAGTTGAGTATTAGCTTGATTGGTATCGACATTGTTGTCAGTGCATGCAGAAGGACGCTGGTTCGAGTGGGCTAAAGCGCATTATCCTTCTATTTAAGGGTTGAGGAGGGGCTATAGATAGTTCTGAGCTTTGTATCATAAAGAACAGATATGATAAGAACATATAATAAAATTAATGTTAAAAAAAACATGTTTTGATGTTGCATACGTAAATTTTTTTAAATGACACGTTATTGTAAATTTTATTTAAAAAATTATATCAAATTATTTGATGGAATTAATAAAAAGTGGTAGCATTAGGATTGAAAATACACCTTTTAAAATATAGAAGATTAAAAAGGGTCAAATTATAGTACAAGGATTAATTTCACACAAAAAAATAAGACACATAATGTAGGACCTTTTACAACTTGAACTCAACTGGATTATATCCTACTCTCTCGTCTTGTTGCGGAGCTTGGAATCTATACTATTATTTGAACACTTAACTAAATTGATATCACGATTTAACCATAATATCAACTCAATTGAGAAATGATTACAAAATAAATTATATTATTACGATAATATTTTTATATTTTTTTATATAAAATTAATAAAAAAAAATTTAAAAATTTTGTAAAGTGCCATAATCCAATAAACTAATAATCTGTCACGGCCCATTATCCCTTTTCACATATTATTATAATTGTTGTTAAAAAAATAAATAAAAATTCAAAAAATTTGTAAAACTAAAAGTAATATAACTTTTAACCATATAAATATGTAATCAAAATAATTAGAAAACAATTGTTGAGAGTGGGATTTGAACCCACGCCCTTCCGGACCAGAACCTTAATCTGGCGCCTTAGACCAACTCGGCCATCTCAACACTTTGGTCAAAGTTCTTACTTTGGTATATACATCTATATGAGTCTTCCTTTTTATCTTATTAGTTAAATTCCAGTTGTAGTCCCTATGCTTATGCTACACTCAAATTTAAGATTATATAACAATGGTCAAATTTCAAATTTGATGTATGTGCTACACTCAAATTTAAGATTTAGTCTTTATACTTCAACTTTTTTCTTTTGTAATTTGGTACCTCAATTTTACAATGTCATTTATTAGATTTTTTTTTAAATTGTTAACATTGTTAAAATTATTTGTTAAATCCAAGTCCATTGCAATGCCTTTTTTTAGTTACGTGGATAGTACGCATATTTTTTAAATTTCAAAATTTCACACTAACGAATTTAACAGAAGAATTTAATGGTGTAAATATTTGGATCTGAATTTTTAAATTCAAAAAATAGATGGACTAAATTCCTATAAATAAAAGTACAAAAACTAAAATTTAAATATACAAAGAGTTTAATAGTGTGAGGCTGCTATTTGTCATCATGCTATTGGTCATCAATATCACGTCAGCACCATGCCAGTGTATTTTAATAGTGTTAGTTAGGTACCTAAAAATATTATTAAGTTGGCTTATGTTTTCAAGTTTAGATACCAGCTAAGTAAAAAAAAAAAAAAGAAGTCTAGGTACCACCTCATAAAATTAATAGTTTTCTTAGTCGACATTTACAAGATGACCATTTGATATGTGTTTCTAACATAACGAGAACTTTTATGCTTATTTTCAAGTATAGGGAGGTAAAATGCAATTTATGCTATAGTATAGAGACCTATATAAGATTACTCAGCATATTATCGTGTTTATCACATTCCTTCATTTTGTTTGGTTCATTTGATTGAAATATGAGATTTTATTGTTTGGTTAAGGAAATTTAAGATTATTTAAAAACAAATATTACTAAATTACCTCATAAATTCGGAGAAAGCTATTAGATTGATTGGCCGAGAATCGGTGCGAACCAATTGAACCAAATTTTTAACATTTTCAAATATTTAAATATTTATTTAATTGAACTGGACGAACCGATCGAATCAGTCAAATCAATGAACTGATGACATGACTGATTCAACCACCAATCCAAATTTAAAAACCATGGGAAGAAATGTTTGTGATTTTCTTATAATAAGTCTATCTAACTAGAAAATGAACTACCTTATTTACGCTCTTGCGTGCCTAATAAAAGGATAAACGCCGAAATTGTGACTATTTTATTTGTTATAATTTTATTATAGGTTTTGATAACATTGACACTATACTTACAACTAGCTATAGCCCCTCCCCAACTTATAAATAAAGAGATAATGCGCTTCAGCATACTCGAACACACGTCCTCTTATACTGATAATAATATCTATACTAATCGAGTTAAGATTAATCAACAATAATATCTATACAATTTTTTCTCCAAAAGATAAGATTAAACAAACAATCTCAATTGAAAAAAAAAACCCTACTTATTTCAATTAAAAAAACAAATATGGAAAAAACAAGTCGTTCAAAAAAAAAAAGTAACAAAAAAAAAAGTAAAATAAAATCCGCAAAATAATAACGGTACAGTAACGGATGCGAAACCACAAAAAGGGAAAAATAACGGAACGGTATAAGCTCAATGATTAAAAACCGTCGGCAAAAAAATAAATTATAAATAAATTCTCATATTTCTTTTTTTATTCACATCATTATTCTTTTATTCAATATTTTTTTTCTCCAAAAAAAATTTAAAATCCTATATTTGTAAATTAGACAAGAATAGAAGGGCATTATAGGAATTCCACAAACACAAAAAGAAGAGTGAAGGAAACGGAAAAAAGGTAAAGAGAAGAAAAAAGAAAAAAGAAATAAATAAAATAAAATAAAATATAAAAAAGTAAAGAGAGGGAATCACATGGGCTTTTAGTTCGCTGTCTCTCACTGCTCTTTTTTTTTTTTTTTTCTCTCCTTTTAGTGTTGTTTCTTCTTCATCTTCATTATTATTATTATTATTATTATTATTTTTCTTCTTCTATGGCCACACTATGATCTATCGTAACGCTTTTGTCTAGTTAGATCTTTTTTTTTTTGGTTTTTTTCCTCGGCATGGCTGACGATAAGGTAAACTTCGATTTTTTTGAGATTTAAAAAAAAATTTCTGGCATCGGAACTCGGAATTCTGTTTTTTATTTATTTTTTTTGTTTAAATTTGGTGAAATGTTTGTTTATGTTTTGAAATTTTATGAGATTTGTTGATTTACTCTCTTTTTTTTAACGATCTTGTTGTTTGAGCTAATCGAGGAACCCTAGATGATGAAAATTTGTGTTGCATTTGTTACGATCTATGATTTCTCTCTGGATTTTGTAGTTTTGAGCTGATTATTATTATTTCGAGGGGAGCAAACGGTTTGATTTTTTTTTTTTGATGAGGGAAAGGCTTGTTTTGTTGGATCTCAATTTTTTTTTGTTGTTGTGTTCCTTCGAAGTTTTACTTGTATCGTTTCTTACATCGTGAATTTCTTAATTTACCAGGAAATGTCTACCCCTGTTGTTGACCGGAACGATCCCGTCACTGGTCACATAATTTCCACAACTATTGGTGGCAAAAATGGAGAACCTAAACAGGTATGCTTCTTCTTTGGTTGTCCAGTTTCTTATTATCAACTAATATGCGGTTAAGATTAACCTTTGGATTTTATGTTATTGTAGACCATTAGTTATATGGCAGAGCGTGTAGTTGGGACAGGATCATTCGGGATTGTTTTCCAGGTGCCAAGACATAATCAAGCTGTAGCCATTGTTACCTTGTTTCGTGTTGTGGATGCTGATTTGATCTTCTTCTCTTTTTTTTCAGGCAAAATGTTTGGAAACGGGAGAAACTGTGGCTATAAAGAAGGTTTTACAAGACAGGAGATATAAGAATCGTGAACTGCAATTGATGCGTGTGTTGGATCACCCGAATGTGATTTCCTTGAAGCATTGTTTCTTTTCCACGACAACGAAAAATGAGCTTTTCCTTAACTTGGTTATGGAATATGTACCAGAGAGCATGTATAGGGTTTTGAAACATTACAGCAGTGCTAATCAAAGAATGCCACTTATATATGTGAAATTATACACATATCAGGTGTGCATGGTACTCTTTTTCATGCGTGGTTTCTTGTGTAATGTTCTTATTTATGCTGATTATTGGAGTTTTTAATTTTTACAGATATTCAGGGGGCTTGCATACCTCCATAGTGTTGTTGGAGTTTGCCATAGGGATCTGAAGCCTCAAAATCTTTTGGTATATGCATTTCTTACTGATGATTTTGTAAAATGTCTTGACAAGGTTTCTTAGGTGATTGTTGGCTTTGTATAGGTTGATCCTCTGACTCACCAGGCTAAGATTTGTGATTTTGGAAGCGCAAAAGTGCTTGTAAGTTGATTGCCTTTGTATTTTTTTCCCAGTGCTCTTCCTTTCAGATTTGTTACTGACATTTTAGTCAACAAATTACTATTTATTCAAATGAAACATTGTTATTGGGTCCATAAGTTTCTAAAACTTTGATTCCAATTGCAACTTCTAAAAGAGTTAGATTAATCTGTTATCTTTGGCCTTTTGTGAGGGATGCAAGGTATTACCCTTGTACACATTTGCAAAACCAGTATTGTGATAACATGATAACACAATTTAATGATGCTTCATTGTTGATTCCCTTTTATATCATTATAAATACTTTATGCAAACTTGGCATTTTAAGTGACCTGGGATATTTTTCAGATTGGTCTTTAAAATAGGGCAGTTCTCCTTTGTTAGTGTTCGCTTTCATTTAGTTCTCCTTTATCTGCTCTTTGCAGGGGTGAAGGATGGAAGAAGTAAATGATTGAACTAGATCTAAGTGTAGTATCAACATGTTTAAGATCATCTTTTGCTTGACTTTTTCTTCGGAAATACTTAATACTTACTATATGTGTTATAGGTCAAAGGTGAAGCTAACATTTCATACATTTGTTCGCGTTTCTATCGGGCCCCGGAACTCATCTTTGGTGCCACTGAATACACAACCTCCATTGATATCTGGTCTGCTGGTTGTGTTCTTGCTGAACTTTTGCTGGGCCAGGTTCACTTTTTCCATTTTTGTTTTTCCTGATTTGTCTTTCTGGAACTTTCTATTTGTAATTTAGCTTCTCTCTGCTGATTGATATCCGATATATTTTCTTTTGTAGCCATTGTTTCCTGGGGAGAATGCTGTGGACCAGCTTGTAGAGATTATCAAGGTATTTGCTGAAGATGATCGCAGCTATTTATTTCATTGTATCAACATGCGTCTGCTTCTTACATCCTTTCCTACAGGTCCTAGGTACACCCACTAGGGAAGAAATTCGCTGCATGAATCCCAATTACACGGATTTTAGGTTTCCACAGATTAAAGCACATCCATGGCATAAGGTTTGCCTTTCATTCTAAGGGCTGAAATACATGATTGATTTTGAGTAACGGTTTGATTACCCAAAACTTGACTCTTGAATGTTTTTAGGTTTTCCATAAAAGGATGCCTCCCGAAGCAATTGATCTTGCTTCACGACTGCTGCAGTACTCCCCAAGTCTTCGTTGTACAGCTGTGAGCGATATTTTCATTTTAGAATTTGAAATATACAAAGCCTTCAATTATCAATTTGGCTCCCCAAACCACCCCAATCTCATGTTATTGTGATCTTTTATGTGCTATGACAGCTTGAAGCATGTGCACATCCCTTCTTTGATGAGCTTCGAGAACCTAACGCTCGCCTACCAAATGGGCGACCTTTACCACCAATATTCAACTTTAAACAGGAAGTATGTTTCTTAACTAAATCTTCATTGAATATTTTAGATGGGATTGTTTTCTCAGTTATTCATTTGTATTCGTTTGGTTACAGTTATCTGGGGCTTCACCGGAGCTCATAAATAAGTTGATTCCTGATCACGTGAAACGGCAAATAGGACTTCAACATTTCATGCATCCGCCTGGGACATGAGACTTCAAAACCGTTTTCAAATTCGATGTCTGTAGTTTGATGCGTGACACAAAAAGAATTACTATCTTTGGATTATCATCAGTTGATTTGAGGCCTATCTGGCATCATTTTGTACGCTTCCACAACACATACGGCCTTTGGCAGTGTGGTGGCTGCCTTCTCTCGATCCATATATGTCAATGATGCCTCTCTTGCTCTTGTATTCTATGAGTCTACTTTTTGTCAAAATGCTTTTTTTTTTAGTTGTGTACATGTAACATGTTAGATACTAAAAAGTAAGATGGATGAACCGGAAAGCTGCGAGTCGAGGAAAAGTTAAGAAGTCTATTTGTGGTTAGGAAATGTACCCGAAGCTAAAAGGGGATGGCTTTTCGGTTTGGTTACTTTCATTTGTTCTTTGTTTTAAGTTAATTCTGGTGGCTGACTAAAATTGCAGACAATTGTTGTTACTGTTTGTTCCAAGTAATGTTATTACTCTTTTTCTACCATTGTTGCTTTTATGTCATCTTGATAATCAAGTCTCATTCTGTTTCGATAGTCACAGCAAAGTGATATCATGGAGCCAATGTTCATCGTCACTGCAGCCTCACATGCTGGCCCAAGGTGGAATACTAGGGTCATTTACGTGTATTCGGATGGGAGCATGACTGCTGAAGGAAAAAGGTACTATATAGTAGATTCTTTTGGATAAGTTTCAGGTTTATCTTTGACTAAACACTTAATTGAGGTCAAACTTTTTAGGAGTGTTCACATAAGGGTTAACGTTTTTGAAATGGTCAAATAAGGGTCAAACATTTTCGAATGTGCTCGAATAAGGGCTTTCAGATATCGTATATCGGTTTTCAAATCATGTTTCTATTTTTTCTTATTTTCCCTTAATTTTTTACGACAAACTGGGTTAAGTGTGTGGATAGCCTTTATTTGGGTAAAAGTACCATGGAGGCTCTTATATGGTAGTTGGATTACAATTTTTTTCCTTTACTAAAAAATGGGCAAATTAGTTTTTATACATTAAATCAAAGAGTAAACTGGTTTTTTTGTTAAAAATTTTATTCATTTTTGCTATTAAAAATTGGTTCGTGTACATCAGCATGAGGTACACTGTCATTGTTTGGTTATTTTGTCAGTCAAACCAGTTTTTAACAGCACAAATGGATAGAATTTTTAACAGAAATAATCAATTTGTTTTTTTATTTAACTTATAAAGAAATTTTTTTTAATTTTTGGACAGAGACGGCAAAATGCAATCTGACTACTAGTATAGAGACATTCCTGATATTTTTTACCTTTTATTTGAGCACATTTGAACTTATTTTACCATTTCGATGAACAAATTTTAGTTTTTAATTTGAGTTTATCTTTTGTTTATCATTTTAACCTTAAGCAGGAATCCTTTTGGGAACCATAGTTTACTAACATTAATAGTCCGACCGATCACATGGCTGTTAGCTATTATTGGTCGGGGGACAATTTTGGTGGATTGTCAAATATTTAGACATGGCATGAGAAGATGTAATGATATAAAGGGTACATGTTTTGATTATTATTTGTTTGGTCAAAAAGAAGATACCCTTGGCTAAAAAGCTTTTAAGAAGGTCCCATGCTGTTAATAATTACGTTTTTTCTTTTTCGGCCCTTAAAACATGTTCGGTGCTTTATTGTTTCCTAACTAATTGATTTTTTTTGATAGGTCCCTTTGCCTTTGACCCACTTTTAAATTGCTTACAGTGTTTCTTTATAAATATTTTCAGGGCATAACCGGAAGATTGCATCCAGCCCTCCCTTTCTCATCAGCAATCAAATGGTAAGATCTGAGCGGCTCAAAACTCTCATCCAAATCAAACAATTCGAAACATAGTAACCATATAAAATTTCACTCCCATTCAAAAACAAACCGTCGTTTAATCCTAGAATTTTTAAACTTTTTTTGGTTTAATCTCTAAATTTGAATTCTGTTAAAATATGATGATGCAAGCTCGGGTAGGGATTGGCTTGGAATCATAGATGCAATCATGGCCCATAGCCGAATTCCGCTATTACGGAGGTTGGAATCATACCCGCAGTTTTTTAGATTAAATCCATCTAAAAATTCAAAATTGTTTGTTAATCATATATCAATTGAGTATTGCTATCGGCATTGACTATTCAAAATTGGTCATTATCTTTAAAAGTTTTCAACAGCATTTAATTGGATATATAACCACCCTTTGTAGACTGTTAATCACTCAGTAGATAATTAATATTGAAGATCTTTCATAATTAACCCTCGAAAATTGACTCCGTCAAGAACCTACTCAACTGGTTTTAGAATTGTTAATCAATTCTTAAACAGTTGAGTACGATTCTTTTAACGGGTTGAATAGTAGGATTTTGTCGGAGTCGATGCTCATTTCATTATTATGAACTTATTACCATTTGTTTTCGATTCAATCAAACTCCATATCTTCCAATTATTGAACCTCCCATTATTTTTTTCCATGGGGTTTCGCTTGCTCTACACTCACTCATTGATTAATGGTGATGGCACAAGGAATTCCAAGCCAAGATTTTACAAATAGGTTGGGCATGGAATTGCTTTAAAACTCGTGTTCATCATTTATTTCTTTAATAAGCTTTCAGCGAAAGAATTATCAAATTTTCATCTTTTTAAGAAATTTTATACTCAAATGATGGGAATGATCAATAAACATAAAAATCTCTCTTCAATGAACATGGTAGACGTGTGAATTTGATGAGTAGACCTTTCTATGAGCTAAATGATTTAACTTAAAATAAATTTTAAATTACATAAATAAATTAATTTCGATTATAAAAATGTATAATATTTAATGTTTTATACATATACAAACAGTAAAATATATTAACTCCAACCGAATTTAAACTTTAATATTGAATTTTTTTTATTTTTGAAATCGGACCGAAACCTTACACCTCCCATATTGATGGTGATTTTATAGGATCCACTGTAGTGGCGGCTTCAATTTTGTCCATAAGTTGTTTGTCATTGGACAAAGACAATCCGATTTAAATAGTTTTATGGATTAAAAGACTATTTTAAAAAATTAATTAAATTAGTTCAAATAATAATAACATATTTTAGGGTAAAAACATTCAATGTCATTGTATTATACGTATTGGTCATTTAATTTCTAAAACTTACAAAAATAATAATTAAACTATTTAAAAATTTTTATTTAAGCCATTAGGTTGTTATAATCATCATTATATGACTTTCTTTGTTCTTGTCTTTGGCACTAATTAAAAGAGTATACTTTTTCTCCTATTCTACAATTTAGTTTCTTTTAAAAAAAAACAGTTTTGGACATCACGAATCTGTGAATCGAATTTAAACAACTTTCTTCTCCGAATTTCAATATCAATCATTAGATCTTGATCCTATTCGTTGATAGATATTGTTTCACTGTATATATCGTCGAATAATTGCTCAAAGCTCGCCAACTGAACTTAAAAAAAAAGTAATAATTTGATCACGTGTAGTTTACACTATATTTTAATTAATAAATAAAATATAATAATGATTCCTTTTAGAATATTCAACATAACTCTACGTGGTTGGCCATATATGTAAATTACCATACATTTGTCATCTTTTTCGTCCAAATCGGGCTTACCACTAAATAAATAAACAGCCTTAGCCGAAACTCAAAAGCAGTGGGAACCTCTGTTTTTATCGTTACCACTTTTTTTTTTTTAATGTTTTCAATGTTCTTCTTGTTTGTTTACCTAGAAAAAAAAACGTCTTTTATTTAGTTTTCACTTTCCCGGAGAATAGATATGGGACAATGACTAAGGGTAAATTAAAGGGTTAATACACCATTTGGTACATGGATTTGATTTTAATATTTAATTTAACACCTGATTAAACGACATCATGTGGTCTAATGAATATTTGACATGTGTACTCTAGTAAAAAAACATGGGTATTTAATTGAGACAATGAAAAAGCTAAGTTATCAAATTCGACATTGAAAACAATTTCAAATACTTTATTTAAACAAAAAAAAAAAGAGATCAATTATCAAATTCAGGAACGAAGCCAGAAATTTATTTTAGGGGGAGCCAAGGTTAAATTATATTTTTCAAGGGAAGCCAAAGTATAATTTTATCGTTGTATTCACATATTATTTCATAATTTTTAAAGGAACTATAAAGGAATTTTACCATCTTAGGTGGTCAAAATATAATTTAATCGAGACAAAAAAGAAATACCACCATTTCAAGGGGGGAGAAGACCCCTACCTACTCCCTTAGTGTGTCGCTGATCAAATTAAACATTAAAGATAAACTCAAGTGCTATTTAAAAATATTAAATATTAAATATTTTATATATATAATATCTTGTGCTAATAATGTTAAAAATGTAGGTATACCATATATGTATGTATGTATATATTTATGCAATATTCTCCCAATAAAAAAACATTTATTAAAAAATTATTAATTTGGTTCTTTTAATATAAATTATGGTTTTCATATTTTAATTTAAAAATCAACAGAATTAATTAATTAATTCAATGTCGATCGAGTCTTAACTCGATTAGCAATACAGGAGGACGTGGATTCGAGTGCATTGAAGTGTATTATCCTCTTATTTATGGATTGAGAGGGGGCTATAGATAATTTTGGACATTGTGTAAAAAAGAACATATGATCCTAACCCATAACGAGATTGTTAAAAAGTACTGATTAACTCAATAAATTTATAGAATAGAGTCAAATTCCACAACTTTAAGTAATCACCCATTAATATTACCCTAAGGCGTTATTTAATTGTATTAAAAGTAATTATAAATTTAGTCCTTAGAGTTTATTTTTTGGTCACTTTGGTCCTAGCTTTTTCTATCATCTTGGCATTCAATCTACAAAATTAAATTAAATTGCTTATTTTTTAAAATAATAAAAATGTTGGTTGAACTGTATGAAGTAGGTATAAATTGCTACATAAGTTGCCACGTTAATATCATTAAAATAACATTTTGAACAACTTTTTCGTTTTAAAAAAGTAAATTGACTAGAATTTAAAGGTTCAGAGTCAAAATATTTAAAAAAAAATAGAGCCACAGTGGCAAAATGAGTAAATATCTGGGGCTAAATTTATAATTTTAAAAAAATTAGCCCCCAACATTTATCTCTTTTGTCATTTGATACTAATTCTTTTTGTTTTATCACTTTAACCCTCAACCTTTAAATTTTAGTCAAATTGCTTTTTCTAGACGGGAAAGTTAACTACACTGTTAAATTTTTAGCGGTACTGATGTGACAACTCACACGATAATTCACATATATACTTCATAAAATTTTTTAAAAATATATTAAAAATTCAAAAAAAGTTCAAATTTTTTAAAAGTTGTCCATATTAGCTATGAAGCACACGTAAATGGTTGCGGTGGCTACCATGTCAACAAAGCAATCGGACTAAATTTTAAAGATGAAGGGCCAAAGTGATAAAAAATGAATTAGAACCAAAACGACAAAATTAATAAACATTAGGGACTAAATTTATTAATATACCTAATAAATAAACAAAACCTTTACAAAGACTTCCCTCTTTATACCCATTCAAATTCAGAAACCTGTTTTTTATTCAAGATCATCTTCATCATTATTTTTTTACTAATTCTAGTCATTATTTACGTTTTTTTCACTCAACACCCTTTTTTTTTTTAATTTTTCTTAAAATACCATTTTCCAAGATCCTTTTCTAACTTACTTTCTTGGATTTTTTTTGATATATATATAAAATTTCACAGTACTTCAATGGAGGATAAACCCATTTTTGCTATGAAATCTCCCTTTTAAATTTCGTTTGTTAAGCATATTTGCTTATTTATTTTATTGCTTGGAGTTTAAGTGATTAAATGGAGTAAGTAAAGGATCTGATTCTGGGTTTGTTTGCAAGTCAAACAATGGGTTCTGGTTTTTATTGCTTTTAAGAGTCTTAATTAGCTTATTTAGCTCTTAATCATTGTTATTAGTGTTGATTTTTTTTTTGTGATTATTGATTTTTAGATTTTTATGAGCATAAAAAGTGATGAATTTCTGGATTTGGGTGTCTTAAAATGAAGAAAATGTTAGCTATTTTCCATTATTTGATTGCTCATATATATGTATGTTTATTGTTGTAGATTTTGATAATTTATAGATTTTTTTATTTAAAAATTCTAAGTTAATTGATTTGAGATTAATGGATCAAGAGGAAAGGTGTGATAGGGTAGAAATTAGTAAGAATTCGAGTCAAATTGACTCGAATTCGAATAATGGGGCTGTTTTTGTGAAAAATTCTGATGAAAATGCTGGTTTGAGATTACAAAATGATGAATTTGGATCATGTAAACATGTGGAGATTAGTTACGTGAGTGGAATCGGTTCAGTTTCGAGTCAAAACGGTCAGAGTATCGAGAATTCGAGTAGTTTAGTCGAAGGAAATATAAACAATGATGTGGTATCGAGTGAGGGATCGATTGAAACAATCGAGACTAGAGTCATCGATGAAAGACTCAGTCGAGTCGGTGATGAATGTGTGGTTGAGACCATTGTCGTGGTTGAGAGTAATGGTGTATTAGCAGAAATGCCGGTTGGAAAGGTTGCTGAAAGAGATGACTCGTGTGTCATCGATATAAACGGAAGTAGCGGTGGCACGAGATGGTTTAAGGATAGTTACGACGGGGAAAGAGTTTGTCGGATTTGCCATTTGAACTCGGAGCAATTGCTTGAATCTAATGATAGTATATCAACTACTGCAGCTGTTACTGATCTAATTCTACTCGGTTGCGGGTGCAAAG
The DNA here is from genome assembly GCF_007990345.1 of Gossypium hirsutum. Classification (NCBI taxonomy): domain Eukaryota; kingdom Viridiplantae; phylum Streptophyta; class Magnoliopsida; order Malvales; family Malvaceae; genus Gossypium; species Gossypium hirsutum. Next base: position 65,705,288 of record NC_053442.1, on the reverse strand, counting down.
AAGAGCTCGGGATTGCGCATGGTCATTGCGCCGAGGCTTGGTTTAAGCTAAAAGGAAACAGGTATCATTCTTTCTCGTGGAGGAAAAATATGCATTGTGATGTTCTGTTATCGGTTCTTTTGCATATGAAGTTGTAGTTTACATTGTTTATTCGTATTGTCAAATGAATTGTTATTGTCTATGTGTATATATGCATGAAGTGGTGTATTGTTGTCTTGTGGATTGCTTGTAGTATTAACGAACATTCGATACTTACAGAATAACTTGAAAGCAGAACATGTATGCAATTCACCTCTAATCGTATCAGTTCTTAAATCTACGTCTACGTGATGGAAATGGAGTTGTATTGTGGATTTCTTGTAGGGGAAAGTATACTAAAAGTATCATGGAGATCCTTGTACTATGAATCGAATTGCATTTTGCCCCCTCTACTAAAAAAGAAAAATTAATCTTTATACGCTATATCAAAGAGCAAACTGGTCTTTCTATTAAAACTTTCATCCATATCTACAGTTAAAAATTGGTCCCTGTATGTCAGGTGTAACTGTCTAATTATTCCGTCAGCTACACCAATTTTTAACAGAAACAATCAGTTTACTCTTTGATCTAACATATAAGTATTAATTTGCCCAATTTTTAATAAAAGGAGAAAAATACAATCTGACTCCTAGTACAGGGGTTTCCATGATACCTTTACCGTGAAGATATGTATTGTGATTGTTGCTTAATTATGCTTTGTTCTCGATCTGTTATCTGTTCTTTTGCATATGATCGTACCATGGAGTTAGTTGTTATCGTCCATGTGATAGAATCGGTTTAAGAGTTGCAATCATAAACCAGCTCTGCAAATGACATTCGATATACATCTATATAATATATGCGTGAAGCCATGTTTTACTGTATTGCAGATTGCTTGTAGCATTCGATATTTACAGAACAGCTCGAAAGCAGAACATGTATGCAATTCACCTCTAATCGTACCTTATTTTTACTCCGCAGAATGTGCGAAATATGTGGTCAAACAGCAAAGAATATCACTGGGGTTCGAGATAACAGATTTAATGAAGATTGGCATGAACAAGGATCTACAAGTGGAGTCGATTTTATTTCATCCGATCAGGGTACGGGATGTTGGCGTGGACAACCGTTATGTAACTTCCTAATGGCATGTCTGGTAATATCCTTTGTACTTCCATGGTTCTTTCATGTAAATATGTTTTAGTATCACCATTGTCGCCGGTTTCTCAAGTGGCTTCTCCTTCGGAATTCGGGTGTATACGAAATTACTCGTCAGTCATCACCGTGCTATTATATAGGGATGCACATATAGACATCAATAGACCTCGATTCTTTCCTCGAGCCTCGATGCAACAAAGTCATCGTTGGCATCGAGTCGTTAAGTATCGGACCGGTCAGCATATCAGTTTAAACTTTTAGATTTTTCATTTAGGGGAATCAATTCCCATTGTATACATTTGAATGTAAGTCACAAATTTGGTCAAAATACAGATTTCTATAATGAAAACTTATAGCTTTGCAATTGCTATACATCTTTGGTTATGAACTTTTCATTGCATATTTTAGCCCCTAGAGAGTGGCCACTCTAGAAAGCCTTGGCTCGGTTTGGTTCGGTTCGGTTCACCAAAAAATTTATGACAGTGTTGGGTTGCTTCTGTAATCTCGAGCTCTATTGTCAGCTGAACCGGGTTTAGGCTATTTGGTTCAAGCACTCACTTTTAAGAAGTGAGTTCGAATTTCAGTAAAAGAATTATAGAGACCCTATACTAAAAGTTTGTTTGCATTTAGACTCTTATATTAAAGAAAAACAGGCAAATTGATCCCTATATGTTAGATTAAAGAATAATTTAGTGCTGTTATTAAAAATTTCATATATTTTTACTGTTAAAAATACAATCGGATCTGATCTTCGTACGAGGTTTTCATTATACTTTTACCTTTATTTACAACTCTATTTTCGACCTCCTTTCTTATGCTAAAAGATTTTTCTTCTTAAAAAAAATGGTCAAATTCTATCTAAGGTCCTTGTATTATGTATTATTTTGGTGGATTTAGACTTTCTCTATAATTTAATCATTTCTAGCCTCTTGCTTTTACTATAATTTGATCTTTAGTTTTTATTATACTTTATAAGAGACTTGTCAATCTCCTAAATTGTATGTGAAGTCTAAAAATTCTACCGACGCTATGCCAAATGTTTTCAGTAAGAATAATTTAAAAAAATCAAAAATCGCTCAACATGATTTGGTTTACACTAAATTTTAACCAAATTTTTTAGAACCGGACCAATGGCTGAACTAATTAATTAGATAACGGATTTATCAATTTGATCGATTTATTTGATTTTTTATAGGTAAATCAGTCCAATGTATTGTTTCAGATCTATTAGTTTACGATCCAATCGATCAGTTTTTAATGATAAAAAATAAATATATTCAACAATTTTAATCGATTTATACTGACTCGTAAGTCAATCGATTCAAAATCTTGTTTTAGATTTATACTTCGATCGGTTCCTACTAAGAAAAAAAATGATTAAATTAATTCAATTAATCAAAACAATTTATAATTATTAAATTCTTTACCTCGTTACCCACCCTCAAAAGGGTATCACTTCGCAGTTGACACTCGTATATGAACCCTAAAAACCCTAATCCTAAAAAGTAAATTTCAGTATATTAATTTGTTAGATCTGTCTCAGCTGCTCTCCAAGTCTTTCAAGTCGCCATGGTACCTTCTCTCTCTATTTCAATTTATCTCAATCTAATTGCTGTTTATGTTAACCCACAATCTCCATTAACATTTTGTTAATTTTTAAAAAAATTGGCTAATTATGGAAGGCATCAGAGAAGAAATTGTCGAACCCAATGAGGGAAATCAAAGTTCAAAAGCTCGTCCTCAATATCTCCGTCGGCGAAAGTGGCGATCGTCTCACACGCGCCGCCAAGGTGCCCAAAAAATAATTTCATCCCCCCCCCAAAAAAAACAATCTTTTAATTCAATAGGAATTAACCCTATTTTTGCTTTTGTTTAGGTCTTGGAACAACTCAGTGGTCAAACCCCTGTTTTCTCTAAGGGTAAATTTCTCAATCCAATGCCGTCTTTTAGGGTTTTTTTTGTCAAAATATACCATTAATCCCTGTACTTTAGTGAAGTTTGAGATTTAATCCCTGTACTTAAAAAGTTCTTTTTTTAAGAAAATCAAATCTTTGCTACTTTTATTGATTTAAAAGTCCTAATTCAATCATAGGTTAAGTTGGCAAATTTTCAAAGCCATGCCAAGTTGATATATATATGATGTATCATATGTTATTAGATGGAAATTTTGATGAAAAATATTAATGGCATCAATGAATTGAAAAGAGTAAGATGATTTAAATTTAAATTTTTGTCAAAGTATAGGGATACTTTGATTTTTTTTATCCGGATTTTGTTAATGAAAAAAAAATGTGGGTCGTTGTGAGCAGCGAGATATACCGTGAGATCTTTCGGAATTAGGCGTAATGAGAAAATTGCTTGCTACGTTACGGTGAGGGGAGAGAAGGCAATGCAACTTCTCGAGAGTGGTTTGAAGGTTAAGGAATACGAGCTTTTAAGGAGGAACTTTAGCGATACTGGCTGCTTCGGATTCGGTATCCAAGAACACATTGATCTTGGCATCAAGTGAGTTTATATCAAATTTTGATGTATTTTAATCAATGTTTTATATGTTGGGATTCTTTGATGCATTTTGGATGATGGTAGAACCATGTTAGGATTCTTTGATAGCTTTAGGTCGTTAACTTTCTTGGGAACTTTACCATAATAACCACTCAAATGGCAATGCGCTTGTTTGTATTTGGTAAAAGTACCATGGAGGCTCTATACTAGGAATTAGATTGCATTTTACCCCCTCTACTAAAAAAATTAGAAAATTAGTCATTATATGTTAAATTAAAGGGCAAATTGGTTCCTTTTGTTAAAAATTTCATTTATTTATACTGTTAAAAACTGGCATAGCTGACGGAATAACCAAAAAGTGTAATGTGACAAGCCATGGGTACTTTATGCTGATGTACAAGGATCAGTTTTTAACAGTAGAATTAGATAAAATTCTTAACAAAATAATCAATTTGCTCTTTGATCTAACATATAGGGATTAATTTGCTTTTTTTTTAGTAGAAAGGGCAAAATACAATCTAACTCCTATTACAAGAGCTTCCATGGTACTTTTACTGTTTGTATTCTACAATGTTTTCCTTGACTTTCGGGTTTGCTTGTTCATATTGGTATTAGGATTAATCTTCCTTTACCTATGGTATACATCGGTTGCAGAACCACTAAGAATGAGACAAATCTTTTGGATATCCATTCTATAATTGCCATAACCGAGTTAATACGAAGGATGTTTTAGTGGATTCATCGTAATTACATTCAGTATTTGATGTTATTTAACTCTATAAAAGCATAAATTTACAAGTGTTTTCTTTCCAGGTATGATCCTTCAACTGGTATCTACGGTATGGATTTCTATGTTGTTCTCGAACGAGCTGGATACCGTGTAGGTCGTCGTCGCAGGTGCAAGTCACGTGTTGGCATTCAGCACAGAGTTACAAAGGAAGATGCCATGAAATGGTTCCAAGTCAAATACGAAGGTGTCATCCTTAACAAGTCGCAAAACATCGGAGTTTAAGAGTAGTAGTTACGAGCTAAGTTGAGTTTGTTTCGAGTTTTGGGTACTCGGCCTTTTGCTAGTTTCTGTTGTCTCGGTTCTCGTTTTCTCGAAGAGATTTATGACTAACTCTACGGTCGTAACTACTTTTTTTTTTTTCTTCTTTTGGTTTAATTACATTTTGATATAGCATTTGGAAAATGGCTTTCTCTATCTATGCTTGTTGATGTTGATGGAGATGTAAGGAAAAGACCCAGTTTGAAACTAGCCATCGGCTTCCAACGATCTTTTCGCATTTCAGTCGAAACATTTCTTTTCAAATCGAAGTTGTTCTAGTAATTTGGTAAGCTTTGTACGCCGTAAAGTTACGACCTCACCGATGAGGCGCATGGTACCGGTTAGTGCTCTAGATATTGCGACTAGGATTCCTTGAAGCTATTCTTAAGATAGTTTCCTAAAAATATTTTGTTAAAAATTTCCTATGAAAAAATTTAGGTGATGATGACCAAAGCTGGGATAAGTTATCAAGTGTAGGGACTAATGTGTACAAAAAAAAGTTTAAAAGTTGTCAAGTTCAGAGATTAAATGTGGATAAAAAAATGTGTTGACATGGCATAATCTTAAAGTGTTATGTCATCACGAACTAAGTTGGAAAAAATTGTCAAAATTAGGGATTTAATGTGGACCAAAGAAGTCTAGGGATTACATTGAAAAAACTTGCAAAGTTCACGGATTAAAATTGGGAGAAGTTGCCAAAGTTTAAAGACAAATGAGGGAAAAATTTTAGGGAGTAAATTGGAAAAAAAATTCCAAATTCAGGAACTAAATATGGACCAAAAAGAATTTAGAGATTAAATTGAAAAAACTTGCAAAGTTCAGGGACAATGTTGACAAAATTAATTTCCATTGCCGGGAATTGAACCCGGGTCTCCTGGGTGAAAGCCAGATATCCTAACCACTGGACGACAATGGAGCGTTGCTTACATAGTCATTTGAAAATTATATATTCTATCTATTCATAGTGTAGACCCATTTTCAGTCGCTTACGTATGATATTAATACACCCAATCTAAAATTTTTCCCAAACCCAGCTATATTTATAAATGATTAATCGAAACCTATTTTAAGGTGCTCATATCATTTTTAATTTAACATCTAATATTTATATGATTTTTCTTTTACTAAAATTTTAAATTTAAATAAATTAATTTTTTTTCAAAATTTACATAGTATTATTATATATTTAATTTATTTACTATAAATTACATAATATATAAAAATAAAATAAAAATGTATAGAATAAGCCAAGCTCGGGCTTTGAATGTTAAAGCCCAAGCTTAGCCCACATTTTAATCAAGTTTATTTATTTTTACCTAAACTCATTTTTCTACCCTTATACCTCTCCCCATACCCTTCCATATTTCGAGCTTACCACAAAATCAGTGTTTTAACAATTAATAAACATAAAGGATATGTCAACAATTAATTCCTAAACTTTACAATTTTTTTTCTAATTTAATCATGTAACTTAACTTTTTCTAATTTTGGTCCTTATAATGATATATTACTTATTGTACCACTGTCATTACTTTAAAAAAAATTATAAAAAAATATAATTTTTAAATAATAACAAATTAAGAAAAATTGCCTAACTTCTATGATTAATGTGGACTCAAAAAATTCAAAAATTTTGAAATTCCATCTCTGTACTTTTGTTTTTAAGAATTTAATCCCTATTGTTAATATTGTTAATTTTTTTATTAAATTATTGGTATGACATTTTAAAATTAAAAAAATATACAACTAAGAAAATGATGTTTTAATAAATCTGAATTTATAAAAATAATTTTAATAATTGGACTTAAATTTTAAAATCTAAAAAATAAAGGACAAATTTACAAAAAATACAAAAATTTATGGCATAAAAATAAATTTACAAAAAGTACAAGGACTTATGACATAATGATAAATTTACAAAAAGGTACAGGGACTTATGGCATGCCCACAACAATCAAAAGGTGTTCATTGCTTGAAAGATTTTAAGTTTTAAACACCACAATTGTCCTTTGTAACATTCATAAAAAGGTAAAAGCATGTCCTAAACTAACATAAACACTACAAACATCATTGATAGCCCAATTCACCTATCTAAATTCAACAATATAATTCCCTGGAAAAAAAATTTGGATGTAAACCGAACCGATCTCACCCGAAATTCCTACTGTTAGGCGCCTTTTCGAGAAGATTCTACAAAACCGACACAGCAGAACAACCCCCAGCTGCGTCGTTAAACAATTGGATGTTCGGGTTTATGTCATTTTCTTAGCTTGAGCAACAACCCCCTTTCTTCATTGCGGAGATGTCTTTACCAACATCGATTTTCTCGCCTTTGGAAGGAACGGTTGATGCAGTCCCTTCGTCAGCTGTCTCCATGGCTTTTTTGCTTACGATATGGTAGATTTGAGTAAGAACTTCGGCAAATGCGTTCTCTACATTTGTAGCTTCGAGAGCGGAAGTTTCCATGAAGTAGAGAGACTCTTTCTCAGCGAAAGACTTCCCGTCTTCAGTTGGGACGGCCACGAGGTGACGAAGATCTGATTTGTTACCGATGAGCATGACTACGATGTTGGGATCTGTGTGATCCCTTAACTCTCTTAACCACCTCTCAACGTTCTCGAATGTGGAATGACGGGTAACGTCGTACACGAGGAGTGCACCAACGGCTCCTCGGTAATAAGCACTTGTTATGGCTCGGTACCTATTGGCATGAAAAGAGAACTTCAGAAAATAACATAAAAAGAAGCATAAGAAGCATAGAATCAAAACAAATTTTATTTCTAACTCGAGTCGCTCCATTAGCCATCGTCCCTAAAACATAGTAGCATTACATGCTATTAAACCAGGGCAACCAAACCCAAGCCAGACAACGACACTGGTAACATCAACATTAGATAAGTACCACATACGTGCCCTGGAGTCGGACAAAGCTACAGCAGAAACCAAACAGAGGAATCACTCAGCCATTCCGGGGGGGTGTTGAAAAATTTTGGATATATAACCGAATAGAAGATGGAAACGGGGTGACTTGCACGGGAAACAATGGTGATGACTAGACTTGGTCATTTAGAATGATGTGGAAGCTAAGTTAGTAAAGGTTTACGGAAAGACAAAGCACGGTACCATGGTCGCAAGCTCTAACATTACAGCTAGTCGCACAGCCATAAAGGGGCTTAGCAGAAGTGCTTTTAACCCAGGGGCCTTTCGTATTGAAATATTTTCATTTTCATACGCTAAAACTACCAAAATTATTGTTAAGTCCACACTGGTAAACGAAGAACCAAACCCGGACTATAACTCAGCCCTGTAATATGCTATAGTGCAAAAGAAAAACCGTAAGTACTGACTTCTCCGGTATGCAAGAATAAAAGAGCAAAACAATTTACTGAATCGAAACTCATTTCCCGTAACACTCCGAACTGTCAAAACACACAATGAGTAAAATATTCCAACAACTTAACATCTATTTACTTGTTCAAGCCATTTCTTCCAGTAACAAATTAAACCGAACCATAGCTACAAGTTCCCTGCGACAACCTGAAATACTGAACGAGATTTGATGCTAAACACTGGACTAGCAATTTTATGCACTTATAGAGACACAATTGGTGAAGTTCATCGGGATTCTCGTAAAACCATATCGTTATAGAACTCACACAAGTAACCTAAATTATCATTCAGCAATTTAGCACCAAATCTCCTTGTGATTACACAATGACAAAAACAACGAAGCATGCAAGTAAGAAAACTCGTAAAACTGTAACGTTATAAGTAACCTAAATTATATCATAGGGCATTTAGCTCTAAACATGAAATAGAAAGCACATATTAAATGGAAAGCATTAACAATTACAAAAGAACACACACAACTCATTACAAGTCTGTAAGAAAACATCAAATATTCTATTAAATCCACAAAAATGGTAGATTTTACATTTAGCCCCTTAAATTTTTATGAAATTACATGTTAGTATAATGGTAAAATTGCACTTTGGCCCCCTATCTCTAACCCCCTAAAGCAATTTTCTTACTTCGTCCCTGCTTAAATCTATGTTCAAGCTATTCAAAAACCCTAACTCCTAAATCTAAATAACTAATTTGTTATATATATATATATATAAGACACATGCAGCTCAAAAACCTTAATAAATCTAAAAATCCCACAATTTAGATCCCATTATTGGATCAAATCAAACTCTCCCTCAATCAAAAAAAGCTACAAAACATGAAAAATAACAAGAAAATTTTTCCTTTTTTTTTTTTGAAAAATCAGCAAAGAACTAAAAATACCCAGATCAAGAAACAAGGAAAGGGAGAGAAAGGGTATATAAAAAATAATACCTTTCTTGACCAGCAGTATCCCAAATCTGAGCTTTGATGACTTTGCCATCAACATTTAAGCTACGAGTTGCGAACTCAACACCAATGGTGGATTTGGATTCTAAGCTGAACTCGTTCCTAGTGAATCTTGAGAGTAAATTGGATTTTCCCACACCTGAATCACCGATTAATACTACTTTGAAAAGGTAATCATAGTCATCTTCTGCTCTGTAACCAGCCATTTTTCACTTTCTTTCTTTTTCAAATGGAGGATTGGTTTCGAGTTTATTGAGCTTTTAAAAAAAAATTCTTAAAAAGATTTCTCTAGAAATAAAAAATAAAAATCAAACCTTTATTTTGCCAAGTTGGAAATGTAAAAGACTGCTGTCTGCTTGGTTGGACTCCACACAGTAGGGATGATATTATAAAAAAAACCGAGCTCGCTTACGTTTTCGTCGATAAATTTATAGACTTTATGAACCGAATTTTTTTTTCGATCTCTAACATTGATAGCTAGAATGACGAGGGTCTAAGGTATATTCGTCTGTTCGTTGATGGATACTGATCTACCATACTAATCGTAAAATCATTGCTTGGATTTCATTAATCGAACTTTAGAAAAGAAAAAAGAAACTTAACAATTGAGTAACTTAAATAAAAAATTCCAAATAATTTAATAATTTAAATGAAAATTTTTGAATAATTCAATAACTATTTTGTAACTTTTTGAAGTTGAATAACCGAAATATAAATTTACTAATAATTTAGTGACATTAATTGTAGTTTACCCTGGAGAAAAAATATTGTCGCTTCCATACATTTATAATAATCTTTTAAAGTAAAATATGCATATAATGATATTTGAACTGGTGCAAATTAATTTCAGTATATTTATAATAATATTTTTTATTAAATTTATATATACATGTATATATATTTATAATTAAATTTAAATAAAATATTTTATTTTTTTAAATAATAAAATAAATCATTTGAGATCATCCATATTTTTATTTTTATTTTTAAAATTAAACTTAAATTTAAACTTAAACCTGATTTGATTCGACCAACCCTTGAATTCTTTTGGGGACAACTACCATGTTCTAAACTATTTGAGTTATTTAAGGTTACAAAACATGTAATAATACAAAATTCAAGTCATTAATCGATAAAAGTATCATGGAGGTCTTTATACTAAGAGTCGAATTATATTTTGCTCCTTCTACTAAAAAATAAATAAACTAATTCCGGTATATTAGATTAAAGAGAAAATTGGTCATTTCTACTAAAAAACTCATCCATTTGTACTGTTAAAACTGATGTGACTGACGAAATAACTAGACAGTGACGTGTCACATGTACCTCATGTTGATGTAAATGGACCAATTTTTAACTAGAAATGGATAAAATTTTTAACAAAATAACTAGTTTGCTCTTTAATTTAATATATATAGACTAATTTACCTTTTTTTTTTGAGTAGATAGGATAAAAAACAATCTGACTTTTAATACAATGACTTCCATAGTACTTTTACCTCGTTAAACTGTTTTTTTACATAATTGGAAATTAACTATTTCACCCACAAAGGGTTAATCCACGAGTAGATTTGAAGTTGGGATGAATAAATTTATATATGGTTCGATGTGTAATTTGATATATGAAGTTTTAATAATTAGATTGAGGTTTTTAAATAATAAAAAAAAAAGCACGAGGATTGAATTTTTAATTTTTTAAGCAAGAGGACTAAATCTCAAAGCTTATCAAAGTATAGGGACTAATAATATAAAATAATCAATTCTTAAATTGTATAAATATGCACCGGTTGAATTGGGTTAGACTCAAACTTTGAATATTAAAACAGATAAAAAGAATTACAGATACCAAGATGGACCTAATTGTCATGGTAAAAATTATACAATCCATTAATTATTTTATCAAATTTTAGATTGAAAGATTTTCATTAAAACAAAAAATAAAAACAAGGAAATTTTCTTTTGTAAAAAGAATTATATAATGTTTAATGAACCGCTAAGATCAACTTGTCTAAACATCGAACGGCTAAAATTAACTGGCGCCACCATAGCGTATTTTTTTTTTCAGAAATGGAGCATCAATTTGTAAATGTGGCTCACAGAAATTTCCAAAAAAGCTTTTTTTATATAAGGTTTAATATAATATTTGGTAACTAAACTTGACGCTTTTTCCTAATTTGGTACCTAAACTTTTTTCTGGTCCAATTTGGTGCCCAAATTTCATATTTTTTCCCTAATTTGGTACCTAAACTTGACACTTTTTTTAAGTTGGTACTTAATCTTTTGGGGGTTTCAATTTGATACCTGAACTTGACTATTTTTCCTAATTTGGTACCTATTGTTTTTGTTCGATTTGGTACTTGTCAAATGTTTTATAAATTACTCCAATATACTAAAAATAGTATCTTATGAGGTAGTAAAAATAATCATTGTATAATTGACATGTAACAAATAACATGATTTTTTTGTATTTTATATGTTAAATTACTTTTAGCTTTATTTATTTATTTTATTAATTGAAAAAAATTAATTTCTTTTAATTTGGAATTTAAAATTTTTTTATTTAATATTAATCCGTTAAGTACTAACAATATTTCTATAACATAACAAAAAAAATTTTAACACCATTAGTATTTTGTGTAATTTGTATAACATTTAATAAATTTAGGTACCAAATTGAACCTAAAAGAAAAAGTTTAGGTACCAAATTAGGCCCCAAAAAAGTTTTGATACCAAATTACAAAAAAATGTCAAGTTCAGGTACCAAATTGGGCTAAAAAAAAGTTTGTACCAAATTAGAAAAAAGTGTAAAGTTCAGATACTAAATGTTATATTAAACCTTTTGATTAAAAAAAAAGAGAAATTGTAAATGTGGCTCATAGAAATTTCCAAAATTTTTCTAATAATTGAACTCGATTCAAATGGTTCCCATTAAAGACAAAACCCGTTGCTTTGAAGGTAATGTTTCAATAATTTTGATTCATATTCAGTTTTTTTTTATTGAATTTTGATATAATATTCATTTGGGTACCTTTAATTTTCAGTTTTTTTCACAATTTTAGATCTATTTTATTGATGGGTTTATTTCGAATCTTCAATATCAATGCAGATCATGTCGAATTAATAGAGTACTTATTGGAACAGAATCGAAAGTCATCGAAGCGTTGAAGATATTTCTTATTGATTCTTGTTAAGGGTTATAATTATAAAAAAGGGATTCAAGATGATGTCAAGATCATATACTAATCTCTTGGATCTAGCTTCCGGTAATTTTCCGGTAATGGGTCCGGTTCGTGAAAGGAAACGGTTGACCCGGGTAATGACGGTTCCTGGTGTAGTTTCCGAACTCGACGATGATCAAGCTAATAGTGTAAACTCTGATGTACATTCATCGGTAAATCAAGATCGAATTATAATCGTAGCGAATCAGTTACCGGTTAAAGCTAAACGGGGACCGGATAATAAAGGATGGAGTTTTAATTGGGATGATTATTCATTGTTATTACAATTAAAAGATGGTTTACCCGAAGAAATGGAGGTTTTATATGTGGGCTCGTTGAAAATCGATGTCGATATCAACGAACAAGACGAGGTTTCATCGGTTTTGTTGGAAAATTTCAAGTGTGTGCCGGCGTTTTTGCCGCCGGAGATTTTCAATAAGTTTTATCATGGGTTTTGTAAGCAACATCTATGGTCATTGTTCCATTATATGTTACCTTATTCGGCTAATCACGGCGGTCGATTCGATCGGTCGTTGTGGGAAGCATATGTTGCAGCGAATAAGATATTTTCACAAAGGGTTATTGAGGTTATAAACCCAGAAGATGATTATATTTGGATTCATGATTATCATTTGATGGTGTTGCCTACGTTTTTACGGAGACGGTTTAATCGATTGAGAATGGGGTTTTTCTTACATAGTCCGTTCCCTTCGTCGGAGATTTATCGAACATCGCCGGTAAGGGAAGAGATTCTAAAGGCGCTGTTGAATTCGGATCTTATCGGTTTTCATACTTTTGATTACGCTAGACATTTTCTATCTTGCTGTAGTCGAATGTTAGGTTTAGAGTATCAATCGAAACGGGGTTATATCGGATTAGAGTATTACGGTAGAACGATCGGGATAAAGATTATGCCTGTTGGTGTTCATATGGAACAGATTGAATCTGCTTTGAGAGTTGCAGATAAAGAATCGAGAATTCATGAGTTCAAACAAAAGTTTGATGGTAAAACTGTATTGCTCGGTGTTGATGATATGGATGTGTTTAAAGGTGTCAATTTGAAGCTTTTGGCTATGGAACAGATGTTGAAACAACACCCGAAATGGCAAGGAAGAGCCGTACTTGTTCAAATCACGAACCCGGCTAGGGGACGAGGGAAAGATCTCGAGGATACACAAGCTGAAATACAAGCAAGTTGTAAAAGAATAAACGAGATGTTCGGAAAACCGGGTTATGAACCGATTGTGTTTATCGATAGGCCAATATCATTAACCGAAAGGGTTGCATACTATACTATAGCTGAGTGTGTCGTGGTAACAGCGGTGAGGGACGGGATGAATCTTACTCCTTATGAGTATATCGCGTGCCGACAGGGAGTTTCTGAATCTGCGTCTTCTTCCGAATCAAATGGGCCTAAGAAGAGTATGCTAGTGGTATCGGAGTTTATAGGTTGTTCTCCTTCACTTAGTGGTGCAATTCGGGTTAATCCATGGAATTGCGAAGCAACTGCTGAGGCAATGAACAAGGCAATCTCGATGGCTGATGCTGAGACGCAGTTACAACACGAGAAGCATTATAGGTACGTTAGTTCACATGATGTAGCGTTTTGGTCTCGTAGTTTCTTTCAAGATATGGAAAGGACGTGTAAAGATCATTTTAGAAGACGATGCTGGGGAATCGGTTTGAGCTTCGGGTTTAGAGTTGTAGCACTCGACTCTAACTTCAGAAAGTTGTCTATTGATCACATAGAATCCGTGTATGTAAGGTCCAAAAATCGGGCTATATTATTAGACTATGATGGAACGGTAATGCCTCAAACATCGCATAATAAGACCCCAAATGCAGAGGTAATCTCGATCGTGAACAGACTCTTGGGTGATACCAAGAATACAGTCTTTGTCGTAAGTGGAAGAGGAAAAGAAAGTTTAGACAAGTGGTTTTCTCCATGTAAGAAACTCGGGATTGCAGCCGAACACGGATATTTCATGAGGTACGATGTTTTACCCGTTTTCGCTTTTCCGCTCCTTGTTAAAATGGTTCTTACATCGGAGTTGTCGGAGTTACAGGTGGTCTAGTGACGATAAATGGGAAGTTTGTGGACCAAATAGTGAATTCAGGTGGAAGCAAATAGCTGAACCTGTTATGAGATTGTATACCGAGGCCACTGATGGCTCATCTATCGAAACCAAGGAGAGTGCCTTGGTTTGGCACCATCGAGATGCAGACCCGAGTTTCGGGTCTAGCCAAGCCAAGGAGATGTTAGACCATCTTGAGAGCGTATTAGCTAATGAGCCAGTGACCGTAAAAAGCGGCCAGTTTATCATTGATGTAAAGCCACAGGTATCTACTTAACTTCGGGCGGTTATATGGTTTGCTACTCATGACTTAACAACATTGGTTTCGTACATCAGTTAATCAGCGTTTTGATGTTTGCTTTTAGGGAGTCAGTAAAGGTGTGGTCGCCGAAAAGGTCTTCACAACCATGGCCGAGAGCGGAAAGCAAGCAGATTTTGTTCTCTGCATCGGCGACGACAGATCCGACGAGGAGATGTTCGAGATCATTAGCAGTGCGATTTCCAGTGGCATCCTATCCTCCAATACATCCGTTTTCGCCTGCACGGTCGGCCAGAAACCTAGCAAAGCCAAATATTATTTAGACGATCCGGCTGAGGTCATAAACATGCTCGAAGCCCTTGCGGATGCTTCGGACCCGGGATCCTTCACAGATACTGAATCAGATATCTCCCTTTGAAATACCCTCTGTTTCCTTTATACAAAATTCCGGGGCCAGTCTAGAAGAAGTGAATCTAGATTTTCCGATACTGTCCGTTGGAAAGCGTCATCGAGATACAGCCGCGGAGAAAATTATGACTCGATAGAAACATATTAACTAACACTTGCAAATCACATGCATGAACAAATGTTTACTGAAGCTTTTTCCTTTGTGTATTCAAATGCAGCACTTCATTTTTGCAACAGGTCAAACTTTTTTGGTAGAATTGTGTAATTAGCCCATCTTTCTTTCTTTCTTTCTCATTTTAACCCTTCATTTTTTTTTATCTCCTTCTCTAACTAGCCCTTAAACCAAGGACATAAGGCTTGATATTTCAAATTCTTATTTTCGAATTAAATTCAAATAAGTTACGAGCTCGAATTTAGGGTTTAATATTTATGATTTAATTTGACATAATTAGATTTTTTACTTACTTTTAAGGTACAATTTACAAGTAATATATATATAACTACAATCAAAATCAACACAAACATAATGACAATTACAGCAATCCATTCATTACAACCGGAATCATACTATTACAATGCATAAAGGTGGGGTTGATAATTGATATATATTTGGACTCACACATAGGGACTTAAAACCAGAATAAAATCTAAACACATAACCCACAAATGTGTAAATAAGCATTGTGACACTTAGGGGCAAAGGGCACTAAAATGAGAAATTATTTTTTTAATCCCAAAATTTATAAAATCCTAAGTTTATATATTGTAAAGTTATAATTTGGCTCCCAAAATGCTAGAAGTTCGATTTAATCCTTTTGAAAACCATAAAAATATAAGCCAATGTAAGAGTGAAATTGCATTAACTGTAATAAAAATATATAACTTAATCTCGACCCTTCCTAAAAAACTTCTTGACTTCGCCTCTGGTGACACTCAAGGTTTTAGTGCCTCGACCTTAACTAGTATAGTTATCAGAATTAACTATTTGAACTAATTAATGATATTATAAAAGTATAATATCAAATTGGGTAAAATTAGTGCGTGGACTAAACCTCAAATTAGAGAATAATAGAAAGACCAAAATCATAATTTGACCTATTTAGAGAATAGTTGGATTACTTAGTTTAATCCAAAATATAACTAAAATAATTAAAAATATATATAATTCCTTTTTATAAAGTTATAAACAATAGAGGGTATTACTGTCAATGCAAAAAAACGTAGGTTCAAGACTTTAAGTGCATTGAAGCGCATTATCCTCTTATTTATGGATTGGGAAGGGGCTATAAGTACTTCTAGATATTGTGTCAAAAAGAGCAGATATGATTAAAAATCTGTAACGAAATTATTAAAAAAACAATATAACTAAAAAAAATACAAATACAAATATATATTATATTACATGAATAATTAATAGACCAAAATGTACATATATAATAAAGCTTTAAACATAAATATAACTCAAATAATATGAAATTACACTAAAGAATATACAAATTACCAGATTTATCTTTTTATTGTATTATTATATAATATATATTAACAGATTTTTTTTCATTACATAAAATTTTCTTTAAAAAATAAAAACCTAGTCCCTAATATCCTAGCTGCACCTTGTATGCTACTAACCACGCGCTACCACACGCGCCGCTCTCAAGTGGAAACTAAAAGAAGTTTTTAAAAGAAAACATCAAAACCCCACTTGAAAATAGCAACCAGCCCCTCCCAACCACCTCCCTTAGGTGGAGCGTGTAAGAAACGCGCGTGTGGATAATAACGCCTTGGCATTTAACATGTTTTCATCCAATAATAATTATATAAAAAAGGGAAAAGATCAACGACTCACCGGAGGAGTAATCACCGGCGACAAGTAAACTTGGCTTTGTATCACCGTTTTTCCGATCTTGAACCCGGGAACCACCGTGAAAATCACCCTGATATCAACGTTTCCGTCGTTGATTTCGCCGGAAAACAACGATTCTTCACTCACGTTCTCCATATAAACCTCCGAGAACCGGCAATTCCTCTTCACTTCAAAGACCGAAACCGGTTCAACCATCGATAAACCCAACCGGTGTAACATCCAAAACCGTTTCGCCATCTCGGCAAACGCCGTGAAAAAACCCGAATCCGGAAACCCACCCGACGTAACAATTTTCCTCTGATTCAAATTCCCAAAGAAGGAACACTCCATTTTAGCATGAACCAAATCGAAATACTTGGCTCTAATGAATTTCCCCAAAAGTGAATTCGGGTTTAAAGCTAAAATCGATCTCGGGTTTACCGATTTTAGCCTCTTGAATTCAATAAAACATTGTTCCGGGTCGGGTTTTTTCGGATTCAACTCTTTGTTAACCCCATAATCGAAGAGATTAAAGCTCTGTAACATTGTTTTACACAGAAAGGATTCAAAAGCAAAGCACCTATGGCTTTCTTTAATGAAAAGAGCTTTGGGTTCAATTGCTTTAGCAGCTTCATTAAGATCCCAATTAGCTAATTCCATTTCTTTCACCATCAATTTCTCAAAACTACGAACAGATCTCAAAGCTTTATGTAAAACTTCAATAAAATGACTAACATTCAACCTCGAAAGCTTGAGATTATCAAAAACATATAAAGGACCACTAGCGTTTAATTTCTTTTCCAAAGATTTGTTGATTTCAACACAATCTTTGAACTGTTTATGAAATGAAACGATCATTGAATCTTTTGTTTCAACATCAGATTCTAATTTCTTGATCGTTATTTCATAAGTACGCATCAAGCTTTGTTGTTCTTGAATTTCAGCTAACATTAAAGTAACTTGAGGTGAAAGATCGAGTTCTTTTTTTAAGAACTTACGTTTTAGCTCTGATAATGCTCTGAGTTGTTCAACAATGGCTTCATCAGCAGCTTGAATTGCATCATTGTTGTATGGGTTTTGTGCCATTTGAAGTTCAGCGTAAGCAGCTTTGATTGAAGTAACACTAGCGAAGATCTTAGCTAATAAAGCTTCTAATATGGCCTTATGTTTAAATTTGGCGTCTGGGTTTGGATTATAACACTCGAACTTGTGTTGTGATGGGAAAACACAAGCTCCCATCCCATGTTTATTATCGCTGTTTCTGAAGTTGATTACCTTGTGAAAGGTTCTTGAAAGCTTGCTTCTATGGCTGCCGCCATTGTTGTTGCTGTTAATGCTGCTGGTGGTGCTGTTGCAGCTTCTGCTTCGGGTGAACATTGATTTGGGTCCGATTGGATCCATTTTTTTTTTGTTTGAAAGATGAAAAATTAGAATGAATTGGGAGGGATTCAATTGTGGGTTAGATCATGAAAAAGAAAAAAGATATTTGGGTTATTGTGAATTTGTGTAAACACTAAGAACCTGTTTGGAGAAAAAGAAAGTGAGAGAGAATCTGATATTTTTTGAAAAAGAAAAAAAAAATAAAGCAACAAAAGAGAAGAATTAATTTTTGACTATATTCAGATTTGAAGCCGGAGACGGTGGTGGATTTGAAAACAAAAGAAAATTTAAATGAAAAAAATGAAAAAGAACACAAAAATCAAAAAGAAAATTTATTTAAAAGCGCGGGAAAAAAGAATAAAAAAGAAAGATGAACAGCCCATTGATTTTCTTAAAAATATGTTGAAAGTCCTTGAACTCTTTGTAATTTTTTGAATTTAGTCCTTTTACTTTTCAAATTTTAAAATTCGGGTTGAAACCGTTAACACTGTCAAGATTATTTCAAAGTATCATACCAATAAATTGAACAGTGTTAATAGTGACTTCTATCCAGATCAATTTTTATTTTAATGTTTGGTTTGATTTTAGTTCGATTACTATTGAATTTTGGTTTGAGTCCCTATATTTTTCTCATATTTAAAATTTAGTCCCTCTACTTTTATTATAATAATTTGTTCCAACTTTTTCAGATTTTAAATTTCAAGTCTAATTGTTAACGCCGTTAAAATCTTTCTATTAAGTTTACTTGCGTGATATTTTGAATTAAAAGTGTTAGATTTGTGTGATTCAAATCTCGTTACTTGTTAAAGAAATAAAACAGAAAGACAAAATAAGAAGATCTGTAGGGGCGAAGGATCGAGGTACAGACCATGCCGTACAAGTTGATTATAACAGGGTTGTTCAACCCTTAAATAGATATAGTTGAACTCCTCTTGTATTTTGTGTTTTTCAACATAATGAATTTCTTCTCATCTACCCGTGGTTTTCCCGATAACGAATTTTCACGTCAAATCTGTGTGTTCTTATTTTTCTTTTTTATTGCTATGCGATCATTCCTACTGCCATTATCGACATTAATTATAACAAAAAGAAATACTCACTCAATAACCACGTAACAAAAAAAAAATTGTCATTACAATGAATCTAAATTTAATAGAAGAATTTTAACTGTGTCAACAATTAGACTCGCATTTTTAAATTTAAAAGTTAAAGGACCAAATTTTATATATATGAAGAGTACAAGGACTTATAATATATTTTAACCATATATATATATATATAATAGAAGAGATGATGATTGCATGTAGCGTAAGCCCTTCAAGTAAAAGAACAATAATGGTTCATGTAGTGTTGTTTCAGGCTCGGTGGGAAAAATAATTAAAATATAAAAAAAAACTGGTCTAAATAAAATTATAAATTTATGACTAATTATTTAAATAAAAAATTGCCTTAAAAAAAGATCATAAAGATAAAAAGGTTAAAATTTATAATTTGGTCACTTAATTTTAAAGAATTATTCGAAAATTTTTATTTAAGTCACTGGATTGTTAAAATTATTATTGTATAGCTTTCTCTGTTCGCACCACTTGTACCAATTGAAAGCTTTCATTTCCCTTTTTCTTTCACAGTTCAACTTTTTTTTATATATAAAATAGTTTTGAACGTCACAAATCTACTAACCGAAATCCAAACAAATTTCTTCTGATACCTCGGCACTGATTGTCATATCGAATTGGATTTAAGGTATATTCTTATGCTCCTTATTGATGGGTATTGTTTCATTATAACGATCGTCAAACTATCGCTTAGAGCTCGTTAGCTGGACTTAAAAAAAAACTTTAATAACGCAATGACTTAAACAAAAACTTTTAAATAGTTAAGAGACTAAAACGTAAAAAGAAATAAACAAGTTAACCGAGCGAAACGGTCCAAAAAGCCATGGCCGAAAGCAAAAGAGCAACTAAAAATATCCATAATTAGCAAGTTCTTTGAAAATTGAAATGTGGGGCCTTAAATAAACTTTAGAAGCTAACGTTGAGCCCTTTATATTTAAATTTTTTTCTATATTTATTTAAGGTTAAAATATGTTATATGTCCCTGAATTCTTCATAAATTTTAAATTTAGTCTATATACTTTTATTTTTTAGAATTTAATTTATTTATTTTTTAGATTTCAAATTCAAGTCCAATTATTAACATTGTTACTTTTTTTGGTTAAATTTGTTAGTGCGACATTTTGGAATAAAAAAAAACTTCATTTGATAGCAATGTAACTAAAAAATGTTGTAGGGTTTGGATGTGTGGTGTGTTTACCTGCGGTTAGTGCAAAAATAGTGGTGATAGTGAGATCATATACTGTAACGTGAGATAAAAAGTAAGCTAAACGCACCGCCCATCCAAACCCATACTAAAAGTGAGTTTGGATGGGCGGTGCTTTTACCTGCAGTTAGTGTAAAAACAGCGGTAGCGATGAGATTAGATACTGTAGTGATACTGTAGCATGAGACAAAAAGTAAGCTAAACGCACCGCACCCAATCGCTCATCCAAACCCACTATAAATCTAACAAATTAATTTCAATAGTGTTAACAGTTGGATCTGCATTTTGAAATTTGAAAAGCAAAGGGACTAAATTCTTAGAAATAAAAGTATAGGATCAAATTTTAAACTTACTAAGCGTGTAGGGACTTATGGTATATTTTAACCTTTATTTAGAATTTACAGTTTAAATATGCTTAATTTAATATAAATTAATAATATTTTTATCATTTATAAATAGGGGAAAATAGCTTACAATAAATTAAAAATGGATATAAATGAATGAAAAATATAAAAAAAATATTTTTAAATATATATTGTTTAATCTATATTACCAATTTTTCAAACATTAATTTAATTGGAAAAATTATCCAAAAACACTTATAAAATATGAGAAAACTAATAATAAAAACATATTCAATTTAAAAAAATTATCGGCTCGTACGGAACAGACGACGGGTTGTTGGAGATCATCAGAGATGCCGGAGTTTCTTTTTCTCTCTTTACAGGCATCGGGTGGTTACTCTGTGAGCTTTTCTTCTTCTTGCATGTTCGGTTTTGGCCAGCGAATTAGGCTCTTCATTTGCGGTTGGGTTTTTGTTTCTTGTTTTATCGGTTTTTCATTCGGGTTTATTTATCTTCTTTACTATTTTTCTTTTTCGGATTCGTTTATTTCTAATAATTAACTCCAATTGAAATAACCATTCACTTAAAAAATATTTTTATTTTTTAAAAAAATAATTATCTTTAACAAAATTATTATTATTTAAAAAAATATTTTTTTCCAGTGTGATAAATTCTTTTCAAACTTGGTTATAATTACTAAATAATAATTGTGATTATATGAATAAAATTATGCTGAATTTTTGTGAGAAATTATTGAATCTAAGTGACCCTAATGGAAGACGTGAGTGCTAAGAAACCATAATTGCTACCAAATTATAGTTTACCCTTTTATATTATATTAAAAATAATTTAATTATTATACATATATTATAATTTATAAGATTTTTTTTTGTTGTCGATTGAGTATTAGTTCGATTGGCATCAGTATTGTTGCCAATGCAGGAGGACGTGGGTTTGAGCGTGTTGAAGTGCATTATCCTCCTATTTAAGGGTTGGGGTGGGGCTATGGGTAGTTCTAGGCATTATATCAAAAAGAGCAGCTATGATAAGAACCTATAATAAGATTAATGTTTTTTTTAAAAAATTTAAAATTAATCTTATTATTGTTAATTATGCTCTAAATAGTTTATATCTTAAATTTTGTTTAACCTTATATAATCATATAATAAAATACTATATATTAAAACACAGACGGTAAAACGGACATGAGAAATGTCAAATTAAATATATTTTCTATTTTAATTTATTTAAATAAAATTGCCATTTAAAACTTTATTTAATTTTTTTAAAATTATTAAATACATATTAATTTATACACGTACAATCAACCCGTATATCGTACCGGATAAAACCCTAGTTTGTATATAAAACCAATTAGACACAAATAATGATTAAAAAACTAGTTAATCCAATGATTAAAATTTATAATCATTTTCTTATTTGGTATTTTTAATCAATAATCAATAATACATTATTTTTCATTCTTGTTGTTTTCTAAAAAAAAAAGTTAAAATACTTAAATTTACTAATTTAGTCCCTCTATTATGTTAAGCTAAAGATTTAACCTCTTTAATTTGACATTACTTAATCTCTTTATTTTTATAACATCATTAACAAGTCAAAATAAATAAATCCGCATCATCACTTTAATAAATTTATAAAATTAAAAGGACCAATTTATATAAATATATAATAGAAGGACTAAAATCATAATTAAACTAAATTATATATATAACTATAAAATTTGGTGATAATGTTATGCTTGTCTCAAACATCATAAGCCTATGAAGTAACCCATAAGCCAATGAAGGGGTGTGTTTATGGGTGATTTTGGATATGCTTCAATTTTTTTTTCTTCATTTGACTATGGATTTTTTTATTGGTCACTTAATTATGAAAAAGTTACAAATTGGTAATTTAATTATTAGTAAAAAAAATTATCGCCCAACTAGCTTTAATTTTAGGAGTTTCCATTTTTACATTAGCTATAGCTAGTAACCGAAAGAGATAAAATTAAATGATTGAGTGACTATTTTGTAACTTTTCATAATTGGATGACCTCTAATGTAGTTTACCCTTATATATAAAAAGTTATTATAAAAAGGTAAAAATAAAATATAACTCTTCATAATTGAGTGATAAATTTAACTGTTATAATGAAATATTGTTATAAAGACGAATCTTAAATATATATATATATTTAGAATTAAAATCTTAAATAATTGAAACTTAATCTCTGAGAACTTTAAGATAAAAAAAATCAATAGTTGACGTGTTTCAATCTGATCAAAGCTGATAAGTTCACATATATATATTAAATCGGATTTGGGGCAGGTATTTTATTAATAAGTGATTGGATCGGGTCGGATTTAGAGAAAACCCACCTTATATTAGGATAACCACTAATTTACCCTTATACATTATATTAATATTAAATCTAGGAGTTTTCGAGATATATGAGTAGGGGCGAAGGGAGGGGAGCTGGCAGGACCCATGCCTCCTTAAAATGGGAAATTGTCGCTTTAATGCTCTCAAAATTCATAAAATTTTAAGTTAACATATGATAAAATTACAGTTTGGTCTCCAAGATGCCAGAATTACAATTTAGTCCTTTTAAAAACTATAAAGATATAAACAAGTATAAGAGTGAAATTCCGTTTTAACTTTCATAAAAATATATAACTTAATCACGACCCCGTAAAAAAAATTTAGTTTCGCCTCTATATATGAGTAGTACTTTAGGTGAAAGTCGAGGAACGTAAAAATCCGACCCGCCCCATTGCCATCCTATCTAAATTATGAATTATAAGGCAAGGCTAAGGCACAATCATGGCAATGGGGGCATGCAACTATAATTTCAGTTTCTGTGTGTTGTTTACACTTACGCGACTTCACATATATATATGAAGCAAAATTATTATGAGAATGGCTGACTTTGAGATGAGATTTGCTCATAGCAAATTATGACCATTCATATAATATAAAAATAGTTATAGACTTGGTCAAGGGCGGAGTGAGAAAATTTTTGTGGGGATTGGAATTAAATTGTATATTTTTACGATCGTAAAAATATAATTTTATCATTTTAATAACTTATATCTTTATAATTTTTAAAAGATTAAATCAAATTTTTATTATTTTTGGGGAGTCAATGTGCAATTTTACCGTTATTAATTTAAAATTTTATAAACTATAAACGGACCTAAATAGAAAAAAAATTCATTTTAGGGGAGCCGAGATCCTTGCCAATCCTCCTGAATTCACCACTGATCTTGATCAAGGAATTTGCCCCATTCTTCATTAAGAATTTTCAAATACATTCGGTTCTCTTTATGTTGTAACAATTGAATTTATTGTAAAATTGACTGTTGTAAATTTGTTTTATTTTTAAAATCGACCCTCAATGTCATAAAGAAAAACAAAACTACAAAATGAAGATCGGATTACACAATGTGTAAACGTTATGAGTTAAAGTTACTATTATGCCAATTTTAAAAATTGCCACCATTATGCCAATTGGTGACTAAAAAGATAAAATTGAATAGTTGAGTGACTAAAAAAAATTTACTAATAGTTGGGTGACTACTAGTGCAATTTACCATTTTAAAAATTATAATTATATCTAACTGTTAAATACTGAACCATTAATTAACTCAACTCAAGCTAGCTAATTAGAACTAAATGGTAAAAAATCAGATCAATTTAGTCCATGTCGATTTCAAAAGTGAATTGCTAAATATAATTAATCACAACGTTAATGTTTTCCGACAATTTTACATATTTGTTTATTGATATAATAACAAGTTTAGCCCTTAAAATTTACACATTATGCCAATTTAGTCCCAAATTAACAAATTCAGCCCTCAACATTTACGCAAAACATATAAACGCTGAAGACTAAATTTGTTGTTTTATATCAATCAAAATCATATACAATTGACGGAAAACACGAAAGTTGTGACTAATTGCCCTGAGTTGCTTACTTTCGAAATTAATAAAGACTAAATTACTATTTTTTCATAGAGACACCAATTTACTCAATATCAGAACTGAAAAAGACTAAAAAAGTATTTTTGCCCAGAATAAATCTAGGGAGGACTTGTACATGCAAAACTCGAATATTTTTATTTTCTTAACTATCAATTCAGTAAATGTTATTACACATTAATAAGCATGTTTCGAGTTCAAATCTAGACAATATATAATGTTGATTATTGACTGAACTTATAATTAAATTATCTAATTGGGACTTAAGTGTTAATTTACCCAATTAAATTAAGATTAGACCAAAATTAATCCAATGGGGGGGACAAAAGACATAAATAATAATGTTATCTTTTAAGTTGAATGATGAGAATTAGTGGGTTTTGCTTTGTTTATTGGGCACACCATCAAAACACAATCATCATTTAATTTTCTAGAATCATCTATTCATTCATATTTGGTCCTACCATAGGTATTTTCCAAACATTCCAACTTTAAGTTTTAGCTTTTGGAAGTCCAAAAATTTTCTTCAACACACCTTTATTAAATTAAGTCGATGGTTGTTGATTGAATTTTAATTCGATTAATATGAGTATTGTTGTTAATGTAGGAGGGCATGGGTTTGAATGCGCTAAAGCGCATTTCCTATTTATAGGTTGGGGAGGGACTATGGGTAGTTCTAGACATTGTGCAAAAAAAAAACAGATATGATCAGAACCTACAATAACCAATTGGACACCAATTAATATTTAGTTGAAAAATATTTTTTAAAATAGTAAACATTTATTATAGGAGTATTTTTATCTTTTTTATTTCAAATCTGTAAACTCAAAATGATTTAACAGATGATGAGATTTGAACCTAGAGGTGCTCATGGGTCGGGCCAGGTTTGGGTCGGGCCCATAAAAAATTTTGGCCAGGGCCCGGCCCGAAATATGGGCCTAAAATTTTGCCCAGGCCCGGCCCGAGAAAAAAATCATAAGCCCGGGCCCGGCCTGGCGCAGCCCATTTTTTTAATAAATACCAAAAATTTATTTTAAAAATTTAAAAAAGTATTTTAAAATATTTTAAAATTAAAAAAATTTAAAAAATAAATATATTTATTATATCGGGCCGGGCCGGGCCAAAAAAATGGTGCCCGAAGCCTGGCCCGTTTTCTAAATGGGCCTCATTTTTTTGCCCAAGCCCATATTTCGGGCCTATATTTTACCCAAACCCTCCCATATTTTGGGCGGGCCGTCAAGCACGTCTATTTGAACCTAAGACACTAAACTCATCGGTGTTTCAATTTTATGATTTTAACTAAAATCTACAAACGGATTTAATATAATAATAAGTTGTTATTTATTAATGTTATCCTTATATATACGGTCAATTGAATTCAATGATAAGGAATTCGATATCATTTAAGTAAAGTTTTAGGTTCGTGTTTTGAGGGATGGAGAAAAATAATTGTAGGGGAGTTTACCCTATTTAGAGACTTGACTCAGATTGACTCGAAATTTAGTTAGAGCCCAATATAACTATCGTACATCGAAAAGCATCTGACCATATATATAATATAATATGAACTATTATTGAATTGAAGAAGAAGAAAGTATAATGTGAAATGATATGTAGGGAACTGAATTATGGCACACTCACGAGCGTAAATGAGACGCTAGTGCTCGCAAGCCATTCAAGTTTGACTTAATAATATTCAGGGCGAACGACTCGTGAATATTATCAAGCTTTTTATTTTTAGTATATATTTAATATTTTTATATTATCAAATTATATTGTTGCTTTTAATATATATTATTAATCCAAAGATTAATTATTGAGTCGAGCTCGAGTTCGAGCTTGAGTACAAAAAATAAACAGGCTTAATCAAGCTTGAGTTTGGGTAGCTCGATTTTATTTTGAGTTGAGCTCAAGCTTACCAGTATTTGGACTTAGCTTGGCTTGATTGCACCCCTACTCACGATTTGGGTGGAATAAATTTATGTAAAAAATAATTTATTTAAAAGCCGATGAAGTTTGGTTGAAATTGTATCGCTTAAAGTTATATTCGGTTCAATTCAAGTCCCACTATGTATAATTTTTTATTAATTTAATATAAAAAAATAAAAAAAATATTTTCATAATAAAATAAATTACTTTGAAAAATGAACTTTTTTTAATAATATTTCAAATAAATTGATATTCAGTTAACTCGTGATATCAACTTACATAAAAAAATTTAAATATAATATATATATATAAACAGTCATCAATTATTAAAAAAAATGAATGGAGTTAGGTTAAGATGTATTTGATTTTAAATTATGAGAACTAGGCGTCTACGTAAAGAATAGAAAATTGAAAAAAAAAATATTATAACTTCAGATTGGGTCGATGATCGGTCCGGTTCAAGTTAAATTTGGACAAAGATTTATTTTTAGGTCGGTTCAACATAACTCGAATTTAAATTAAATATTCTTTTAAAATATTATTTTTTAAATTTAATTAAAAAAGTATATAAATGTTAGTATGAAATTATGTACTTTTAATGTTTTATTATGTTTTAAAAAGTAATATTTAAAAATATCAAATAAATTAAAATTTTAAACATAAAACAAGTTAAATATTTATATTATAATATTATATATTTATTTATATAATAAAAAATATATAATATATTATAAAAATAGAAAATGAGATAAATTTGGTTCGAGCTTGGATATTGGAGTTCAAGCTCCGAGTCATATCTTAAACGGGCATAATTTATTGAGGCGATGACAAGAAGTGACATTGGACTCCCAAAAAAAAAATGAAGAATTTACATTTAGATCTTTTTAGATTTTATAAAAAATTATTAGCTATTACAATGATAAATTACACTTTAACTCAAGGTAAACAGTATCATACCGGTACCGGTTGTATCAATTGGTGTAATGACCCAAAATTCACGGGCATCGAAAAAGTATAATATCGGACCTCCGTCTCAGTAAATTGAGTTTAAAAATAATTATTAGAAATATTTACTAGGCTAATTGTGTGTTTAATTAGGTTTTAGATTGGTGAATTTAGTCTGATTAAGAATACTTAGGAAAAATGATCAAATTGAATAAAGAGTGAAAGTCTAATTATAGATTAAAAGAAAGTAAAAAGGGCTAAAATGGAAATTAAGCCATTTATATGAAATGTGGCATATATGCATTAAAATTTAAGTTATATATAAATATTATATGTATATAATTAGTATAATTATTAAACATTATTATATTATTATATTATTATTACTATTATAATTATTAAATAAACCAAAATATGCCAATTGTATGGATATGATAAAATACTTGTAAAAGATATTTATTAATTAAATTATTATATTAAAATATTTTTTTTATGAAGCAGTTAGATTAAGACAAATGTAAGGTTATGATATGTTACAAATGTATTAATTATATTTGTTATTAAAATAGATATTTTATAAATATTAATTAATTAAATATAAAAGAAATAGGGTAATAAAGTTGTACAAATGTAATAAAATATAATTAAAAGATATTCATTAATTAAATGGTTATTAATAAATTATATTAATATAATATAAAGTAAATGAAATAAAAGGAAATAAAAAAACAAAGCAAAAGAAAAGAAAGAAACAGGGGAGAAAGAAAGAAAGAAAAGAAAAAGGAAAAACTAAAGGTTTAAGGTTTAAAGCTTTGATTGGTAAGTCAATTAAGCCCTTTTCTTTTAATTTTGATGTTTTAGAAGCTTTAGAGTAGAGTTTTGATGAATTTAAGTTGAGGTTTTGGAAGTTTATAGGTTTTTAAGCATGGTTCATGTTGAATAAATTGTTGAATTAGGGATTTAATTGAATGAATTTTAAGTTAGATTTGATAAAGGGATTCGATTGTAAAAGAAACTATAAGTTTTATGTTTTAGGGACTAAATTGGGGGGAATTCGAAATTAGGAAAATATGCTGAAATTTTAATAGTTAAATTTGAGTTTGGATGAAATTTGAATAGAAATAGAGTGTGAATTGAAATAGGACAGTAAGTAAACTTAGTTAGGATTAAATTGGAATTAGGGTATAAATTGGATAAAAATTCAATTATTATTATTAATTAGTGCTGTAATTAATAGTGTAATTTATTATTATTTTTGTAGCTAACAAAGAACTCGAGGCATCGGCATCAAAAGGAAAGGAGAAAGCTATCGAGGACTAAAACGGGAGATTTACGGTTTGTATTACTATAATTCAAGTTATTTATTACTAAATGTTAAATGTTAATTTATGTGTTTGGTAAATGAAATATGAGGTAAGTATTGTTATTATTATTATTATTAAAATGAGTGGGAATTAAATTGAACAGTTGATATAAATTAATATTTGAATTGTTTGTTGATTGAAAGCGGGAAATGAATTTGAATCGAATTGTGACTGATATTAAATTGAATGGAAATGTATGAGTTGTGAAAATGTCTGAATTGTGGATTAATTATTGATTGAAAGGTGGAAAAATGATGGAATTGAAAATGTGAGAAATTGTGATTGAATTGAGGTTATATGTGATTTAAATACCCTATTAACTAGTCGGGCTGAGTCGGATATAGTTGGCATGCCATAGGATTGGAAGAGTTCAGGGATACTTCGACCTCGAGTCGATGAGACACTGGGTGTCACTATATTTCTTCGGATAGATTCGATGAGGTACTGGATACCAACGTTCTTCGGCTTTGCCGATGAGACACTGGGTGTCAACTATTGCTTCGAACTATCCGATGAGGCATTGGGTGCCATTCTGGTGTGTTTGGTTGGATCCGTGTATCCGCCAAAGTCCGAGTTTTGTTAATAGGGTAAATGATGAAATGATAAACTGAACGAGTTGATCAAACGAGCTATTGAAATGAAATGAAAAAGTTGAATTGTGAATCGAAACATGATATGAGATTGAGAAATGAATCTAAGGTTCATGATATGTCCAATTTCAAATTGTGAATGTATGATATCGATTGATGAATCGCTAGTGTTGAAATATGGAATTTAAATTTAAATTTGTATATATGATTTTATGTATTACGTGTTTATTAATATTATAATTTGAATTATGGTAATACCACTGAGTATGAAATACTCAGCGTACGGTTGTTTCCGTACGCAGGTTGATAGAAATCAAAGGTTCCGGTTCAGCATCCAGATCAAACCCGACTTCAGCATAACTTTGGTGATGTATATTTTCTTTTGGTAATGTGGCATGTACATAGAATGTGTATAAATGTTATTATGTTTTAATATAAATGGTAAGAACTGTTAGTATTATAAGTTTATGAATTATAATGACAGAAGTTTATCTATTTTTATTTAATTAGTACATTGTTGATTGAGTTGATTAGAAGGTATTTAAAATAGAAAATGAAAATGTGACATGAATCGGTTGATTTGATTATATTTGAAAATGATATGGTTTTTAATTGCAGGGGGTTTTATGTAAAAATAAGTAGAAGTGCGGCTGAAATTTAAAAAAAAAATGAATGAAGTCAATTAGATAAAATTTTATATGAATTTATGATTTTATCTTAATATGTTTGTTATTTATTTAAGAATTATTGTAACTATCTTGATATGTCCTGTAATGCCTCGTAACCCTGTTTCGGCGACGGTTTGGGGTTAGGGGGTGTTATAATCGGTACGCACCATTCCGGTCTTAAACCCGTATCAAGTAGTCTATGTTTCGATGAATTTCGACCATTCCGGTGTATTTTAGTCAATACCAACTTTACAAAATTTTGATATTTTAAACCAACTTGTAAATTTTTTATGTTAACCATATTTTTTTTTCTACAACTACATTTAAAATTAATAATTATTAAATTAAATTATTGAACCTAATTAAGATTTATAAAACTTATATTTACAAATAAATATATTTATAAGGATGTAATTGAGATATATTTGCATGTATATATAATATATAATTTAATTTTTGACCAAAATAATATATATTTTATTAATAAACTAAAATTTAGACTACATATACATGAAAAATATTTAAAAACATCGATAAACTCAAATCGGTACACCGAAATATATTGGTACTGGTAATTACCAATACTAAGATAAAACGGTATGTTTATAGATACGGGATTGACTATCTTGATCGGAAAGCATTCTTGAGCACAAGCTCTAACAGTAGAATCTAATAGGAGATCTAAACTAAAATACAACATTAATATAAAAATATAATATAAATACTATATAAATATTTAAAATATGTATCTAGTATTCATGGTCGAGTTTAGGTCGGGCTTATGTATGATATTAATATTTTATATAGTTGTGAAAGTCCGACTCAACCCGAAATATAAATTTTGATTTTTACTTAAGCTAGTCTATATTTGTAAATAACTAATCTAAACTTATTTAGGTACCTTATATTATTATTTATTAAATATTAATATTAATATTATTATTTAATATTTAATAATTATTTTTTATTAAATTTCTAAATATAAATAACTTAAAATGTTTTTTTTAATATTTACATTATAATATAATATATCTATTTTTTATATTATATAAATTACATAATATATAAAATAAATAAAAATTTTAATATATCATAAAACTTTAGAACAAATCGTTCCTGGTCGAGCTCAAGTTTTAAATATTAAAATACAAGCTCGACTTATCTTTTAAATTTGTTCAGACCTATTTTATTGCATTACTAAAATGCCGAAGTCTATTTTCTTCATATATGAATTACTCATTTGAATTATTATTCATGTTTTCTAGGTAAAAATATTAGGGAGGTCGTTGTATTTAGGGGTGGATTATATTTGGTCCGTGTTTCTATTATTCTACAGAAAAATGAGTAAATTAACTCTTATATATTTTAGAACGTGTATATTAGCCCCTTTGTTAAATTTTATCCGTTAAATGATGATCTAAAACGTTAGTTTAAATGGTTAAGTACTAATTTGGTCTTTGAACTATAGTTAAAATATCGTTTTGATTTTTTTAAATTTCTTAACAATAATTCTAAAAATATTAAAATGATTAAAATATCGTGTTGATAACTTTAGGGATTTATTTTAAATTAAAATTTTACCTTTTGAATCTTTTATTTATTCCCATAAATTTAAAACATTGTTTTCTTTTTTTTTTTATCTTTTATTTATTCTCATAAATTTAAAACATTATTTTCTAAAATTTCGAAACCAATGAAGACCTTATTTAGAATTTAGAAATTTATATTAAAAAATCAAAACCCAAAAATTGTTGAACCCTATAACTTAATATTAAAGCTTCTTAATGTATTAAACAATAAGATCTTTGAATGAAAAAGTTTTTAATAGCTAATGGGATGCGAAAACGAGTAATCAAAATTTTATAATAGTTATTATACATCATTAAGATATACAAAAGTATAGGAGATGCGAAAATGAACATTTTGTAAAATAGAAAAAAGGTACGCATTGAACAAATTTTTATATACGTTTTAATTGGAAGCGTGGATGATGAAGATGAAACTGAACAATAATGAAAGCATGAGAAATTCGAAAGTCAATAATCAAAATTTTTAGTCAATGATTTTTTTTTCTTTGCTTCAATCAAGTATTTATAGCTTCAATCAAGCATGGTAAACCCCCCCTTTTTTTTAAGGGATTTTGCAAAATAATAAAGAAAGCCTTGTAAAAAGATGATGGCTTTTAGATTGATAAATTTTGTTAAGACTTTGGAATTTTTTAAAGATTTTTTTACATATAAATTTTAAATTCTTAGAAATTTTTTATTTATAATTGTAAAAAAATGTTTCAACGTCATTTTCAATAATTTATATTTAATTTTAAGATTTATTTTTAAAATTTTTTAGAATTATGATTTTTAAAAAAAAATAAAACTGATATTTTAATTATATTTTATGCCATTTAAATTAATATTCTACTAATTTGCACGTTTCAAAATGTATAAGAACTAATTCGCCGAAATACAATCTACACCCAAATATAAAAACTTCCTTAATACTACTTTTATCCTGTTTTCTATGTTTTAATTTCAAATTTCAAACCGTATAATGTTGGGTTGATTTAGAAAAATCAAGAAATCAAAAATCAATCAGTATTAAGGTGCCGAACAGAATGAATTTTATTTTTATTTAACATATATTTAAATTTAATCAATTTATAATGTAAAATAAACATTTTATATTAAGATAGTGAAAACAGCTTTAAAATCATATATAAAATGAATTTTCAAAAAATAAGAGTTGTTAATTATTTTTCATTTACTTACACAAACTATCTTTTCTTTTTTATGTATTTACATGAAAAAATATATATTTCAAACTTCATTAAATAATATCCAATATAAAACAAAGTTTACTTCATTAAAATAAGACAAAATAATATAAAAAAATGGACATCTAAACCGAATCGAATTACATGAATAATTTGAAAATCAAGAAAAACTTAACCCAAACCAAACCAACCCAACAAAACATTATTTATGTATATTTTACAAATATTTATATATACATAAAATTTCAGAAGAAAATATATGAGTCATTAATATTTTTACTTAATTAGAAAACTAACTTTTTTTTTTCTAAACACGATAACACAAACTTTATCAAATAATATAAAAAATCATAAAACAAAGGTTGTTTTGTAAAAAAAAAAAAAACCCCCAAAAACTTATATTTTAATATTAAAATAAAAAATCAAGATATTATCAAGTGCGGAAACTAAAAACCCAACATGAAGGCCCAAAATATAATTAACCCAATATAGAATAACCTAAAAAACCAATCCTTTTTCCAAGGAAAAAAAGTTAGGATTCGATGGAGTTTGTATTCTGAAAAGGACAAATCTACAAGTTCAGTTTTTTTTTTTAAAGGAAGTAAATTAAAGGGCTAAAAAAGCTTAAAACAACATCAGAGATTACAATTAAAGACCTCATTTTCTTCTATCCAAAGCATGTTTAACCAAAGGTGGAACCTACCTATCAAGTATCTGAATTTTTAATCAAATCAAAATTTGTCCATGGCTCTCCACCCCCTCTACCATTTTGTTTTTTTCACTAAACCCGACTTTTATCAAAACTTAGAGACCGAAAAAGCCAAGTTCACTGGCTCTCTCCTTCTCGAAAGTTTCGAAATACTGATATATGATTGTTACGGCTAGCAATATTCCGGTACCTGAACCGATTGCTCCCATGAAATCGGCTAAGACAGTTAATGCACCGATGCACATTCCGCCAAATGCAGCTGCGGTCGGTATGTAACGGTTTAGTTCTTTTTGTAGATTTGAATCTCTATGTCCTGGCATCACCATTTGTTGTTCCTGCAAACGGAACACGAAACTAAGACCTTTAAAACGGCAAAAACAAATATGCATTGACAAATTGGTGAAGCCTGAGGGTAAGGCTGTGCAAAAATCAGTGGAAAACGACCAAACTGAACCAAATTTCGGTTTTTTTTTTTATTCAGTTTGGACAGTTTCAATTGAAAATTGGTTAACTTGGTGTACTCGGTTTGGGTATGAATTTCAAAACGGTTTAAAATGGGCAACAGCAAATACACATTGACAAATTGGTGAACTCCAGGGTAGGGCAGTGCAAAAATCAGTGGAAAACGACCAAACTCAATCAAATCAGTTTTTTCAATTAAAAGTTGGTTCCAAAAATTGGTTCACTCGGCTCGGGTTTAAATATCTAAACCGCTTTAACTGACTTAAAATAACTATTAAATATGATATATACATTTAAACCCAAACACAATTGGTTTCTGGAAAAAGGGAAGTCGGTCAAGTCTGTTTTTGACTTTTTTGCACCGATCCGACTGATCCCACACCCCTACTTAAGGGATTCACAAAATTTCCACTTCATGGATGGAACAAACACGATTAAAGGAATCATCGACTGGAAATGGGACAACTAACAGAACCGGTAGATGAGTAAACAAGGTTCATCATAAAAGGTTTACCTTGAGCTGCTTAGCAACATCCCTGGCTGAAGAACCGGAAACTTCAATCCAAGTTTTCGAAAACAAGGCACAGGCAGAAAGCATGAACACTAGATAAAACAGAGCATGGAAGGGATTTGCTGCCATATCTGCCAAGCTGTAGTAATAATCAGACAAAACCAGGCATCAACATATTTGAAGAGAAATTAACCCAAAAAAGATAGTTTCACAACCAAAGATAAATGGAACCGATTCTAACCTTGCAGGGGCAGTAACATAGTAAGCTAGACCACCAACGGGAATAAACTGACCACCTGAATATTCGGATTCTTTCCACTTGCCCAACAGGTTCACAAAGAAGTTACCACTGTACTTCCGGTACAGCAACTACGTAAAAATAAACAATGTTTAGAACGAAGCCTTTTTAATATTTGCTATTCATGTAGTGTAAATATATAAAAAGGGTACCTGGGAGATGAAATAAAGATTTGAAACGAGTGCAGATTGAAGGATGATGGGCATGTTGGAGGTGTAGAATAGCTTAATGGGATACGACCCTTGCTGTCCTCGAGCATTCTTTGATCTTACAGGCAAAACAACACGGAAACCTTGGAAGTAGATAACAATAAGGAAGATCAAAACCGTAGCGAGTAAATTCGTAACGTTTGGAAGATTCTGTCGGTAGAAAGCTTCACGAAGCGCTCGAACTTTGTCTGTCCTGGTTATTAAAAGATGGAACATGGCAATGACAGCACCTTCGAATTCAGCCCCACGACCGCTGTTGATTGTTGTAGGGCTAAAGGCTTTCCAGATTATGTTTTCACTGCACAATGGAAATAGTATTTAGGATAGCCACTTAATGAAATAGATTGCAGTTGACATGAAAAAGGAACGATAAAATAACATACCAGATATTGGTGGCTATGAAAAGGGAGATCCCAGAGCCCAAACCATACCCCTTTTGGAGAAGTTCATCGAGGCAGATCACAATAATTCCAGCAAAGCAAAGTTGAATAATAATAAGAATGGCATTTCCAACACCGAGCTGACCAACACTTCCGTACATACCAGACAGAACGTACGCCACTGCCTCACCAACAGCAATTAGGATCCCCAACAGCTTTTGAGCCCCATTTCTGCAAAGCAAACATAAAAGAACCAAAGATTATGGAGGACATATAGTGCTTCAAGTTATAATGGAGAAAATAGTAATGTTAAAACACTCACAAGAGTGCACGATCCTCACGAACACTGTTGTCAACCTCGATGATCTTTGAACCAGCCAAGAGTTGCATCACCAAACCGGAAGTAACAATGGGGGTAATCCCAAGTTCCATAACGGTTCCACGGTTGGATGCAAGGATAACACGCATCCAATAAAACGGATCAGCGCCCGTCGTAGAATGTATTCCATAAAGGGGAAGCTGACTGCAAACCAGGAAAATAAAGAGGGATATCACAGTATAGATGACCTTCTCTCTAAAAGGGATTTTCCTATCAGCACTCTGAACTTCAGGCAGAAACGAAAGAAATGGTCTAACCAAATGAAGTACTCTGAACCCGCCTCCCATATTGGCTATTCAAAACTGAATTACACCACAAAATTCAGCAATTGTTTCAGTTAATGAACTTACAAAATTAAGGAAAAAAATACATAATAAATGAGGCCACATATCAAATACAAATATCATTGATTGTAAAAAACAAGAATTAAGTTCATTCCAATTTAACGGATCCTTGCATAATTTTTAAAAAATTCTCAACATTATCTATCCTAATCCTACAATTTGAACAATGTTATTGTTCTTATATATGGCCATATCTGCATAACAGGGAAAAGGAGGAACATGCAAGAAATACAAATTGTAGATTAATCGATGATGCTTTGAAACATGAAATAAAATAGGAACTGATTAAGTTCACATTACATTTAAAAAATAAATAAATAAGTAGTAGCAGACCTATAAATCAATCCGATCTAAAAATTAGATTCAGCATCCAAACGAAATTACCAGTCAAATTACAAATCAGTCCGATCTAAAAAAATTGATTCCAAATTATATTAAACACATGTAATCGGTTCAAATTAGCTGAGATAAAAAGGAAAAACCGAAATAAACGCGAATCTGTGCACAGATCAAGCAGATCTACAATACCGTAAAGTAAATCTGGTAAATCAAAATTCGAAAACTAACATTCTAAATATATACACATATGCAAATCCAGATCTAGAAACGAAAAACATAATACATCAATTCTTTTTCTTTCTATTGCCAAGGAAATGAAATTTCTCAATAAACAAAAATTCAAAATAAAAAGATAATGAAAAACATAAAATGGAAAGAAATCGATACATACTGTGAGGATTTGAGAGCAGATCTGAGAATATTACGAGCAAAAGTTTCCCTTCGGAAAATTACTTTTCGGATTTTTCAAAGAGAAGAGAAAAATATCCCCTTACTGGGTTGTAAAATGAAAGATACAATGTGTTGTTATTTTTATAGCACAAAAATATTTATTTTATTTATTTCGATTTATGCTTGATTTTTATTTTGTCGCGGCACTATTTTAGAAGGTTTGCCGTGCCACGATATCTTGTCCAATAGGAATTTAGCACGTGTACTTTGGTGTATAATTAGTTAATTGAATATTTGAATTTGGATCTCATAGTATATTGTTCCTTACTAATTTGACTTTGGGTAAACTACGAAAATAATCAGTTTTGTTTAGATCAGGTTATATTTTAGTCACTTATGTTTAAAATGTTATGTTTTAGTCCCTTGTATTATCGTGTTATAACATTTTAGTCACTGAACCGTTAATTATCGTTAACAGTGTTACGGTAAGCTGACGTGGCACGTTAAACAATCATTTTAAATAAAAATTTTAGGTTAAATTATATAATTGGTCTCTATATTTTTTCGTTTTGAGCAATTTAATTATTTTCTTTTATGTTTTTTTTTCTTCTGCTTCTTCCTTTGTTTTCCTCCTTTCTCCATTTCTTTTAATATAGTTTTTTTATGTTTTCTATTTGTTAAAACTAGTCTTATATTTGGCTTTTAGCAAATAAATAAATAAAAAGAAAAAATAAATTGTTCGAAAAAATAAAAGTATAAGGACTAATTTTAACAAATGGAAAACATAGAAAAATTATGTTAAAAGAAATGGAAAAAGGTGGAAAATAGAGGAATAAGTAGAAGAGAATGGAAAAAAAAGGAAAAAAAAAGTTAAAAAAATAAAAGAAAAATTAAATTGCTCAAAATGAAAAAATATATGGACAACTTGTATAATTTAACCTAAAATTTTCGTTTAAAATGATAATTTAACATGTCACGTTAGGTTACTATTACATTGTTAACGTTAATTAACGGCTTAGTGACTAAAATATTACAACACGATAACGTAAATGACTAAAACGTAACATTTCAAACATAAGTGACTAAAAATATAACATGAGGCAAACAAATATGACTATTTTCGTAATTTACCCTTTGACTTTTTGTTTTCAAATAAGATACCATTTGTAAAAGTAGTTAGATACAAATGGGCCAAAAGCCCAATGATACAATATGAAGAGCAAATTTATAGCCCAAAAATATAAATACCATATAATCGTAACCAACCCTAGTGATGTTATTGCATGAGGAGAAAGAGGGGGAGACAGTCCGATGAATGTTCTCTACATCTGACCCGAACGAGAAACAAGCTTTCCAGAGAGGTCAATCAAGCTGTGGAACTCGAAAGGTGATATTTGAATCGCCATGGTATTGAAGAGAGCATCAACGATGGAAGAGCCAAGATCGGAACACGACGGTGACCAAGGCAGAGCTTGGTGCAATGGCACCGGCGACCATCAGACTCGAGAGCAGTGAGAGATTGGAGAGACGTCGGGGTCTAATAGACTTGATCATGGGTTGAGTCACTCACCCAGATTCGAAGTCTCACCCAATAAGTGAGAGGATTTGGGCAACAATATGGGCTTAAAAAATGGGTTTGCACAAAAATAAGGTCCATTTTCTAAATGTGTCAGGCCTCGAGTAAGAATTTTTGGCCCAAATCAGCCTAAACCTTCTTTTTTGTTGTTGTTTTATTATCATTTTGCTATTATATTACTACTATTTAGTATTATCATTTGAATATTGTATAACTATTGTTTTATTATTAATTTTGTTAATATTTTAAAGTCAAATATTGACTCAAGTTCTGAGCAAACTGCTTGGTACTGCCATTGAACCGATTAAAAAACTAGTTGAATCGAATTTTTTACTTTATTAACTGAACCCATAAAATTTGATCCAAATGAGTAAAACTCAACACAAAATAAAACCCAAAAATAAAAACATTGCCCAAATAAATTAAATTGAGCCTAATAAATAAATAAATAAATAAATAAAAGTTAAATATATATTAAATTTATTATTTATTTGTGTTTATAAATTTTTCTAGATCTTTTTATCTTGTTAAATTTTGAGTGATTGATCTAGAAATCTATTGAAGTTTTTTTTTAAAGGTGAAAGTATGAGTTAGATTCTTCTACTATAAAGACTAGATTAAATTACTCCTTTAAATATTAAATGAATCGATTTAGTCCATATATTTATCCGACCCCTATAAAAGCTTTAAAAATTATAATGAAGTGTTTTTCAAATTAAAAGAAAAAAATAATTATGCCCCTATTTTTTTTTGTAAAAAATTCTAATTAAACCTCAAAATTTTTTTATTTTATTTTTTTGAAAATTAACGCAAACATGTGTATAGAGAGAGAGGAGGCAAGAAATAGTCGTATCTAAAGCATAATATTTAATGCATTGTCAATGGATGAATGAACTATTGATAAATAATAAAATAATATGGTATCATTAAATTAAATAAAAGACAACGGAAGACTTATAAATAAATAATGATAATTTTATTTAGATATAATAAAATATTAGTTATAATTTTATAAATAATTACTAATAATTCTTAGGTTTAGTCGTTTAGGGTTTAAAAACTCGGGTTTATGGTTTAGATTATTAGTATTTATAGGATTCCAAAAACTCATGTTTATTTTTCTTACTTCTTTAGATATTTAGAGATCAAATTTATATAATAATTTTTAAAAAAGTACATTTGAAAAGAAGAAAGAATCGTGGTGCAGAATAAGAAAGTGGAAAATAAAATATTTGAAAATTTTAAATTAATTTAATTTAAGAAGTGCCACATGTCTCAAAATGATTGGCTAATAGATTTTCTTTAATGGTGTCAACTTTTTAGGTAATCTGAATAATAAATTATAGTTTAGATACCACTTATGACCAAAAATAATAATTGAGTACCAACTTGAGAAAAACAGTACAATTTAGACACCATTTTGTAATTTAAGCCTTTTTTTGTTTTACCCAATGATAAAATATCATATTATTTTTCACCGACGATATATGAAACTTATACAAGTGCATCGAATATTTTTGAGTATTGTACAATTAAATGGTTAATACTCTCACAAATACAGACATATCCACAAACACACGCTCACACTACATTCAAGTGAACTGCTCAAATAAGGTTTATCACTTCCTTTGAAAACTCAAATCCGAATGAACTCTATAAATAAACATGCAAATTATATATTTCATGCCAAAACCCAACATTTTTACATTAAGCCCAACATGCTAAGTTATATTTGAGGCCTTGAAAGCATATTTTTAGCTTCCAACAAGGCCTTAGTTTAAAAAGCCTAAGCCTGTTTTCAGTCTCTCTTTGCTTAGCTTTCCCAATTTATAGGCCCAAAAGTTACCAATTTCCAAAAAAAATTGGGCCAAAGAAAATTTGGGTTCTATTTCTAGACACATTGTTTGATGTAGTAATTACGAACTTTAAACATGAATCATAAAATAAATACGAGAGTATCGAAAATAAATTTTATTTATTTTGTCTAAGATGATTACTGAACTTGACAATTATTTCCACACTGGGTTGAATTTTTTTTGGGTTCAAGTTAGCTCTTGAATTTGACAATTATTTCTATATTAGGACATGAATTAGACAATTGTTCCCACACTTGGCTAAATTTTTCTTAGTCCATGTTACTCCCTATACTTTGTAATTTTTGTCACATTTTAGACCCTAACATAGGAATAATAATCAAATTCAGGGACCAACTTAAATAAAAAATTCAAGCCCCAAATAATATATTAACCTTTTTTTTTTCTTTTCATTTATATGTTTGGTAAAAAAAAATGAAAAAGTGGGTAGAAAAAACATTTCTCTTCTTTTTATTGCTTGGTAAAGTTGAAAATTGAGAGGAAAGAAAATGTTAAAATATTATTCAAGTCATTGTTCTCTTCGTACATTTAAAATTTAGTCCATTATTTTTATTCTAGGAACTTAACCTCTCTATTTTTCGAATTTCAAAATTCAAGATCAATCGTTAACACCACTATAAAATTTTCACTAATTTCACGGGTGTAAAATTTTGAAATAAATAAATAAAAACTCAATTTGGTAGTCACATAATGAAAGAAAAATAATGTTATAATGGACCTAAAATTAATAGAATATTTTTTAACAATGTTAATATTTGAACTTACATTTTGAAATCTGGAAAATAAAAGAGGTAAATTTATTGAAATAAAAGTTTATTTAATATTTCAAAATATTTAAATTATTTCGAGTTTAATAAGTTTAATTTTGGTAAAAATACTATGAAGGCTTTTATACTAGAAGTTATATTGCATTTTGCCTTATTTACTAAAAAAAATGAACAAATTAATCATTGTACAATAGATCAAAGAGCAAACTGGTCCTATCAGTTAAATTTTTCATTTCTTTTTACCGTTAAAAACTAGCCCTGCTGATAGAAAACTGGATAGTTTCACATGACGTGTCACGTATAACCTCATGCTGATGTACAATGACTAATTTTTAATAGTAGAAATAGATGAAATTTTCAACAAAATGACCAATTTGTTATTTGATCTTACGCGCAATGATTAACTTGCCTATTTTTTGAATAAAACGAGCAAAATGTAATTCAACCCCTAGTACAAGAACTTTCATGATACTTTTACCGTTCAAACATAAACAATTACAAATTACACGAATTCAAATAATTAACATTTTTCTATTAAAATCCGATTAAATCCAATTTACATCTAATTTAATTAAATTGATTTTTTTAACATTAATCTCATTATAAGTTTTTATCATATCTGTTTTTTTATACAGTACCTAAAATTACCTATAGCCCCTCCTCGACCCTTAAATAGGAAGATAATACGCGTCAGCATACTCAAACCCACGTCCTCCTACAATAACAAAAATATCGATGTTAATCAAACTAAAACCCGATAATTAAATCGAATTTTTGAATTCAAATCTAAATAACAAAACAAATTAGCCGCAAAGTAGTGTCCATTAGCATGTGATGAACAACACTAATTACTAGAATAGTGTCTATTGAGAACTAGACAACAAGGAACTGTTTCCAATGAATAAAAATGATGCCCTCCTCCACTTCATCTTCTTAATTTAATTTTTGGTATAATAACTTTTTCGGTCCTCCAATTTTAAAACAAATTCATTTCAATATTCTATTTAATTTTTCACCTCTTTTAACTTTTGAATTTGTAGTTTTTATCAAATCACCCCAAAAGGGATAGAAAAATTAACATTTGTTAACTTTACTGGCATGGCAT
Source organism: Gossypium hirsutum (assembly GCF_007990345.1). Classification (NCBI taxonomy): domain Eukaryota; kingdom Viridiplantae; phylum Streptophyta; class Magnoliopsida; order Malvales; family Malvaceae; genus Gossypium; species Gossypium hirsutum. The sequence continues at coordinate 65,662,764 of NC_053442.1, read as the reverse complement.
ATATATGGATTGCCACGTAGATGACATATAAACATTAATTCTTTTTCGAATTTTAAAAAAATATTAAATATACATTTATAATATTTTAATAATTTAATGATTATTAATTTTTAAAAATAGTTTTCTATAAATTTGTTTTGAATTTTTAAATTTAAAAAATTAATTAAATGATGATGTGTCATTCATATGTATGTAACGTCAGTAAAGTTAAAAAATGTTAATTTTTTCATTCATTTTGGTGTGATTTCACAAAAACGCAAATTTAAAAACTAAAAGACCAAAAAATAAATAAAGGGTTAAGACGATTTTTGTATAAAATTGGAGTGTTAAATAAGTTATTATGCCTTTATTTTTTTAAAAGCTGTCATTAATATTGAAAATGCAGAGGAATCTAAAATTTCAACAAAGGTCAGCTTTCATAGGATAATACAAAATATTAATCATGATAATGTGGGGGAAAAAAATGCCAGTCAAAGATTTGGGCACCATTAACTAAGCATATTTTATTATTCCTTGCTGCAAGTAAAAAGAAATTTGTGGGAATCAATTTTTACTTTATTATCTAATGGGTTTAATATTTTCAGTCTTTGGGATTTTTTTAAGTAATTATTTTTATATCGGGGTTTGATTTTTTTAATATTTTGATAAATTTTTGAAGACCCTAAAATTTAAGTCTCAATATAGAAATAATTGTCAAGTTTAAGGACTAAATTGAAAAAAAAAGTTCAAGTCTCAATATGAGAACAGTTACTTAGTTCGAACCCTAAATAGTTGTTTAACTATTACAACACAAATGTTGGGTATTCACATTTTAAGGGGATGCATAGAGCGGCTCGTTCGGTCATTACCTTTACCTCAATGATAAGGGGTTATTTATAAGGCCATTTGAGTTCATTTCTTTATAGTGTAGTGATAGGGTGACGTGTGTCGGTCCAAGACATTGTTGGATTCGTTTTAAAGGGATTAGACGAGAAATTATCGAATATGGTGGATTGATTGATGTCATCAGTGAGTCTTCTCTATATATGTTCTGTAGATTAGATCAACCCACTAAATTTAATATTTAAGCGATGATGTAAAGCCTAATTCGATCCCTATAAGATGATGCTTTAAAATATTAAAATTTCGTATCATTTTATAATAATCGATATCGATACGATACTGGCTATTGTGATTTAAATTGATCCATCAAATCGATTTAATTAAAAAAATTAAATAATATATTTTAGCCGTAATTACTTTTGGTTGAGGGGCATAGCTCCTTCGATAGTATATAAAGGTGCGATAATCATTTGCATTGGAAGTAGTTCATGACTTTTTCTTTAGTTATTTATTTTAATAATGAAGGTTTAGACCAATATATTATTTTTACAATTTCAAAATATCGTGTCATTAATTTGTAACGATGTTATAAAAATGATTAAATTATTTGAAAAAAATTAAAAATCAAATTGAAAATTTTGTCGAATTTAGAGACTAAATGTTGGTTTATCTCGTTTACTAAAATTTTTAGGTTTTTTAAAATTGATCTAGTGGTTGAATTGGTTAGACCATCAATTGTAATTCGATCGGTTTAATTAGCCAATTTGATTTAATTAAATTAATTATTAAAATTCATAAAAATATAAAAATATGATTAAAAATAGTGAAAAACAGTTCAGCCACCGACTTAATCGATTTTAAGCAATTTGGTCAAAATTTTGATTTAATTCTTTGTCCAAATTGATGTATTAGTCGAATTCTCAATCCAGCTAACTAGTCTATTTTGGTTCCAACAACCATGGGCTTTAAGTTAAAAAAGTGATAAACTGCACTCAATGTTACTAAACTATTAGTAAGTTTATATTTTGGTCACTCAACTTTAAAAAGTTATAAAATGGTCATTGAACTAGTCGAAAGTTTTTTTAAAGTCACTCGGTTGTTAAGGTTTTTTTTTTAAAGTTCGGCTAGCGAGCTCCAATTGAAAATTTAATAATCAGTACGGTGAATTAGTACCTATTGACTAGTAGAAAAACGATAGTAGATCTAAGTCGATCTAACGATAAGTATTAGAGATTTGAGAAGAAAACTGTTTGGATTTTGATTTGTAGATTTGTGACATTCAAAGCAGTTTCATGAAAAAAAATCGAACTATAGAAGGGAAGGAGAAGGCGAGCTTTCGATTGGTGCAATTTATGAGAATACAAAAGGCTATACATCAACGATTTTAACAACCCAATGACTTAAATGAAATCTTTCGAATAATTTAGTGACTTCGAGTGTAATTTAACCTTTAAAAAAACAAATAAAAAGGTGGTGGCGGTTGGCCAATCCTTAAGGTCACCCCTCTACACTACACAATTAAATAAAAAGGTAGTTTTTAGGGACAGCCTCTCATCTCATAGCCATAATTATCACCGAAAAAGGAAAGCAGTTAAAAAACGGCGGCGTTTAATGTTGTCACATGCATTTTTGTTATGAGTTTCCAACTCATCTAACCTAGATTAAAAATTTTTGGGTTTGGTCCCAATAAATTAGCTCAAGGACAAATAATAGATCTTTATTTGGGTTCGAGATAAAATTGTAAAATTTTGTGTTAAAAAAGTTAAATTGTATTATTGATTTATTTTGAAGGGCCAAAAATGAAAATTTTCCATTTATTCAACGATTAAAAGATTCAATTTGAACGATTTATATTTTGGGTGGGTTAAATGGAAATTTTCTCATTTAACCAATGGGAGAAAAGGCCCTACTTGTCTCCCCTGGCTTCATCACTTGGCTCGAAGGTACGAGATATAAGTATACGATCAATATCGATATATTCCTTTTCCTAAGTGTTTCAGTACATTTGAATATCCGACTCCCTTAAAATGGGAAATTATTACTTTAGACCCCAAAATTCATAAAATCTTAAGTTAATATATGGTAAAATTACAAGTTTCCCAAATACTAGAATTTCGATTTAACTCGAGTGAAAACTATAAAGATTACATTTTAGCTATCATGAAAATATATAACTTAATCTCATCCAAAAAAAATTTATGGCTTTGCCCCTATATCATATTTAAATAGAAAATAGTCGTAACATTTTTTATAGGGGTGAAGGGAGAGGGTAGGTAGGGCTTGGCCCGCCCTAAAATTAGAAATTTTCTATTTTGCACCCCAAAATCTATAAATTTATAAATTAATACATGATAAAATTACAGTTTAATCCTTAAAAATAATAAAATTTTGATTTAATTATTCTAAAAACTATAAAAATATAAGTGAATATAATGATGAAATTCGTAAAATATATAACATAACGCAAAAGAAAATTTTGACTTCATCTCTATTTTTTTAAGTTTACTTGAATTAATATGAATATATAAAAAAAATTATATTTATATCCATTAATGCACATGAATAATGAAATAATTTAACTAGTGGTACTATATTTTATGCCATATAGGCCAAAACCTTTTTCTTTATGAGCTTGAAACCCATAGCACAACATGCTACACAATATTCTATCCATATGGTGCATTAATTAGGCAACAATTTTTTTTAAGTGGTCCACCTGTATTTTGTTGACTTATTTAAAAAATCCACATGGAATTGGATTGGCTTTGTTTGTGATTAGGGATGTTCAAACTTCAATTAAACTCGAGTTAATTGATTAAATTGATCTGATTCGGTTAATCGATTGGAAGTTGATTAATGGTTTTTTGAAATTTTGGTTATCGATTAATTCGGTTCAAAATTGAGTAATTAACCAAACTTAATAATCAATATTATGGGTTAATTTCAAAACTTATGTAGTGTTTCAAGATATAAAATTTCGGTTAATTCAATTAATTTGATTAACTTTCAAGATAAAAACATATATTTTGGTTAATTTCAATGTTTTTTTATATGTTTTATACTTGTTTTAACCAGGTGACAAAAAGATATAAATTTTGGTTCGGTTAATTTTTTTGGAAAAAATTCGGTTCGATTAACAGTTAAAGGATTATACAGTTCGATTAATTCGGTTAATGCTAATTCAATTCGGTTAATAACCGAACCGACCATTTGAACACCCGTACTTGTGATATGTAACAACTGCTTTATTAACATTCATATTTTTTTATAGGTATTTGAACAATACAACAAAACCCCTAAAGAGTTTAGAAGAGGAAGATAAGCTCCCCAAAGATGAAGGTTGGAAAAAAAGTTAGGGTTGAATTAAATTATAAAATTTTAGAAGGGTCAAAAGGTAATTTTATTTTTATATTAAATTATAATTTCATAATTTTTCAAAGGATATTAGAAAGAATTTTACCATTTTCAAGTAGTCCAACCCCCAGTTTTTACCCACTAAAATTAGTCTAAAACACTCACTTGAATGAAGCCTTCTTTAAATAGTTAAAACGTGTGAAATACTTCTCATGAGGTGAGACGTCAGTAGTTAAATATTTGCTAAATTAAAAAAAATAAAAAAAATATAATTTTAATGATTTTTAATTTTTAAAAACATCTTTTTGAATTTTTTAATTTTTAAAAATTAATTAAATGTTTATCTGTCATCCCCATGACAATCCACGTGTATGCAAAATGTTAATTTTTCCATTCATTTTGAGGTGATTTGACAAAAAAGTAAGTTTAAGAACTAAAAAAAGCGAACAAAAATAAATAGAAGACCAAAATAACTTTTTTATAAAGTTAAAGGACCAAATAAGTCATTATGCCTATCTCTTATTTAGTTCAAATCCAATATGTAACTTTGATCACCTTCCATATACAAGTCCCCCGAATATTGTTGAGATTTTAATATTGTTGACAGGGCGTAATTAGAAAATTGTTTTGGAGGGCTCAGAAATGAATAATTTTTTTTGGAGAGTGAAAGTGCAACTTTATCATTATATTAACTTGTGATTTCCTGAAAATTAGAAGGGACTATATAAAAATTTTCCTCTTTTTTCCATTCCTCATTGTTTGCAAAAAATTGGGTCACGAGGTTTTTTAGTATCTAAATTCGAATCCCACCATACACGATTACCATGTATAAATTTTCAATCCCACAACATAAGTTTACCAATTGAGTCTTACCTGGCATCGACATTGTTGCCATTGCAGGAGGACGTGGATTCAAATGCGTTGAACCGCATTATCCTCCTATTTAAGGGTTAGGGAGAGACTATGGATAGTTCTAGACATTGTATAAAAAAAAGGCAGATATAATAAAAACCTATAATGAGATTAACTTAAAAAAAAAACTCAAAATAAAGAGATGAAAATAATAGCATTCATTATTTCTATCTAAATAATGGAGCATAATAATAACCATTTAAATTATGGTCATAAAATGTATTTTTAAATTTTTTTATTGTACTTTATAAGAAATATATATTTTTTATATTCTTCATGTTCGTTTTACAGTTTATGTTCAGGGATCGTGACTATTCCTCTCAATAATGTTGTCTCTAAGATTTGAACTTGGATATTCCAGTAATTAATTACCATATACATATATAGTAAACATTTAAGACAAAAAGAAGAAAATCACAAACTAGAGGTGTTCATGGGCCGGGCTGGGCCCAAAAAAATTAGACCCGCGTCTTAGGCCCGGGCCCGGCTCGGCCCAAAATATGGGCCTGGAATTTTGTCCATGCCTGACCCGGGAAAAAATTCCTGAGCCCGGCCCGGCCCGACCCATTTTTTAATAAATACCAAAAATTTATTTTAAAAATAAAAAAATTAAAAAGTATTTTAAAATTAAAAAATTAAATATATATATTTATTATATTCAGGCTTGGCCCCGAGCTCGGCCCGTTTTCTAACGGGCCTCATTTTTTATCCAAACCCATATTTCGAGCCTATATTTTTACCCGAATCCTCCTATATTTCGGGCGGCCCATGAACACCTCTATCACAAACTAACCATATTAATTTCTTCCCTAATTATATAACCCACTTATTTTTTTCCTCTTTAATGCTCCTTTGTTTGTTTCACCTTCTTGAGGTTTTTGTCATAAATGAATACAACTTTTATTTATTAATTTATTATTGTAAAGAATAGTGTTTGATTCTGGTTTTCGACAAGAACGAAGCTAGAAAATTGTACATTGTTAGAGGAGTTAAAATATAATTTTATTTTTTTAACAATTGTACTGATTTGTAATTTTTGGGTTATTAAAAAGATTAAATTGAAATTTTAAGGTTTTGAGGGAGCCAAACTATAATTTTATCATATATTAACTTAGAATTTTATGATTTTCGAGGTCTAAAGCAACCTTTGCCCTTAGTTTTGGGTTGAGCGAAGTAATATTTTTAAAATTAGACCGGTGACTGAATAAATTAGGTCATTGGTTTGTCGATCCAACCGGTTCAATCGACTTGGGTAGTTAGTACTTTTCGATTAAATAAATTATTAAAAATTTATAAAATAATTTTTTTTAAAAAGGTTCAATCATCAGTTGAACCGATTTTTTACTTTGATTCAATTGGCCTGTGCTGATTAGGAGGTCAACGGGTTTGATGTCTCTCTCTGAACTAATATCCCAACTAGTTTAAACAACCATGGAGAGGAGCTCGAGTTAGAGAATAAAGGATCTGCAAAACAATGGATGATTATGGAGGTGAAAGAGTTTGTGCTCTAAGACGCTTTTGGATGCCTAAATTGAGATGGGATGCTACTCGGGAATAATCAAGCATGTTGAGAGCAATGGGTTAGATATTCCTCTACCTTTTTAAATGGATGTTGTAGTAGGTATTTCAATTGCATGGAAGTGTTGAAGTAGAGATGTTCATGAGTCGGACATAGTTGAACACATTTATGATATTAATACACTTTATGTTTATTCAAGCCCAGGCAGATCCGAGATATAAAGCTAAAATTTTGCCAAAAAACCGCCCATATTTGTAAATCCATATTTAAAAAAATACATATTATTTTCAATTTAATATTTTAGAAATTAATATATTTTATTAAAATTTAAAATATATACAAGTTAACATATTTTTTTCAATATTACATAGAATAAATTACACAAAAATAAAAAATAATACAAAAGTATAAAAAAATCCAAGCTGGAGCCATAAATATCATAATCTAAACCCAACCCAACCTATATATTAAAGGGCCTTTTTTTTTATTCAAACCCATTTCTCGGGTCTTGTACTTTCATTCAAATCCATCCGTATTCGGATTTACTTTTAGATTTATTATTTTGGTGAAACTAAATATTTGTTTTTCTTTTTAAGAAAAAAAAAGTCAATTCATACAACAATAACATAGAAAAATTCAACATATTAGTTACTTTTTGGTCTCCCATTTACAAACATATTTCATTATCAAAATCTTCTAATGGGAAAAGGGGATCAAATCAAAAACTTTATTTCCTTTTATTTTTTCTGAAAAATTTCATCACATTTTCTGATTATATCTGTTTTTTTATAAATATAATGTTTAAAATTAACCATAATAATATGCTTCAGCGCACTCAAACCACGTTCTCCTATATTAACAATAATACTCATACCAATCAAACTACGAGTGAATCCGTGTACTTAAATTTAAATATATGTAATATAAAAATACAAATTTATTTGCATGCTCAAACAAAAAATGGTCATACCACTTTTTTTGGGTATAATTAATGTCTTGTCTTAAAACATATATATGTTCCTGAGTTTTTGTCTGGTACAAATTATACCTACCCCTTTTTATTTTCTTAAAGGTTAAAATCAGTTATAAGTCCTTGTACTTTTCAAATATTTAAGATTTAGTCTTCATACTTTTATTTTTAAAAATTTAATCTCTCTATTTTTTAGATTTTAAATTTTAGGTCTATTTAAAAATGTTGATAATTTTTTTGTTAAACTTGTTAGTGTGATATTTTAAAACAAGAAGAAAAAAAATTTATTTAGTAGTAATGTCACTAAAAAATGACATTTTAATGAACCTAAATTTAAGAAAAAAATTAACAGCATTAACTGTTAGGCATGAATTTTGAAATCTAAAAATTAGAAAATTAAATTTTTAAAAATAAAAATATAGCGATTAAATTCTAATTTTTAAAAAGTATAGGGATTTATTGCAATTTTTTGTTATTCAATAATTATATAGAGTTCAAATTAAATTTAAAATCGTGTTTTAATAAACATTTCTTAAAAAAAAACAATTTGACTGATTTTGAAAGTTTAATAGTCTTAAAAATGAAAAAGGACCAAATTGATAAAAATGTAAATATTAAGGATTAAATTTAGCATTATACCTTTAAATTATATCATATGTAAAAAAAAACTTTAAGAAACATTTCTTTAAAAAATTCTTCATTGTACACTCTCTTCATCTCTTTCTATTTGGTTTAAGCAAATTTTTAAAATAAAAAATCAGAACTTTGTTTTGTCTCTGTTTTTGTTTTTTTAAATCTTTTCTTTAATGGGACTATCATTTTCCTTTGAAAAGTTAAACCATAGTATTGAAAATACATGTGAAGTGAGGTGGCAACCAAACAAACACACAGAGAACAGAGATCTATGGTGTGTACTTTTAATGATGAGCTTCTTCTCTTTTGCATTCAAAAGCTATAATCTTTGAAGGATTCAAAGCTTGAAACGTTGTAAATTTTTTTTTGCATGTTTCAAGTTCTGGGTTTTGTTCATACTTTAAATCTCATGCATTTAAGTTCTGGGTTTACATTTATATGATGATTTAGCTTAAAAGAGCTCATCATCTCAAATGGGGAATGCTTTGTGTTTGATGAAATGTCTGTGAGAACTTCAGGTATGGTTTTACTAAGTAATTAATGAGGGAATGTGGGAAATTTTGTTGCCTTTTTTTTACATATTTTTTATTATTAAATTTAGAGATTTGGGGTTTGTTTACATTAATGGAGATGTTATATGTTTTGATATGATATCGAGATTCCGAAAATCGAATTTACATAAATGCTGTGATTCATCATGACTAGGGCTGTTAGGGTATTAAAGGATGCTAATGGTGATAATATTAGTGACCATCTAAAGAATCATATTCATTTGACTAACTGTATACACTTGAAGAATCATATGCGTCATAAGCATAGCCCTATAATGTCCGACCGATCGCTCGTGAGGGATCTTATGATCCTTCAACGATCCCGGTCCCTTAGGGATCCTTCTGCAAGTCCTCCTTATTGGCATTCACCTTTGGTTGCTGATTTGCTTTCGAAAAAGGTTGACAAGGATGGTTTTTATCGAGAGGGGAGAAGGTCTGTTGGTGTTGAGAGGCCGAGAAGTGGAAGGAGGTTTTTGGTAAGTTCACCAGCTTTGCCTAATTTCGCGACTTCTAAAGTTGTGCCGGGTGAAGGTAGTGGTAGTGATCATAGTAGTAAGAGTGGAGATAGAGATAATCAAAGGAGTAGGAGAGATCATAGGACTGATGTTTTGGGGGAGAATAATGAGCCTGTACTGGAGCAAGATGGTAATTGTTTGTCTCCTGATGCGATCTCGGGTGGTTCTGGTTTGAACGATAGGAGTAAAAACCGAAAAGGGAAGCAAACACAAGGGATTCGAGTGAAGACTTTATCCGAGCAGTTGAATGACCTTCCTGGGGATAGTGATGATGTATTGTCTTCCAAAGGTGACTTTCATGGAAGGCATGAGAAAACCAGTGAGGAACCTGAGGTCAGTGTCCGTGGTTATTCGAGTGGATTAGACAAGGTGAAAAGGCGCAGGTTTCGAGGGGCAAGAAGATCTCGGGCTGCTCCTTCTCAAGAGGTTGGAGGTCGGAATGAGTTGTCTGTGGCTTCTAATTTGTTTGCTCGGGGTTCGATGCGCACAAAGTATGGTATGGAAGAGGAATCAAATGAATATGATCTGCAAAACATAACAAAGGCCCCTCGAAATGGATGTAGGGTTCCATTTAATTGGTCAAGAATTCATCAAAGAGGTAAAACTTTCCTTGACATGGCAGGAAGGAGTTTTTCGTGTGGTTTATCGGACTCTAGATTACGGAAACGTGGGGCAGGTTTCCATGGAAGAAATTCTTCTGAAATACCTGTGGAATCCGATCAATCGAGCTCATCTGCGAAGTTCAACGCTGAGGCACTGCCGCTTCTAATCGAGGCATCTGGATCACAGGACAGCACGGACAATGCTCGTTGGGTACATGACTATTCAGGGGAGTTAGGTATATTTGCCGATAATTTATTGAAGGGCAACATTGATTCAGACCTTGCTTCCGAAGCTCGATCTAGTGACCAACTTAAGTTAGTCAGGAATGGCCAATGTAGGCACCAAAATATCACACAAAAGTACATGCCGAGAACTTTTAGAGACCTCGTCGGACAAAATTTGGTATCGCAAGCTCTTTCTAATGCTGTTATGAAAAGGAAAGTTGGATTGTTATATGTCTTTTATGGACCTCATGGAACCGGAAAAACTTCTTGTAGTCGGATATTTGCTCGAGCTTTGAATTGTCAGTCACTTGAGCAGCCCAAACCTTGCGGGTTTTGCGATTCTTGTATTTCACATGACATGGGAAAGAGTTGCAATATAAAGGAAGTTGGTCCTGTCAGTAACTTTGACTTCGAGAGTATCATGGATCTTCTTGATAATATGAACAACTCTCAGCTGCCTTCGCAGTACCGAGTTTTCATATTTGATGACTGTGATACTTTATCCCCGGATTGTTGGAGTGCCATATTGAAGGTCATCGATCGAGCACCCAGACATGTGGTCTTTATTCTTGTCAGTTTGAGTCTTGATATTCTGCCTCATATAATTATGTCCAGATGTCAGAAATTCTTTTTCCCGAAACTGAAGGATGCGGATATAATTTATACCTTGCAGTGGATTGCATCTAGAGAGAACATCAGAATCGAGAAAGATGCACTTAAACTGATCGCATCTCGATCCGATGGATCACTGAGGGATGCAGAGATGACTCTCGAGCAGCTGAGTTTGCTCGGGCAAAAAATCTCGGTTCTGTTGGTTCAGGAACTGGTATGTTTGCACTGCTTAATATTTTCGGTTTTCAAGTATTGCTCTAAATACGTGCTATATTTGTTCCTTGCCTTATATGCTGTAAATATAGGATTTTCATACTTGAATCCTAGTAATATGTATATACACATACATATAAGCTCAAATGACGAGCGAGACCTTTGTCCCCAAGTTGGGAAAAGAATGAAAGTGATAGAAATATTTATGATGATTAGCTGACATATCTATAATTACTCTAAACTTTACGGATATGATTCACAGGTTGGGCTTATCTCTGACGAAAAGCTCGTGGATCTTCTTGATCTAGCATTATCAGCAGACACGGTAAATACCGTGAAGAGCTTGAGGGTGATAATCGAAACTGGTGTGGAGCCTTTAGCTTTAATGTCACAGCTTGCTACTGTGATAACCGATATTCTTGCTAGCAGTTACGATTTCACTAAAGAAAGGCATCGAAGGAAGTTCTTCCGACGACAGCCATGTAAGTCTTAAAATACAAACAATGAACAGAACAATATTCATTGGCTCTTCGTGTTTAAATATTTATCTTTTTTTCCAAAACTGATAGATCATATTTATGCAATCCAGTGTCAAAAGAAGATATGGAGAAACTACGGCAAGCTTTGAAAACGTTATCCAAGGCAGAAAAACAACTGAGGATGTCAAACGACAAACTAACATGGCTAACGGCTGCTTTGCTTCAGCTTGCTCCTGATCAGCAATATATATTGCCGATTTCTTCCGGTGACACTAGTTCTCATCATAGTCCATTGCCTCTAAGTGTTACAGATGGAACAGATATACCTGAGAAAGGCCTTGAGCTTGTTCTGCTTCGTAATAATACTAGAGACTTGTCAACAAATGTTAGGTCAGAAAATCTCTATGCAAGAAGTCCAGGGGATTTCAAGACTGGTACCGGGAAGCGACATCAGAAATTAGTCAAAGATCATACGAGAATCGAGAAAATTTGGTTGGAGGTGCTTGATAACATTCAAGTTAGTAGTCTAAAAGAGTTCTTGTATCAAGAAGGAAAGCTGATCTCGGTTAGTTTCGGTGCAGGTATGTCCTAGTGCTCATTATGATTGTTTTTGCATGATATCATTAAATGGCCATAACATGCATTTAGACGAGCATATATGAAGTTCACAGCCAATGCGGAATAAGATATCGGAAAATTTGATTTCTAGAGCTCTTTCTCGTCTAGATGGTAGCTCCATGATCCGCATCCAAGTTTTGCATGTTATTTAGACTCAAAAAGTTATTCCTTTCTCCCTCGATTTTCAAAAATCTCTTGTTATCGGTATCATTTTGGTATGGTTATTTTACTTGATACGAACAATGACAATATAATGCTTTCTCTATGTTTAGTAATTATCAATGTCTCCTTCACCTGTCTACTCCATTTTTCTGTTTCTTTTTCAGCCCCAACCATACAGTTGATGTTCAGTTCACATAAAACCAAATCTGAAGCCGAGAAATTTAGGGGGCATATTTTACAAGCATTCGAGTCCATTCTTGGTTCTCCCTTGACAATCGAAATTAGATGTGAAATGAACAAAGATGCCACAGCTGGTTTTCATGGACTTCTCGTTTTACCATCTTCCCGGGATGGTCCATCTCATATGATCATGGATCTGGAATCCAATTCTCAAAATAGGATACATGAGGCAGGTTTTCATGATACTAGCAAAAGAGTTATGAGAGAGAGAGATTCCGGCATGCATCAGAAATCGCCGGAAGCAGGAAGGAGCGAAATTGTCGAAATTCCAGTTTCCCCAGGAGAAGCCAAGGTCAACGAACATGCAGCTTATCAGGAGCTGATGTTGGCATCCTCCTCAGGGAGACGAAAACCCGGGGAACTAACCCCGAGTCAGAGCATTGTTAGAAGTAAGGTGTCCATTGCACACGTAATTCATCATGGAGATGGATGTACACAAGAGAACAGATGGTCAAATCACAAAGCAGTTTCCATTGCCGAAAAGCTCGAACAAGAGAACTTGTATGTATATATCCGTTGTCACTCACATTCTACTATAATTTCGTATTTTTGACGTCTGTCCATCCGGGAACCTATGCAACTCTTTCATAGTTCGTAAGGGTATAATTGAGCCAGGCGGGGTCCGAATACTGCCAAGCTCGAACTTGACTCGAAATTCAGAGTTCAATACGCAGCTCATTCTTGACCAAACATCTGTTTTTAAGCTCAAGCTTGATTAAGCTCTTTTACCAAGTTTTGTACTCAAACTCGGCTTGATAATTAGTCTGTTGTCACTAACATTCTACTATAATTTCACTAACATTCTACTATAATTTCGTATTTTTGACGCCCGTCAACCCGGGAACCTATGCAACTCTTTCGTAATCCATAGAACTTCACGTTTTCATATTTCAGGAGACTCGAACCAAGGTCAAGAAGCTTACTTTGCTGGAAAACATCTAAAGCAACACGTCGGAAGGTATCGGATTATTGATTGTTCCAGTCTTCTTAAGTTTGTGAAATGATTTTAACTTTTGTTTGTCTTTACAGCGCTTGAAGATCAGAACACGAAGACCGGCTCTGTTATTGAAGCTCGTCTCTTGTGGAAGATGTCTCTCTTCCAAATCTCCTAGGTAAGACCCGAAAAATTCCCGGACAGTTTCGAACAGTTATTAAATTCATATTACATATGTAATTAGCTATTCTTCTAGCCATTTACAAGCTCGATTTAGATCCGAAAAAATATTTTTCCTCGAATAAATGTTCGAGTTTTTCAGATTTGTAGCCTTAGGTTTCACGTCCATTCTTGTATTCATCAATGGTGTTAGGCATTTTGTATGTGAAATGATTCTGCACACGATCGTATTATTTTCTCATGTTATAATCGTATTTATTGATAGATTCATTAACATTTATTTTATTTCGATTTTGATATATTCGTATATTCATATTATTTTTCCGAAAAAAATCTAAATTATTAAATTCGACTAGACTAATAACTCGTGTATTTTATTTACATATATATTGCATTCTAATTTGGACGATTTTTGAAATACAAATTAAAACGAAGTGATTATCTAAATCAAACCAAATTTTATTTTTGTTTAACTTTACAATTAATTTAAATTTTTTATGATGTAAAAATGAATATTTTATATTTAAAATAATGAAATTAACTTAATTTTTCATATAAAAAAATATTTTTTCAAAAGAAAATGCTACATAGGAATTATTGATGATTTTTGATTTACTAGAATAACAAATAAAAAAACAGAAATATTTATGAATTTTTTTTAAAACTTTAGAAATAAAAGAAAAACCCAATTTTATTTTGTCAAAATAAAACAAAATATGAAAAAAATTAATATGAAAAAAAAAATGAAAACCAAATCACAGAATCATGAAAAAGAATCTTCACTAAAAAATCATCATTTATCAATAAAAATATAGTGAAAGCAAAAGTTAATGTCTTATTTTCTCAAAAATATGTGAAACTGAACTATATTGAAGCAGTTAATATATATATATGTGAAAAATAAAGCCATATGAATCACTATAAGCTTCTATAGTACATAAAACTGTGACCATGACATGCCTAGAAACCTAAATATGATACATCTGAAATTCGGGTCGTTTCAATTTTTCATTTTTCTTTTAAGTACTCAAATACGTTAAAGAACCCATACCTGTATCCGATCATCGTACCCGAACCTGAACTATCAAGACATCGAAACCAATATCAAGTTCTCTCTGCAGAAGTAAGATGCCCCATTTGTTCTGTAAGGTTATTTACATTCTTCATGTTGTTCCACCAAAATCTGCTATGACCCTCGGGTTTGTCTTCGTCTTTTCTTGTATCAGGATCTTTTCTTTCGGGCAGAACTTCTCGAATATCTGTTGAACCTGGATTTTCGGTCAAAAATTGTTCCCAGAATCCATCATTAACCCCAGCTGGTGAAGGAGCAGGTTGTTCCATTGATGTAACGGGCTCTGGGGTAACTACAGTGGATGGCTCGGAATTCATGTCGATCTGAGGGGATTTAGGTTGAGTTTCAATGTTGAGTTGTATGGAAGATATAGATGGACTTTCAGGACAACTCGTTGATTCATCAAACACGTTGGCTCGACCAAAATCGTGTATGGCGTTCTCCCAAAACACCATGGATGATTCTAATTGCTCGAATGGATCCGTGTTGGACATTGATGTGGTATCTGGATTTGGATTATCTTCAATCCTGGATTCATCGTATAGGTAAGCAATTCTCGGTAACCTTCTTTTTCTAACATGAGCCTCGAATTGTGGAGTTGGATCTATAGGAAATCCCGGTCTCTTCAAGGCTCGAGCTACATTAGACACCATACTTTGTTGCCGCCGCTCCATAGTTTGTAAACGCTCCCTCAAAATCTGCATTTGCATCTCGAATCCTTGTCGTTCCTCTTCGTGTCTCTTTAACTCTAGAACGAGTGACATTTTTTCGCTATTAAGCCTCTCGACCTCATCCCGAAAACCTTGTCTCTCTGATTCCGTTAACGGAGAAGCTCCTTGACCTAATAGATTCTGCATTGAATGACTATGAACCGGTTTCCGTCTATGTATGTTCTTCAAAAGATGAGGTTGACCTCTTATGAAATCCTCGTTCGCAAATTCCCATTGTTCGGGATCGCTTTTCCGGAAACCCTGACAAAATACAAAAAATTCATTCAATTCAAAGCAACAATAAGCAACTACGAAGACACCAATTAAAAAACCGAGTAGCTTACATATGTATTAAGCTGTCTTATAAAGCTAGAAAAGTTGCTGTGTTTGAAGAATCTTGGAAGTAAATCCCTCGCGAATTCCAACGGATTCCATACAATGAAACTTCTGTTACTTGCACTCCAAGAAACAATAGAATCTGTAGAATGATCATCGACCATTTCGTACGTCTTTGTAAGGAATGGAGGGAGTGAACTTGAACTGCTCTGAGCATCATCCATAACGAAAATTTCTCCTATACGTAATCTCAAACACCCCAAAAGCCAGTTCCCGACAATCACATAAAAACCAACTGAAAAAAACTCACTTGTAAACCAAGCTCACCAACTGTTCAAGACTAAAATCTTCACTCCCATACATAAATCTCAAACACCATAAACTTGGTTTTCCAGCAATCACATACCAACCAACTGCAACAAACTCACTCGTAAACCGAACTCACCGATGTTTCAAGACTAAAATCTTAACTCCTATGCGTTAATCTCAAATGCCCTAAACTCGGTTTTCCAGCAATCACGTACCAACCAACTGCAATAATTCACTTGAAAACTGAACTGACCGATGTTTCGAGACTAAAATCCTCACTCCTATATGTATATCTCAAACGCCCTAAACTCAGTTTTCCAGCAACCACGTACCAACCAAATGCAGTAAATCACTCGTAAACTGAACTCACCAACAGTTGAAGACTGAAATCTTCACTCCTATATGTATATCTCAAACACCCTAAACTCGGTTTTCTGGCAATCACAAACCAATCAACTGCAATTATTCACTTGAAACATCGAATCACAATCGAAAGAACAGAGACCATTGAAGATCCTTATATCATATACAACCAAAACCCTAATTCATGGAGAAAATTCCCAATTCTTCAAATTTCAATCAAAGGACATCAATGGATGAAAAAGCAACACATAGGCCCCAAAAGTCTCAAAAACCCCAAATTAATCCTCAATAAAAGACAAAAAACCCACAGCTAGAAAACCCTAAAAACTCCAATCCAAATCCCTAACTTCTCCTTCAAATTTCAATGAAATGAAAAACAGAAAAATACCCTTTTGTCTTCCAATCTCAAACTATATAATTCAACTTTTTTCCAGCTTCAAATTGAGAAAAATTAACTTCAAAAAGACAAAAGATCCTCTCCAATGGCTATATAAAACCTCCCTGTATTAAATTCAAAACCAAAAGCCAAAAAATTATAACTAAAGAAAATAAAAGATTCTATTATCAGTTTGAAAAATATCAACCCCATAACCAGCACTTAAAAACAAAAAAGTGTAAATAAACATAGAAAATGGGGGGAAAAAACTTTAATTAAAACCAAAAAAAATGAAAAATTAATTCACATTAACTGAGTTCATATTATTACCTGAGAAAAGCAGAGACAGCGAGAAAATATAAGAAAAAATAATATGAAATCACAAAGAAGATGGTGGTGATGATGATTATGATGATTACCCAGAATCCGAAACCGCAAAATTAAATAATTTATTTGGAAATTTTTAGCTTTTTTTTCTTCTTTTTTGCTTCGAGAATTTTTCGGGGTTTCTTGGAACCGCGTAGAGTATAAAAGATTATAGAGATTTTCTACGATTCTACCGTTTACTTTTAATATTATATATACACACACGATTGAGTTGCTCTGTCACAAGTTAACCCGATAATTCGGTTAATAAAATTATCTATAAGTTATTTTTAATAAAAAATATTTAAAACTCGTTTTCTAAAATAAAGTAATGAAAATTAATATAATAATATTTTCGTCTTTTACTTTTATATATATAATATAATCGATTGAGTTAATATCACACATAAACAAATCGATTCATTACTAATTCGATTAATAAAATTAGTTAAAAATCAGTTTTTAAAACGAAAAATACTTAAAATCTGCTTTTTTTTTTATAAAGTAATGAATATTAATATAATGATTTTTTTACGAAATGCTTAAATAAAACAATTAAAAATGAGATGTCCAAATATTAAACTCGGGGTAGTACATTGGTTTGAAACAACACAAAAAAAAAATCAGTTGATCCGCGAATTGGTATGGATCGTTTGAACCAATTTAAAAGCCGACTGAATTGGATTTTATAAAATTTTTAATAATTTATTTGATTCGAATCAAACGAACTTAAAATCAGTAACTTTATCAGTTCGACCATTGATCCAATTCCGATAATATTACCTAGAGAATATTTATTTATGAATATTTTACTACTCTACTCAATCCAATTGTTTAATTTTTTGTATAAAAATAAATTTAATATTTTTTTGTGAAAATCTAATATATATATTTATTTTTTTCATTTGTGAGAAATTTTCAATATTCTGATTAAATGTAAAATCGAATTTTCCAACTTATTTTTCCACAAAATTTTGCTTAAAAACTTTTTTTTCAAAAACTCATTATAGGTTCTAATCATGTAAGCTCTTTTTGACACATGCCTAGAATTACCCATAGTTCCTCCTCAATTAATAAATAGGAGGATAACGCGTTTAACGCACTCGAACTCACGTCTTTCTGCACTAATAACAATAAAAATTAATTTTTCTTAAAAATTAAAATACCCAATAATTGTGGTTATACAATAAATACAATGAAATTTAATATTGGGTTTTACAAAATATACAAAAATAATAAACCTTTATACTTTCATATATATATACATACATATGTATGTGTGTGCATATTAATATGTATATGATGAGATAAGATTGACTTGAAGAGTAATTTGTTCAAAGGGAGAGATGGAATTTAGGGTTTAAGACAAGGACCAATAAAATATATTTATTTGTTTGTCTCAATGTTGGGGTGATGACATGGGTGCTTAGGTGAGAAAATTTCTAGAAAAGAATATTTTTTTTGGTTAAAATTTGCTTTTAGCCCCCTTATTTTACAAGTATTCTGAATTTAATCACTGTACTTCATTTTTATTTTGTTAGTTTTATACTTTTTAAATTTTAAAATGTCAATCATCACCAAATGATAACAGTTAATTTTATTAAGTTATGTTATTTTCAAAATTCGATGTGGCAAACATATTATCATGTGTTTTGCACCGCTTTTAACCTTTTATTTTAAATTCAAAATTTTTAAAATTCTAAAAGTATAGGGATTAAATTTGATAAATTCAAAAAGTACATGGACTAGAATTGATCAAATTAAATACAATAACTAAATGCACAACTTTTGCAATGTATAGGGACTAATAGTACAATTTAACATTCTATTTTTAGATTAGGGTTTTAAGATTAAAAAACATAAATATGGTCAATTTTGAAATTTAGTCTTTATAACTTAATTCAGTACAATTTTGTTTTATTTCTCAATAATGTCATTAATTAGTCCAAATAATTAATAATGTTAATTATTCTGATAAAAATGTTGAAATAAATTCATTTTAAAAAATATTTCACGTAATAAATTAGTACCGTGTAAACATTTTAATCAAAATAGTTAACGTTGCTAACTATTTGGATTAATTATAAGCATGGAATATCATCAAATTAAAATTTATGGACTAAATTACAAACTCGAGCATAATAGAAGGACCAATATCATATTTTGACCTAATAATAACAACAATAATTAAATGAAGATTCCATTAATTGAAAATTTTGGCATTTTCTTTCCTCTAAGTCCCATATGAACATGTTTTTCTTTGACTTTGATGCTTTGTGTTTTGTTTTTCTTAATAACATTTTACTTAATTTTTTTCCATACAATATTAGAGGTAAGAGATAGGATAACACGATTCAATCACCGACATTTTAATTAAAATTTCTAATATTTGATAAAAAAAAATTCCAAATTCAGAAGTACATTTTAATTATATTAAAAAAAGGGTAAATTGTATACAAGATCACTAAACTATTAATAAATTTACGTTTTAGTAACTAAACTTTAAAAAGTTACAAAATGGTCACTGAATTATTCGAAAGTTTTTATTTAAGTTATTGAGTTGTTAAGTCTTCTTTTTAAAGAAAATATATAAGAAAGTCCGGCTAGTGAGTTCCAAGCTATGATTTGACAATTGGTACAATGGATCAATACCCATCGATGAGTAGAAGAACATATCTTAGATCCAAGTTGATATGACAATTATTGTCGAAGATTTGAGAGAAAGTTGTTTGCATTTTGGTTTGTAGATTTGTGATGTTCAAAGTTATTTCATAAAAAAAAAGCTAAACTGTAGGAAAAAAAAAAGGGATGAGAGTTTTCGATTGCTGTAGGCGGTACGAATAGAGAATGTCGTACAACAGCGATTTTAACAATCCAGTAACTTAAATGAAAATTTTTGAATAGTTCATTGACCATCTTACAAATTTTTAAAATTCAGTAACTAAAATATAAAGTTATTAATAATTTAGTAACTTGCAGTCTACATTAAAAAATTCAAAGTGCAATTTTCATCCAAATTTGTGACTAATTTTATAATATTCAAATATTTTTATTTTATTTAAGGGTAAAGTAATATTTAGTCAGAATTTGGTAAATTTTTAAATTTAACCCCTTGATTTTTTTAATTCATACTAGTTCTAAATTTTGGTAATTTTCTTAATTTGATCCTTGATTTTATTAAGGCATAACAACGTGACATTTTGATATTGTACTACTATTACTACTACGTAATCATCTAAAAAATTTAAAAGATTTTATGTAAAATCTAAAAAAAATCTAGTAATGACACAGTATAATCTTAAAATGTACATCATCATACCTTAAGTGAAACTCGAATTTTGGACCTATCTAATTGCAACCCCTAACATGTTATAGGTGTTAAGAATTAGGTCAGAAATTTGGTATTAGTCCTCGTTAGCCCCTGTACTTTAATTTGATAAATTTTAGCCTTTGTACTTTTTTTTTAATTTTGAAATTTCAATTATGGCTTAAATAGTAGGCATTGAGTTCGTTCAATAAAATTACGTTAATTCTAAAATCTTATGCGACAAACATATTCTTACATGTATAATGTCGTATCAACTTGCTATTTTTCACTTAATACTTACCAAAAGACCATATTATTTTAGTTAATGGATTTAATTGCTACTATTTTGAGTTAGGTTTGAAATTTTAAAATTCGAAAAGTATAGAAATGAAAACGATCAAATTAGAAAACACAGATTAAATCAATATCCTACGTATAGTACGAGACTAGACCTATTCATGGGTTGAGCTATTGGTTCAAGCCTGAAGGTCTACTAGAAATATGAGAAGGTTTAGAAAAAAGTGCGTGGCTCGAAAAATTAGTTTAGTGAGTCGAAATCAAACTTCAACATTCACTGCCCGAGTACATTCTATATGTTAATGGTTTCATTATCAATGTAATAATTATTATCACTTAATTAGACATTGGATTCATATTAAATTAAATTTATTATTTTAAATTAATTATCATTTAATCAGTGTTTCGGTTTTATATAAATTAAATTCGATATTTACCACTATAAATATATGCATTAATAAGGCATTTTCATTCAAAATAACATACGAAGAATTACTGGAATTATTATTATTTGATATCCGATTGTTTTACTATTATTTAATTTTTAAATTATCTAAATAATAGTGAATGTTGTTTACCGTTGTGTTCTGAAATGTTATATCAAAGGCAATGAAATATCAAATTAATGGTTTTTTGTAGATGAAATTTTGACTCATATTCAGATGACAAATCATTTTATCTAATTACTTAATATTTTATTATCGGTTGTTTCACAATTTTTTAAATTTTTGTTACTTTTAAAACGTTATTTTATTTTGTCAATTATTTTTAAAATAATGGATTTTTATTGTAAATTAGACTAATTATCAAAATTTAATTAGTAAATATATATTTAAATTTATAAAAATATTTTTTTTAATAAATTTAAAAATAAACACGTAAAGTCATGTGCAACGCACATGCCATGAGAACTAGTTATAATAAAACAAGATGTAAACAAAATATTAAATTAAAAACAAAATATTTTAAAAAAATCCGCAAGCTAAAAACAAGCTTAAATTAATAATTTACAAATAAGTATGCTTAGGCAAAAATTTAAGCCTAACATAAAGTATAACAACATTACACTTAAGTTTAGCCCATAAGCCGCTCTATACGGGATTGATAGCAAAATTTGACTTAGGGGTGAATAATTAATCAGTTTGGTCGGTTCAGTTTAAAAAATCAAAAAAATCAACTTAACTGACTTCATTTTTTCTAGAAACTGAATATGATAGACTTTATGAATAAAACCAAATAAATCGAATTGACTTTTGTCAGATGGTTTGATCGGTTAACCGACATTACTCTGTTTTTTTTTTTGGTACTGGATTTAGCTTTTAGTTGGGTTTAGGTTTAGATAATATATTTAGATGTATTGAACTTATCTTGGGTTTGGGCTCGGGGAATATATTTGAATATTAGTTAGATTTAAATATTTTAAAATATATTAAAATCATACATAAAACCGCCCCTGCATCACATAAGTATGCAAACTAGTAATAGATATTTTAAAGTCGGTTAACTCGAATTTGGGTTTTTGAAAACCGAAACTGAATCAATTAGATTATTTTACCAGACCTAAAACCACAACTAAATACCAGTTCAACCTGCTTAACCGGTTTGACTCGACTTTTGCGCACCTTTAATTTGATTACATGGATTTAACCACCATAACACATAATTGGAATTTCAAAATCTCTCTTGTATATATGGTGAGTATTTCAGACTCCGACAATGTAGATATACACTACCAGTGGAGTTTTTAAACTCTACAAGTGAGGTTAAGGGGTTGACAAGTGTCCTATAAGGATGTAGTATAATATAAAAAAATAGATATAAAAAAAACACATAATAAAATTTTAAGGTTATTTGTGAAATAAAAAAAAAGTATATTGTCGCTTGTAGAGTTTTTTTACTTATAGACTAAAATTTATCAAATTAGAGTACATAAATTAAATCGTGATTGTGTAATTTGTACTTGCACTGACAAAAGTACCCTTGATGTAGTTGACCGTTGGGCCATGTTTCCGTCGTGATTGGATGCTAAAATTTGGGGTCTACGGCATTCGTGTATTTGCCACAAAAAAAGCCGAATTATTCAATAGGATTGACCTTTTTTGTTTCAAGAGTTTATTTTAAAATTATTTGGGGGATTGAAAATGGACTTAAATAAAAATTGGGCCGTAAAATAAGCCCATATAAACCTTGCTTTTGGGGTATATTGAATAAATTGGCCAAATTTTGGATTAGATATAATAATTTTAAAGTTTTTGTACTTTTGTCGATTTAGTTTTAACTCGATTGGCATCAACATTGTTGCCAGTGTAGGAGAATGTGGGTTCATGTGCGCTGAAGCGCATTATCTTCCTATTTAAGAGTTGAGGAGGGGCTATGGGTAGTTCTAAACATTGTATTAACAAAAAGCAGATATGATAATAACATATAATGACGTTATCCTCCTATTTAAGAGTTGCGGAGGGACTATGGGTAGTTCTAAGTATTGTATCAACAAAGAGCAGATATGATAACAACCTATAATAAAATTAATGTTCAAAAAAAAGTTTCGGTACTTTTTATACGTTTGGAATTAAATTTAGTTCCTATGTTTTTATAATATTTTTAGGCTTTTAATATATGTTAATTTGACATTTGATTATTATTCATGTATTTATTATGCTTTATATTTTGATATTTTGATATTTTTGGTGGACATATATAGTTATGTATTGAGAAAATATTAAAGGGTTAATTTTGTTCAGTTAAAATGAAAAGTCGATCAAATACATCTAAATTTTTAAGTTCGATTAATTTTTTCATAATAAATCTCGGTTCAATTAACAATTAAGGATTTTAAATTTTAATTAATTTGATTAATGAAATTTCAGTTTGATTATTAACCGAATGGACCAATTGAATACCCCTAATTAGATATGTTTACTATATATTATAAATATATATTAAAAAATACATATAAAAGTCGATTAAATCAATTGGCTCAATGATGAAAATTTATAATTTATTTTAACCACCAACAAAATCGTATTCATAATCACAACTGGCTCAATCTAATTGATTAAACAAAAAAAAAACCAGTTAATTCGATTTGAACCAAATTGACTGAAAGTATCAAATTGAGTATTACAAATATTATTATACCAACCAACTAAAAAGTGGCACTTAATAGTCGGATGATGAAAAAAAAAGAAAATTAAGTGACTAAAACGAAAACTTATCCATAACTTAGTGACTAATAGTGGAATTTACCCAAACAAAAAGTGGATTTAAATAAATGTCTCGTGGGTGGCTGCCGGCTGGCATATCGCGCATCACGTGACCCCACCACTCTTTGAGAGACAGTTAATTAATAGTATAAATATAAATGTTAAATTTTGGTTTTAGTCCCTATACTATAATTAACTTGAGGATTTAGCCTTTACATTTTAATTTAACATAATCTAGTCATTTTGCTATTATTAATATTGGGTTTTAATTCAAATCATTAGCACCATTAAAAACTTCAATAATAGATTGATTAGAGTAAAAAAGAACAACAACAAAATTATTATCATGATAATTATAATAATATTATGACCAAAATTATGTCAATTAGAATATGTAATTAAATTATAAAAGAAAATCATAATTAGGGGCTGGCTCGGGCCCGCCCCTAAAATGATTTTTTTCATTAATACCCCTTTATAATTTATAAAATTTTAATTTAGTAATGGTAAAATTGTACTTTAACCCTCTAAAATGATAAACAATTTATTTAATCCTTTAAAAATTATAAGGATGTAACATATTAAAATGGTGAAATTGCATTTTTACTATCACAAAATATACAATTTAATTTCGATCCCTCAAAAATTTTTTTTTACTTTACCTTAGATTTTATAAATAATACGTTTTAAAAATAAAAGTAGTAAATAATTTTAAAATATATAAGATGAATTCTTAACTCATTTATGAAAAAAAACCCATCTATATTATATATATTAGACTTAGGGGTGAACAAAATTTAATTCGATTAAAAAAAGGATAAAAATTCAGATTTTGAATTAAGTAGTTTGAGTTATTCGGATCAACTTGAATAAAAAAAAATCAAACTTTTTAGTTTAACTCAAATATGAATTACAGAATTCAAGTTATCCGAAAATCCGAATAGGAAAAGACAAAATTACATCGTTTTGATTAATATTTACCTTTTTCTAAAGTTAAAAGTTAAAAGGCAAAATTACATCATTTTAATAAATGTTTACCCATTAGCCTTACTTATGTAATTAAATAATCTTATATTTCGTTTACTAGTTAAATAATCAGTCCATGTAAATGCAACATTGAGTATAATAATATGATTCGTTATCTTAACTCGACTCGACTAAAATTTTTTTTACTTAATTCGACTCAATTCGAAAAAAAATTCCAAATTGAGTTCGGTTGCTAAAATATGATTTGTCAACTTAGCTAACTCAAATTTTTTTGATTCGATTAAACTCGACTCGATCGAATACTAACCCTTAATTGGACCTGTTAATATATTGGATGGACTGCTCGTTTTGGTTTTTCAGTCTCAAGCTGAATTCGAATTAAATAATTTAATTTAAATTATTTCAAAACTATTAATATAGAATAAATTTTTTAATTTTAATTATTTTTAAATAATGATCATTTGGGTACGATAGGTCAAGCCCAAATTTTTTTTTTTTAAATCGAGCTACAACTTGATTGGTCATATATACAAGGGTGAATGTAATGGGGGCACGCATGTCTCCTTATAAATTATTAAATTATAAATTTATATATGATAAAATTATATTTTGATCTTTTAAAATGAAAAAAATATATTTAATTATTTTTAAAAATGATGAAATCATAAACTAATATATAATAAAATTATATTTGAACCTCTCAAAATTTTATAATTCAATTACAGCTCCTCCTAAAAGTTTTTCTAGATTTGCCCTTGTACACTAGAGGTGATAATGGGCCGAGACAGGCCTGACTCGAAGAAATGGGCCAAAAATTTTGCCCAAGCCCGGTCTGAATAAGGATGTTAAAACCCGAGCTTGGTATGGCCCGTATTATTATTTTTATATAAAAATAAATTTAAAGAATATAATAAATCAAATACACTAAAAACATTAAAATAGATGTTTCTCAATAAATTGAAAATAAATTAAAAAATATTTAATATTTATGCTTAAATAATACTAAGATATGTGCAACTTAGCAATCAAATGTCTCTAAAGTAGTAGCAAAATTAACAATAAAACAATAATTATACAATACTCAAATAATAACAACAAAATAGTAACAATATGATAGCGAAATGGCACCAAAATAGTGAAACAACAGTTTTTTTTTTACAAATTCGGGCCGGGCTTGAGCCAAAAAAGCTCACCCGAGGCTCGGCTTGCTTAAAAAATGGGCCTCATTTTTTTTGCTGAAGCTTACTTTTCGAGCTTATATTTTTGTCCATACACCCCCACTTTTTCGGTGGGTCTTGGGGCTGGATCGAGTGGTCCGACCGATTATCAGATCTCTTGTGCGCGCGCGCACATATATATATATATACAGGCTTAAATATCCATTTAGCCTTGAACTTACACCTTGTGAACTTTTTTTAGTATATTTATTTACTCTTTTTTTTTGGTATAGATTGTGAGCACGTGACAATTTAAGATTACAAACATGTACATACATTACTTGAAAAATGTATATATATATTTTTAAAGAAAGTTATTGTTAACCAATTGAATTAATAAGGAGAATGATAAGGTTAATTTGGTGGCAACTCACCCCAAGCTGAGGCAAAGAGTCACGGGTAATCAATGGAAGGATGGTCATTTTGTCTCTCGACCAATCTCAAATATTATGGTGAGTATATATATACATACAGGGACAAAGATGTCCATGTGCCTTGATTTCACTAACAATGGAATTATCCTTTGTTTCTCTACAGTGACAATGAAGTTAGGTAATCAATAAGCCTGGATCTCCACATGCATCCCATGTACACCTAGCGAAAGTAGTCTTATGGAGGTTCGTCATTTTGCCATGATCTGAGTTCGTTAGGTTCACCTCATTGGAGGTTCGGTCGATGTGGACACATTAACTAGTGACTTGCTTATTGATGACACGTGGAGAGACATATAGAGGAAGTATAACAAATATAAAAAAAAATTACAAAGTTAAAATATATAAATATTTTTAAATTATCAAAATAAAAAAAAATCTATAAATTTTCAAATAAATGTATGTATGTATGTATGTATGTACAAGAATCAAAACAAAAATGGTTAGAGCTTACGAAACGATTTCTTGGAAGGCCAAACCGTTTCGACCTTTATAACGGTATTGTTTCCTTCTTCACATTACTGTGATACCTTTCCTAAAAAGCATAAACACGTGCTATCCTCGTGATCCCATTTTAATAGGACTTAATTGCATTAGACATCCCAAACTATCATACTCATTCTAATTTGGTCCTCACACTTTAAAATGTCCTAATTATATCCCAAATTATTGATGTTATATCAATCAGGCTCTTTCATTATTAAAACCGTGAATCTAACCATCATATATGATAACTAAACCAACAAACCGACCTAAACAAACCGATTTAACATTGATTAATTTTATCAGTTAATCAAGTGAATATATTTAGATTTAAAATAATGAAAATATAAATATATCTAATTGACTTCACCTACTTATATATTAAAAAAATATAAACATATTTAAAATATTAAATATTAAGTTCATCAGTTCGGTTATAAAAATTCAGTAACCAATAAACGATTGACATAACCAAATAAACGATCCGAGAACTAATTTAACACCAAAACCATTTAAACCGAACCCCACTTTATCAAATTGGTTAGTTGAGTTGCTTTTAACCGACTTATATTCTCCCTCACATCCATTTTTATAATTTTTTTTTTCTTTAAAATTTTTATTTTAAATTATATCACATTAGATTTGATATATAATTTAATAGTTAAATTAACGATTTTAGTGATGGAAGAATTTATTGATATAATCTTGATAGTTTAGGATGTAATTAGAATGTTTTGAAGTTTAGGGACCAATTTGAAACGAGCATCATAATTTAGGGACATAGAGTCAAATTAACTCTTTTAATAATGGCTTGCTCGTAATTTTAACAATAATTCATGTCCAAATTTAAAAACACCTCTCCTACTAATATTTTAGCTCACAAGCCACACATCCTTTCTCCAACCTCCCATCATTTTTACCACCACTTTTTTTTTTTTGGTTACTCTTTTTCCGTTTGTTTCCCGAGAAAATTAATATCAATCTTAAACACAATAGTAATCACAAATTCGATGAACTAAAAAGAAAAAGAAAAGAGTTTAACGTCGTCATCGCTGTTTATTTTCAAAGAAATGACGTCAGGGACGAGAATGCCGACGTGGAAGGAGAGGGAAAACAACAAGCGGAGAGAACGGCGGAGACGAGCGATCGCGGCGAAGATCTTCGCCGGTCTGCGGATGTACGGTAACTACAAGCTCCCGAAACACTGTGATAACAACGAGGTGTTGAAAGCTCTCTGTGATGAAGCCGGTTGGACCGTCGAAGAAGACGGCAGTACTTACAAAAAGGTAAAAACCGATCCAAATATATATTTATGATTTATGAGCGAACAAATTATTTTTGTCAAGGTTTAAGTATGTTATAAGTCCCTATACTTTTCAAAAATTTGAAATTTAGTCCTTATTTTATAGTGTATAAATACTTATATAGCATATTTGAACAATTTATCAACTGTTAAAATTCGATTAAAATATTTAATCATGTTTCACAGAAGCACGAATTTGTGTATATATTTTTCTCCGGCTTCGGTGAAGCAAAAGGACGACGAAACTTTTTTATGATAGGACGATAATACCTTCCATCTTCTGGCTTGAAAATTTGCACTTCGCTTTAATGTAAGAAGTTACAAGTTTAATTGGAAGAACTAAGGCCACTTTGCTAATTAAAATTTAAGGGTTAATATAACTTTTAGTCCTTGAACTTTGGTAATTACATTCACTTTGGTAACTATCTTTTATCTACTTTGGGTACCTAAAATTGACAATTAGATTCATTTCAATCCCTGAACTTGGATTTCGTCAAGACTTGATGATGTGGCATAATCTCAAAAGTGCCACAATATCGAATTTTTATAAATTTCAAGTTTAGAGATCAAAATGAACTTAATTATCAAGTTTAGGCACCAAATTAAATAAAAAATTTAAGTACCAAAGTGGACTTATCACCAAGTTTAGGGACTAAAAATTATATTAACCCTAAATTTAATCTAAGTTAAGAATTTTCTTCAATTGTTAATTTTTGTATAAGTTTTTTCATTTTTTTATAGAAGTTATCTTTATGTTTGATGTGACATCTTGTATACGCATGTCATGTTGACAAGCTTTATTACCATAAGGGATTAATTATAAAATTGGACAAAACTCTAAGGTCACTTTAGTAATTTCAATCCAACTTGATTTATTTTATTTTTAAAAAATTTTCCGGGATTATTGGCTTTGCATTGCTTTTAAATAAATTTTAATGAAGAAAAAAAGGCTGATATCGAATCCTTGGATTCCACTTTTATGATGAGATTTTAAATAGCTTTAGCTGTAATGCGTGTGGGGATGGGGTTTTGATTAAAGCTTACGGTAAAAATAAACAAAGCATGCTACATTATATGCTTATGTAAACGCCATTGTCTTTGACATTATTATGCTTTTGGCTTATTTCGCTATTTGGTCTTAAACTATACCACTTTTTCATTTTGGTACTTAAATTTTTTTTTGTCTCACTTCAGTATTATGTATTGTCATTTTAGTTGAAGTTTATCAAAAAAATAAGGTAAAAGTATAGTGGAGGTCATGCATTTAGAAGTCAGATTGCATTTTGTCTCCTTTACTCAAAAAATGAGTAAATTAGTCTCTACACGTTAGATTAAATAGCAAATTGATTATTTCTATTAAAAATTTCATCTATTTGTGCGGTTATAAATTGACGTGCCAAGTGTACTTCATGTTGACGTACATAGACCAGTTTTTAATAGTAGAAATATATGTAATTTTTAACAAAAAAACTAGTTTACTATTTGGTCTAACGTATATGAATTAATTTGTCCTTTTTTAGTAGAGAAAGTAAAATGTAATTCTGCTTTTAATAAAAAGGCTTTCATGATACTTTTATTTTAAAATGTGATAAAAATGATAGTTCAGGTATCAAAAATGAGAAAAAAAGTTTTGATAGATATAGTTTAGGGACCAAAATATGAATAAAACCTTTTTTTCCCTTTTTAGTGGAAGTTTTTGTCGGGTTGCAATGACTATGTTGCCCCCCCTAATCATGCATTTTGGTCCATCATATGTGACCCCATGAAAACAGAAAATGTCTCATGCAATGTTGGGCAAAATGAGGACTGGCAGTTAGATTTTACTTATAAAAAAGTTTGATTTAGACATTTAATGTTTTCATAATTCATCAATGCCTTTGTTCTTTTCTTTTGTCTTTGTTGTTTAAAATTCAAGTGGTTGAGGTATTTTTTGAATGATGGTTTGTTGTGTTTAGCCGCTATCTGCATGAACATCAACTTATTTTTCTTGACTTTCTTGGCTAAATGGATAATTTTTTTTTTAGTTTCTCTCAAAATTTAAAACATTCAATTTAGGCCTTTTCAACCTTTGATTAAATGAAAATTTTCATTTTTAACCCCTCTAAAAATTAGTAATTCAATTTAAGCTTTTTTAACATAATATTTTTTAGCTTTAGCCTTTAGCACCTGATATTTTATATTCTAGTAATATCAAGTTACCTCTTCGAGTGATTTGTAGTTTAAGTTTTTTAGATTTGAGCCGGTTCATGATTGACGAGTTCAGATTTTTTATTTTCTATTGCCAAATCAAGTTGGGTCAAGTTGAGTGTTTGGGTTTAGGGAAAATTGGTAAGTCTATGTCAGATGCATATCTTAACATGCGTATGAGAATATAATAGAAAATAAGTCGAGTTTGGGTTCTTGAGTTTGGGGAAAAATTGGTAAGTCTATGTTGGATGTATATCTTAACATGGGTACGAGAATATAATAGAAAACTTAAAAAATTGAACACACTTATGTTGGACGCATATACATATTTGATCCTTCGCTCATGCTTACTTTTTTGTCCTCCATTTTGTAGGGATGCAAACCAGTGGATCGGATGGACATTTTGGGAGGTTCGGCATCGGCTAGTCCATGCTCTTCGTATCACCCGAGTCCTTGTGCATCGTATAATCCGAGTCCCGGTTCATCATCCTTTCCGAGTCCGGCTTCGTCACATTACCGAGCCAATGGCAACGGCAATGCCGATGCCAATTCCTTAATCCCATGGCTTAAAAACCTTTCATCCGGCTCGTCTTCAGCTTCATCCAAGCTTGCTCACCATCTCTACTTTGCCGGTGGGTCAATAAGTGCTCCGGTCACCCCACCATTAAGCTCCCCGACTTCCCGAACTCCTCGAACAAGAAACGATTGGGACGAAACAACCGGTGGCTCGGCACGAACCGGGCAACGACATTGTTACCTTCCTTCATCAACTCCACCAAGTCCCAACCATCAAGTTTTTCCTGATCCAGAATGGCTTTCTAGTGGACCAACATCCCCTACATTTAGCCTCGTCTCACGAAACCCTTTCGGGTTTAAAGACGAGGCTTTATCAGCCGGAGGTTCACGAATGTGGACTCCAGGCCAAAGTGGAACATGTTCACCAGCATTCCCAGCTGGTGTTGATCAAACATCGGATGTTCCGATGTCCGATGTCATTGCTGCCGAATTTGCCTTTGGTAGCAACTTCACTGGGTTAGTTAAACCTTGGGAAGGAGAAATGATCCACGAAGAATGCGTAGCCGATGATGATCTTGAGCTTACACTCGGAAATTCAAAAACCCGGTAATGTCTCCATGTCGAAATCTCAGATTCCGTGTTCCGGTCAACGACATTACTGAGTTATTTCGAGTCCGAAACCGCATCCGCCTCACCCATCTCTCCATTCAAGCTAAAAAGAAATCAAAGATCAATTTATAAATAGCTCATAGCTGTATATTTGCCCCTTCAAGTGCAGTCCATTCATCAATTTCATATATATATATTCATTTTCTCTTTGTAACAAAAAAAATTCTAGTAATGGCATTGACATCCACATTGACTGTTTGGTGTGATTGTGGTTTTTGTGATTGAAATGTGATTTAAAATGTACTGCTTTCTTTATGTTATTCTAATTTTTCATTTTTCAAAAGAAATTATTTGTGTTTGATGTATATTTGAACATAAACTTTCAAACCGATCGAACAACGATAATTAATGATGTTCGAACAATAATGGCTTAAATAAAAATTTTTAAATAATATAAACGCTTAGAATAATTGCATGTTGTTGACATACCAATCATTATAGCTGTGTTGTAATATTTCAAAGATTTACCAAATATTTTCAAAAAATTTGTAGGGTTTATTTAACAATTTTTAAAATACAAAATTTTTGAAAATTTAAAGAGCATAAAAAAAATTTAGAATTTTTAAAAAGGGTTAATGACAATTTCTCAAATTTTTAAGTGTCTTTACGTTACACCCCTATCTATGATCCACTGCATTGTTTCAATAATTTAACATTTTAGAGGGTAAACTCAGCAAGAGTCATTAAGAGGTTTTCAAAGGTTTAGGAAGGCCAGAACATGTACAATCGGAAATTTAGAGATTAAATCATGGTAAATTTCGTACACGTATATTTGGACTTAATTAATGAATCACGTGTCGCCTTTTCAAAATATTCTAAAATTTTATCAGTCAAATTTGTGTAGTGGTAATGCAATTATAATGTTGGATTGTTCATCATTGCTATGGAGCCGAACCAAATAATTAAAGCTACCCTTTTAGTTTAGCAAAAGGGTAAAAATATTAGGTAGAGATTGTATTTTATATATATTTTATTTAAAATAGTAAATTAATTTTTTTTATATTAAATTAAAGAGTAAATATAATTTTTCTGTTAAAATTTATTCTAAAAGTTGGCATGATTGATGGTATTATACACCGATGATCACTAACATGAAACCCAGATAAGATCCGGGTTGCCTACCCGTGACCTGGACATGCCCCACTAGATGAATGTATGTGATATGTACAGCGAGAGGACAGCCAGTGGAGCTTGCGGTATCAGCTCGCACGAGTCGAGGGGAGTTCGCGGTCTTAGTCCACATATATCCAATGAGTTCATGTGTAAGGGGCCGCGAGGTCTAGCAGGCGACCCAGAACGGTACACATGCCCAGCATACCCGAGACCTGCTCAGAATGTCAATCCTATGAATAGTAGGGCCAAGTCAATGAACATTGGAGTCAAATCATGAACAGTGATAATATGTACAAATCCTCGAATATTTCCTTTAATGAGACACAAAGGATTACTAAATAGATAGAATAACCAAATGCCATGTATATCTTGTGCTGACTTACATGAAATAATTTTTAATTGTAGATTTTTAATTGTAGGAATGAATGAAATTTTTATCAGAATGATCAATTTACTCTTTGATCTAATATACATGGACTTTATTGCTAATATTTTGAGTAAAGAGTATAAAATGCAATCTAACACCTAATACAAAGGCTTCTATGAATACTTTTATTGCAAAAGAGTGTATTTCAATCATTTTGAGTTCAACTTATTGTGAACTTATTTATCAATCGAGCATTTTAATTCAAATCATTTTAAATTCAACAGATTTCGAATTATTTGTTTGAATCATTTCTAATTCGAATAATTTTGAATTCAAATTTTTGACTTTTCTGTTGTTGACTTTTTATGGTGAAATAAAATCTTAAGTAAGAGAAGTAATGAATTCCCGAACATGGTTACGTAACATTAACAGCACAAATGCGTCTAAATCTATACAACATCTGAATATTCTTCATCATATACATCATATTAACAAGTCGAGTTTTTCTGGTTTCTTATCTACCAATCATTTCCATTTTCATTCAACATTTCCCCATCTAGGTTCGGGTCTGGGTCCGGGTCCGGGTCCGGGTCCTTCCCTTTCGAAAGACCAAGAACCCCCATACAACAATCCATCAATATAAACTTTTAAACAGGCAAAGAATGATAGGTCATTTGCAGAGAATGTACATATGATACCAAGGTTCATGCTCCATTGTCTCTTCTTTATATCGAATACCAAAGCGATTAGTTTGATTTCCGACTTCTGGCACTCAACTTAGTGTGTTATATAGATCAGAAAGCGCACGGTAAAGAATGGCGGCGGCAGGTGGCCGAGGCATGGACCCGAGAAGTATATCGGTTGCAGTTATTGACTGGCTGCCGTAAAATCGGGCATTCTCTCGTCCCCGTGTTGTAACAACAGTCCCTTTGAGTGAACATCCAACAAAAGCACCTACATATTTAACTGACTATACTTAACGATGCAATCATTGATCTTGAACTTTAGACAACCGTGCGAGATTAAAAGAGTTCAAGTCAACGGTTGATAACAGTATTATGAAAGTCCTTGTACTAGGAGTAAGATTGAATTTTGCTCCTTCAACTCAAAAAATGGGCATATTAGTCCTTGTAAGTTAAATCAAAGAGCAAATTTGTCCTTTCTGTTCAAAATTTATCCATTTATGCAGTTAAAAACTGGCGTGTAAGATGGATTAACTAAATAGTGACATATGATGAGACATATGATGTACCACATGTACATCATGCTAATATAAAAGATCAGTTTTTAACCGTAGGAATAGATGAAATTTTCAATAAAAGGACCAGTTTGCTCTTTGATCTAACATACAAGGATTAATTTGACTATTTTTTTAGGGAGGGCAAAATGCAATCCGATTCCTAGTACATGGGTCTCCATGGTACTTTTTTCGTCATATAGCTGATAGACAACATTATTTATGTTGATATTTGACATGATACCATGACAGGTCCTAAAAGATCACTAAGACAAATATGCAACCAAACCAATTTCGATTATGTTTAAAAGGAGAGGATGAGACGATACCTTTACTACAGCTGTATGTATAACAAGCAGCATAACCACCATCGCCGGCTCGTACATCTGCTTCTACAGTCCGTCCAACAATACCAACGGCAGCACTTACACCAGCTCCAATAGAAAGATGTGCATTGCCGCTAAAAGTCTTAACAGCATCATTTGTTCTCAAGATTATAATAAAATCGGTCAATTCTCCCCCAGCCTGCAGATGTAACCCTTAATAGTTAGGAAAGATAGTGAAAAACGATTTAACTTCAGGAGATTGGCTCGTTGCATCCACTATACACATATCCCAGTTGATTTTGTTCCATAATATATTCAATCGGTTTAAGATATGATAGAAAACTACCTGAGCTCCCCATCCCAAACCGAATGAGGAAATGGCAGAGGGTGGAGACCAGGTGTCATCCTCTCTACGAGCAATCACAAGTCCTGTACCGATATTGTATGTAACCATGACACCGACTTTCATAACAGAGATTATGGCAAGGCCTTTTGCATCTCGGAGAATGGAATCGGGAATGGATTTCTCAGGTTTCAATATACCAACCTGTCCGGTGAAAGAGAAAACGGTAAGAATTCAGAAAAGCTATGTATAACTTCAATGAGAATTCCAAGTACGAAAATGAACAATAAAGGTTTACTAGTTAACGATTAATCAATGAAATGTAAACCTCAAAGCTCGATTCTTACCTTAGTAATGTAACCCCGAATCGTATTTGTTGCCTTATAAATTTCATGTTCCATGGACTGTCCCCAGGGAAAATTAACCCAAGATCTCAAAGTACTCAAGTCGGTCAAATCGTGTGTTGGCAGCTGAGCAGCATTACTAACCTGGTCCATCAAGTATGGCTGGACTGATTCAAGCCGCACACAGCATACATCGCAGACACGTTGCGGGTCTGTTACACGAAACTTTTGGGGCATTAAACTCCTTCCTTTAGAACACTCACCACAAAATATTCCTCCACAAAACCTACAATGGTGTCTTGAACACATGATCGGGTGAAACCTCACACCACACAGCATACAAGCGGAAGCCGCACTGTCAGCCAACCACTTTGGCGGTTCTGCATCGAGAATTTCCTTCACGTTACCTAAATTCACTTCGTTTAGCGTCTGAGCCATCTCTTGCCAAGCTTGCTCAAGCAAATGACTCGATAACCACGAAACTCCACATCGTTGAATATCACCAGAAGCTAAAGCGTTGACTTTCCCACGGGCGGCAAGTATCATCTCGACAATCACATCCCACATAGTCAACTCCTTCTCTTCACTCAAAAACTCACCCCACCCCATGTCACCTTCAGGGAAATAATCTCCATTGGAATGAAAACCTTTGGCCCATTGTTCGTGATCGCTTTCGAGCATTGGAGGAATCGAGACCGGTATCCATACTCCGGTATCCTCAACAAGGGGAGAGTCGTAGAAGAAGTATTTTCCCATTTTTTGATGGCTGGTCCTTGGTTCTTTTTCTTTTTCATCATTCAAGTCCTCCATAGTGTTGGTTGGCATTGATAACCCATTATCATATTCTCCATAAACATTAACTCCTTGATTATCAAAACCCTAATATTAACATTAGAATACCCTAATCAGAAAAATCCCCAAAACTTTGAATTTTCAAGGGGAAAAAAAGCATTTTTTATTGATAATGAACATGAAATTAACAATAAAAACAGACCCATAATTCAAAAGATCAAAAGGGCGCAGGAAAACAAAACCAAAATTTAAAACCCCAACTTTCTACTTCACTCTCAAAACCCTAACATCAACATGAATGGGAAACAAGCAAATATTTGTAAAAAACCCAAATCATAAAAATCCCCAAAACTTGAATTTTAAGGGGGAAATGCATTTTTTTAATTGACGACTATGAAATTAACAATTAATATAAACCCATAATTCAAAAGATCAAAAGGGAGCAGGAAAACTCAAAATCAAAATTAAGAACCCTAACTTTCTAAATTCAATGATTATACGATTAATTCAATAAAAATCGAAACAATTTCAAAGACTTACCGAGTTGGAGCTCCGATTAACTGTATCATCGGTTAGGGAAAGAGAAGAAATCCTAGAATCAAAGCCCGAATTTTGATTGGAGCCCTCCATTTGAAGTGATTGAATTAAATTAAAAATTAATTTAGCAAATGAAGGGTATGAAGAATAAATTATTTACAGTGATAAACAGTAATTGAAGAGAAAGAAGAAGAAAAGATTAAGCTTATTTATAAGAGAAATATTATAAATTAATTCATTAAATTCATTGAAAGCTGCCTTCAAAACTTGAAGTTCTTTCTTTTCGATGTTACGTTTGCAGGCAGCATCTAAATGACAACTTACACAAATATATGAATATTTTAGGTTAAACTTTGTTATTAATACCTATGTTTTACAAAATATGTGGATTTAGTCCCTATGCTTTTCAAATTTTAAAATCAGCCATCACCAAACAATAATTGTTAAATTCATTAAGTTAAGTTCTGCTATTTCCAAATTCTGATGTGTGAATATTGAAATTTCATAGTTTGAAAAGTATAAGGACTTAGAATGATCCAATTGGAGAATATAGACTAAATTTATAACTGTACGCAGAAAAATTAAATACCCAATAACAAGTAAAAGAACATATCTTAGATCGAAGTTGGTTTGGCAGTTAGTGTCGGAGGTCGAAGAAGAAAACTCTTTGAAGTTTGGTTCATAGGTTTGTAACGTTCAAAATTGTTTCATAAAAAAAAACCATAAAAGAGAATGAGAACGAAAACTTTCGATTGGTGTAGGCGATGCAAACAAAGAATGCAATTTAACAACCTGATAAATTAAATGAAAACTTTCAAATAATTCAGTGACCATTTGTACCTTTTAAAAGTTGAATGACCAAAACGTAGATTTATAAGTAGTTTTAATAACCTTGAATGCAATTTACTCAAAATTCTTAACACCCAAAGGATCAAACTTGCAAGATTCAGACAAATAAAAAAATTCACCTCAAAAAGACATGATTTTTCTGAAAGCACCCAAATTTCCCTTGAATCTCGGCTATTGGAAACCACACCAAGCTCTAAAATTCCCTTCTCTTTCCCAATTCTCCACTCCAAGTTAAAAAGGACCATTTTGTAATTTTTTAAAATTAAATAATTAAAATATAAATTTATTAATAATTTAGTGATTTTATATGTAATTTAACTTTTTATATCAAATCTGTCTTTTTAGTAATAAATGGATAAATTTCATCCCTATATTCTTAAAAAATTCAAATAAGTTTAAGTTGTAACCATGTTAACATTTACCGGATAAAAATGTCTTGAAAATTATATTTTTCAATTGCAGTTCAATTACAAATAAAATATTTTATTTACAGAATCATAAAAACTTTAAAAATATTAATTTTATTAAACTGTAAATCATATCTTTTAATCGGTTAACGTTAATTATATTATGATTTGACATTATTTGATTCTTTTAGGGTAAACTATATTAGTAGTCACTCAATTATGATTTTTTCTTTTTTGGTCACCAAAGTATGAAATGTTACAAAATAATCACTCAACTATTCAATTTTATCTTTTTTGGTCACCCAACTATCTTGGACTTTTGGTATTTCCTTCTCGTAAGTCAATTGGTGATAAAAAAGACAAAATTGAAGTTGGGTGACTATTTTGTAACTTTTCATAATTGAGTGACGAAAAAAGAAAAAAAAATCATAGTTTAATGACCGTTTTACAACTTTTCATAATTGTGTGATCAAAAAAAGAAAAAAAAATAGCTGAGTGAATACTAATATAGTTTACCATTTTTTAACAGTAAAATGACTAAGGGCGCCTTTAGATTAGATGGCTGGTGCGGTTGCCTGCGGTTAGTGTAAAAATAGTTGTGGCGGTGAGATGCGATACTATAGTGTGAGACAAAAAAAGAAGAAGCTAAATACAATAAATTGGAGGTAGGAGTGTAACTAGGGGGTGGTAGGGGCCCCGACCCCCTTAAAATAGAAAATTTTTCATTTAGGCTCTTTAAATTTTTTAAAAATTTATATTAATAAAAGTAAAATTACACTTTAGCCCCCTAAAAATGATAAAAATTTAATTTAATCATTTAAAAATTATAAAAATATAGGCTATTCTAATTGTAAAATTACATTTTAACTATCATAAAAATTAAAATTTAATTTCATCCCCCTAAAAAAATTTTCTGCCTTCACCCCTAGACGTAAATGCCGATCCAAAGGGGCTATAAATTAAATCACTTAGAAACTAATTTGATCAGCTTCCTTATCTGATAGGGACCTCTAATAGAAATCCACCAAATTCTAAACACCCAAAGGATCAAACTTCCAGGATTCAGACAAATAATAATAAAAAAAAGTCCCTCAAAAAGACATCTTTTTTTGTCTTCAAAGCACCCAAATCTTGCCTTGAATCTCGGCCATGGAAACCAAACCAAGCTCTAAAATTCCCCTCTTTTTCCCAATTATTTTCCTTCTAGTATCAACTCTAACCCAACCCTCATTATCATCATCAATCGACACCATCATCATCAATGGCAAAGACCCATCAATCTCTTTACGGCGCCGTATTGTGTTAGCTTCTCAAAGGAACAAGAAGATGAACCAGATCCCTAATTGTGGCGAAATGGTGTCGAGATCTCAGTGTTTACAAAACCCAAAGTGTCGATGGTGTCGTAGTGAAGCTCTTGATGATATGTGCTTTAAAAAAGCTGAAGCTTGGCGATTGCCTCAACAGGTTTTTCTTTGTAATTGATATTCGATTCTAGTTTATTTGTGAATGAATTTGATCTGATTTATGATATGTTTTTTGAAATTTTTGTACTGTTTGATTTGGTGATTTTATGTGGATGCTTTTGAATTGATTTAAAATTTGGGGGATTTTAGTGGAAATTTGATCAATTTTGGGGGGTTTAAAAGCTGTTCTACACTTAATAGAATTCTCTTACAACTTTGCTTTAGAGCCTGATTTCAAGTCTTTTTGGCTTGTGATGTTTCTTTAGATCTATGTAGCCATTGATGTTGTAGAATTCAAATTTGGTAATACTTGACTTGAACAGTTTACGAATTTTATCAAGTTTTTTTTTATATTTTTATATTATTAAATTAGATATTACTCTTAATATATGCCGAGTTTGAGTACAAAAATTGATAAATAAACTTAATTAAGCTCAAACTCGAGTAATTCAATTATATTTCAAACCGAGCTTAAACTTAAAAAAAATGTTCAATCGAGCTTGAGTTAAATATCGAACCTAATCATATCTCACACTTTCCATATGGTGCATATAGGAGTTCAAGAAAGAAAATAACGGTGCTATGGCTAGAGTAAGGAGCACCTTTTCTTAGGGTTTTATAGCATGGGAGTCAATTCCGTATCAGTCTAAATGTCTCGTAAACCGAAACAAGAAAATTTAGGTTCCATTTCGATATAAATTTTAGTCGGTATCAATTCGTATTGGTAGATTTCACTCGTACTGCTCGAAATATAATGTATTGAAAAGCCGGAAGAATAAATGAATTTTTGGATCAACTAAGTTCTCTCGGGGATTTACTTAAGAACAATAAAGAAGAATTTTATATAAATACTATGGAATAAGATTAATTCTATTAATGGGGATTCCGTAAATATGTTTAGGGGTGTTCAAATAGTCAGCCGAATCGAATTGACATTAATCGAATTAACTGAACTGTATAAGTATAAAACATATAAAAAATACATTGAAATTAACTGAAATATATGTTTTTATTTTGAAAGTTAACTGAATTAATCAAATTAACCAAAATATTATGTCTTGAAATACTTGATAATTAAAAACACTACCTAAGTCTTGAAATTAAC
Source organism: Gossypium hirsutum (assembly GCF_007990345.1). Taxonomy (NCBI): domain Eukaryota; kingdom Viridiplantae; phylum Streptophyta; class Magnoliopsida; order Malvales; family Malvaceae; genus Gossypium; species Gossypium hirsutum. Next base: position 65,622,208 of record NC_053442.1, on the reverse strand, counting down.
ACACAATTAACACATAATATTAATTAGTAAGTTCGATTAATTATCCGATTTTGAATTGAATTAATCGATAACTGAAATTTCAAAAAATCATCAACCGACCTCCGACCGAACTAAATTCGGCTACCGATCGATTAATCGAATTAGATCAGTTCGACTGGTTAATTCGGTTTTAACCGAAGTTTGAACACCCCTAAATATATCCATTTCAAAAATAAAAAGTTTGAAACAATTGGAATTTATTTTACATAATGCCACCTAAAATATTGGTGACACTGATTCAAAAAAAAAAAGTTGGCATGTTAGGTTGTGTGCCGGTGAGTCGAATCGCAACCGTGATGCCACTTGATCGGGTGGTCGCACCAAATTTTTATTTTAAACCCGCTCCCCAATAAGAAAAACAAATCTATTATTATTTATCGGTTCTGAAATAAAACGAGTGGGGGAAAACTTGAATTGTTAAAGTTAAATGAGATAAATCTTAAGTTTGAAACAATGACAAAAGTCTCAAACTTGGGTTCCTAAAGCTATTCGAAATCAAGATTGAAGATTAAGAATATTTGCTTTTCATTTATGAAAAATCAAGTTTGAGTTGATAATGTTAGTTTGTAATTATTTTTTTATGTAATTTCATTTTATTTTACTATTACGTATAATTATGTGACTATATATTGATAATGATTTCTAGTTTTACATGCAAATTATATTGATAATTTCAAGGTTTTTTTATTGTTTTAAAATGGTATGGATTGTTTTATTAACAATTAAAATATATTTTTTATTTTTAATTTATTTTACATATTTAGTATACAATATGAATAACTAACTTTCGTATACATCCATTTTGATGGGATAATTTACCATACAAAAGTTGGTTGTTTATTTGAGAATGTGGTTTAACATGAGTGTAAAACTTGATGAAATCAAACAATAGATTGGTGCGAAAATCGCTTGGCGTTGTTAAAACCTCAAAGGAGGATGTCCAAACTATTCTACAAATTTTCAGTTTCGTCAAATCCGTGTAAATATAAGGAGATGCAACTTGTAGAGGATGACGATGTGGAGGCTATGATCACACTGCATTGCTCGTTTGATAACGTTGAACCAGTTGAGTTGTTTGCTGAGTTAGCGGGAGTTGAGCCGGTACAAAATGTCACTCCATTAAATCAACAACTTAATAAACATTACCCGAGCTACAGGATGCTACCAACATTTCTGGAGCAAGTCACATTCAAATCTCAATAGTAATTCATCCACAACTTAAACCTAATAGAATGAGTAATAGCAAAATTTAACCAAATAATAAAATATTTGTAAAACCTCAATTCCTTATAAAACCATATGTTGAAACTCAACTTTTACAAGTCTAACCATCATAATGGACCAATCTCTTATATTATTATTACTTTTCGGTGAATTACATGATGAATTATAAGAGGAGGGTAAAACTCTAACAACAACATGACTAACACGACACGAACCTAAACCATATTTGGAGCGGTAAACATCCTGGCCATCAGGCCAACACGCGGAATTCTCAATCTCTTATATTATTACATCTAAATTATGAGAACCAGAAAAGCAAACAGAAAATAAAGGCAAAAATAACTTCATTATCATGTGAAGAAACACAAAAAAGGAAATTTTACTTTTCAAATCTTAATAAAATTAGATAAGATTAAGATTAATAAAAAAAAGCATGTTTTTTTCCTTGTAATAATTAGTTGAGATGATCACATGCTTTTTTGTTTCACATGTATTTTAATTGAAGCCGCCTTGGAACAGTCCATGTGTGATGAATCATAATATTTTTTTTTAAGGTTTGGATTATTCGTTCAAATTTAATTCGTTAATTTTTTTGAGAAATTTTAGTAGTTGTGGATAGTAATTAAAATATTCGAATTTATAATATTTGAATTCGTAAAAATTCGTTTCTAATTTGATCTCGAAGATTAAGAAAAAAATTATATTCCCCGTATTACAGTTCAAATAAGGTCAGAATCTAATTAATTCGGCATAAAATTTTTCGAAGGGTTGAAATAAAATTATACCATTTTAAGAGCTAAGGACTCTTGCATGCCACCCCTCGAGTTGTTTTATAAATCCTAAAATCAAGCAATGGAATACTCAAATATGAATCACTTGATAGATAAAATTATTTAAGTTTGACTCGATAATAATTTAACCGAATTTGAATTTTTTTAAAATAAAATCGGATTTAGATAATAATCAGATAATCTCATATGTAACTACAACAACAACAAAGTTGAATGGCCAATGGTACTGTTAATCTACAAAATCTTATTTTATATATATATATATATTACCCTTCTTTTTAATAACTTTTAAGGTTGCCCTTTAAATTGTTGTCGAAGAACAAAAGCATTTTGTGTCTCCAATTTTCTTTGTTTTTATTATCCAACAGAAGTTAGCAACCATGAATGAAATTTGTAGTGGCGATGAAAATCATGTGGTTCTCAATGTTTATGATGAACCCGATAGTCACAATCATCCCCCATCAGCCAAAAACAAAGATTCTGAAATGGTCTTCTCCATACCTTTCATGCAAAAGGTGATGTATGTATGTATATATGTATATATTGGAGGGGTTATACCTTTCGAGAGAAGTCTTCAAAGCATCTTGAGGACCTGGTTTACAAAGCTGGAAGTACCTTGACTGTACGTGGGCACATGGCCACCCATTAAGGGGATGTGAGCCCACGTTTTGCCCTCGGTGGGGTGGGTGGCTGTGCGTCTATGTATAGCTGAGGTGATCCCGGCTCTGTGAACTAGGTTCTCAAGGCAGCCATTCACTACACGTTGACTGTTGACAGAATACTTTCGATTATTGAGGGATCGATGGACTATATGATGGAAGGTTTCTCCCGAAAAAATCAATGCCCCTCAACAGTATGTATGTATGTATGAATGAAGATTTGTTTTTTTTTATAATTTTGCAGGTAATGGGTGAGGTATTAGGCACATATTTCCTAATATTTGCAGGTTGTGCAGCGGTGGTAGTGAATACAAACAATGACAAAGTGCTTACAAATCCAGGGATAGCCATAGTATGGGGATCAGCTGTAATGGTGTTGGTCTACTCACTGAGACATATCTCGGGTGCACATTTTAACCCAGCAGTCACCATTGCTTTTGCTACTTGCAAAACCTTCCCTCTCAAACAGGCATGTGCTGCAATCAATCATTCATGCATAGGGGCAGAAATTTAATTATAATTTTTTCATGGATCAAAATATAAATTTATTATGTACTAATTTATAATTTCATCATTTTTTAAGGGACTAGACAAATTTTTTTTCATTTTAAAGAGGCTAAAATGTATTTTTACTATATATTAATTTATATATTCTTTATTTATAAGAAAAATGAATTATTTTTTTTTCATTTTTGGGATCAAGCCCCCGTATGCCCCCTTTAGATTCGCCATTGTACATACATATCCAATGGTTGATATTTGATATTTGGTTTTTTGTTATATTAGGTGCCGTTTTATATATCGGCTCAAGTTGTTGGATCGACGATGGCGGCCGGGACACTTCGGCTTTTATTTAACGGGCCGGATGATGTATTCAGCGGAACAACACCGCAAGGGTCGGATTTGCAGGCGTTTGTGATAGAGTTTATTATCACTTTTTACCTTATGTTTGTTGTCTCCGGTGTTGGTACTGATAATAGAGCTGTAAGTTTGTATATACTTTTTTTTCTTATGGTTTCTTTTATTTATTATAAAAATGCTAAGATTCAAAACCAAATCGGTAGAGTGATCCATTTTTAGCAAGGATGTTTGAACCAGATCCGACCGGTCAATAGGACTAAGTTTTTAATTTTAATTTTATTTTTTAATGATTTTTAATCGACCTGGTGACTTAATCTGTTTGACTATCGATTCGATTTAAAAAATATTAGTTTTTAGTTGCATGAACCAACCAGGCTACACCCATTATCACCATATCATTTCTTTTATCGAAACCGGCCAATTCCTATATGTATACAGAAAACTTGTCCCGAGTTGATTTTATCAGAAGAAGCCAACAATCTAAGACCCAAACTCAAAAACCCTAAACCTGAATAAATTGGACCTAATTATTCTAAACTCGAAACAACCCGAACTTTAAATTGACCCGAACTCAAAAACCCTAAATTTAGATAAACTAGACTTAGTTGCTTTAAATACAAAACAACCCGAATTTGAAACGAAACTAAACTCAAAATGACTAAACTTTTTAAAATCCGAAATGGTGTAATTTATTTCATTTACCATTTGTTTTTATATGTAGATTGGAGAACTTGCTGGACTCGCCATTGGCTCTACCGTTTTGCTTAATGTATTGATTGCTGGGTATGAGCTTTTTCCTTAAGCATTCTACATAAAGTATTTTTAGCAAGGGTCTCGAGTTTTTAGGGGGGAATCTGGAAAAAAAAAATTAGCAGGACCTGGATTTTGTTATAATCTTTTTATAGATCAAAATATAGGTTTATTAGGTATTAATTTATAATTTCATCATTTTTTAAGGGATTACAAATAATTTTTTTCATTTTTAAGGGGGCTAAAGTGTAATTTTACAATATATTAATTTATAATTTCTTTATTTATAAGATGATTGAATTGAAAAATTTTCATTTTGAGGGGCCAAAGTGCAATTTCACAACCCAAATTTTTTTTGGAAAATTTCATTTCTCCCTTTAAATTTGTTGAAAATTTTGCCTTTTAAATTTTTTTTGAAAATAAATTAATTGCCTTTTAAATTTTTTTTGAAAATAAATTAATCTCTTTTAATTTTTTGGGAAATTTTCATTAATTTCACAAAATTTTTAAAATTTTTAATTAGATCCCATTTTTTTAAAAAACTCCTAATTTTTAAAAAAATTTAGTTAAGTCTCCCAAAATTTAATTCTAAGATCCATCACTCATCATACTAATGATATTACGATATCTTACTGGACAGGCCGATCACCGGAGCATCGATGAACCCAGCAAGGAGCTTGGGACCTGCAATTGTGTCGAACCATTACGAAGGAATATGGATATACGTTACGTCGCCGATCATCGGAGCAGTGTCGGGTGCTTGGGTTTATAACATGATGAGGTTGAATGACAAACGGGACATCACAAAAAATGTTTCTATCTTCAAAAGTTGACCTAATTGTGCTTAAAATAATTTACAAGATCTATTGTACAAATGTAAATTGTTTAATTTATATATATATTTTTAATTTAAACCATATTTTAAATCTATTTGTGTTTGTAAACATTTGGTTCACTAGTTTATATATTTTTTAACAATCTCGTTATAGATTCTGATTATATTTGCTCTTTTTGATACAATACTTAAAACTACTCATAGCCCCACTCCAACTCATAAATATGAGGATAATACGTTTCAACGTACTTAAACCCATGTCCTTCTGTATTGGCAACAATGCCCATGTCAATCGAGATAAGATTCAACCGACTATTAAAATATATATTGAATATGAATATTTTAAGAAAAGTAAAATATCCAAATAATACATACCGTAATTGACTATATTGTCTAACCATCATATTTTACTAAGTCTTTTATTGCATCAAAATAATGTGAACTAGAAAAGTAAAAAATATAAAAGTAAAAAGCAAAATATAACTTAATTATCATGTGAAGAAATGAAATCAACTTTACATCCTTAATAAGATTTAGATAAGAACAAAACTTGATAAGAACAAGATCACATGATTTTATGCAATCGGTTCAACGATCAAACTACTAATTCATCGAATCAATTGGTTTTTTAACAGTTTCATCGGTTCATACAATTCCTGGCTTAATTAACTCGGTACCCTAACTAATTTCTAATCCAATTAGTCTGATCGGCTTGTGGATGTGTTTATTTGCAGCTATTAGAAAAACATAGTGGACTTTCGAGTTTTAATGTAGCTAAAGGCGGAGAGAAAAAAACGAGGAAAAATATACAAGTGTCACATACGAGTATTATTTTGTTTAGATTTTTTAATGTATTCAAAATGACCTCAGATGATTACATGTCACTAGCCAAATATTATATATGCATCATGGATTAAAAAAAAATGTTGAAAAAGAAGAAGCTAACATGCCCTATCAAAATTGAAGTGAATTTGTATGCAAATGATTTATCACCATGAAACCCCACATTGCTTCAAATCCAAGCTTTTCATCGATTCTACGTAGATCAGTTGCCGGTAGAACCGGTTGTTTTCCATGTTGCCGGAACGAGAACACATCTACAACAGACCGACATAAACAATAACTCCGAAACAAACGACATGATGCTAACCCAAATGAATAAGGTTTTTCTCCAATACCATATAATTCTTTTGATGAAAGGAAGTTTGGATTCAAGGACAAGGGATGCACCGTATAGGTTGGGGATACCAGCGCCCGGACCATGTGCCGGTCGTTGTTCGAGCACTACCTTTAAGCAAGTGGTGGTCTCGGTGCCTTGGTTCAAATCTTTGAGTTTCACATTCAATGTTTGGACTTCAGAGATAAAGCCGGTGACTAGTGGTACGGCCTTGAATAATGTTAAAAGAAGGCGAATAGGTAAGCTTTTAAATCTCATCATGCATGGATGGCTGGAACTGTCAAGTGTTTCGCCCTTAATAGAGATGAAATCTGTCCTTACCTTTGAAAAAATGGTTGCATAAGCATTCATCAATATTGGTACTCGAGCTAAGATGAGCTCGCTCGACTCGAAATTTGGGGTTCGAGACATTATCGAGCTATTCCAACTCGAGCTTGATTAAGCTTGATCGTATTCAAACTCTTAACTTGTTCGTACTTAAACTCTTTCTATATAATAAAAGTAAAAATGTAATTCATTGTACAACAATTTATTAAAATGAAAAACTAGATTAGACTAATGAGCACTCAATCAATAGTTTGAGTTGCTTGAGGTCAAACTCGACTTGATTGTTATGAAATTGAATTTAAGTTTTTCATGAGTCCGAAATTGAATAATTTATAAACACCAATCTCATTTACACCTCTATAATTTTTTAAGTACTCGCATTGAACATTCATTTTCAATGCATATTTTAACATGGGTATGGTCATACGATCTTCCAATAACTCTCTAAATATATCAATATTCGAAACTCATACTTGAGTCCGAGTAACTTAAACTACAATTACCTAAATAGTCTCTAATGAAACTTGGTAAACAGGCTGCCATTAACAAGTGAAATTTTGGAAATAACATAACTTTAACTTAATGAATTTAATAGTTATTTTTTAGTGAGTAATGAAATTTTTAAATTTAAAAAGCAAAGAAACTAAAAAGACTTCTCCAGTCCCTCTCAATTTTGAAATTGAGCAAACCGGTCCTTCTAAAAAAATTAGAGTTATTTAATCCTTGTCAATTTTGAATTGTACATGTTTTTTATTGGTATTATAATAAATTTAGCCCTCAAAGTCTACATTTTCTGTCAATTTGATCCTAATTTAACAATTTTATCCCGCAACATTTGTGTCAATGTTGAGGTTGAATTTTTTAGAATTAAGGTCAAAATAAAAAAAACATGTAAACATCGAAGGCTAAATTTGTTATTATATCAATAAAAAATATGCACAATCGACAGAAGACATTTATGTCGTGATTAATTGTTAATAGTTGCTCACTTTCAACATTGATAGGGATTAAATTGTTCTAATTTTTTTAGAGGGACCAATTTGCTCAAATTTAAAATTGAGAGCGGCTGAAAAGGTCTTTTGCCAATTAAAAACAACCAAATTAAAGTATAGTGACTAAACCTACAAGTTTTCTAAAAGTAAAGGGACTAATAGCATAATTTGACTAAACACAAATAAACAACATGAACATAAACGGAAATTTCAATTTCATACCTGAAACATCCCCAAATTCCTATTGTAATCCGATTCCGGCAATGTCAAAGAAACGGTAACCTGCAAATCATGAAAGGGAGGTATAATTCCAGACCCTAAATTCTTCCCCATACATCTTACCCCACAACCAACAGCAGCACAAGATGTAATAGGAACATAAGCAACCGGACTACCCTTTGTATAATCAAAATTCAAAGTTTCTTTAATCTTCAATGGTTTCTCCACTAAATACCCCATTAAAATCCAACTAATCACAAGTGAAGTAAACAATAACCCACATAGAACAAACCCTAAAAAGCAACCCACAAAATTCCCCGCCAGGTTTTGAAAATGAGCCGCCCACAAGGTGAATCGAACCATAATTTGATCAATTTTGAAATCAAATAAGCTTTGATTTGTTTCAATGGTCTAAAAGGATCGATTATTAAGATGATGCAGTGACTCAATATTGATATGGGAAATGTAATGGATCTTATAATCAGTTTCAAGAGGAAATAGGTTGGGTTTATGACTAAACGAGATGTGAAAAATAGTAAATTCCAGGTAATGCGTATTGGGTCGGTGAGTTCGGGTGAGTTATGAGCTCGAGCGGCGGTGATGGTTGATTCGAGGTGCGTTGACTCGATTACCTCGGAAGAAGAAGAAGAAGCGGCATCGCTTGGTTTCGGATCGCGGCAGAATTTGTATGTTTTCGAATGGATTTCTTTTACGAGGGAATCTACGGCGGGTTCTTTGGAAGTGGTTCCTTGGCGGGAGAATAAACGGTGACGGAGTGTAGATGATAAGGCTGACGCGGAAGGATCTGATTCACCGACGGTGACGGAATTGTGTGACGGAATGCCGTCGGAGATTTGTTCGATTTCGTTGGTGTTTTGGGATTCCATTCGAGCATTGGCGACGATATAATGCTTTTTAAAAAAATTGATAATTGATAAAATAAAATAAAATAAAAATGAAAATAGTTACATGTAAAAGAATTCACATCGGAATTGTCGCTCGCACAAGAGATCGTGGATTTGAATGTACTGATGCGTAGAGGATTCTTTTAGGGAGATCGAAATTAAATTTTAATTTTTAATAGTCTATATCTTTATAATTTTAAAAAATTAAATCAAAATTTTATTATTTTTAGGGGGGCCAAAGTACAATTTTACCTCCTAATTTAAAATTTTAAAATTTTTATAGAACTTAAATAAACAATTTTTCATTTTAGGAGGGGGCCGAGCATCTGCTAGCCCGCCTAGAACGCCAATGGCATATATATGATGAGAACCTAAAATTAATGTTCAAAAAAATTAAATAGTATATAATTGTATCAAATTAAAGATCATGTATTTTTATGATTCGTTTTTCTTCCATTTTCACCATTGTCTTTACATAACTATTAAAATTCATTTTTATTATCGATGAGAACTAGACCTGTCCATGGGCTGGGCTGCCCGGCCCGATGGCCCGCCCGAAATATGGGCTTGGACAAAAAAAACGAGGCCCGTTTAAAAAAGCGAGCCGGGCCTCGGGCACCACTTTTTTGCCCGAGCCCAGCCCGGCTCGGCCCGAATATAATAAATATATATTTTTTAATTTTTAATTTTAAAATACTTTTAAAATAATTTTTTTATTTTTAAAATAATTTTTTAATGTTTATTTTAAAAATGGGCCGAGCCGGGCTCGGGCTTATGATATTTTTCCCGGGCCGGGCCTGGGTAAAATTTCAGACCCATATTTCGGGCCGGGCCAAAAAAATTTTCTGGGCCTGTCCCAAACCCGGCCCGGCCCATGGACTATGATTTTCTCCGGAAAATTGTATGAGTTTGCGATCCTCCATAAAATTGACTGTGATAACACGGCAAAAGAATTGAAGGAGTGCCTAAAGCCGACTAGGAGATCGCACCACCGAGGCCCCATTATGCTATGTTTCAACGCGTCTCATATCATTAACGTGTGCTTGTTCCTTGATTTGATGAGTACAAATAAAAGATTTATAAATAAGAAATAAAAAAACAAATTAATAAATACAAATAAACAATAAAAAGAGTAACATAAATATACGTTTTATAAATAATAATAACAAAATTAGGGATTTAAACTAAATTAAATTCGATTTAACTGTTTTGTCGTTTTTATTTGGTTCAACTTGTTTTCTATTGACTCAATCGATTTTGCGATGATTCATTTTTTTTCAATTTTATGCGTTGATTCGACCGATCGATTCAATCCAATTCTGACAACTAATGATGAACAAAATATTTAAAGAAAATGAAAAATTATGTTGAAAGAATTGGAATACCATATAGGATTATTGTAATTTAGAGTTTCATAATTTCAATTTCCATATTGGATTCCTTCTCAACCAAAATTTTACATTAATTACTTTCGATAAACATACATTCAAAACCGACTTGAATTTAATCAGTTGATTTATATAACCATATTTAATAAACGATAATGAGTAAGTTCGAGATTCGAAACCCAGTACTGACAACATCTCCCTTCGGAACAATAATTTTGTAGACTCTCATGTCCTAGAACAACGACACTAATGATTGAAACCAAACATAAAACAACATAAAAATAGTGTGAAATCATATGAATAATATCTATTATTCATGGTAAATTTGTTGATCGTCGTCGTCAAAGCTGAGCGAGACGGCGGATATCGATTGGATAAGCATCAGACGGCGACTGAGCATTGTACGATCTCCTTCCGATGATCACATTTGCAGCCTCAGTTGGATGGAAAGCATCCCAAAACAAGTACTCATTCCTATTCCTACATGGCCTTTGTAAAGGCAAGCAAGTGATTTGCCCGTTGTTCCTCCCAACACCACAACATCCAGCATTTGTTACCCTAAAACCTGAAACATATAGACAAATAGCACCATTTCGTCATGTCGGAATCGATAGTGTCGATAAATTAGAATGGCAAAACCCAAATTACCGAATGGATTCAAGGGCAAATCCAAAGGGGCAGGTAGGGTCTTGACTCACTAGATAATGGGCAAATTTCAATTTTAGACCCTCTTATTATTTAGTAATGCAATTTAATCCTTTTAGCATAAAAAATCTTAAGTTTACCCCCAACAAGTTATATTTCTATCTTGGCCCCTCCAATAAAAAATTCCTAGATTCGCCCATGGATGGATTTTTACAAAAAATGAATATGGGACAAGATGATTTTTTTTACAATGAGCATGGAGCGGTTCGGTAATTACTTACCCCACTCTATCCCACTCCACTATAGAAAAATACTATTTTACTTTTATATAAGTATAACTATTAAAGGGTAAAAATGTATTACAGATGTCTTTAAAAGATTGAAAATATTATAAATAACTAGCAAAAATCAAACCAAGACTGAGCGGTAGTGGTGCAATGTGACATTAAATTTTGGAGGCCTAATTAAAATTCTCAAAAACTTCGAGAGATCTAATTAAAAGTTTTCAAAAATTTTAGTTTTCATTAAGAATTTTTTTTAAAAAAAAGATCTAATTGAAATTTATAAAATTTTTGAGAAAAATTAATGAAAATTTTCAAAAATTTTAGAGAGTTTAGTTAAAATTTTCAAACATTTTGAAGGACTTAATAGTATTTTCCAAATTTTTCTTATGGAATGGTAGTGGATTTGACATTAACACTCGTCTTGCTCCATTGCTATCCCTATTGTAAAGACCGAGTTAACATTTTCATTTTCGAGTTAGCATTTACCGTAAGCCGAAGGATTTCTCGTGACGTCTTGAAAAATTCCATAAACATCAATGTAGATGAACTTTGCATCAGAATTGGCATTGTTGAATTGATCAACGAGTCCTTTAAGCTTGCTGTTGAAGATCCTATTTGCAGCATTGATTCTTTCAACACAAGTTCGACCATCTCGGCTGTTTTGAGCCAATGCATTCGGGCTGCACCCGATCTGACCTACCCCAATCAACACGAACTTCCTTGCCCCGTAGTTGTACAAAGCCTAGAAATTGGAAAAAGAAGAGAAACGTTAATGTCGAAAAATGATCTCATATCGACTAGTCAAAGATCAAGTTGGGTCTACCAAGGCATACTGTGTCATAGGGTGCAGTTCGAAAATACTAGGGACCCATTATAGATATGTACAGGTCTCGGTGAAAATATAGTCCGATACAATGGAATTTTTTACTTTAGACCCTCAAAATCTATTAATTTACAAGTTAATCCTTAATTAAATTATAGCTTGACCATCCAAAAATAATAAGATTTTGATTTAATTCTTCTAAAAGCAGTAAAAATATAAGCCAATACAATGGTGAAATTGTATGTGTTTTAACTCTCATAAAAACATATAACATAATCCCGCCCCAAAAAATTTTTTTGACTTCGCCTCTGACTAAAGTAGATAGTAATTCTATAACGAACGCGGTTCGAATATGTAAAAACGAATCGGAAAAGAATACGAACCTGAAGTTGCTGAGTATATTGTTGAATAAGAACATTAGCATATTGTTCAGGGTTATATCGCCTGCTGGTAGAGTAAAAAAGAGGCATGAAATAGTTGTTAAGGTAATCGTTGCTACCAAGTCCAATGGAGTAAATACATTTGCTCAAGTAATTTGCTGCATTGGCTTCACTCCCAAGCAAGTTCACCACTTGTGAAACTGTTTGCCTATAGTTTCTAACTTGCCCACTGAAACTGATCCGAGCTCCCTGCAGTTTTTAAAATTTGATTAGCATGGGTTGGGTTGGATGAATTCGGGTTTTAAAATTTTGTTTGAGTTATTTCAGTTTGGGTCAAGTTCAGGTTTGAGTTATTTTGGGTCGTTATCTTTTTGTGTTTTGATTGCTCCGACTCTAGGTTAAGGTGAGTTCAAATTATTGACTATTAATGGAATAATTTGAGTTGAGTCAGATTTGGGTTTGAAATGGACATGTACGGAGCGTTGGATTTTTTCTTTTTAAATCGAGTTTTAGAACTGATCTAATTCTTCAATTACGTTAATTCAGGTTGTTTTAGATTTGAGTCATTTAAGTTTCAAGTTTTAGGTCTGGGCTAGGTGAGTTCTGGTTGTTGACTATTAGAAGTCTCAACTAAGTTGAGCCGAATTTGGGTTTGAGTTCGGAATGGACAAATAGGGATGGTAAAAATCGAGACTCTACAGAGTCTAACTCAACTCAATCCAATAGAGTTGGATTTAAAAAAAAAAGTGTTTCATGGTGGATCTAATTCTTCAATTGATCTGATCAGATCGGGTTTAGGAAAACACACCATGCCCCACCACAGGATAATTATCCAAATACCTTTTCTTATATATAATGTTAGTTTAAAATATACTAGATTTTGTCACTTGAAAGAAAATATTTCACGTTAAAAATATGTTCTTTAAAATTTATTCAATAATGAATATAGATGGAGCGATAACAAACTTGCATTTTAATATTACTGAACAAGTGTCCAATCTTTCGATTTGTAATTTTTAATTCTTTTATTTAAAGATGATATAAAAATGTATGAAAAAACAGAAATGTCATCATAATAATATTAATTATAATTTAAAATATTAGACTAGATGATAATAAATTTTATATTAATATTTAAAAATAGAAAAGTGTGGCATATCGAATAAATTAATATTTTTTTTCGGGTTAAATTGAGGACGAGTAAATTAATATTTAATTTCAGATCAAGTCGGATCAGATTAGCTTGGAGCCATATCGGATCAGGGTTGGGGTGGCAAAAAACCGCCCTAGCCCCGCCGCGTAGCAATCTCTATGAACAAGTGTATACAAAAATTACCAGCTGTTGTCCAGTCTCTTCTCTGATTCCGGCCGCGGCTGATGCATAGTTAACTCCTCCGAGGATTTGTCTACCTCTAGCGGCGGAGTAAGGAGGAATGTAATTCTCAAAGCCCAAAAGTTCAGCTATACATTAAAAAAAAAACATTAAAATCAAATCAAATATAATTAATGAAGAGCAATCAGTTTAATCAATCGATTTTTTTAATCAAATTTAATATGAGAAAACGAACCCAGTCGACTTTAGTTGAGAAAACTGACCAAACTAAACTTTGGTTAAGTCGATTCAGTCAATTTTTTTGTTAACACTATAAAATATAAATATATTTTAAATAATCTAATATTAATATAAAATAAGTCATAAGTTCGGTTTCGAAATTTAAAAATGAATAATTAATTAAATTATTCAATTAAATTGAGATCAAAATCGACCAACCCAACCAATCAACCAGATTTCAAAAATACATGAAATCCGGGCAGTAACATAGAAATAAACATTGAAAACCAATGATAAAACTCAAGGCAGATTTTTCAATGAGTAGTTTCGTCGAACGGATGGAAAGCTCACCAATGACATCGACTGTGGTTTTGCCATTAGAAAACCTTCCAGTTGGTCCATTAGGGAAATCGATTCCATAAGGCATGTAATTAGCTTTCGCTAATGACGATAATCGATTATTGTTCCCATTATCAACTAATGAATCACCGAAGATGAAGTAACAAGGAACTTGAGGTGCGCCATTGATGAACCCGAAGCTCAAGCTTAGAAGTACAGCCACCCCAAATAGCACACACAGTTTCACCATTGTTACTATGAAATTGAAGCTTGAAAGAAGGGGAGAACAGAAAGATTAATGGTGGAAATGTGTGGAGAAGAATGGCGTGTTGTGAGGTATATATAGAGAAATGGAGAAGGAGATATGATGAGAAGATTATACAATGATCGCCATGCAAATGATTTTGCTTTTACAGTTGAAGAAAGTAGGTTAAACGCATTCATTACACGCGGAGTTAATGTGAGAGTCTATCTCATCACCTTGTCGGTCCATATATATATAGATATATAGATTACGACATGCTGAGATTTGGGATGAGAATTCGGATAAAGGTAGATAGTATCGTATTAGTGGATGTCTCGTTTTTATTTGGTATTGGTATGTATTGGTATCGACATGTTTTGATGTATCTTTTCAAATTTATATATGTTTTTAAATATTTTTTAGATGTAAATTTTTAGTTGGTAAAAGTGCCATGACGGATGTATATACTAGAAGTTAGATTTTATTTTGTCCCATTTATTTTTAAAACGAGCAAATTAGTCTATGTATGTTAGATCAAAGATTAAATTGGTCATTTTCTGTTTAAAAGTTCGTCCATTTATACTTCGAGTCATTTCAACATGTGAAACCATACGTGACATAATTTAGAATGAAAATTTTAAAGAAAAATAAAATGTTGTTGCATAAATTTTAAAATTAAAAACTAAAAACAAAGTAAAATCGAAAAAAAAGTGAATGATAGTTTCGTTAAAAGCTTCAAAAACCTCAAAACTGATATTTTTTTAACATTCATTTTTACAATGTTCATTTCTCTTTATATTTTTCCTTTTAAATTATGTCACATAAGATCAATCGTCTTAATTAATGGTTAAATTAACGATTTGAGTAATGGAAGGACCTTATTGATATAACATCGATAGTTTGAAGATGTAATTAGAATGTTTTAAAGTTTGAAGATCAGTTTAGAATGAAAATCATAATTTGGGGGTGTTTAATGCAATTAACACATAAAATTATAGTAATTTTATGAAAAGGGTTATTCTTAATTAATGAGTTAATTACTCTCTCCTAGTGTTATTATTCTTCATAGTAATTAATTTTATTCATTATTTCTAGGCATAATGATTTATTTGGCCTTCTAAATAATGATTTATTTGGCCTTCTAACTTTATAAAAAAAATCATTTTAGCCATTCATTTAATTTTTTTATCTTTTTTAACCCTTAAACTCGTAATTTTTGTCAAATCACTCCAAAATGGATGAAAAAGTTAACATACAAGTGGATTGCCACGTAGCTGACACGCTAGTATTTAATTACTTTTTAAAATTTTAAAAATTCAGAAAATTATTTCTAAAAATTAAAAATCATTGAAACTATTTAAAAAGTATAAAATTTATAATAAAAAGTATTAATAATCTACGTGTATGCCACATCAGCAAAGTTAACAAATATTAATTTCTTCATCCATTTTGGGTGATGACAAAATGCAAATTAAAGGGCTAAAATAGACGAAAAATTAAATGAATGACTAAAATAATTTTTTTTAAAATTAGAGGGACCAAAAATTAAATATAATGTATCAAAAATTGGGAGGACTACATTATAGAAAACTAACCATATTTCAACGCTAATTAATAATAATTATTGCAATTAGCTAATTAAAGCACATAATAGTTACATCATCAACATCCGTACACTTTATCAATGGTCAATTCACGTACATTAATTATAATAAAAAAAAGTTAAACTATTGAGATATTACGAGTTAATTCAACATTACTTCAATTAAATAATAATTAAAAAGACCTTTTTATTTAAATTTATCTTTTTAAATTTTCATATAAAATTTACCAAAAAAATAATTTAAATTGGTAATAAATTGACAAAAGGTAAGATTTGAACTTAGGATATCAGGATAGTAATGGACTCGATTTTGTCATTTTAACTAAAGTTACTTTTTTGTTTGAGGTATTTCCAATTATTTTGAGAGAAGAATATGAAATGTTGTTCGCTCGAAGCTTAAATACGCCTCAACAAGTCTGAATTTGTCCTTGCTAGGCTAAGTAGTAGCATTATCATCCAAAAGTGACTTATATGTTTTATATGACATGGGTTTGAGTCCAACCATGCACATTATCAAGCATCTAATGTGGTATTCTTGTTATACAGGATTATCGCCTCTTGTAGGGTGTGCCTCGCATTTATTAGATATTTTGCAGGCACTTAGAAAGACATTTTGACGAGCAATCGAAAAAGGCCCCAAATAGGCCCGACATCATGATGTAGGGCATCAGGACGTCAGGACGACGCAACAACGTTGAATCAACAAAGCAGGGACGGCATCGTGATGAGGCGATATGCCACGTCACGACGTGTTCTCATATTTGGCAGACACGTTTTAGACTTTAAACAGGACTGCTTCTCCCAGTTGAACTCTAATCTTAACCTATTTAAAGGGGTCATTGTATCCCTATTTTGAGTGGCCAGAATTAGCACACCATTCAGTAAGGGCTTTTCTTTGAGGGCGACAAAATGTAGTCGTATATGAATTCTGGTGAGAGTTTCATGGTAACTATGGAGAGAATTTTGTGCCCGAGTTAAGACTTCGTTTTTGAGGTTTGGGTTTGTACGTTTAGTACATTTAGGTTTATTTTTTCCATATTGTACTCTCGTTTATTTACTCATTTAGTGAAAAGTTGATGCCTCATTTGCCTGTGGTTTTCCCTCTTTGAGGATTTTCAGCCTAAAATATTTGTATCTTTCCTCTCCACTTTTACTATGTCGCAGTTTATACGAATCGATCTCCAACTCCTCTTCAAACATGTCAAAGTTGGGAGAAAAATCACCCCATCAAGAACAATACCAAATTTGTAGATAGGTCTGCCAATGTCGGGTTGACAATATTTTATAAATATAATTTTACATAATTTTTTTACACATATCATAATAATTTCCGTCGACATTACACCTTATCCAAATAAATATCTAATGAAAAACAATATCCACATCATCATTCAATGGTGCAGCTTACCTTTAACACCAATCAAGTCGTTTCATTGACCAAATTTTTGTTCACATTCTTATGTTAATTAATTTGGGGTAAACTATTAAAATAATCATTTCTGTTTCCCTCGGGTTATATTTTAGTTATTTACGTTTGAAATGTTATGTTTTAGTCACTTACGTTATCGTGTTGTAATATTTTAGTCATTAAGCATTAATTGCCGTTAATGGTGTAATGGTAAGTTGACGTGACACGTTAAATCATCATTTCAAACGAAAATTTTAGGTTAAATTATATGATTGGTCCCTATATTTTTTCCGTTTTGAGCAATTTAATTTAATTTTTTATTATTGTGCAAATGTGAAATGCATCAATTTTTTAAAGACTTGTCTGGTATTGTTAATATTACTTCTGCTTCTTCCAAACGGCATGATGAATTACAAAAAGCCCAAGCAGCTAAAATAACTCATTTAGTATCCATCAATGAGTTAACAATTGGAACATGTATGAATTAGATTGACACTTTACAAAGTCCTGGTGAGACTCGATGGAGTTCTCATTTAAATTCAATCACTAGCTTACTAACGATGTATAATGCTACTAGCAAAGTTTTTGAAAATCTAAAAAATATTGCTGCTAACTATTCACAACGAGGAGATGCTCATAGCGCATATAATAAATTGAGGTCTTTTGAGTTTATTTTTATTTTGCACATGATGAAGGAAGTTTTAGGGATTACTAATAATCTTTGTCAAGCTTTGCAACATCGTTCTCAAGATATATTAAATGCCATGAGTTTAGTTTCAACAATAAAAGATTTAACTCAGAAGTTGAGAGACGGTGGATGAGATGAATTGTTGAAAATGTGATATCTTTTTGTGAAACTTGAGAGTTGGTTTTTCCATATATGAATGCTCAATACATTGTGGGTGGTAGTCGTAACAAGAAGGAAGATGTTATAGTGAAACATCATTATCGAGTGGATATATTTTTTGCTACAATAGATGCTCAATTGCAAGAATTAAAGAGCAGATTCAACGAACATGTTGTCGAGCTTCTCACTCTTACTACAATTTTAGATCCCAAAGAGTTTTTCAAGTTATTTGATATTGATAAAATTTGCATTCGTGTAAACAAGTTCTATCCAAAAGATTTTTCTTAACAAGAGAAACAAAATCTTCCATATGAGTTGAAGCATTATAAATTTGATGTACGTAAGCATCCTGATTTGAGAAAAATATCAACACTTCCTAAACTTTGTAGAATCTTAATTGAGAGTGGAAAGTTAATCATGTACCCACTCATTGATAGATTGATTAGTCTTATATTGACTCTTCTAGTCTCAACCGCGTCCAGAAAACGTGCTTTTTCTGCTATGATGATTTTGAAGACTCGACTTTGTAGCAAGATAGAAGTTGGTTTTTTGAGAAATTCTTTAGTTGTCTACATTAAGAAAGAAACTGCAAAAATTTTTAATGCAAACAAAATAATTAATGATTTTAATGAGATCAATGACCGAAGAATGCAATTCAAATAAATTTTAAATTTACTTTCTAGCTTATTTTTATTTATTAGATCAGTTTTCTTTAATTAGTTTTTATTTTTAAAATATTATTATTCATTATCTCATACTAGACCTGTCCATGGGCCGGGCGGCCTGGCCCGACGACCCGCCCGAAATATGGGAGGGTTCGGGTAAAAATATGGGCTTGGGCAAAAAACAACGCCCGTTTAAAAAACGGGCCGGGCCTCGGGCACCACTTTTTTGGCCCGGGCCCGGCCCGGCCTGGTCCGAATATAATAAATATATATTTTATTTTTATTTTTTAATTTTAAAATACTTTTAAAATATTTTTTATTTTTTATTTTTAAAATAATTTTTTAATGTTTATTAAAAAATAGGCCGGGCCGGGCCGGGCTCGGGCTTATGATATTTTCTCGGGCCAGGCCTGGGCAAAATTTCAGGCCCATATTTCAGGCTGGGCCGGGCTCAGGCCCAGGAGGCGGGCTGAAAATTTTTCTGGGCCCGGCTCGGCCTGGCCCGGCCCATGGACAGGTCTATCTCATACCCCTCTTGAAATTTTCTAACTTCATCCCTCAACTCTACAAATTAATTTTGTCTATTTTCTATCTTTCACTCATCTCTTAGCAAAAAATTTTAATTATCAATTCATTCCTTTAGATAAAATCTGATTCATCAAATTTAAAAAAAAATATTTATACTTAAAAATTTATTGAGATAATATTTCAGTACATCAAATATATATATATAAAGTCAAAGTGTAGCCTTTATATGCTAAGGTAAAGTAAGATTACAAAGTCAATTCTCAAAAAGGCTATACCCATCAACTTGGTGAAGAAAAGAAAAATGGGAACACAAATCACATGCCATTACACTAACCTATATACACTTCTTTCTGGTCTTATTCATATATATATATATATATATTGGGTTTACTTTGACTATCTTCTCAATGTGCATACTTTTAATTACCCATGCAATTGATTGAGAATTTGGTGGGTTTATGAAAGGAAAAATAAATTTTTTATAAGACATTTATGTTATACTATACGTGGATAATGGTAGTAGAAATGATCGCAAAGCAATAATAAAGAAAAATAAGAACATACAAATTTTACGTGAAAAACTCTTATCGAGAAAAATCACAGGTGGAGGAGGAGAAATTCATCAATGTTAAGAAATAACAATACAAGAGGTTTATGATTATATGCAGTTTTTAAGGATTAAACAACCCGTCTGATAGAAAAAGTATAGTCTTATATAGATTCGACTTGTGCGATAAGGTCCGGCCTGAGGCCGTAATCCACCACACATCCCCAATTTTGCCTCTCTATTTTATTTCTTTAGCAAATGAGTTGCACCTCGAACTTTTCAAGCCAGATCAAACAAGATTCAGGTCACACAACTCTAACAATTTATATATATATAAATCCATAAGTACCTATTAATGACCGGTTGAATCCTAGTTCAATTAGCATTGACATTGTTACCTATGCAGGAAGACATGAGTTGGAGCGCGCTAAAACGCATTTATCCTGCTATTAAAAGGTTGGGAAGGAATTACGAATAATTGTATAAAAAAGTACTGATTAATGTATTTCTCGAACTCGATGGGGTATCAATTATTATATATATATGTTAGTGGGTGGAGGGTAGACAAATTTAATGTTGGAGAGATGGTCATAAACCAAGTCATGGGGCACATTGGGCTGTGTATTGACTGCCTCGTCGTTGACCTTCACCGGCGCCGCTTTACTAATTCTAAATGCAATGGGAACATTATTGAATAATTATTTTGGTAGCATTTATTGAATTGGGGTTGACCCTTTAATTTCCAACCCATATCACACCATATATATTGGCTAAATTACGGTATAAGTCACTCAAGTATGTTTTTTTTCTTTTTTTTTGTCATCAAACTATGAAAAGTTACAAAATGGTCACCCAATTATTCGATTTTGTCTTTTTTGGTCACCAGCTGGCTAACATAAAAATAGAAACACCCAAAAATCTAAGATAATTGAGTGACAAAAAAAAAAGCAATAGTTGGGTGACTAATAATGTACATATATATACATACATTATATTTTAAGTTATGGACTAAATTAGTATCATGAATTAATTGAATCTCACTTTAGTTGAAAAAAGATTAAAAACCCATTTTATTTAAAAAATGCATTCAATCTTCTCTATAACAGATTAATATAACAGTCAAGTTTATTTGTAAAATCGATTTTTATGTTTTAATTTTTACTATTTATAGTAGGTTTCCACCTATAATAATAATTGTCATAAATTATGAAATGCACTCTTTCTTAAATTAATTCTCTATAATAGCCTCACTCTCAAATTTTAGTGCAATTGAACCTCGTGTGTTGGATGGTTAAGATGTTCACCGCCCTAGGTGTGACCAAGGTTCGAGTCACGCTAGTTACGTTGTTATCAGGGCTTTGCATTCCTCTTGTAACTCACAAAAAAAAACATTAGTGAAATTAATACATGAACTTGAATTATATTGATATGGTACAACTATACATATGGAACTTGAATTATGGTTCATATATATATATATATATATATTTTATTAGATTAATATATAATTGTTTGCGTATGCAATATATCAAGATAAATTATGATAATTCAATAATGTTGCTAATGATGGGCTAAAAAGTAATTTATCCATTTAGCCAAGAATACTCGAACTCACGTCCTCCTGCATTGATAATAATATTACTGCCAATCGAGCTAAGACTCAATCAATATTAATTTCAAATATATTTAATCTCAATTAATTCCACTGAGTATATATAATGTAATTTTCATTATTAATTTATAATAAAATAATTAACTTTCTTTCCAATACATTGTCAAATATTCATTTTATGTGTTTAACTACAGCTCTAAGGAAGGAATAATTTCCGTCTGGCTTACCTTCATTAGCAAGCAACCTAAAATTATTATAAAATCAATATATTACCTAATGACTTCTTCTTGGAGAAAAATAAGTTCTAAAGTTTTCCTATTAGATTGTAAATATAAAAAAATGTTAAAAGGATAAACATAGAGGTACTCATGTGTCGGGTCGAGCCTAAATATGACATTAATATATTTTATGTTTGTTCAAGCTCGGCTCGAAATATGGGTCTAAAATTTTACCCATGCTCGTCTATATTTGTAAAAGACTAATCCAAACTCATTTTAGGTCGGCCACCCTATTATTTTTAATTTTAAAAATATATATTTATATTACATTATTTTAGTTTAATATTTAATAAATTTTTTATTTATTGAAATTGTTTATACAGTCATTTTTAACATTATTTTAATGTTTACATTAGTGTAGTATTATATATTTAGTACAGATTTATTTTTTAAATGTTTTATAAATTACATAATATAAAGTATTATAAACTTAAAAACGGGTCGGGCCAAACTTAGGCCTTGAATGTTTAAACCTGAGCCCAACCCATATTTTAAACGAGCTTTTTTTTGTCAAAGTCCATTTTTTTGGGCCCAATATTTTTACCCAAATCCTCTTAATTTTCGAGTGAACCTTCGAGCCTGGGTGGGTAGCCCGACCCATGAATAGGTCTAGATAAACATATATTAACGCTATTTTAATTTTGCTACTGAAAGTTGGAAATTTTAATATTGGTATATAAAAAAAAGTTTTATTAGTAAATTAGTTCTTAAAGTATACCTCAATTTTCGCTTTAATTTTTTTCTTGAAAAGTGATACATAAACTATCATATTTGTCTTAGCTTATCAAAATGTATTGTGTCAAATTGTAATTGATGTCGAGTTGTAAATTATGCCAAGTTGTAAAATAGGGGCCACGACTAGGAGACTGGTAAAGGCTTTGACCCTACTAAAATAGAAAATTTAATTTTTGGTCCTTTAAATTTTAGAGTAAATTACACTATTCATTACTAAACTATTGGTAAATTTTCGCTCCCCTTCAAATATACAATTTAATTTCGAACCCTAAAAAAAAATTTGGCTTCACTTTTAGTAGTAAATTATGTCAGCTTGGTATTTGACATAATACTCACAAAAATGATAAGTCATTTTTTACTAACGAATTTAATAGCTACCATTAATTCAAAACAAAAATTTAAAATTTTGAAAAAAATATAGAGGGTAGAAATGATCAAATTGAAGGGAAAAGACCAACTCTGTAAATTACTTATAGTACGGGACTAATAATAAAATTGGAGATGATGGATTTAACTACTATTTTTTTTAATTTTAAAATGTTACACTAAAATTTAAATAATATTAACAGTTGATCTAAATTTTAAAATTTGAAAAGTAAAAGAACTAAATTTCTGAAAATAAAAGTACAATGATCGAATTTTAAATTTATAAAAAAGTACAGGGACTTATAACATATTTTAACTATTAAAATATTATTATATTATATGTTCTTATCATATCTGCTCTTTTTAATATAATGTCTAAAACTACCCATAATCCCTCCTTAACCCTTAAATAGGAGAATAATGAGCTTCAGTTAAATTTGTTCATGGGTCGAGCTACTCACCCAGACCCGCCTAAATTTGGAAGGGTTTGGGCAAAAATATTAAGCCCGTTTAAAATATAGGTTGGGCTTATGCTTGAACATTCAAGGCTCGACCCATTTTAAGTTTATAATACTTTATATTATATTATATTATATATTATGTAATTTAGAACACATTAAAAAAATAAAACCTATACTTAATATCTAATACTACTTTAATGTAAACATTTAAATAATGTTACAAGATAATTATATAAAAAATGTATAAAATGATTAATTATGAATATAATATAATATAAATATTTTTTAAAAAATTAAATAATAATAGGTTAGCCTTTTGCAAATATGGACGGGTTTGGGCAAAATTTAGGCCTAGATTTTGGGTCGGCCCAGGTTTGGGCAAACATAAAATATGTTAATATCATACTTAGATCTGGCTCGAACCCGACCCAACCTAGCTCATGAGCACCTCTAGCTTCAACACACTCGAACCTATATCCACCTGCATTGGTAACAATACTGATTACAGTTGAACTAAGACTCAATCGATATTAT
This sequence comes from Gossypium hirsutum, assembly GCF_007990345.1. Lineage (NCBI taxonomy): Eukaryota > Viridiplantae > Streptophyta > Magnoliopsida > Malvales > Malvaceae > Gossypium > Gossypium hirsutum. The sequence continues at coordinate 65,598,190 of NC_053442.1, read as the reverse complement.
AATCATATTATAAGTATATTTTAATTAAGTTTCAATTAATAGAGATTGTGACTAGCATTAAGAATAAAAAGAAACACTTTACATGCACCAATTATTTGCATTTTTATAACAAAAAATAATTAAAAATTAAAACAAAACCCTTTATATAATTACTTGCACGAAATCGACAATTTACGTCATCTTACACGTGTCAATAAATAATTGGCTTGAACTACTCAAAATCATAGTGAGGCAATAGATATAGTGGACCACACCACAGCCGAGTGGGGCCTCCGCTCTCACCGTGGCTTATGCGGCGCATGAGCCGTGGGATGCACTGAGTTGTGTGGAAGTGTAGCTTTACACTTACGTCGTTTCACGTCACCCCTAATCATTGGTTGGTAGAGTGTAAATGAGATAATTTAGTGTTAATCTTTTTATTATTTATTTGGATTAAAATAAACCTGTAATTTTATTATTTATTAACTAAAAATTCATCAAAATTTAAGGACTAAAGAGATAAATATACAAAATTAAGAGGGTCAATGAAAGTGTTAAACAGAATGGGAGCATCTCGTGGAGATGAATTGTGCCCGGCACATGATTACCTACTAGAAAATGTGGACATTTGCCCTATATGTTGCAAGGCATGTGCTCAAACCATATCAAGCATGGTTTGTCGTGACCAGACGCTACCACTCTATTTAACACTATCTTTTTAGACAATTTTAAGCACTCAGTTCCGTCAAATTTGAGAGTAGAAAATTCCTCACAATTCGAATTGAATTTCAGTTGATTACTCATTTTTAACCGTACATTTTTAGGCTTAGTTTAGCCATGCTACTTTTATGTTCTTTGACCATTTTTGAGATTTAGTCATTGTACTTTAAAAGTTAAAAATCCAATCCTCATACTTTTTTTTATTTGAAAATCACAATCCAATCATTAAAATCATAAATATTTTCTGATAAAATTAGTCAATTTAAAATTTTAATTATGGTTGTTCTCATATGACGTGGCAGAAAATAAACATATTAAGTTGATAAATTTTGATAGAAACTACCAGCAACAGTAATGATTGTACTAATTTTTTTAAAATTGAAAAATATATTTTTTATCTATAAATTGAGCAGTCCGTTTAGTTCGATAAATTTGAGTTAAGCTTGAATAAGAATTTTTATGTTTCGAGCTGATTTAACCTATCCTAAATTGAACTTTAATAATATATTTTTTAAAAATTTTAAATTAATTATAAAGTATTAATATTAATATAGAATATATTTTTAATATTCTATTAAATTTTAAATAGTGAAATGGGCTGGTGGGCCTATACTTGAGTTTTTGTTTGGAATCAGGTCATGATTCGATCCCGAACGACCCATGGATAGATTTACATCAAACTAAGATTGAGCCTTTAAAAAATTTGAGAAATTGAAAATTAATGCGATTCGATGATGTTTAGATTGTTTTGGTTCATAAGTTAACTTAATATATTTATTTTCTGCCACGTCATATGACCTCGACCAAAGCATTGACCTCGACCTCGACTATCCACCATTGGATGCCCATCAACTTTGCAAACCACAAGCCTTCGCGAATGCCCCATAACTCAGCTTGTACACTATCTAATAGACCAATCTTCATAGTGAAACCTCGTAACTAATTACGAAACTCATTCGATATCAGTCCTCCTGCTAACGCAACCCAAGTACGGGTTGTTATAGCACCCTTAGTGCTAAGCAAGCACATCCCCATTAGTGGTCGATTCCGTTGGAGCCAATGAGGTCCTTTAGCAATAATTGGAAAAGCTTATTTCATGTCTTGATCAATGTCTTTGGCAAACTTCTTTGCATACTCCAAAATGTAAAGTCGACAGAGTTTTATCCTGAAAAACTATCGCATTACAAGCATTCCATAGCCCTCAAATAATAGTGACAAAGAGCACGCCCCATGGTATACCAAACTCCCTCATCATAGCTCACAATTCATATTTAAAATAAGGATAAAATACATTCAAGGTCACTAAACTATTAAAAAGTTTACATTTTACTCAACTTAAAAAAGTTACAAAATGAGCACTAAAATATTTGAAAGTTTTTGTTTAAGTCACTAGGTTGTTAAGTTTTTTTTTTTAAGTTCAGCTAGCGAGCTCCAAGTGATGATTCGATGATCAAAATGGTAAATCAATACCCATTGATAAGTAAAAGAGCTTACCTTAGATCTAAGTCGACATGGTGGTCAGTGTCAGATATCAAAGAAGAAAGTTGTTTGGATTAAAAATTCATGACATTCAAAGTTGTTTCATGCAAAAAAAAAAATTATAAAAGAGTAGGGGAAAAAGAGCTTTCGATTGGTGTAGGTGATGCAAATGAAGAAGGCCAAACGATAACGATTTTAACAACCCAGTGAATTAAATGAAAACTTTCGAATAGTTCAATGACCATTTTGTAACTTTTTGAAGTTGAGTGACCAAAACGTAAACACACTAATAGTTTAGTGACATTGGGTGTAGTTTAACCTAAAAACATGTTATCAATAAATTAAAAAAACAAAGGTAAAAAGACATCTCCAATCCCTTTCAATTTCAAAATTGAGCAGATCAGTCCCTCTCGAAAAAATCAAAGCAATTTAATCATTGCCAATTTCAAAAGTGAGAAACCGGACAAGTAATTGCGATGTTAATGTTTTCCACTAATTGTACATGATTTTGATTGGTACAATAATAAATTTAACCCTCAAAGTTTACACATTCTGTCAACTTGGTCCTAATTTAACAAATTTATTTCGCAACATTTGTGTAAATATGTAAATGATTATGGTAAAATTGTTTTTTTTTTAGAATTAAGGCCAAAATGACAAAAATATGTAAATATAAAGGCTAAATTTGTTACTATACCAATCAAAATTATGTATAATTGATGGAAGACATTAACACCTAGAGGTGCTCATGGGCTAGGTGGGGCCGGGCTTTATAATAAATATTTTTTTTATTTTTTAATTTTAAAATACTTTTAAAATACTTTTTTTATTTTTTCAAATAAATTTTTGGTGTTTATTAAAAAAAGGGCCTGGTCGGGCCGGGACCAGGCTTAGGAATTTTTTTCCGGGCCGAGTCTGGACAAAATTTTAAGCCCATATTTCGGGTTGGGTCGGGCCGGACCTAGGATGTGGGACAAAATTTTTTCTAGGCCCGGCCCGTCCCATGAGCACCTCTATTAACACCGTGATTGACAAGGTTTAAATTGCTACAATTTTTTTGAAATGGACCAATTTACTCAATTTTAAAATTGAGAGGGACTGGAAAGATATTTTTACTAAAAACAAATTTAAAAAATATATTTTTTAATAATATTATTATTAGAAAATCTGATAATGTGATTATTATAAAGGAAAGCGGGGACTGTACTCTAACGCTTTGTGATTGTTTGGATGACGTCATCTTCGTCTCAATCACCAACATTATAATAAACTGAAACCAGTGCCATTTTCGCTTCTCATTTTCCCTTCAAATTTTTGTTTTTCAAAATAATCTCTGAAAATCTGATTCCTTTTCCCCCTTTTTTCTTCAATGGCAGCCGAAGAAGAATTCCAAGAATCAGATGTTATATTCCCCGACGCCACGCTTAACGGCGGAGCTCCTCTTCCCTCCGATGAATTAATAGATCGCCGGCGATTCTTATCCAAAACCGTCCGTTCTGTTCCCGTTAACATCCCGCTTCATCAACGTAGTACTATCGTTTTCGATTACGGTGGTGATTTAGATGAAGATCGGGAAATTGTGCCGCCGCATGTGATATTAGAACGGAGAATCGCTGCGAAAACGGCGTTTTCGGTTTGTACAGGTAATGGAAGAACGCTTAAAGGAAGGAATTTGAGTCAAGTTCGGAATTCGATTCTCAGGTTGACTGGATTTTTGGAAGTATAAAAAAATTATATATATGTTTAATTTTTTTTCAATTCTTTTTTTTTCATCATTTCAAAATTCAGAATTGATTGGGAAAAAAGAATTTGATTTTATATGTTATATATAAAAATTATTGATGAGTTTCAATTATTATTACTATATCTTTCTATTTGCTTATGATTTTTTTTTCTTTTTGCTTTAATTTCTAGTTTTCATGTAATTTAATTTCTTAGTTTGATTTTTTTTTTAAGAATTTGATTATATTTTTCACTTATAATTCAGTGGAATATTCTTAATATGAATGTATTTAATTTTAGTAAATTAGACTTAAAACTATATTCTAAATTTATAAGGATAAATCTTAAAATTATACATTAACTTTGATCTCAGATAATATATATATGAAATTTTAATTTTGATTCAATCATACACATTTAAAATATATATCGATTTATTTTTATATTGGATAAATGTAATTATTTGTGTATGCAATATATAAGCATAAATTATGCTATATCAATATTGTGTTTATAAATTTAAACCAAAATTTATGTATAGAATTTCATATTAAACCGAAGTTTGCTATGCATAGTTTTGAGATTTGTCTCAAAATTAAATCATTATTATTTTTAAATATATATCGATTGAGTCTTAGCTCGATTGCCATCGACATTGTTACCAGCAGGAGGACATGGGTTCGAGTGCGCTGAAGCGTATTATCCTCCTATTTTGGGAGGGTTTATAGGTAGTTCTAGACATTGTATTAAATAATAAGAACCTATAATGATATTAATGTTTAAAAAATAATATAATATATAATTATACTAAATCAAAGTTCATGTATTTCAATGTTCACGTGCAATTTTGAGATTTTTCTATAATTTATATAGAACTTTTAATTTTGATCAATATAAGTATTTTAGAATATGAATATTTTAAGGAAATGGATATAACTATAAGAAATTTTTAAAAATAAAAATTATACAAATTAAGAAAAATAGAAGAAGATAAAGTAACTATAAGTATTTCGATCATATGATTAGATGTTATATTTCTTTTAGTTTCAAGTTTGCAAGTATACGAAAATCTTCGGATTTGGTAAAAATTTTACTATTAACTAATCTAGTTCGGTCGATACCAAATTAAAATTTAACTAGTTGATGTTTCGCTTTATACTATTATTTTCTACCAAAAAAAATAACTATCCTTTAAATTAAAAAAAATAATTAGATATTATTTTCTGTTTGGTTGAACATAAAAGATCTTCAATCAAATGTATTTTATTTTATTTATAATTTTAAATATTAATCAGAATTTTGGATGCAAATATGCATTATCCATTCTTATATATTGTTTATATATATATACATATATATATTTATTCATTTTCTTCAATTTAGAAAGTTTATTTTATGGATCATTTTCATCACATTATTTATGATATCTTCTTTTTCCATATCATATGTAGATTTGGATTAAATTTCCGAATCAAAGATGATGTGTCCTCTTTTAATTGGACAAGATCATAAATGATGTAATGAAAATGGTCTATAAAATAATTTATTTTCAATTTATCTTTTAAGTATTTGACTAGACATGCAAAAAAACAAAATCAAAAGCGAATAATTAATAAGAATAATAAATATTTTAATTAATTATATATTATTTATATAAAATAATTATAATTGAATAATATTTTATTTGATTTTCACATATTTAAAAAAAAAAAAAGAGACAGAGTAAGATTTTAGAGAGGATTGACAACGAAGCCATGTGCAGTGCATGGGCTTTTATAATAAATCATTGCAAACTTGCAAACGTGGCAGACAATGAATAGATGAGTTGTCCGGAAGGGAAATGCCAAATAATATATTGTGAGATTTTCCAATCAATGACGTGGATCACTTTACAACCCTACGTTCATTTTAAATTATGTTTTTATCCTTTCATTTGCTATTTTTATCATTTTAATAAAAACACATATAATGTCGATTAAATCTTAACTGGATTGATATGTATATTGTTGTTAATGTAGGAGGACGTGGGTTCGAGTACGCTGAAGCACATTATTAATGCAGAAAGATATGGATTTGAGTGTACTGAAACGCATTATAAATACAGAACAACATAGGTTTGAGTGCGTTAAAAATAATTATAGAAAGCAAATTATTTACAATAATGAATTATTTTGAATAATGAAATACAATATTGCCAATATGTCAAATGATATTATCTATAAAAAATAATATTTTAATAAAATAAAAAAAATAAAAAAATATTTTTTTAATTATAAAAGGGTGTCCAACTAAGGGGCGGTACACCTTTCACCTTTTACTTTTTTATATTTTTTAGAATAAATTTTACATTTTATTAGTTTTATATTTATATTTTATAATTATTAATTTTATTTTATTTAATAAAAAATGGTTAAGTTGTTTTATTACAAATTTTATGATATTATACATTAGTATAATGGTGAAATTATACTTTGACCCCCAAAAATTATTATTCATCTTTAGCCCATTTAAAGTAATTTTCTGGCTTCACTCTGAGAGCTCATGTAATGGTTTACATGTGTTTCATTGCTTATGTTGATTTTTTTTATGAAGTACAGATAAACTGTCACATGGCTATCATGTCATTGTTGTTAAAATTTTAACAATTCGGTTAGTTTTTCCTCCCTAAAAAACTAACTAAAATTTGAAGGTTGGGAGTCAAAGTGACAAAAAAAAGTGAGAAAAAAGGGTAAAAGTACCATAGAGGCTTCTATACTTGGACTCGGATTGTATTTTGTCCCTTTTACTCAAAAAAATGGGCAAATTAATCATTATATGTTATCCAAAGAGCAAATTGGATTTTTTTGTTAAATTTTAATTTATTTTTACTGTTAAAAGCTGATATTTCTATATCATTATAAGGTACACATGATACCTCACTTATTTTTTTTTAGTAGAGGTCACCCAACTATGATTTTTTTTTTCTTTTTTGATCAACTAACGATGAAAAGTTACAAAATGGTCACTCAACTATGTTTTTTTTTCTTTTTTGGTCACCCAACTATGAAAAGTTACAAAATGATCATCAAACTATTTAATTTTTTTTGTCACCAGCTAGCTAACGTGAAAATGGGAACACACAAAAATCCAAGATAGTTGGGTGATCAAAAAAGACAAATTTGGATAGTTAAATGACTATTTTATAATTTTTCATAATTGAGTGACTGAAAAAGAAAAAAATAGCTAGATGACTACTAATATAATTTACCTTATTCTTTATCTTACTATTTAAAAGTTTATATATTTTATGAATCGAGTTTTAGTTCAATTATCTTAAAAAATACGAGTTAAAACGTGTCCGGAAATTATGATTACTTAAAATGGAAAAGAAAACAAATACCCAAATGATTTATATAGTTATGTATACCTAAATTAAGGTAAAGACAAATTTCTATAGGAAAAAGAAAACAAAGAGAAAGAGAAACGTGCTGCAAATAATGTCTTGTTGCTTGGGCTACTCAATGTAATTGGAGTACACTCTAGGAAGCTTTTATCATATACTTTTACGTGAAGGCTTTGCAATTTGCCCTTTTTTTAGGTCTCGTTAGTGTAAACGAGTTATGTTAATTGAAAATATTAAATGGGTAAATTTCACCTGTTAATAAATTATTAGTAAGTTTACGTTTTGGTTATTTAATTTCAAAAAGTTACAAGATGACCGTTGAACTATTCGAAAGTTTTCATTAAAGTTATTAGACTATTTGAAAGATTTTATTTAAGACATTGGGTTGTTAAGTTTTTTTTTTAAGTCCAACTTGTGAGCTCCAATCGACGATTTGACGATCAATACAGTGGATTGGTACCCATTGATGAGTAGAAGAACATATCTTAGATCCAAGTCGATTTGACGGTCAGTGTCAGACATAAAAGAAATTAAATTGTAAAACAGAAAGAGAAGGAGAACTTTCAGTTGGTGTAGGCGGTGTGAACAAAGAAAGCCATATAGCAATGATTTTAATAGCCTAATGACTTAAATGAAAACTTTCGGATAGTTCAATGACCATTTTGTAACTTTTTGAAGTTAAGTGATCGAAACATAAATTTACTAATAGTTTAATGACTTTAGATGTAGTTTACCACATTGGATAGACGTATTTGTCATTCGACATGAAACTAATATAATGGTTAGAAACGTATCTTTTTTATGGATAACATATAGAGTTTCACTCTAGCTTGTTTTTTTATTAGACTTGTTCACGGGTAAGGTGAGTCTAAATATGATGTTATTACTTATTATTTCAACTTAGGTTTTGGCCAGATCCCAATTCAAAGCATGGGCATATTGTTTTATCTAGATCGAAACCAAGTCATATTCAAATATTTCATGTTCAATCAGGTCAAATTAATTTGAGCTTGACTTGCTACAATTGAGGGTTGCCGGTTGGAGCTTTCCCCGCTACTAGAGATGGCAACGGGGCAAGATGGTTTTTTGCCGAACTCAACTCAATGCTCCCAACATATAACCTAATTCTAGCTCAATCCGAAATTAAATATTAATTTATTCATCTCAAACCTTACTTGAAAAATCAAAGTTATACTCGTCTTTGACTCGATCTAATTCGATATGCCACAATTTTAATTTTGAATTATATTTTTTTAATTGTGATTTATTGTCAAATTATTGTTACATTGTATAAAAAATATTACATTAGTTAAATACAATTTTAGTTGTTTTACTAAAATATATATATTTTTTAAGTTTATAAATATAATAGCGTTGCTAAGAAAAATATAATAACCAAACTATGCAAAAATGGTTTTCATGCACTATATTATGGGATATGAATATGATGTCACTTGAGAGATGGAGCTTCACACAAGCATCGAGTTATGAACTCTTTAATTTGAGACGTTCAAAATTTCGAAATGTGGTTGAGAAGATATTTGTTCTAAAAAAAATTCTCATATTAATAACATCACTTTAGTGTAGTATAAAAAAGAAAAAAGGTTGGACCATACTAATGTGTTGCATACTTTGCAACTTCATTCATAGGTGGATTCAGGAATGTCAATACTTCGAAGAATACATGAAAGAAAGAGATCTTGATAATATTAATGATACAGATTCGGATGATGATAATGAACTCGATCAAGGATCAACATTCAATGAAAATGAGCTCATGTTAAATACGAAAGAGGAAATTAATAACCCAACAAATATGGAACAATTAAATAAAATTGCATATGACGTTTATTTTTCTTGTTATTTTTATTAGTAATCGTATTATCGGTTACTTTTTTGAACTAACATAATACATATGATAATTTGATTTGATTTTAATTTTGGTTACTTGTTTAGAATTTTTTTTATCATGCTAATAATTTTTTATAGTATTTAATATTTTTAAAAATACAAATTACGTAACTGTTTAATTATAACTTATACTACAAAACATAACATACAGAATTATAGTTAGCCACACACATTTAAGGAATTATATATTTTTTAAAATTACAATTACACTCTCATTCAATTATTAGGTTCTATCCAAACAGACCCTGTATATATAACAGTATATTGATAATTATCCCGAAATAGGATAGAACAACTTTTTTCTAAACTCAACCCGACTCACTTAATCAATTTAAAAATTAGACCAGTTCCAAAATCCGATTTAATAACAAAAATTATCAAATCAAGATAGAAACTCTAACAACTTTTTTTCATCCCTACCCACTATCATTGCACTTGCCCCATTGAAGAAGGAACATCATTGATTAGAAGGGTTCATATCTTTGGGTGTTTCTTAACAGAATTGCAAGCATTAAAGGGCGACATGAAGCAATCTTGTTTTAGGTTAAAATATGGCACAATTTTTTGTAGTTTTGATAAAATTGAAATTTAGTCCTTTTATTTTTAAAATTTCAAAATCCAGGTTCAATTATTATTGTTAAATTTATTTTATTAAATTCAAGTTTATTACAATGTTACTTTTTAGTTATATTGCTACTGAGGGTTTTTTTTATTTTAAAATGTCACACTAATTAATTTAATAAAAAATTAAAAGTGTTAACGATTGGACTTGAATTTTGAAATATGAAAAGTAGATGGACTAAATTCATAAAAATAAAAGTAAAGAGACTAAATTTTAAATTTGTGAAGAGTACAAGGACCTATGTTTTATTATTTTAGTTGTAGTAAAAGAAGGAATGGGTTTAAGTTTTTGAGAATTATCATTTGGGTTTGGGCTATTGGGTTATAATTTTTTGAATATTTGGCCTGGATTTTAATATAAGAGAAAGTTTTCTATTTATAATATGTAAATGTAGTTAATTATATTAAAAAGGGTCAACTAATTTTTTTAGTTCATTTTAGTCTCAATTTTTTTAATTTCTTTTAATTTAATCCCTAAACTTGATTTTTGTTAATATGTGTGCCATGTCATTATTTAAAATTTTTAAATATATATAATTCTTAATTTTTATACTATATGTATATCTTTTTAAAAAAGGGTGATGAGGTGGCATAATGTCTAAGTGTCACATTATCACACTTTAATGAAATCCATGTTTGGGGATTAAACTGAGAAAAGCTGTCAGGTTTTGGGACTAATGTGAACAATAAAATATTTAGATATCAAAGTGGACCTAAACCTGTCCATGGGTCGGGCGGCCTGGCCCGGCCCGAAATATGGGAGGGTTCGGGTAAAAATATAGGCCCGAAATATGGGCTTGGGCAAAAAAACGAGGCCCATTTAAAAAATGGGCCGGGCCTCGGGCACCACTTTCTTGCCCGGCCCCGGCCCGAATATAATAAATATATATTTTTTATTTTTATTTTTTAATTTTAAAATACTTTTAAAATTTTTTATTTTTTTTTATTTTTAAAATATTTTTTTAATGTTTATTAAAAAATGGGCCAGGCTCGAGCTTATGATATTTTTCCCGGGCCGGGCTTGGGCAAAATTTCAGGCCTATATTTCGGGCCGGGCCCGGGCCAGGAGGCGGGCCGAAAAGTTTTTCCATGGGCAGGTCTAAGTGGACCTGATTATCAGGTTCATGGGTAAAAATTACATCAATTCTATTTAAAAATTCATATAATATATATAATTGAGTTGATTTAGTGCTATACCTAAAAAATTTGGCTAAATGCTTAAATTTAGATTAAACCTTTTAAAGGTTACTCACGTAAGAACCAAACTTTTCAAAATAATAAAATAATGGCTAAACATGTTTGAATATACTCAAATAAAGCGGTTTTCACACATTGCTCTCTTATTTGTAGTATGACATTAGATGAATGACGATCTATTAACAGTTGAGACAGATATTACTTGAAAAAATAACCATAATTAAAAAATTAATATACAATATTTAAAAAACCCTTACTTGAATACTTCAAAAAAGGTTTAGTATTTATTTGACCATTTTAAAATATCTGGTCCTCGTGTGAGTAACCAAGTATTTGCTGCAATTTGATCATTTAGCCTAATTAGATTAGATAAGAGGTTGATAGTTTACTCAAGCCTATTTTATTTATTTATTTATTTTTAACAAACATTTATATATATTGGATAAAACTTTTAAACTTGAACGAATAGTTCAATTTTTTATATAAATTAATTGCTTGAATTTAAAAACATCTCTCATATGAAATTGAAGTAATGATTTTTCTTAAGGGTTAGAATTTGAAGTATAATTTTTTTAGAGAGTTAAAAATGTAATTTCGTCTTTGTATTAACATAAAATCTTACAATTTTTCAGGGGAATGAACTATAACATTTTCGTTCTTAGAGAGGCCGCAATTGATTTTTAAATTTTAGAATGAGTCAAAATACAATTTTACTACTAAATTAACTTAAAACATTTCAAATTTTAGAAGGACTAAAGGGATAATTTCTCATTTTGGGGCCCCTAGCTCTGACTTTATTCATACAGATAACTCAACCATTAAATAAGGATATTTATAAATAAATGAGAGAACACATATTCAAACATTGGAGACAACATTGTTAAGAAAGATAATCACAAACTCTAAACATGGATCATAAAACAAATATGCAAAATAACCAATTTATTTCCTGTTTTATAACTTATATTTCAATATACATATATTTATTTAGGGGATAATATAAATTTTTACCCCTAAACTTGACAACTAGGTTTACTTTGGTACTTGTATTTATTTTTTTGTTTACTTTGACACCTGAATTTTAACAACTGGGTTCATTTTGGTCCCTTAAATTGAAAAATATAAAAGTTTGATTATGTGGCACTCTGAAATTGTGCCTCGTCATCACTTGAAAATTTTAAAAATTATATAAATTCTTAGATGATGACGTCGTACAATATCAGAGTGTCACATTCAATGTTTTAATAATCGGACCAGTGGTTGAATAGGTCTGACAACCGATTCCAGATTCAACCACTTCGACTGATTCGGCTACCAGGCCAACAATAATTAAATAAATAATTAAAAATTCATAGAAATATAAAATATAAAAAATATTAACCTAGTTCAGTTGCCGATTTTTATTAGGATTATTTATCAGTCAGTCCTTGATCCGTCCAATTCTGTCTTGCTCCAATAACATTGATTGCATCATTAAAACTTAACAGGTTCGAAGTTCAGGGGCCAAAATAGATCTAGTTACCAAGTTCAAGAACAAAAATTCATAATTTTTGCCAACTTTAGGGGCCAAAATTCATAATACCCCTTTATTTATTGACCAATGAAATAAAGTCGGTTTGTGGGTCAATCTATAAGGATCCATGGGGCTTCTTATAACCTTTGGGCAATTTAAAGAACAAATAAAAATCAAAGAAACAGAGGAAAGTGAAAGAAAATCGAGAGAAAAAAAAATGGGGCTTGAAGAAAATCTCAAATCAATGAACATCAACGAAGAAGAAAACAAGAACCCTAAGAACCCTAACCCTAACACTAAAGATGAAGAAGATGGTGAACTTGAAGAAGGGGAGATCGCAGGTGAAGAAGATGATACGACGTCGTCTTCGTTAAAGAAAGGTATCGTCGAACAGCCTCACCCGTTGGAGCATTCATGGACCTTTTGGTTTGATAACCCTTTTGCTAAATCAAAACAAGCTATTTGGGGTAGTTCTATGCGCCCTATTTACACTTTCTCCACCATCGAACAATTCTGGAGGTTATTATTTTTCTGTTCTTTTTTTTATTTTTTATTATAAGGGTGTGAATTTTATGATTTATTTTGGGTTTTTGATGATATGTTAGATGTTGGATTAGTTTTTTGGGTTACTTTTTGGGGTTTTGGAGATGTTTGGGTTTCTTGAAATTTGGAAATTTGATTTAGGGCTTTTGTTTTACTTCTGCTATTGATCATTTAATGAATGTATAGGGTTTATTCAAAATAGGGCTTCATAATGAATTTGTAGTACCAAATCCTTGAATAATCTATAGTTATTTTTCTGTTTGGTACTCCAATATATATATATTTGTAATTTAGTCTACTCATTACAGTGAAGTTAACTATTGCTGTTTATAATCTTGTGATTATATATACATATACCAATATACATATATATATGATGAGTGTAAATGGGATTTGCTTTGACTGTTATTGTGGAAGAGTGTTCATATATATATGTACACATACATATATATACGTGTGTTAATATATGTGATGAGTGTAAATGGGAATTACGGGATTGCATTAACTGTTATTGTGGATTATTTTTCACATGTGTGTGTGTGTGTGTGCACGCATGTTTGTTTATATATATGATGAGTGTAAATGGGATTGCTTTAACTGTTATCATCAAAGAATGTTTACTGTAAGGATCTTGGATCTTAATGGATGATATTAAATTGGTCTGTTCTTTAAATTTCATTGTAATCAACCTTGTGGAAAGTGGTTTTATCTGACATAAGGTAATTTAATCTTTGTTTATTAAAATTTGGGATTGTTGCTTGGTGCCTCCTGTCGAATAAGTTACGTGATCATCAGAAAACAGCTATTTGGACCATCTTCATATATATCGCTGCCATTGATTGTGGATTTCATGTGTCATTTATTTTGTTAGTTTCTATTTGTTTCTCAAGTGAATGTGAGCTATGTATTTAACTTTTGAACTTTTCTGATTACAGTCTTTACAATAACATACATCATCCAAGCAAATTGTCTCCTGGAGCGGACTTCCATTGTTTCAAACATAAAATCGAGCCCAAGTGGGAAGACCCTGTCTGTGCTAACGGAGGCAAGTGGACTGTAAGTTTCCCAAAGGGGAAATCAGATACGTCTTGGTTGTACACGGTATTGTTTCAGATGATATAATGGTGTACCTTTTTCCTGAAAATTCGATGCTTAAGTGAAAAACGAGGCCTCATCTGTTGTATATTTTTTTCTGTACTAGTTGCTGGCTTTGATAGGGGAACAGTTTGAGTACGGTGATGAAATCTGTGGAGCAGTTGTTAGTGTGAGAGGCAAGCTGGAAAAAATAGCATTGTGGACCAAGAATGCTGCCAATGAAACTGCGCAGGTGACTTAAGAGTTACTTCATTACGAAAAATGACAGTAAAAGTATCATAGAGGCTTCTATACTAAGAGTTGGATTGAAATTTTCCCCCTCTACTCAGAAAATGGGCAAATCTATCTTTATATATTAGATCAAAGAGAAAACTGGTAGAAAATGGGTAAATCTATCTTTATATATTAGATCAAAGAGAAAACTGGTCATTCTGTTAAAAAGTTCATCCATTTTTGCTGTTAAAAACCAGTCTTTGTACCTCAGTAAGAGGTATATGTGGCATGTCACATGTCTTTGTCTAATTAATTTGTCAGCAACGCTAGTTTTTAACAGTACAAATGGATGAAAATTTTAATATAAAGACCAATTTACTCTTTAATCTAAAGTATAGGGACTAGTTTGCCTATGTTTTGAGTAAATGGGGCAAAATGCTTTCGAACTCCTAGTACAGGGGCCTCCATGGTACTTTTACCGCAATTTCCTTAACCGTTCTCACGGGTTTTTCTTGGTTTGGATGCAGATGAGCATCGGGAAACAGTGGAAAGAGTTACTTGATTACAACGACACTATCGGCTTCATATTTCATGTAATGGCTTCTTTTAATTTGCAGTGATCTTTCAGGTTTATGTCTTGAGTTTCTTGCTTTATAAACAAACACTTCCTTTTTGCCCTTTTCAGGATGATGCAAAGAAGCTCGACAGAGGTGCCAAGAATCGCTACACAGTATGACTTTCTGTAGAGTTCTTCTCTACCGGACGGCATGCGTGGCACAATCGGGACTCTCTGTATGCTTCCTATGGCTTATCTTTGTTGCCTCCTTTCAGATTCTAGTTTCGAGCTATTGCTGTTTTTTACAAAGACTTTTAGCTATATAAAGCGAATCTTAGTACTACCTTAAGTTTCAATTTTATGACCATTTATGAAATGCTTTTTCAATCACTACATTTTGTTATAAGGTTCTTGCTTAAAGGTATTACAGGGTTGCCTTTTTTTAAGCTCTAACCATATCGATCTGGGTTGATTTGGTTTAATTTGTTTCGGCTTTTCGTGTCCCGGGTTTTTTTTTCTGTTAAGCTAAGCAAGTATTGTTTGCAAGGTTGTATCATAATGAGTAATCACTGGTTTTAGACACGAGAGATTAGACCTGTGAATTCTACTTCGAACACGAAAGCTCAATCCGGGTTACTTGAATATGAACTTGACCCAATCTGTCATCATAAAAGTCGATTTTGGATTATTTAGGCTGATGCCAAGCAATTGTAAAGCGAACTTGTGGAATTTTGTTAAAAATGGTTCCATCCGTTAATTGGGCAGGTCAATCTAGTTGGTTTTGGGTTGATTTTAAAAAAATTTGGATTTTTTTTTGCTTTGAGTCAACTTCAAGATTGGGTATGTTTAGGTTTGGGTTAATTTTGGGTTTGAATTGTTTTTGGTTCAAATTATTTCGAGTTTGGGTTGTTTTGAGTTTTGAGCTATGGTTTTTCGGATAGGATGATTTTGAGTTATGGACATTTGGAATGTTTCGGATTAGTTTTGGGTTTGAATTAAATGGATCCGGAGAAAATGAGAGGTTAAGATAACTATTTTATTGATGGTAAAAAGATATAATGATAAATTTAGTCCTCAAAGTTTATGTTTTTTTTTGTTAATTTGGTTCTTATTTTTTTAGTTAAATTTAGTTATTAATTTTTTGAATGTTGATTAAAATATTAATTTTTGAACATTGTTGGCTAGGCAATTTGTGTGGCAATCAATATACATTTTTTGTTAATATGATATCGTGTTTTATGTGTTATGTCAACAAATAAATTAAAAATTATAAAAAAAAACAAAAACTTACAAAAAAATTCGTAAAAAATTTAGCAGAAAGTACACATGAAGTGTTATGTAGGTTAACATGTTTAAAATTTTAATATTTTAGTTTATATTTTCGTTAAAAATTAACTAGATTTTTTTTCTTTAAAGTTTGATGGTCGAATTAATCTTTTTTTAAAAAAAAAATTGAAAAAAAAATTGACAAAAAAAATGCAAATAAAAGTTAAATTGGACACTACATAAAATAGAACATTTTAACTGTAAAATGAAGAAAATGGAAAAGATATCTAAGCATAAACAATCTTCCCGAAATAAGTCTTAATCATGAATATTAAAAAAAAAAATCTTTTTAGTGAAATGTGATTTTAAAAGTAAATAATTTGGATTTGGAAGTGTCTAAATTTAAATTTATTCAAACATGCATATTCAAATGATTTATCTGAATTCGAAACGATTTGAGCTTAAAATGACTAAATTTTAAAATTAATTTATGCTTAAAATAACTTAAACTTAAAATTGACCTAACTAAAATGATGCCGAAAATTTTAAACTTTAAAATTATTTGATCTCGAAATTGATCTAAATTTAAGTGACTCAAAAATTTTAAAATCCAAGTTGATCTGATCTATATTAATAATAACAATTGTCATCTATATTGTTATGAAGCGATTGATTGAACTTGGTGTCACCTGATTTAGTGGCACCAAATAAATAGTGAAATTGTCAAAAACGCGAAAACTTCAATATAACATACATATCAAATTAGGATAAACATGCTAAACAAATCATATTCCACTAAATATTATTTATTTTTCCTACTCTAGATAATACGGATTCAAAATTCATCATCCCCTTACCCTTCCGTTAATGTTGTACTGATAAAATAATAATAGCTACTACCAACCCGTACTATTTGTATATTTGGAATTTTTTTCAATAATTTCATTATAAGTTCCATTATATATGTCCTTTTTGATAGAATGTCTAAAACTATCTATAACCCTTCCTCAACTAGAAGTGCTTATGGGCCGGTTCGGGCCGAGTTCAAGTCGGATTTAAGCATGATTTAACATATTTTATGCTTGTCCAAGCTCGGCCCAGCTCAAAATATGGACCTGAAATTTAACCCAAAATCGCCTATATTTGTAAAAGACTAACTCAAATCGACCCGCCCATATTATTTTTAAATTTTTTTTTAAATTTTTTATTTTATTTTAATATTTAATAATTTTATTAATTTTTAATTTATTGAAATTTTTTATATAGCCGTCTTAACATTATTTAAATGTTTACATTAAAGTAGTATTATATGTTTAGTATATGTTTATTTTTTTATTGTGTTCTAAATTACATAATATATAAATATAACATAATATAAAATATTATAAACTTAAAACGGACCAGGCCGGGCTCGAGCCTTGAATATTCAAGCCAGAGCTCAACCCATATTTTAAACGGGCCTAATTTTTTTTCGCAAACCCTTCCAAATTTCGAGCAAGCTTTTGAGCTTGAGCGGGTAACTCGACCCATGAACAGATTTATCCCCAACACATAAATAGGAAGATAATACGCTTCAGCGCACTTGAATCCACGTTTTTCTGTATTGGTAACAATGCACATGCTAATTGAGTTAAGACTCGATCGACTTATATGGGTTAAATATCTATTTAGGTTACAAAAATTGCAGTTGAGTGGGCTTTTATTTTCCAATTGAGAATTTAGCCCAACTCAATTATTTATTTTCGTATAGATATTTAATTTATAATAATTAATATTCTTTCTTTTACCATATTCCTTTTTATCGTCATATCTTCAAACTTTTTCCATTTCACTTGTCACTTAGTTAATAATTACCTCTCAAAATCAACTCTCTTTCCCAGCATTTTCCTTACAATTTTTTTCTTTTTCTTTTAAAAATTAAAGCTGAAGCAGCTTCTGATCTTGAGGTAATATTCTTTTTTATTTGCTTTTAATTATTTATTATTTAGTAATTTAATCTGCAATACCCAGAATTTCTTTTCGAAGATT
Organism: Gossypium hirsutum; assembly: GCF_007990345.1. Taxonomy (NCBI): domain Eukaryota; kingdom Viridiplantae; phylum Streptophyta; class Magnoliopsida; order Malvales; family Malvaceae; genus Gossypium; species Gossypium hirsutum. Next base: position 65,579,965 of record NC_053442.1, on the reverse strand, counting down.
GGACTTTTTGAATGGTTGATTAAAAAAAATGACATAAATTATGTGAAAAGTTGAGCATGAAATTGTTACTAAAAGTTCATGATAATTTAGGGAAAATTTATATAAGCCATATATATATATCAAGTGAGATATGGTTGATTTAAATGACGGGTAGCTTTGATTTTTTTTTTTTTTGCTTTTTTTTGTTATTGTTAAAATGAATTATATTTAGCTTAATCGATGGATGATAGAATACTTTTGTATATTGTTTTTGTTCACAGATTGTATGGGGCAGCTTGATTTGATTGTTAAAAACAAGCTGTTGGTATCTAATTCAACAGCTTGTATTATCAGCTTTGAATTTTTCAGGTTACTTAAAGCACTCATTGTAGTTTTTTTTTTGGGTATTTGATGGTGTTAAAGGAGATAGCTTACAGGTTAGTATGTTTTGGGTTAGTGTCAATTCGACGAGTGCTTATTAGGTAAAAATACCATGGTGGCTGTTGTACTAGGAATTAGATTGCATTTGGCCCCTCTCTGCTCAAAAAATGGGCAAATTAGTATCTATATGTTGGATAAAAAAGTTCCATCCATTTTACTATTAAAAATTGGTCATTGAATGTTAAATTGAGGTACAGGTGTTTTGGTTATTCTGTCAGCCAAGCCAGTTTTTAACAGTAGAAATGGATGAAATTATTAACAAAAAAGATCAGTTTGCTATTTGGTCTAATGTATAAGGACTAATTTGCCCATTTTTTGAATAAAAAATACTATTTGACTCCTAGTACAACGGCCTCCATGATACCTTTACCGTGCTTATTATTAAGGGTATGAATGTGTTAGCTGATGTTGCTTCTTTGTTTGGGAATGTTTTGTATATAGAAAAGGATCATGAGTGATAACGAGGATCGATCAGTTTCTCAAAAGAATAAAACAAAAATGCCTGAGAAACATAAACATGTTCCGAGTAGAGATGTTTTGCCCGGGACTGATCTTTGGACAGATGGATTGATTTGTGCTTTTGAGTTTATTCGAGGCCATAAGAAACCAATGAACACAAGATATGGTTATAGGGTGCAAGTGCCTACCAATAAACTAACCGAGGCATCTTCTCGAGGACTTGGTGAACAGAAAGTAATGGAATCCTCTTTCAGTTTAGAGTCAAGGGATCGTGTGGCTGTTTCTTTAGATGAATACAATAATGGACATAGCCTTCAACCAAGCCGGTTTCGTACTACCGAAAAATTTGATGGAAGCTATTGGGCACCTATCGGGTGGGAAAGAATTTCGGACCTTGTCAAAAATGTGCAAGTCAATGGAAGCTGGGATTCACAACAGTTTGAATGGATAGATAATGAAGATGATTTAACCGTTGCAGATTTAGCAGCTCCGTATTGGGAACGACCGGCAGGGCCCATATGGTGGTGCCATTTAGCTGCTGGTAACCCCACCGTTGTGTCTTGGCTCAACAATGCTCAATGGTTACATCCTGCTGTTAGCTTAGCTTTGAGAGATGAAAGCAAACTGATAAGTGAGCGGATGAAGCACCTTCTATACGAGGTAATAGTCCCCGACATTCTGTAGGTAAACTTTATTTTGCATCAGTTAAATATCATTTTAACGAGTTTCGAGTTAAATCAATTTATGTACTATTCGATTCTCTTGAGTCTCAACTAAGGGTGAGTTTGGATGGGCGGTGCGTTTACCTACGGTTTGTGTAAGAACAGCGGTGGCGGTGAGATTAGATACTGTAACGATACTATAGCGTGAGACAAAAAGTAAGTTAAACGCACCACACCGCACCCAATCGCCCATCCAAACCCACCCTAAGTGGTGATAGAATATCAACTTGAGTTATGTGCTGTTTGATTCTGTCTAATGCCAACTAAATGGTGATATAGTATTATACGCATTTCGAGAAAAGTATGAAGAGAATGAATAGTAGCCTGCATCTTTGCTAATCTCTTTTAGGGTAAACTACACTGGTAGTTACTCGACTATTACTAAATTTTTTTTTTGGTCACCCAATTATAAGAAGTTGCAAAATTATCACCAACTATTTGTTTTTTTTTCTTTTTTGGCCACCAGCCGTTACATTACTAATGGAAAAAAAGTTTGGTAGTTTTTAAAATTGGTTTAATAGCAACTTTAACCCTCAACATTTATACATTTTATCCATTTAGTCTTAATTCTAAAAATTTTAACCCTCAACATTTACACATTGTATGATTTGGTCTTTTTTTATAGTTTTGTTTTTTTTTTGTGACACTAATTTTAAAAAAATGAGAAAAGATGAAATTTATTATCATGGATTTTTAGGTATTTTCATTCTTTGTGACATTGAGGATTAATTTTAAAAGAATGAGAAAAGATGTTTTTTTAGTTTTTTAGTGAAAAGATCACAAAGAAAAGCAAAACTACAAAAAAGACCAAATCACATAATGTTCAAATATTGGGGGTTAAATTTTTTAGAATCAAAACTAAATTGATAACATGTATAAATGTTGAGGGTCAGAGTTACCATTATGCCAAATTTAAAAGCTCACATCATCTTTCCCTTGGCCATTTAACGGTGACCAAAAAAGACAAAATCAATTAGTTGGGTGACCACTTTGTAACATTTCATAATTGGGTGACCAAAAAAGTAGCTTCCCAATAATTAGGTGACCACCAGTGTAGTTTACCGGCTGTTTCTTACCAGTATCCCACTTGATATCTATTCAAATGTAATAATTCATATACAGGATATCTATGAAACCTCCTTAGTGGTATTTGGTTTTGTTAGATAATTGATTGCGAATTTTATCATTTATAAAAGGTCCCGGTTAGAGTGGCAGGAGGGCTGTTATTTGAGCTATTGGGACAATCAGTTGGAGATCCACTTGTCGAGGAAGATGACATCCCTATCGTGCTCCGTTCTTGGCAAGCGCAAAACTTCCTCTTAACTGTTCTTCACGTAAAAGGGACCGTATCTGGTGTAAATGTTCTCGGAATAACAGAAGTTCAGGTTGTTCATTTTTTACAACCCCTGTCACAAAGTTGCTTTCATATATTATCCCATACAAGCTAACAGTTCCATGTGATTATCGTTTCATACCATTTTTTTCAGGAGCTTCTTGCTGCTGGAGGTCACAACGTGCCTAGAACAGTTCATGAAGTCATAGCACATCTAGCTTGCCGCCTTACACGGTGGGATGACAGGTAGTTTAACTTATTAATATTAATGTTAACTCTGCTATCAAGTCTTTCCTCCTTTTTGTGTTTGTGATCTCATCAGTTATCCAAGGCAGACATATCAAGCACTTGTCTGTCACTTTTTTTATTGAATTAATTGTGTCAGAGATCCCCAAACTATGACTTTCATTCTAAATTGGTCATTATACTTCAAAGCATTCTAGTTACATCCTCAAACTATCGATATTATATCAATAAGGCCTAAACTTCACAGCATTCTAGTTACATCCTCAAACTATCGTTACTAAATCGTTAATTTAACCGTTAAATGAGATTTAAGATTTTATGTGATATAAGATCTTACGTGTCATTTAATTGTTAAATTAATGGTTTCAATAATGTATGGATTTGATTGATATAACATCGATAGTTTGAGGATGTAACTAGAACGTTTTAAAGTTTGAAGATCAATTTAGTATGAGGGTCATAGTTTGGAGATGGTTGGTGCAATTTACTCTTTTTTATTTTATTTTGAGTGAAGTTTTTGTTTTCATAACCTACATATTGTTTGTTCGAAAACATGGATCAGGCACATATCGATGCCCGTTTTTCACCTCAGTGTCGAGTTCTTAGCATTGCAAAGTATTAGATGACCATTCCTAATGTTTTTCTCCGTTGAAGCCATACCTTTTTTGTATTTGTATATCGTAGTCATATATGTGCATTGATATTTGAAGCAATGTTTATCAATACATATTATTATATCCATTGAAAATTTCAGTCAATCGAACATTTTACATGGAGAAAAACTGCAGTTTCATCAACTTGAACGTCATTGGGAGAAAACTGTAATGGTTGCAATTCTATAGGTAAAAGTATCATGGAGACCCTTGTATTAGAAGTTGGATTTCATTTTGCCCCCTCTATTTAAGAAATGGGCAAATTAATCCCTGAATGTTAGACCAAAGAGCAAATTAGTCCTTTTGCTAAAAATTCCATCAATTTTTACTATTAAAAGCTGTTCTTGTACGTTAACATGAGGTACATATGGTGTGCGATGTGTTATTATTTGATTATTCTGTCAGCCATGCCAGTTTTTAACAGTACAATTAGGCGAAATTCTTGATAGAAAAGATCAATTTGCTCTTTGAGCTAACGTACAAGGATTAATATATCTATTTTTTTAGTAGAAAGGGCAAAATACAATCTGGCTCTTAGTTTAAGGGCCTTCATGATACTTTTACCCATTTCTGTATGAAAGTAGTTTATTATATTTGGTGTATATATATATATATGCATCATTTTGTGGTTCTTAAACTGATTCATAGTTTCTCTTTAACAATTTCAATTTGTAAGGTTGTTTCGTAAATCCATTTTCGGGGCAGCAGATGAGATCGAATTGAAGTTTATGAACAGGTTCTTTACTTAAAAAGATCATATAAAATTTTCTCTTTAGCATGGAGTTTTTGATATTTCCACGCATAGGAAATGTGAGTGAGAAATAGTTTTATTGTGTAGGAGAAACCACGAGGACATGAATCTTTTCGCCATTATTATGAACCAAGAAATCCGAAGATTGTCAACGCAGGTATATTACGTTCCTTCACTCATCAAAATCCGCCATTGTAATTGGAAAACAATTATATATGGTGAACTTTGATAACTTCTTAATATTCCAAATTGTAGGTAAGAGTACCATGGAGCCTTTGTACTAAGAGTCGGAATGCATTTTGCCCCCCCCACTAAAAAAAAATGCAAATTAGTCCTTATACGTTAGGTCAAAGAGCAAATTGGTCATTATGTTAAAATTTTATCCATTTCTACTGTTAAAAATTAGTCTTTGTATGATTATCTAGTCGTTTCATCAGCCACATCAGTTTTTAACATTACAAATGAAAGAAATTGTTAATAGAAATGATTAATTTGCTCATTTTTTATGTAGAGGGGGTAAAATACAATTTGAGACCTTTATGGTACTTTTACCTCAAATTGTTTAGCTATTAGAGATATTTCTAATTGGTTGTGTTCGCATTAGAGTATGCATTTGATATGGCTGTGTAAATGAAGAGTCATATCTTCGTACCTATGTCTAATTATGTATTGGACACGGGTACTTCAAGAAAAATGAGGAGTTTGAGCAATATGGAGCACTAATACGAGAGCTCACAACTACTCTCAGGATAAAGCTTAGTTGCTCGAACTTGTTCTGATATGGATGTTGCACTTTCTAAATATTATCTGAGTTTTCATCTCCCTTGCTCTCGTAAACTATATAGTGCTACTATATAGTTAATTGCACCAAACATCCCTAAATTATGACGCTCATTTTAAATTGGTATTCAAGCTTCAAAACATTCTAATTACATTATTTATGTTACATCTATAAAGTCCTTCTGTTACTAAAATCGTTAATTTAACCGTTAAATGAGACGTCATATCTTACGTGACATAATTTAAAATGAAAGATTTAAAGAGAAGTGAATATTATAAGAATTTTGGTTTGAGGGTTTCAAACTTTTATAGAAACTATCGTTCACTCCCTTTTTCATTTCGTTTTATTTTGTTTTTAATTTTAAAAGTTATATGGCAACATTTTTTCTTAAATTTTCATTTTAAATTATGTCACGAGATTTTACATGTCATTTAATAGTTAAATTAACGGTTTTGGAAAGGACCTGATCAATGTAATATCGATAGTTTAAGGATGCAATTAGAAGATTTTGAACTTTGGGGACCAATTTAGAATAAGAGGGTCATAATTTGGGGATGTCAAGCGTAATTAACTTGCTACTATATTGTTTGTATTAAATCTGCTCGAAAATGCAACCCTCGTAAATCTGTGTCCTTTTCTGCAACTCAGAAACCGTACAGTAAACACGAGCATAGAAGTCTCATGTAGTTTATGCGGCGCATATTCATGAATTTTGTGTTTCCGTTTTAGGTTATCAGGGTGAAATGGTCACTCCACGCAAGAGAAGAGATTGTTTTCGAGCTTCTGCAACATTTGCGGGGAAATGCGGCTAGAATGTTGCTGGAAGGAATACGAAAGAACACAAGAGAGATGATTGAAGAGCAAGAAGCAGTTCGTGGCCGTTTGTTTACGATTCAAGATGTTATGCAAAGCACTGTTCGTGCGTGGTTACAGGTTTGTATAATTTCATCGATTTCAAAGCCCATCTCATTCTTTTACCTCGTTCTGAGTGATCCGGTGACTTCATTTGCCTATTACGATTACATTATTGCAGGACCGAAGCCTTAGGGTAACTCATAATTTAGGTGTTTTTGGTGGTTGTGGCCTTGTTCTTACCATTATTACTGGGCTGTTTGGAATCAATGTTGATGGGATCCCCGGGGCAGAGGGTACACCATATGCGTTTGGTTTGTTTACGGCCATCCTCGTTGTCATTGGAATTGTGCTAATTGTTATCGGCATGCTTTATCTCGGGTTAAGAGAGCCTATAAATGAAGAGCTAGTGCAAGTTAGGAAGCTAGAGTTACAAGAGCTGGTTAAAATGTTCCAACACGAAGCGGAAGCTCATGCCCAGGTTCGTAAAAGTACTTATCGGAATAACTTGACCCCAACTAGCGGAGATGGATTCCTTGACGATGCCGATTATGTTCTTATCCAATAACACATATACAACTGTTCAAGTACTATAATATGTACCATTTGCTAGCTATTGATGGCTAAAAGAAGTTTGGTTGAAAGACGATAAATTTTGTACTCGTAATCATAACAATCATAACACCGATGAATGCAATTACGATCATTTCTATCCCGGATTCAAAATCGAATGCTTTTTATTGGATGCAATGAGATGGCAGGACAAATAGTATCAAGAAAGCACAACATTGCAATAACATCAATGTAAACAACATCCGCCGCAAGTATATATTCAGTTCTATCGCATTCAAAACAAGGCACAAAAATTATCCTAAAACATATCAAATACAGTATCATTACGGAAAGATAGTACCGTCAAGCTTATCTCGTTTGGTTCAATGTAAACACATTTTACTTGAGGAGAGATCTCGTAAGATGTTCACGAGCGGTAGCCAATGCTTGAGTTATTGTCTGTTGGAGCACCAAATATGTTAATATGGTGGCAATGGATTTGGCTAAGGGATAATCAGAAGAATGAAAAAGAAGTAAGTTTACCTGCTCGGACAAAGGAGCTCCGGCATCCATACTATGACTATCAACTTTTCCGGCAATGACATTTGCATCAGTTTCAAGAATGATACTGTCCATAGATTAAAAAAAGGGAAAAAAAGAAAGTTAAAACACAATGATTGGAGAAGCATCCTATGGGGATAGTTGCTTCTAGTGACTCCCCTTGGTTCTATATCCTAATTTCTATCCTTTTTCATTCCCTATCCAATAAATCCAAACATACGTGAATGAAAACTGTAAAAACTAATCGCTTCCTTTCTTTTTCGGCCTGTATCCTGGCATACATCATTAGAGGATAAAATGTGTGATTAGAACAGAACCAGCCAGATGTTTAACCTAGAGTATTTTGAGGAGAAGAATTAAGAGACATTTCCGGCAAAGAATTTTACCAGAGACGCTGTAAATAATCGAACAAGCAAAGAAAATTTATCTACTTGGAGATTCATGAAACAACATTACTTAAACTACGATAGTACAATGAATGATAATTCATACCCGCCATCAACAATCTCATCGAGGCACAACAAAATAAGATCCAAGTTCTCCAATGCTTCCTTTTTGTCCTCAGTGCCTCTGGAACAAGGGGAATATACTAAAGTTAGGATAATGATATTGAACACAAACGTATCAGAGGACAGTTATAGTACGAAGTATGATGAAAAAACCTAAGGAGGAGTCCAACAGCATCAAAAAATCCCTGGAGCACTGTGGCCAAGATGATCTCGTTTTCATTTTCACCTCCGGTAACAAAAAAGTGAAGGTCTTGAACGAACTTGTATACAACAATATAGTTGTCAAACATTGTTATCTCAGCTGTAAAAAACGCACCATGTTAAAATAGCAATATGAGCCAACCCATAATGTTTCTTGTTCCATGTTACACGGATTTGGGAGTAAATGTGAGATGCAAATATGTCAATTTTATAAACAACAATAATTCGTATATTTGGAGGATTGCACCTATATACTCGTATCTGATTATGTCTCGAATATGGGTGATTCGAACATGGATTATTCAAGAAAAATGAAGAGCCAGAGTGAAATGGTTCTAATTGACCCAAGAGAATGGCTATGTTGCTTAAGTACTCTTGTATGACACTCGTGCCTGACACACGGATATGAGGATATGACATCCAAGGATCTCCCAATACATAGAAAAACTTAGAAAAGACTAACCATACCCATGAGGGATACATATCTGTATCCGACACTCACAGCCGAATCCGAGTAACACAAGAAAATGGTAAAAGGCAAACAATGTCCAAAACAATATATCCAAGGTAAACCCTTTATGCACAAGAAAAGAGCCTCTCTTTTTTTTTTAATTCTCAATTTCAATAAATTGTGAGCACCATTGATCAACCTTCCTAACATATGTATAAGATCTATACATACAAAAATCAAATCAAATCAAATGTAAGGAAGCATTAACGAAGGAAAAAATGGTGCAAAAACTGATCTACCTTCAGTTCGAGCATTAGTCTTCTGGGTTTTGGTAAACACAGCTTTCTCAAAAGCTTCCTTAGCAGCATTCGTTGGCCAGTCATCTGAGTAATACTTAACAGCTATACGTTTCCCTTCGGAATCCAAAAGAAGGATGTTCTTAATTGTAGGGCATAACTCCTACAAACAAGAAAATCAATGAAACTTCCATATAAATAAAGATTCAACTAACCAAGCTAATTCAAATCTTAAAAGGATAAAAAAAAATCCTTCAAATATAGTTTCAATTTAAAATGCTTTTCTAGCACTCCAGTTCAAGTTAAATCCTAAAATTCTAAATCTAATTTAATTTCAATTTTAAAATTTAATCCTTCAAAACTAAAAAGCTTGGATCTGAGTCTAGCACTTAGAAAAGAATAATATACATGTGAAGGAAAATAAATTCAAATCCTACAAACAAGAAAACCAAAGAATTTTTCATAAAAATAAAGATTCAACTAACCAAGCTAATCCAAATCTTAAAATAGAAAAAAAAACCCTTCAAATTTAGTTTCGATTTAAAATACTTTTCTAGCACTCCAGTTCAAGTTAAACCCTAAAATTCTAAATCCAATTTAATTCCAATTTAAAATTTTTAATCCTTCAAAATTAAAAAAAGCTTGGATCTGAGTCTAACTCTTCGGAAAAAATTAACAATTTTGCATATGAAGGAAATTAAATTCAAATGCGAGGTGAATAAATTCAGATCTGACCTAGAGATAACTGAGCATAGCCAAAGCGGATCTTTAATACAGAAAAATTGGAAATAAACAAAAGAATTATTGAAAGTTCGTATGATGCGAAATTGAAAGACTGCATAACTGAATGAGAGAAAGAAAGCTAACCATTTTTCCTTTTTTTTCTTTGTTTGGCAAGATTTCTCGGGAAAATATCGGGATTTTCTTTTGACAAATGCTCTTTATGAACTGTGTGACTGCGACGAGAAATAACGGGACGAGGGAAGATTGGAACTGGTCTTAATACATGTAATTTTATTATTAGAGTTAATTATAACAACTTCCTCAAATTTTGACTTTCATTCTAAATTGGTCCTTAAATCTTAAAATATTTTTATTGCATTCTTAAATTATCGATGTTATATAAATAATTTTTTTTGTTACTAAAATTAAGTAAAATATCGAATGTTATATGACATAATTTAAAATAAAAAACTCAAAGAAAAAATATGTAAAAATCTTGGTTTTAAGGGTTCTTATTTTACTTTTAGTTTTCAATTTCAAAAGTTAAGCCGAAAAATTTTACTATTCTTTAAAATTTTCAATTAAAATTATGTCAGATAAGATTTTATATGTCATTTAATGGTTAAATTAACGATTTTAAAAATGAAAAGACTTGATTGATATAACATTGATAGTTTTAAGATGTATTAGAATGTTTTGAAGTTAGGAACAAATTTAGAACGAGGGTCGTACTTTGATGTTTAGTACAATTAACTCTTATTATTATTACCACCCAATTAATTATTTACTTAATTGACTGTAAAATAGTTGAGAACACATGTGATTTACCCAGTGACAACGTCGTCTTGGTCCCCTTATAGAATTTAATGGAGTAAACATAAAATTTTCTATTTTAAGGGGATCAAGACGATGCTGTCCGTGGGTAGATCACATGTGAGCTAAAATGCAATTTAACCATGTATTAACTTAATTTTTTATAGAATTTAAAGGAGCAAACATGCAATTTTCCATTTTAAGTTAATACATGGTTAAATTGCATTTTAACTCACCCAAAAATGAAAAATTTTTAATCTAATCTTTTAAAAATTATAAAATTATAAACTGATAAAATGATAAATTTACATTTTAACCGTTAAAAAAATATGTAAACTAGAGTCCCAAAAACTTTTCTGCTTCTACCGCTAAGTCGGCTGCTCAACTTACTTCAGCTCTAGTTCTTCTCTTCTTTTTACATTCCAGTGTGTTGTCCCGCCTCCCTCTCATAATGGGGGCCTCTTTGGGCTCAATGTGGGTTTTCTCTTCTCCGCTAATGAGAGGTTACCACCTTCGCTGGAGTTGTGGTGGATCTGGGTGCTGCTGGCGATGGTGATGTTTACGAGGGCTGGCCTCGGCTTCTTAACTGATGCAATAAATTTTACCTACGGAATGCCGAGGACTATTACCTCATATAGAAGATGCTTCATCATGTAACCACTGGGCATCATTGAGCCAAGACAACGGTGAGGCGACCAGCAACCAAATGGCACCACCATTCGGGCCCTGCCAGTCACTCCCAGTCAAACCATCTTCCATTGACTCGCACATTTTTCAACTATCAAACCTTTCGGTAGCAAGGAACTGGTCTGGTTGAAGGCTACGTCCATTGCTGTATTCATTGAAAGAATTAATCACATGAACATGATCACTTGGCTCCAAATAGAAAGAGGACTCTGTTAGTTTCTGTCCATCCAGTCCTGAAGAAGAAGGCTCGGTTTCTTATGACCTCGAATAAACTCGAAAAGCACAAATTGTTTGCCTAGGACCCTATAACCAACCATATCTGGAGTTTATCAGTTTCTTATGAACCCGAAAGCACAAATCAACCCATCTGTCCAATCTCTCAGGCATGGAACCAGCATGGAATTGGCCTGGTTCAAGGTTAGGTCCATTATTGTATTCATCGAATGAAGCAACCAAACCATCCCTTGGCTCCAAACCGGAAGAGGACTCTGTTAATTTCTGTCCATCCAGTCCCGGAGAAGAAGGCTCGGTTTCTTATGACCTCGGATAAACTCGAAAGCACAGATCGTTTGCCTTGGACCCTATAACCATATCTGGAGTTCATCGCTTTCTTGCCCATCCGTCCAAGGATCAGTCGCAGGCATAACATCTCTACTCGGGACATGCTTATGTCTCTCGAGCATTTTCTTTTTGAGAAACCGGTCCATTACCATTCATGAAGTACCCAAAAACAAACTACAATGAGTGCTTTAAAGTAATCTGAAAAAAAAGTCAAAGCTGATAATGCAAACTGTTGAATTAGATTTAGATACCAACAGCTTGTTTTTAACAATCAAATCAAGCTGCCCCATACAATCTATGAACAAAAACAATATACAAAAATATTCTATCATCCATTGATTAAGCTAAATATAATTCATTTCATACAAGAAAAATCAAAGCTACCCACCATCTAAATCAAACTTAATAATTATGAGGTTATAACAACAGTTTCTGGGAATTGCAGATTAAAATACAAAACAATTAAAGAAATAGAAGAACAATATTATTACTAAATTATACAAAGGCTGCTTAAATTTGCCTACCAGCAGCATCAGCAACGAAAGGTAAATATGGAGTCCGACCCAAAATACTAGAAACCACCCCATAAACAAAACACAAACAACTAAAAACAAAAACCCCCGTATGTCCCCAAACCATGACCTTAAACCCCAACCCGACCCGACCCGGATTAAATATTCTCGTTAGCAACAAAGGCACCACCAGCAACACATCCAATGTCACAGCCTGCATCGAATTGAACCTAACGTAATGACTGAAACTCGGGTTACGAACCACACCAAGGTACAAAGCAAAGAAAGCGACGAAGCTGGCGTAAGGTACGGATTTGTAGAGGGATAAGAAGGGTAAAATGGGGTCAAATAGAATACCCAATTGAGGGTATTGGATGAATAGGTAGCGACCATATTGAAGGGAGTTGAAGAAGGGGAGACTGTAAGCTGCGACGGAGATTAACCGATCTGTGGCTGGAGTAGGGTTAAGTGACATGCGGGTGATGGTGGTGGTGGGTTTCTTTGGAAGGCGGAGATTGGGTTTTGGGTGGCTGAGGAAAGGGATATTGGGGTAGGGTTTGGGGTTTAAAGGGGAAGGTTTTAGGGTTAAAGAGGGTAGAGAGTAACAGAGAGCAGCCATTTTTGGTTTTCTTTGTTTGAATTGAAAGGCTTATGGGATTGGTTCTAATTTTTGCCTTTGGAAATTCGACTTTTATATGTGTTGTGCCGGACCGGTGAATTTTAGGGTTTTGTTAGAGAATAAACAGTAAATCTACCCTGGAGAGGTTCAATTAGTCTTTTTATTTAAAAATTGGTAAATCAGTCTTTTTATATTAGATAAAATATTAAATTGATCCTCTATGTTAAAATTTTTATCTATTTTTACTGTTAAAAACTGACGTAGTTGACAAAATAACTTAGTAGTTACACTTCCACGTGTAACCTTATGCTAACTTATAGTGACTAATTTTAACAGTAAAAATTAATAGAATTTTTAACAATAGGATTACTTTGCCCTTTGATTTAATGTACAAAGACTAATTTGCCCATTTGTTGAGTAGAGAGGGTAAAATGTAATCCGACTCTTAGTACATGACTCTCCATTGTTCCTTTACTAAGGAAATACATTGTTTAGATCATGCGCCAAAATTAGATTTGGGTCAAGTTTAAATAACATATTTCATACTTATCCGAGTCCGACCCAACTTAAAGAATATATTTAAAATTTTGTCCAAACCTACTTATATTTGTAAATGATTATTCTATTCTAAGCCGAGCTTATAAAAATTAATAAATAAAAGACCACTCGCCAAAATATCAATGCTCAAATTTTATAGCTTTGGGCACACTATCTTCATCGTGCTTTTCCTACCTTAAGTGGAAAAAGGTCCTAATTCAAACTCTCGACACTCTGGTTCATAACCACATTCTCTAATCTCTTTTTTGAAATTTAAAATTTAATATTTAATATTTTTTTATTTATTAAAAATTTATATATAAACAACTTAACACTTTTTATATTTACATTATAATATTATATATTATTATAAATTTAATCATTATAAACTATATATAACATAATAAAATTTATTACAAATTTAGATCACAGGCCGAGCTAAGCTCGAGTCTTAAGTGTTTAAGTCTAACTGTTAGCACCATTAAATATTTTTATTCAATTCCGGTCAATTACAAAATCAATATCATTATTATTATATAGCTACTAAGTGAATATTGTTTTTTTTCAAAATACTACGCCATTGATTTTTTTAAAAATCTTTGATCTTAGAAAAGCGCACCATGGTCTGAGTGAACTATAGGCAGCTACAGAAGATAAAATAAAGTGTTGGAACATTTTCAATATATATATAGTGTCTCAATAGTTACAAATGAAAAGTTATAAGTAACTAGAAATTCTTTCACTTGATTATTAGCAAACAATCATGTTATTCAAGACATATATGTCTATCCATTTGAGTAATAATGTTTCTATAAAAAGACGTGAGATCTCTTATAAATAGGTGTGAAATTTCATTTACATGGCACCAATATATATATATAGAGAGAGAAACAAAGTTTCTTTCTATTCTTTCACTATATTTTATATTTATAGATTGTTCTATAAAGAATTACTGTAGAAAGTCTTTATAGAAATTAATGTCTATGCTATGCTCCACTCAGTGCTCGATAGACTGTTTCCGCTAGTGCAAAACGTAGATAGTTATTGGATTTTATTGTATCCTCAAGGTTCATTTGCCGGTAACTCTTTTGCACACTATAATGTAGGTGGGGACGAAAAGAGATCAAGTGAGACAGATTAGAAGAAGCTTTTAATCTGGAGCAAATTCACTGGTTCCACAAGTCTAGGGTGGATTGGTTTGTTGCAGGAGAATGAAACACAAGATACTTTCAAGCATTAGTAAAAAGGAGAAGAGTTAACAATAGAATTTGGCCAATTCGTAACAACAATGGCATATAAGCTATCTCAAGAAAATCTAAATTATCTCTGTTCTCCAATTACTAATGACGATATCACCAACACAGCTTCTTCTCTTGGACCTGATGGTGTAAGCCTGCTATCTTCTTTGCATTGGGACTTTGTGATAAACTGGTCTGTCTGTTATGGGATTTCCTCAATGGTGGATACACCGAAACCTTTCGTGCATATCTTCGATGAACGGAGGAATTCGACAAGGAGATCCTTTATCTCCTTATATTTTCATTCTCTGCCATAATGTCCTTTCCTCAACCTTGATCAAAGAAAAAGATGAAGGCCTCATTCATGGCATTAAGCTAAGCAGAAGAGGTATTGCTCTCTCCCACCTGTTATTTGCTGATGATGGAACTCCAAGGCTGGAGAGCTAATCTCCTCTCCTTGGGTTGTTTCTTCAAGGTTCTAAGCAATGAAACTTTAGCTCTAGCTTCTTCAAGTTGTTTCTTGGCATCATTTGTTTCCTCTTTTCGAGGCTTTTTCGGTAAGCCTTCAAAAAACTCTTTCGCTTCTTTCAAAGCCAAACTTATTATAGCCTTAACTGCTTTAATTACCGCAATCTGGGCATTGCTAGAAACCTCCTTGATCACCATATCGGATTTCGTTTTCTCTTCTACGACAGCGGGTCCAGCATCGGTAGCCCCAAGGGCGACAAGCTGGAACAGCCGCAGGTGCGAGAACAGTAAGTGATTTAATTTATTAATAATAAAATATAAGCGATTTAATTTGATTATAAAATATATAATAATAAAAAATATAAAATTATTTTTATTTAAATTTAATTATAAAATATAAATAATTTCTATACTTTTATTATTTATAACAGTAAGGCAAGGGATTAAATTGGCGTAAATAAAAGTATAAAGACTAAACTGAAAATATATGAAAAGTACAAGGACTTAAAATTCTTTTATCCTTTTTCCATACATCTCTTTACGTACTCCATCTTCATGGCATTCGCATGAATGGACTAAATTAAAACTGTTCCAAAACAAGACACCCATCTACGATATCCTCTGGTGCTAATAATTTCACTTCTTTTTTTTTCATTCAAATTTTTATTTTTATTTTCCATTTCTCAAAATTCCCATTTCTTCTATTGTTCTTCATTGAATCTGCATTTTCTTTTAAAAATTTTCCCCCAATTTTCTTTTTCAAAATGGAAAATGATCAATTACTATCATATTTAAGCCCTAGGAAAAAATTAAGGCCACCCCCAGTTTTTCTCCCATCAATAGTCGAATCACTAAATTCACCAAAGCCGCCGCTACCACCATCATCATCTTCAGATACCATTTTAAACCTTCAAGAATCGCTTTTACTTCAAAATCAACAAAATTCACCAGCAACACGATCAGACCCAAATCTCACATGGCGAAAAATTAATCTCCACCGATGCAAAACGGCACCAGCAATGGCGGTTTTAATGGATGCAATCAATCCATCAATCCCTAAACCTAAATTCGGATCCGAATCAATTGTAAGACAAGCTTGTATACTTTTAATATTGTATTTATCATTGGGTGTTGCCATATATTGGTTTAATCGTCATCATTTCGTCGGTCCAAAAACGAATCCTGTTGTCGATGCATTGTATTTTTGTATCGTCACGATGTGCACCATTGGGTTCGGTGATATTACCCCTAATAGTAACGCTACTAAGTTGTTTTCGATCTTATTTGTGTTGGTCGGTTTCGGATTTATCGATATTTTACTTAGCGGTATGGTTAGTTATGTACTCGATTTACAAGAGAATTATTTGTTGAAAACGGTTCAACATGATGGTGACAAAAGAGATTTAGCAACTAGTTATATCATTGATGTTAAGAAAGGGAGGATGAGGATTAGATTGAAAGTTGGTTTAGCATTAGGTGTTGTGGTACTTTGTATTGGTATTGGTGTTGGTGTTATGCATTTTGTTGAACATCTTGAATGGTTGGATTCCTTTTATCTTTCGGTTATGTCGGTTACGACAGTCGGGTACGGTGATCGGGCATTTAAAACGATGCCTGGTCGGCTTTTCGCTGCAATTTGGTTGCTTGTATCGACCGTTGCCGTTGCTCGTGCTTTTTTGTATCTGGCTGAGGCTAGAGTTGATAAGAGGCATAGGAGGATGGCTAAATGGGTGCTTGGTCAAGACATGACTGTCTCGCAATTTCTCGCCGCCGATATAGACAACAACGGTTACGTAAGGTATGCATCTCCATGAGCACAATATTAAGTTATATTTTTATCCTAAAAAAGTAATTTCCCATTTTAGTAGGGGTCAGGCCCCTGCCAGTCACCCTCCCTTTGCCCCTGCACAAGACGGTTTCGACATCTGCTTTTCGTTATTACGATCGAATATTGATAACTATAAACGCCTTTTATTACCCTTTTCATGTTATGTTTGAAAACTCCCCAAAAACCTTTATGATTTATCTATGACCCCTCTAAAGTAACCTTTTAGCTTCACCCATCTTTATGTTCGTTTAGGTGTTTGTGATATATGATTAAGTTTGATGTCGGTTTACATATGCAGCAAATCCGAGTTCGTGATATACAAACTCAAGGAACTGGGAAAGGTATCGGAAAAAGACATAATGCAAATCTCCCAGAAATTCGACAGGCTCGATTCCGGCAACTGCGGAAGGATATGCCTCGCCGACCTTAAGGATAGTCATCATTAGTATACAACTATGATTTTTGAAGGTGCAATAGGAATACCAACAAGTAGAGAAAAATGGTGGGTTCATGTTTTTGTATTCAAACGTGAGCATCGGTGTTTATACGAGCCTTTGTTCATGTTCTGCTTTGAAGGCATGGAAAAGTATATATATAAATGTGAGAGATACATCATTAAATTATATCTATCTTATCGATCTAAAATATTATATAGATATTTAATGCTTTAATTTTTTACATAAAATGAATAGTTAGACCTTTTTTTAAATTACCAATTGAGCCTTATCTTGATTGACATTGGCATTGTTGCCAATGTAGAAGGATGTGTGTTCAAGTGTGCTAAAACTTATTATCCTCCTATTTATGGATTAGGGAGGGGTTATGGGTAGTTCTAAGCATTATGTAAAAAATAATTTTTTTTTAATTTAGGCATAATGTCAAATTTGTCCCTTAACATTTAATCAATATTTCCGTTAAAAATAACCATTCAATTCTTTTTTAAATGATGGTCAAATTTGACTATTTTTAAAAGGTTGAATGTCAATTTTAACTAAAAAAAGTTTAAATTGAAAAAAATATAAAAATTAAGGACTAAATTTAATATTATATCTATAATTTATGTCAAATTCGACATGCAAGATGTAGGGCATGAAATATAAAAAATATCAAAATCTCATAATCGAGAAAAGTAAAAATAATAAAATAATATTAATTTAATCTAAAATCTAATTTAAATAAGAATTATTTTATATATTTCAAAAATATCTATATTGCTAATACTTAAAAAATGTTAATACATATAAAATTAAATTAATAATATATAAAAATAAGTACGAAATAGCATATCGGAACATACTGATACTAGTACGTATCAATATCAATAAGGAAACGGTATATTCACTAATACGATATTAATTACTTTAATATAAAATTATTTTTAAAAAAATTGAACAATTTCATTATAAGTTCTAATCATATCTGCTCTTTTTGACACAATGCCTAGAACTACCCGTAGCCCCTCCCCAACCCATAAATGGAGGATAATGTGCTTTAGCTAGACCTGTTCATGGGTTGGGCCACTCGATTTGAATCGAGTCTTGTAAAGGTGTGCATTTGATTGAATCGAGTGAAAAAATTACAAGTTAAATGAATTGACGAGTCATATTTTATCATCTTAACTTGATTTGAATTTTTTTTAATTGAATCAAGTCGAATCCAGTGAAATTGTTCAAGTTAAATTAAAAAATTAAACATGTCAAATTAAATACTTGTGACAGTATAATTAATTTCATATTAGAACACATAAATTTGAAACCATATAATATATTTTAAAACATTTTTAAAGAAAAAAAAGAAGATATTTTAGTATGATAAATTTGAATAATTAATTAACTTGTTTATGTCCCAAAATTATTGTTTTAGAAAATTTTAAAATTTTTAACTTACTTTATATATTCTTCAGAATTTTTTTTAAATTTTTTTATAAATTTTTAAAAAAATATATAAATTTTAGAATTTTTATAAATATTTTGATTGTTTTTGTAATTTTTGTTGAAAGAGAGACCAATTTACTTATTTTTAAATTTGACAAGGATCAATGGAATATTTACACCAATCTATTATTCAAATTATTCGAATAGTAAAATTTAATTCAACTCGACTCGAACACGAATTACTTATTAACTTGAAATTCAATTTTTTTTTTCAAATTGAATAGTATTTTTTTCAGCTATATTTTTTATTTTGAAAAGCATAATTGCTGCGAGACAACACAAATTTTATACTTTGAATTTGTGCTCTACAGCATAATGGACATGGTAGGCTATGAGTCGAGTCATCTATTTAAATTTGAAAGTTTTCCTAAAAAACGAGAGGGTTTAGATAAATTGATAGAATATGTAAGTATTGAGGATTAAATGTGTTACTACACCAGTTATAAAAAGGTTTTTCGCTATCAATTTACCAGCGGATAATCAAAACAGGAACAAATTCAAATGTTAACGCCTAAAATTGAAAATTTTTAAAGTTGAATGACCAAAACAGAAAACAGGACTTAATTGGATCAAAATTAATTATCCCTTTTAAAAAAGAAAAACATTTCAATAAATAGAATAGCATGTGCAATTGTCAGTTGATTGAAAAAAGACAACATAGAAATTCAAAGAATATAATTATTATCCACTTGACCCGATCTTATAATTTCTGTTATATTATTTATAAACATTAGATGTATTAAAAATTTAAGTTAAATAAAATTGTATGCAAATACACGTTTTATGTTAATTAATGGTATTTAAATTAGGGAAAATTTTGAATCTCTCGGGTTGATATTGTCTTTGATGGAGATTTTGTCTTTTGATTATGAAAAAAAGCTTGAACCCATTGACTTTTTAGACAACCTTAGTCACTTACGTTCTCATTAGAGTTGGGAGACAAAGCTCTAGTTAAGGACAATACTGATTTGTTGAAGGGTTTGTTGGTTTTCGACGGATGGAACTTTGAAAACTTCTCTTGAAGGAGTTAGTCTCCCTTCAAAATACATATTGCAAGCACTGTTTTCAGAACCGGACCTGATTGAGAATCGACCGAGGTACTAGTTTGGAATAAGGGGTTGGAAAAGCTAACCCACTAACTGATTGAACTGGTTGAATCGGCACTCTAGCCTGTTAAACCAATTTTCTCTATTTTTTAAAATAATTTATTCAAAATAATTTATTAAATTAATCCGATAAAAAATTAATAATCCGACTGATTCAACCTCTGATCCAATTATGAAAACCTTCATTTAGAGATTGTTTTTTTGTATTCAATCATAATTTTTTTTGTTAGGTTGTCAATTATAAGTTATAATAATCATACCTATCTTAATTTGCCTAAACCAATAATAAAACAATATAAAGTTGTTTAGAATAGAAAAAAAAACTTATTTTTTTATCATTTAGTTTAAACCAACCCAAAATAATAACATTAATAATTAGGTAAGGTTCCTTAGTTTGTACTTTTGCATAGTTCCAATACTTAAAAAAATGTAAATTATAAAAAACAAAAATAGTGGTTAGACTCTTTTAATATTATTTACAATAAGATATTTTTAAGTAAATTATATTGGTAGTTGTCGATTGAGTCTTAACTTGATTAGTATGAGTATTATTGTCAATACAAGAGTACGTAAGTTCGAGTGCACTAAAACGTATTATTTTCCTATTTATGGGTTGGGGTGGGATTATGGGTAGATTTAGGCATTGTGTCAAAAAGAACAGATATAATCAGAACTTATAATGAGATTATTAAAAAAAATATTATATTGGTAGTCATCAAACTATTTTTGGTCATTTAATTATAAAAAGCTACAAAATGGTTATCAAACTCTTCGACTTTTTATTCATTTATCCCTAGCCATTAAATTAATAACGAAAATATAACTTGACAACTTTTAAAATAGACATGATAGTAACTTTAACCCTCAACATTTACCCATTATAAAATTTGGTCTTTTATTGAAGTTTTGTTTTTCTTTGTGATATCGAAGGTTAATTTTAAAATAATGAGAAAAGATAAAAACTATTATATTAGATATTTGGGTGTTTCCATTTTATATATATTTATCAAATTTAGTTGATAAATTTGTTAAATTTTTTTTTTAGTTTTTTAAGTATAGGGGTCGTAAAGAAAAACAAAACCAAATTACACAATATGTAAATGCTGATAGTTAAATTTTTTAGAATCAATACTAAATTGACACAATGTATAAATGTTGAGAGTTAAATTTGTTATTATGCCAATTTTAAAAGCCATTAAATCATCTCTCTGCTAGTCATTTAAACGAATAGTGATCAAAAAAGAAAAAAAAAATCAAATAATTGGGTGATCATTTTATAATTTTTCATAATTTGGTGACAAAAATGAAACTTATCAATAATTCAGTGACTACTAGCGTAATTTACTTTTTTTTTTTTAAAATTTGACTCTTACAAATATAAATGCATACCCAAAGCAGCAATTATAGTATGAAATCAAATCAGTATAAAGTATAATAGATGAAGAATCGGAATTCAATGAAATCCTTGTCATATACATGCAGAGACTAAAGACTCGTACACCACAATTGTAAATGATAAGACTCGAATTTAGATAATAAAGATTGAAAGCCTCCACTTTAACCAACAATATAAAAACCAATAAATCGGTTCGATTCTATGTACTTTATAATTTTCACACTTAAACACCAAAGTTAATATTAAATATAAACTATAATCAAACAAAATAAAAATATGATGTGACAAGTTAATAAAATAATATATTTTTAAATATATATAAAAATAAAAATATATAAGGCATTATTGTTTAGTATCAAGTTTTAACATACGCAATTGTCATCTGTAAGTTTTTAATCCCGTTACATGTTGATGTCATGTGAGCATTATTAGTCTGGTGGGCCGGTTTTAATCCTGGGTTATTTTGATTCTTAGTTCAAGTGTACTTTATATTTGATTTAATTCTATCATGTAATTGCTCGAACATAAATTTATAATTGTTTTACTATTACAGTGTATTTGTATTTGTAAACTCTAAAAAAAATTATGACATGACAAAGTCGAATAGGCTTTTTGGTCAATGGTACTTGACATTTCAAATTTGAGTTCATACGTGATTAGTAAGTGGATCAAAATAGACCTTGTTGTCAAATTTAGGTACTAAAGTGAAAAAAAAACCAAGTTAGGGGGGAAAAATATATTATCCCTTTCTTATTTATTTATTTTTTCTTGAAATAAAAAATTTCTAATTTTCTCATTTTTCCTTTCATATCTCACTGTCTCCAACTTCACATTTACAACGCCCCGAAGCTGAAAGCAAAATACTAGCCAGAAAAAAAAAAAAAAAAACCAACTACCACCACGATCACCACCAACCGTTTTATTTCAGAGGAGTGAAAACGACGCCGCATCTGAAACCTTTTCTTTACTCTTCAACCAAGCTGCTGCTCATTCATCCCTTTCTCTCTCTTTTTGGTTTCATTATTAAACACACCAAAAAAAAGAATTTCAAATTATTGGTTTTAAGGTGATCGTATTTATGATCACGTCGTAGCTCTCTATTCCACGCCATTGTTCTTCTGTTTAACTCGGTAACCGTTTCCTTCGTCGTCGTCGTCGTTTTTTCTGTTAATTTTAGGATTTTGATGGATTTATTTTTTTTTACAGTTTTGAGGAGGTTATTGTTTGATCTAGGGAAGAAATGGTTGTTTCTGGGCCAATTACGCCTGGACAGGTACGGTTTTTGAATTGATTTGAATTTTTATTGATTCAGGGTTGCAGGTTTAGTTTAGATTTAGTTTTTGAGATGAACAATGTGGTTTTTGAGCTTCTTCTTTTTTTTTTTAGTTTTTGCTAGTATTGAGTCTGTGATTTCTATGTACTATTTTTGAATTTTTATTGATTCAGTTTAGCTGGTTTAAGTTTAGATTTAGTTTTTTTGAGTCGAACAATGTGATTTTTGAGCCTTCTTTTGTCGTTTTTGTTAGCATTGACTTTGAGATTTCTATGTACCAATTTGAATTTTTATTGATTCTGTGTTGCTGGTTAAGTTTAGATTTTTTTTTTTTGAGATGAACAATGTGATTTTTGAGCCTTTTTTTTTGTCGTTTTTGCTAGCATTGACTTTGAGATTTCTATGTACTAATTTGAATTTTTATTGATTCAGTGTTGCTGGTTAAGTTTAGATTTAGGTTTTTGAGTTGAACAATGTGATTTTTGAGCTTTCTTTCTTTTTTTTTGTAGTTTTTTTTTAATGCTAGAATTGACTTTGTGATTTCTAAGTACTAATTTTGGATTCTTTTATTTGGTTATTGTGATTTTGTACTTCTTTTTTACTATATTATTTGAAGGATTATCAATTCTAGTAAATATTTGTAGAATATATTTTTTTAATTATCATGCTAATTAAAATGATGGTAGTACTTCTAATGTTAGACTTCATTTTCGCTTTTTTAAATTAGAGCATTTTTTTCTTAGAAGAACTTAAGAATTTTTATGATTATTGTATCACGCAACTGTGTGCTTGGTTTGAATGTGTGAAGATATTTGACTTGTAGCTTAGTGACAGTCTAGAGACTGATCTAATTGACTATTGGTTAATTATGATAATACTAGTCTTCATAATGTATTGAGTCTATGTGAATTGTTTGGGATGCAAATTTACTTGATATTTGATGAAAATAACTTATTTGTAATTGTTATAATGCGGGAATCACATTTTCATTCATCTACTGCAATTGATGTTTCATTTTTCTTCTCTTAATTGTTTTCGACCATGCTTGTATGTGTATATTTCACTCCCCTATACTAAATTTAACTATGTTGCCTGTTCTTATGTAAGTATTGTTTTATCTTTCTTTGCCCTTTTTCACTTATTTCATTCTCTCGCAGGCACTAGCTTTGCATGAAATACTTGATGAAACCTTTTCTATTATGTTGCAGGTGTCTTTTCTTTTAGGAATTCTTCCTGTTTTCGTTGCATGGATATATTCAGAGTTCCTAGAATACAAGAGATCTGCATCTCATTCTAAAGTGTAAGAAAATGCCTCTCTTAGGAGTTAAAATGGCTGTACAAATTTGATAGGGGTTTATATTCATTGGATTTATTGACTTCAATATTTGCTGATCCTAATGTCCGAGTTTCAATTTGCAGCCATGCAGACAATAATCTGGTTGAATCAGGAGATGAGAAAATTAAAGAAGATGACCGGGCTCTTTTGCTTGAAGGAGGTCTCACTAGATCAACATCTGCTAAAGTCCATAGTTCAACCATCAAAACAAACTTGATTAGGTTACTTTCTTTGAGTTTCGGTGTTGTTATGGAGTTCTCCATGATTTTACTCTTTACACCCATCTTACCATTTGCTTCTTTTGATTTTCCAGGTTTTTGACTATGGAAGACTCTTTTCTGTTGGAAAATCGAGCAATTTTGAGAGCAATGTTGGTCATTTGCAGAAATACACTTTTTTTGTCAGCTTTCTTTTTCATCTTATGTTTAACAATGTATTTAATGCAGGGCTGAATTTGGTGCTATCCTAGTGTACTTCTATATATGTGACCGCACAAATTTACTAGGAGAATCTGCCAAGGTGTTTTAATACTTCTTGTTTGTGATATTGATTATAATTTGTTTTCATGATTTCCTCTTCTTTTTTTTTTTTTTCAATTTTTTGAAATGCTTCTCAATTATATTGTTGCATCTTCATACCTGATAGGGTCTTGGTTTTCATTTTTATATGTTTCATATTTTTTTTAGTGCTTTCTGGTCATGGTTTCATCTTGCTTTCTTGTCAGTCCGATTTCCTTTCCCCTTCACTATGACAAAAAGAAGATTTAATCTGGGTTCTCTAGTTCTGTAAAAGCTCTTCAAGTAATTTTTGCGGTCCGGAACCCTTTGAACTCATTGTTTTTCTTATTTTCCCTTCTAGGTGAATGTTATTTGTGTAAACAGCCTTTTATTTTTTTCCCTTTGTACTTGCATCCTTCCTTTGGTCCTCAAATTTGGGAGGATACTAATCTGTAATAAGCAGTTTGTGAACACCATGTCCTTTCACTAATAGTTTAATATACATAAATTCCTTAAATTGCCTGAAAGGCTGAAATTATTTTCTTCTCTTATGGTTGGAAATGTTTGATGGCTAAGATTTTCCTTTATTATTGGTTAAAGGGGCTATATATATTAGCAATTGATGATATATTGAGGTTTAGTGCTTTGTTTTAACTCATTGAAGAACACTATAGAGAATTATTTATCTATTTTAAATTATTTCTTATGTGTGTTTCCTTGGACAGAAATACAACCGCGACCTTTTCCTCTTCCTCTACGCTATTCTCATCATAGTTTCAGCAATGACTTCCTTGACGAAACATAATGATAAATCGGCATTCTCTGGAAAGACCATGCAATACCTCAGTAGGCATCAGACTGAAGAGTGGAAAGGATGGATGCAGGTAAGTGTTTATTGCTAGACGATCTTTAGATCTGCACTGATGCTCACACGAGACTTTTTCTATCTCTATCACATTATGAGATTGCTTGTGTTTGCAAGTCCACGGGAATCCATGATATCCGCTGACCTTTTCTTCTGAACCAAATAATTTTTCAGAGTTCTGCCAGCTGCACTTACGTGTCTTTTTTGCTTTTACAGGTCCTATTTCTAATGTACCATTATTTTGCTGCAACGGAGATATATAATGCAATACGTGTCTTTATTGCCGCATATGTTTGGATGACTGGATTTGGAAACTTCTCATACTATTATATTAGAAAGGATTTTAGTTTAGCACGTTTTACCCAGGTAATATTCTCTCTTTGGGTTATAATGCCATATCAGCACTCCAGCCGTGTAGTTTATATATCGGTGAACCAAAGATCCTTGTATAACTTTGATTTGATGCAGATGATGTGGCGACTAAACTTTTTCGTGGCATTTTGCTGCATTGTTCTCAACAATGATTATATGCTTTACTACATCTGCCCGATGCACACGCTTTTCACCCTGATGGTGTATGGAGCTCTTGGGATTTTCAACAAGTATAATGAGAAGCCATCGGTGATGGCTGTGAAATTTCTTGCATGCTTTCTCGTAGTTATCTTTATTTGGGAAATTCCCGGAGTTTTTGAAATATTCTGGAGTCCATTGGCTTTCCTTTTAGGTCAGCGACCTACCTACCTCTTTCTTCTACTTTTCATTTGATTTATTGACTTAGCTGAGTAGTTTACAGTTTAGATAGTTCATGTCCTTTTGATATGCTTCTAAATAATATACATTTTTTATTGCATTTCAATCGGAATGTTGTGCTTTCCGATATGAACCTCATGTGTGAACATGCAAATGAGCCCCATTGAATTAGTTTTCAATTTTATTTCAAAGTTCGTTCATTGTTCTTGGCTTCGATATGTTATAGCTGTTTGGTTATATCATTTCTTTTTCTCCCTTCAAATGGCAGGGTACACGGATCCTGCAAAACCTGATCTGCCTCGGTTGCATGAATGGCAATTTAGATCCGGTCTTGACCGCTATATATGGATAATCGGAATGATATATGCTTACTATCATCCCAATGTAAGCTTTTATAATCTTTTGGTTACATGAAAGTCATGTTTTCTTGGTGCACAAGTACAGTCTCTTTATATTGTTTTAAATCGTAGATCGAGAAATGGATGGAAAAGTTGGAGGAATGTGAACCCAAGAGAAAATTCTCAATCAAAGCAAGCGTTATTTCGGTTTCTCTATTCGTAAGTTTCCTGATCTTTTGATCACTATAGTTTAGATTATGCCTATCGGTTTTCTTATGTAAGCTTTGTTTGTGTATTTTCTTAAATTCTTCAGGTCGGGTATCTGTGGTACGAATATATCTATAAGCTGGACAAAGTTACGTACAACAAATTTCATCCCTACACATCTTGGATTCCCATCACGTGCGTATTATGGATTTCTTTTCGTAATTTACTCGGATTACTTGAGGAAGTTTATATTACTTTAGATGAATTCCGGGATCTGACTCTCTTCTTCTCGGCTTTCTTATGGTTCTAGTGTCTACATTTGCTTGCGGAATTCCACCCAGCAGCTTAGGAATTACTCTTTGACTCTCTTCGCGTATGTTTCCAGACTATTACTAATTTCATTCAATCTGTGCCTCGTTACAACATTGTCGATTATTTATTTGTGTTTTGAGGAGCGTCCGTTGTTATGTTGCTCTTAACCTAATTATGCTACGTTTTTGTGCTTCTCAGGTGGCTTGGCAAGATAACTCTGGAGACATACATTTCTCAATTTCATATCTGGTTAAGGTTTGTTGACAGATCAAAGTTCTCTCTTTTTAATTTGGCCCTCAAAATCGATATCTACGAAATAGCACTGAAGCGGTGAAAGAGTAACAAGTTTACGGGTCTATAAGATTCTCATAATTGCATTTCATACGTGCAGATCAGACATACCTAATGGACAACCAAAATGGCTACTTTCATTTATCCCGGAATATCCACTGCTCAACTTCATGCTTACAACTGCCATTTATGTGTTGGTAAGAAAATTTCCTCTGATATTCCGTACCTTTCCAACTGTTCGTTTTGTTCATTTGCTTGCCGTCTTCGCCCTTCTACAGGTATCTCATCGACTTTTCGAATTAACAAATACGCTCAAGTCCGCTTTCATTCCCACAAAAGAAAACCGACGACTACTATATAATGTTATAGCCGGAGTAGCCATTTCCGTCTGTTTGTACTGCACCTCACTTATTCTTCTTCAGATTCCTCGTTCAACGGTAAGCTCCTAATCCCGATGAAACATTAACTAAATTTCCGAATTCTAAATGATGCATCAGCTCCATTTATTTGCCATACCGTAGTAGCTTCTTATGAACTAGATATTATCAGAATTCACCATGTTCTTAACCTGTCAATAACGATTCCACCATTACAGGCCTGAGAAAACACGATTCATGAATTAGAACCAGCTTTCACACGGGACATACGAAAAAGAAAACATATACTTGGAGCAAAAATAAAGAAAAAGGAACTTGGAAGGTATCTTTAGAATCTTCCTTTTGAACTAGATGTTTCCGATGATTGCGAGTAAAATATGTCGTTTTTTTTCATCTGTCGAGCCAAAACTAGAAGTCTTGGCTCCTGCTTGGCTGCTCGGGTCACCGATGATCGGAACAGGCGTATAGGGACTAAATCTTTCTTTTTCCTTTTTTACATTTCTGCTGTAACATTGCAAAATTTTGCATATATTGTGTTTTCTTTTTGTATTATTTTCGAGTCATTCATTGAAGAAAATGTAGATTCTATGTGACATAATTTGAAATCCAATACTAATGCAATTGTTCTTTTTTTTTTCTGAAACTTAGAAACAAGAAAAATAAAGCAAGTGAGAAATTAGGAATTAGGGTTAATAATTGATTAAAAATAATAGTTTAATTATTAAAATGAGAAAAAAAACCCGAAAGTCCAAAGCGAGGAAAATGGTATAATTCAAGCTTAAACCAAAAAATTATTGTTTATAAATTATATTTTGTTATAAAATAAATAGAGATGGAGAAAATAAAGGACAAAGAAAATATAAAAGCAATAGAGAATGTATTTTATTGATCAAAAGGGATGATTACAATGCTTCATCAGAGTCTCTATTTATAGACATAAGAAATATAAAAGAAGCAGAGATCTAGTTCTATTAACTATTAGAATTTGAAGTATATTAAAATTCTATCTTAGTCATGATGGACATCCACTTAATAAGATATTCATAATACTCTCTTAGATGTCTTTTAATAGATAATATGCCTTATTAAAACTCTTGGATGTCTATTAATAGATAATATGCCTTATTAAAACCTTATTAGGAAAAATCTTGTGTGATAAAAACCTAATGAAGGAAAAAGAGTACACAATCTATAATATGCATAATATGTTGCTTCATTAAAAACCTTACCAATAAAACCTAATGGGACAAAACCTCGATTAAGGGAAAAAGAGTGCAACGCATATTAACTCCCTCTCATGAAAACATCACATATTTTTTCATATTCTACGTATTCAATCTTGTACTAGTTTTTCAAATGACTATTTGAATATATTTGCTAAGTATTTATATTACCATTCTTTTAAAAGTCACGAGTAAGGAAAATTTGAAGAAATATATTTTGATCTCTTCAGGAGATTTAACAATAATCATAATAAACTTTAATCATGATTCTTTTATAAAAGCACAAATAGGTATTTTGGATCATTTTATAATTTTCCTTCAACTACTATTTATTAAGTTAAATTTACCACATATGTTCAAATTATTTCAATTCATATAAATGAACAATTTCTCGAGAATTTCAATATGCTTCTAGCATCCTAAATTCTTCAAGGATTTTAATATAAAACTTTACTATATAGTGATTCATAAAAGGTTGTAATAATAACCATTAGACGCAAGTTAAATCTTTTATGAATTATCAATTTAATAATACATCTAAAAGTTATTACATCCACCACAAAAGAATATTATATCTTTTCATAATCAATGTTAAGACTAAGCGAAAAACTTCATATTTTTATTCCGCTTTTGCAAAACTATTTCAATTGCACCCTCGTTGACTTTATACCTTTAGATATTTGGACTACTAGTCCAAAAACTCCACGAATTTAATTGTACTTGAGTTGTGTCTTTCTATTTTGATCAATTTATTCCATATCTATATTTCTTAATTGATTAATTCAATATCTTCCTTTTATTTCATTACTTCAATAATAATATTGCATACAAAATCATTGTCGACCACATTTATTATTCGGTTTCACATTTTCTCGAATTGAAGTAACTTATCGAGATCAATTATTTTCATTATTTTAAAATTCAGTTTCAGGTACTTGAATCTCTTTTGAAGTTTTACTTATTAGTTATGTCTTGGGTCTCTTTTGGAGCACCCGTCTCCACTATATGACCATCTAGAAGAATTTTAATCTTTGGACCCGATCAATCTATGATTTATTCTAACTGATTGTTGTACTAGGACTTTGATTCAAATTAAAATATTAGATAGTATATAGCACTTGGTTATTCACATTAAGTTTGTAAATACATCTAACAGTTAACTTGTAATGAGTTATCCTTATTGAATTTCTGGTTCAAATTACTCTCCCCCTAACTCATTACAAGATATTATTTCTCTCCCCCTAATGTCGAGAAAACTATCGAATCAAAATTATAATCACAAATCATGTCATAATTGAATCCCGAATACATTCAAAACATTTAATAATATAAAGAAACTTGTAATTAATATATATTCTCAACTTTCTTTGAGGATTCACTCATCTTTATGCATTGTGGTGGAACAATTTGAACATATACGCACATACAAAAATTTAAAGATGAGATGTTTAGCTCTTGATCAAAAACCAATTGTAATGGGGAGTATTTATAACTTATTAGCTTGATGCGTACAACACGTAAATCAACATAATCTCATGTTGAAATAGGAAGTTTAATTCTCATAAGTAATGGTTTAGACATTAATTAGAGGTGTTTAATCAATAATTTTTCTAAACCATTATACGCAAACTTTTAAAAAAGTTTTTCAAACTCAACCAATAAAAGATTGAGATATAAATTCATCAGTATTAGCAAAATGAATTGTTTTAATTGCATGATCTAAAATTAATTATTTAAACAAGCAATCTTGCAAACGATAGATTGCAAATTAATAATACATATGTGATTATTTTGTAAATGCATTTACCAAAATCATATAATATCAAAACCATCTACATGGTGGATGAATGGGTCCATAATCGTTTCAGAAATGCAAGACATTAGATATCAACTTTAGCTAGTGAGTTTCCAATAATCAATTTTCATTGAAAACAAGCAACATATGAGAATTCTTTTAAATTAAAGAATTTTCTAGTTTTTTTAATGAATGTCCATATGTGATTAAATGCTAAAATTACATATTTTATGTAACTAAATTGGTTAATTTACGAGAGCGCACCACTGATTTTTCCATGTTTATGTTGAATTTTATGCAGGGGTGCAATTTGGGGCTAAATAGAAGAAAAAAAATAACAATTGGGCTAGATTGAAGAAATAAGCAAATAAGGAGGGCCAAAGCAAAATTTTTCCAAGACATAATTAGCTGAAATTTTCGTTGACTTAGTGGGAGATTATGTAAGGATTTTTATATCATGGAATATTTTATTTCCTTAATTTTTTATGGCTAGTGGCTCTTAATTTAGCAAAGCCACTAGTATAAATAGGGGGCTACATTGTTCATTTATTCATCAAGTCATTCATCAAGTCATTAATCAAGTTTTCATCTTTGGAATACAATTCCTTATTCATTCTCACGAAGCTATTTGTTGTTTATGGTTTCTTTTTCTTTCAATTTATTAATTTCTAGTTTGTCACCAACTTAAACCATTTACAATTTCTTTTCAAACTTCCTTTTCATTTCCAGTAGCTAAACCATCCCACTCTAATACACTACCAAAATTTTAGCCCCCATACTTAATCACGCCACCCATTATTTTTACCCATTTTTACCTTATTTAATTTATCCAACTCCAATATGCCCTAAACCTTAGTTAACTAAATCCATTTTCAGCTTTAGGTCGGAGTTAGCCTCGTCAAGACCCGTGAGTTACGAACCCGAGTAATTTAACTCCTAAATTCTAGTACTTATTATTTCTCTAGATTAAGAGTATGATTTTTTCAACTCACAAAGTCAAATCAACACTAAGTCAAAAAAGACATCGTTTGAGTTAGTGTGGTTAGACTTACAGTTAGAATTCCGAAAGGATCGATTGTTTAATCGGTTTTTCGTGAACACATTGGAGTGCCAAGTGGGGATTGTTGTTTGGTTTCATCAAGGGAAGTAGTAACCGAATTTAAATGTCCCATGCGGTTGAGGGTATTGGTTCGAGCTAGGCTCTTCTAGAAAGCAAAGCTGCCGGAGTTCTAAATCACGAACGTTTCGTTGGTTGTTCGATCAGTAAGGGTTAGTTATAGGACGTTCCATAACTAATTTACACAAGGAAGAGTTGGTGTCCGAGACGTCCTTGGTAGCAATAACTAGCTTATTGGAAAAAAAGAGTTCATCTAATTTCAAGGATCGGTTCAAATACGAGGAAAAACCCGTGCCTAAAGCTAAGTTTAGTTTAATTAATTTTTCTTCAGATTTATTTAACTGTTTTTATTATTTTATTTTCAGCCTTTACTTTTCACGCATTTTTTCCCTGTTTATTTCAGGTTTCAGGGTTTCGATTTTATCCTCTCCCTAAATTTCTTGGGCACGAAAACTGCCCCGACATAAATCTAGTCAAGAGAGAAACAATTTGCAATAAACCCAGTCTCTGAGGGATCGACCCTAATCCCTATACCGCTTAAATTGCAAATTAGGCATAGGTTTATATTGGTGGAATCAACAGCCATCAGTTTTGGCACCGTTGCTGGGGACTGACAACACTTACAATTGTTTAAATCGTCTTCATGACTAGATCTTCATCCAGAGATCTCGAATACGACCCAGAGATCGAGAAATCGGGACAAGCACGACGAAAAGAGATAGAAGCTCTTAAATGTGCAAGTAAAGCAAAAGTTGAGCTAGGACAAGGGATCCTAGAATCCGACGTCGAAAAGTTGAGACAAGCAATTTGTGTAGAAGCAATTCGACGTGGGAAATAAGTCGAGGTGGTTGATCCTGAGACCAAACCACTTCTCGAAACAAAATAAGCCGAAGACAACCTCGATGAACTAGAAAGGATGGCAAACCGAACTATTCGTCAACTAGCCACTGCTCCCAACAAGCAAACACCGTTATGCATCAACTATCCAACCGGAGAAACCCCGTTAGAGTTGAATCAGGCCTAATTCACCTTTTACCCACTTTTTGAGGCTTGAAGAACAAAAATCCACACACTCACTTGAGAGAATTCCACATGGTCTACTCAAGCATGAAACCTCAGGGAATAACCGAATATGAAATTAAACTTCGGGCATTTTCATTTTCTTTAGTTCATACAGCAAGAGAATGATTATTTTTCTTACCCTCCAGTTCTATTACAACATGGGATAACTTATCTCGTGTATTTCTTGACAGATTTTTCCTAGCATCGCGAGCAGTTGAACTTAAGAGAGACATAGTAGAAATTCACCAAATAGAGAGTGAATCGTTGTATGACTATTGGGAGCGGTATAAAAAACTATGTGCAAGTTGTCCTCAACACGGTTTGACCGAGCAATCACTTCTTCAGTATTTTTACTAGGGTTTGCTTTCTATGAAAATGAATATGATTGACGCTGCTAGTGGAGGGGCACTTGTAAATATGACTCCTCAAAGGGCAAGAGAATTGATATCCACAATGGCGGT
Source organism: Gossypium hirsutum (assembly GCF_007990345.1). Classification (NCBI taxonomy): domain Eukaryota; kingdom Viridiplantae; phylum Streptophyta; class Magnoliopsida; order Malvales; family Malvaceae; genus Gossypium; species Gossypium hirsutum. The sequence continues at coordinate 65,546,852 of NC_053442.1, read as the reverse complement.
AAATTATCAATAGTATCGGCCAAATTCAGAACCCACAAAGCGGGTTAATGAGGTAAACGTTTCATCTTTAGAAGATAAATTGGATAAGCTTACTAATATTGTTCAATCCATGCTTACAGAAAAGAAGAATCTGACCCAACTGTGTGGAATATGTACTACGTCTGAACATCCAACGGATTTATGCCCAATCCTTAACGACAATTCAATAGCAGATGTTGATGCTGTCAAAGGTTTTCCAGGACCTCCAGAAAGACGCTATGATCCTTTCTCCAACACCTACAATCCCAGATGGAAGGATCATCCCAACTTGAATTATGGAGCTAATCACCGGTATAATCCATCATACCAACCAAGACCTCCTCCATCGCCACAACAACAACCCAAACCGAACACATCTCTAGAAGCTGTTATGGAAAGACTTACCATCGATGTTGCAAAATATCAACAGAGGACAAAGACATCAATACAAGAGTTAACTAATCAAGTTAGTAAACTCTTGATGGTAGTTAATCGTTTGGAGTCTTAAGGTAAATTACCTTCCCAGACAGAGCCGAATCCTCGACAGAATGCAAGTGCAATAACTCTTCGTAGCGGAAAAATTTTGGAAACAGTTCCAGACAAAAGTCATGAGCAAGACAAGAAACGAGAAAATTAGATCTTTGATCCAAAAGCCAGACCGAAATCAGAAATTCAAAAAGTGATGCCACCTCTTTTTCCAGGGAGGCTCACAATGGAAAAGAAAGAGAATGAGGAAAAAGAAATCCTCAAAACATTCAGGAAGGTGGAGGTAAATATCCCTTTACTCGACGCTATTAAACAAATCCCTCGCTATGCGAAAATTTTCAAGGAATTGTGTACTAGCAAGAGGAGGTTAATAGGTAACGAAAGAGTAAATGTAGGAGAAAATGTCTCTGCAGTATTGCAAAAAAAAATTCTGCCCAAATACAATGACCAATGTATGTTTGCTATTTCCTGTGAGATAAGTAATGTAGGAATTAAGAAAGCCATGTGTGATTTAAGGGCTTCCATTAATGTTATGCCTTATCCTATTTATAAGTTGATTAACGCGGGTCCTTTAAAAGAGACAGGAGTAATAATCCAGTTGGCGGATAGGTCAGTCGTCTATCCCGAAGGGTTGTTTGAAGACGTCATTGTTAAAGTTAACGAATTAGTTTTCCCTGCAAATTTCTACATTATTAATATGGAATACGACAACTCAACTAATTCGTCTGACATTTTGATTAGAAGGTCGTTCTTAAGTACCGCAAGTGCAAAAATTGACGTTCAGAGCAGAATACTGACAATGGAGTTTGATGGCGAAATTGTGAAATTCAATGTCTACGAAGCTATGAGTCATCCTAACTCACTATCAAATATTTCTAGCATTGATATTATGGATTGTTTAACTCAATCTTATTTTGAATATCATGAATTTGATGAGTTAGAAACTATCCTTTACAGAAGCATTGACATGAATGTTTTAAATAATCTCGAGGAATTAGCAATTATAAAAGATTCGTTGAGAGAAATTGTCAAACACTTAGAGACGCAAACATCGTTGACAAATCGAGGTAACCAATTTGAATTATTACCTTCTCAAACTAAAATATTACCTTCGGTTTTACAGCCACCAACCTTGGAGCTTAAAGCATTACCAAACCACCTTAAGTACGTCTTCTTGGGAGAGAAAGACACTTTATCGGTGATAGTGTCAAACAAACTAATCAAAGACGATGAGGAAAGTCTAGTTCGAGTTCTGAGAGATTATAAGGAAGCTATTGGTTGGACAATAACCGACATAAAAAGGCTAAGTTCATCCACTTGTATGCATAGAATTTCCATTGAAGATAACACGAAACCAAAGAGAGTTGCTCAGAAGTGCCTTAATCCATCCATGATGGAGGTAGTAAAGAAGGAAATCCAGAAACTGTTAGATGCTTGAATGATATACCTGATCTCCAAAAGTGATTAGGTTAGCCCGGTTCATGTCGTACCCAAGAAAATTGGCGTAACAATGGTAAAAAACTCGTCAGGAGAGCTGGTCTCTACCCGAGTCCAGAATGGATAGAGGGTTTGCATCGATTACAGAAAGTTGAATGCAGCTACTCGGAAAGACCATTTTTCACTTCTTTTCATTGATCAAATGCTCGAGCGATTAGCTGGTAAGACCCATTATTGTTGTCTTGATGGGTATTTAGGATTTTTCCAAATTCCAGTGGCTCTTGAGGATCAAGACAAAACAACTTTCACATGCCCCTTTGGAATGTTTGTGTATAGACGAATGCCGTTTGGACTCTGTAATGCTCTGGCCACTTTCCAGATATGCATGGTGAGCATATTCTCCGATTATGTCGAGAGAATAAGTGAAGTCTTCATAGATGACTTCACGGTGTACGGTAACTCTTTTAACAAATGTTTTGATAATCTTGCTAAGATATTACAAAGATGTCTAGAATTTAATCTTGTTTTAAATTATGAAAAATGCCACTTCATGGTTAACAAATGATTAATTTTGGGTCATATAGTTTCCTCAGAAAGTATTGAGGTCGATAAAGCAAAACCATATATTATTAACTCATTACCTTACCCCATATCTGTGAGGGAAGTTCGTTCGTTTTTTGGCCATGCAGGATTTTACAGACGATTCATGGAAAACTTCTCGAAAATCGTGCAACCGCTTTACAGTCTGTTACAAAAAGAGAAAGAATTTGAATTTGACCAAACTTGTAAAGACGCATTTGACGCGCTGAAGTAGAAATTGGTCTCCGCTCTCATAGTGCAACCACCAAATTGGAACTTCCCATTCAAAATCATATGTGACGCAAGTGATCGAAGTGTGGGAGCTGTACTTGGCCAAAGAATAGGCAAAAAGCCTTATGTTATCTATTATGCTTCGAAGACTTTGGATGCTGCCCAAAGTAATTACACAACTATTGAGAAAGAATTATTAGCTGTTGTGTTTGCTTTAGACAAATTTAGATATTCCTGTTGGGAACTAAATTGATTATCCTTTTTGATCATGCAGCTTTGAAATATTTAATAGGGAAGAAGGAGGAAAAACCTCTACTGATTAGATGGATTCTGCTTCTACAAGAATTCGATTTTGAAATTCGGGATAAAAAGGGATGTGAAAAATTGGTAGCTGACCATCTGAGTCGATTACCGATTCCAGTAGATGACACACCATTAAAAGATAACTTCTCAGACGAAAACTTATTTTCAGCAAATGCGCTTCATCTTTGGTACGCAGACTTAGTAAATTATATAATTACAGGAACTGTTCCTTCGGAATTACCAAGGTCTAAAAAAGATAAGATAAAAAAAGATGTTCGGTATTACATTTGGGACAATCTTTACCTTTGGAAGCATTGCTCCGATCAGGTAATTCGATGGTGTGTAGCAGAAACAGAGGTACAGTCTATCTTAACTTTTTGTCATTCTTATGCATGTGGATGACACTTTGGACCTAAACGCACTGCATATAAAATTCTTGAGTGTGGACTATTTTGGCCAAACATCTTTTGTGATGTCTTTTTATTCTGCAAAACCTGTAAAAGATGCCAAAAAGTTGGCAATCTTAGTCGTCGAAATGAGATGCCCCTTACTCCTATTCATATTTGTAAAATTTTCGATGTGTGGGGCATCGATTTTATGGGTCATTTCGTTTATTCTTTCGGTAATTTTTATATACTATTAGTTGTTGATTACGTTTCTAAGTGGATAGAGGCGAAAGCCACTCGCAATGATAATGCTAAGACTATGGTTGACTTTCTTAAAAGTTCTATATTTTCCAAGTATGGCACTCCACGAGCATTAATCAGCGACAGAGGAACTCATTTTTGCAATAAGCTCATAAGTGCACTTATGGAGAAATATGGAGTGACTCAACGAATTGCCATTGCTTACTATCCACAAACAAATGGGCAAGCTGAAGTGTCGAATCGAGAAATCAAGTCCATCTTGGAGAAGACTGTTAGACCTAACAAAAAGGATTAGAGCTTGAGACTAAATGACGCACTTTGGGCTTATAGGACAGCTTACAAGGGACCAATAAGCATGTCACCTTATCGACTCATTTTTGGTAAATCGTGCTATATCCCGGTCGAATTAGAGCACAAAGTATTTTGGACAGTTAAGCAGTGTAATATGGAGATGAAGTCTGCAGGGAAGTCTTGAAAGTTAGACATCCAGGAACTCGAGGAAATTAGAAACGATGCATATGAAAATGCTCAAGTTTACAAAGAAAATATGAATGTGTTTCATGACAAGCTAATCACTAGGAAACAGTTTTCAATGGGACAAAAAGTTCTTCTATACAACTGTAACAACCCAATTTTGGCCTAAATTGGAACAGTGGTTTCGGGACCACACATCTGAGTCTGAAAAATATTTTAATATTTTATTCTGTGTTTATTTTGTGTGAATTTACATGTGTGAAAGTTTCGTGAATTAATTTTGTTGTTTGAGTGTCAATTTAATAAAAAAAAAGGGGGACTTAATCGCGTAAAATGAAAAATTGATGGTTAAATAAGAAAGTGCTTAATTGTTGTTGTCTTTATAATTTGGAGGTCTTATGTTGAAATTTAGCCAAATTATAAGGTAGTGGACGGCATGTTGTTTTAATATATGTTTTTTTATACATTAAAAATAAAAGTTAAAAATGATAATATTATAATATATGTTATAATAATAATAATGATAATAACAAAGCCATTATCATATCATCTTTTCCCACTTTCGAAACTAGAGAAAGAATAAAAGATAAAAGCTTGGCTAGGGTTCGGCCATTGTTGAGCTAGATTAAGGTTAGTCTTTTGTTCGTTTTTTGATAATTTTTACGTTTTTGAGATCGTTGCTTTGTGTTCTTTAAAACCCATGCTTAAATTGCTGAATTGAATGGTATATATATACATTTAGTGATAAAATTATTGAAATAAGATGTATTGAATTGTTGACTTTCGACACTAAGTGTGCGAGTTTAATTGTAAAGCACCAAGTGTGCGAGTTTAATGGTAAAGCACTAAGTGTGCAAGTTTGATTATTGAGCACTAAGTGTGCGAACTTATTAAATATTTTCGTAAATATTTTCGAATAACTATTAGCATTGAGTATTTGTCTTATTGAGAAATCATAATTAGTAAAATGAGTAAACACTTGGAATTTTTGAGTAATAGCCATTATGGTTTTATTTAAGGTTAAATTTATAGGTATTAAACCTATGTGGTGATTATATTTGGAATCATATATATATATAATATGATTCTTTATATTACATGATGAGGAAATGCATAATGTATTTGGTCTTGTGTTTAAATTTGAAGAAATGTTTATGGATGTATAATTATATTGATTTTAGTTAAATCATAGTAATAAGTAAATAATTATCTTATGATATGGTAAGCTAAAGGTAAGATGATTTAGTAGTATGAATTGGTTGAATATTATTTGAGATATCGGTTTAAATAGTAGAGTTTATTTTGCTTATAACTTACAAAGTTAAATTAGCTTACAATGTGTTGGATAATTGTTTTGATGTATAGATTTCGGTGTTCGCTACGTGTTCGGGAATCGTCAGCTAAGCTCGTCACACTATCGATATTTTCTTTTGGTATTTTGCTAAATCGTTCTCAAATATATGGCATATATAGCATAGTTAAAATATTGATTTTGGAACCAATGTGCATATGTATTTTAAAAGCCATGCGAAAATGGCTTATCTCTTTTGGTTTGAATTTGGTATTAATGCATATGCTTTAATGGTTTAAAATGTGGTATATGTTCATGTAATTTTTATGCTTAAATGCTGCCCAATTGATGTATTTATGCTGCTCAAATTGTCATATATATGCTGTCCAAATTTTTGATGTAAAAATGCTGTCCAATTTTGTATACACATGCTGTTAAATTTTGTGTATAAGTGCTGTCCAAATTGGTGTATGTATGCTGCCTAATTTTTGGTGAATCAATGCTGTTCAATTTTGTATATACATGCTGTTAAATTTTGTGTATAAGTGCTGTCCAAATTGGTATATGTATGCTGCCTAATTTTTGGTGAATCAATGCTGTCCAATTTTGTATACACATGCTGTTAAATTTTGTGTATAAGTGCTGTCCAAATTGGTATATGTATGCTGCCTAATTTTTGGTGAAAAAAAAATGCTGTCCAATTTTATATATATATGCTGCTCAATTTTTGATGTATAAGAGCTGTCCAAACAGGGTAGATTACCTATGTTTGTAATATGTAGTATAGTTAGTATATTGAAATGAAATAAATGTTTGGATAAATGTTTGATTTATGATATTAAATTTTGATTAGGTAAATGATAATGATGTGGATGAATTGTTGAAACATGGTTAGTATATGAAACTTGATTAAAGATGCATTTTTGATTTAAAATTGGTTATGTGATAATATATATATATGGAATAAAATTTCGTGGTTGAGTTAAAAAAATTTTTTGAGTTGAATTTTGATCGGTAATGCCTCGTAACTCTAATCCGACGACGGACAAGGGTCGAGGTGTTACAACAACTCTACTTTAAAAATTTTCACTGGTAAGCTTCGATCTAAATGGATAGGTCTATTCATTATAACTAATTTATTTGTCGAATGGTGCAGTGGAAATTCAAAGCGAAGAAACCCGGAAGTGCTTTAAGGTGAATGTCAACGACTGAAACCCTTTTACGAGAATTTTCAAATGCACACAGTTGAGGAGATTGTTCTCGAGGAACCCAGAACTTGAATAACAGGTCGTCGAGCTAACGACGTTAAACAAAGCGTTGTTGGGAGGCAACCCAAATTTTTTCCTTTATGTAAATAAAATTTTTGGTAAAACGGAAAATGAAAATGCATGTCGAGGGTCAGTTCTGTCGAAGGAAAGATTTGATACTTAAGAATGTCCATTGTGACTCACCTCTCTTTCCTGGGAACTTACTTGGTGCATTTATTACGACTATTTTACTAAATCTTATAATCTTGATTTTTAAATAATTTATTTCTTGAGTTTATAGCTTAGCTAATAAATTCAAGAAATAAAAAAATACACATTTTAATTTTAATATTTTTATTTTATTTTTACAGAGAAACATTTCAAGACAAAATTAAATTTCCCATATTAGCCCACAAAATTCTCTTTATTTCAGCCAAGACCCACTTCACCTAACCACCATTTAAACCAATCCAATACCAAAACTAACCCATTAACCAAAACCCAAACTTATCATACCTACCCAAATTCAAACCAAAAAAAAAACCCAACCCCAAAAAAATAAAGAAAAAAACACTCAAACCACCATTCCCAATAAAAAAATAAAAAAATCAAAAATCAAAAATCAAAAATAAAACCCACCCCCAACTGTCAACCCCATACCCCCATTTTAAACATAACCTTTCACCCGTCAAATATTAAACTTTCACCTATCGCATCCATCTTTTCACCTAGAAAACTACAACCCCATACCCCCATTTTAACTCTTCCCTCTCTTCCTAACCGTCTACCTCTTTTCAAAAAAAAAAAAACCTTTCACCCATCAAATCATACTTTTTCACCTAGAAAATTAAAACTTCACTACCACTCTCCTCAAACAAATAAAACACTTCCACCAATCAAATACCCCAATTACCCCCCATTTGACTGGCCATAAACTAAAACCCCTTTTTTGAATCCTACTATTTTTTTCTTTACTAAGTTCCTTCCTTTACCATCTTCAAAACCATCACTCACCACCTCTTTTTTTCAAACTAACCGCCCCACCATGGTCCGCACCCGCGATCACGCAGTGTAAGAACTGCCATCCACAATAAACCGACGACAAAATTGGTTCACCGCCCCACCTTTCGTCACCATCGACTCCGACAAGTCTCCTCCCTTTCCGTCATCGTAACCGCGCCGTCCTAGGAAGAATCGCAACCCAACCCTGATTGTCATCGTCTACCCGCTCCATGAGCCACCTATTTCGGATAAACATCCTCCAAACAGCCTGGTTGAACCACCGAACTCATCCGACAACCAAGATCGACCTTCTCCTCGACCAAGCTTCCATGCGCAGCAACCAACACAACCGGGGCCTTCGAGAAGAACTCCGCGACCCGAACGATGATGCTGAACTACATTCGACGCAAAGACGAACCTGAGGTTACCAACAGCCACCGTTGGCCGGTTCATCAATTTCGACGGCAGACGATGACGAAAATTACGAAGATGAAACGGACCACCACGATACTGACTTTCACCCACGTGAGCGCGGTCAGTTTCGACAAGGAAGAAGATTCATGCCCCCGGAGAACAGATTTCACGGGAATCTAACGTTCACGAACCCGGCACATCAAGCACAATTCGAACAAATCCAACATCGCCCTCTTCTGATATGTAAGCACGTAGACTCATTCTCATTATATTCTTTAGAAATTGAAGAATTTGTTAATCAATATTTTAATGCTATTGGGTGGACTGATTTTGCTGCCATTGATGAACCTGCATATTATGAGTTGGTTTTTGAATTTTATTCCATACTTCAACCGCTCTGTTAACACTGTAGACACATCTCGTGCTGTCAATTTTCACTTACTAGGTGTGCATTATAATCTGTCTATTTCTGTGTTTAATGTTGCTTTGGGATTCGTTAGTGACGACTATTTAGCAACTGACGACTATTATGAATCATATCTCGACAGACCACCTGACTTTGATGCTAATGAAGCTTTAGCATTGTTAACTGAAATGCGACAGATATCCTACGACCCGAAGCATTGTAAAAACATAGGAATTCATAGTCCTACACTTAGATACAAACATAGATTCCTTGCTTTTAATTTTTCCGGACGAAATGATGCATCTGCCTCTTTAACTAAGACTGAATTATTCTTTCTATGGTGCATGCATTTGGGTAGGAAGGTGAATTTAGGCCATTGGTTTGCTATTCAGTTTCACCATGTTTTGCGATCGAATCGGCCACTAATTTTGGGTACTTACATCAAACGTTTAGCCTCCAATTTGAATCCATCAACTATCAATTTTAGTTCTTTGAATTTGGCATACAAAACGGACTCTTTAGATAAGTACTGTTTGGATTATATGGGGTTACTTACCGGTACCCATTCTTCTTTTTATTTTGTTCCTCCAAGTACGAGAATGGACCGATCGCATCAAGTATTCCGACGAAGACACTAGCACGAAACGGAGCCTCCAACTTCTGTTGAATTTTGGTTAACCCGAATCGAGGAAGGACTCTAATCTTTACGCACTTTAGTGACAGACGTTCTCACACACCTACGAGAACACCCTCCACGGCGTTGAAATACATGGGGAGTTTCTTTTTTCTCTCTTTTTCCTACTTATCTTTGCTTTTTATTCCTTAAATTTCATTGGGACAATATAAAATAAGTAGGGGGAGGGAAACATAAATTGGTTCAAATTTGCTTATACGTTATTGTCTTTTTGTACGTTTCACGTGGAAGGTAAATAATTTCCTTGATAAATTAGGATGGTCCACTTATGGTTTGACATATTTAGCTATTTAGATATTTATGTATAAACTTTTCAATAGCTTATTCATTCTCAAAAAAAAAAAAGAGAAAAAAGAAAAGAAAAGAACAAATAATAAATAATACTCCTCTAATACGAATGTTAATAGTGAAAATTGGGGTTGTACAACGGTCCGAGTAACCGGAATGTGGTGCTTGGGTTGTCATCACATCTTGCGTAAAAAGGTTCGTGTGGCTGTCCAAATTTCTTTGCACTCACTCCGCTAACAAGTTATCATGAGTAGGGCGAAATAACCCGCTTAAAGACGTCTGAATCGAGTAACCGGAACATGGTGCTTGGGTTGTCATCATGTCTCGCGTAAAAAGTTTTGAAAATGTCCTAAGTACAAAAATAATAAAATGAGTGGTAAGTTTTTCTTATTTCTTAGGCTAAGTTATTTGGGATGATTATATGTGAAGACTAAATTATTGAATTGTGCAAACCATGGGGTCAAGTCCTATTATGGAGAAAATGTTTCCTTTTGCAGATACATGCATAATGCTCGAGGACTAGCATTAAATAAGTAGGGGGATTTGATTAAATATTAAAATTACATATTTTATGTAATTAAATTGATTAATTTACCAGAATGCACCACTGATTTTTCCATATTTATGTTGAATTTTGTGCAGGGGTGTAATTTGGGGCTAAATAGAAGAAAAATGAAACAATTGAGCTAGATAGAAGAAATAAGAAAAGGAGGAGGGCTAAAGCAGAATTTTTTCAAGATATAATTAGCTGAAATTTTTGTTGACTTAGTGGGAGATTATGTAGGGATTTTTTTTATCATGGAATATTTTATTTCCTTGATTTTCTATGGCTAGTGGCTCTTAATTTAGCAAAGCCACTAGTATAAATAGGGGGCTACATTGTTCATTTATTCATCAAGTTATTAATCAAGTTTTCATCTTTGGAATGCAATTCCTCATTCATTCTCACGAAGTTATTTGTCGTTTTTGGTTTCTTTTTCTTTCAATTTATTAATTTCTAGTTTGTCACCAACTTAAACCATTTACAATTTCTTTTTCAAACTTCCTTTTCATTTCCAGTAGTACACTACCAAAATTCCAACCCCCATACTTAATCACGTCACCCATTCTTTTTACCCATTTTTACCTTATTTAATTTATCCAACTCCAATATGCCCCAAACCTTAGTTAACTAAATCTATTTTCAGCTTTAGGTCAGAGTTAGCCTCGTCAGGACCTGTGAGTTACGAACCCGAGCAATTTAACTCCTAAATTCCAGTACTTATTATTTCTCTATATTAAGAGTATGATTTTGTCAACTCACAAAGTCAAATCAACACTAAGTCAAAAAAGACGTCGTTTGAGTTAGTGTGGTTAGACATACAGTTAGAATTTCGAAAGGATCGATTGTCTAATTGGTTTTTTGTGAACACATTGGAGTGCCAAGTGAGGATTGTTGTTTGGTTCCGTCAAGGGAAGTAGTAACCGAATTTAAATGTCTCATGCGGTTGAGGGCATTGGTTCGAGCTAGGCTCTTCTAGAACGCAAAGCTACCAGAGTTCTAAATCACGAACGTTTCATTGGTTGTTCGATCAGTAAGGGTTAGTTATAGGACGTTCCATAACTAATTTACACAATGAAAAGTTGGTGTCCGATACGTTCTTGGTAGCTATAACTAGCTTATTGGAAAAGAAGAGTTCATCTAATTTCAAGGATTGGTTCAAAGAGGAGGAAAAACCCGTGCCTAAAGCTGAGTTTAGTTTAATTAATTTTTCTTCAGATTTATTCAACTGTTTTTATTATTTTATTTTCAGTCTTTACTTTTTCACGCATTTTTTCCCTGTCTATTTCAGGTTCCAGGTTTTCGATTTTATCCTCCCCCCAAATTTCTTGGGCAGGACAACTACCCCGACATAAATCTGGTAAAGAGAGAAATAATTTGCAGTAAACCCAGTCTCTGAGGGATCGACCCTATTCCCTATATTGCTTAAATTGCAAATTAGGTGTAGGTTTATATTGGTGGAATCGACAGCCATCAATATGAATTCTTAATTAATTTTCGCATCATATGATCCAGAATAATCTAATTGGTCACGCCAAGTAGTAAATGTATTTGTATTAGTAAACTTCTGGTTTACTTAATCATGTTTTTCAATTGTACTAATAATGTAAATATAAATTTTGACAATTAATAATTTTATCGTTTTTTATTTTGTATTCACATATAAGCAATATTGTGATACTTACTTCTGGAAATGTCTAAATCAATATGAATTCTATAATGCTACTAAGTTAATAAATATAATTTCTAAATAATTATATGCAATGTTCGCTTCAGGAATAGCAATTTTTTTGTTTTTTAGATATTAATATATTAACTCTTCTGAAACTTTCAACTAATTTTGTACTATCAAATATTGGAATAATATTTGTTTGTTTTAGTACCAAATAAGATAAATATTTTCTATCTATAATGATAAAATTTATTACTACATTCTCATATTCTTCCTTAAAGAATATTAACAGAAACAAAATATTTGGGCATATGCTACATATGTGGCTAATAATATTTTATATCACATTCGTAACATAAGTTATCTTTACTATTTGAAAAGTTATTTTATAGAACTCTCATTGTTCTCTTATTTATTACTATGTTCCCACTTTTAGTGGTCCATGAGTATATCTTTTATTTTCTTTATGTTTACATTCACTCGGAGAATGCAACAAATCTAGTAGGACGAACTTATAAACATCCCAATAAATTATTTATTTCATAATCACCATCACAAACATGCGTGAGATTTCAAATCAAAATTTATCTATTAATCTTGTCATGATTAGTCTCCAATTATAATAAACATGATATAATAAATAAAATATAGTAAAATATAGCTTAAGATCTTTAACATCATTGTCATCACCATGATCCATTATGAGATTGAATCTTTCAACATCTTAAAAATAAAGTTGTAAGGATGAAAACTTAAGATGAAAGAGGAATTGGATTTGGGGGACGACTTTGAAAGATTTTGAAAAAAATAGAAAATCATCGTGCTAATAACGTGTTATAAAATAAAGAGAGATAGAGAATATAAAGAATAAAGAAAATATTAAAGTAATAGAGAATGTGTTTTATTGATCAAGAGAAATGATTTCAATGCTTCATCAGAGTCTCTATTTATAGGCATAAGAATATAAAAGAAGTAGAGATCTAATTCTAATAACTATTAGAATTTAAAGTAAATTAAAACTTTATATTAATCACGATATTCATAACATATTTAATATTTATTTTACATTAATTCATATTTAATTATTAAAATATAAAAATATTCAAATTAAAAACTTGACTTTGATCCAACTTGGTTTGACTATAAAAGTCAATGATTTAAATCCATTCAATATGAATTCGAATTGACTTAAATATAAATTATATTCAACTCGAATCGTCTTAAGCCTAAATTGGTTTGTATTTTATGTGATCTAAACTAAAAACAATCTAAAATCCAAATGATTCAAACAAATAATCTAAAATTAATACGGACGCATAATAACCTGACTTCAAAAGTCAAACTTAAATTCAAGTGACTAAAATTCAAACCTTAAAAAAACTCGATCTAAAAAATAATTTAAACACGAAATAATTAAAAAATTAAAATTAATTAAAAAAATTTAAAACGAATAAAAAAAAACTTGAACTTATCCACGTGTCTACGTCAAAACAATCAAGACTAAGGGAAGTGAAAGTCTCGACACTTCAATCTTTGGTCAAATTTATTTTTAAACATTTATTCCTTGGTTTCCTCAAAACCCAATATGAAATTAATTTTTAAGTAATTATTTAAATCCCGTCATTTTCTCCTAAAAGTTCTTAAGCTTCTTATATGCCACTCAATGTAGCGTAAATTACATTAATAGTCACTTGTTATATATATATATTTTAATTTTTTAATTATTTTAAAAAATTACATAATGGTCCTTGAATTATTTAATTTTATCTTTTTTATTACTTAATAATCTTAGATTTTTTGGGTGTCTTATAGAACTCTTCATAGTCCAATCGCAATCCGACCTTGCAACCTAGAACTTGACTTTTAACAGACACCCTTACTATCTCGCGAAATTAATATGGAATGCTCCGCAATCTTGCAAGGTGTTATCGACAGGGGATCCTTTGCAACTTGTGCGAGGAATGCTCTTAGCCTTATGAGATGCGATACGCGACTACTTACATGTTATAGGAGGACTTGAAAGCACACCTCGCGAGGTGGGTTAGGTGGCCACTTCTAATAATACTTAGATGTGAGCCCTGTCAGAAAAGACATGTATAGGATATGTGTCAAACTTAAAGGGGGGCATGTCGTCCTGAGTTATATGCATGGCATCTAGTTACCTTCCTAGGATGTCACATCAAGAGAACCATGTCTTACAAATAAGGAAGGATCGCTCTTAGGGGAGACAAAATGAAACTTTAATAGGGTGTTTTTATTTTTATGTTAGCCAACTGGTAAAGGTGTTCATGGGCCGAGCCAGATCAGGCCTAAGCATGATATTAACCTACTATATGCTTGTCTAAACTCGACTCGAAATACGAGTTTAAAATTTTACCCAAACCCGCTCATATTTGCAAAAGATTAACCCAAGCCCATTTTAAGCACACCCATATTATTAGTTTTTAAATTCAAAAAATATATATTTATATTGTATTATTTTAATATTTGATATTTTTACACATTTTTATATGATCATCTTTACATTATTTTAATGTTTGCATTAGAGTAATATTATATATTAGTATAGATTTATTTTTTAATGTGTTCTAAATTACATAATATAAAGTATTATAAACTTAAAAATGGGTCGGACTCGGGCCTTGAATGTTCAAGTTCGAGCTCGCCCCATATTTTAAACGAGCTTAATTTTTTTGCCTAAGCCCATTTTTTGAGCCTAATGTTTTTACCCAAACCCTCTCAAATTTCGGGCGAGTAGTCCGGTCCATGAACAGGTCTACTATCAACTGGTGACCAAAAAAGACAAAATTAAATAGTTAGATGATCATTTTGTAACTTTTTATAGATGAGTGACTTGTTCTGTAATTTACCCAATAATTAATTTCAATTCGCTCACACCAAAATTTCCCGTCCTAATACATCCCCCATCACCGTTCATCACATAAAAAATCGTAAAACATATTGTCGATATCATCGTCCGTCGGATTCGGATTAGTGTCTAAAACACACACACAAAAAAAAAAAAAGGAAAACATAAAATCTTAGTTCATTTAATTTATTTTTATCATTAAATCTCAGATTGCAACGAGAAGACTCCACGGTCCACTCGTAATATATAAATATTTATTCATTTCTTCTTTTTTTCAATTTTTTTTTTATAATTTTGAATTATGCTAAGCTTACAGTTCGAGAAATCTAACTTGACGTTGATCCAAAGTAAACGGTGATTCTTTTACTATATTTTACCCTCTTTTTTTGAATCCACGCTTTAGAAGTTCTTTTTGAATTCCTTCGAAAGCATTTCTTTTTCTTATTATTTTCTCGCGTTTTCTGGCGGTTTTTCTTGCGTTTCAAACGAGCCAAAAAAAAATTTTTTTGATGAAAAAACAATGGCTGCGAGGTGTTCGATTTGTTTTTTCAGCTATGGATTTAACGGTTTGAGTGAAGGTAATTATGGAAATGATGTTGATAGTTGGAAGAAGAACGTATCATTGTTTTTGCCTTCTCGTCGTCGTTTACTTCCTGTTTGTTGTAAAATACAGCGACGGAATCTCAGGTGCTCTTTTTTTTTCTTCACAGCTTTCGAAAATGGTCGGTTTTATTTTTATTTTTTATTGAGGAGACGCTTTTTCTTTTTGGCTTTAATTTAGTTAAATCTAGATATTTCTTTGTTAGAATTTGATTTCGCAATGCATATTAATTGCGGATTAGTACTCTTTTAACATTTATGTGAATGTCGCGATATTGTTTGTCTTAGAAGAAGCTTTTTTGGCCTTAATTCAGTCAAACCTAGACATTCTTAGCTAGAATTTTGATTTTGCAATGCACATTAATGGCGGATCAGTGCTTAATATTTATGAGAATGTCAAATGGTTACTCTTTTCTATTTATTTAGATGGCAAGAAAGAAAGAAGGAAAGAAAGAAACGTTTTTTTGTAATAATGTTAGTAAATGAGCTTGTAATAATTGACTGTTATAATTTGATATTTCATGAATAACTCAATGTCGATTTTACATCATATAAATATATTATCAATAACTTGAAAGAAGAATTTTTATATTTTGTGTTCCTACTGATATATGATCCAGTTGTTTTGATGCTTCTATTGATATATGTGCAGTTCATATAATAGAAGACAAGGGAAGAAGCCTCCTTTTGAACGGATTCGACCAAGTGCAAAGTTGCAGCCAAATAGCGATGATGAATTTGATCCTGAACATTCTGTCCCAAATAATGGAGATATGGAGCCTAGTGTTAATCGTGAAAAAACTTTTGAAGAAGATGTTGACGCTAGGGGAGATGCAGAGCATACTGATGAAAAGAATTTGGGTACTCAATTTGCCTCTGCCATTGAAACTAACAGAGATGTAAAGCATGCCGATGAGCAGATAACGGACAGCCCTGCACAGTCTGCTGTAGCAAAAGCTTCGGTACATTCATTTACCAAGTTCTGGTTTTCCCCCTTTCTTCCCTATATGCCATATAGATATTTCAATTTGATTTGTATATCTTTGTGAACATTTACCGGATGGTGGTGAAGTGGGAAGAGTAGAAATACGTTTACACTGCTTACTTTTTGTGTGTCTGATATACAATATGGAATAATTATATCTTTGTTGAAGTTTGTTAATTAGTATTTTTGTAAGCTTTTTGAATAGAAAATTGGCATTATGGATGTTTCTTTTGGCTTTTAAGATGCATCGTTTAATCTTACTGTTCAAGAAGTGGTTTGAATTCTTTGTTTGATTATCATGTTGTTTTGATAAAAATAATAATTTTCTTTTAGGCTAGATTTATGGGCATATCAAGGCTTGGGAGAAACAATTATTTATTGAACTATTAGATAAACATGCTCATGCACTTCTACCGAAGGCTTAAATTTTAAATACTGATAATCCTTCTTTGCTTTTTGCAGGCCATAAACGGAGTTGGTGCAGAGCTGCTCTCAAGTGTTCAACCAGACGACCTGATAGGCATGATAAAAAATGCGGAGAGAAGTAGGATACATTGCTATTAGAGAATTCTTGTAGATATTTTTATATAGTAATCTTATTGGAATGCTAGTTTCTGTTAAGAGAGGTATATCAAATGTTTGTATACTAATGTTTCTAAATATGTAGATATCCTTCTTCTCAATCAAGCTCGGGTTCATGCACTAGAAGATCTTCATAAGATTCTCAGTGAGAAGGAGACATTGAAAGGTGAAATTAACAAATTGGAAAAAAGATTGGCTGAAGCTGATGCACAGATTAAATTTGCTTCTCAAGAAAAGGTGCATGCAGAACTATTAGAAGATCAGTTAGAGAATTTGCAAAATGAATTGATTAATAGGGGTGGTTCTGGAAAAAGTGAGCTTGAATTGTATGAGAATCGAAGCAAAATTTCCAACGAAGGGGCACTTTTAGCACGTGATGGTCACATTCATTCTCTTAGCAAGGAAGTTGATTCATTGAGGACAGAAAATCTAGCCCTAAAATATGATATCCAAGCGCTTAAGTCAATGCTTAGCAATTTGAAGAACACTGATAAACGCATAGTAACACTGGAAAATGAAAGCTCTTTTCTAGAGTCCTCCGTGAAGGAGCTGGAATCTAAACTGTCAGTTTCTCAGCAAGAGTCTTCAAATATTTCTACTCTAAAGACTGAATGCAAGGACCTATGGGCAAAGGTAGAAAATTTACAACTCTTGCTGGATAAGGCAACTAAACAGGCCGACCAAGCCATTTTAGTGTTACAGCAAAACCAGGATCTTCGGAAGAAGGTTGATAAATTGGAAGAATCTCTTGAAGCGGCTACTATCTTTAAAGCCTCATCTGAGAAAACCCAACAATATAATGAACTTATGCAGCAAAAGATAAAACTACTAGAGGAGCGTCTTCAAAAGTCTGATGAAGAGATATATTCGTATGTTCAATTATATCAAGAATCTATAAAGGAATTTCGGGACACCCTTAATAGTTTGAAAGAGGAAAGCAAGAAAAGGGCATTGGACGAACCAGTTGATGATATGCCTTGGGAATTTTGGAGCTGTTTATTGCTTACTATTGATGGTTGGGTGCTTGAGAATAAAATATTAAACAGTGAGGCAGTGCCGTTGAGAGAAATGGTGTGGAAGAGGGATCGACGCATTTGTGATGCATATGTGATTTGCAAAGAAAAGACAGAGGATGAAGTTATATCTACATTTCTCCAGCTGATATCATCACAAGCTAGGTGCTTATTTAACCAGTCAATTTTACTACATTACTGCCTGTTTTCCCCTTTTAAACTTTTCCATTTTGTTGATCTTTAGTCCAGGGTTGCATGTCATTCATATTGCTGCTGAGATGGCACCAGTTGCTAAGGTATGTGTTAGCCCCTTATATTTGCTGCTCTCTTGGCTAATTTTTAATGAATGAACATTATAAGGGGTCTATCCTTTTTAGTCTTTTTTTCAAGTTGGTGCACTTAACCCTTCTCTATCCCTGATGTCATATTCCCTTTGAAAATTGTGTTCTTCTTCTTTGATTGTAGAAAAGGAAAACCACACATGTAGTTTATTAGATTGTTAATTTTTTTCAAGGTGTTGTGCAACCATTTGATATTTTTGCGGTTCTGATGCCTTGCATTTTTTCACTTTTAGTATAAGAACATATAAGTTAGAGGAACATCTTAACATTTTTCATTTCATGTTCTCTGTAATCTTTGCCTTGCTAGGTTTGCTGGCTAATGTTCTTATCCTGTCCTGTGTGTTTTTTCCATGTTCACCAGTGCTTTTTCCTATGGTTATACTTGCTGCTGTAATGATTGGTGTGCATTCCTAGTTATTATTCTAGTGGTTTCTTATTTAATCATAACGGACAGAATTGCACTATCTTCACTAAAGATTGCACTTTATAAAGCTCACAAAGAGTACTATTGTTCTTTCCTTTTGGAGCGCAAGTAGAAAGCACTAAATTAATGTCTAGGTTAATTTAAAGCTGTTCTTTATGGCTTGGGTTCTTGTGGAAAGACTGAAAACAAGTGAGACCTTTTAAAATTCAAAGAAGCTGACATCTTTCATTTACAGGTTAATCTGCTTATTTCATATGAAACGAGTTTACCACTTTCCTTACTACAGATCAGTCCTCTTTAGCAGTTCTATTTGATCTCCTTGGCCTATTGTTTACCTAGATTAAACAAGCTTAAAGTTTCAAATTAATGTGCCATAGCAAGCTGAGAAGTTCAACCACAAGGATTTCAAATACAGTAATTTTGTAGCTTCCACCTTTTGCCCTTATTACCAAGCGAACAAGCTTATTGGGAAGTATGCTGGAATTTTGCATAAACACAATATATGGCTTCAATTTGCTTGAAAGTAGCTGATAGTGTTAACCATCAATGTCCATGTACCTTCCGCTGTAAGGAATCTTGATACTTTGGTGCTTGGGAATATATTTTTGTGGTCCTGTTTGGACCTGCATGGCTGGATAGCTTGCTGTTTTATGTAATCAGGAATGTCTCAATGGTGATTTTATTTTATCTCTGCATTATCTTTTCCATTTTTTTTCCAATCCACCTCTTTGATTAGTGAATATTAAAATCTATTTTTCACAGTAATCACCAAAATTCTTATATTGAAAAATGGATATGCAATAATTGGTTTGTTATTTTTGTTCTTAAATTTTCTAGTATTATTCTTCTTGTGTATTTTTACATGTTTGTTTGGAGGATTAATTGTTCTTTTCTTTTTTGTTTTTATATATATGTGTGTGTATGTATATTTAATTCAATTATTTTTTATCAGGTTGGTGGCTTGGGAGATGTTGTGACTGGTCTTGGTAAAGCATTGCAGAAGAAAGGGCACCTTGTGGAGATTGTTCTTCCAAAATATGATTGTATGCAATATGATCGTATTCGTGACTTAAGGGTATGTTAGCATATTGGAGATTTGAGAAGCACTAAGTATCTGTGTTTATGATGATTTAAATTTTTGAACAGGTCTTAGATGCGACAGTATACTCGTATTTCGATGGCAAACTATTTCAAAATAAAGTTTGGACTGGTACTGTTGAAGGTGAGAATTTTTTTCCTTTCCCTTCCGCTTGCATGTTATTATCTTTGCGTTCTGAACGTGGAATTTAATTCACAGGTCTTCCTGTTTATTTTATCGAGCCACATCATCCCAGCAAGTTCTTTTGGAGAGGACAATATTACGGAGAGCAAGATGATTTCAAACGTTTTTCATTTTTCAGTCGTGCAGCACTCGAGTTGCTTCTTCAAGTTGGAAAGAAACCCGACATAATTCATTGCCATGATTGGCAGACAGCTTTTGTTGTATGACATTTAAACTCTTGTTTCTTTTGTCACCTGATTCATTTTTCCATATCACTGAAGCTTTTTTCTTTCTATCTCAGGCACCACTTTACTGGGACTTGTATTTTCCAAAAGGTTTGAATTCAGCTCGAATATGTTTTACTTGCCACAATTTCGAGTACCAAGGGGCTGCACCTGCTTCAGAATTGGCATCATGCGGTTTGGATGTCCAGCAGCTACACAGACCTGATAGAATGCAGGATAACTCGGCACATGATAGGGTCAATCCTATTAAGGTGCTGCAATTTTTTTTTTTTAATGTAAAGTTTCTTTCTATTCTTTTTCTAATTTCCCTTCTTTTCAGGGTGCAATTGTGTTCTCTAACATAGTAACAACAGTATCACCAACTTATGCACAAGAGGTCCGAACTGCTGAGGTATGGATATTTTTGTAGCTTTCTTTCAAGGGTAAACGACATTCAAGGTTATTTAACTATTAGTAACTTTATGTTTTGGCTATAAAACTTCAAAAAGTTACAAATTGGTTACTAAATTATTTGAAAGTTTTCATTGAAGTCACTGGCTTATAAAATCGCTGCTGTATGGCCTTTATTTGCACCACCTGCACCAATCGGTAGCTCTCTTTCGCCTTCTCTTTTATATAGTTCAAATTTTTTTATGAAACAACCTGGAACGTCACGAATCTGTGAACTAAGACCCAAATAGCTTTCTTCTTTGATCTCCAAAATTAATCATCATATTGAATTGAATCTAAGGTATGTTTTGCTATTCGTCAATGGATATTGATCCACCATACCGATCATTGAATCACTGTTTGGAGCTTGCTAGCCTGACTTTAAAAAAAAAACTTAACAGCACGTTGAATTAAATAAAAACTTTCGGATAGTTCAATGATTTAAATGAAAACTTTTGAATAGTTTAATGATCTTGGGTGTAGTTTACCCTTCTTTCAACAACTTGGTTTGTTTTCTTAGTTGCGAGGTTTAACTAAAAATTATGCTCTTTTTCTTTCTGTTTTTTTAAAGGGAGGAAAAGGCCTCCATTCTACACTTAATTTTCACTCAAAAAAGTTCATGGGGATCTTAAATGGGATCGATACTGATGCTTGGGATCCTGCCACCGATATTTTTCTCAAAGTGCAGTATACTGCTAACGATCTGCAAGGAAAAGCAGAAAATAAAGCTGCCATGAGAAGGCATCTAAGACTTTCTTCTGCCGATGATTCTCAGCCTCTGGTAATTTTATTTCTAAGGTCCTTTTTTGTAAGATTTCAATGATATCCTAATTAGAACCTTGTACAGTTATGTTAAGTTGATTTGTGGAATACCATATTTTTGCAGTAACTCGAATAAGATTATATGGTCAGGCTTTCCGCTGACAACTTTTTAAGAATTTAATTAATTTCGAGAACAACTGAAAAATAGATTAATCAATTTTGAGAATGAAACTGTAGCATGAAATGGCCTTTATATCCTCATCCAATAAGAACACTGTAATCCGACTGCCTATTAGGAGTTTATTGAGTTTTATTAACATTCTGATATGTTTTTTATATCTTCTCTACGCAAGCTTTTGAGTGTACACTATGAACCGGTTGTCACCTTTGGTTTTGATAACATGGCATCACAAGTTCTTTTTTTCCCCCTCAACCAACTCGTCTTTATTAGACAATGTACCGTGTGAATTCTAACTATGGTCTTTTATTTATTATTGAATAGGTGGGCTGCATAACAAGATTGGTGCCACAAAAGGGTGTGCATCTAATTAGACATGCCATTTATCGAACGTTGGAGATGGGTGGTCAGTTTGTGCTTCTTGGTTCAAGTCCAGTTCCCCACATTCAGGTAAATCTCTACTGCTGTTCTATGTAAATGTAATGACTGGAAAGTAAATAAGGTTCTCGATTTCAAATCGAACAAATTAGTTTCGTTTTTTTTTTTTACCCTTTTGAAGGTTAAGGCTGCCATCTTATCCTTCTGCTCTATTAAGTTTCCTTTAAACAGTTTTCGAAGAAGAGTTTCTTATTGCATTTGTTGGTTGTACTCTTTGTTATTTGGGACTCGGGTGTGATCCTCAGAGGTCATATCTCCATATCCGTGTGTCAGACATGGGTACTTCATGAAAAATGAAGAGTCCGAGCAATATAGGTTGTACTTTTGTTATCATTGACCAACAGGGAAGGAAAATACTTTCCCTCTTTTAAATATTTTTTAGAAGCTAAATGAGTCCTTGAAAAGAAAAACCAGCAAACAATTCATGCAACTCCGTTACCGTTATAACGAAACTGGAACAAAACCTGTTAATCATATGAATACTGCATAAGAGAAAGCACTAAGAGCAGTAAAACCTCCATTTAGGCTTCATTTTATGCATTGAACAACAATGGTTGACCTCCGAAGTAGTTCTTTCATTTTAAGTTCATTTCTTTTACCGTGCTGTATTTCTGTGTTTGAAACCGTTAGTAGGGTGAGATCCTTTATGTATTTTATATTTGATTCTTTTGCAGAGGGAGTTCGAAGGTATCGCAAACCAATTTCAAGATCATGAACACATCCGGTTAATATTAAAATATGACGAGTCTCTTTCTCGTTACATTTATGCAGCATCTGACATGTTCATAATTCCATCTATTTTCGAGCCTTGTGGCCTTACACAGGTATGATCCAACCTTCAGCTTTAGTAATCTTTGTTTGAATGAGAAACTAAACCGAACCATTAAATGGAAATTCATATAAAACATCAGAGCCTCTGTTTTAAGTTTCCCATTTTTTTGTTCTCATACCAGATGATAGCAATGAGATATGGTTCCGTTCCAATTGTCAGAAAAACTGGTGGTCTAAATGACAGGTGAACTGCTTTTCCTTAACATGTATGGTACTTGTCTAAAATGTTGTGAGCTTATTCTTTTATAATTTTCTTCTGCAGCGTTTTCGATGTTGATGACGACACAATACCTTACCAATATCGAAACGGTTTTACATTTGCAACTCCTGATGAACAGGTAATTTTAGTTACAGAATTGTTGAAATGTAATTAACCACAATTCCAAGTTTGTTTCACTTTCTGATATCACTAATTTTTCTCTCTCATACTTCGGCACAAACCCGACAGGGACTAAATGGTGCATTGGATCGTGCATTTAATCTCTACAATAACGACAGCGAGACTTGGCAACAACTTGTCCAAAAGAACATGAACATAGATTTCAGCTGGAGTTCTTCAGCATCACAATACGAGGAGCTGTACGCGAAATCCGTTGCCAGAGCAAGGGCAGCCACAAGTCGCACGTAAGGTTCAGTCCCAAACTCTTTCTTTTTGTTCGAGCAAAGCCGAATATCCATAAATCCCGATAACAAGTGAGTTCATCCATATATATATTTTTACTGCTAACAGATGATTTTTTTTTCATTGTAATATCAATTCACACCGTTCATGTTGTTGATAAGAAAAAAAAGCCTTTAGGTAATATATAATATAATCAGTGTAACATTTTGTGTTAATCCTCTAATACCATATACATTATAGATGGTTGAGAAAATATATTAGGGGAATCTAACCCCTTTAATTAAAATTTTCAGTTAATTATTCTTTTTATCATTTTATTTTGGTCAAATTTTTTGTTGTGATTTTTATGTTTAAATTTGGGATTTAATTCGTATATAGCAAAAATCGTTTCGTTCAATTTGATTGATAATTTTTAGTCAAGTTGATTAGGATGATTAATTTGGTTTTGTAGGTGGTTAAAATAGATTATGTTTATCGGTTATCAATTATTAATTTTCATAATTATATCAAACAATTTAAAATTTTTAAATAATATATTTATGATATATAAAATTTTAATCAAAACTCAAACTATCTCCTATTTGTGTTTTATTTATTATACTTGGAAGTAAAGCTTGTTAAACTAATTTTTTTTAGTTTTTTTATAAATTTTTAATATTTATTTAATCAAACCAATTGGAAGGAAAAAAATTCGAAAGTTAATTTAATCAATCAATATTAGCTTATTAAGTCTATTTGGTTAGGTAGTTAGTTAAAATATAAGCTTGATCAATTAATTTGATTTTAACTGAATAGATCGATCAAACTAATCAAATGATAGAAGAGATTGTTATAGTTTTGATTGTAAGACTTAAAAGTAATTGATCTTTCAAATTCGTATTTTAATTTTTCATAAGTTCAACCTAATTAATCTAAATAATAAGCATAATTATTTTTTTAATTATTCAAATTAAAATATCTATGTTGTTTTTTTAAAATGTCCATTGATTTGTATCATATTTTACGTCACTAACCAACAAAGAAAACATAAGAAGGTATAAAACCACCTCTTTATTTTCTTTAACCTCGCTTTCCGGGAACAAAGTTGGTGGCATTCGCCCAAGCATTGTTGTCTGCAGGGTCAGCCAAGTTCCCTAACAGTCCCTCGGTTCCTTCCGGTCATGATTGCTTAAACGAAGAACCTGAACATCGAAAACATAGCCAATCTCCCGTTCTTAATCTCTTTCACCTTAAGTTCAGCGAATGCCTCCAAGTCATTTGCAAGAACTAACGGGTCAAAATTATTACCAGGGTACAACGGGTCAGTTACTTCATCGAGCGGTCCACCAACAATGCGGTAACCCTGGACAGCACCCATTCAGATAACTTGGCAAGCCCCAATGGCTAAGATGCTTGGAGCATGGATCAAGCTTGGGTTACCCAAATACTCAAAGCCACCTTCGCTGAAGATTTGGGAACCGATTTTGAACCACACGGCTTCCGTTTCGTGATAGGAGCTCGGGGAATATGCACCCCAAAGCTCATAACATCTCCCATTGACAATGGATGATTTCCAGCTCACGGTTTCTAGCAAAGGTCTCTGGGTCAGCGGATAGTCCAATTGTGTCCCAACCGTAAACTCCAGGAACGCTCAGTCTAAGTAAAACTTTGGTTTCCTAGAGAGTGGACTAGCTCTAACCATGGGTCAACTCATCGGCTTATGCTCCAAGATCTATCCGAAAAATGATATAAGCTCAAAAAATAAATTTAGAAAAAAAAAATAAGGCTTGTTTTCTAAATGAGTTGGTATCAAATAAGATTTTTTTGGCTCAGACCTGGCTTAAATCTGTTTAATTTTTTTTCTGTTGTTGTTTTGTTGTCATTTTCTAACATATTGCTACTATTTTATTATTATTGCTTAGATATTGTATAAATTTTGTTTTATTGTTAATTTTTCTACTATTTTAAAGACATTTGCTTGATTAGTTGTAACTATTCTAATATTATTTAAATATAAAAACTTTTTTTTAATGTATTTTTAATTTATTGAGAAACATTTATTTTAATATTTTTAGTGAGTTTGATATATTATAATTTTTTAAATTTATTTTTTATAAGAAAATATAAAAAATTTAATACGTACAGGTCGAATCGAGCTCGAATTTAATAATTTTTTATTTGGAACCAAGCCCAAACTTAAAAAACAGACTTAAAATTTAATATTGACCTAGCTTAACCTGACCCATGATCAGGTCTAGAGTGAATTTAGTACAAAACCCTGTCCAATTCGTACCACGAGCTGCAAGAGGCAACTGGCTTAGTGGTTTTTCTCATGGAAACACAACCACTGGCATTGATCCCGAGAGTGGACGGAGAGAACTTCATAGCTTTTCCGGCGAAGGACAGGGAAGAAAGTGCCATGGTTGCTGTTGTAGTTATATATATATATTTGAATGTTTGATTGTGGTGTTTATATAGATTTTTGTGAAAAGGGTACTTTTTATCTTACAAATATCGATAGGTGAAATCTTATTGGTTGGTTATCATTTTAGAAATTTTATTTTCAATGCCCACGTGGCATCTTTAGAGACCATTAATCCAATATATGTTGATCTCAAGGTTAAGTGTTGTTTATTACACCAATGAGATTATGCCACCTGTGAGTATTAGGCAGCCCAATCAATATCTACTTACAACAGATAACCTTTTCTTTCTCTTTGGCATAATGGCAAATTTAGCCATTCATGCTTACATTTTTTTCAATTTGACCATTATTATTCTTTTATCTAAATTTATCTCTAAACCTTTAAAAAATAGTCGAATTTAACTATCAATCTTTAAAAAAACAGTCCAAATGATAATTTTTTTAATAGAAATACTAACTAAAACGTTAAATTTTCAAAACATGATTATTTGCATGGCAATCCATATGTATTTCATGTTTTTTTTTAATTTTTACGAATTTTTTAATTTTTTAATATTTTTAAAAATTTTAAATTATTTGTTGATATGACATAATATCATCATGAAGTGCATGTGGACTACCACACAGGTTGTAACCCGAACATCGTTGAAAGAATTAATATTTTAGTCAACATTTTCGTTAAAGAAAGCGATTTGACACTTTTTGAAAAGTTAATGATCAAATTTAACTAAAATAAATAAATATGACCAAATTGACAACAAATATAAATGTTAATGGCAAAATTTATAATGAACATATTATCACATTGCTTGTGACAAATTCGATTACATATGACAACGAGGAGGGGTAGTTTTTTGTTTGCCCTAATCCCGCTCTAAACTCGATTTGATTTGATTTTTTAAAATTCATCCTCGACTTTGACCCAACCCAAAAATAACTTTCTTGATCCCACCCATCCTACCTCAAAATTTTAGATAATGTTTTACAAAATATTAATTTTTTTTCGAAATTAAACCAAATATATATTATAAAATTACGAAATTACAACAAAATATATAAAATAATATTTATAAAATTTAAATATATGGTACAAACTCTTATAAAATAATGAAATTATAATTTAAAAAAACATAAAACATAGTTATAAGATTAATTTTTTTTAAAATGGATCCATTATAAAATTAAAAAAGAGGGGTATTTTTGCAAAATGGGGTCAAATAAATTTTTTTAATCTCAACCCGACTTGACATCGAAACTTTTAATTAAAAAATCGACTCACCCCGCCTCGAAACTCGATTTTTTTAAGACAAAAAAGAAATGCATGCATTTTAAGTGGGCACATAAACATGAACATTGAACATATCACCTAACCCATTCAATTTGTTGGCAAATGATTTTGTATAGTTACACAATTTTGTATATTTATTTATTTAATGCTTTTAAGAGGATGAAAATGCTTTAAAAACCAACTTTGGGGACTAAAAAAAACTATAAACATTCAAAAGCTCTGTTATAAAAATCAAAACTTTGTTTTCTCTTACAAATATTATTCCACTTTGCACCAAAATGGCTAAACCAATTGGTTCCACTCCCATTTTCTCCCTCTTTGTTATGTTTTCTTTGTTGTACTCAGGTAAGTTTTGCTGATTCCTTTTACCTTTTAATATTGGTTAAAATATGCCGTAGGTCCTTGTATTCTTTATAAATTTAAAATTTAGTTTTAGTACTTTTATTTCTAGAAATTTAGTCTCTCTATTTTTAGATTTCATAATTTATATCCAATTATTAACACTGTTAAATCTGAAATAATAAAAAAATAATCACTTGGTAGCAATGTAACTAAAAAAAATGATTTTGTAATAAACCTGAATTTAATAAAATAATCTTAGCAATTGGACCTAAATTTTGAAATTTGAAAAGTAGAGGGACTAAATTCTTAAAAATAAAAGTACATAGACTAAATTTTAAATTTACAATGAGTATAAGGATTTATGACATATTTGAACATTTAGTAATTCTATTTTTGTTTATATGCTTTTATTATTCTCGATAATTTAGAACACAATTAAACAAAAAACACGAACCTGATATATAACAAAGGGTGTCTTAATTTGTGTTCCGATGCTTAAACCAATAAAGAATGTTAAGCATATAATAATGGAACAACGAACTTTTTTGGCCCTTCAACTTTATAAAAAAAGTTATTTTAATTATTCGTTTCTTTTAGGCCTTAAACTTGCTTTTGTTTTGTCAAATCATCCCAAAATGGATGGAAAAATTAACGTTTGTTAACTTTGCTAACGTGGCTTACACATGGATGACATGTCAACTTTTAATTAATTTTTTAAAAATTTTAAAATATTTTTTTTGTAATTTTAATAATTTTTAATTTTTTAAAAACAATTTTTATATATTTTAAATTTTTAAAAAATTAATTAAATGCTTACGTGTTATCTGCGTGGTAATTCACGTGTATGCCACATCAGCAAAGTGAAAAAGTTAGTTTTTTCATTTATTTTGGGGTGATTTGACAAAAAAACGTAAGTTTAAGAACTAAAAAAAGGTGAAAATTTAATTGGAGGACTACAATTTTTTTTTTGTAAAATTGGAGGGCCAAATAAACAATTATACCTATAATAATATAGAATGAAAGAAGATATAAGATAAATTTAACGATTTTAGGCTTACCTCGTACCTTGTAGTTAAAAGAAATGATAAAATTGTAATTTAATCTCTCCCAAAATCGTAGAGTTATAAGCTAATATAATGATAAAATTATATATTATACCTTTCAAAAAAATTCTAGTTCCATCCTTGAAGGTATGACCACCATGTTCAAGAGGTAAGGTTTTTTTAGGGTTAACACATTTAAAATGTTAACCCTGTATGATATAACAATATTTATATTTAAAATGTTAACACGTTTAATAATTTATGTTGTGCTTATATTTATACGACTAACACGATACGTGACACATGCATATACATCATAAGTTTAGTATAGTATTTTTATTTATTTCACTTGTGACCCAATTTTTTTTAAGTTAAACTTCAGTTTGATCTGATCCATGTACATTTTTATTTATGCAGGAAGTTCTCAAACGATACCTAATGAACGGGTAACTAATTCAATCTAATACATTTACTTCAACATTTTAGTTAGATTTTACTTAAAACGTCATTAGTTCTTGTATTTTAATAAAATGCGAGATTTAATCGTTGTATTTTTACATTTAAAAAAAGGTTAAAATCCTTTTGCTTTTTTTTATTATTTAAAAATTCAAATCTAGTTATTAATATCATTAGAATTTACGGTCAAAATTTACTAATTTGGCATGTATGTTCTCTATCAATTACGCTCCAAGTCATATGAGAATAGTCAAATCAACTTATCAAGTTGGTAAATTTTGACACAAAAAATACTAACAATACTAATGATTGGATTATGATTTTTTAAATTAAAAAGTCAAAAGATTTAATGATTAACTTTTTAAGTACGGAACCAAGATTTAGTTTGGATGGGCGATGCGTTTATCTCCGGTTAGGATAAAAATAGTGGTGGTGATTAGAGTAAATATTGTAGTGTGGGACAAAAAGAGAGCTAAACAATAAATAACACCTATAAGCTAAACGCACTTACCTCTAATCACGGAATAGCGGAATAACATTCTTTTTAAACAATAAATATTAACTCTGTTGAAATTAAGCCTTATTTGATTATTTTTAACAAAACAAAGACTAAATTATCTATTTAATAATAGATTATAGGTGTTCATGAGCCGGACCGAGCTTAAGCATAGTATTAATGCATTTTATGCTTGCCTAAACCCGACCCGAAATATGGACTAAAATTTTATCCAAGCTTGTCCATATTTGTAAATGGCTAACCCAAGCCAATTTTAGCCCCACCCATATTAATTTTTGAATTTTTTTTAAAAAAATATCTATATTATTTTAAATTTAATATTTAATAATTTTATATAATTTTTTTCATTTATTAAAATTTTATATATAGGTATTTTAACATTTTTTTAATATTTACATTATAGTATTATGTATTACCATAGATTTAGTTTTTATGTGTTATAAATTATATAATATATAAAACATAATATAATATATTATAAAAATAGAAAACAGGTAGGGCCGAGCTTAGGCTTTAAATGTTCGAGTCCAAGCCCGACCCGTACTTTAAACTGGCCTAGTTTTTTTCGCTCAAACCCAATTTTTTGGGTCTAATATTTTCACTTAAACCCTCTAAAATTTGGGATAGATAGCTCGACTCATGAACAGTTCTATAATAAAGGGACTAATTTGATCTGGTCCTTAAAATAAAGGGACCTATTAGATACTTTCACCCCTATATTAACCTACTTAAAAACTTCATTTTTTTTTAATCACAATCCCATGATTATTTGCAGAAAACTTGGTGCATTGCAAATCCATTAGCTAGCAATTCGGCACTGGCTGCCAACATTGAATACATTTGCAGTCAATTAGATTGTGGCTCTATAAACCCTAAGAGCACGTTTGGTTTGCTGTATTGGATTAGAGGCATAATGGAATAGAGGTGTAATGGATTAGAGGTGTAATGGATTAGAGGTGTAATAGCAAATCAACTGTTTGGTTGAATGTAATGGAATAGAGGCGTAATAGTAATCTTGTGTTTGGTTGAATGGAATAGAGGTGTAATAGCATAATGGAAAAAACTAAAATGACTAGAATACCCTTAGCATAAATTTGTTTTGGTAAATGATTATTGTTATTGTTATTTAAATTTTAATAAGATTATTATTATCAATAATAAATAATTTAATCATATTTAAACATAATTATAATTAAATATATTATAATTTAATAAAATTCTTATATGAATTTACTAAAATTATAATATATAATAGTATAAAATATAATTTAAAATAATAATAATTAAATATAATTTAATAAAAAAATATAATTTAATAAAATTCTTAATATTAAAACATTCTTATATGAATTTACTAAAATCATAATATATAATACTATAAAATATAATCTAAAATAATTATTATTAAATATAATTTAATATAAATATATAATTTAATAAAATTCTTAGTATTAAATATTCTTATACGAATTTACTAAAATCATAATATATAATACTATAAAATATAATCTAAAATAATTGATTTTGTGGATTTGATTAATTGATGACTTAATAATTATTATTAAAAAAACCCATTTGAATAATATAGTGTGTTAAATATCTTTCTTTTTTTTAAAAAAGAAAACATGATTTGTTTGTAGCATTTTACTTTTTTTTTGTTTCGTTTGTTGAGATAATTTTTGTAGTGTTAATTATAATTGAACATAATTAAAAAATTAAAAAAGAATTAAAAAATAAACTCCATCAAACCTGTGAGCCATTCAAACTCTATCAAATTCTATTAGTACAAGACTCTTGTAATTCTACAATAACAAACACAATGATACTATTTATTTTGTTACAAGAAAATTGATCAGAAAAGATCTCTGCTTGGAAATGAAAATAATTTAGATGTAGATATTCAAACTCCAAATCTACTTGATAACACATAGTACATACTGAAAAAAAAATCAAGGACTAACTGATATTTAGGAAGAAGCTCTAGGTAAAGCACATTCTACATTTTTGGATATGTTCCCACAGCAATATCGGTATATTGATCTTTAGAAAGAAGCTCTAGGTAAAGCAAACAGTTCTAGTGCATTCAAGATGAACATGAAGGCAACATATTTGTAGAATGCAGGTCTTGCTGCAGAAGGACAAAGAAGCAACAGTAAGTCTATGATTAATCAACTTGCAAAAAATGTAAGTAACTTAGATGAACATACCAGGTTACCTTTCTCTCCACTTGGAATTATGCATTTAGTGGATTACATTTGTGCTTGTATGGTTCTTGAACACAACATGATTCCAACAAATTTTAGGCGCTACTTACCGCATGAATCACAAGTTACAAATGCATAAAAATGTAGATCCTTCGTGCATCCTTTAGCAGCTTCAGAAAAAGAGAGCAAGATCTCTGTCTACAAGTTTTCCAAACAGAACATATTTTAACTTGAAATGTAAGGCATGAACGATTATTTTTATATTTATTTAACACCATTAGCATGAAATCACATATTTTTCACAGCAGGAGATGCATGCTTCAATATAAATTTATAATCTGCATCAATGGCAAACTACTTACTGATTTAAAATGCAGAGTCCAATACTATATACCAGCGGAAAGAAGAAAATAATACCTGATGGCCATGGCATGGCACAATCCCAACTTGAATTGTCTGATAGTTAATGTTTTGGTCTCGGGATATCTTGTATCTTCATCATATTCACCTCTGGTAATATGCAAGTCAGGACAAAGTGTCTTCAAGTAATCTTGAACTTCCTGAAATTTTAGTCCGAATTAGCTGGGCCAGTGGTAATTTTAATAAGAAAAACAAAAACCGTAAAAGTTCAATTGGTAGAAATACTATGGCATAATTTCCATAAAGCTAAAGCTAACAAATCAGGTTCATTTGATTTGTTGTTGGCTATGCAAATAAGAGAAAAATAGCTTTTCAAAAGTGCTTTTAGAGCCATAAGCAATACTAAACAGATAGTAAACTCTTAAATTTTAGACCAAGCTTT
Source organism: Gossypium hirsutum (assembly GCF_007990345.1). Lineage (NCBI taxonomy): Eukaryota > Viridiplantae > Streptophyta > Magnoliopsida > Malvales > Malvaceae > Gossypium > Gossypium hirsutum. Next base: position 65,514,486 of record NC_053442.1, on the reverse strand, counting down.
TCAAAAGCATTTTTCATAAGCATTTTTTTGCAGCACTTTTCAAAAGCAATGAGAAACTAGCCCTTAGTGACTAACTTCCTACATGTTTCTAAGTTCAACCAAATATGTACTTCAATCCTACTTACTGCTATGCTACACGGACTCTTCTCGTTTTCTCAAAAGTGGCACATATGCCCTACACATATTCAAAGGATTGAGATAAAATCCTTCAAACATACGGAAAAGCTTCGGAAATTTTGAACATACTCATGTCAGAGTTGGGCACAAACTAGTATCTGACACGTGATTATACGCATTTCAGATCAAACATGACAGGAATCATTCTTTGCATGTATAAATGCAAGGTAGCAGCAATGGCTATTCGGATCAAAATTACAATTATCAAATAAAACAATTGCTGGCGATCATTTAAAATACTGATAATTCAGGTATGGTAGCTTCTGCTGCTTTTCCCAAATTCAAACTAGCAAATAATATCTCTTCGCATATTACAACTCAAAGAGAAAATAATTGGGCAAAAACATGAAATACAGATTAAATTAGGCATAAATTTAGCATAACTACTACAAAGGAATGAACAATCCATAGTTCCAAAAAAGGAAGAGAAAATTAATATATTCAATTGCTTGCTGAGAAACATAAAACCCAAAGTGCTAAAGAACTGGAACCAAATTCAACTATGATTTCAGCTAAAAAAAAAAAATCCAGAAAGGAAAAGAAAGATGGGATACCTTGATGCAAAGATTACCAGTGCAAAAGACGTGTTGGATCATTCCAGGAACTAGCATGAACTTGAATTTGGGAGGGAGATCAGCCGCCCGATGGGGTATATGCAAATCCCCCAAAGCCAAAACCAGCACTATCTTCTTCTAATATCTACCAATAACTACAGCAATTTGATTCAGAAATTTTGAAAGAAACCCAAACAAGGAAACATGAGCATGAAAAGAAATTGTATAAAAATGATTGATTACGGGTGAAAGATTTGGCTTTCAATTTTGGGAATGAAACCCAAAAATGCACATAAAACACTATAAATCGGGTGAAATATCAAGTAGTTCCAGAAAAGAATAACTTCAAAATCATTTCTTCCTAAGCACCCAAGCACCGAAATATAAAATCAAACAATAAATCGTGAAATGGATGTGAGAAAAAGGGGTGACCTTGGAAGGATCGACTTTGGGGAAGCTTTTGACAACGTCGAGGACTCCGTCGATTACTTTGGGGAAGCTTTTGACAGCGTTGAGGACGAGGGCAGAAAACGGAAGAGAAAAAAGGGAAAGACGCGGAATGGGTAATCGGCGCTGAGGGGCCGTAATGCCTATTACACGCAATCAATGTAATGGGGGAGTAACCGATTCGGCGGGGAATGGGAAAACAGCGAACCAAACAACCGTTTCCTGGTGGGCCTGCTGCATAGGGGGGGAATACGCATGCAGAGGGGGGAAAACAGCGAACCAAACACGCTGTAAGGGTCCTTGCTTTGAACCAAATTCTCGAATGCACCATGCTTCGTTTGCTATGAATTTGTATTATCAAGCCAATGACAGGCACCTTGCTGATTGTAATTTTATAAACTCGGGTTTGGTTTCGTTGATTGATCCAAGTAAGTGTGCCATTCCCAGTACTTAATTAGAGTGTCTGTTACCTGTTTGTTTAAATGCCCAAGTGAATTTATGGTTCTTTGTTTTATGTTTTTGCAGGTTATGGTAACTGCAGTTTTCATAGTGGTATGTTACTTATCATTAGCCGCCATTTTTAGTAATTTTTTTAATCCTATTTGGTATTGTGTTTAACACTTATATTTGACTAGTGGCGAATCTTGGCGATAAATTAGGGATCTAATTAAAATTTTTAAAAAAATTAGCGGTTTAATGAGAGTTTTCAAAAAATTAGGAGGTTAATTAAATTTTTTTTAAATTAGGGGCTTAATGAGAATTTTTAAAAATTTTGGGATCAAGGCCCTCCTGTCTCCCATCACAATTTAATTAACCATAAAAGGTCAACAATTGAACCCACCTAACCTGAATCCAAAAATGATTCAAACTCGGCATGACTTAAACCAAAGATGAGTTGAAGGGCAAACCCGATCCAAAACTAATCCTCCCACCCATTTGACAAATCTAGTCCAATGTAAATTTGAACAAGGGTACAAGAGTATAATCTTTTTAGGGTTAACTACATCATTAGTCACTAAATTATGGGTAAGTTTTTATTTTGATTATTGAACTTTTTGAAAGTTTTTATTTAAGTCATTGGGCCATTAAGTTTTTTGAAAAAGAGTTCCGCTAGTAAGCTCTAAGCGACGATTGGTACTGTGGATTAGTATCCATGTTTGAGTAGAAAAACATACCTTAAAATTAAGTCAATCTGATGGCCAGTGTCGGAGATTAGAGAAAAAAGCTGTTTGAATTTTGGTTTGCGGATTTATAACATCTAAAGTTGTTTCATGAAAACAAAATCGAATTGAGAAAGGAAAAGAGAGTTTTCGATTGGTGCATGCAATGCGACCAGCGAAAACCATATAATATCAATTTTAATAGCCCAATGACTTAAATGAAAACTTTTGAATAGTTTAGTGACTAAATTGTAACTTTTTTAATTAAATGTCCAAAATAAAAACTTACCAATAGTTTACTAACTAAAAGTGTAATTTACCCATCTTTGCTACAATTAATCTGCTTAATCTAAGATGGTGTTGGTAAACCCTTTTACAGGTGGAGGTCTAGCAGACGAAGAACCATCGGTAATGTTATAAAAGAAAGTTTCAAGGGTTAATATAACTTTTAGTTTTTAAATCTCACAATTAGGTCCATTTTAATAAATATAGTATCTAAATTTGGTAACTTAGTTTATTTAGATCATGAACTTGAATTCTATCCCTATTTGATGACATGATACAATATTAAAGTGTCACATCGTTATTTGAAATTTTTAAATATATATATTTTAATTTTTAGATAATGATGCGGCATAATATTAGAGTATCACGTTATTAGACTTTTACATTTATCAAGTTCGAAGAACAAAATAGACCTAATTACTAAGTTCAAGTACCAAAGAGAAAAAAAAATACAAGTACCAAAGTGGACTAAAAGTTATAGGCATAATGATAAATTTAGCCCTTAACATTTACATATTTTGTCAATTTAGGGCTAAATTTGGCCCTTAATCTTTTAAAAAAGTCAAATAATATTTTTTAATAAAAATGCTGACTAAAACATTGATTTTTTAAGGCGTGGCAACCTATGTAGTATCTACGTGTACTTCATGTTGACATGATACTATTTGTTTTACCAATAAATAATTTAAAATTTATTAAATATTTAAAAATATAAAAATACAAAAATCATAAAAAATATAAATATAAATAATATATAAAAATTTTAAAAAAATAGCATGAAATACATGTGAATTGTCATGCAAATTACCATGTTTAAAAATATAATGTCTTAGTCAATATTTTCATTAAAAAATAATTCAACCTTTTTTGAAAGATTAATTTTCATATTTAATTCTTTTTAAAAAAAGTTGAGGGCTAAATTTAATTAAAAAATAAATAAAGTCTAAATTAACAAAAAAAAATATAAATATTAAAGACTAAATTTATAATCATGTCCCCACCTCACAAAGTACTCTCATTTCTTGAACCATGTCGAGTTCACAATCCGGTATTATTTTCTTTGGATATCTCCAATACATCGAGGCTCGAGAAGAATCAATAATTGGATATCCAAAAAGGACAATACTAAATCATGAGCGCAATGTTACGCGATTTGTGCGGGGAAAATGAGAGTACTCGGTAGGTGGATGGGTCATATAAACTTGGGATCTGATGGTGTGCTAATGGGGGGGGGGGAGTGTAGGAAACTTGGTGTGTGGCAAAGCCAGGAACAAGTGATGAGCTACTACAGTTGAACATAAACTTTGCCTGTAACCTGGTGGATTGCAACGCCACTCATTCCGGCGGCGTTTGCTATTATCCAGCAACACTCATTAACCATGCATCGTACGCCATGAATCTTTACTACCAGATCACCGGGCGGAAGAAATCGAACTGTAATTTCAGGGAAACCAGCCTGATTGTCTCAAGTGATCCAAGATTATATTACCCTGTTTTAGCTGCTTTATTTGAATATATATACTTACTTTTTTTTAGAGAAGGTTGATTTTTTCGGAGAAGTCTTCATGTTGTCTGTTTGGAGTAAATGAACGATAGGGGCGAAGTTAGAAATTTTTGTTTAGGGGAGTCAAAATAAAATTATAAAATTTTTAGGGTCAAAGCTATAAATACTTATATTGGAGGGGCCAGATTTTGAATTTTTCCTTTTAACTAAAGGCTTAAAATGCTTAAATTTATTGTTTTACTTATTGGAGGATCTTATATAGCAATTCTACCATTTGACAAAGGGGGACCAAGGTCATTGCTTGCTCCCCTCTGCTCAACAGGTTAGCATTGTCCTAAGTCGAGTTTGGATTTTCTCTCCTGATTTTATGAATAGTTTGAGTGCCTGAAGAGACCACTTAAAGCACGTGTTCACAAAACGAGAACACCTCATCAGAATGAACTATATATACCACAAAGACATCTATCAGAAAAATGGTGACCATTTGATAAGGTTTGAACCCCAAACTTATAACGTATAAGTAATCTTTAAGGGAAAATGATACCACTTGATTTAGTAATATCACCCCGCTAAAGAGTAAGTCAATTCCAAACGGACAATACTTCAAAGACTTTTTCAAAAGAAGTTGATCCATATATAACCTGTTTTGAGATTGGATTTTTGAGGGTTTTTTTTTTGGCAGGTTATGGGAACTGTTCCTACCCTTGTTTCACAGTGCAGTGAAAAAAAAAAAACACTACAATGGAGTTTCTTAATGTTTGTCGGAAGATTTCATGTTCTTTCGGTTATCTGTCTGAATTTCCCAAAGCAAATTTGGGTTTTAATTTCATAATCTGGTGTTGTTTCCTTTTTACTCTCTAGTTTCTATAACTTATCTTATGGTTCATTGGACTTATAAATTTTCTTACTATTTTCCATTTTGATATTGTTATGGTGTTCGTCATTAACGACCCGTTACCCGATCAGGGTCGACCTAATCCTCTTTACTTCAGTAGTCAAATGGTACAATTCGCTCTTATGAGTTCGCATCATCATGCAAGCGAACTCATACTTAGAAGGGACGTTGACCCTAGAATAAAATAAGTGTTGACATGTATTAGGGCCTACCTAATATGTCACATCTAGGGACAATGTCTCATAAATGGGAAAATTGTTCTCTACGAAGGATAGGCTCACAAAATACTCAACAGATATCAAAAGTTTTATATTTTATCCGTTGATAATATATAATTTTATGCATAAACAACAGACTAGATGATGACATATCATATATATTATAAATTTCCTTACGCACATATTTGTGTGGAAGTTATGTATTTAGAACACAGAAATTATTTTAAAAATAACATACAATAAATAATGAAATTTATGATTTGAAACTAATTGATAATAATATATGAAATATGTACGATATTAAAATAAAAAAATAGATTAAATTGTGAGTGAAATGAAATTTAAACCCGTAAACACATCATATTAAGAATATTAAATGCATTACAATTTTTTATTGTGATGTTGTCATTAATCTTGAGTTAGTGTCGAGTTGACTTGTGACATCGACTCAACCAACAATATTATCGATATATACAATTGATGTAGATAATAAAATATGCATAATATAATTAAAATGTACATATTATATTGAAATTAAACTTTGGTTCAGTGATGAAGTTAATGTTTTATTGACGTAAATAACACATGTTCAAATCCAATCAAATGCATTTTTATGGACTTTTTAAATGACTAAATTACCTTTGAATAATATAACTTATTTTAATTACGGAATGACATTTTTATATTTTTCCTAATCGAGTCGATGCTTGGTTGACTAATAACACCAACTCAGATAAAGGCTTAAATAATATATATATACACACTAGTATCATGAGTAAACCAGATATCATTAATAATTCACATTATATATATCTTAATACATTCGTATATTTAATTTTTTTTATTTTGAATATAGAAAAAAAAGTTGTATATGAAAAGTTAATCCAAATAGTAAGTTTTTTTTAGAGATATCTCAATATCCATGTGTGTCAAGTTATTTAATGAATGTTGAATAGTAACAAAAAATTAATGACAATTTTCATAACACTACTTATGGCAAAAAAAAAAAAAAACCACACATGCTAAAACGGCCTATAGAAATAGCATGACCTTGACATCCATAAATATCGAGTTCTTTTTGTAACAAAAAGGTCTGAACTTCACACCCACAGAATGGAAGTCTTACTATATTATGTCAAATTCATTCGTACAAGATTCTTTAAGGGAATCTTGAAAAAGTAATTAAAATAACTTCGATATCCGTAGGTGTCAAGGTGATGTCATTTTATCAACAAATGATTAAACAACAAACTATACATGTTACTATGTAACATCCGTTAGAGAACTTGAACTCGACATTCATGAGTATTGAAGCACCCTAAAAAAAACTTATTATTAAAATTAATTTCTCCATATACATATTTCGATAACTTTTTTGTTATATTCAAATAAAAAATTCATATATTTATATCGTGTTCACATTTTTTTTTTCATAAATATTTTGATACCTAAGATTTTTTTTTATATATTTTAGACCAATGTGAATATTTTTTTATATAAAAATAAATAAATTGGAGAATATTTATGGTAAAAAAAAAGGAAAAAAAGGAAACAAAAGAAAAAGAGATTATTCCCAAATCTTTGCAAATTATATATATATTTAAACCCACCAAGTAATGGGGAATCTAGAAATTTAGGTTTTTAAAAAAAAAGGCTTTATTCCCATGGGATAATTCTTAATAAGTCCCTAAGCTTTTACAATTGTGCCCCAATCACAAAACAAGTGATTGATTTGTTTATTAATTGATTAACATCAATTACCATCAAAATTAATTGACATAAACCTAATTTAAATAATTAATCTCCACTTTTAATAAAAGTGATCCCTTTGTTTAAGGGGGGAAAATGTTGTCCATTCATTTTAGGTTAAAAAATATGCTATTAAAATTTCTACTTTTATAAAATTTAAAATTTAGTACACAACAATGAATAATATTATAATTTTTTTATATAAAATCTTTAAATAAATATAAAAATTAAATAAAATATCTAAAAGGTTATACTAAACCTTTACCATTCCATCTATACTTTAATTGATTATTATAAATATAATTTTTTTTCACTGTCGTGAGTATGACATAATCTGATTAATTTTGTCCTTAATGTTTACATTTTCTTTTATCATTTTGACTCTAGTTCTTCTTTTTTTGGATGACTTTGGCCTTAACCTTTAAAACTCAGTTAAATTGATTTTCTTTGGACGGAAAAATTATCGAACTGTAAAAATTTTAGCTACATTGACGTGATAGCTTGTATGACAATCTATATGTACTTTAATGCTGAAGTGGATAATTATTCTTAAATTTTTATGAATATATACACAGATTGCCACATAGGTTAGAGTACCAAAGCCGTTAAAATTTCAATATTTTAGTCAAAAGTAATCTGATTAAACTTTAAAGGTAGAATTAAAGCTAAAATGATAAAAAGGTAAACATTAGGGGCTAAATTTGAAATTATACATTTTATTAAATTCTTGATTCATCAAAACGCGGTTTAGTTGTTCGTCTAAAATTTATCAAGCTATAACGCCATCTGCATATATATATATATAAACCACCTCTTAATCCCTCTTCTTCTTCAACCAAAGATTTTTTTAAAAAAATCCCACAAAATATTTTGAAAAAAAAAACCATAATGGGAAGAACAAAGATATGGGCAATATTCAAAAGGCTACTCAAGAAAGAATCATGGAGGTGGAAGTACGTTTTAGGGTCAGCTTTCAAGTGGAAGAGACTACACATTCATCACTTTTCTTTCATTGACGATTTGCTTTTCAAAATTGCTTCCATCTTCGAAGCGATTTTCTTGGTTTCTACTCTCTGTTTCTTCTATCTTTGTTGTGGATGTCAAATTTGATAGATTCTGTATGTACATGTATCTATCTCTGGGTTCTTTTTGGACATTTTCTTTTGGGTTCAGATGGGTTCTGAGAGAAAAGTGATTTCATGGAGACGAAATTAGGGTTTTGTAGCCATTGTTGAAGCTTGTTTTAGAACTTGTTTGAAAGGTGGTGGGAAACTGGAAATGTAGGGAAGAAAGATAACTTATTTGGTAATTTTTCACTCTTTATTTGGGGAAGTTTTATTTAGGTTGAATTATGTTTTAAGTTCTTTTACTCTTTGTAGTTTTGTAATTTAATCCTTTTCCTTTTGTTGTTGAGAAGTTAGTCTATTTGAGATTTAAAAATTTAGATTCAATTGTTGATATCGTTAAAATTATGTTGAAATAAAAAAAATATTGTAATAAATCCGGATTTAATGGAAGAATTTTGATAGTATTAACCATTGAATTTATTTATTTTTTCTAAAAACTGAATTTATGAATTTAATAGAATAATTTCAGTGATATCAACAATTGAATTTGTTCTTTCAAAAAAAATCAATTGAACTTACATTATAAAATGTATAAAATAAAGGACTAAAATTTAAAAAATAAATGTAAAAGGACTATATTCTAAATATATAAAAAATTCCAGAGGTTGGAGCATATTCTACCTTTTATTTAAAGTTAATGCATGAGTTTCTTCTCTTATTAATTTCCTCCCCCCCCTACGCCAAGGGTTGGCATGTGCCTTGCCGACAAAAAGGGAAAATTGCATTCTTTTCCTCTAAAATATATAAAATTATAAGACAGTATATGGTAAAATTGCAATCTTTCCCTTTAAAATGATAATTTTATTTAATTTTATTAAAATTTTTTAAAGATATTAACTAATGTAATGGTAAAATTGCTTTCTTATAAAAAAATATAATTTAATTTCAACTTCTCCAAAGAAATTTTCCACTTCGTCTTCAAAAAAAAAAAAAAAAGAGTACATATTGCAACGAATTTTGATATTAAGTTCTGGGGTTTAAATAAAATTTTTAAAATTTTCAAGGATTTAATTATAATTTTTTAAAATTTTGGTAAGTTTAATTTTCTTTAAATAAAATTGGAAGCTTAATGAGCATTTACCAAAAAAAAAAAAGAGAAGGAATTTAATTAAATTTATTAAAACTTTTGAAGAGCTTAATAATAATTTACAAATATTTTGAGGGACTGATGTTGCTTCATTTTATCATTTAGAAATTCTTGATTGAGGTTACTGATTAATTGCATAAGATCTCCTTAATTTATGGTTAATTCCATAAGATCTGTTTAATTTATAATTTATAATTTAGAAATTTTTATTGATATTTAAGAAAATATAATAATTGTACGCATAATTTACATATAGTGAGACTCGAATTAGGTAAGTGGAAAATAATATTTTATATATAAATTTTACATTTTAAAAATAATATTTCATATAAAAAATGCTTTTGATTATATTAAATAAAATAAAAAATTACATTTTAAAAAAAATGGAAGAAGGAAAACAAAGAACTAAAGACATAATCTCACTGTTTTGAATAGCTAAAACTATCCTAATTTTCTAGTATACTAGGGATTTACGCCGTCGCCGTCGTCAACATCACCTTCATCAACATGATGCATCTCTTTCAGTTTCTGTTCCGAGTACATCCATAACGTATTGCTAGTCGCCATCAACAATCGCCGGCTCCCGAAGTTCATTGCGGTCCGGTCCATTGACAACCATTGTGTCCCGATCAAATCTTCAATCACTTTGTTATCGATCAAATTAACGAATTGTTGCACCACTAGGATGGAGCTCGTATCGGAATCCGATGCCGCCAACAAGTCGCCGATGATACCGAGCTCCAGATAGTCAATCCTGTCAAGTAACTCGGATGTTATCGGCGAGTCTAGCCCGTCTCGTCTCCCTACAATGAATAGCTCAAATTTATTCTCCATTTCTTTTAGTGCCTCAATAAGTTCTTCCCCATCATTTACAATCTTTTCTTCGTATATAATGAAATCATCGTTGGATGTTTGTATTCGGAAATCATTTATGCAATCGTCGTCGAGTTCATTTGATTTCCTTTGATCGCGGGAATCGGTTTCTAATAATCGTATAACAGTTAAGAGAACACCGGGCTTCCTCGCCATCCTCCATGCATAAGATAAAGCTTCACAATCGTCGACTCCGCCGATGAACACCATTGCTATTTCATGTACCCCGTAGTCAGGATCCGAACCGTTGGTCACTTCGAACCCACGGTCAATGAAGATTCCGACCGAACATGGGGCATTGTCAAGCACATTTTGGTTTATGTTAGGAAATGAAGAGATAATCTCTTCGAGGCTCTGTTCTGTCGTAGCATGCTTATGAAACGGCAATATCAAGAGTGCCACGAACTTGTCTTCAGCTAAGCTACAAATATCCCCATGCATTGCCGTGAAAGGCGACAGCGTTGTTAACGATTGGACACTTACGTTGTCGTTCGTTTTCTCGAATTCATTGAACGCGGTGACTATTTGGTCCATCTCGGAGCTATCGTAGTCATGGTGCGCACCATTTGCTTTCGTTTCTTCAAACCGGGGGCTGTGCGAGTCGTGCACTATGAGCACGGATGATGGCTGGTCGGCGAGATCGACAAGGTGGAGCGCGAACACTGTCAATTGATTGTGTCGGGAACCGTGCGATATTTCGAGGAGCTTTAAGATCCCTGGTACGTTGCAATATGAATGGATGCATACGAGGATTCGAAGTTCGGTTTTGTTCCTAGCTTCTTGAATGGTCCTGCTATTGTATTTTATGAACAGATTGGTCCTCTTGTAAAGGGTAGCAATGGTGGGAGCAATAATGCTGTTCATTAACAAAATTGAAATAACTGTCACAGCATAGTCACCAGCATGCAAAACCTAAATAAATAAGAAAAAAAAATTATATGAATATTTTTAAACTTATCCATCTTCACATTTGGGATTTAATCATATATTTTAATTTGTCATAATTTGATCTGGAATGCGGCATTAAGTTTTGGAGGGACCTAAATATTTTTTTTTAAAATTTGGCAGGTCTAATTGGAATTTCCAATTCTTTTAGGGGTCTAATTAAAATTTTCAAAAATTTTGAGAGGATCAACAAGAATTTCCAAACTTTTTGAAGGATTTAATTAAAATTTTAAAAAAATGATGGGCTTCCTGAGAATTTTGCTATATTTCCTATAACTCATAAATAAAAGGATAATGCATTTTAGCACACTCAAACTCGCATATTCCTACATTGACAACAATGCAATGCCAGTCACATTCTAACAGTAATAGTTAATAATTTATGATTAAACTAGAATGTTACCAATTTGGACTATCTAATACATTATAAATTAAAATAGGGTAAATTACATCCAAGATCACTAAACTGTTAGTAGTTTATATTTTGGCCACTCAACTTTAAAAAGTTACAAAATGATCATTAAATTATTCAAAAATTTTCATTTAAATCACTGAACTATTCAAAAAATTTTATTCAAGTCACTAGACTATTAAGTTTTTTTTTTCTTTAAAAGCTTGACTAGCTATCTTCAAGTAACAATTTAATGACTGGTACAATAGATCGATACTCATCGGCAAGTAGAAAAATATATCTTAGATCCAAATAGATCTGACGATCAGTGTTGATAGAAAGCTATTTGGAATTTAGTTGGCAGATTCGTGACGTTCAAAATTGTTTTAAGAAAAAAAAACGAACTATAGAAGAGAAAAAGCTATTTGGAATTTAGTTGATGCGGATGAAGAATATCATACAACAACAGCTTTAACAATCCAGTAATTGAAATAAAATCTTTCAAATAGTTCAATGACCATATTATAAGTTTTTTGACAAAAAACGTAAACTTATTAATAATCCTAGAATTTGATTAGGGTAAAAGGAGAAAAAGAGAGAAAAGAAAGTACCCCTTTGTCCAAAGCAGTGATACAAACAAGAATGGCCCATATCCCCTTGGTGGTCATGAGTAAGCCAAGAGCAAAGCTATCTTTAGAGTGAATGTTGGTGAAAAGTGAAATCGGTAGGAAGCTAAGGATCTTAACGGTGAAAAGCAATGGTACAACTACAAACACGAGGCTCCACTTTGTTATCTTGAAGATGTCGACTCGGAGCCCGGCGACGGAGAAAAAAAGGGGCATTAGAAGCCCCGAGATGAAGTAACCAAATCGGTCCATCAAGACGAGCGCGATATCATTGGGCATGATAAGCCCAAAGACGAACGATCCGACGATGGGGTGAGTGCCGGTAATGTCGGTCGTGAACGCGCTTAAGACAACTCCGACGAGGGCGAAACACAAGTAGCAATCACTATAGTTGTTGTTGCCATCGGATGTGAAATGAACCATCCATCCGAGGAATGGACGAATGAGGTAAAAAGAGGCCACTACGTAGACTATTGTCACAAGGATGACATATAGTGCATTAGCAGGGTTATCACAAAATGGGATCAAAATAACGACAAGAATCCACGAACCCAAGTCGCTGATGAGGGCGATTGGCATCGTCAGTCGACCGATTTCGGAGTTGAGTAGCTTGAGGTCACATAGGATCCGGCCAATCGCCGGGAAACTCGTGACGGTTAACGAGGCAGCCCATAGAAAACCACATCCAATATTGTGAACTTGAATCCGATATTGATCGAAGGATTCAAGCAATGAATAAAAAAAGGCAACCCCAACGACGAAGGGAAAGAGAAGGCCAGATATAGTGAGGATTTTGGCCTTTTTGCTTATCCGACCAACGGCAGTTAAATCGAGCTCTAAGCCAACTAAGAACATGTGAAGAAAAAGGGCCATGTATGCCAAGGTTTCCACTGTAACGACATTTCTTTTCGGAAACAAATCTGAGAAGTACACTAACTTCCCTAATGCAGATGGACCTAACAATATTCCACCCTGCAAAAACATCAAAATATGGTTTGAAATTTTGAGAAATATATATATGCATGAATTTTGAAACATATGGAAACAAGGGAGCTTACAAGAATATCAGAAACGATACGAGGTTGATGTAAGGGTTTGAAGAGGTGGTAAAAGAAGCGAGTGACGATTAAGATGGCAGCGAGTTGAGTGATGAAGATAGGGAGAGCTTCGACGAAAGGGTTTTGTCCTTGCCAAATTCCATTGTAATTGGTGATGTTCAAAACGAAACACCGATTCTCATTGCCGCCCAATTTTTGTGGTTGCTCCATCACGCTACCATCGATCCTCTCCGCCGGTGTGGGGGTGTCAAGTGGTGGCTTTTTGTGGGGAACGGGGAAATGGGTCAAAGTGAAGAATTGAATTTTTTCTTCTTTTGTGAGACGGTACGGCCAACGGGGTAAAGTGTAAAAATATAAGGTTATCCGTTCAATTTGGTTCCACTTTCTGTGGTTTTATTCTGATGGTATGTTTGGTCTGGGTTTTTTATTTTATTTTATTTTTTATACTCCACTTAAATTATTTATAAATTTTATATATACCTAATCATGGATCGAGCTAAGCCTCAATAGAATTTTAAGTCCGATTTTAAGCTTGGGTTGAAAAATAAGTTTAAAATTTTGTTTAAGTCTGACCCAATTAAAAATGTTAAAGCTTGAGCCTGACCTGGTCCGCCCGTATTACATTTTTTATATTATTATATTTATATAAAAATAAATTTTAAAATATAATACATCAAATACACTAAAAACATTAAAATAAATATTTTTCAATAAATTAAAAAAATTATTTATACTTAAACAATATTAAGATAAGTGTAACTTAACAAGAAAATATCTCTAAAATATTAGCAAAATTAATAATAAAATAATAGTTATACAATATTCAAACAATAACAACAAAATACTAGCGATATAACAGCGAAACAACACCAAAACAGTGACAAAACAATAACAGAAACAATGAAAACAGCATGAAAAGTAGCAGTTTTTCTTTTTGCAAAATCAGGCCGAGTCTGGACACAAAAAAAAAAGCTCACCCGAGACCCAGCCCATTTAGAAAACAAGCCTCGTTTTTTTGTCCGAACTCATTTTTCGAGCTTATATTTTTGCTCAAACCCTCTCACTTTTTGGGCGGGACTTTGGACTGAACCGGGTGGCTTGACCCATAATCAAATCTAGTTAGGCCACTCACTCAGGTCTAAAAGTCTACCTAAAAGTGGCAATAATTTAAATATAGACCCAAAAAATTGGCTTTGATAAAAAAAGTCCATTTTTTAAATAGGTCAGGCATTGAATAAAACTTTTTGGCTAGGGTCCGATCCGAATCTGCCTAATTTGTTTTTGCTACTATTATTATTTGAATATTGTATAATTCTTATTTTATTTTTAAATTTGATACTATTTTAAAGAGATTTGTTTATTAAATTGCAAGTATCTTAATATTATTTAAGTATAAAGATTTTTTTAATATTATTTGATGCATTATATTTTTTAAATTTGTTTTTATATAAAAATAATATTTTTGTTTCTTTTTGTTATTGTTGTTGAAGGTGTTATGGCGAAGCTTAATGAAGCAGCGGCGATGGAAATTGGTGATCCAAATTCAAACATTTCTGACCAGAATCAACCCCAAGTTCTCGATCAATGGTCAGTTTTTTTTATGTTTCTTTATCGAATTTTAACTTCAACAATTGCATCAACTGTAGTCATTTGTCGGCGAGATTCATGCAAATTAATTGCAGTCGGTCTTAGTTTTGCTAAGTTCGCCAATCGGACGTTGACCTGGACGCCGGCCGGTGATGTTGGTGATGTTGATGACGATTAGAAATGGACGGTCAGTTTTTTGCTGACAGGAGGGTGCTAAGTTAAAAATTTTGTAACTTTTAGAAGGACTAAAAAAATAATTTTTCATTTTATAATTTTTATAACAGGATATAAAAATACTGATGTGGCAAGTCCAGTCAGCTTAAGGCAACGGCTGAATGACCATTTTGAGAAATTATTATAACGACAGTGACTGAATTGACAAAAACAATTAGACTGACTAAAATAAGAACAATTTTATTTTAGGGTGACTTCTGATGTAGTTTACCTTAAGTTATATTCGTTTTTTAAGGGTAAAGCATACTAATAGTCACTTAACTTTAATATCGATAACAGAGTAGTCGCTCAACTTTTAACTCAGTTATTCAACTTTCAAAAAATAACAAATCAGTCACCATTAACTATTTTTTGTTACAGACGTAACGGGACTTTCACTTTCCGTCATTCTCTCCCTCTCCCCTGCCGTCATTTTTTTTTGCCTCGTTAGGGATATTGCACCGTCATCTTTTAAAATCTGTAAGAAAAAATAAAATTAAATTACGCAATGTATAAATGTTGAGAGTTAAAGTTGTTATTATGCCAATTTTAAACGTTGCTAAGTTATCTGAACGCTAGTAACTTAACTACTGGTGACTAAAAAAGAAAAATTCATATAATTTGATGACTATTTTATAATTTTTCGTAATTAAGTGATCAAAATAATAATAATTAAATAACTACTAGTATAATTTATCCTAAAATAAAATCGAGTATAATTATATAATTGAGGGCCAAGGGGGTATAACCCAAGAATTCTCTAGAGTTAGGAACTAAAAATATCTCTGCCACCATTTCTTATCCCTTTCTGGTTCACCTTTCCAAAAACTTTAAACCCAAAGCTTTGAAAAAGAAAAAACATGAATTCTTCGTCAATTTGCATGGGGATTTCAGCTTCATCTTCCAACACTTCTTTCAATCAATGCTTAAACCCATTTTTGGGTAAACTTTTACCTTCAAAACCCAATCAAAATCTCAGGAGAACAGCTTGTGTAAGAGTTAATACCAAGGCTCTTTTATCATCTTCAAAACAAGCTGTGTTGAATGATTTCCATGAAAGAAGAGCTCTCAAGGTTTTTTTTTTTTCAAACCCAGTTTTCTTTGTGGATTTTCGATTCTGCTTTGTTGTTTTGATTTTTAACGTTTTGTGTGTGTAGATTATCTCAGGTTTGCAGAATTTTGATAGAGAGAATGTGGCTTCTGTTGTTACTGCTGCAGATAAGGTTAGTTTTTATTCTTTATCACATTACTCTCTTAACTTGGCAAATTTTTTAAATTTTATCCCTGAACTTAGAATTCTGTTAAGATAGCGGACAGCGGACGTGATTATGTCCGTTTTTTAGAAGTAACCAAATAAATTAATTATTTAGAAAAATAATCATTCGTATAATTATGTACGAAAATGATCCATTTTAAACAGTTAATTTCGGTGTCACTGTTGCCATCGGTGGCACCATCCTAATAATGGTCCAATCATTGATTGGTTTAAAAAATTAATAATTTTTTGGGTGTCGCAATTGTCATTGGCAACACCAGATTAAAACGTGATTATTGGATGAAAAAAATAGTGGGACTCAATTAAATACTTTTAAACTTTTGGTTTATTTGTATGTTAGGTTTGTCTCTTTTGAAATTAAATTTAATTAGTCCTTAAAAATATAAGAATGACAAAAATAACTATTTTTCATTTTTTAAAATAATAAATTTTAAAAAAATATATAAAATTTTTATTTAAATTACCCAATTATATCCTTAAAAAATTTTCCTAAAGTTTTAAAAAAGCTGATTCGAAGTTCAAAAGTTGTTTTTAAGGAGTCAACAATGAACTATAAATTTTAAGGGATTAAAGTGCAATTTTATCATTATATTAACTTATAATTTTACAAATTTTGAAGAGATTAAATGAGTATTTACCATTTTGGGGTCAACACTCTTACTTAGCCAAAATTTTATATAAAATTTAATTTTTTTATTTTTAAAAAATGTTTTAAGTGATAATAAAATCCAAATTTAGAGACGAGAATGCCAAATTTGGACAAAAAAAATGGATCAAGATAGAAAAAAAATTTAAATTTAAACACTAAATATTACATTATCCTTTATTTATTTCATTTATTATTATTTGAAAAGTGTGATTTTTAATTCAGGGTGGAGCAACTCATGTGGACATAGCTTGTGACCCAGATTTAGTGAGGCTTGCCATTGGCTTAACTTCTCTTCCTGTATGATTTTCTTAACCTCTCTTTCTCTCTCTCTCTCACATATTTTAATCTCGGTTTATCAATTCAATTATGAAATTATAAAAATATTATTTATTTTAAATTATAATTAATATTATTATGATTACACTTTTATCTTTTTATATTATAAATTATAAATCCAACGGTTGAATACTTATTCAATGATTAAAAATTTTCTTTTGCCGACATCGAGTGTGTGATAAAATCTAGCATATATAAAGGAAATACTTAATCCATATTTGTAATTTCCCAAACTTCAAAACAAAGTTCACCATAACATAATTCAATTTAATTCATTTTAGTCCTTAATTAAATGGAAATTTTCATTTTTGACCCTTAAAAAAAGTTAGCAGTTCATTTTAAGTCATTTTAACACTAAGTTTTTTTTTTAAAAAAAATTATCTCAGTTCCCAACACAAAATTCTTAACTTCACCTCTAAGTACAAGTAAAACAATTCATACAGGCAAGACCAGAAGTCAGGATGGCAACGAGACGGGACGGGACGAATTTTTTGCTTGCTTCGATTTTAACTCAATTTTTATGAATATATACCCAAACCCTCAACAAATTAGGGAAAAAACGTATTTACAATTTTATTTTATTTTATGATACTAAGGGTGTGTTTAACATCGAGTTGGAAAAATATTTTTCAAGTTAAAAATAATGCGAAACAAATAATTTTTTGAGTCAAGTTAGTTTTTCAAAATGACTTATTTAGTCAAATCAAAAGATTGAAAAATTTTAGTTTTTGGCTTTTCAAAAGTCAATTCGGGTGTCAAATTATAAATGTGACCTTCATTTGTATATTTAAATTAGATTTTACTAATAATTTATAATTGCTTAAGACGTATTTAAAATTTATATTTCATATATCATAATTTTAACAATAATTCTCGTTATATTTGTATTATAATCTAAGCCGAATATTTGTTAATACTAAAATAATAATAACATGACATCATGCTAATAATAAATACATGAGGAGATAAAGATATCATTTTGATTGGTATAATAACAAATTTAGTACTTAAAGTTTACACATTCTGACAATTTTATTTTGATTTAACAAGCTTAGCCTGCATGTAAATGTGTAAATATTGAGGTTAAATTTGTTGGTTTTTTTTTAGAATTAAGACATTAATGTCGTGATTAATTGTCCTTAGTTGCTCATTTTAAAATTTGACAGGGATTAAATTGGTCTGTTTTTTTTAGGGGTCGATTTGTTCCGTTTCGAAATTGAGATTAAAAATTAATATTTCATATATCATAAAATTAACGAGTTTGGATATTTTTAAATTAAATTTTTATTTTTCGCATTATTTTTTTACAGCAATTCTAAGCACATGCAATCTTTAATCAAACTTCAAAAGAATACTCTTCTAAAGCAATACTAAACCATTGCTATTACAGGTTTGTGTTTCATCAGTTGATCCAGCAGCATTTTCTGCAGCAGTTGAAGCTGGAGCTTTGATGGTTTGATCTGAAAGCAAGAGCTAATAATAAGGTCCAATCTTGTAATTATGTTAATTAAGTTTGTGAAAATTGCAGGTTGAGATTGGGAATTATGATTCCTTCTATGAGGCTGGTGTTATTTTCTCCCCAGAGCAGGTATATCAAAATATGCTAGTAACTCGGAGTTACTGTATGTTACTTGAACTCGGGTTTGAGTGTATATTTATGTTTAAATGTGTCAGACATGAATGTCGAATAAAATACGAATCGAAATGAATAATTGTAAGCAAAATTATGTGAACATAGCCTTGGGTGGTTGGTGAGAAATAGGCTTTGGAATTTTGGGGTCTTTGTTGAAGGATTTCCGCCTCTTGAGAAAAATTTTTGAAGTGTCGTTCATTTAGGGTCGGTCGATCTCTCAACACATCCGCGGCGTTGTTTATGATCAAGGTTTTGTCTTCTCGACTCTATGGAGGGCTCGAGTGCCTAAGGCTGCCTGAAAAGGCATCAGGCTTGCACCCTATTGGACCTACTGCCTCTTTAAGCAGCCTTAGGCATTCAGGCTCTCCACATAGTTGGGAGGCAACCTTGACCAGGGACAATTCCAATCCGTTGAGGGTTTGTCTTAAATTCAAATTCCATCGTGTTCAGTGTGTCATATTTACACATGTGGGTGGTGGGAGGGGGAAATTAGCATTTTTACCCTTTAAACTTTATAAAATTATAAATTAATAATGGTAGATTTGCAATTTGGCCCTCCAGAAAATGATAAGATTTAAATTTAGTTTTTTTAAAAATTATAAAGGTATTAGGTAATACAATGATGAAATTGCATTTAAGCTCTTATCAAAATTTATAACTTAATTTTGACCCGCAAAAATAATTTTTCTGGCTTCGCACATGTTAATATATATATATAAAGAACATTAAGAAAAAAGTATATCCCTATTAAATACATACTTGGAAATGTTTTGACTAGTGGAGCAATATCAGATTCCAATTTGTGTTTGATCATGTTTCTGCAGATACTAAAGCTAACAAAGGAAACAAGGGGCAATCTTCCTTCTATAACACTATCAGTTACAGTGCCTCACACACTTAGCCTCCCTGACCAGGTTTTAAACCCTAAAGCATCCATTAAAAGCTTTAGCTGTTACGACCGACATTTTTTAATGGATCTTTGAGCTTTTAACATTTTCCACCTCCCCAAACAGGTCAAGCTTGCAGAGATGCTGGAAAAAGAAGGTGTTGATGTTATCCAAACTGAAGGAGGAAAATGTTCCACTCCCTCAAAATCTGGTGTCCTTGGTTTGATTGAGAAGGTAAATGGTTTTTTAAGTGTGTTACTCTGGTTTAGGTGTAAGTATCGGGATTTGGGTATGTGTTTGACGTGGGGTCTTTAGAGGATTATATTCTCGTATTTATATATGAGAGTATGACCGATGTGGATATTGGATGCAATCCTATTGAAAGGATGGTAATGGACGATATCCGAATCTGTTTTACAGAGCAAATAACGGAATACTTTTTGTTAATGTTTTTGGAACTGGACTTGTGGTCGAGCTGGTCAGATCACTAGCTCTTGGTCCAATCGGTTCAACCGGTCCAAAAATCTTAAAAAGAAAAATTCTAAAAGAATGAATAAAAATGGGGAAGAAAACAAAATTGAGATAAAAACATGGAAGAACCCGGTTCAACCGATTCATGGTTTGCAGTTCAACCCCTTGTTCTAAAACTGATCTAATCCCTTTGTTTAGACCAATACACTGATTGGTTTCTGGTCTAGCCGGCCCGGGTTAGATAACATTGTACTAAATCCAAATAGGAGCACACACTTAACAAGAGTATAAGCACTGTCAACAAATGTAAACTATGGACTCCCATGATTAGTCTAGTGGTTAAAGACTGTTCATTCGAGTTCAAGCTTTCGAGAAAGCAATGGGTAAACCTTTATTTGATCTAGCTTTCTTTGGACGTAATGTTGTGCAAGTGTGTGAATACTAACCCCTTAATTGATTCGAACCGGGATAATAATAAAAAGATTTGTAGGAGGTCATATTGATTTTATTGTTTTGGAACAATTAGGCAACACCAACATTAGCAGCAGCATATTCAATATCAAGGGCAGTGAAGATACCAGTAATGTGTTCATCTGGACTTAGTGCAGTTACTGCTCCAATGGCAATTACAGCAGGGGCAGCTGGTGTGGTATGCAATTCTTTTTAAGATTTGTAGTGAGACATTATTAATCTGATAATATGAAAAAAATAGTGAAATAATTGGTAAAAAATTGTTTTTGGGGGGAATGCAGGGTGTGGGATCAGCAGTGAACAAGCTTAATGATGTCATAGCCATGGTTGCAGAAGTAAGAAGCATTGCTGAATCATTGAAAATGGCGGCTGCTGATCAACAGATTACACACACTGACAGGAGCTTCATGATGTAGGTTTCAGCTTTTTTATCTTAGTTTTAGCCATAAATAAAAAATGAGTTGTACCTGGATTTTGGGTAAAAATGAAATGATTCAAGGGATCAAGCTGTTGAAACTGTGGTACCAGATAACCATGCCATAAATTTCTGCAGATTTTCTATGCAGGCACTACACTCGAGTTAATTGCACCAAACTTCCCTGAACTATGACCCACAGTCTAATTTGATCCCCAGACTTCTAAACATTCTACTTAGATCTTCAAACTATTGATGCTATATCAATCAAGCCCTTCAATTATTGACATGTGAAACCAAAAGGAAAAAAAAAACGATAATTTTTGTAAAAGCTTTGAAAATCTCAAAACCAAAATATTTATATCTATTTTTACAATATTCATTTTTCTTCAAAATTTTCATTTATAAGTTAAATTAATAATTTTAGTAACAACACTTTATTGATATAATATTGAAAATTTAAAGATGTAATTGAAATATTTTAAAATTCGAAAAGCAATTTAGAATAAAGGTCATAGTTTAAAGATGTTTAGTGCAATTAACTCTAAACTTAATAATTAAACCAAGAAGTTCACATATAATTTTCATATACCAGAACTCGAACCTAAACACTCAACGTTTCAAGGTCTCAAGGTCTCAATCTTACTAACACTGCCAACCAATGTCTCACCAATGTTTCATTGGCAGAAAAAAAATGTTAAATCGTAAATTTATCATTTACTTGGATTGCACTCCTAGGAAAAAATAACATTATTGGAAGGGGCAATCATGAAGCTCGAAAGGTTTAATCTTCATGAATCATAAACCTGACATGAAATATATATTCCAAAAAAGAATCTAATTCAAGCAATGATAGATTCCTGGACTTCCAAGTTATTAGGCAGAAGAAACTACTGCCATTCATTATACTTTCAGCAATTCAGAAGAAAATACAACTATATGTATATACATACATATATACCCAATAAATGATTATGGGGGGTTCTCTTTAATGTAAAGAACAAGAGTTCTGAACAATTATTTTTTTACCAAATTACAAGCACCAATGCTTCTGTGATTCTGAAAAAAATAATGTACAGCCAACTTCTTAATTTCATAGTCCATACCTCACCAGGCATGAGTTCCTCCCTTTGTCAAACCAAAGGTAATGGCGATCATGGCGATAACGGACTGTAGAATTAGAACGGGACAGCACCAAAAAGGAAAAGAATTTAGCAAATATTAAAGAAATATTAAAGCAACATATTGAGGTGCAAAGCAAGAATGAGCAATCCAGATTTGTGATGCAGGCACAAAATGGTAATCAGTTTCAAAGGGTAGTAAGCATATCAACCATGCATTTGGTCTATGTTACTCCCTCTTCATTTTCTTTGAAATATGTGTTCGACACATTTCATACATATGCACGTGGTATATAATTCCAAATGTAAAAAATTTACTGGTAAACTACACCTAAAATCACTAAACTATTAGTAAATTTACGTTTTGATAATTCAACTTCAAAAAGTTACAATATGGTTATTGAACTTTTCAAAAGTTTTCATTTAAGTTACTGACTAATTCAAAAAATTTTATTTAAATTACTGGGCTGTTAAGTTTTTTTTTTTTTTTTAAGTTCAGCTAGTGAGTTTCAAATAAAGATTCAACAAACAGTACGATATATCAGTACCCATCAACGAGTAAAAGAACATATGTTAGATCCAAGCCGACTTGACAATCAATGTTGGAGATCGGAGAATAAAATTGTTTGGATTTTGATTTGCAGATTCGTGATGTTCAAAGTTATTTTTAAAAAAAAACTTAAAACTGTAGAAGAAAATGGGAAGGAAAGCTGCCGGTTGGTGCAAGTGGTACAAACAAAGAAGCCCATACAACAATGATTTTAACAGCCCGTTATTTAAATGAAAATTTTCGAATAATTTAATAACCATTATGTTACATTTTGAAGTTGAGTGACCAAAACGTAAACTTACTAATAATTTAGCTCATACTGATACTGGTATTGTATTAGTCACTCAGCCCCGAGTCTAAAGCAACATAACAATTGCTGGTTTCAGGATAACTTCAATAGAACTACTACTATGTATAACTTCAAAGTAATAAGTATTACGTAGATGGTTTACTCGAACTGAATAGTTAGAGGTCATTTACTTCCTTACGAGTTTCTGAATGTTTTTTTTTTTTTTGCAAAATGCAGACGGATTAGTATCGATATCCAGAACGATAGATAACAGAGCAAGACATGAAAGGCATTCAAAGAAACCATATGCAAATAAGAAAGAAAATGAAAAACTTACAGCAATAGCACATGCAAGGTATCCTGCTTTTTCTCTATAATCCACTTTGACACATAGTAGAATAAAAGTTCCAACATACCAGGGAATACCACCAAAGAAGAAGCCAAGAAAAAACCTATCCAAAAATAGTTATGGCAAGAAAACCTTTGATGTTAGACACAGAAAGACGGAACAAATTTAGGCAAACGAAAAAAGAAAATGCTGAATTATTGCTCTTCTTTCAATAAAAATACCATAAAGGCCCTTGTATTAGGTGTTAGATTACATTTTTCCCTCTCTACTAAAAAAATGGACAAATTAGTCCCTGTACATTAGATCAAAAAGCAAACTAATCATTTCTATTAAAAATTTCATTCATTTCTACTATTAAAAACTGACATAGCTGACAGAATAACCAAACAATGACACATGGTGTGCCACAAGTACCTCATGTTGATGTACATGGACCAGTTTTTAATAATAAAAATGGATTAAATTTTTAACAGAAGGACCAATTAACTCTTTGATTTACGTATAGGGACTAATTTGCTCATTTTTTTAATAAGGGGTCAAAATGCAATCCAACTCCTAGTACAAGAGCCTCCATGATACTTTTACCCTCATCTTTCTTTCTTTCTTAAGAGCTCCATTCCATGGAAGATATTGCAGCAACATAGTGCACCTTAAATTAAGATATATTGTTACCCTAGATATTACATTGACACCCGAAACTTCGTAGAGGTTGATTTGCATGATGTTGTTATTTACATTTGATGACTTACACAACTCAACCAGGTAATAAATTCCACTCTGTCAACTCCATGCATTAGAATGAGCTATGCCTTTTTAATATGCTATAACTAATGAAAAAGTAGCTATACAAGGAAGTTAGGAACGATCATTTCTGAACCAAATCACCTATACACAGACCTGAAGGCATCAATATCTGAGGCATTCACAGCTTATTAGCTTACAAATGTGGGATACAACACAGGTTTATTACTTGATATAATAACATAAGCAATTAATAATGGAAAAAAAAAGACATTGTTGATACAAGTTTTGGGTTGAGAGTTTGGAGATGGTTCACCCTGGAAGGGTAGAGAGCCATAAAGCCGAGTGTTATCAGAAGTACGGTGAAAAGGGGGAGAAGCTTGTAGTTTCTCCAAGATGATTTTGTGAGGTCCCAAAAATGGGGTTCTCGGCCCTTCCACGGAGAACTCATCTTCTTGGAGAAAGGGGTGTAATCGAGTCGAGCCGAGCTCTAATACTGTCAGTCTCGAGCTCAACTCAAAATTTGGAGCTCGATACTCAGCTCGAGCTCAATCGAATATCTATTTTTAAGCTCGAGCCCAAGATTGAACTCGATTAAGCTAGTTTACCAATTTTTATTCTCAAGCTCAAGTTCGGCTCAATAATCAAGCTTAGAGTTAATAATATTTATTAAGGACAACAACGTAATTTAACAATATAAAATATGAAAAACTCAATAAGGCTCGCAAGCCATTCGAGCCAAATATTACTAAGCTCAAATTTCACTCGATTGATAGCTCCAGCTGCTAGAGCTCAAGCTCGGCTTGATAATTAACAAATCGAATTCGAATTTTTTCGAGTCAAACTTGAGTAGCTTGCAAGCACTAGTGTCTCATTTACCCTCCTGGGAGAAACTAGAAGCTTCTCCCCTTTTTTTCACCATACTTCTAAGACTGCTCGGCTTGACGACTCTCCCCCCATATCTAAACTCTCAACCTAAAATTTGTATCAACAGACATAGTTGCATCAACCTGTTCATCTACCAGATGCCGTACGAATTATGCACAAGGAAAAGATAAATTTAAATGTCCAAAAGAATTTATGCTCAAAACCTAGTTTCACATTATTGTTAAAACACTAACAGATTCAAAAAACACCGAGAAAAAAACAAATCAATCCAATAACTTACAATAACCATCCCATTCCAAGTCCACAAACAGGTAGGCGAGGTTGCCTCAAGGGCACGGGTTCTTCAACTGGAAAACCTTCAAATAACATCAAATTCAAACAGAGATTCAAAAACCCAATTCACTTTTAACAATCAATCAACTCAATTTCAGACGGTTAGGGTTCAAAGACAGATTATAAATAAGAAAAAAAAAAGCAACCAATACCAAAATATATATACCTGTAACGGTCTGGTAGCCATGGACATAGGGGTTGGCGGCGCAGCCCGGCGGAGGGATGGCGTGAGGTAAGCCGACAAAGGGCTGAGGAGGCGGCTGTTGAGGGAAATGAGGGTGGTAGTAATTGGCTACGCCTTGAAACGTGCCGTATTGATATTGGCTTTGAGGGTTCAAATTGGGGGTGACGCCTCCTCTATTTTTCCCATCTTCGGTCATTTTTCTTTTTTTGCTTCTTTTCGGCGGCAAGGGTTTTGAGTTGTTACCGCCGGCGGTGATAAAGCGGCTGACAAAGCGGTGGTCAAATATATTTATTTGAAAATGAAAATAAATAATATAGATCGTTGTTATCAAGAACTGGATGTTAGAATTTGTTTAGGGTTAATATAACATTTGGTACCTGAATTTAGTTTCAGTGTTCAATTTGATACCTGTGTTTGCCTTTAATATTCAATATGTTATCTAGACCAAACCACATTATGAATATTTAACACGTGTGCTATAGTAAAAAAACAACGATAGTTACTTGCAAAAAAAAAATTAAGTATTAAATTAAACATCGAAGCTAAACTCAGGTACCAAATTGAGATAAAAAAATTTAAATACCAATTTGAAAGAACTCATGTACCAAGCTAAACCTTGAAGATAAACTTAGGTGCTAGTTTGGGACAAAAAAATAAAATACTAAATAGTATATTAACCTAAAAAACATAGGTAATTAATTGAAAAAAATTTCAAACACCAGATTGAACATTTAATACAAAATTAATCTACTTAAATGGGACAAAGAAAAACTAAAGTATCAAATCAAAAACCTGAGACACCAAATTGAAAATTAAAGCGAAACTCAAGAATCAAATTAAGATAATAAAAAATCTCAAATGCCAAATTAATATTGAATTAACCCAATTTCCTTTTTGACTTGAACAACGTGTCTGATACATAATGGGATATTGGCGAAAAAGAATTTCTTTAATTTGGGCAATCTAATACAAATTATTATTTATTATCGATTTTTTAATTTATTTTGGGATCGAAATCATTAGATTCAAAAACATTAATCGCTCTACTTTTCAAATTAAATTTTGGTTAGTGCCTTGTTAAATATTATTTTTGGGAATTTTTTTATTTCAACTTATATTACCGTGATTTTATCCGTAGGTGATTTCTTTTTATCGATATCTTTTATAGTTTTGGTTATATTTTTAGTTTTTAGTGATCTCTGACATTTATCAATTTTATTAAATTCTCAAAAAATGTTATCATAATAAATTATAGTAATAGTGATAAGCTTTTGGTAATTTTTTCTTAATGGGTCTAGGTTTATTTTAATAATGGCAGAACTAAGATACAAATTTCAAGAATTTAATAAAATTGATACATCTCTATTCCGGCTGCGGTCACTATTAATTTAAATTTTTCTTAAAATATTTTCACCACCAAATCTAAATCATTCTTTGTTTTAAACATATAAATATACCAACAGACCAATTTTTAGGTTCGTATTTTCATCATTGTTCTAAATACTATGTTCAAAAGAAAAGATAACACCATCACCATTTATAAAACACAGATAAATCCATTTGGGTTTTTGTTTTTCACACTTGGCCTTTGAAACCATATGCATGATAATCAAAATACCACATCATTAACTTGGTTTAGAAATTGGAGACCGTCCACGTCCCATTGTGAATCCCCGTGTTCCATCAGGCATTCTAGGTCCCGGTGGTGGCTTCGATGGTTCTACGGCATGGCATGAGGATGTAGTTCCATGGCCTGTATGATGTAAGCATATTACGAAACAGAATCGAATAGGGAAAGAAGGAAACACGAAAAAGACAATGCCGGTTTTGTAATACCGTGTCCATTGGCACCACGATTTTTCTGTCTCCTCCCTCGTCCTCTGTTTCTAGGTCGAACCCCATTTTTCTCTTTGGACAAATGCTCCCCATCCTAAAATGTAGAAGCAAAGTTGCACCTTTGATTACTACACTCTCTTCTTGAAGAGTTGTGTGAAATATTCGATTATGGCACATCCAAGAACGAGGAAGAAAAAAACGAAATCTACCTTCATTTAATTCTAAATTTTTTTCCTTGTAAGGAATAATAGAATAAAGAGTTAATGTTTAGTGCAAGTATATCGGAATTCGCATGAGCGCATGTTTTACACGAGACTAATTCTTGCAATCAAGTAGATAAAATAGTACTGAGCATGAAAAAGAAAGAACATGTAGCATGCATACCTCATCATCTGGTATATCTTCATGATACTCACTTGAAGCATTTTTCTCCTCGGTTCCAGTTTGATCAGATACCTGAGCATTGATGTTTTTTTCATGAGCAGGTCCCCTCCAAGCTTGCTTTCGCTGTCCATGCTTACCCTAAAACACGGAAATAATATCAATACTGGCTTATTCCTTGGTAGAGAAGTTGTTCAAGAAATATGGACCATTACCTTTCGCTCAAGAAGCTTAACATGCATGCCATTTCTCCAGTCATGTTCATCGTTCAAAGTAGCCACCTTATGAAACCACCGGAGAAGTGCTCCGAATCAATTAATCGAATAATCAAGCAAGACATCAGTTACAAAGACTGAAGACTTCTTTGACACTTACAGCTTTTTCAGCAGCCTCAATAGTCTCATACTCCACCAGTGCGTGTAACTAGATCCAGAAACCGGCCAATTAAACGGACCATAAACAAGGTTATATACGTATAAATGTAAATAGCTCTTACTAATAAAACCATATCTTGCCATAAAAAAGACAAGTTTTTTAAATCATAATACTTTTTAAACTTAATTATAATTAAAAAATAAAGTAGTATTTTTAAAGTAAATGGTTATTTTAGGGTAATTATTTATCAAAATTTAAGTCTTAAATGCCCCTAGATACATATATACACCCACCATGTGGGTATTTTTTTTTTCAAGAAGTAATATAAATAGTTATCTTGAAAAAAAAGTCATTGACAAAAGTGGGTAGAATTTTAATAAAAATATGTAAATTTTCAAATAAAAGAATTATAAAATTAATGCACATAAATAGCCTTCCTATATTACTGAGTTAGTGTCACTTGACTCATGATACCGAACTCTAGTCAACAGTTTATTATTAATATAGATAAAATTTAAAGATAAAACCTAATCAATACCCACGATAACAATGCATTGTAAAATGCCAACTGATTTATAAGAAGCAACTCAAAAAAAAAAAAAAAGAAAACTTAAAATGTTCATTGATCATATATAAGTAGTTAGTTTATTAAAACGAAAAAGAGAGAAGAGAATGATAGAGAAAGGACACAAAATTCCTAACTAAACAAAATAGTATCAGCCAAATTAGAAACCAGTTCCATACCTTACTACTGATCAATATATCGGCTCTACCAGTTTTCTTTGTCTCTTCAACAGCATGTGGATCACGAACTGATATTTTCTTTATCCTGAAAATTCAGAAGAAACAATAATTTAGACAAGGATAATCCTCAAACAACGGAAAGAAGAAAGAATGAGAATATTTTCTTTATTTAAAAATGAAAATATACCTTCCCACTTCACCAAATATCCTCTTAATATTTTCTACCGAATGATCCTCTGGAAGATTATCTACCAAAATGGTGAATAACTACGGTCCACAAATTAGATGCCACGATGCCACGAAATTAAGAGTAAAATATGCGACTGAAGCCATTATGTTCCATAAGAGAAATACCTTTGGATCCCTAACTTCAATGAACGGAAGAGGATTCCGACGCTTTACCTTCTTCCCATCAGAACTCACAACCTGAGAGGGTTTCAAACTTTCCATGAAAATAGAAATGGCATACCAGAGGGAAGGACGAAACAAAAAATTCTAAATTATTTTATTGTAGCGTATCAAATCCTTATAACATATACAATTTAGGGCCATATAGCAGTTGATCTGTACAAAAAAGGGCAATATTTCTAAGGAGCGAGCATCTAGAAACATACAAGTAAAGATGACTCTTTGAGAGCAGCAACTATTGATGTATAATTCCTGGTGAGTCTTTTCGTTTTCCTAAATGAAGAAATAACTGAAATAGGAACTGCAAGGAAGACAAAAAGCCATACGGAAGTCAATAACAAGATATCAAGGTAATAAGAATAGATATTTTTATCTGAAAAAGTGATGGGTACCTTCTAATAATAATTAATCAATTAAGAAGGTCTCAAATTAGAAAAGTATAACAAAACAAGAACACAATGAAAGCTTAAAATCTTTATACTTATCTTTATGAAAAAGACAAGAAGAATATCAACACTCCCTTTTGCATATATCACATGATAAGGAAAAGAGTGTCATAGATCCATCTATGCAATAGACACCAATCTAACTAATTCACTGGTTGCCATCATGCCATGCAACTTATTCCACCCAATGAAATACTCTTCTGCTCAGTTTTGCTTTCTTCAATGAATTTTCAAAGTGCATTTATATAAATATAAATATATACTAGAATTCAAAAAAAAAAATGGAAGGGAAAACAAGAGAGAAAGATATAAGCCAATGAAAAGACACGGCCTCTTCTGGTTCAAATAATGCTAAGATTAATAAAAGGAAGGGAAAAGTGGACACAGCTAGCAAGCCAGCCCCTTCCATGTCGCATGTACAGCAATTCTATTACCAACTACCCGTTTCATTGTTTGAGGGAAAAAAACTCAAAAGATAAGGTTCTCATGTTTCAAACACAACAATAAACATGACCAATATTAACTAATCGGTGGATTGAATATACCTATGCGTAGTTTTTATTTCTCAAATTCATCCTCCCAATCCAAGTCCAAATTCGTTTTCTTAAATCTTCTACCCGATTGCTGAATCTGATTTAAACTCCTTTTATCATTTTGGCCAAAAAATTCCATTTCCCTGATGATTCAATAGGTAACTACTTGTTGCCACATAACTAAACTAATCAAAGTGATAAGTTAAAACATAATACTTAAAAAGTACAAGCAAGCTACATTAAAAAAAAAAAAACTAAATACCAAGCAGAGTTCTAATCACTTACCAAAACCTTCTTTGTTCTTCTTAATTAGTCCCATCATGTAATTATCAGTAGGCAGATTTTCATCGCTAAAATAATATTCCGCCTACAAAATCAAACATAAACATAAATAAAGATCAACCAGAACAATTTCTAGGGCTTAAAATGTCAAACAACACGAGAGAAAGAGAAAAAAATATTTTTTGGGGGCACGCTTGCCTGCTTAATGATCTTCTTTTTGAGATCATCAGTAAGTACATCAACCGCCGAGGAGATCTCATGATTCTGAACCTGATCCTCCTGGCCGTGATCATCTTCATTTTCGTGACCGTGATCGTGGTCAATATCATCATCGGACGGCGGAGACAGAATATCGTCTTCAGGTGACCCGATGGGAACGGAATCGAGAGGATCGTGCGGCGGAGAAGGCGGGATGGAGTCGGCGGTGGCGGACGTCGGCTCCACGTGGAGGTCCATCTTGGAGAGAAAGGGGGGGGGGGGAAGAGGTAAAAGAAAAGTTTTGATTAAACGAAGGGAAAAATCAAAACCCTCCCGCCCTTCTACCTCTCTGGTTTCTTCTGTCCAGTGACCCTTTTATAAACGAAAGAGTATTTTCCGTCAAATTTTTTGGTAAATTACACCTAAAGTTACTAAACTATTTGTAACTTTACATTTTGGTCACTTAACTTCAAAATGTTACAAAATGATCACAGAATTATTCAAAAGTTTTCATTTTAGTTATTAACTATTCAAAAGTTTTTATTTAAATCATTGGGCTATTAAGTTTTTTATTTAAAGTCTGGCTAGTGAGTTCCAAGCAACGATTGGTATAGTGGATAATACCCATCAATGAGTAGAAGAACATATCTTAAATTCAAATCGATCTGATGATCAGTATTTGAAAAAAAAGCTATTTGAATTTTGGTTTCATAGATTAGCGATATCTAAAGCTATTTCATGAAAAAAAAAACTAAATTATAGAAGAGAAGAGGAGGCTACACAACAACAATTTTAACAACCCAATAACTTAAATGAAAACTTTTGAATAGTCTAAAGACCATTTTGTAACTTTTTAAAGTTGAGTAACCAAAACGTAAATTTATTAATAGTTTAGTGACCTTACATGTAATTTACCCTATTTTTAATCCCTTTGGATTTTATAATTTTCAGTAAAATAATATTTTAAATTATAATAAATTTTTCGGATAATTAAAATTAAAATAAATTAAAGATGTTAAAATTTATAGTGTTGACTTCAAATCATATTATATTTATAATTATCTATTTCCTATATAAAATAAATAAATAATAAAAGTATCCTTAAATTAAAATAATTTTTTAAAATAATAATATTTTAGTTATTATCCAGTTGAATAAATATCAAGTTAACCTGCAATAGCAACTCATTTACATATTTAGTATATACTAACAGTTAATTGCATTAAACATCTTCAAACTATTATTTTCATTCTGAATTGGTTTTAATTACATTCTTAAACTATCAAGATTATATCAATGATATCCTTTCGTTACTAAAATTATTAATTTCCTTGTTAAGCAAAACATTAGGTCGCACGTGACATAATTTACAATGAGTATTGTAAAAATAGATATCTTAAAAATCTTTATTTCGAGGTTTTTGAAACATTTACAGAAATTTTATCGTTCACTCTTATAGTCAGTTTTACTTTATTTTTAATTTTTAATTTAAAAGTTATATGCAACATTCTATTCATTTTAAATAAATTTAGCTCTATAAAATTTATGATATTCTTTAACCGTTTTAATAACGAAATGGTCTAAAATGATATAACATCAATAATT
This sequence comes from Gossypium hirsutum, assembly GCF_007990345.1. Classification (NCBI taxonomy): domain Eukaryota; kingdom Viridiplantae; phylum Streptophyta; class Magnoliopsida; order Malvales; family Malvaceae; genus Gossypium; species Gossypium hirsutum. The sequence continues at coordinate 65,482,189 of NC_053442.1, read as the reverse complement.
TAAAAAAATTATTCGATTTAAATTTTAATGTAAATAATTGTTGTCTCCTAATATTACAAAATATTTTAAATGTGTACCCAAAAGTAAAGACTTATCCAATCAAATATAAAATGACAACTTTCATTTCATGCTTATCTATCACTTATTTAATGAATCGAAACCTTAAATTCAGTGAATCTGACAGTTTCATCCAATCGTGACATTCATAAAAATTAAATAAAATTATATCAAAGGAAACGAACCTTCTTGTCTCATCTCCACAAAAAATTACTGCCAAATCATTTGAGAAATAGGTTACTTATCTCTGGAGTTTAGTATTAATTAGGTATCTTGAGTTCGTTTTGTATTGAATTAATTTAAATTTTTAAAATTTTAGGGGTATTTTATCGAATTAATTTTGGGTTTAAATTATTTTTAGATTTACATTATTTTAAAGTTAGATCGTTTTAAGTTCAGATCATTTAAGACATGGTTATTTGAATTGGATCAAATTAGTCAAGGTGTTGATCTGAAGAAGAAAAGTGTTAAACCAATTGAATCAAGAACCGATATGGACCAACTAGACTAGGCTAAAAACCGGTTGACCCGGATATTTTATTTTTTTTATAAATTTTTAATGATTTATTTAATCTAATTGGACAAAAGCATCAATTGAGCCAATTGGACCAACTAGACCGGTTGAACCATTTGGACCGACAAATCGATGACCTGACTAGTTCGACCATCAATCCAGTTCTAAAAACCTTGATTTTAAATTCAAATCGTTCAAATTTAAAATTCAAATATTTCAAGTTTTGGTCACTTCTGGTTCTATTCATTTAAAGATGAAACTGTTCCGAGTTTGAATCATATCTATTTCGAATTAAACATGTTCAGTTTGTAATCATAATAATTTAATAAATATTTAATTTACAATGTTTAAAATATTATTATTTATATTTTTATAAATTCACTAGACATGTGACTTCAAAAATATTAAATAAAAAATAAATAAATAATTTCGGAGCGAGCTACTTGGTGCAAATATAACCAATATATTTTATTATATTAAACATATATATGTGATATATGATAAGAAAGGATTGTATCAAATTAAGATGTCATGCCATTTGTATCTCATCTCAATAGTTTAATGCCACGTCAACTTTTTTCTCTTGAATTTTAGTATAATCCAATTGAGAATACCAAATGACCTGACATTCTAATTTCATACAATTCTTTCTCAATATACTATAAATCCTACAGAGGTAAAAAGACTTACCTGGTCACAGTCAACTCCTTTTTTGGTGCAAAAGAGGGAGACGGTTAGAGTTGCTTCGGACTGATTGAAGACAAGAGCTGGCTCAGAGTGGCTGGTAAATCCGACCAGAAATGTGCACTTGAAAATATACCTGAACATATGGGAAAAACAATTATAAATCGACTTCGAATACCTGAAAAAATACCAGAAAACCACTTTTAGTACAATTACCTGCTTTTGCTTTATCCATTCCTTATTCCATGACCACATGAAACTGCAGGGGAAAAGTTGGGAGTCTACGCATTTACAGAAGTTGTTAAAGCTGAGAATACAGAAATAGATGATGTACATGTCGTTTGATATGGTCGTAATCTGTTTCAACGTGACCTTTTTTATAATAAAAAGGACAGTCGTGAAAAGATGCAGGCAATGCCAATGATAATGACCAAATAAAAGAATCAATTGATTTGGGGCTCGAAATTATAATTACACTAAGTCAATTACCTATGATCATAGTTCACTCGATATATGGGTGGGCAAACCCCAGCCACATATAACCTCAAAAAATGTCAATCAGAAGAACGTTAAAATCAGGTCATGATTAGGTGGGTCTCGTAAATGCCGGTCTAAGTGTAGATCAACAACAAAACATGTAAGTTAAACCACAGCCTAGATAAACTGGGAACCTGGTCAAGTAGGCATGGACTGCTTTTGGAACAAGAAAAAACTATACTAAACCATGTCAAAGGGCAGTGTATTCAGTGGCCATGTCAAGAGACATTAAAGCTCTTACATGGTTCCCTTCATCATGTTACTGCCTCCCTCTAAATAGATAGCATCTTTAATCGGGAAAGGGTGAGCTTCCGTGTTAAAAACAAATTTATCGAGTGGTATAACAGAGCTATCCCCAAAGAGTAAGTACAAATACTTCAAAGTTTCACCGAGGAAAAAGGTCTCCATCTTATCTCTTCTTTGAGGAGGAAGTGTGGTGACATCGTTTAAAGAAGTGTATCCACCGGAATCCACCTTTGTGTATTTCTCGAATGACTGAAAGATCTGCCAACCCCATTCCCGATATCTGCAGTGCATGATATTAAGTAAAAAAAAAAAAGAGTTTACACGCACTCGGACTGGGAAAGAGAGACTAGAAACTAAAGAACTAAAAGAGCGTACTTTGGATCTTGAGTGATACGATACAGTACAAACAAGGATTCAACAGTTTCAGGACGCAACAAATTGTGACGATCATTGAACTTAATTATTATGTCATTTACATATTCTGAACTCTGATTTCCGCCACCAAGACCATCTTCATAAAAGTCCTGTTAAAACCGGAGCAGCCATAGATAGATGAATAAGCAAATATGAACCATTTCGGTGCACATGCAAATTAATTTGATCCTATACTGATTTTCACAAACAGGTTAACCAAAATCATCTAACCTTAGTATGAAAGTATGCAATTTCAGGAGCCAGACCAGTGGAAGTTACTGAATACATCTCGAAACATGTCTTGGCTAAATCTTCTGCGAGTTTCAAGTTTTCGAAGTCTTCAATCGTAAGAAGGTTGTCCTTCATGGCTTTCTCCTTTGTGATGCCTTTAGTGGCACCAAGTGCGAGAGTACCAGGCAAAAAACACACCTGGCAAGTGCAGTAAAAATACTTCACATCAATGAGGGGTGTTCTTCAGGATCCGACAACAGAGAGGCTTTCATTGGAGTCAATGATTAACACGAAAATATAACTTATAAATTCACGTAAGTGAATAACTAGAGCTATAATGATTAGAAACACTGTGGTGGGAGGAACTCTTCCAATCACTAACTCTTTTGCACTATTCAGCTTGTTTGGTCTAAATGGAACCAAACTGTTATTCTACAGAATACTCCTTCGAAGGTATGGGCCAATAGCCTACTTCCTGACATTATTCAGCATTTTCTTTTTTTTTTGAAAAGAAATAAACTCTGATATACAGAAAACTACTGCTTTGGCAGAGTGAGCTAATAGCCTAGTTTTGATGGTAAAGCCAACACGTTTTTGTGCCAAGGAAACAGGATCAAAGTTTGACCTCACTGGTAAATAAAGGTTATGGAATGGACCAAGGAGACCTCTTGTTGATCCCATAGGATAGATCCAAAGAACGGGCTTCACTTTTATGCATCTAAGATACCAGTTAAGCTTGTTTAAGTAAGCAACTGGCAAATTTATTTTCGAGGAAGAGCAAAAACTTGTACAAGGATTATAACCACCTAATTAAGTTCGGATAAAGAACATCGGTTTTTTCAGCCTGCATTTCTGTTTCCTCTAGCTCATTTAAATTGCCCAAAAGAAAATTGAAAGAGGGTATCAGGCAGCACACAGCAATTAAATTTCTACTTGATTCTGCTGAATATTATCGAGTGGTATACGAAAATGTTATCAAAAGGAAACTTCGTTGAAGCAGAACTTAGAAGGCACATTAAAGTATCTGAAAGAAAAATTCTCAGAACTAAATATTAGAGGACATTGGGCTGTTCTGCGAACAGATAAGAGGAATAGAGAAAAGAAATAAAAAGAAGATCAAATATGAATTTCACAATATTGGATATGTAGAGACCAAAGTCCTAATTTGCTGAACACAACTATAACGATTCTTCAAATTAAAAAAAAGAAAGTGTACTCACATTCTCAACTGTACAAGCCTATAGACATATGTCCTAGAAGCACATAATGCAGAAGCTTATTCTTGAAAATGTTCTAATGCTTTAGACAGTAGGATGGCAGTATGAGACTAAATTTGATATCTTTCACCTTTTTAAAAAAAAAACAGACGCCAAATATTTCCAATTATCAAGGTATTCCTAGAAACTCAAGGGTGGAGAAAGCACTACATACCAGGTGATCCATTTTTGGACTGAAAGAACCTTTGGATCCACCAGGCAATTCCCCCACAAAAACCAATTCATTTGGTATCGTTTTTTGAACAAGCAAGTGCCTAACACCCCTCATTGCCTCCTCATACATATCATACAGATATGTGAAATTACCGTCTTGAATAGATCTTAGCTGAAGCCACACTTTGATTAGGTACTCATAATAGCTATCACCTCGAGATCCGAGTCTAATTTCTTGTCCAATAAATTCACCAGAATGAGGACTGCATGTCATAACAAGATTATCAAAGAGAAAATAAATAAATGCTCACCAGAATGATCTGCATTCCATATTAAGACAATATCAGGCCTAGATAACTTTAAATAAATATTATGATGACAGAACACAATGATGATAAGTATAAAAATGATATAAATGTATGATAAATGGAATTAACCTCGAATCATTTAGTCCAAAGAGAATGGTACCTTTACATACAAGAATAAGTCAGATTTATATTTGAACAACCATTAAAGATTTTCGTTGTTCACATTTGTGGAAGTCATAAAGGGATAAGGCAACCATAACAAGGGAAAATATCAAGCCAGCCATTTCCTACACATTCTCGCAAATCATTCACAACTAAGAACGAATTATTCTACATGTGAAATGATAAATTGAACACATTTAGCCTGAAAAACTGTTTGACCTTTATCATGAAGTTGATTGTGAATACATAAGGTCAATTCACAAGAACTTCTAGAAAGAGACAGTAATAAAATTTTCATCGAATTGACGACTACATAAGACGGTCAATTTTAGCACTAACTCAAAAATAATAATAACAATTTGGGGGGGGGGGGTTGATGGGTATGCAATGTCTCTAAGTAATTCGCTGTCTTCATTGTTTTCCTTTGTCCATTTAAACACCGCTCATTTCATCACTTAAGGCAATTTGTTTTCGCATAGTTAAGTACATTAATTAAAAACAAAAATATGTGACAGCCAGATGTCAAAGCAATCCTGCATGTTTAGAGCATCCAAAAAAGGTAACAGCAATGACATAATGAAAAACCAGGTTATCACATTGTTTTCCTCTGTGTTTAAATGACAAAAATCAGTTATCTTAGCAAAAGAAAATTTCTGTCAACCTAAACTTGGCAGGCTACAAATCTAGTAAGACATAAAGAATGACATTGCTGTTTTAAGTAACAACGACTTGGGAATTACGAAATATTTGATGCAAAAGAAACATACCTGATATAGATAGGAACTAGTCCTTCCACCTTTGGAAGAGTTTTGAAATGCGCGAAAACCTTCATCCCTTCTGTTTTATACTTCGGATCACCAGAAATTGCACTGAGGTAATTGAACTCAAGCTGTAAAGTGGAAACTTCTGATGTACTACTCAGTAGATTACTGGCTGGATGAGCTGAGGAATTTTTTAGCAGAACATCACTGTAAGGAATGGGAGTTGGACTAGAAGTAAAAGCAGATAGCAGACGATCAGCCAAATTTTTTGCAATCTCTAGATAAATGGTAGGTTTTGGTCCCGTATTTGCTAAGTTCATATCTTGATCCCCCCACTCAAATGATAAGCACTCAACAGACCACCTAAGACCCGTATTGTGGTTTCAAATAAATTAACATCCCCTTTCTGGCTAATCCTCTCTAAAAGATTTGACTCAATCCATGATCCCGCTTCAGAAACAACTTCCTCAAGACCCATTATCATGGCAGTATCAAGAGAATCTACAACAGTAGCACCTAGACCTCCTAGCCCATCAAATCCCTGCATGCTCAGTGGCAAAAGCTCATCGTAACCCATCGCAAACTTTTTATAGCCAGACCATGCATGGGTAAAAGCCTCCTTTACGTTTCGTTGTCTAGCTTTCCATTTTTCTTCATCATGCTCATTCGGTTTACCAGTAAATATACCAGAACTAACTTTTTCATCCCCTGATAACCGAGGAGGAAGCCTTGGAGCTCTTCTCAAAAGTTTTTTAAACCTTAGACCAACATCAGTAACTACCTTTTGTTCTTCATTTGTCCCAAGACCTTTTGATAGTCCATCAGTAACAGAAGGTGTTTTACTTGCATGTGTCAACATTAGACATGCTAAGCCAAATATCATAAATAATCCTAAAAACTTCCCTGTACTACAACTTACACATTCACGCTTCATATCACTAGTAAACAATGTTTGAGTGATCACCTGGAATACAACATATAAGAATAGATAATAAATTCAAATTAAACACGTAAATATGTAAATCCATATAGGATTCAAATATCCAAATCCATTATCCATACAAAAAAAAAAAAGCAAATTCAAATATCCGACACCGTTCGAACCAAAACCAAATCAGATTCAGATATCTCGATAAAAAATTTGATCGATAGTATCAGATATTCAAATTCTTTTTACTATCCATTGTCATCTCTTCATTTTCAGCGCGCTAAATTCCTTGCTAATCTTTTTTTTTTAATCTCATCTCTTTCACACTGATCGCTTCCATAAATATAATTACGTTCACATGAAAATCACATCAATATGCAGATCGTTAACAATAACCTAATAATTTAGCCATTAACTTCCTCTTAAAGCAATTTCTAACTTAAAACGAAACAAATTTCCAGTTCATCAAATGAAAAAATAAAAAAGTACAATTCAGGAAAATGAAAAGCAATAAGGAAATTAAGAAACAAATCCAATAAGAAAAAAGGAAAAAAAAATGAAGGGAAAGAGAGATCATAATACCTTAAAGAAAGATCGGTGACGGAACTTGGCATTATCATAGTGAACATCTTTCACAGAATAAGGAAGCGATTTCGACATGATCGAAAAACTCTGATCTAATTTTGTCCTTTTTTTTTTCTTCTAAATTTATCAGTTTTAAATCAGGAATTTTAACGGGCAAAATTTAAAATAAAGAAATAAACGGAAATTGTGAGGAAGCAATGGAAAATTTTATTTTTTGGCGGGGGACTGAATTCGCGCTAGAAAGTGTTAAAACGTTTTGGTTTAATTTTAGTTAAGTCCTTGTATTCTTTGAATTTTTGGAATTTAATCTTTCTGATTTTGTTTCTATAAATTTAATTGGCATAGTGCCAATTTAGCCCTCTATGTTTATATCTTTTGTCAATTTGGTTCCATTTTCTTTTGCTAAAATTGGCCATCAACTTTCCATAACTAGTCAAATCACTTTTTTCTAATGGAAATAATTATTAAAACATTAATTTCTTAATGATGTTTGCCTGGCAACTTGCATGACCGTCCATCTATAGCTCATGCTAATATGACATTATTTGTCTTATATGTCATGTTAACAAATGATTTAAAATTTATAAAAAATAAAAAATATATATAATTCATAAAAATTAAAAAAAAAAGCATGGAGTCCATTTGGATTGCCACAATGTTGCAATGATTAAAAATTTAATATTTTAGTCAATAATTTTGTTAAAAAAACACAACAATTTGACTCTTTTTGAAAGGTTGATATCAAATTCGACTCTTTTTAAAAGGTTGAGAACCAAATTTAACTAAAAATAATAATAAATGTCAAATTGATAAAAGATGTAAATGTTGAGGGCTAATTTGACATTATGCCGATTTAATTTCTATAATGAAATTTGAAGTCACTTAATACATTATTAATTGAATTTTAATTTTCAAATCAAATAAGCAGAGGGATAAATTCTTCAAGTTAGAATCAAATAGGTTGAACCGGTTAAATATGGAATTGGTGGTCCTATTGATTCAATCAATACTATTAAATTTGTTTATTGTAATTTATAAAATGGATGTTTATGTTTATATTATTTTGTTTGTGCTTGCTAAAATTTTTTTTCCTTATTTTTTTATTTTGTACCAATTAAAGTGACGATTTTAATAGTTGAACAAAAAATTAATGGTTTGATCAGTTTGATCATCAGTTCTTACAACATTAGTAAAAAGAACATGTGTGTGAATAGTTGAAGGGGTTGGCTCCTTTGGATGAAGTCTTCAAAGAGTCATTTGTCGGGCAATCAATTTGTCCCTCAACAGTAGAAGGTATTATCTATCTGTCAGTGTTTTGTCCTCGACCTCCACGAAGAGTCATGTACGGTTCACAGGGGTACGTACCTTAGTTGATGGAGATACGACCTGCAAGAGCTCACGTATATCATACACGATTCTTCGCAAATGCCAAGGACAAAACTCTGATATGGGAATAATACTTTTGATTATTGTGAGACCGATTGACATCTTGACAAAAAACACTTTAAAAACTTCTCTCGAAGTAGCCGACCCCTTGTTACGAAACATCAAAACAACTCCAAACACTTAAAATTTGTTTGAGGTGATAGGGACATATGCACTCAAAGAAATAATTAAGGAATACAAAGCACTATTTTCTTTATAAGATTTCCTTTCCCACACCCCTCCAATTTACTATAAGAATAAACAAACTACATACATACATCAATGAAGCTTTGGTAGATTTATTGTTTTTTGAGTTGTGTTGCAGCAGCATCAATGTCTTGTTTGAGTAGATAGACTGCATTCTTGAACTCAGTGAATTCTTCTTCATTGAAACTTGGTGGGATTGTCTGGTTTTGAATTTCTTTAAAGGTTTCCCAATGTTGAATGGCTTCTTGTTCCTTTTGATCCATCATGGAAATAATAGCCTGAAAGTAACATGTTTTGCAACTAAGTTTTTTGGTCAAATTTCGGTTTTGGTCCGCCTACTATGTCAAAATTTGTGATTTTGTGTCTGAACTTTTTCTTTGAGGTTTACAAGTACAATTACAATACATATTCGAATTAACCATAATCAGAACAAAGCATGACAGAACACCCTTAGACCGGTAATTGGAATATATCTGGAGCTAAACTAGAATAGCTCTAAAGAGGACCCGCGCATTAGGAGCGAAGTCAAAAATTTATTTTAAGAGGTAAAAGTGTAATTTTATCATATTTTGAGTTATAATTTTATAATTTTTTTAGGGATTAAAAGAAAATTTTACTATTTTTGAGGGGCCAAGTCCACTGCTGTCCCCTATCTACACATCTACACCCTTACCACATAAGGTGAGATTTTAAACTTGAATAAATTTGAAAACAACTCGCACATGATTTACACAATGTGAAAATCGAACATGGGACATCAAGATCTCAAAAGCCTCGTTATAAAAGTATTCCAATTAAATATTGATATTGATTTCTTCTTCTTAAAAACACTCTTCAACTCATCACGTTGACATGATTTTCTTTCTTTTTTTTGCGATGAAAGGAATGTTTTTAAAGAAAAAAATTCACATCAACATTTTAACCGTAACAGTAACGTTATTTACTATTTAGATTAACTTATGAGTTATAACATTATAAAAGTAGATGATTAAATTATACCACATCAAAGTATAAAGACTAAATTCCAAAATTAAGCATAACAAAGGGACCAAAATGTAAATATGTCCATACAGTACTCACCCTCTAAAAAAATAATAAATAAATTGATTTGCAATGTTACCTTATAAAGAGAGAATTTTGCATCAGAAGCCTCTACTTTTGCTAAGCACTTCGAAGCCTTTTGAACATCTCCCTGCAAAGAAACGGATCAAAGATAAAGGCCAAAAATAGATTTAAATATTTGAATCCGAATCTATTATCCAAAAAATATATATACCAAATTTCGATAATGAATATCTGAATCTATTATCGACAAAAATAAAGTAGATTTAGTTCATGGATCTGAATCTACTACCGATTAATGTTTTAAAAACTGAACTGATGGTCAAACTAGTCAAGTTATAGATTTTCAATTCAATTGGTTTAACTATTCGGTTCAACCGTCAGTTTTTTGTCCCGATTTCTGATTTTTTTTTCTAGTTATGAACTATTCATTTAGAGACTGATTCAACCCTTTTGTCTGAACTAATATGTCGATCGATTTTCGGTCCAACCGGTTTGACTAATCAATCTTGTCCGATTCCAATAACACCGCTAAGGATAATAATTAAGATATTCAGATAAATAACATCTGAATTTATTAAAAAAAATTGAATATCCCTAACTATCTAAATTTGCAATAATTATAAATTAAAATTAAAGGTAGACTTATTCATGGGTCAAACAGGTTGATGCCTTGTAAGCTCAACTCAATTTGGGCCGAGCTTTGACAAGAGTTTTTGTTTTAGCTTAAGTCGAATTTAATTTCAATAATAAAAAATATGTTTTAAAAAAACAAATTTAATTATAAATATATAATATTAATATAAAAATATATTTTAAATATTTTATTTTTTTTAATAATGAAATGAATTTTGTAAATGAATTAGGCTGAAATTGAGCCTAAGCTTAAATTTTTGTTAGAATCAAGGTAGCATCTGACCCGGCTCATAAACAACTAAAAAATTATAAGGAACAAACCTTGTAGATGTACAATTCAGCAAGCAAAAATCCAATCTCACTAGCTTCATTTGAATTGGGCTTCATTTGTGCCTTTTTCTTCTTCATTGCTTTTTTCAATATTTTTATTGCTTCATCTTCTCTTCTGTTCATCTCTAGTCTTCCAAGAACTTGCTTTTGAAACCAAACAAGAAAATTCACATTTAAACTCATATCTTACACAACTTTATATTTAAATATCGATTAAGTCTTAACTCAATTAGTATAAGTATTGTTGTTAATGCAGGAAGACGTGAGTTCGAATGTATTGAAATGCATTATCTTCCTATATATCATTGTGTCAAAAAAAAAACCATAACCTGAGATTATCATTCATATGGTTTTTCGAGTTGGATTTATTTTAAGATTGACATTTAAGTTTAGGTTTTTTGAGGTTACTTGTTTGGTTTATTTTAAGTTTTTCGGATCAAGTCATTTTAGGTTTGACATTGGAGTGTAGGATTTGAGTTAGGGGCGATATTAAGAGGAGCAAGAAAAGGGTTTGGCCCCTGCAAAATAGAAAAAAAAATTCTTTAGCTCTTTTTAAATAACAAAATTTTAAATTAGTCCATTGATAAAATTGTATTTTGGCTATCGTAAATTTTTAAGTTTCAATTCTAGCCCTTTGAAAACGAAAATATTATAGATTAAACCCTAGAAAAATTGTAAAATTGATAAAATTGCATTAAGCTTTCTCAAAATTTATTATACAAATTTGGCCTAGCAAAAATTTTACAACTTCATCCCTATTTGGGGTTGTACTTGTTTGATTCATTTCGACTACAAGTCATTCTAGATCCTAGATTCTAGTCATTTCGGGCTCAAGTTCGACAGGACAAAAGGTGAAGACAAGGGGGCAGGCAATGGCATTTCCCAGTAAAATTATCTTTTTAGTCCTTTTAAAATTCATGCAGTTACAAATTAATATAATTGTAAATTTATAGTTTGCCCCCCAATTTATTATTTCATTCGTACCCCTCTAAACAATATTTTAGCTTTGACCCTGAATTTTTATGATGAAATCGAGTTAGCTTTCAAGTTCATATCAAAATCAACCATTCTAAATCACATGGCAATCTCAAATATATAATATTTTTAATTGTATCATTAAAAAAAAAACAGAAAAAAGAAGAAAAAGAACCTGAAGTTCCTTGTAATGGGGTTGTTCATTTTCAAGAAGAGTCTTTAGCTGTTCTACATCATCACCACTTTGTGTTGTTGATTGCTGCTTGCCATAATTAACCAATCTGTCCAAAGCTAGCTTTCCGCCATGGAAATGGATCTCGGTATCTTTTGCTGCCGCCGATGATCGGTTTTTTTATTGTTCCATGCACGGCTCACATATTTCCACCCAATGCAAATTCCTCCGATGATGATGAGAGGTGTCGTTGCTACAATAGCTATTGTTCTATACTTGCTTTCTTCCATGTTCATCTTCTTAGCCGAGTTCACCATACCAGACCTTAACTAGGGAAAATAATGGGTTTTTTTTCTTTTCTTTTCTTAGTTATAGAATAAAATCCCTCTAATGTCAAAGCTTAATGAAATGTTGAAGAGGATTATGAAAATGAAGTGGCCATATAAGGTGGTCAAATTATCTTGATTTCTAGCTTGCATGAAGGGGAAACACAATATGCATACATACGTAGAGAGATGTATTGTGTACCATGGTAAAATTTATGGAGTTCCTTGTACTGAGTGTTAGATCGCATTTTGCCTCCTCTACTTAAAAGATGGGCAAATTAATCATTATATATTATATCAAAAAGTAAACATGCCACGTGTACCTCATGCTGATATAAAGAAACCAGTTTTTAACCGTAAAAATGGATAAAAGTTTTAATAGAATGATCACTTTACTGTTTGATCTAATATATAGGGACTAATTAGCCTATTTTTTTAATAGACTAGACAAAATGCAATTCGACTCCTGGTACAAGGACCTCTATAGTACTTTTACTTACAATATATGTCTTTTTAAAAATATATATATATATTTGTATTATTTTACCGCACCAAAGTAGTAAGTGTCACCCATTTAACCTTGTTTGTGGTCTTTTTTAATTTCATTACTAGTGTATAAAATAAATTTTTATTAACTTTTTTTCACTAGTAGTATATTAAATATCGACTGTGTATATCAATAAATGGTTGGAGAAATGGCAGTGGACTTTTTCGAGACATTTGGACTGAGTTCAAATCTTAGAGTCATTCTTAGAGGAGGAGGGTTTTAATTAAACAATATCTCTAACTCGAACAAGATTAAAATCGGATGAAGACTTTATCATAAGCATATATATTTTTAAAATAAACAATTTATTGATTTAGAGAATCCCAAGCAATGAAAAACTAATATACATTCTTGGAATCAACTTAAGCTTAAGGGAAAACCTAAAATATTCCTTACCCTTCTCATGAGATTAGCCCTTTCTTTTTTCTTTTTTTTTCTTTTTCTTTTTTGTAACTTTATGATACAAGATTTCTTACCAAATAACTATATTTATAATTTATTTATTCATTTTTAATATTCTTGTAATTTCTAGTACATGAAAAAGATTAAAAAGTTTAATGAGAATTTCTAAATTTTTAAATTTAATTAATTCAAAATTTTAAATACATTTAAAATAGTTAATATAAATAAAAAATATTTTAATAATTTAACTTCAAGTGTGATTTCGCTATATTTTTGGCGCCTTAGAGAATTTTTACGAAAATTCTCAATTTTGCGAGAGTTAGGCTAACTTAGGCAGATTCGGAGCAAAAAAATTGCCTAACGCCGTGTAGTTAGCGAGACAAAAGGTCTAGCTCCGTAACATTTGGATTAGCAATGTGTCATCATCACATGTGGATCGAGTAACATGTTCCATTCATGCCAAATTTAAATTATTTTTTATTAAATAAACGAGTTTAATTCAGCAAGCTCAATTAATTCAATTTTTATATAAAGTGATCTCGTACGTTAAAAATGAAGCTTAGATTAAGCTCGAACTAAGTTTTAAATTTTGAATTGAGCTCAAATTTCAGCCTTTTAACCCTTTTTAATTTCTTTATTAAATAAAAAATTATATTTTTGACCCCTATTAGAAGTTAAAAATACAAAAATATAGCCCTTTTTTTTAGTTTATCAATTGCACCCCTAAGTTTATAGTTCTTGCATTTATGTCTTTTTTCCTTCTTTTTTTATGACAAAAAGGAAAATTTATTATTAGTGCATCAAATTAATAGGGTTTATAACTTAGGATATGATATTATTAGGAGAAGTGACCATGAATCTCGAGTTTTTATGAATCATAAAATAGATATAAATGATATTTTAATTATAAAAAGAAATTAAAAGGGTCATCTAGTACAAGGCTAAGAATAGTAAAGGGATAATAATAATCAAAATAAAATGGATCCATAATCAATTTATCATTATACCTTTTATTTTTGGTTTAACTTTGAATTTCATCCTTCTAATATAAGAAAACTAGGAAGTTAGTCTATATACTTTAACTTTTTATAATTTGATCCTCTTACTTTACGAAATAAGAATTTAATCCAATTGCTAGTGAACACATGAAATTGAATTGTTGATTTTGCTAATTCATTGCATTAAATTGTTGAGCTTAAATTATTGAACTATTGATTCCCATGTCATCAATTTAATGACAATGTTCAACTGTGTTACCTAATTGGACTACTTTTTCAGTTTTTGTAAAGTATAAGGATTAAGTTCTAGTAATTTAAAATAGATAGAGGGGATGAAATTCAAAATTAAACTCAAAATGTTGTCCGTTGGGCGGTCGGTTTGTAACAGCCCGATTTTGGTTCTATTCGGAACAGTGGTTTCGGGACCACAAATCCGACGAGGAAAAATGTAATGGCCTGAATTTTCAAAGGTGTCAGAACGGTGATTCGAGATCACTAAATTTGACAAATGAGTAGAAAATATTATTAATTTAGTGAGTATAAGTTAAATGTGAAGTTAGGAAAATTTTTTAAATAGTGAATAGTGCACTAGAAATAAATATTAAAATAATTAGAATTGAAAACGAGGTATTGAGACATCGGAAATTTTAAACCGAGTCATAAATATTTTTATAAATATTTATGGAGTGTTAAAAAGTTAGTATTAAAGTTTCGTCAAGAAATTTTAAAGTTCCGATAATTAATTGAACAAAAAGGACTAAATTGTAACAAATGCAAAATTATAGGAAATTATTAAATAGCTTAAATGATAAAAGGAAGAGGACTTAAAAGGAAAATAGACCCAAGGTCTATCTGGGCTGGACGGCAAAGGCATGAAATCAGGAAGAAAGTCAGGAGAATTAAGGGTAAAATTGGAATATTGCAAAATTTGCTTAATAAAGTTAGGACCAAAGTGGAATTATCTAGATTTCTCTTCATTTTCTGCATTCTCATCAGCTAAAACACCATAGAAAGGTTTCTTCAAGCTGGTTCTTCATATTTTTACTGCAGGTAAGTTCAATTCTTGATTATTTCTTGAAATTTTTGTGTTTTTGGGACTTTTACAACTAGGCCCACTTGTTGAATTCATTAGTTTTTGATTCTATGAAAGAATTTGAAAGTTGCTATGAATACATGCTGGAAGTATATGATTATTTAGCATGGAATTAGAGCTTTAAATTGTTCATATGCTGATTTTATTAAAAGAATTGAATAGAAAGTGAATGTTTGGGACCTAATAGTAAAAGAGTTTGAAGATAGAGTTATATGTGGAAATTCTGAATTTAAATAGTTGTGATACAACTTATAATGTCTAGGAAAAGTATTAATTGAGAAAATTAGATTAATTGAGGGGTTAATTGAGAAAGGACCAAATTGTATAAACTGTGAAATTTGGGGCAAAATGGAAATCAGCATTTTGCACTAAAGTAGTTTTGGACAGCAGCAGTAGTATAACTTTGAAAAATCACCAAAAATTGTGAGAATTGAATTAGAGGGTGAATAAAATATAAAATTAAAGCTTATTGAGTCTAGTTTCTTATAAAAGAAACGGTGTAAGCAATGGAATTATAAATCATGAGATATAATAGATTTTATGAGACAAGGTCAGAATGAATTCGGGTTCCCCTGTTTTGATTTTGTAAAATTATTAAAAATTGTAAAAAATTTATTATGAGTTATAATTTATATTTTTAGAATCCTTAATGAGTCTATTTTCATAAGAAACAAACGAAAACATCATCCAAATTCTGTACAACGAGATAATTAATTTTTAGTGAAGAGTGGTCGGAACTGTCAGACAACGAAACAGGGGAAAATTTAAAGAATAAACTGTACTATTTTGCTCAACAAAAAATTATGAAAATTTTATGGTAAGAAGATATGTGAGTCTAGTTTCAGGGAAAATTTACGGATCTTAATTTGGAGCTCTGTAACTCTAGATAAAAATAATTTAGTGACTCAGACTTAGACGGACAGCTTGAATTTTACATACAAGAAAATAGTGAAAGTATGAATAATGTTGTTTAAGTGTGTTATACACATTAAGGATGTGGAATGGAGAGGAGGAGGAAAATTGAGAAATATATGAATGATTTGTGTATAATTGGTCATATGCTTGATTATAATTGATAAACGATGAAATAGAAATGATGCTTATATTTGTGCATTATTGGTCATGGTTTAAGCTCATGTGTGAAAATAAAGTTTCATAGTATGCGTGTATGGTATATTCGGTATATGATTGGCATGAAATAATATCATGAATGGTTTATGAATTAATGTAATACCCCGAAAATTTCTACAGTAAGGAAAGTAAAATAATATCTCTGATATAATAAAATAAGGAAATAAAGTGCTAAAAAGGGTAATTTTGAGTTATGGCAACATTGAGAAGTATATTATGACATATTAATTCAAGAAAGGATTAAATCGCAAAAGTAAGAAAAGTTTTGTTACTCAAGAGTAAATACTCAAAAGTTGGGGGGTTAAAGTGTAAATATGAAAAATTTGAAGGATCAATAGTGTAAATATTTTAAGGGTGGAATAATCTAGAAACTAAGGAAAATGGATGGATTGGGACCAAATTGAATAGATGAATAATTATGAGGGACTAAATTATAATTTTACCAAATTAAGTGATGACTCAATGATAGAATTTTAAAAGATCTAAAGGGCAAAATGGTCAATTTGAAGAAAGAGAAATCTAGAAAATAATGATGATGTTGGAGATATTTTAGAATAAATAAATAAATAAATATTAGTTTATTAATATTTTAATTAGATTTTTAAATGATATTTTATTATTTTATTATTATCGTCATTATTAATATTATTGTTATTATATTATGAAATAAATTAAAATATGACAAATGGATGGTAATGATAAAACACATGTGTAATAATATGTAAATGTACAAATGTAATATTTATATTGTTTATTAAATAGCTATTTATTATTATTAACTATATATATATAAGATATAAAGTAAAAAAAAAAAAGAGAGAGAAAGGGAGAAGAAAGTTACAGAGAAGAAACAACAAAAATAAGGGAAAGAAAAGAACAAGGGGGAAATTAGAGAATTGAAGCTTGGAGCTTATTTTGGTAAGTCAATCAAGTCCTTTTCTTTTAATTTTGATATTTTAGAAGCTTTAGAATAAGGTTTTGATGAAACTAAGTTAACATATTGAAAGTTTATGAGTTCTCAAGTATAGTTTATGTTGAACAAAAACATGAATTAGGGACTTAATTGAATGAATTTCAAGCTAGAATTGATAAAAGGATTAAATTGAAAATTAAGCTATAAATTTTTATGTTGTAGGGACTAAATTGAGGAAAATTCGAAGTTAGGAAAATTTTCTGAAAATTTAATAGTTAAATTTGAGTTTGGATGGAATTTGAATAGAAAAGAAGTATGAATTGAGTTAGGAAAGTAAGTAAACTTAGTTAGAATTAAATTGTAAAATAAGTTATAAGAAATAGTTTTGGACAGCAGCAGTGGTCTAACTTTGAAAAATCACCAAAAATTGTGGGAATTGAATTAGAAGATGAATAAAATATGAAATTAAAGCTTATTGAGTCTAGTTTCTCATAGAAGAAATGGTGTAAGTAATGGAATTTAAAATCATGAGATATAATTAATTTTGTGAGACAAGGTCAGAATGATTTCGAGTTCCCCTGTTCTGACTTTGGAAAATCATTAAAAATTGTAAAAACATAATTATGGGATAAAATTATATGTTTAGAATATTGAATGAGTCTATTTTCAAAAGAAACAAACGAGAACGTTATTCGAATTCCGTACAATGAGATAATTAATTTTTAGTGAAGAGGGGTCAGAACTGTCGAGCAGTGAAATAGGGGAAAAATTTAAAGAATAAAATGTACTATTTTGCTGAACCAAAAATTCTGAAAATTTTATGGCAAGAATATATGTGAGTCTAGTTTCAGGGAAAATTAACGGATCTTAATTTGGATCTCTGTAGCTCGAGATATAAATAAATTAGTGACTTTGACTCAGGCGGACAGCTTGAATTTACATACAAGAAAATAGTGGTAGTATGGATAATGTTGTTTAAATGTGTTATACACATTAAGGATGTGGAATGGAGAGGAGGAGGAGGAAAAATTGGAAAATATATGAATGATTTGTGTATAATTGGTAATACGCTCGATTATAATTGATAGACGATGAAATAGAAATGATGCATATATTTTGTGCAATATTGGTCATGGTTTGAGCTCAGGTGGGAAAATAAAGTTTCATAGTACATACGTATGATATACTTAGCACGTGATTTGGCATGAAGTAATGTTATGAATGGTTTATAAATGAACTCATGTTGGTAAGTTACGTGTAAATAATACAGTAATATATTTTTATAAATTGTTAGTGATATGATTTGAATTGTGAATATGAGAAATTGTGATTTGAATGAAATGAAAATAAAGCATTAAATTGCATGAGTATGTATCGGGTATCGTAGGCCCTAATTATTATGATCATAATATTTTGAGGATATAATTGTGAAAATATAAATGTTGGAATAAAATATTTAATTTAGATGAAGTTTTATAACTCGGTTAAATACGTTTACAAGTGTATGTGTTCTGGTAATGCCTCGTACCCTATTCCGGTGTTGGATACGGGTAAGGGGTGTTACAATTAACACATGTTGGTAAGCCTGATACATGAATAAGTGTTGTGTTCATCCATGCTTATAATGCTTATGCTATATGTGTATTTGGCTGACATATTTGGTGTATATGCTTAGGCTTTGGCCAAGTAGTGGCTAGATTATGCTATGTTAAATTTATAAGTTATGCATTGAAATGGTTTATCATGTGGTTAGCCCCAAAAAGAGTTATGTTTAAATACACTAGCTTGCGACTATGGTTGAATGATATGTTTATATCTTATGTGATGTGCATAGAAAACGAGTGTGGAAAGATGATGAAATAATAAGTTCATATGGCTGAAATTTAATGATTAAGTGTTAATTTAATGAAATATATATTGTATGATGAAATGTATTTAGTGTTGAAATGAGAATAAAATAAAAATGCGAAAATCGAATAAATGATCAAATTAAGCGAAACGCCGGATTTGAGTACTTCTGATCAAGAGATAAAGTGATAAGTGGTAGCTTTAGCTACACTTATCTGATCAAGTGACAAAGTGATAAGTGGTAGCCTTAGCTACACTTATCTGATCAAGTGACAAAGTGATAAGTGGTAGCCTAGCTACACTTATCTGACCAAGGACAAGTGATAAGTGATCATACGTAAGACCATAGTTATACTATGGCAAAGTGAAAGTGAAGTACTCAATTTTCCGTAACCGTTCCTTAATTTTGATCCAGGATGGTAAGTGACAAATGGACCCAAAAGAATTAAAGCAAATGGATAAGTGGTTGTGTATTTATACCAGGATGATGTTGTTATTTAAGCTAAAGTGATATTTTCATTGCAAAATTGAGAATTTCATAAATGTGTTAATGAATGGTATAATCGATAAACGTTGAGTTAAATGGTAAATACGTATTAGTGTTAAACTTAGTGACATTGAATTGTTCGTGAATTAAATGGAAATTGCTAGTGATATGATTTAAATTGTGAGCATGAGAAATTGCGAATTGAATGAAATGGAAACGAAGCATTGAATTGCATGAGTATGTATCGGGTCTCGTAGGCCCAATTTTATTATGATTATAATGTTTTGAGGATATATTGTGAAGAGTTATAAAAGCATGTTAATAATTTTGAAAGTTTTAATTTAGATGAAATTTTATAACTCGGTTAAATACGTTCGCAAGTGTATGTGTTCTAGTAATGCCACATACCCTATTCCAGTGTCGGATACGGGTAAGGGGTGTTACACGATTGATCCCTTAACAACCAATGGTATTATTCTCATGCCTGGTTCGCATAGCCTAGCGTGCCTCGGTTGGTAGTACTTATAAGACACAAAAGATTTATTAGTATATGACGTGTGAATAATAATAGAGCTACCTGAGCTAGGAGGGACTCAAACCACCAACCAGAACCTTATAAAGCCTTTACCTACAACCACGATACCACTTGGGCTACAAGTGACCAAACCCCGACATGTGGACAATACCTTCAATTATAAATGGACCAATCATATGCCCGATAAACAACACTTCGAAAACTTATCCGAAAAGAATGGACCCATTTAACATTCCTTCATTTTTCATACTTTTTAAAGCTTAAACCCTTTTTTAATTCCCAATTCCACCACATTGTCTTTATTAATGTGACAGATAATGAACCATATGTAACAACCCGTTTTCAGTGAAATCGAAACAGTGGTTTCGGGACCACAAATCTGAATTCAAAAATTTATTTTAATATTACTTTAATATCTATAGCATGATAATATGATTTTATAAATATTTCGTTAAGAAATTTTACCATTTGTATGCTTAATTTGTGAAAAAGGACTAAATCGCAAAAGTGAAAAAGTTGTATTCTAATAGCTAAATGTGTTAAATAGCTATAGAACTTTAAAGTGGAGGTCCTTATGTGATAATTAGACCATTAAAGATGATATTGGATGAGCATGGCTTGGTAATTGAGTAATTTTTAAAGTTAGGTAAGGGTAAAATGGTAATTAGGTAATAAAAGCTAAATTAAATAAAATAACACAAATTGGCCATCCTTCTCTTTCATTTTCACCAAAAATTTCAGCAAGAAACACCATTTTTGGAGATTAAAATTTCATCCATTTGTTTCCCTTGCATGTAAGTGATTTTGGTGTTCGTTTTTAATGATTTTTATGTTTTCGAGATCGTTGTTGCTTAACCTAGCTAACTAGGGGACCAATTTGAAAAATGATTGAAAGTATAGGGTTTTTCCATGAGATAATTTTAGTTGTTCTTGAAGTTTAATGTAAGAAAATGAATCCTTGTTGTTAATTAAATAACTTTTGTTAAGTGAGTTTTAATGAAATTGTCAATTATGGGTTAAATTGAGAAATGTGTAAATTGTGTGTTAAATGTGAGAAATTGTGAAATGTATGGGCTGATATGAGCATATATGATTTTTGGCTAGGCTTGGGTATGGTGAAATTTCGTGAATTTCATTTTTACGAGCCTAAGGACTAATTTGTGAAAAGGTCAAAAGTATAGGGGTAAAATGATAATTTTTCCATAACATGAATTTTGGATTAAATTGAATGGATTGAGAATTTAATTAGTTAAATTTGATTATTTAGATCAAGAAAATCCACGTTCAGAATTAGATCAAGGCAAAGATAAAGTAGTGGATTGATCGGTCGATTTACTCCGTACTAATTCGAGGTAAGTTCATATGTTAATAAGAATTAAATTAAATGTGTTTTAAATGCTTTATTATAATTGTGATGATACGACTCCATAGAAATATTTGACGAAGTTTCGACCACGTAAGGATCCCGATTGAACCTTAGGAATAGATAAGATACAAATGACATGTCATTAGGGGTTACCGTGTTTTGGTGCTGGTCTCGTACGTCCTGCCGATAGCTGAGTTTTCAGCATGTGTTGCGATTACTTTACAGCTTATGTGAGCAGCACCGTGTAGCTATATCTTGACTGACAGCTTATGTAAGCATCGATATGAGATATGAGATAGTGGTGGTTTTGACCACGTGTTAGCACATAGTGTGTGAGATACCTGAATATCTGATAGTATTCCAAATGGTTCAACGGGCACAGTGTTATTACGAGGATTATTTGAGTTCAATACGAACCAATACAGGTATTCATGTGAAATACGGGAAGTGATTTATATTTGATACATAAATACAAGACTAACATGATTGTGGATTATGTGTTAGGCTTTGAGCCAAATGGAGTTGATTTATGTCTTAATTTTGCTTATCTAAATTGTGGATGAATGGTAAGTTGTATTTGAGTTATACGAACTTACTAAGCTTAATTGATTACTCTGTTTTATTTTTCGTGTTTTATAGTGATTTGGAAGCTCGTTCGGATTGGAAGTTGTCGGAGATTGCATCACACTATCAAACGCTTATTTTGGACTTTATGTTTTGGTTAAATGGCATGTATAAGTCATTTTGGCTAATGGTAGTCTATATGTTTTGTTGTGTATTTAGCCAATTGATTTGGCTTGAAAATGGTGTATGTTTTGTTATGTAAATGTGTGTAAATGGCCTTATGATATGTGGTGTATAGTTGCTATGTGAATGCCTTGTTTGTGAATTGATATTTTGGGTACTAAATGGTTGAGATTGAGATGTGGTATGCATGCTAAGTTTTAGGCACAATGTCTCAATTATGTGTTTGACCATTTAGGTAGAGTTTGGAAGTTTATTTGGTATGTTTTAAAGTGATCAATGGATGTGCTTATGGATATCATGTTGTATGAGTGGATATTACATGTTATAAACTTGATATTGGTTGGTTTTGGATGTCTAAATATGTCATGGTTATATGCAAATTGTTGTGTTTAGGTTGGTACCAAATTGGGTAAGAAATATGGCTTGAAAAATAACCTATTTTTGCCCACACGGGAAGAGACATGGGTGTGTGTCTCAGCCGTGCGTGACACACGGCCAGGTGACACGACCGTGTGTCCCCTGATACTTTAATAAAAATCAAGTTGGTAGCTTCACACGGCCTAGCACACGGGCGTGTGGCTTGGCCGTGTGGCACAAGTCAGTTTACCCTCTAGTTTTCACACGGTCTGACACACGGGAGTGTGAGGCCATTTTGAAGGGTACACGACCTAGCACACGGGCAGGTGGTCTGGCCGTACGACCCAAGTCAGTGAGTTACACTGGTATGGACACAAGCTGAGACACGGCCATGTATCCCCATTTCGAATTCCCACACGGCCTGGCCACATGGGCGTGTGTCCCCTGCACTTTGAAAAAATTTCTTGAGTACTCGGTTTAGTCCCAAACCACTTTTAATGTCTATTTGGAGCCTTGAGGGCTCATATTAGGGACTATATGAATGAATTTGATTGGTTTCTAAAATGAATGTGTTATGAAAATGAAATGTTGATTGTTTGATCTATAAGTCCGGGAATGTTCCGTAACACTGTTCCGGCATCGGATACGGGTTAAGGGTGTTACACCATATCTTTCAAAGTTTTAATTTCTTAGAAACGTCGGTCTTATTATTTCGTCGCTAATGATCATTAACCTCACCTCTTTCAATAATTAGTAACGATATTCCAAGAAATACCTGTCTTTACCCTTGTTTGACCACAAATATATGTTTATTTAATTTCATTTTTAATTATTTAATTTCTATTTTTTATTTTATTAGAAAAATAATTTTCACGTTGTTTATGTAAATGATCCCGCAAATTTTAGTTTGACATAAAAATAAATTTAGCACTTAATGTTTACATATTTTGTTAATCTGGCTTTTATTATTTATTTGAATTGGCTTTTGGGTTTTTAAAAAAAGTCAAATTTGATAATCAACTTTTAAAAAAAGTCTAATTATTGCTTTTTAAATGGAAATAGTAACTAAAATATTAAAATTTTTAAACGTGGCAGTCCCCAAGGCAATCCGCATGTACTTAACACTAGTATTTTTAAATTTTTATTAAATTTTATATATATTTCAATATTTTTATATTTTTTAAATTGTTTGTCAACGTGGCATATATGACAAATAGTGTCATGTTAGCATAAAGTACATTTGGACTATTACGCCAATATCATTAAAATAATTAATGTTTTAGTCATCATTTTCGTTAAAAAATGATTTGACACTTTTCGAAAGGTTAATGGCCAAATTTAAATTTAAAAAAAATAAGGGTCAAATGAACAAAAGATGCAAACATTGAAAGCTAAATTTATCATTATGCATTTCTTTTAAGGTCAACAATGTATCGACAATGTTGACAATAGTTGAGGTGCCGGAATCTTAAGTGTTTATATTCGAGTCCCACCATGATACATATAATGTGGGGATTCCAAATCCAAATTTCATTCTAATTTAGAATCCGTAATGTGGGGCCTAGTTTAGATTTGTTTTGATTTTGGTGCGAATATATTTCGATTATCTATTTGACACATGCATATAAGATGATCTATCAAAATCATGTATCAATTTAACACATGCATATAAGATGATCTATCAAAATCATGTGAACATCAATTACTAAGTCATCCATCGTTATCCTTCAATAATTAAGTGAGAATTTTTTTAAAAAGAATATATTATTGGTTAAATTGTGATTCTTCATAATCAAGTGATTAAAACCAAAAAATAATAATAATAAAGTTGGACGACTAAATTAGTAATTTTAAAAATATTATTGATTTGATTTCATTTGCTAAATGCATGGAAAACATGGATTGAATAATAATGTTTGATTTGATTTTGTTCGGGATAATAATTAATAAATTCAGTTTGAATAATCAAAAGTTATATAATTTGGAAATAAGTTCAAATATTTCATATATTTTCGTGTACTCTTCACAAATTTAGAATTTAGTCCTTATACTTTTATTTCCAAAAATTTAGTCCCTTAACTTTTCAAATTTCAAAGTTCAAGCCCAATTATTAACAATGTTAAATTTTTTTATTAATTTTGTTGGTGTAACATTTTGAAATAAAAAATATATATATCACTCGATAACAATGTAACTAGAAAAATAAAAAGTAAGGAGACTAAATTCCTAAAAGTAAAAATATAAGGACTAAATTCTAAAATTATAAAGAATATAGGAACTTATGACATATTTTAATCTTTGAATTATTATAGTTTTATTTCTTTATTGAACATATTATGGTTTTATTTATTACAACATTATGTTGTTTTTAAAATTAATTCTTAAAATAAGTGTGTTTTGAGATTATTTTTTAAAATCTATTTTTCAATGAACGTTTCGATATCCATGAGTGTCAAGATCTGATTGGTTCTGATTCTTCATAGATTTCATGCTTCTTGATCTTTGGAACACTGAAAAGTAAATATTTCGTGTCGAGCTCTCATTGTATTTAACTTAGGTATCAAAGATCAACAATGACATTGATTCGAGAATTTATTGTCCATGCCAGTCCCCCCAATTTAGAGGTCATCATGGGCCAGGTTGGGTTTGGGCCGAGCCTCAATAGAATTTTATGTCAGTTTTCAAGATTCGGGTTCGACCCAACCCCAAAAATGAGCTTAAAATTTTGTCCAAACTCAACCCGAATAAAAATGTTAAAACTCGAGCCTAGTCCACTTGTATTGATTTTTTTATATAAAAACAAATTTAAAAAATATAACACATCAGATACACTAAAAACATTAAAATAAATATTTCCCAATAAATTAAAAATAAATTTAAAAATTATTTATACTTAAATAACGCTAAGATAAGTGCAATTTAACAAGCAAATGCATCTAAAATAGTAGTAAAATTAACAATAAAACAAGAGTTATACAATATCCAAACAACAACAAAATAATAGTAATATAATAGTGAAACGATAAGAAACAATGATAAAACAACAGCAAAAAGCAACATTTTTTTTTCAAATTCGAGTTGGGCCCGGGCTAAAAAAGCTTACTCGAGCCCGGCCCGTAAATGAGCCTCGTTTTTTTACCCAAACCCTTTCATTTTTTAAATAGGCCTTCAACAGCCCGGCCCATGATGAAGCCTACTCCAATTTAATTCAAGGATGCCTTGACAGTCGACACCATGCCCTATAAAAACTCTAAATTATCTACTTTTCCATTTCAACTTCAACTTGTAGGTAAAATGCTCGCATTTAGTTTCAGCATGAACACATAGCTCCTCGAGCCATGAACAAAGAAAAATTACCACCTCATGTTACTTAATTTTGTTGTTATTAGCTATGAAATTCTATGTAGACTCTAGTAAACAAATATTATTCTTTTATTATTTTTAACGGGAAAAAATCGAACAGTTCGATCTCGACATGATCTTAAATTTGAAAAATCATATCCGTGTATCGAAAACCACTTACGGAGGACTGATTTCATAACAATATCTAGAATGCCCTCTTCAAAATCGTGTTGGACTTGCTTGCCACCTTAGTTGAAAGATGGAGACCGGAGATAACTAGTAAGGGACCTTCCAATCGATGAATAACTAGTAACAAGAGATAATGTAATTGATATGCTCTCGTTATTCCACCAATTGTTGGGTGCAGTTTTAGGAAAAAGTAACCCGTTTTAATACCGACGAAATAAACAATTGATGTCGACTTTTGCAAGCATAGGCATAGATACAATTGATGTCGATATATGTTTGGGGTTAATGGCTGCTCTTCCAACAATGCCATCTTCTGGGTTCAAACTTGCATTCTCTCATTGAGAGTGTAGTGTGCCTTACCAGTACTCCCACTTGTTAGTTAATCATAATCACTTAACATTAATGTTTAATATATATTTTTCATTTGTATAAATATATATTGTCATTGCTATTTGGGATAAAACAATATTTAGTCTCTGAAATTGGTAACTTTTTCAATTTGGTCCTATACTTTTTTTATCTACATTAGTCCTAAAACTTGATAACTTTTCCTAATTTGGTCCCTAAACTTGGATTTTATTAAGTTGTGATGATATGACATTCTTAGATTGTGCTACGTCATCACCTAAAAATTAAAAAGCATATAATCTAAAAAAATACAATAAATTATAAAAGAAATTTTTATAATATTTTCAAGTGATGACAAGGCACAATATTAGAGTGTCACGTCATCATATTTAACGAAATCTATGTTTAGAGATCAAGTTGAGAAAAGCTGCTAAGTTTTGGGACTAATGTAGACAAAAAAAAGGTTAGGGACCAAAATGAAAAAAAGTTAACAAATTCAGGGACTAAAATGTTACTTTTTCCTTATAACGACATTTTCTTTTTGGTTAAATTGTTCTAATAGTATATATATTATACTTAAGTTGTGGATTTAATCATTATACTTTGATTTGGTCACTTTCAGTCCTTGTACTTTTTAAAATTTGAAATTACAGTTCTAACCAAATAGTAGCTATTAATTCATTAAGTTATGCTATTACCAAGATCTTATGCAACAAACATATTATCACACTCGTAATGTCATGATAGTTTGTTATTTCCACATATTACTTACAAGAAAGCTAGATAATGGAACGGTTGTCATTTGCATAAAAAAATGAAATTTGAAAAGCATAAAATATAAGAATATGATCGAATTAGAGAGCATAGACTAAACCTACAACTTTACACATAGTACATGACCAATATTAGATTTTAATTGAACATATTTAACAGCAACCATTTGGGTCATGATTATATTTTAAAATTTAGACTTAAGTTGATCAATTCGAAATGTACAAAGATTAAATCTATAATTAATGCATAGTATAGGGACTAATAACAAAATTTAACTTTTTATTTAATTTCAATAAAATATTCAAAATTCACAATTTCAATTGTCATAGTTACCAAAAATTTTCATAAAGAATCACTGGAGTTGGATGAGATAGCAATGGTCACTCTTACCTTAATCAGTGGTTGAATTTGATCTTCGCCCTGAGTATGAAGTAACTTTAAAACTCGTTACCAGCATCTACCCCTTTAATAGGTCTACAGAATACGAAAAATTAATTGTTGGACTCGTTCCGATAGATACATTGAAAAATATAAAAAAAAACCCACGTAACGCCAAATGGCTACACACTATAGTTAGTAACGCCTTTAGCCCCCTCTTTTTCCCTGTTTGTGCATTACCAAAACCGTCACCACTCACCACCATCTCTTTTTCCCATTTTAAATACCCCTTCCAAATGCCCTCCCAAAACACACTCCATCCACAACTTTCTCTTGTGTTATTTCTCGTGCTCTCTTTTCAAACGCCACCATGGTGGTTCAATCCAATCTTTCGACGTTGAACCATTGTTCATCGATCGAAACACGTAAACCCGCCACCGTTCTCGACTCTATACCGTCGATAAACTTGAAAGACCCCGAATCGAAAACTCACATAATGAAAGCTTGTGAAGAATATGGGTTCTTCAAGGTGGTGAATCACAGTGTTCCAATGGAGTTTATAGCTAAACTGGAAACTCAAGCTTTGGAGTTTTTTAATCTTCCTCAATCCGAAAAAGATAAAGCTGGTCCACCAGATCCTTTTGGTTATGGTAGCAAAAGGATTGGAAGCAATGGTGATGTTGGTTGGATTGAATATCTTCTTCTCAATACCAATCCTCAAGTCACTTCTCTTAAAACCCTCACTGTTTTCCGGGAAAACCCAGAAATTTTCTGGTAAAATATTTTTTTATAGAAGCAAAAGTTTTCGGTCAAATTTCAATTTCGGTCCCTCTACTGTTCTTAAATTTTAGTTTTTATCTTCATATTTGGTATAATTTAGCTTTTCTTATAATGTCATTAATTAGTTGAAATAGTCTACACATTTAACTATTTTTTAGAATTTTCCCCTTATAAGCAAAAGTTTTGGTCAAATTTTAAATTTAGTCCTTTTATTATATTTAAATTTAATTTAATTTTTCTATTTTTATAATATCCATCGAAATAATTCATACGGTTAACCATTTCAATTTCAATTAAATTGCTAAAATAGATTTTCCCCCTTTTAATATTATAAAATACTTCTACAAGTGCAAATGCTTTGGTAAAATTTTGATTCTGGTCCCTCGACCATACTTAAATTTGAGTTTTATCTTTATACTTTGTATAACCTAGTCTTTCTATTTCTATAATACCATTATTTAGTCCAAATAGTTCCTACTATTAAATTGCTTATGTAGATTTCTTTTCTCTTCTAATATTATAAAATAAATATAAAAAGCAAAAGTTTTGGTCAAATTTTGATTTTGGTCCCTCTACTATACTTAAGTTTGATATTTATCTTTATACTTGATATAATTTAGCTTTTTTATTAGTCCAAAGAGTTGACACTGTCAACTATTTCGATGACCAGTAATATCATAACAATAGGCTATTAAATTAGAAGACTAATTTTTTAATTTGAGCATAGTAGAGGGACCAAACCTGAAATTTTACCTTTTTAAAAAAAAGACTAATTCTTTTTACTATTTTGATGGATGACGCAGGTCAGCTGTAAAGGAGTATATTGAAGCAGTGAAGGTAATGGCATTTGAAGTACTGGAACTAATAGCAGATGGTCTGAAAATTGAACCAAGGGATACATTGAGCAAGCTGTTAAAGGATGAGAATAGTGATTCATGCTTTAGGCTAAACCATTATCCACCATGCCCTGAATTACAGGCATTGAGTGGCAGAGATTTGGTTGGGTTTGGGGAACACACTGACCCTCAAATAATCTCTGTTTTAAGATCCAACAGCACATCTGGTTTGCAAATTTGTCTGAAAGATGGCGTTTGGGTTTCTGTCCCACCTGATGAAACTTCCTTTTTCATCAATGTTGGTGATGCTTTGCAGGTACACATAATATTGATGATGTCATTCTTTTTGAATTTTTTTTTATCAAAATCGGTGCTTGTTGGGACGAGAGCGGTGTGAAACTCGGTACCTTTTGAAAGAAGTGTTAGTTTTGAGTCATGCGAATGGAGAAAATAAGTGTCGAGAGAGATTTCATCCTATGACTCATCTTGGAATAGAACCAAGGTTTGACGTGTGAATCTTATTGACACCATTGGACCAAGTGGTGAAAATTTTGGCGCCTTTTAGATAAAGTCTTGTTTGTTTTGAGTTTTGTTAACGAAAAAAGAAATATTGAGAGAACTTTTATCCTGTTTAATATATGAAATAGAACCAAAGTTCGAGTCTTACTAATAATCCATTTAGTAGGTGATATTTAAGTACTATTGTTAATCTTTTTTTTTACTATATCAATACTTGTTGGATAGAATGGTAAGGAACTTGGTACCTTTTAGGCTAAGTATTTGTTTCATCCTATTTAAGATATGGTCGGACTCAATTTGGAATAGAATCAAGTTTCAAATTTTACCCTAATCTTGTACATGTAAATTTTGGGGTTTAAATCTTGCCAGATGTAATCTACTCGATTAATAATTTATGGGGTTTTTTTTTTCAGGTGATGACAAATGGGAGGTTCAAAAGTGTGAGGCATAGAGTATTGGCAAATTCACACAAATCAAGGGTTTCAATGATATACTTTGGAGGACCACCTTTAAGTGAAAAGATAGTACCTTTAACTTCACTAATGGGAAAGCAAGAAGAAAGCTTATACAAAGAATTCACATGGTGGGAATACAAGACTTCAGCATATAAGTCAAGGTTGGCTGACTATAGGCTTGGGTTGTTTGAGAAAAAAACACACCAAGTGCAAGCCATTGAATGAAACCCCCCCCCCCTTCCTTCTTAGCTTTAAAAACTTAGGGTTTTTTTCTTTTTTAATTTTGTCAAAGTTTAAAAGAAAAAAAAAGTAGTCAAAAGGTTGACTCTACTTGCCATAGGTGATAAGCAAATAGGTCTTTTGGTTTTCTTTTTTATTTTTCTTTTTCTATATTAAATGTGACAAATATCTAGCCTTCTCTACTATCAATGCAAACTTTATTAATTATATTTTGGTTCAAATATGGTATAAATCCTTGTATTCTTTATAAATTTAGAATTTAGTCTTTGTACTTTTATTTTTAGAAATTCAGTCTCTTCACTTTTCGGATTTTAAACTTCAAATCCAATTGTTAACATATTTAGTTTTTTTGTTGTTGAATTGATTGGTGTGATATTTTGAAATAAAAAAAAGTACTCAATTGGTAGCAATGTAACTAACAGAATGACGTTGTAATAAACTCAAATTTAACACAAATTTGGAATTTAGTTATTATACTTTTATTTCCAGGAATTTAATCTCTCTATTTTGCAGATTTCAAACTTCAAATCCAACTGTTAATAATGTTGTTGTTTTTTTTTTTTTGTAAAATTGGTTGGTATGACATTTTGAAATTTTAAAAAAGAATCACTTGGTAGCAAGCAATGTAACTAAAAAACTAGCATTGTATTGAACCTAAATTTAACAAAATAATTTTACGGTGTTAACAATTGGACCTAAATTTTAAAATCTAAAAAGAAAAGAAACTAAATTCCAAATTTACAAAAAAAAATATTGAGATTTATCGCATATTTCAAGCTTATATTTTTAACATATGTTGAAATGCGAAATTTAGATTTATTTGTACTAATATTTTTTAAAAATTGAATGGTAGTCAACTAGCTATCAATGTAGTGACAAATGACTTGTGTTGTTTAAATATTTGTTGATATCAAATCCCGAGTTCAAACCCTATGACAAAACATGTGATTAATTTTTGGGAGGTCTAACTAAAATCTTCAAAAAAAAAAGAGAGTTTAATAAGAATTTCTAAAAATTTTAAAGGGTTTAATTAAAATTTTCAAAACTTCCAAAGAGCTTAATTAGAATCTCTAAAAACTTTGAGGGACCTAATTAAAATTTTAAAATTTTTGACGAGCATAATAAAATTTTTTATGAGACGTTCCACAACCTGAACAACCCATTTTCTTATAAATTTCGATTAAAAAAATAATTCTCTAAATTAACATGGATAAATTTCGAGTTCATAAAGGATCATACTAATGGTGTTAGGTAAAGTACTTGTAGTTTCAAACCTCTTTTATTACAAAGATTGTCCACAAACAATATGTTGAAACTAGTTGTTTCTTTTTGGAAAGTCATTCAACATTATATATATATATATATACACACATTGTACCCAACATTGAAATGTCAAAATACAAATGTGTCTTTCAAACAAATTTTACAAATATGTCAGTGAGGATTCTGAAAAGGAAATAATGTAGCCAAAAGGATGAAGCTAAATCACTTTCATCAAGAGTTTGTTTTGACCATCTAAGCATGCTGTATTCAATTACAATCAAGTGGAGTCCATTTTTATCTCGATTCAAATTTGAAAGTTGTTATTCAAGTCACCGGGTTGTTAAAATGGTTGTTGTATAGCCTTCTCTGTTCACAATCGTCAGTTTTTTCATGAAATGGCTTTGAACGTTGTGAATCTATTAACCAAAATCCAAACAACTTTCTTCTCCGATCTCCGACACTGACCGTCAGATCGACTTGAATTTAAAGTATGTTCTTTTACTCATCGATGGGTATTGATCTACAGTACCAATCGTCGCTTGAAGCTCGCTAACCGAACTCTTTTTTTAAAAAAAAAACTTAATAGTCCAGTGGCTTAAACATTTTTTTTTGAATAGTTCAGTGATCGTTTTATAACTTTTTAAAGTTGAGTAACCAAAACATAAACTTACTAATAGTTTAATAATATTCGGTGTAATTTTTAAAAAAAAATCTACAAGTGGTTTCAATGGGCATATTTAATGGAACAATCCCTTTTTTTAATTAAATTCCAAGGAATATTAGTTTAATATCCTCAAATTCTAAAGGTTTAGGTAAGAATATTATTTTAGATAGAGACAGTTTTTATTAAATATTAATTTATTTTATCATTTTCTTTGGGACATTGTTCTTTTCAAACATTAGTTAAACAACTGCCATCCTTGCAAGTCTTTTTATTTGCTAAAAGACATTAATTAATTAATCAATTAATTATGGCATAGAATAGTTAGGGCAAAATAAATTAGTTTAAGAATCTTGGATATTATAAATTAACTATTAAAGTAACCATTCTACAAAATTAATTTTATAATATTTATTTTTCTAATTTATGGTAAATGGAAAATTAGAGAGCCCTTTGAATTTATGCTAAATCTCTCTTTTATTAATTAATTTAATAAATATCGGTTTTAGTTGGTCAGTTCCCTCTCTCTAGATTCTAGAGGAAAAAGGTTTTCTCGAAAAAGGAGCCGTCTTCCTCTAGAATCTAGAGAGGGGACTCAAAATTCTAGTGTGAATGGAAAAAATTTTAAAAGAATTTTCTTTAAAGAGTAAAAAAGAAGATTTAGATATGGCTAGTTTTATAAAAATCTAGACCCAAATTTATTTTTTGAAATATAAAATATTTTAATAGGTTTTTTTTTTAGAAAAGGTTATATTTATTAGGGTTTGTATTTTATAACAGGGTACTATAAAGTTCATATATTGTAGAAAACACGAGATAAATAAATTAATTAATGATTTTAAAAATTATTAAAAATAAATATGATAATTATTTTTCAACATGTGTTATTTTATAAGTTATTAATAATATATGCACTTATACACCGTCAATGTATTAAATATAATCTATTTTGTTATTTAATAAATAATAATAAACATATAAAATATTTTTATTAATTATTTCATATAAATTTTAGAATGTATTTTTAGATTAATATTTTCTAAGACAATTACATTTATGTGTTAAATTATGAGAAAAATTTTAATACATAATCTTTTATTCCACTTGTTGTTAGTAAATAGAATTAAGTGGATATTAATTAATTAAGTCATAAAAAAATTAAAGGTAAATATTTCATTTTCTAAAAATAATAATATATGTCGACCTGCTAAAATAACTACTATAATTTTTAAGGATGAGTATTTGATACACTGATAAAAAATTACCACGTGTCTCTTTTTAAGAAAAATTTAAAAATATCTTATTATACCTCTATAGGACACTTGTCAACCCTCTAGCTTTACTTGCGGAGTCTAAAAACTCCACTGGCAATATATCAAAATATCTTCTTCTTTTTTAAATAGATGAGTATTTGGTATATTGACAGTGTACTTTTTTTATTCCACAAGCAACCTTAAAAAACTAACATGTTTTTTTTTAATATTCATTTTTTTAGTCTCTTACTATACCTCTACAGGACACTCTTCAATCATCTGTTCTTACTCATGGAATCTAAAAACTTTACTGTTAGCTTTAAATAATTATTTTTCTATTAAAAGATGTTTTTTATTTTCAAAACACAACTGTATGATTATTTTTTAATAATTAAGAATAAGAATTTACTATAAAAAAATGAGTGCTTGACATTGTTTTCCCATCATGGTTGTATATATCATGGATCATTTTTTCCTTGGACTTTTGGAAACAAAAGGTGTTCAATTTTCAACGCCATTCTTTAGTAACCTTTTTAGTGCCTTAATACATGTGATGCTTATTTCTAGTACTAAAGGTGGCAATGCAAATCCAAATAAATTTCTTAGGCATTCATTAAGATAATCTTTAAAAAATATATTTTTAGGCATTCATTTTATAATCTATTTAATTTAGATTAGACTGAATTTAAAAAGTCATCTTTAGGCATATTATGCGTTTGAGTGTCATGAACAATATAAGGGGAGGAATCCACTTACACTGGTGTAAAATTAGAGTAGTTTACACACTCTAATAATTTTTTGTTCAATTAATATTTTAACAATCTTCTTGAAGTAATTTTTGAGCATGTCTATTGGTGTCCGGCACTGCTCAGCTCAGAAACTTGCCATGTTTTGTGTTGGCAAATTTTGGTAATAGAATCATTTGGCTTTGATCTTTGCTAATAATTTGGATGTTTGCAAGCCCATCTATGGTATCTAAACTGTTTATGGCAACATATCCTAAAGATTGGTTTGGATCGGATCAATGACATCGACTTCCCTGTTTTGAAGAGATTGGATCTGATCGGGTAAACTTGGAAGCATATCCTGAAGACTTGAAGACTTATCCTGGACTCATTGAAGATACTTTCTTTGCAGATTATCCTGTTGTTTATTGGGGAAGATTGATTGTCACTGATCTATTAAATTAGCAAGTCTTGATTCCTTATAAATTGAGGAGACTTGTATATGTGATGTACTAATTCGAAAGCACTTATTCTTGTTCATTGAGGAACGTCTCTTATGAGTTCATGGTGTGCAAAATCAAGTGTGTTACTTGATTTTTGTCCTAAGTTTTCTCCTAAAGGAGAGTGATCTAGCTCTTAGGTGCATAAGTGAGGTTTCTAATGTGGTGAGTGTTAAAGGTTGTAATTACTTGGTGTACGAGTTACTTAGATAGGAGATTATTTCTCTAGGTAAGACATTATAGACATAGGGAAATCAAACTGCGTAAACATATTGTGTGCTTATTGTTTTTCTACCTTGTTCATCACCAGTGCCTAAAGCAGTTGACACTGCTCTTAGCACTGCTTTTGACATTGCTTGATTATGCTTGTAAATATTAATTTAGTTCTTTCAAACCCAACTGTTGAATTTATTATAATATTTGTACTTATCATGCATGTAAAATTTTGAATCGATTCGATATCTCTATCATATTGATCTAAAATATTGTATATATTAATATATATTTAACGGTTGAAAGTTTTTATATATAACTGTGCCTGGACGTGCATGCACTGGGGTTGAGAATCAACATAATAACAATTAATAATAGAGCAGTATACTGCAAGCGTGACAGGTCGAGTTGTAATATTTTTAGTGTTACAATGGAACACTCGAGTATTCCTAGGATCAAACCCAATAGAGTTTGAGGACACAGTGATTCCTAATTGAAAAGTATGCAACCAGGAAGTCCATCTAACTACTCATTAAGTTCTATATTACGACAATTCATGATTAGGGTTAATTAAGCTAAGTAACTACTTGACACTAATGATGACCAAATTGTAAAATAAGCAAAATTGCACAATTAACAATTCAAGAAACACAAGTGGTCGGTTGAATTCCATGTTGTTGATTAACCTGGATTAGGGATCTAAAAGGTTTAAACTTCTAATTGGCTCAATTTTACCTCTCGGTCACCATTTTACCAAATTGGACGATTTAGTCTGATTTATCTCTCGACCTCACCAAACTAACTCGAGCTAAGAAAATTGATGCTCAATAGGATCTCCTCTCGTTCTCACCTATCTATATGTTCCCTTAGAGGCGTCAATTCTAAAATTTGAAAGTTATTCAATTTAGTCTAGTTTTTACAATTTAGTTCCTATACCAAAAAATAACCAAACAACATTTCCATCAACCAATCACCATAAACTTAGTTACCTAACATCATTCCCATACAAACAACAGTTAGATAAACAATCAAAGCATACATTAGATTAAGCACAAAAGTATGGTTTAAGAAAGCTTAATGATTTCTTGATGGTTGCTTGGAGGAGAGAATGTTGGCAACAATAGAGGTCACAAATACTATCAAAGATCAAAATTTTTAACTAAGAAAAAGAAATAGAGTTGAGTTATATTAAATGTTATGGATTAAAATGAAAACAAAAAGAAAGTTTGAGTGCTAAACAACAATTAGGACAAAACTATAGTAAAAACTAACTACCAACTAACACAACTAAAAACTAAATCCTAAAAATATGAAGAAGAAGACAACTAGAAAGCTAAAAAGATGAAAGAAAAGTAAAAGTGAACAGCCTCATTAGTTCTTAGCCAAAAGTGGCTTTTAACATCTTATTACAACCAAAAATTTTGGGCCAAAATGCCCATGTATGTTGTATTTTGATTGGTGTTGGACAAAAACTACCCTTATAGTCAATTTTCTCCTCGTCAGGTAGCAGTATCGCAATACTCAAGACAGTACTGAAATTGGGAGTCTTGGGGATCTCAGTATTGCGATACCCATTCTTGATATCGTGATATCATTGAAGTTGACTTCAATTTTCTTCACTTCAGCACTGTCAAGGTATCACAACTTCCATGCTTCAGTGCCGTGATACCCCCCTCTAAATGATGATTTCTTCAAGTTTGGGCCATTGTCAACTTCTTACACCAACTCAATCATATCGTTAGGCCCCCATGGCCATTTGGCCAATTTGGGTATCAAAAGGGCATAAAACTAACAAAACCATTTATTAAAAAAAGTTAAAAATCAACAAAATTAAAGAAAATACATTTAAATTACTTGAGAATAAGCTCTTCCAGTGTAATGCATGGCCTATTTTGACGTACCAAATTACGATAGATCAATATAAAACAAATAGTTAGAAAATTTTAATTTACTCCAAACTTGAATAAAATATAAAACATAACAGTTGAATTATTAAAATATTAATCGTACAAAAATTTATTAAATTGTGTAAAACTAGAGTAGTTTTACACTGGTGTAAGTGGATCCCTCCCCATAATATAATATAGGATAATTATTCTATACACTGCTAGTGGAATAAAAAAACTCCACAAGAGGGTTTAGGATGTTGCCATATATCCTTGTAATATCGAAAATGAAAAACAAAAAAGGACACATGAAAACATCCCAGACCCGCTTGTAGAGTTTTTTATTCCACTAATAATGTATGGAATAATTACCGTATAATGTATCTATGAACACCAAAAAACTCTCATTAGCTTTTTTAACTCTAATTAACAAGATCAAATATGCAAATGCTAAATCTTACCCATCCTTGAAATCCTAAATTATATTCTAACTTTGACCTCAATTATAAAGCATAAACCTTAAAACTCTAAATTATAATATTAACCCTGAATACTAAATCTTAAACGGTAAGTTTTGCTTTACCATATTACTAGTTCATTTTATTTAATAATTGACACAAAAATTAGGATAATTAAGTTAAAATATTGTTAAAGAGAATTGATCTAGTGCTAGATAGTGCATGGTATCAATTAAGCATTTTCTAAAACATATGAAATGATATATTTTTATTCGGTTACAAGAAAAATGATTTTTTAAAATCATTCTAATATAGTTTAATCGCCAATGAAGCTTTGGGTCACCCCTGAGAGATATTTAGCAGGTGCCCGTATGTCACTTTTAGTGGTTCGACTCTATAATTAAATAACAATGACATTAATAGACAAAGAGTAGGAATTTGATTACATGTTATTTTAGCCCATATTATATGGTCCAATCCGTCCTTTTGCTAACTCATTACAACTTTACATACAATGCATGTTAAATTATGAACCAATGGATAAATAAATTGAAAAATAGGTTGTATGAATTACTAATTGTACTAATTGTGTTTTCTTGAAAAATAACACTTTTATCCCTTTAAATTTTACAGGATTATAAGATAGTAAATGGTCAAATTGCACTCCCCAAAATGAATGCATTGTATGAATGCATAGGTACAACTCTCATTCCATCTACCTACAATACAACACTCTCTATCTCTTTGTCATCTTAAGTCATCTTGCTTTCCTATTCCAACTTTGCTTTTTGTTGACTTAGGCCTCATTTGGATGGGCGATAGTTGTGGTGCGGTGGAATCTTTTACCTCACAACTACAATAACTAATCTCACTGTCACCATTGTTTTTAACCTTATCGAAGATAAACGCACCGTCCATTCAAACTAAGCCTTAGTGTACCCAAAGCATAAGCTCCAATGATGTCAAAGCTCGCGTTTATCATGTAGGAACGTCTAATCTCCAAGGCCAATCGATCTTATTTCAATTGTTATCTCCAAACAAATTCCACCGTCGAAAAAACATCAATAATCATCCTAATATAAATTAAACTCTTTTGAAATATTTTAGGTTTCTGAAAATCCCCCCACCCCCACTTCCATCCTCCTTTTTAGTATCAATCATTTTGCTATTTGAAGCAAATTTTCCTATTAAAAGATCACATCCAAAAGGAAAAAAAATATGCATCGTTAAAGGAGGATGTAGGCCATAATAATTTGTTGGCAATGAAAGAAGAACATAAAGCCCTTTTTTCTTCTTCTTTTTATTACTTTTAGCATGCCATTGATGCATCATTTTCACCTTTTGTCTAATTGTTCTTTACTTAAAACGAAGGTCAACAAATGTTTGAGTGTACATACATAATGTATAGTATCAAAAATGAAATATTTATATAAAATAATTGATTTCAGGTTTACAAAATAGGGGTTTTTTTTTATAAATTCGATGTTTGATTCAATTGATTCATACAATTACTCTTAAAAGATGGTATTTAGATATAGGCTTCTTTTTTAATGAAAAAAAATTAAAAAATGGGTTTTCTTTTTCCGAAAAAGATAGAGTTTTCTTTTCTTTTGGGGGTTAATATACTATTTGGTACCTAAGTTTTTTATTTATCTCAATTTGACACTTGAGTCTGACTTTATTGTTCAAATTTATATTCAAACCAAATGGCATCATGTGTCCCAATGAATATTATTAATCCGTATACTCTAATAAAATAATTTAGATACTTAATTGGGACAAAACAATTCTCAAGTACCAAATGAACATTGAAGTATAACTCAGGTGTTTAACTAAAAAAAACCTCAAGGACTAAAGTGAGACAAAAAAATTAAATATTTTTTAACTTTTTTTTCCTTTTAACCATTGACTTCACAACTATAAAACAAACTTCATTTATTGATATGACTTAATAATGGGTGGAGATTGATTCTCTTGTCTAAATTCAAAATCATGTTACATATGTCAATTCTCTTCTATCAATTACTCCAACAACTTTAAGAGTACGTATCTGTTTTATGGTTTAAAAATAATTATGTTCGTATCGAAATAATATTTAGAGCCTCTTTGGATGAGCAACGCGTTTACTTGCAATTAGTGTAAAAATAACAATGACGACACTGTCCATCTAAAGAGACCTTTAAATAAAAAAGATTCTTAATAATAATGATTTTAAAATTTAAATTCAACTGAAATATTCAAACGAAAAATTCGTTGTATTTTTTAATATATGTAATTAATATTTTAAAAAATCAGGAAAAAAATGTTTATAATGCACATGCACGTGAATGATTTAAATCCCACCGTAGACTATGGTTTGTATAGTTTTTTCTTTGTTTTTGAACAGATAATTTCAGTTGTTTTCATTTGTGTGTAAATTTCTCATAAACCATTATGTTATTTTTCATCATAATCCTTGGGATGCATGTACCTTCTCCTAATTTTACATACCCACATTTTGTTGGAGGTTGATTGATATTATTTTAAAAAAAAAATAATTTAATTTAGATTTTTTATGCTTGTTGTGGTATATTTCTGTCTCTCGACGTTTTTTCTTTGTTTATGAGACATGGTTCTGTTGATGTGACATGTTAGGGAGGTAGTTAGGTGCATTCATATAATTCAGGACGACATATACCTCCTTTAGGTTTGACGCATATCATAGATGTGCCTTTCTAATAGGATTCATACCCAAGTATCATCATATGAGCTTGTGTGTCTCGCCTCGTAGGGTGGCGAGGTGCGTTCGCATGTCTTCCTCGTGAGGGGCTAATATTTCACCTCGTGATACACATTAATGTCCATCTCGTGAGATCGCAGGGGTGTAAGTTAGAGGTCGGATTACGGGTCACGAGGTAGGGGTGTTCATTCGGTTAACCGACCCGAAATAACATTAACCGAATTAACCGACCTTTCAAAATTTTTAACCGTTAACCGAACCGAAATTTTTTCAAAAAAAAATTAACTGAACCGAAATTTTTATGTTAATTCGGTCGGTTAACCGAATTAACCGAAAATTATAAATTTTTTTATTTTTGGTTAAAAATTAACCGAATTAACCGAATTACCCGAATTAACCGGATTAGCCGAATTAACCGAATTACCCGAATTAACCGAATTGAATCACTACATAATTAAATTATTTTTTGACTTTTAGACTTTAGTTTTAGTTTTAGTTTTAGAATTTTATTTTTATTTATTAAATTATTTGTAATTTTTATGATTAGGTTGGGTTGGGTAATTGGGTTGGGTTGAATACTTGGGTTTGGATTGGGTTTAGGTGAATAGTGGGCCTATTTATATATTATAATTTTATTTATTAATTTTTTCGGTTAAACCGAAAAAATTCGGTTAACCGACCGGTTTCGAACCGAATTAACCGTTAACCGAAAAATCAAAAAATAATTAACCGACCCCCGACCGAAAAAATTCGGTTAACCGACTGGTTAATCGAATTCGGTCGGTTAACCGAATTTTTTCGGTTTTACCCGAATTTTGCACACCCCTATCACGAGGTGTGCAGAGGCGAAGCCAGAAAATTTTTTTAGGGGAGCGAAATTAAATTGTAATTTTTATGATAGTAAAGATGCAATTTCAACATTTGAATATGTTATATTTTATAATTTTTAAAGGATTAAATCAAAATTTTATCATTTTTAGGGGGCCAAAGTGCAATTTTACCTTTACTAACTTAAAATTTTAAAATTTTAAAGGGCCTCAATAGAAAATTTTTCATTTTAAGGGGGTCGGGGCCCCTGCCAGCCCCCTGGATTCTCCCCTGGAGGTGTGTTTGCGTGTCTACCTCGCAAGGGAATGATATTTCACCTCACGATACACATTGATGTCCTCGCGAGATTGCGAGGGTGCCAATTAGGGGTTGAATTCTGGGCCACAAGATCGGGTCGGATTTCTAGTTGTGAGGTATTCTATAACAATGATTAATTCAAAATTTTGTTCTAGGGTTTTTAATCCCAAAAAAACCTTTAATTTAGGTCTAAAATTAAATTTGACACAAGAGTTCATAGTGGATTTTAATTAAAGTTTTAAATGTTAACAAATTATAATCTAATTAAAAATAATTAAAACGGTATGGAATTATTTAATATTACAAAAGAAAAACGTCATATTTTCATACATTAAAAAAAGTAAATTGCAAAGTTTGTTTTAAATATTAGGTATAATGACAAATTTAGTCTTTAATATTTACATCTTTTGTCAACTTGGTCCTTATTATTATTTTTAACTAAATTTGGCACTCAACCTTTTTAAAAAGAGTCAAATTTGACCATCAACTTTTCAAAAAATACTACTAAAATACTACTAAAATGTTAAATTTTTAATCATGATAATCGAAGTGTATCTCATGCCAACTTTTTTTTAATTTTTAATTTTTAATTTTTTGAATATTTTTATAAATTTTGAATTATTTGTTAACATTACATATAAGATAAATAGTTTTATGCCAACATGAAGTACGTACAGACTACCAAATAGGTTGTCACGCCAATATCATTAAAAATTTAATGCTTTAATCAACAGTTTCGTTAAAGAAATTCAATTTGACTCTTTTTAAAAGCTAATGGTCTAATTTATAAAAATGTAACTGTTGAGGGCTAAATTTATCATTATACCTAAATATTATAATGGTTTACCTTTTTTTTATTTGTTCAATTTTATTTTTCTTTTATGAATAATTAATACAAAGGTGATGGAGATAATTAGGCTATAAAATTAATGAGGGGCCAAAGAGAATTTTACCAATATTTATTTAAATTCATTTATTTCATATGTTGACAACTCATTAAAATTTATTTAAAACAAAATATAGAAAATTAAAATTTTCAATGGGTACCATCATATAATTTCTTACCAATATATAAATTTATATACTGATAATATATTAAATATAAATATAAATATGCTAATTTTATATTTTGTAAACTAATATTTTATAAAACCCACTATGGAGAATGAAAATTTTTTATTGCAAAATAGATTTTGTTTGAAGAGTCGAAATTTTTTTGATACAGTGTCTATTTTTACTCATAATCTTTCAAATCCTTAAATCGACGAAGAAATACACCGAAGCTCGCTTGAACTTGAACCCATGTTAAATAGTTTGTATTTAAACTTTAAATAAATGCTCAATATAACAACCGATACTTGAACTTAATAGTTTTTCTTAATTTGGTATCTAAACTTTTCTTTGGTCTAATTTGGTGCCTTAACTTGACACTTTTTCCTAATTCGGTACATGAACTTGACACTTTTTCTTAATTTAGTACTTAATCTTTTTCTAGGTCCAATTTGGTACTCGAACTTGACTCTCTCTTTTTTTGTCTGATTTGGTACTTGAACTTGTCAAACGTTTTACAAATTACTCCAATACACTAACAATGTTATATTTTTACGATGTAGTAAAAATCATCAACGTATGATCGACATGTGGCAATGACATGATATTTCACTTTTGTGTTTTAAATTTTCAATCACTTTTCTTTTTATTTAGTTTACTAATTTAAAAAATAAATTTCTTATGTTTTAGATTTTTAAAACTCTTGTTTTCTTAAGCATAACTCAATGTCTAATTTTTTAACACGAATTTCCACTAATACTGACAATATTTTGTGGCACAACACAAAAGTTTGTAACATTGTTAAAGTTTTGAGTAATTTATATAACATTTAATAAGTTTAAGTACCAAATTAAAAAAAAAATGACAAATTCAAATACCAAATGTTATATTAAGTCTTAAATAATATATATATATTAGATAACATAAATGCTTACCTTTCCCATATTCCTAGTAGGATACCCACACCCCTAGTTTTGTTAAAGCAAAGGGTTTGGACATATTATTATTGGTTGAAAGCTACCTTTTAAATGATACCCTTTTTACATTTACCACGTGGGTGAAATATTTTATATAATAAATATATTTATAAAAATATATATAAAAAATAAATAGAACTTTGGTTGGAAATTAGAGTAGTAAAGTTGAGATATTGAGCATCATCATATTTTATGTTCAAATCTCATCATATACAAGGTGAAATCAGAAAATTTTTTTGGGGGGTCAAAATTAAATTTTAATTTTTATGAGAGAAAAATACAATTTCATCATTTTAATATACCATATCTTTATAATTTTTAAAGGACTAAATCAATTTTTTATATTTTCAGGAGAACAAAGTACAATTTTACCTTTACTAATTTTAAATTTAAAAAATTTTAAAGGGCCATAAGAAAAAAAAATTTATTTCGGGGTCGGGGCCCCTGCCAACCCCCTAATTTCGCCACTAATCATATATATACATTTTTCCAAATTTTATATAAAATAAAACAACAAAATAGCCTCTTCCCATAAAATGTGTGTGTTTTTCTAAATTTTATATAAAACATAAAAAATAAAATCCTCTCTTAGTAATATATATTACTCTGTAAAATGAATAAATATTATTTTTTAAGTGCATGACTAAGTTGGTGTCACCCATTAACCGAGTCCCAACTCAGTTGCAGAACTATCAAAAGCCCATTCATTTTACAAAGCAACAAATATTATTTTGAGGGCATTTATGTCTTTTACATTTTGATAAATCTAAAAATATATATATACATATGCTGGGGCGAAACCAATAAATTTTTTTAGGGGGATAAAATTAAATTATAAATTTTACGATGGCAAAAATACAATTTCACCATTTTAATAGCCTATACATTTATAATTTTTAAATGATTAAATCAAATTTTTATATTTTTAGGGAGGGCAAAGTATAATTTTACCTTCATTAATTTAAAATTTTACATTTGAAAGGGGTCGAGCCTCTGCCAGCTCCCCTAATTTCGCCCCTGTACATATCACAAATCAACCGAACACCGATGTAATCGAAGAAAAAACTAAAAAAATATTTTATTTAAAAAGCAACAAATATTATATAAAAAAAGACTGCTTCAAAGTCAAAAGAGTATAATTATTTTCCATACTTTTATTTTTTTGGGATTTTATTTTAGATTTAGTCTCAAAATATAATATGGTATAAAATATAAAAAAAAGTGAATAAATTATGGGGATATAGAGTATAGTTAGTGGGTTTGGATATGAAAAGTAGTATTGGTTGTCATTCTCATCCAAATTTTATTAGTATTTTTATTTTTCTTTCGGCTGTTAGGTTCATTGAACTTTATTCTGCGTACAAACTTTCTATAGTATTC
Source organism: Gossypium hirsutum (assembly GCF_007990345.1). NCBI lineage: Eukaryota > Viridiplantae > Streptophyta > Magnoliopsida > Malvales > Malvaceae > Gossypium > Gossypium hirsutum. The sequence goes on along the minus strand of NC_053442.1, from coordinate 65,437,704 downwards.
CTCTTTTTATTATTATCTGTTACGATTCTCTTATTTCGCATTCAGTTGATTATTTGTTTATATTAAATTAGAGAATATAATTTAAAATTTTAGATTCAATTGTTACTATGGTTGAAATTCTTCTATTAAATTTATTGATGTAACATTTTAAAATTTAAAAAAAAATCACTTTGTAACACCCCCGACCCGACCTAGGAGTTTCGGCTGATTCTAAGGTGTTATATTCGATGGCCGAAGTGATCCTGTAAAGCCACTTTTTTTACCTGTGTTGATATGTAAGGAAAACGCTCTTTTGTTTTTAGTAAAACATTCATTCATTAAGTCGGCTTTTCTTGGAAATTTAATTATGATATTATTATTGTGGCGTTTTGACAACGGTTAATGTTTTCAAAAAAAGGTTTATCGAATCTTTAAGTATTTTGTAAAGCAATGGAAAATGTTTAAAATAATAGTTTTCTAAACTGAATAGCATGCAAATATCAAAGTAATAATTAAGTAACATGCTTAATATAAATAAGCTAAACAATCCCAAATCTAATATATAAAAGCAAGAATAATTAATAATTATAACTCAAAAACAAAACAATTACGGAGAAACTTTAATGAAAACTTTAAAATATGAAGAAAAACAAGCTGCTAATCTGAGGTTCTTACGATGCCATTCTGAAACCTAATTCTTTGCGCTACTTGAGAGGTAAAGAAAGGGGAAGTGAGCTTATGACAGCTCAGTGTGAGTCTAATTTTAAACCATTATATATAATCATTCGAACAATATAAAATTTAATTTATAGCATAATACAAATTAAACATAACATAAGGAACATATAGTAAATCAATGCATGTATAGGTTATGTTCATGATGCAATGCAATTTTAATTTTAATTTTAAGTTCCCACTCATCCACTCTATCCGCCCTCAAGTATCGCTCGACACACCAAAACACATATCAATAACTAACGATCCCGGAATTCCCGGTGATTAGCATATTATGCTATTTATCATCAGTCGATCCTACATTCAATATTTCATACTAATATTTAATGGCATGTATTCATGCATTCATTCTCATCAATTTCACATATACAATTAATTTATGGAAATTAAAAACAGTTTCACATATACAATATCTTTATACGAATTAACATGTCTAGTTCGGCTAACACATATAAAACAGGTTCACACGAGGGGTTCGCACTTATAAAGTTCCCACATACAGGGTTCACACCTATAGGGTTCGTACATATGGGTTCGCACCTACAGGGTTCGTACATATGGGTTCGCACCTACAAGATTCGCGCATATGGGTTCGCACATGTAGGGTTCGCACCTATAGTGTTCGCACATGTAGAGTTCGCACATGTAGGGTTCGCATATACAGGGTTCGTGTATATAGGGATTGCATATTAAAAATATGGGGTTTGCATACTAAATCCATAAAGGTTTGCATGTAGGCTCGCATGCAGGGCGTTCGCATGCGAGGGGGTCGCATATGGGGGTTCACATGCATGGTGGTGTTCGTTACACACTACTTTCTTCTTAATACTTCAATGAGTCAAACATAATGATTTAAGTTTAGATCCCACATCTGATTTTGAAAACACAAAAAACCTTAATCAAATGAAGAGTTTGAGGATCTACTCGGGAGGAGAGGGACGATTTTGAAAACTTTGAATTCTTTTGTTTGAAGATTGATTTGGTAATGGTGGAGAAAACGAAGAAGTTGAGAGTTTTTTTTTTTTGCTAGATAAAAATTTTAGAGTTTGAAAAGGGTTCCTATTTATAAGACTATTTTTCCCTAATTGAAATAGGTTTTAAAATTTTATGTAAAATTAGGACTATTTTAAAATAAAGACTAAATTTAAAAAATAGTTTCGGCTAGGCTATTTTGAAAATTGGCACTTTCATGGGGTAAAAATAGGAAAATAAAATATTTTAGTTGAATGCACAAAAGGGGTTTTAAACTTTGGACCTAAAGGCAAACTAAAGCTTTATCACTGAACTAATAAACTTATTCTTATTATTTTTTTAACACAAATAAATTTTTAGGCTTTCTAATTCTCTTAACATCGAAAATGTTTATATGGATTTTTTTCTCTTAAAAAATTCATTCGAACTATTCATGATAAAATAATTTTTTATTGGAATATAGTTCCTAAAAAAAATTGACGCCAACAATTTTATTAAAATAGTTAACAATATTATATATTTAGACTAACTAATGACATTATAAACGTAGAAAGATCAAATTATGTCGATAAATAAAATATATAGATTAAATCCCAAGTTTCAGCATAATATAAGGCTAAAAATGAAGTTTGATCATTGTCTTATTATTCAAATAAAATGTAGCAAGGCAAACCTAAAAGAAATAGAAAGCTACTTATTCGTCTGTAAGACCCTTAGGGTATTCAAATTATATATAAACACGTAATAGTTTGATCGAAAATTTAATGATATTAACTATTTAGACTAATTAATAATAGTATAAAAATATAGAGATTGAATTACATTAGAAATTAAAGTGTGGCAATTAAATTTTAAATTTAGGCATAACAGAGGGACCAAAATTAAAATTTAATTAATTTTCTAAATCTGCAAAAAAAGAAAAAAAGAAAAGGGATAAGACGTAGGTAAACCTAAAAGAAATAAGAAACTATGTGTTAGCTTCTAAGACTCTTAAGGTATTCAAATTTATATATAGCCCTCTGTCCTTCGCCCCCACTGATCCCCTATTTTGCCTTTCTATTTTTTTTCTTTAATAAGTGAGTTGCACCTCAAACTTTTAAGGCCGGATCAAACGAGATCGGGTTACACAACTCTGACACTAATATTTAAATTGATTCTAACATCGAATTTTAATTACATACATGTTATGGAGAGTAGTTGGGGCGTTAATGATATTAAGTAAAAATAATAATTACATTTTATTTAGTGATTTAATATTAATTTAAAATATAAATAAAAATAATATTGATTTAATACGGGCGGACTGAGCCCGTGTCTATCAAACAAGTCTAAACTTTTGTTAGAGCTCGACCTGACCCAAGGGCATCTCTAATTCAAACCTAATATAAAATTAATATTGTAATCACTTAAATATTTAATTGAATATATTGAATGAAAAATAACAAAGTAAAATGACATCTTTGACCCTATTTACTGTAATTAATAGAAAACAAAAAATAAAGTTTAGCCCTATTTACTTCAATCATGGTCAATTTTGCCCTTATTTACTTCTATATATGGATATACATATATAGATTAAATATATATAATTAAAGCAATATAAAATCTAGTTTAAAAATACTAAATTAATATGTTTAACAATAAAGTTTAAAACTATATCTTAAAATAAATTCAATTTAATTTGTTGCATCTACGTGACGTACAAAAAAATAATTTGTTAAAAAATAAAATAGAAAAGCTAATAAAATAATTTAATAATAAATATGATATTTAAAATACAATTAATTCAAATAAATACCACGAAAGTAACTTTCAACAAATTTAAAAAAAAAATCAAAAGCACAAATAATTAAAACAATTAATTAGTTTTAATCAAAATATCTAAATTACCCTTAACTTTTAATACCAAAATTACCCCTACTCGTAACTTCTAATACCTAAATTACCCCTACTCGTAACTTCTAATACCTAAATTACCCCTATTTATTCCTAATGACTCCAATGCTTAGTACCTATTATTCGATTCGATTTTGAATACTTGTAAATCCTATCTTCTTTTTTTTTTTAGAAAAATCTGAACTGAATAAGTTGTGTCTCATTTGATCATTATTCTCTGAGAATCTAGAAATATATCTTCGTTCGGTAAAAAGATAATGAATGTTTATTTGATCTTAATCCTTATGGAGCGAAAAAGGAACTACACTGCATTTGTACGAAGCCTCTGATAATATCTACAAATGGCTTGTTTTTGGTAAGAGACGAACATTACTATATGTAAATTCGGGTGAATGGTACACATTGGTACTCCAGTGCATTTCCCCCTCAAAGTTAGAATAAATATATTTTCGAGCCCTTTCTTTCAAATTTAAAGTGTATGTTCCCGCGCGAATCTCAGCGGTCACTTGTTCTGATTCTACATATTGACTCCCAAATGAGTTGGTTTTATATTATATATAGATCACACATAACTTTTAATACCTAAATTACCCTTACTCCTAACTTTTTATACCTAAATTGCCCCTATTTATTCCTAATGACTCCCAAAATGAGACTTAAATTACCCCTACTCCTAACTTATATTTATTCCGAATGATTCCTAAAAGAGTTGGTTTTATATTATATATAGATTACACTCCGTCGATCCTTAATGTCATAGCTCATTTGACCAAGTTAGGGTAACTTTTTCTATTGCTATAAATTATCAATTTTTACAATAAAAGTATTATGGAAGTCCTTGTACTAGAAATTAGATTGCATTTTGTCCTGTCTACTCGTAAAAGAGTAAATTAGTCCTTCTACATTATATCAAAGAACAATTTGGTCCTTATACGTTAGAATGAGATACACATGGCACGTTATGTGTGACTATCTGATTATTCTATTAGTCACATCAATTTTTACCAATAAAAATGGATAAAATTTTTAACAAAAAATGCCAGTTTGCTCTTTGATATAACATACCAAAACTAATTTACCCATTTTCTGAAGAAAAAAAAAAGGGGGCAAAAAGCAATTTAATTTTTAGTAAGGGGCTTTCGTGGTACATTTACCCAAATTTTACCTATTTAAACTAAAATAAAACGTGAAGAATTAAATTGCACTTTAGAATTTAACCCAAAATCTATAAGCCCAATGACAAATCTCTTTTGTTTAGGTTTTTTAAAACATTAAGCGAAAATTGTTTGCAAAAATTGGGTCGCCATTGCCATGGGTCCGGCCCGGATAGAAGAGTTAAATGCCTACCCCAACCCATAGGATTAAAATGTAAAAACCAAAAATAAAATTTGGCATCCCCAAATTTGTTCAATAAAAAAGATGATTTTTTTTTTCAAAATCTTATGCTTTAAGTTTAACGTTTTCTTAATAATGAAAAAAAAAAAAAACGAGATTGGATCAAGTCGGACTTAATATGTTATAAGTTAAATTTGGTGGCTTTTAGTCAAGGGCGAAAATAGAAAATCTTTTAAGGGGCTGAAATTAAATTATAATTTTTATGATAGAAAAAATAAAATTCCACCATTTTAATAGACTATATCTTTATAATTTTTAAAGGATTAGATCAAATTTTTATATTTCTAGGGGGCCAAAGTGCAATTTTACCTTTACTAATTTAAAATTTTAGAAATTTTAAAGGGGCCATATGAAAATTTTTCATTTTAGTAGGGTCGGGGCCCCTGCCAGCCCCTTAGTTTCGCCACTGCTTTTAGTGTTGGTGCTTTTCGAATTTTAAAAATTTGGTCCTAACTTGAACGATAAAAAATAAATTTGCTTGGTTAAATTATGGTATTAATACTATATTATGTATAAGTTTTGGATTTAGTAAATGTTTTCCAAATTAATCATTCTTAGCCCAATATTTTTCGAAATTTCAATTTTTGACACTAATAACAACTATTAATTCCATTAATTGGCTTTTTTGTGGCTAGATGTGAAGACAGCTAATTGATATGACATTACACATGTAATGATATACTTTTTGCATAAATTTTTTAAAACAATGAAATTTGTTGAATGTTTTTGTGTGTGTTCTCCTCGTGGAAGCCAATTTCCTAATTATATGGCACGATTCCATGATTTGATGTGCTAGGATTAGGTAGGCTCCCATGTAGGTCAACATATGTTTCCTGAGTAGGGGTTCGCCTACACGGTGCTACGAACCCATGCAGGCGAACTGCATGGTGGCAAACTATATATCAGCGAGCTGGACATACTGTTCAGGTTGTGGGTTGGTATGAGAACTGGGTCGGCCTAAGAATCGGGTAGAGGTGAATATTGTAACCATTTGTCTCCCATCTGGTCGAAGAAGAGCTATAAAGTGACTCTGTAGTAGTATACACGTATTGACTCTATAGTAAAATATATGTTGACCTGCATGGGGGCCTACTTAATCCTAGTATATCAAATCATGGAACTGTGCCATATAAATAGAAAATTGACTTCCGTAAAGAGGACACACACAAAAACACTCAACAAAATTTAATGAATATACCAAGTATTATTTGGTAAAAACTAAAATTTTAAAATTCAAAAAATATAAGAATTAAAAATAACCAAATTAAAGTGTAAGGACTAAATAGTAAATACATAACTTAGACATATTAAATGGACTAATAGTAAAAGCTAACCACATATCATACTTGTACACTTATACATCAATCATTAAGAGTCTTTTTGGATGGGCGTTTACATCTAGCGCAACGCGTTTAGCTTTTTTTTTGTCTCACATTACAGTATCGCTACAGTATCTAATCTCACCGCCACCATTGTTTTTAAATCGTATTTATTGTATATTTTAAGTTGTATTCATATTATTTATTTAAAATATAATCTTATATAAATTCCAATACAATAAAAAGTTATTTTGGGTGCAATATTTTTTTTTGGTATTTGTATTGTTTCGAGCTCTCGTCATTTGAGTTTATGTTGTTCCAGTTTAGATATTTTCAGGTTTAATTCAATTCGAGTTTAAATTGTTGTTTTTTTTATAATAAAATCAAATCAAATCAAGTTTGAATCTAAATTAATAAGTCAAATTTTAAATTAGGGTAAAATTTTAAGTGTTTAACACCTTCTGAAAAAAATTACTTTTATTTTCAATGTTGTTGGAGTTGAACCAAACTGTTCATTTTATAATATTTTAAAAATATTTTTATGTATTTTTATTTTTTGTTTAATTATTGTTAGATTGGCGGACGAATCGATTTGCGGTCGAATTGATTAAATTGAAAATCAATACTTTGAAGGTTTAGGTTTTTAAAACAAATTTTTTTTGTTAAATTTGTTATTAACCCTTATACCTTACAAAAATTATGGATTTAGTTCTTATACTTTAATTTGATCAAATTTAGACCCTATATTTTTCAAAATTTGAAACATTAGTCCTAACCTAAATAGTAGTAATTAAATTTATTTGGTTAAATTCAATACCAATCTTATACTATGTGTACCATTGTAGATTTAAATACAATTTTTGTAAATTACAAGGATTAATAGCATAATTAAAATTATTTTTCCTAAATGGCACTGTAAGAGAAATCAAGGTAAAGGAAAATAAATAAGTAAAAGAAGCTGGAAATATTCTTACGACGATCTCTTTGATCATCACTTCCATGTCTTTCAATCCCCTTTCACAAAACGCTCTCTTAAGCAACGCTGATCGTTAATCCCCAAAACGCCATTGCTGCTTCTTCTTCTTCATCATCTGCAAATCATCAATGACGAAAGCAAAGTCTCATTCGGTGGCTGGTTCTATAGACCCAAACAAAAATGGCCTTCATCACCACCATCAAGACGGTAACGACGTCGTTTTCGACCCTTCATCTATGTCCCTCGGCGATGATTCTAAGTCCGGTGTTTCTCGTTCTCCCGCCACCGCTAATCTCTCTCGTAAAAAAGCAACCCCGCCTCAACCCGCCAAAAAGCTCGTCATCAAATTCGTTAAAGGTTTTTCTTTCTTTATGTAATCTTTTTTTGGTCTCGATCTCATTATTTTTTTTGTCTTCGTGAAATTTATTTTCTGGGTATTTATTAAATCGCTTGTTCTAGTTCATTTGAGTGTTTGATCTTAGAAATTGAGTGGTTTTGGTTGTTGGGTCGTTTTTGGAATGATAAATTAGGGATTAAAGGTGATGATATTCAGAAACTTGGAGCTTTGTTTGATTATAGGATCTTTTCACTGGTTAATTTATTTGCATAGTTCGTTTTTCACTGTTTTACTGGGCTAACACTAACTAATATTTAATAGGCATTGAATTATTTAATATTTTTTTATGGATTGTTCTGTTTAAACCGTGTAAATGAAACCAAGTACTTTCCATGACTTCCTATATAGTTTTAAATAAAAGTTGATATAGAGATCTGTTAGCTGATCCTAAGAAGTGTTACCTTTTTCAGTTTTATCTGGGCATTACTTACAATCATTTTATGGTAATTTGAAATTGATATCGGTTTTTATGCTAAACAAATTGAGGGTCCTAAGGTTCTCGTTCATTTACATGGCTTCAGAACGAATGGCTACGGAACATTCTTCGTTTTCTTGCCTTTGTGATGTAGGTCTGCTAATGCAACTTTACATTAAAAGCTCTCCACCTACACTCTTGTGCTTTTTTTATTGACATTTTCTGTTAATTTATCAAAGAAAATGTAATTCAAATACTGTGCTAGAGGCCGTCAGTTTTTAGAAAATCCATTTATGTCCTCTTCTAAACCCTTTTTTGTAAGCATCTATGCAGCGGTGAAGGCAGAAAAAACATTTGGGGGGGGGTGGCAAGGCCAGTGCCTGCCCTTGGATTCTCCTCTGCATCTATGATGTGTGCTTGCATAAGTACAAGCAGCTAGTTAATCTTTCTAAACAGCTATAGTGTTTAGTTAGCAGGTGATTCAACCTGTTATTAGTAAGGTTATTCGCTTGTGTTGAACTAAGTTTTTTTGGTTTCTTTTTTGTATTTGTGAATCATATTATATCTCTAAAACTATGTTGTTTGCATGAACTAATGGTAGAAAGCTAGAAGAGCATTACTAAAATGCAAAATGTGTAGAACATGTATTCAGAAAGGTTTCTGACTTTTGTTGTTTTTGTGTAGCTAAACCGACAATGCCTACAAATTTTGAGGAGGAGACATGGGCAAAGCTGAAGTCAGCCATTAATGCTATATTTTTGAAGCAGCCAGATTCTTGTGACTTGGAGAAGCTTTATCAGGTAAACCTCTCTTATTTCTTGGTTCTGTCTGTTTTGATTATGAAAGCCATTTGGAATTTGATCGATATTATGTCTTGGTAATCGATTGTGCTTCCTTTAGGATGTCAATAATCTTTGCCTGCACAAGTTGGGAGGAAGCCTTTATCAGCGAATTGAAAAAGAGTGTGAAGAACATATATCTGCTGCACTAAGATCTTTGGTAGGGCAAAGCCCAGATCTGGTTGTTTTCTTATCACTCGTTGAGAAATGTTGGCAAGATCTTTGTGATCAAATGTTGATGATTCGTAGTATAGCCTTGTATCTTGACAGAACATATGTTAAGCAAACCCCAAATGTACGTTCATTATGGGACATGGGCTTGCAGCTCTTCCGAAAACATCTTTCTCTAGCTCCTGAAGTTGATCACAAAACTGTTACTGGCCTTTTAAGAATGATTGAGAGTGAGAGGTAATTCTTATGAATTTTAAGTTGAAATATACAAAATCTTTTTATTCTAGGATTTTTGGTTTCAAAATATAACCTATGCAAAATATGCATAATAGTTTTAGATGAATGCTGTAATGGATTGTGTATCATTGAGTATTGCGATTGTTATGGATGAAACTATGCTTCTCTTCATGTAATTGATGAATAGGTATAATAAATTGGAAAAAAGCTATACTGTTGGTTGCTATCGTGTTGGCTTTGGTGATAGTACATAACTAACAATACTACTGGATGAAAGTATACATAAATATATACTATGGTTAACTTATTTTTGATGCCTTCAGACCAACCAACTTGACGCCGTGTTGAATTTCCTGTGCGCAAGTACAAGTGGAGAGGTAAAAGTTAAAAAAGGCAAACTGCAACATGATGAGTATTGGTCAACTTGAATTGACTCATACATTCTTGTTCTAATGTCATTGTGATAGCATGGTTTCTGTTGAAGAAAAAAGTTCCTTTACGGGATAATTAAGATCAATTTAATTCTAGCCTACTTGCCTATTATTATTTTTGTTCTTTCTGACTCATTTTAATCATCTATACCCCAAGAGTTTCCATCCTCATATTCACCGTCTAGGTTCAAGAATGATGTGCGATGATAAATTCTCATCTTAGTGTTTATAGTTAGCATCCTGGAATCCACCGTGTCTGTTTTTGATTATGCAGGTTAGGAGAAGCTGTCGACAGAACACTCATTAACCATCTTTTGCAGATGTTCACCGCCTTAGGCATTTACTCAGGAAGCTTTGAGAAGCCATTCCTAGAGTGCACGTCTGAGTTTTATGCGGCTGAAGGAACAAAATACATGCAACAATATGATGTTCCAGATTACCTGAAGCATGTTGAGGTGCTTTTAATATTTTATGTTCTCAATTAGTAGTGACTAGTGCTTGTATTTTGAAGCATACACGTTCATCCTTCTTATAAGAATGTTAATCTACCATATTATTCCATTTTTATTTGGAATATACGTGTTTATCCCACTTAAGATTTTGTGTAAATTATCTTTGTTAAGATTTTGATTATATTCTTGCAGACTAGGTTACATGAAGAACATGAAAGATGCTTACTCTACCTGGGTGATCTTACAAGAAAGCCACTAATAGCAACAGTGGAAAGGCAACTCCTTGAACGTCATATACATGCCATTCTTGATAAGGTATGAATATGAATCGTCAGCTGTTTGTGCACTTTGTATGCCAGCTTGGATATGTATCTTTTAATAGTTATAATTTCTCTGATTGATATAGGGATTTATGATGCTTATGGATGGACACCGTATTGAGGACCTTCAGAGGATGTACTCACTGTTTTCAAGGGTCAATTCTCTTGAACCACTCAGGCAGGCCGTGAGTTCATATATTCGGAGAACTGGGCAGGGCATTGTCATGGATGAAGAGAAAGACAAGGACATGGTGCCTTCATTGTTAGAATTTAAGGCTTCACTTGACTCAATATGGGAAGAAAGCTTTTCGAAGAATGAGGGATTTTGCAACCACATTAGGGATGCATTTGAGCATCTAATTAACATTCGTCAGGTTAGCACTTGGAGATTATTTTACTTTTGAACTGCAGTCTTCTTATTAAGTTTTAATCAGTTCAGCAATATTCCTAATTTAGATTACCATATTTTTCACACTTGACTCAACTGATGGTTTAATTCTGCATTATGTTTAATAGAACCAACCCGCAGAACTGATTGCCAAGTTTCTGGATGAAAAGCTTCGTGCTGGTAATAAGGGTACTTCTGAAGAGGAATTAGAGGGTACACTTGATAAAGTTTTGGTTTTATTCAGGTTCATCCAGGTAGGGTCCATGTTTTCACTATAAAAACCATTAAATATACCTGTGGCCTCAGATAACAGTCCTCTTTGTGTGTATTTCTTAATTTTCTTGTCGTACAAGTTAATGCTAGAGATGTGAACGATGTTTTTGTTGGTAACTAAGGGCAAGGACGTATTCGAAGCATTCTATAAGAAGGATCTTGCAAAGAGGCTGCTGCTAGGAAAGAGTGCTTCTATTGATGCAGAGAAATCCATGATTTCTAAGGTCAGTATCTTCTTCTTTTTGCATTAAATGACACGTTTTAAAGATTGTATTAACTTGTTATATTATTATGATGCTGCAGCTGAAGACTGAGTGTGGCAGCCAGTTTACGAACAAACTTGAAGGAATGTTCAAGGTCTGCCTCTATATCTTTTATAAATTTTGTCAAAGAAATGTATCCAATAAATATTGCCACCGGAATTTCTAATAAAATGTCTCGTGAACTTGAGCAATTGACCATTGCAAACATGGTGATCCAAATAACCATTAAGAAAATGTTAGCCATTGGCGGTATTGGCCCCTGGAGTGTTATAACTCATAAAGGAGTCGGATCGATTATGATTAATCCTTGCAAAGAGTATGCAATGAACTAATCATTATGTAAAAAAATTATTGTGCCATGAGGTTCACTGTTTTCAGAACCGGCCAGTCCAACCACTGGAACCAGTTGAACTGGTTTTCTCTATTTTTAATATTTTTTGATAATTTATACAATTGAATTGGTCGAACTAGGAACCAGTGGTCTGACTGGTTCGACACCGGTTTGGTTTTGAAAACCTTGGTGAGGATGGATTATGCTGGTAAATATATTAATGTAATAAAATCACGGGGGAAGAGAAGAGAAAAGGATTCTGGGAGTTAAATTTATCTTTCATTTCTTGGATTACCTTCTCTTGTATTGGTCAACCTAGGATCTGACTAACAACCATGTGACTGGATTCTTATGACCAGAATGTGTATACAGTCAAATCATTTTACTTATACTTTTGGCTTGAGGAAATTTAGTAATATGAGATTAATACGAATGCAACTTTAATGCAATTGACCTTGCCTTGTGATTTTTATGCAGGATATTGAACTATCAAAGGAGATAAATGAATCATTCAAGCAATCATCACAGGCCAGGACGAAACTTCCATCTGGAATCGAGATGAGTGTCCACGTCTTAACAACCGGGTAAATCTTATTTCACCGTTATCTCCATTAAGTCATAGTGGCATAATCGATTAGTTTATTGTTTAGATATTTAATTCTACTCTGGCTGTTGAGCTGCACAGGTACTGGCCAACATATCCACCTATGGTTGTTCGGCTTCCTCACGAGTTGAACATCTATCAGGTTTGCTGCAGGTTTTAGGATGAAATGTTCACTGTTATAAACACTGGTAAGTTCTTCTATCGAGAAGTTATCTAACACCATATTCTAGTTGGTGTAACAGGACATCTTTAAGGAGTTCTACTTAAGCAAGTACAGTGGGAGGCGGTTAATGTGGCAAAACTCGTTAGGTCATTGTGTGTTGAAAGCCGATTTTACCAAAGGTAAAAAGGAGCTCGCAGTTTCCTTATTTCAGGTCAGCACCTTGGTTCTCATTGACTTTTGTTTCCCTGTTCTAATGTTCTGTACAAGCAGACATTTCTACCAGTTTTCTCAATTTATTGTTGCTGTTTACTCTCTAGACTGTAGTTCTGATGTTGTTCAACGATGCTGAGAAGCTTAGCTTTCAAGACATTAAGGACTCTACTGCCATAGAGGATAAGGAATTGAGAAGGACCTTGCAATCCCTTGCATGCGGTAAAGTACGAGTCCTGCAAAAGGTATGCCAATTTAATTATTGCACTTACCATTTTAACTTGGTGTTTGGGCTGGTATAGTTGGTGACATTATCTCGGTTTGCTTTCATGTGCTGCAGTTGCCGAAAGGGAGGGAGGTGGAAGATGATGATTCTTTCGTTTTCAATGAAGGATTTTCTGCTCCTCTCTATCGTATAAAGGTACATGCGCTAGTAACATTTTTTTGACAAATCAAACCATGGTAAGTGAATACTTTTTTAGATCAACTAAATTCTTGTCAAGCTTATCTCTTTTCTATTTAATTGAACTGACTTCCAAGTAGACCTCTCAATTGGTAGGTCGGGTTGACGTGTTTAAAAATTTTGGGTCATTTCAGGTTCAGGTTTTAATTTCAGATTTAGGTCATTTCAAGTTTAGGTTATTAACTTTTTATGGTCAAATGAGGTTGTATCAGGTTGAATTAATCTAATCGGGTTTTCATGTTCGAGTCACAATTGATAGGTCTAAGGGATCACACTAACTTTTCCTTTTGGAACACAGGTAAATGCAATCCAGATGAAAGAGACAGTGGAGGAAAACACAAGCACTACCGAAAGAGTATTTCAAGACCGTCAATATCAGGTTCGGATTTACTTTACACTTGCATTGTCTCGCGTATCCACTAATACAAATAAAACGAACGGAAAGATACCTCGCATGAACAAGCTTAATAAAAAATATGCTTTACTGCTCAATTTTATCACAGGTCGATGCTGCTATTGTTCGGATAATGAAGACAAGGAAAGTGTTGAGCCACACCCTTTTGATAACCGAACTCTTCCAACAGGTAAGTGTATTCTTATTGTTTGCATTGGGTTAAGGTACCTCCTATATTATAGGGACTGGATCAAATTAGTCCCTCTATTATTAAATAGATCAATTTAATCCCCATACTATTTAAAAAAAATCAAAGAAGTTCAAATTGCAACGGAGCTAACATTTACTATATAAAAAATGTCTTGAATATTACTTTTAATTTATTTTTTCAAATGCAGTTCAATTCCTTCCAAAGGAAAGATTTCATTTACGGAAACCATGAAAACTGTAAAAATATTAACTCTGTTAAACAGTAAATGTTAACTCTATTTCAATTTGGTCTTATTTGATTCTTTTTAATAGTACAAGGATTAAATTGATTTGAGGGACTAATTTGGTCAAGTCCCTATAATAGAGGGCCCTCTCAGGTACATTCACTGTTTGCATTGTGTATAAACCTGTCAAATTTTGACCCGAACTGATTGAGAATGATACTAGTCTTGTACGATAATTAGATCATTGCAGTTGATGATCAAATGGATAATACGTTTTCTTTTTCCTCTCTAAGTTGCATTTTGACGTATATTGAGAATAAGTTTTCGTGTCGTTGAACAGCTTAAGTTTCCGATAAAACCGGCCGATTTGAAGAAAAGAATCGAGTCTCTCATCGACAGGGAGTACCTGGAACGAGACAAGAACAATCCACAAATATACAATTACTTGGCATAAACTTCGATTTTCTTTCAAAATCCCATTGTTAGACCCATGTACAGTAATTTGTAGTAATTGAGATTGTAATTGTAAAGAAAATTTCTAGACTCTTTTATCCTTATTTTTATGCTTATTTATTGCTATATAAACAAATAAATGAATTTATTTCTTAAACGCATATAAAAAATCACTCATAAAAAAATAGATGGATGACAAGCAAATTAAAACATAAGATCATGTGATTTTTTTTTAAAAATTTGAAGATCTAGTCTTAGCCAAAATAGTAATTTGGTTAAATTTTATTAGTAGTTATGTATTATGTGTAAAGTTAAATGTTTCCCGACATTGTATTTTGTGGATTTCGCAATTTTAATTTTAATGTAAACTATAATCGTTAAATTTATTAACTAATATATTATATGGTGGACGTATCAATTTTGAAAAGAAAATAAAGAATGGACTAAAATTTTGAAAGTTCAAAATTGAAAATAGAATGTAGTGTTCGCATAATTTGACCTATGTTTTAAATGTGGGATATTTGCATCAATTCACTTTAGTTGATTCGGATAATCAAATGTTGAGAGGTTTTTTTTTTATTTTTTATTTTTAAATAGTGAATAGCATATTCAAATATCAAAAATGGATTGATCATTGTAGACAAATTTGAATATCAGACAAAATAATATTTCAACCCAAATACTAACATCCACAATTTTCCAAGAATTCATGCCAAAAGGGAAAAAAATAGACGAACTGGAAAACACATTTTATCCCGTGAGTTATTTTTTTCAGTATTCTACCTGTAAACTATTGCTTAACCAGGATCCTATTTTGCCTTTTTTAGTCAAGGAAGAACCAGATCAAACAAACAACAGGCCTTGACTCGATAAATATTTATCGAGTTTTAACGGACTCAATGTTGGTAATGAACCGGAAAGTATATATCGGCAACAGAGTTTGCATGAGAACTAGTCTAAGGGTAACAGAAACGTCACCTGTGCAATCACTGTTTCAGCTACTACTGACAGAGTTGCTCGACAGCCGCCACAATCTGGGCCGGTTGAACAACAGTCCATTCCTCCAATGTTCCGGCGTAGGGTGTAGGCACGTCCTGTGAAGATAAGCACATAATAGGAGCATCCAAATAATCGTTGAAATTCTCAGTGATGGCAGCGATCAAGCTAGCACCAATACCACCGGTCCGCATGCATTCCTCCACGATAAGAACACGGTGTGTTTTCTTCACCGAGTTCCCGATGGTGTAAAGATCGAATGGTTTCAAAGACCTAATGTCGATTACTTCAGGATCATAACCCTTGTTCACCAAAGTTTTCGCTGCCTGCATCACGTGATATCTCATCCTTGAATAGGTTAGAATAGTAACATGTTCTCCGGGTCTTACCATCTCGGCTTCTTCGAGATTGCAGATGTAATCCTCATCTGGAATTCTCTCCTTGAGGTTGTACAACAAAACGTGCTCGAAAAGTATAACGGGGTTCTCGCTTCTGATTGCAGCCTTCATTAAGCCCTTGGCATTGTAAGGGGTTGAACATGCAACCATTTGGATTCCAGGGATCGACTGGAAATACGACTCAAGACGTTGAGAGTGCTCGGCCCCTAGTTGACGTCCAACACCACCAGGACCACGAATGACTATCGGTATGGTGAACTGGCCACCAGATGTATAATGAAGCATACCACAGTTGTTGGAGATTTGATTAAAAGCAAGGAGGAGAAAACCCATGTTCATGCCCTCAACAACCGGTCTTAGACCAGTCATAGCAGCTCCGATCCCCATGCCAGTGAACGAGTTCTCTGCAATAGGGGTGTCGAGAACCCTGAGGTCCCCAAACTTGGTAGCCAATCCTTTGGTCACTTTGTATGAGCCTCCATAGTGACCGACATCTTCACCCATGACGCATACACGGGGATCCCTTTCCATTTCTTCTTCCAAACCCTCTCGTAGAGCTTCGAAAAGTAAAAGCTCATGCCTGGTGATACAACATAGATCTAGGTAAATATGTTACTGATAAGTGATGCAGACATGATATAGAGACTTGATGATGATAACAAGTACGAATACCAAATTTTGACTATGCAACATCAATCCATTTCATCGTGCAAAAACATAGACATATATATATACATGCATGCATGCATGCATACACCTGACATTCAAATGACGCCTTTTTTATTCGACATTTGACACACAGGTCCATGGCATCTGGTCGATGACAATATAAGGACTGAGACGACTCATCCCACTAGAATTTTCAGGATTGCAACAGAAAAGAACAATGCTTGTTGAAACAAAGGCATTTTAGAAGTCTAGAGCTCCCTTTAGAGGTGCAATGGGAGGGTATTGCAACCTATGTTGCTCGGACTCTTCATTTTCCTTGAAGCATCTGTGTCCGACACTTGGTTATGTGGATATGATCTCCAAAGATCCTCTAAATACATGGAAAACCTTAAGAAAGACTAACCATATCCATGTCAGATATATACTTAGACCCAACACTTATACCAAAGTCCGAGTAACATAGATTGCAACCATGCTGGAGTGCCTAAATGGCATTGTACCCTTAGGCACTCCAGTATCGCATGACTGCCTTCCACTACACATCCAAATGGAAACTCAGCTGGCTATAACAGAACAAGATAATAAATTTATTTGCAAAAAAAAAAAAGACCGCATCTTATATTACAAAGAGATGAACGGCATCAAAATATCAAATGCATGAACCTTACACAACAATGAGGATGAAACCTTTGTTAAGCATGCAAGCAGGACTATGAGATTAAACAAAAGAAGAAAAAAAAAGCAATATTTAAATAGAAGAAACCAATGGATAAATCTTATTAGAAAGGGTTAATATAACTTTTAGCCCCTAAACTTGGCAATCAGGTCCACCGTGGTATCTGTATTCTTTTGGGTCCACTTTAGTACCTAAACTTGGAAACTAAGTCTATTTTGATCCTTAAACTTGGATTCGATCAAAATTTGATAACATGAGACTCTGAGATTATGTTACATCATCAAGTTTTTACATTTGTTTAAGTTCAGAGACTAAAATGGACTTAATTGCCGGGTTCAAGGACCAAAACGAACAAAAAAGAATTGCCAAGTTCAGACTAAAGGTTATATTAACCCTCATAGAAAGCCTAAATACATTAAATTCCAAATAAGAAAAAAGATTAACAAAATTTTGACAATCAATGCTAATAATATAGTACTAAGATTTACATCTTTCAAATTTACATGAGATATTAGTATACTTAATCACTAGCTTTTAACTTTCTTAAAAGGCGTAATGTAAACTACGAAAGTTAAATTAAAAAACAAAATCATACCCTGGTTTCGAAGATGACGAAGCTGGAGAGCTATCAGCTTTAGTCTAAAAGAAATAAACAAAAATACAATCAAATTTAGCATAAAAATAATTAAATTTCAAAACATAGATTAAAGAAAAAGAAAAGAAAATCATTACTGCAACTGCATTAGCAATCAATTGTTGAGCTCTTCGACCTTTGAAATTAAGATCGAAGTTCATACTTCCTTCAGATCTGACCATTGTGAAGCTCGCTCGTTTCCGCACTGCATCAAATCAAATTTCCATTTAAAAATGAATTGAATTGAAAAAAAAGAAAAAGAAAAATCGGAGAAAAATTTCAAGTGAATCGAACCGGAGAAGGATCTAGAAGGAGAAGAAAGGAGTATCTTGGAACCGAAAGAATTCGATGGTGATGATGATGATGATGATGATGATGATGATGATGATAAAGCTGCAACGGTAGCTCCAACTCCATGGAAGGTAGCAGCCATTTGGGATTTCGATTTGCACCCGCGAAAAAAAAATTTGGAAAAAATAAATAAATTTCAAAGAAATGGAAACGTTAAATGAGTTATGAGATTTATAGGAGTTATAAAGAAAATGAAAATGGGCGGAGAATTTGAGGATTATTTTAATTAAATTTTTTTTGTGGTATAATTGTGAGGTTAGTCCTTTAATTATGTTGAAACTAGTGACTAACCTCCTTCCTTTAATTTGCACACTGAGAAGGATTTGAGAACTTTGGGTGGAACTCGAATTTAGGATCTCAAAGTTCCAAAGCTTTATTGTTGTTGGAAATCAATTGGACCGACTGATTGAACTAGTTGAACCATAATTATGAGGTTAGTCACTTTAATTATGTTGAAACTAGAGACTAACCTCCCTACTTTAATTTGCACACTTAGAAAGATTCGAGAACTTTGGGTGGAACTCGAATTTAGGGTCTCAAATTTCCAAAGCCTTATAAGTTATTTTTATATAATTATGAACCGATGTATGTATAATTGTTGGAAATCAATTGGACCGACTGATTTAACTAGTTGAACCATAATGACGAGGTTAGCCCCTTTAATTATGTTGAAACTAGAGACTAACCTCCCTACTTTAATTTACACATTTAGAAGGATTCAGAAAATTTGGGTGGAATTCGAATTTAGGATCTCAAAGCTCCAAAACCTTATTAGTTATTTTTATAGAATTATTAACCGATGTATATATAATTGTTGGAAATCAATCGGACCAACTAATTAAACTAGTTGAACCAGAAATTGGTGGTCCAATTAGTATCAATAAACTAGAGGTAGATTGAACTGGTACAAAACTGGTTGAATTATATTTAAATTAGATTTAGTTTTTAATTTAATTTTTATAATTTACAAAATGGATGTTTGTATATTTTTTATCCATTAATGTTTTTTAATAAATTTTCCTAACTATTTATTAAATATTTTTAAATATTTAAGAATTTTCTTAATTTTTAAAAATTTATATAAATATTAAAACTATACGTTAACTTTGATTTTGTGCGGATTTATAAATAAAATTTCAATTTGATTCATTTTTTACAAATTACTAACAACACTATTAAATTAACATCACTTTACATTGATATATTGAATACACAAACAATTATTATTAATCCAATATGAAAATAAATGTATGTATTCATTTATTTAAAGATATACGATTGAATAAAAATCGAAGTTTCATGTGCAGATATGAATCACAATTTAAGTTTCATGTGCATGATTACACCAAATAAAAGTTCATGTATCAAATTTCACGTTGAACCAGAGTTCATGCATAAATTTGATATCTACCCCATTAAAATGTTTTAATTTTGAACTAATTGAACCGAAAATCTATTGTCAGTTTAGTTCGACCACCGATCTGTTTTTTAAAACTTTGATGTAAATTGAACATATACAACTGAAATCAATCATTACAAGCCTAATTGGCAATATATAAATTTATTATTGATTGATCATGATTGATCGTATGAACAAATAACATAAACAAAATTCACCTAATCTATTTAATGATAGCAATTAACATTGCTATCAATCTGATCATGTTGAGAATATTATAAAAGTAATGACTAATCTCAAATTTTCAGCATGATAGAGGGACTAAAATCAGAATTAGACCTTTTTATTTGGCGATTTATCGAAGGCTATTTTGCTTTGGTTTTTAGGCTTTTAGTGCTAAAAATGGGCTGCGCACGCTTGCGTAGGTGGCGAGGCTTGATTGGATGAGAAAGTGAGGGCGTACGATAAAAGAAAAAGTGGTTGTTCTAGGGTAAACCCACGCACCAAGACCAACTAAGAACAACTCTAACTAGCAGCTCGTTAATGTGGTTGAAATTGTTCCCGGGCCGGGGGGCAGTTATCCAGTGCTGCCAAGCTTACACAAGTCTATGATTAGGTTTCAATTGAAGATTTGATAACAACGCAAGTCCTTTTAAATAAAATATTTTTGTAACAAAAGCATTTTATAAAATTGAATTTGGAATTTGGATTAATTTGCAATTTTAAATTCATCCCTAATGATTCGGAAATTGCAATTCCGTACTTATTAGATTTGATTGTAGATTAAAATAGATTTGTTTACGGATTGAGTTATTCGTTTAAGCTTAAAAGTTTGTTTAAAATTTAAAAGGGTTTGAACAACAATATTATGCCCAGAAAAAGGGTTTGAAAAAAATAAATAGGTCTGTTTAAGATATAAATTTAGCTTGAACTTAAGCATTCAAAACCCAAGCTCGACCTAATCTGTTTCCTAAATTTATAATATAATATATTGTTTAGTTTTTAAATATTATGTCATTTATAACACAAAAAATAAATCTAAATATATATAACAAAAAAATATATATGTATAGTAATATTTAATGTTGTAATGTATATATATTTAAGTCGTTTATATATATGATTTTAATAAGTAGAAAAATAAAATTATTAAATATTAAATTAAAAATATTGTTTTTTTAATTTAAAAATAATATGAGTGAGTTTAAAATGAGTTTGAGTTATTCATTTATAAATACGAACGAGTTTGAATAAAGTTTTAGGCACATATTTCGAGTTAAGCCGAGCTTAGACAATAATAAAATTATTCTTAAATCGAATCTAATCTGATCCATAAATACCTCTACTATTTTTAGACTTTATCAATCGATAATCAATTCGATTCTTTTTATGGCAAAGTTTGTTGTTGTTGACTTGATTTTTGATTTGATTATTACTTTTAATGCTAAATTGTTTTCTTTTTCCTCGTGAATTGATTCCATAACTTCAACCTCCTTTGTTTCAATAAATGCTATTAAATGCTCTAAAATAGAATTGTCTATAGATCGAGTTAGGTTCAGGCCAGGTCAAGCAAAAAATTTAGGCTCGAGCTCAGCCCAAAAATGGGCTTAAAATTTTACTTAAACTTAATCCGAATGAAAATACTAAAATTTGACTCAGCTTGCCCGTATTAAATTTTTTTATAATAAAATTAGAATGTCTTAATTTCCTCGAGTGGGATGGTTTTGTGGGGGGTTTTAAAGGGTGTTTTCTTTTTTTAACAATGTCTAGAATTATCTATAGCCTCTCTCCAACTCATAAATAGAAGGATAATGCACTTCAGCACACTCAAACCTACGTCCTTCTGCATTGGCAATAATGCTCATGTTAATCGAGCTAAGACTCAACCGACTCAAAGGGTTATTTTGTTTTTCATTGTTACCTGTTTTGGTTTAATATATAATTCGGTATCCAAGTTTAACACTTTTTTCAATTAGTACTTGTGTTATTTTTTAGTCCAATCTGTTATTTGATTCTTGTATCTGATAAAAATTATATATTTTAACACTCAAATATAATTATATTATCTATTTTTTACATATACACACAAATAAATAAAATATATGATATGTTGCCAAAGCTTATATCACATCAAAATATTGGTCTCCAATAGTTTGATGTTTCACTCTAAAAAGGCAATGAACTTGTCAACAAATATGATCCCAACCACTTTTGTGTAAGGTTTTATGGATAGAATTTATCAAAAAAAAAATGGATAGAAACGTTTAAAATATGGGTCGGATTTTAATTTTATCATTTAAGGTATAAATATGAGTCGAATTTGAACTCAATCCGAGGCTACCGGCTTTGGATATACAAATGAGTAATCCTTTATCATGTTGATAATGATCTATTTTTTCCTATTCACACATTTTCGTTTAGTTTGGTCTAATTCTAAATGCATCCTTCCATTGTATTGAAACTGTTAAATTAATTCTTTTACTTTAATTTGATAAAATTTGATCTTTATGTTTTACGAAAAAAAAAATTAATACAATTATGTAACGTTATTAAATATTGTCATTATATCGTTGGTTTGAAAATAAATAATTTCGTAATTTATATGCGAGAAATTAACATAAATCAACAGTTCAATAATTTATTTGCAACAAATAAGGAAAAGAATAAGTAGTTTAAGTTGATTAATAACTTGTAAATTTTGATAGAGGGATGAAAACCATACTGTGTAAAGATAAGAAAAAAGGCTAAATTTTGCTATTAGTCCCCATAATGTGAGTAAGATATGGACTTAGTCCTTATGCTATAGCTTGACTAATTTTAGTCCATGTACTTTTCAAAATTGAAATTGAAATCCTAGTCCACATGATAAGAGTTAAATCCATTAAATCAAGTTTTGCTATTACTCTTATACTATGTGTAAGTTCTGAATTTAGTCAATATTATACAATTTGATCACTTTTTAGTCCCTATCATTTTTAAATTCTGAAATTTCAGTCTCGGCTCAAATAATAATTGCCTAGTTGTTAAATCAATTAACTAAAACGACTTGGTTTTATTTTTTTACAAGTATTATGTATTAATACCAAGCTGACACAACATTAAACATACGATAACATGTCTACTACACAAGATTTTAGAAAAAAAAAACCAAAATTATAGGCAAAGCCAAAAATATTTTTAGGAGAATTAAGATTAAGTTATATATTTTTATGAGAGCTGAAATACAATTTTACCATTATATTAGCTCATATTTTTATGGTTTTCAAAAGAACTAAATCGAAATTATCATTTTAGCTGCTCCCCCTCAGGGCGTTCAAGCATTTGATCAGATTGAAATTTTAAAAATAAAAAATCCAAGATTAAAAACGATTAAATTAGATTATAAGGACTAAAAATGAAATTAATGTATATTATAGGGACTAATAACATAATTTAGAAAAAAATACGTGGATCTATCTCATCCCACCATTAATATCCTTTTCCCTCTACCCTTCTTCTTTATTCCTAAAGCTTTGTTTTCTCCTTAGGCGCAGAATTCAACCCTTTCCCCCTTTCTTTCCCTTTAAACAAGGGGAAAAGAACAATGTCTTCGGTTTATCCAGATCCGGATCAACCCGAACCGGTCGATCACTTCGACCGTCTTCCTGACTCGGTTCTTCTTTTAGTCTTCAACAAGATCGGTGACGTTAAAGCTCTCGGCCGGTGCTGTGTTGTTTCCCGTCGTTTCCATTCCCTTGTTCCTCAAGTCGAAAACGTCGTCGTTCGAGTCGATTGTGTTATCTCCGATGACGATTGTTCATCTTCTTCGTCTTCATCGGATAAATCGCGTGCTCTCGTTGGTCCTTTTTCGAATCTCTTTCGTCTTGTTTTCGGAGGCATTGTTAAACCGCTTCAAGCTTTGGGTCAATTCCTTGGTCCTAAACGGTCCGTTTTGAATGAAACCCTAAATTCCCTTTCGTCGTCTTCGTTGTTCGTTGCTCCTGGTGTTGGTGATGATGGGGAAATGGATCATGGTGGGGTTACCCATCATTCTCCGACGCAGGTTCTTAGGAATTTTAACGAGATTCGGTTCCTACGAATCGAATTACCCAGTGGTGAGTTAGGGATTGATGATGGTGTTCTTTTGAAGTGGAGAGCTGATTTTGGGTCAACACTTGATAATTGCGTCATCCTTGGAGCTGCTTCCGTTATTAACAATGGGATTTCGCCGGAATTTGGCTTCGGCAACGGTGACGATAACGGTAGTATCCCAGAAACGTTTTATACTAACGGTGGCTTGAAATTAAGGGTTGTTTGGACGATTAGTTCGTTAATCGCAGCATCAGCGAGGCATTATTTGCTTCAACCGATAATTGCTGATCATAAAACGCTGGATAGCTTGGTCTTAACCGATGCAGATGGACAAGGGGTGCTTTGTATGAACAGGGATCAGCTCGAGGAATTGCGAGTGAAGCCATTATCGGCTTCTTCTGCTTCGAAAAGGACATTGGTGCCTGCGTTGAATTTGAGGCTTTGGTATGCTCCTTACTTGGAATTGCCTGATGGGGTTGTTTTAAAAGGTGCTACTTTGGTTGCTATTAGGCCTAGTGAACAATCTGCTTCCAAAAACGAGGTTTCGGATTCTTCTTGGTTATCGAATGCTTTTGAAGAGCCTTATGGGACTGCGGCTAAGATGCTGGTTAAGAGAAGGACTTACTGCTTGGAGATGAACTCGTTTTGATGCTCACCTTCGGATCTGCTAAGGTAAAAAGTCTCAGTTGCTGTATAGAGGAGCAAATGATTTGATCCTATGTTATTGTTTAGTTAATAAGTTTAAGTTATTGGCACATGTAATGCTATGAGTTGCATTCGTTTACATAAGATCATCTTTAATAACATAGTTTTATGCTATTGATTTCTTTTGGTGATGCATATGTATTGAGGGGGAAGCATGCATATTGAATTGGTGGTTGTGTATGGTGGGATTTGGATTTCAATTTTCATTTGAGATGTGAGGAACCTTTTATTGAAATTGCTTGTCCGGGTAAACATCATGGAATGCCTCCAAAACTCGTATCTGGATTCTTGAAAATAAATGAACATATCCGTGCTGGAGTTTTAGTAACTTTGATAGCATGCCTTACCTTCTTTGTTCTGCTTGCATTTCCTTTTTATTTATGCACATTTTCTGTAGTTAAAGTTCATTTTGCTGTTTCCAGGGAAACGGGTTGAGCACAATGGTCAAGGGGGAGGATGGATAGCATACTTTGGAAAGCCAATGCTCATACAAAAAATTGTTACATATCGTAGCGTAGTCTCAGGGCAGTTTCCTATGAATGCTAACATTGCTTTAGACCGCCAATGAAACTGATCCATGCTTGTTGATAATGCGGTGCAAGCATTTGAACAGATTGCCAAAATGCATCTGCTGGTTGTTTTTCTAATCTCAGGCATATGCTTGTCACAATGGACACCTACTACTAATTTGATGATGTAAGAGCTTTGAGTTTGTAGTCCCCTTTTTTCTAATCTATAATCCTTCTATATGTGAATATTGTAGGTATATGATCATGCCATGCTTTATGTTATATACATGTGAAGTTCATTAAGAAATGTAATTTACACTTAGCTTTTTAATGTTTATTTGATAAAGTTCCATGGATTCTTTGAACCATTCTATGGATGCACGATAGAGGTCAGAACTAGAACTTAGTTTGATCGTATTAGTTCTATCCTGAATACTATGATATGATTTGGTGATAAAACAATGGTTGCCACTTCGAAACAGCCGTGCTAGGTGATGAAAGGGTTCCGGTCTGAACTTAGGTGAAGATTTGGGTGAATGAAGACATCAACTATGAAAAATCAGTGTACAAGACTAAAATGGGCCCACTCTGCTTTGTTTCAACTAAGGTTGCTATCAATAGTTATTTTGCAAATTTAACTTTTATTGTGTGGTCTATGTTCTGAATGTACTTTGCTTGTTTCACCCCAAGGGAGATTCTGGTTAATATAACTTTTAGTCCCCAAACTTGTCAATTAGATTCACTTTAGTATTTTTACACTTTTCTTTTTGTCATTTTGGTTCTTGGACTTCGGTTTCATCGAGATTTGATAACGTGAGATTGTGTCAAATAACGATGATATGTCACAATTTTATAGTGTTATGCCATTCTTACATTTGCCAAGTTCAATGACCAACGTAGACATAGTTGCCTAGTTAAAGTATCAAAGTAGAAAAAAAAGTACTAAATACTAAAGTGGATCGAATAATCAAGTTATTATTTTGGGATGGACATATATGTCAATATAGGATTGGGGAAAGGGTTGTAGATAATCAGATTCGAGTTTCTAACGTATTAGATATAAGTGTGATTGCATGAAACAACTAGATTATCTATCAAGCACAAATTTTTAAAGAAAAGGATGGATACCAAAATCCAAACCACCTTACATGAAAATGAGTAGAAACAAATCTAGATCAATAACCTTGGGACTTGCAGCCACTATAGGATGCTCAATCAAGCACAATGATAGTTACTAACCCTAATTAGATTGACTATGATACAAAGTGCTAACATCATAAATGTGATTGTGTTTTAGACAATAAAGTTAAAATGCCCTTATGTTGTTAGGAAACAGGAAATCCTGATCGATTCCTTTTTTGGCCTCCGCTTGCTTGTTTCGAGAGATGTTTCGTCTGTGGATGCAGGAAAGTAAAAAAAATCCTGGATTCATCAGATCATCTGCAAATAGGTATATATAGATATGAATGCTTGTAATTCTATTTGACCACTTAAATGATGGATGGGTACTGAGAACATACTGTAAATTGGGCAAAACATTCATGATTTTGCATTTATAAATTCAGCTAAGCTTAAAGTAACAACAATGTTAATAGATAGGCAACAAAGATTATGCTCAAATCTTACCATATGCTTAGCGAGACTTCTTTACTCGTTTTGAGGGCCTTATTTTCTCTTTCCTCAAATCGTCGGGGATTTTGAGATCGATAAATGGCTGCAAATGGTGAGAAAATGATTACTATAGTGGAATGCTACTATTCCCATAAACATAAAGCCATGAAAGTCCTTGAATTGATAAGGTAGGGATTGGACTATGTATCCCTATGAATTATGATAACAGCATTATAAAATCGGAAGGAATATTTGCTTTTCCTTTTCTTAATTAGCTGCTAAACAAACACGACTGAGATATAACTTTTTCTCCCAGTTCTAAAGGGGCAGTGACAATTTGCGGTAATCCGGAATGGTTGAAATATGTTCAATTATGTACAAAACATTTGCATATCATGCAGACTAGACATCAGAAACAACCACGAACTAAGGTTTTGTATGACAGATAATCATAATTATACGTTAATAAGTTCAAGTCTTGCTCTATATTTATGAGAACAATGTGAAGGAAGTGTTGAAATCAAAAGGTGCATAAATGAAATACCTCATCCCACTTTTTCTGAAGCTCCAGAAGTTCTTGACATTTTGCTAGGCATTCGGCATGGTATACGGCAGCTAACTCTTTAATTAAGGCCTTCCTCTTAATGATGCCGATCACTGCACAAACATATATATATTGAGAGATGATGCAAAACAGAGCACGAGGTTCATAAATTGGAAAATCCGGACATCCTCCCTAGCAGAATAACTGTAAACCTGTTAACAAAGCTACCGCCCTGATTTGATTAAAGGCATCCTATAACCAAAAAACCCTTGCTGTCATCAACCACATAATAGCTATAGTTCTGACAAATGCATCTAATTAATTGAACACAGAGTGTGCAAGGTTCATAAAAGCATTCTGAGGATAATAACTAAACACTAAATCCTTCCCAGCCAAATAACACTAAAACCAATTGGCTCGAGTGAAGGTCTCCTTAAACCACAACCCTAGCTCTCATCAACACCATAGATAGCTATAGTTCTGATAAGCGCTTCGAATTAATCGAACACAGGGAGTGCAAGGTTCATGGAAGCGTTCCAATGGTAATCACAAAACTCTAAGTCCTCTCTAGCCAAATAATTCTAAACCCATTAGTAAAGCTTTTGGTTCAAGTAAAGGCATCCTTAAACCGTAATAGCTGTAGTTCTAACAAATGCTTTGAATTAATCAAACACAAAGGGTGTGAGGTTTCATAAAAGTGTTTGATGATAATCACAAAACCCTAAATCCTCCCTAGCTAAATAACTCTAAAGAGTCTAAACCCATTAGCAAAGCTTTTGGTTCAAGTAAAGTCGGCCTTACACCGCAAACCCAGCTCTCATCAACACCACAATAACTATAGTTCTGACAAAGCCTTCGAATGAATCAAACACAGATATGCGAGGTTCATAAAAGCAATGGATGATAATCACAAAACCCTAAATCCTCCCTAGCCAAATAACTCTAAACCCATTAGCAAAGCTCTTGGTTCAAGTAAAGGGGGTACCACAACCCTAGCTCTCCTCAACACCATAATAGCTATAGTTCCAATGAAGGCTTCGAACTAATCAAACACAGAGAATGCGAGGTTTCATAAAAGTGTTTGATGATAACCACAAAACCATAAATCCACCCTAGCTAAATAACTCTAAACCCATTGGCAAAGCATCATGTTCAGCAAAGGCATCCTTTAAACCACAAACCCAAGCTCTCATCAACACGATAAATAGCTATAATTCCAAACCAATCAAAGAAGTAATTAAAAAGCTTCTAATTTTACATGTATGCATATGAATTCAAAACAAATGTTAGCCAGTTTTTTCTTAAGCAAAACAGATGATTTTTCAACAAATAATCAAACTTAATTAACTACAAACACCCTTCAATTTTCTCAAAATTAAAAACCCAAATTCATAATAAAGAGAGAGAGAGAGAGAGAGAGAGAGAGAGAGAATAAAACATGAAAGCACAACAATCAAAATCCCTTAAATGGAAAAAGAAAAAAAGAAAACCCAGAAATAAAAAAAAAGGGAGAAAAAGAGCTACTTCGACTGGGATCGAATGGAGGCGGCGGAGCAGGAGGAGGATCTGGCTAAGAATCCGACGGAGGTGACGGCGGAGGTTGTTGCTGTTCTTGGCTCATTGGTTCGATTTTGAAGAATGTTTTGGCTTTGTGGCTTCTTTTGTTTATCGAAGTCCATATTTTTGTACTTTGCAAGCAACTCTAATACCTGTTTATGACAGTGTCCAAAAGTGTTTCTAGAAAAAAAAGAATGGGTAAAGGTTAAATTGCGTGGGAGGTCCTTGTATTATAGACACTGTATCAAATTAATCCCTATATTATTAAATGGATCAATTTAGTCCTTATACTATTAAAAAGAATCAAATAAGTCCAAATTGTAACAAAAATAATATTTACCATATAAAAAATGTCTTGAAAATTATTTTTTTTTCAATTGCAGTTCGATTTCAAACAAAATATTTCATTTACAAAACTATAAAAACTTTAAAAATATTAACTCTATTAAACAATAAAGATATTTTTTAAATAGTAAATGATAATTTTATTCTAATATAGCTCTACTTGAGTCTTTTTAATAGTACAATGACTAAATTAATCCATTTAATAGTAGATGGACTAGTTTGATCAATTTTTTATAATACAGGGACCTCTCAAGTACATTCATTAATGGTAAACTACAGTAGAGGCCACCTAACTGCGAAAATTTACAACATGATCATCCAACTATTCAACGTAAAAAATGAAAACATCCAAAAAAATAAGATAGTTGGATGACCAGGAAAGACAAAAAAATTGAATAGTTGAATGACTATTTTATAACTTTTCATAGTTTGGTGACTAAAAAAGAAAAACCATTAGTTGGATGACTACTAATGTAGTTTACCCAAAAAGAACTAATAATGAAAGGGATAAAAGCAAGTCCCTAAAATTGGTAATTTGTTTCATCTTGGTCTTTGAATTTTTTTATCTATAATAGTCCTAAAACTTGGTAGCTTTTTTCAATTTGATCCTTAAATTTGGAATCTATTAAAGTGTGATGGCATGACCAAGGTAGTGAGTAACATATCGTTTTTGTTTTGATAGTGGTACGTATCAGTACCGATGTGTTTCGTTATACCATTTCAAGTTTATCTACATTTTTATTTTTTCACACACATATCTATATTTATAGTCTAATTTTTAATAAATTATATATTATATTTACATGCAAATATATCTAAATTCCATTCATACAAATATATTTATATAAAAATATAAATTAGGTTGGATAACTTAATTTAATAATTTTGTTTTAAGTTGAAATGCAACTTTTCCAATATTTAAGATAAAAAACAAAAGGCAAGTTTAGGTTATTAAAATTTTGTATCAATTAGTATGGGCCAGTACGAAGTTGGTATTAGTTAAAACACAATAAAACGATCGGTACACATCGAAATCTTGATTAGAACAAAACCCATATTACTTAGTATCGTTGAGGATCAGGACGGTACAGTTGGTACCGGTACAATACCAACTACCACAGGTGTGACACAATTTCAAATTTAGGAAATTTTCAAGTTTAGGGATCAAAATGAAAAGAATGATCAAGTTTAGGGACTAAAGGTTCCTTTATTCCAAATAAAAAAATATTATCATTTTATTTTATTTTGCTTGACTTTGGCATTTTCCTTTTTGCCTTTCCCTTTTTTCCCTCTTAGGAAATTGAAATTTCAGATTTAAAAGATTCTAATTTCTTGAACCAAAGCAATCTTTTTCACTTTTTGATTCAATTAACGAATAAAAGAAAACCCTAACGGACCTTCCATTTTCAAAGCTCTCACCAAATCAGGTAAATCTCTCTATATTTTTTGCTTTACTTTTGGTTTTAATTCGATCTTCTTTTCTCGTTATTGAGTTCTTTGTTTTTAGCTGATCGGAGCTATGTACAGCTTGCCGTGGATGTGAGAGAAAAGAAAAGTGAAAACCTAGTTAATGTTTTGGAATATTTATTACTTAGGATAGACTAGTTTTCTAGATTCAGGATTAATGAAATTATTGCAGATTTGAAATTTGTAACTCTATGCTCTGTTTTTTTGGTTGGAAATTGTAGGATTAGGTATTTTAAATTCGAAGCTATGATGAGATTGATCTCTGCTTTGAGTATAATTGGAGCTATACTTATGAGTTTGTAACCTAGGAATGGAACCACACACTGTAAAATGCATGTGCTTAGAGAAATGTTGGATGTGGATTGAATGATGAGGATGATTAAATGTAGAATGTAGTTGAACTATCTTTTAGTAGAGTTTTAATACTGAATTTTAAGTAGAAGTGCATGTGTAGAAATTATGTTTTGGATCGTTTATTACTTAGCTCCAGGATGGATAAGTTTTCTAGATTCAGGATTAATGAAATTATTGTAGATTTGGAATTTGTAACTTTATGCTACGTTTGTTTGGTTGGAAATTGTAGAATTAGGTATTTTGAATTTGAAGCTATGATGAGATTGATCTCTGTTTTGAGTTTAAGTTATACTTATGTAACCTAGGAATGAAATCAACATTGTAAAATGCATGTGCTTAGAGAAATGTTGGATGTGGAGTGAATAATGAAGATGATGAAATGTAGAATGTAGTTGAATTATCTTCTAGTAAGGTTTAATACTGAATTTTAAGTAAAAGTGCATGCATAGAGATAATGTTTTGGATTGTTTATTACTTAGCTTCAGGATGGAGAAGTTTTGGATTCAGGATTAATGAAATTGTTGTAGATTGCAATTTGTAACTTTATGCTCCGTTTGTTTGCTTGGAAATCACGGAATAAGATAATTTAAATTCATAGCTATGATGAGATTGATCTCTGTTTTGAGTTTAATTGGAGCTATACTTATGAATTTGTAACCTAGGGGGAAGGAAACTGAGGAATGAAAGGGAATGGAATGGAATCAACATTGAAATGCATGTGCTTAGAGAATTGTTGGATGTGGTTCGAATGATGAAGATGATGAAATGTAGAAGTTAGTTGAATTATCTTCTAGTAGAGGTTTAATACTGAGTTTTAAGTAAAAGTGCATGCGTAGAAATAATGTTTTGTATCATTTATTACTTAGCTTCCGGATTAATGAAATTATTGTAGATTTGCAATTCGTAACTTCATGATCCGTTTGTTTTCTTGCAAATTGTATAATAAGGTATTTTAAATTCGAAGCCATGATGAGATTTATTTGACTTTAATTGGAGATATACTTAATGAATTTGTAACCTAGAGGGAAGGGAGCTAAGGAAATGGAATGGAATCAACATTGTTAAATGCATCTTCCTGAGAAATGTTTCATGTGGATTGAATAGTGAAGATGATGAAATGTAGAATGTAGTTGAATTGTGTTTTGTTATAACAGAGGTTTAATACTGAATTTTAAGTAAAAGTGCACGCGTAGAGGTGAGGTTTTGTTTCCTTTGTGAAGGTTTGTGCTTTACCACCTTGATTGGTCTGTTGTTATACAGGAACTCAAAGATTGCATTAAGGGATTGCTGTATTTGGTGGGAGTGGTAGAACATCGAATCCGGGTTTTCAGAACTGATGGATACGGATAGAGAGAGACACAGAGCCAGAGAAACAGGTTTTCTATTTTAACTCAATGTTTTTAGTTTTTGGACTTAGAGGCTTTTTTACTTAATATATTTGTTGGTTTGGTTTTATTTAGATTCATACACACACACACACACACTCTCTCTCTCTCTCTCTCTCTCTCTCTCTCTCTCTCTCTCTCTCTGAAATAGACACCCTAAGAGATCCTCACGCACTACCCACCTAGGATGGCTGCAGAGGCATGAATATACATGCTTCCCTATCTTTCGTGCATGTGCTCAAGCTCCATCTACATGTGAAGATGTACAAAAAAACATAATTGCTTCAAAATACAAGTTCTTTTGTTCCCTTTATGTATCCATTACCTGCATTGTTTGCATTTTTCTATGAGTGTGTGCTAGAAAAGTGTAAGCAAATTTGTTCATCCATGTCACTGTGTCCTCACATGCAACAGAGGCTGTTCTCGCATTAGTGTGTGCAAGCATGTGTCATCGAATCTTTTCTACTTGTGGAGTTGCAGCAGTGAGAATAGTCAGTGGAAAGATGGTGCTTTGTTTGAATCTTCTCTCCATAATCACCATCAAGTAAAAATGATCTGTTATATACTGGACTATTTTTGGTTAGAACACGTTAAAATTTGAAATATATGGATAGTTATGCTAACTGCTAACAAAAGAAGGTTGGATGATATGTAGACATGCATAAATGCATATGCATTGATACTCAACTGTGAGCCTGGGCCTGCATTTCATTGCAACTTTGGCTTTCATATCAGAAGTACTATATTATATGAAGTGGTGGCAAAGCTGTCTGCAATTGTCTCCAATTTTGTTTTTCAGTCTGGCAAGCAATCGAATATTGCCTCATAACATTTTTCTTGTTATGGTTGTTTTGCAGCTTTTTATCTGTTTACTCAGCAAAGTCTTCCGGCTTGCAAACCCGTCTTAACACCAGGATGGGTGAGAGCATGACAACTCTCTTTAATCCTCAATTTTTAATTGATCTCTGGTTAATATTTAACTTGCACTTTGTAGTGTTGGCCGTATTTAATGCTGGTTCTTATCTAATTTTATAGTGTCATTTTCACTTCTGCAGGTTATAGCAATATTTTTGTTTATGGGTGTCATTTTCATTCCTGTTGGCCTGATCACTCTGCGTGCTTCTCATTGTGTAATTATCCATTCTATGGTTCTTGTTATCTCATGTGTCAAGTTATTATTGTACTTCTTTTCCTAGCATCTGTTGTTCTATCGAGAACATACATGTGGATAACCTTTTCTATTTGATTGGTAGGTTGTTGAAATTGTGGACCGATATGATATTGATTGTGTACCTGAGCCATCTAGAATGGATAAAGTTTCATATATCCAAGATGACTCAATTCCCAAGAATTGTTCTCATTTCATGAAGGTGATACTTCCCTTTCTTTGTTGATATATCTTCAGTGTGACAATCTTTACTTCCTATTTAAGTAACCTTTAAGTTAGCATAGCCAGTTCTGCCTATTACATGGAAGGTGTCTTGCATTTCACCATATGCTGAGCCATATACCTTTTCTTCGGCAGTCATTACAAGGCATTACACTGCAGTTAAGACTGCAACTGAGTGCCTCCGTCTTTCTGGATTATTACTTAGGCTTTGAAATTTACTGAGTTAAAACCTCTGGTTATCTGTGAGTTTATTTGAATTGGAAGGAAGGCTAACTGAACTAATGCACGGTAAATTTGCCTTACCGTCTATCAAACTCGAACTAGTTGGTGAAATCAAATTAACTTCTTTTTTCAATAAGTTCGAGAACGTTTAAAATGCTGGATCTATTTTTTTCCACCAAATGTTCTTCTAAAGTTTCCAATGCTTTGACTCATGATCATTTCTGCCTCTTTTTGTGGGTAGTATTTCTTCCTATCCTTTTACCATAACCTTAGCATGTCATTCTTATTTTAGGGTTAATATACCATTAGTACCTGTGTTTGGCTTCAATATTCAATTTGGTACCTAAGTTTTTTTTGTTCCAATTTGGTACCTGAGTTTGGATTTAATGTTCAATTTGGTATCTAGACCAAACGGCATCATGTGGCCCAATGAATATTTGACATGTGTGCTTTTGTAAAAAACCGTAGGTACTTAATTGGGACAAAAAAACCCTCAAGTATCAAATGGAAAAAACAAAGGTATATGGAACATTATAGCCAAACTCGAGTACCAAATTGGGACAAAGAAAACTCAGGTACCAAATTGAACATTAAAGCTAAACTCAAGTACCAAATAGTATATTAACCCCTCATGGATAGATGCTGAGGTAAACAGTTACTCGCTTCAAATGTAGGTGCATTTTTCTTAGTAGAATACCTTTATTCTGGTCTTAAAAATGCTGCTTGTTATCGTTTTTTTGGTAACACGTCTTTGTTTTTCTTCTTCACGGAATGCGTTTAAAATGTTGGGTCACCGTGGATTTTTTTTTAATGTTTGTTTATTTTGCATCTATAACTTGTTTTGTAGGTGCACAAGTACATGAAAGCTCCAATTTACATTTACTATCAACTCGATAATTATTATCAGAACCACCGAAGGTGCAGGCTCTTTCACCTAATCATTTAATGCTTTAACTCAATCAACACTGATGATAAATTGATTCAGTGCTATATTACATTTTTCTTTAATCTCCATTGTTTCTTCAATTTGCACTTTGTTTGTTTTAAATGTTTTCCAGGTACGTCAAAAGCAGAAGCGATAAGCAACTCTTGGATGGCCAGAAGTATCATGACACAAGTTCTTGTCAACCTGTGGAGTCGAATAACAATAGGCCTATTGTTCCTTGCGGATTGATAGCATGGAGTTTATTTAATGATACATTTGAATTTATTCGTGAGGGAGCAGAACTCAAAGTGAACAGGAAAAACATTGCGTGGAAGAGTGATCGGGGCCACAAATTCGGAAAGAACGTATATCCTTTCAATTTCCAAAATGGAACCTTGATTGGTGGTGGAAAACTGAATCCGGAAATTCCTGTAAGTATTAGCTTGGTATTGAGATTTTCTACTATGGTCTTTCCCATTCTTTTTTGGTCACCCAACTATCTTATATTTTTGAATGTTTCCATTTTTGCGTTAGGTAAAATTGAATAGTTGGGTGACCAATTTGTAATTTTTCATAGTTAGGTGACAAAAAAAGAAAAAAACTATAGTTGGGTGATTTCTATTGTAGTTTACCCAATTACTTATTAACTACCAAAAACACCTGTTTCCGAACTCCAATAACCACTTTTCTTTGCCCTTTTTGTGGCCCGGCTGAACGGATGCATTTAATTAGCTAAGCGACCAGGAAGATCTTATTGTATGGATGCGTACATCTGCTCTCCCTAGCTTCCGGAAATTGTACGGGAGAATCGAAGAAGATTTGGATGTTGATGATGTCGTAGTAGTCAATCTTATGAACAACTACAACACTTATAGTTTTGGTGGTAAAAAGAAGCTCGTCCTTTCAACGTCAAGCTGGTTAGGAGGAAAGAACGACTTTCTCGGCCATGCTTGTGTCTTTGTCGGATGTTCTTCTCTTACGCTTGCTATCATCTTCATGTTGCTACATGTAAAATATCGAAGGTAAAATTTCAAGAGGTAATACAACATAATTTTATCTCTTAAGAACGGATATCATCTCTTCATATGTTATAAAAGGCGTTAACCGAGTCATAATCGTACCGTTTGCAGGCCCTATGGAGACATGAGTTATTTACCTTGGAACAGGAAAAGCTTTTCAGGGTGATTCGGACAAGATCGACATACATTTGAGCTTTCTCATCGGTGAGTGATTTTATATCATAATCCGGAAAAAAAGCACATTTAGGTATTCCGTCTCGGAATTAGGAAAAAACGAGAAGAGAAAAATCGAGTGGCATCACTAGCTGGGTTATATATACATTGTTTATAGTTGAACCAGAGAAAATATTATCAGGCAATCCCTTTGTAGGTAAATATAAAATCAATGTAAAAATTATAGATTAAATAGCATTTGAAATTTTCATTATGTTTGAAAAATATAATATATGGAGATTCATGTTTTTCTTTTTTGTCTCAGTTGTGTAAATGTTAATATAATACATGTTTTAAACTTATTATATTAATATATCGTGTCGTATTTATTACATTATTTTCATGTTTTTGTGATATTTGTATCATATTGTATTCAAAACTTTTGTTCGAGCCAGATTAGACCGGTCAGTTGAACTAGTTGGATCGGGAATTGGTTGGGGTGCTAGTCTAGAGAGGTTTTGAATCGTTTGATTCAGGAATCGGTATGGATCGGTTGAATTGGACAATGAACTAGTTGAACCGGACTTTTAATATATCTCTTTATTTTTATGAATTTTTAATGATTTGTTTAATCGAATTGGACAGACTGATCAAATCAGTTGAACCAATAAACCAGTGATTTGACCAGTTGGTCAGGTTCTAAATTGATTGCTCTTTCAGATTTGATTGGTAAAAGATCCAAGCAAGCAAAGAATCTCAATCTTCATTGATCAAAGTAATCCTCCTTAATGATCCATCACTTCGTTGAAAAAGATTTCAAATTCAGTTGATGGGTTGAATAAAAGATCGAAATAATTAAATTTAGAACTAAAGTTAGATTAAAATTATATCGATGATCAAATTGATGGTTATTTAATTTGAGTGGTTCAAAGTAAGTAAATTATTTAGGAAAAAATTATAAAAGTTGATTTAACTAATATTTAAATTTAACTTAATCAATTTGTATTGATTCGTAAATAAATTGATTTTATATTTCTAATTGAATCATTCTCTAATCGTTGCTCCAATCGATTCAATTTAAGCAACACCTAATTAAACTAGACACCATATCTAGGGACAGGTGAAATGTTCAAATTGATCAAATTTCTAGTTAATAAATACTATCTAAAATAGAAAATTATTTGAATAGGTCAAATTTTGATTAATCTAATAGAAGACTTGTGACATATTATTAAAATTTTTATTTAAATCTTAATGATATTTCAACCTTTTAACCCATTAGTTTATATCATTTTTTAAAATCAATGATTTACAATTCGGATTGTAAATTCGAATATTTACAGATATTCAATTTGTGTTTTTGCACATTTGATTATTGCGGATTTAGATAATATTTAGATTTGTATTATAAAATTATTATTTGTCCAGAATTTAAAGCGGATGCAAATAGATATATTAGATATCCATTATCTAAAACATTTACATTCTGTCAATTTAGTTTTCAAACGTTTACATTTTGTCAATTTAGCCTTTATTATTTTTTTGAACTAGATTTGGCCATTAATTTTTCAAAAAGTATCAATTTACTTTTCTTCAATGAAAATACTAATTAAAATATTAATTTTTTAACGAAATTGGCTTGACAACCTACGTGATAGTCCACATGACATTATTTATCTTATGTGACACATCAAGAAATAATTTAAAAATTATAAAAAAAATCAAAACTCAAAAAGGATTATAAAAAAGTTCTTAAAATTTTTTAAAAAATTAGCATGAAACATATGTAGATTGCCCATGCGGGCTACTATTTTTAAAAATTTAACATTTTAGTCAATTTTTCCTTTAAAAAAATCAATTCAACTCTTTTTCAAAATGTTGATGGTTAAATTTGACTCTTTCCAAAAGGTTAAGGGCCAAATTTAACTCAAAAAATAATGACCAAATTCACAAAATTTGACATTATGCCAAACTAAATTTATCAGATTTAAATTTGATCTCGATATTTAAAAATGATTAGAAACTTTAACAGATAATAAACTGATATATGACGAATAATATATTAATTCGAAGTTGAATAATTTACAGATAATAAACTGATTCAAAAATTTACGCAAATTTACAATTTCATATTATAATAATTCAACAAAAACACAAATATCTGATCCATTGCCATTCCTAAATTTAATCCAGCTCGGCCCTACTTGAATTCACAATATTTAAGACACAATTTTGGGGAGGGAAATGAGTGACACATGACTCAAATCTTGATCAATAATGTCAATAAACAAAAACTTAAAAGGGGTAAATCTCAAAACTACACATAAATTTTAGTTTAAATTGTAATTTTATACAAAATTTTTGATTTTATGCAATTTTATATATAAAATTTTGATTTAATCCAATTCTCGTAAACTATTAACACAATTGTCAATATAGCATTATTTTATGTTTATATATTACATGATCAAATAATTATATTTATACAATATAAAAATAAATTGATGTATTTATTTATTTAAATGTGTATAATTGAGAGAGAGAAATGGAATTATTTAGGATCAAACTCAAGCTCTCACGCCTATAACATAATACTCTTGCCATTAAGCTAAAGGGTTATTGGCACAAACAAATTACATCAGATCAAAGTTCATGTATCAAATTACACATTAAATTTACATTCATGTATAATTTTAAAATTTTACTATAACTCCATCTACCAAAATATTCTAAATTTATTTTATTTTATTTTATTCTATTTAGTAGAAACAAAATATTCTAAATTTTTTTAAAAATCCCAAAAAATACATAAAATCCTATTATTATCCCATAAAAATATGCTTTGATATAAAAAAAAATAGAAAAAAAAAACTCACATGCCTCCATCTTTAAACATTCTTTGTTTTCTATTGTATGTATTTTTAGTATTTTTCCTTACAATCCTTTCCTATATAAACTCTAAATTAATCTTCAATTACTCCCAAAAAAAAATTCCCAAAAAATATATATTTTTAATTTTTTATTCTTTTATATGATGAAAAGAGTGAGAATAAAGAAACAGATGAATTGGGTCGAAATGGCACACGCGCGTCTCATATCTCCGAAAATATCCTCAAGTTGTTCAAAGCTAGAGACAATTTTAGAAGAAGGGTGCTATGAAAAAAGCCATGAAATTTGGATCTCAAACAAGATTTTCCTTGTTCTTCCTTTGCTCATTTCCATGGTGTTTTTGTTTCTTGCAATGCAAGGAACTCTCAATTTTTAGTATCATTGAAGGAAAAAAAATTGAAATTTTAATGGGAATTTTTTTTGGGGAAAGATTTTAAAGGGTTTTTTTCTTCTTCTTGTTTTGAGCTAAGCATGGAAATTGAATACAATTTTATATAACATTTGTAATTGTGAGAAATTTGTGTGAGATTTTGGTCCCTAATTCTTTTGGAATATAGTTTCAATCTTCTTTTATCATGGTTTATTATATCAATACAAATTCTATACCTCTCTTAATCGAATGTTTATGAGTACTCTATTTTTTAAAGGGTATTTACTTGACAAAAATGGTTAATATTTGTTAGTCCCTGTACTTCTATTTAATTTGAGATTTAGTCCCTACACTTTAAAAATTAAAAGATTAATTTTCTTATTTTTTTAATTTTAAACCTTAGTCTAATCATTATCGTTGTTGGTAATTTCTGTTAAAATTTATTAACTTAAAATGCTTATTTTTTTTATCAATCATATGATATGTTACGTGAGGGAATCGTAATTAACATTATGCCAAATTAACCGATTTTGATGTTTGGATTAAGATTTTTAAATAAAAAATATGAAGTTAGCTTTTTCTTAAAATATATTTTAACCAGAAAATATAATGATTTCTCCAACAGTTGCAAAGCAATGGCCCTTTCATCCGATCAAACACCCGAAGTTGCAATGTCGGCTTTCGAATACGGCAAGAATTTGGTTTATAAATTTCGTAAAATGCCATCTCGAGTTTTATGGCATTTGTGTCCTAACACATATTTGGATATGGCACTACAGCAAAAATAGATTTTTAAATAAATAATGCCGCTAAAAAAAAAGCTTATGGTCTCTAAAAACTCACCTAAGTTCAAGAAACATAGTTGGTGTTTTACGTGTATTTTTCTTTTCCCCGTCCCCTAATTCTTTCAAATAAATTTCCTAGGGATTGGCATATTAATTCGTAGACGATGTCACAGGCACATCAGCTTCCCTGGGAAAGGGTTCTTTATCTGATATACGGCAGGTAATTCATCGTGACCTGCATCTACATCTGTATCCGACATATATTAGGACATACTCCTCGTTTTCTTTTAAGTATCCGGGTCCAGCATATATTCAGACACCGGTGTACAATGTTTTTTGCAGGGAATTGTAACTGCTCCAATATTATTTGCTATGGAAGAGTTTCCTCGGTTAAAATCGGTGATTCAGCAAGTTTGAATTTGCAACCCCGATGCTACTTAAATCGAACCGGTGAATATGCATTTCAATTCACCAAATTTTACGGTTGCAGGCTCTCGAGTACCTATGGAAGAGTCGTGGAATACAGAGGACGAAAGAGCTAGCAATAAAGCATGCTAATCTTGTTGCAGCAGCCATTGATTCTTTGCCCGAAAGTAGCAACATCGACGTAACAAAGTCGAGACACGCACTTATTAATCTCACTCGAATACTCGTCACTAGGAACAAATGAGAGAAAAATTGATTCCCAGGTTTCAATCGGTAAAGTGTTCTTATCCCACATCAGTTTAGATTCTCTATATTACTTGTGTTCTAAGTTAGATGCTTAAGACGGTATCAAAAACCTGATTTTGTCACTTTGAAAAACATTAAACAAGCATAAAACATTCTTTATATATAAATAAAATATATACAACATTCTAACTGCAATTTTTCTTACAATATACATAAGATTTGTCTGCAAATAGCCATTTTTTTTTTGTCTTTTAAGCTTTTAACACGGCCCTTATTCCTTCGAGTCCGTGGACTCCTTGTTTGTTCCAAGCTTCCCAAAAAGATTCCAAAATTCCTTGCATTTTTGTTGACTTGTTGAAGAAGACATCTTGGGAGATGAATGCACTCCATGCATCCTATTCATATACACCGTCTTTTATTAAACCTTTTGATTTAGAGTATAAAGTTTAAAAATGAAACTCCAACTTTAAACCTCAAGAACATTAGTTGATAAGACCGAAGAGATTTAATTAAATATCTAACGGAGCTGGTAAGCAAACCTAGCTCAAATCCCGACCTCAAAGCTAGTTCATAAGATGTGAAGTAATTTGCAGCTTAAACATCCCAAGATGGAAAGTATAGGGTTTAGAGTTTAGGAACTTGTCTCTAATATCAAGTCAAACTCTAACCTGACCTTAAAGACAACCCGAAGACAAGAGAAGTTAGGGTTTATAATTTAAGGAACTTAGCTTTAATATTGAGTTAAAAGAAAAGTAAAACCCTGAACATCAAAGGTTTGCTTATATAAGATGGAGAATTTAATAGGGTGTATAAGTTATACTCGGTGCGAATCTTGCCCTATTTGTATCTCTGCAAACTTTTTTCTTGTTGCAAAAGAAACTAAAGTAGTTCAGTATCGTGCTAGTGGGCATATAACATGATGGTTGCTGTATTGTTTTTACTTTAAAACTGATACGGTACCAACCATTATAGAAGACAAGGATGTTCGATAAAAGTTTACTTGGAGGATGGAAATTAAAGGCCTTCTCTGCTACATGTAGGTGCAAACTCTAACCCGACCTTAAAGACTTGAAGACGAGAGAATCTAGGGTTTATGGTTTACAGAACCTAGTTTAATATCGAGTTAAAAAGAGATTAAAACCCTAAAACCTCAAAAGTTAATTATAAGACGGAGAATTTATTAGGGTAGTGTATAAGTTATACTCGGTGTTAATCTTGCCCTATTTGTATTACTGCAAACCTTTTACTTGTTGCAGAAGAAACTAAAGTAGTTTGGTGTCATGCTAGTGGGCGTATAACATGATCGTGCTCGTTTCGTTTTACTTTAAAACCAATACGCTACCAACCATTACGAAAGATAAAGATCTTCGATAGAAGTTTACTTGGTGGATGGAAAAGGCCTTGGGTTTAAGGTAGAACCTAGTTTAAATTCTAACCCAACCTTTAAGAGAACCTGAAGACGAGAGAATTTAGGGTTTAGGGTTTAAGGAACTTAGCTTTAATATCGAGTTAAAATGAAATTTAAAACCCTAAAACCTCAAAAGTTAACTTATAAGACAGCGAATTTAATAGGGTGTATCAGCTAGCTTTTTACTTGTTGCAGAAGAAACTAAAGTAGACAGTATAGTGCTCGTGGGTGTATAACATAATGGTGCCGGTTTCGTTTTTTATACTATAAAACCGATACATTACCAAACCATTATGGAAAGATAAGGATGTTTCTTACCTGGAGGATGGCAAAGGCCTTCTCTGCTACATATTTTTGTGATAATGTTGCACCTCTTTGTTGCAATTTGTCTGGGTGAAGACAGAGCCTTGCTTTTTGATAAGCTTTTTTCACTTGTGAGCTTTCTGCAAGGCTTGTGAGATCTATCCTGTGCCAACCACTATTTGCCCATAGAATCTGTAATTCATATATATACACATATATAGATAGATAAAAATGAATTAATATAATCCATTCTATATCAGCCTGCAAATCAATGAAATCCTTAAAATTATGGGAAACTGTTGAGTGATTTTGACCTCTCGGGGAGAAGTCTTTGATCTGTCATCTGTCGAGAATGGCTGATGAACCTCTTAGCAAGCCTGGTATTGAGTCAGAAGTGTCTATACTTGGTTTTATCCCCGAGTTTTGTCTTCCATATCTGCCAAGAACCTCGTTGAGTTCACAGAGGGGAAGTGTTTTAACCCACCATACTAAAGACATGGGTTCAAATCCCACCAAATACAAATTGTAAATTTGCATGGTGGGTGAAGCCACTCCCCCTCTTTGAACCCGGCAAGGTTAGACACTTCTAGCCCAATACTGGATTTGTTGAGGTCAAAATCCCCTCAACAGAAACCAAAAAATGGGTTAATCATAATATCTTACATCATGAAGTGTTGAAAGGAGCATTCGGATGTTATTTTCATTGCCAGATGACCAATGCTTCACATCTTGGTCTTTTTCTTCTTCAGTTTTTGGTTTTCTCGGTTTTTCTTCCTGCAGAGATTAAGAACTAGGATTTACTTGTTCGTGTCTTAGAGAGTTCGTAGATGATCATAACCCGGAAAAATCATAATAATTTTTTTTAAAAAAAGGGAAGAAAAGCAAAAGATTAGTTTACCAATGGAGATTGCATTGTTTGATCATTTTCATGTTCTCTTTGGGTATTATTGTATCTCTCTTTTGCCCAAGCAATGGCTTCATCAATTGAAACTGCTTCTTCACTGCTACTTTGTCTAAAATCAGAATTTATCTCAATAACATAAGAACTCATTCCGTCTTCGTCATCCTCGTCATCATCGTATTCATCTTCTGAGAGCGGATTAGTCTGGACTCTGGCTATGGTCTCAGGTTCTTGACTAAAACATGAAGACAGGGACGAAGGGGAGTTGAACTCCGAATCATCGGCCAATGATATTTTGATGCTTGAAAAAGAATGGGGTTCCAAGCTAATGGTTTCCGGGGAAGAAGTACGTTTGTTGAAACGATAAAGCGATGAGCTTTTCATCGGATTATCAATACGGTTTTCGTTTTCCATGTGAAGATTTCCATTAT
The DNA here is from genome assembly GCF_007990345.1 of Gossypium hirsutum. Classification (NCBI taxonomy): domain Eukaryota; kingdom Viridiplantae; phylum Streptophyta; class Magnoliopsida; order Malvales; family Malvaceae; genus Gossypium; species Gossypium hirsutum. The sequence continues at coordinate 65,394,055 of NC_053442.1, read as the reverse complement.
AAAACGAAGCAGTGCTTGGAAATGGTGGCATCTGTTGTTGTTGTTCTTGTTGTTTTGATGGTTCTTGATTTGTTGTTGAGTTCCATCTGCGTGGAATTATATCACGTAAGATTACAGCATTCAACAAATTCAAAACGACAGCGTTTTAAATATTTTTATTGTGGTTAAAATATGTCATAGGTCCTGTACTCTTCACAAATTTAAAATTTAGTCCTATACTTTATTTTAACCTTCCCTACCTTTAAAACCCAATAAATATGGGGGGATCTAGTTCATGTAACTACGGGTTTTAGCCTCATTAAACGAGGCAATTACATATTTAGTTTTTACCCAAAAATCAAGAATTCAATTTGATCCCTTTTAATATAAAATATTGAACTTTCACCACAAAATTCCTAAAAATAAATCCAAGTTTAACAACATAATTTTAACAGGTTAGTAATTGAACTTAAATTATGAAATCTAAAAGATAAAGGGATTAAATTTCAAAAAATAAAAATATAGACTAAATTTTAAATTTATTAAAAAAGTATAGAAATTTATGACATTTTTTAACTTTTTATTTTCTACCCCAGGTGAAGAAGACTTTAAAGAATTTGAGATTTAATCCGATTATTTCATAGGACTACGGCTTCCAACAATATATATATATATATATATTTAAAAACGTCTGTTTTAAGATTTTCATGAAAATCTTGAAACTTGGGGTGTGTTTGATAAATCACTAAAATTTTCATTTAATTTTTTAACTGTATTTGATAATCATTTTAATATTTTACTTAATATATATAGAAACTATTAAATTAATTTTATTTTATTAAAAATTAAAATAAATTACTATTTTTAAAAAATATATGCTATATCTAAATTACTACAATTATCTTTCATCCAAAACTAGCCAAAATAATATAAAATATTATATTAATAAGATTAAAATTAAAAAACCAATAATCTTTTATAAACCAATATTTACTTTTATCAAACAATATAATTATATTTTGTATTTATGTTTGTTATTTATCAAATATTTTTAATATAAATTCAACAATTATAAAATTTAGCAATAAAAAATTAATATTTAATTTTTTAACATTTAAATTTTCAGTTTATCAAACACACCCTTAGTTCATGTAACTATGGGTCTTGACCTCGTTAAAATTTAAATTATCTTAATTTTTAACCTCAAAATTTTATAATTTTATCTCAACTTATAATAGAAAATTCTAGAATTTGTTCTTTTCCATACACTAGAAGGGAGCAGGTAATGGTCTTGGCCTCCTCAAAATGAAAATTTACACTTTAGGCCCTTTAAAAATAATAAAGTGTCAAGGTAATTTAATGGTAAAAAAAATATTTTGTCCTTCTTTAGATTTAAAATTAAATTTTGACCCTGAAACGTTTAATCCCTCAAGAAATTGTAAAATTTTATGTTTATATAATGATACAAATTGTATTTTAACTCTTTTAGCAATCTATAATCCAAATTCACCTCTCTAAGGAAGTCTACAATTTTTTTAGAGGGGTTGAAATTAAATTATAATTTTTTAAGAGAGTCAAAATAAAATTTTTTCATTATAACCTTATAACTTTATAATTTTTAAAAGGACCGAATCACAACTCTATATCATTTTAGGGGAGTCAAAATATAATTTTATCATATATTAACTAGAAAGCATGTAAGATATTCAAAACGACAGTGTTTTGGTGTTTTATGATTTTTCGCTTTCATACCCCTAATTGCATCTTAAAATAAGACTCGAGTCAGGGTTATAAACGTCAAATCAACAAGACAGTAAAAAGGCAGTTGAAACTTTAAAAAACGGTTAACAAAAGACGTTTATGTTTAAAAGCTAAAAGCCGACTGATTTACCTGAGTTTTGGAGCAAAATACGACGACAGTCCGAAATCATCACCGTCCGTTCGCCGGAGACCGCTCATTTCCTGCCAACTCATCACCGAAGATGAATCCGACTCGGTTCGTTCCCAGCTAGATCGCCGGAGATCATCATCTGACTCGAAAATGTCAGTGGAGAACGACCATTCCACTTTGGCCGGAATCCTAAACGCCGGCAAACTCCTCCCACCCTTAATCGAATAACACGAACTGAAATCCAATGGCCCGAAAGCCTCATCGTAAAACGACGCCGATTGGGTGAAATCATCAGTGAACTCCCTGCAAAGCACACTCCGCGGTGGACCACCGAAGACGTCGGAGAAATCATGATCATCAGCCATGAAAACGGAGGAGTTTTTTTGAAAAAAACCAGTGTTTTCCATGGATTTTCGATGTGGGAAATTTTGGGTTATTGATACTCCAACGCACATTCGCCAATACTCTTCCATTTAACTCGTAAAATTAATCAAATTCTATGGCTTCGAGTTCTGGGTTTTTTGCGAAGAGGAAAGATTTACTTAAAGATTTTTGGAAAAAGAAAAAGGGAATTTAGGGTTCTTTTTCTTGTTGGGGTAATTGAAATTATAAGCTTTAAAGGGATTTTATGAATGATGTGGATGAAGAAGATGATGAAAGGTATATATATATATATATGGGACTGGAAAATTGATCACGTCATGCACCATTAACGCAGACATATGCAAACTCGCGTGGAAAAGTCTTTGTTTCCTTTTGGTTAACATTTAAAAATGTAAAATTATGCTATTAGTCCCTGTACTTTACATAAGGTAAACTATACTCGAGGTCACTGAATTATTAGTAAGTTTATGTTTTGGTCACTCAATTTCAAAAAGTTACAAAATGATCACTGAACAATTCAAAAGTTTTCATTTAAGTCTCTAGGCTGTTAAAATTGCTATTGTATGGCCTTTTTTGTTTGCACCGCCTACGCCAAATTGAAAATTCTCATTGCCTTTTTCTTCTACAGTTCATTTTTTTATGAAATAACTTTGAATATCATGAATCTGCGAACTAAAATCCAAATAATTTTTTTATCTGATCTCCAACAGTGATTGTCAGATCATCTTGAATTTAAGGTATGTTCTTCTACTCATCAATGGGTACTGATTAGAGGTGCTCATGGGCCGGGCCGGGCCGGACCCATAAAAAAAATTCTGCTCGGGTCCTAGGCCCGGGCCCGGCCTGGCCCGAAATATGGGCCTGAAATTTTGCCTAGGCTCGGCCCGAGAAAAAAATCATAAGCCCGGGCCCGACCCATTTTTTAAATAAAATACCAAAAATTTATTTTAAAAATTAAAAAAATTAAAAAAAGTATTTTAAAAATATTTTAAAATTAAAAAATTTTAAAAATAAATATATTTATTATATCGGGCCGGGCTCGGGCCAAAAAAGTTGTGCCCGAAGCCCGGCCCATTTTCTAAACGGGCCTCGTTTTTTATCCAAGCCCATATTTCGGGCCTATATTTTTACCCAAACCCTCCCATATTTCGGGAAAGCCGTCGGGCCGGGCCGAGCTGCCCGGCCCATGAGCACCTCTAGTACTGATTCACTGTATCGATCGTAAAATCGTTGCTTGGAGCTCGATAGTCGGACTTATTTTCTTAAATAAAAAACTTTTGAATAGTTTAGTGCCCATTGTGTAACTTTTTTAAGTTGAGTGACCAAAACATAAATAACTTAGTGACATTGGGTTTAGTTTACCCCTTTATGTAAGTTATCGATTTAATATATGTTTTTTTTTAATTTAATCAATTTTAGTTCATGTACTTCTTGAATTGGGTAATTTCAATTTTTGTGCTTTTTGAATTTTGATTTAGTATTGGCTAAACGGTAACAATTAAATCTGTTTGTTTAAATTCTCCTATTACTTTGTATTATGTGTAAAGTTAGATTTTGTCCATTTTCTCCAATTGGATCATTCTTAGTCACTACATTTTTTGAATTTAAAATTTCAGTCTTAATGCAGATGATATTATACATGCGATAATATGCTTGACACATCAAATTTTGAAAATAACATAACTTAACTTAATAAAGTCAATAACTACCATTTGGTTAGGACTAAAATTTTAAAAGTCTAACAATACAATACCCATAGCCCCTCCCCAACTCATACATAAGAGGATAATGCGCTTCATCACACTCAAACCCACATCCCCCTGCATTAGCAATAATACCCATGCCAATCGAACTAATATTCAATCGATTTCCTATATATAATTTTAAATATTTTATCAATTTAAACCTAAAATATATCTGAAATACTAATTTTGAAATATATTTAATCCTTATTATCTTTTCACTTTTCAAGAAAAAGAATCCACTTTTATTATTCTGGAAAAGTGTCACATGTTAGTTGATTTTAGACTCCTAAAATGCCAAAGATATTTAGACAAATATAGATGCAAGAGCAATGTACACACACATATTTATTTATTTATTTATTTATGTTTAATTATTATTATTTTTAAACAATTTCATTATAGGTTCTGATCATATCTGTTGTTTTTGATATAATATTTAGAACTACACATAGTCCTTTTCAACTCATAAATAAGAGGGTAATACGCTTTAGTGCACTCAAACATATGCCCTCCTGTATTGAAAACAATACTCACGTCAATCGAGCTAAGACTTAATCAACATTTAAGTTTAATTATTTAATATTTATGTAATTTTGATAAATTAATAATTTATATTATGTAAATTTTAAATTTTTTTCTTATACTTATATATATTTCATAATATTTTATTTGTTAATAATATCATGTCTAACTAATTTGGAATGGTAGCTAGCAAGGAAAGTGCATGACAGACCACAATTTCCATGCAAAAATTATTTGTGGGACACAAAAGAACATAAAACTTTCATGAATTGCACCCTACATCCTTAAATTATAACCTTTATTTTAAATTGGTTCCCAAATTTTGAAACATTCTAATTACATCATTATGATCCTTTCGTTACTAAATTAATTAATATAGCCCTTAAATGAGATGTAAAATTTTATATGACATAGTTTAAAATGAAAATTTTGAAGAAAAGTGAACGTTATTGCATAACTTTTAAAAGTAAAAACTAAAAATAAAGTAAAATCGAAAAAAGAAGAAAGAATGAGTGATAAAGCTTTTATAAAAGTTTTGAAAACTTTAAAACCAAGATCTTTACAACGTCCAATTTTTAGTAATGGAATGACCTTATTGACATATCCTCGATAGTTTAGAGATGTAGTTAGAATGTTTTAAAGTTTAGAGACTAATTTAGAATGAAGGTTATAATTTAGGGATGTATGGTGCAATTAACTAAAAAATTATTAAAATTTTGAATAATCCAATTTAAATAAAGATGACGAATTCCTCAAAAAGAGCAGACAAGGCATGCTGTATCATGAAGCTTTTTGCCTCAAAAACCCTAAAACTTTTTAAAAAATCGTTTTCGTCCTTGTCGTGATCGATATTAGAAAACAAAAATTAATTGCTAAAAAGTGTTAATCAATGAGGTTTTTTTGGAAAGATTTTAGATATAATAATTCAAATATGAATATGTCTTAATAATATTTATTAATAATCCAATTTACTAACCAACAATTATTCATTGGTTACTTTTCAATATTCAATATAGTCCAAAACATATTGGCCAATGTCAAAATGTGATGGGGGATTGACACTGATAGTTTGTAAAAGTACTTTAAGAACAATGAAAAGTTCAAACATTATAAACTAGAAAACCCTGTAATATCATTAAATTATCAGTAAGTTTACGTTTTAATCATTCAACTTTAAAAAGTTATAAAATGATCATTAAACTGTTCGAAAGTTTTCATTCAAGCTACTGAATTATTTGAACGCTTTTATTTAACAACATATGTCAGGTCCAAGTCGACCTGACCTTTAGTGTTGGAGATCATAGAAGAAAGCTGTTTCACAGAAAAAAATGAATTATAGAAGAGAATGAGAATGAGAGCTTAATAGAGAACGTCATACATCAATGATTTTAATAGCCCAGTGACTTAATTAAAATTTTTTTGAATAGTTCGATGACTATTTTATAAATTTTTTAAAATTGAATAAATAAAACGTAAATTTATTAATAGTACGAACTTAAAAAGTAAATTCCAAATAATTGTTATTACAATTCAATCACGTTTTTAAGATAAAAAATAACATCTCTATTTTTTGAGATAAAAATAATATCTTTATTTTTTTTCTTTGTTTATCATCAAGATATTTTAAGTGTAAAAAAAACAAAGACTTCCAAATCAAAAACATAGACAATGGACCTTATTGAAGGTAACTTTACATGAATCAAGGGGATCAGATTGATCTTTTTGTACCTAAGTGAGTCAATTTTAACTCGAATTTAAAAATTCGATTTAGTTTGATTTAATTATAACGGAACGATCTGAACAAATGATTTAAAGTGATCAAAACTCGAAATGATTCAAACACATAGTAACCGATCCAAAAAACTTGAACCTGATCAAACCCAAATAATATGAACTTGAAATGACTTATATTTGAAATTAACTCGCACAAAAGTTACTCAAAAATTTTAAAATCTAAATTGGTGCAATCCAAATTTACATGATTCAATCCAAGGTTTTTAATTCCGAACCAATCGTCCAGGCCACCTCTTCACCTGAACTTATCGGTCGGTCCGCTCCAATTTAAATAATGTTGGAGGAGACATGGTTTGAATCATTGTAGAAATCCCCCGAATAAGTGATGCAAGTCTCCAATTTAGGACCTTATACGATGGGATTGTTTTGTCTTGAAAAAGTACGAGGAAAAAGAAGACAAAAGAGTGCAGTTTAGTCCTTTCTGGATCCAACACTGCCATTTCATTTATGTTCCCACCTTTGGTTATTTCTCAATACTAATTTCCAAGACATCATCTAAAATATCTCACATACCTACATATAAAATAATAATAAATTTAACCCATAATGTTTTTATCTTTTATCAATTTGATCCTTGACTCAATTTAGTTTTTAATTTTTCAAAAAATTGTCAAGTCGCTTTCTCTTAACGGAAATGTCGATAAAAACATTAATTTTTTAACGATGTTGGCATGGTAGTCCACTTGTACTTCATGCTGACTTGACATTATTTATTTTATATGCCATGTCAACAAATCATTTTAAAATTATAAAATAAAAAAATAAAATTTTAAAAAAATTCATAAAAATTAAAAAATCTAGCATGAAGTACACCTGAATTGTTATGTTTAAAAGTTTAATGTTTTACTCATTATTTCCATTAAAAAAACTGCAATCCGACTCTTTGCGAAAGGTTAAAGGTCAAATTTAGCTAAAAAAAAGAATAAGAACCAAATTGACAAATTATGTAAATGTTAAGGACTAAATTTGTCATTTTACTCTCTCTCTCTCTCTCTCTCTCACACACACACACATATAAAGTATACTATATACATAAGTAGACTTATCCAAAAATCGAGTTTGATAGATTTCATTAGTTTGATTAGGACTTTGGTCAAGTTCAGTTCAATATGGATTTAGATAAAAGTTTCGATTAGAGTGCAATATGGATCTAGACCTTGAGGTGCGAACAAAGATCTCTTCTAATTGTCGTATCTTAAGTTTAAATCCCATCATGTGTGATCTTTTATTGATTTTATATCAAAATATATTTTTTAAAACAAAAAAAAAATTCTCATAACAATATAATTTATTTTGTAAAAATAATAGCTTTTCTAATAGTTTACTAACCGATTGATGTATGATTGACTCGTGACACTAAAGTTTTAAGTAAGGCTAAAATATGTCATAAGTTAATGTATTCTTTGAAAATTTAGAATTTAGTCCTACTACTTTCCATATTTCAAAATTCAGGTCCAACTGTTAACATTTTTAATTTTTTTTGTTAAATTCAGGTTAATTACAGCACTATTTTTTTAATTGCATTCAAAAAATCATACAAAAAATTTAATAATATTACCAGTTGGACTTAAATTTAGAAATCTGAAAAATAGAGTTAAATTTCTGAAAATAAAGATATTAGAAGGTTCCAACATAAGATACCCTTCTTCATAAATATCCAAATTGAATTGATAAAAGCAAAAACAAGCAAGTGGGATTAAGCCTTAGAATTGTCTTAAAACATTGGGCTCCTCCACCATTTTCTTTTTATATGTTTCCCTCTGGAGATGCATTGAATGAGTGTTGCAACTTGCAAACTTGATGCTTTATGCACCTTTTTTTTAATGTTGGAATTTATATTTTTTAAAAATAATTTATCTAAATTTTATTTCTGGTTTGTTTCTAAATTATCTAAGTATTACAGTTATTGCCAGTTTGTCTCTTTCTGTTTTTGAGATTATTCTGCAGACATAGCATTTATGCATTAGTTTGTAGTGATTTATTTATTGTTTGTATTATGTGTCATGTCTTTATATTCTTTTTATTCATGGTTACTATTAATAATAGTATTTTATTCGAAAAATTTCCGATGTTTGAAGTGTTATTTCTTATTATTATAATAAGATAACTTTACCGATAAGTGGTTGGAAGAAGTGAAACTAGACTTTTTCCTTAGGTATTTAGACCAAGTTCGAATTTCGAAGTCGACATTGTTTGGAAGGCTTTACTTAAATACCACCTCGGGTCTAAATAGTATTAGGCTCAATCATAAAATAGATGAGGACATCTGTAGTTATATCAATGATATTTTTGTTTCAATTACTTTCTCCTTCAAGGAATGAAAATCAAGTAATGATGAATGTGTATGATTGAATACTTTTTCTTTACCATATATAGGATTATCTCTACGAAAATTAAGTAAATAATACTGCTCTCTTCAATATGGTCCAGGGAACCCTTTCATTTGGGGATATCCGGAATCAACAATATAATATTTTCTTACATGTCGTAAGATGATAATTATTCGGTTGAAGAATTTATACTTTTTATAAACAAATAAATGAATGAAATAAATTTACCATCTAGTTGGTGTGGAAAACTGAGTCTTGAATCTCAAATTGCATCAAAGAGTCATAGATAAGAACAAAAAAAAAAAAACTCATCATTCGAATCAAAATTTTCAAAATTTACCAAAGTTTTTAAGCTCATACCTTCAGCAACTTGCTCTGCAATTTTTTTTATTGAAACAAAGGTCTAAAAAATGGCTTAACAACAGTTGATATTTTGCAAATACACCCCAAAGCTATGCTTGAATAAAGGCTTACATTACTTCACTTTGCATTTGAGTAGACAAGAGTAAATTAATAAAGGTAAAATTATATTTTTCACCCCCAAACAGCCAAAGCCAACAGGCACTGCATTTGATACCAACTTCTCCATTTGGGTCAATTAGCACTTCTTGAGAGTGCTTTTAGTTAAAAAAAGCAATTTGTTTGGGATTGCTTCAGTTATCTAAAAGTGCTTTTACGCTTCTAAAAGCATTCCCGAATAGGCCTTAGTATTCTTGAAAGGTCAATCCCTCTTCGTTGTTCCTGGAGGTATTTATAGGCAGGGTTCCCATAGAGTTCCCATGTAAGATTGTGTTAACATGTTGAACTTGCCATCTAACTATCATTACGGACCACATGGGGAGATATCTTCGACTGAACAAGGATATTTGGGGCAAGATAGACCCTATCATTCATTCTGACTTGATAAGATAAAATAATTAAACCCACATGATGTTGGTGACCAACATTTTCACACTTCTGATGAAGATCAGGTCATCTGATGTCTGGATGGTCATCCCAAAATGATAAGCTCACAGGTGACTTACTGACCAAACATTTTTTTTAACTTACCACATATCTTAACACAGAAAAAAATATAAGGAGACTCTTGCCACATTTGCCAAAAATAAAAATACTAAAATGCCACATTTGCCACATTTCCCATCCTATACATTTTATACATTTTTATCACTAGTTTTATTTCTCAAATAATGTTAAAATACATTAAAACCTTTGTATCGCACGGGTATAAAAACTAGTTCACGTTTTGTATCTTTAAAATCCAATAAAATTTTGTAACAAAAGAAAAGTTAAAACGTGCTCTAAGTCTTGATAGTCTTCGTATATATAAAATTTAGTTTTACTTTTATTCTTAGAAATTTAGTTTCTTAAGTCTAATTGTTAACATCATTAAAGTTTTTCTGTTAAATTCAGATTCATTACAACGTTATATTTTTATTACACGACCATGAAGTGAGTATCCTTTTAATTGCTAAATGTTACACTGGCGAATTTGACAGATGAATTTTAAGGCTGCATTAATAATTGAACTTAAATTGTGAATTTTAAAAAGTATAGAAATTAAATTTCAAATTTACGAAAAGTACATAGACTTAAAACATATTTTAACAAAATGCCAAGAAAACAAACATTTTATCAGTTTTTTTTAAATAAAAAAAATCTAATCCTCTTCTAGGTTTTTGAGTTGGGAAAGGATTGTATAAAACAGTGACGCCACGTTATCTGTATCCCTTTTCTAATAGTTTTTTAATGTCACATCAACATTTTCATTATGAATTTTAATTTTTCACCTACTTACAATCCTTTTTCGAGTTGAGTTCTATCATCTTTCTTTTTAAATATTATTTTTCTTATCTAATTTTTACCTTTTGAATTTCGATAAAAGGATGTAATTAAATTTAAAAAGAAATTGAATTTTATAAAATATTTGATTTTGTCAGAAGATAATGAAACCTGGAATTAAAAAAAATAAAAAAAAAGTTTGAAAATTTATTTGATTTTGTTAGAGGATAATAAAACCTTTTAAAAATAATATTTTCGTTTATTATTTTAAAAATAGAAACATCACATCTGTCGGTAAATTTAAAAATTCCGCCACGTGGCGGTAATACAATGAACAGAGCCGTTAACAATTTGCGGGCGATATCTTCCCTATAAATACCCTTTACCTTTCGTATAATTCCCTCTTCCTCCCCTTTACGCCAAAAAGAAATTTCCATCTTTTCTCTATTGAAGCATTGAAAATATTTCAAAAGAAAAACCAATAAAAAAAAATGGAGAACCAAAAGCCGCTCCAAAACGGGAATAATGTGGCCGGCGATGATCGCCGCCGCGTCGGCGATGGATCGGCGTTGATTTTCCTTGGAACAGGTTGCTCCAGTGCCGTTCCGAACGCAATGTGCTTGATCCAGCCCTCCGATCCTCCTTGTCACGTTTGTTCTCAATCCCTCTCTATCCCTCCCGAACATAACCCTAATTACAGGTTCCTTTTTTTTCGCCTTTTTTTTGCTTAAATTTAATCGTCCATACAATTTCTCTCTATATATATGTTTATCGTAGATTTGAACTTTTTCCGAGCTTTTTTTGTGCGTAATTTGATATTTTTCGGGTTAGTTTCTTAAAAGATTTTAGCTTTATGTTATTTTATTTGTTTCAGGTGTAATACATCTTTGCTTATAGATTATTGTTCGACCAATGGTATGCATAATTATATTATAATTGATGTTGGGAAGACATTCAAGGAGCAAGTTTTGCGATGGTTTACTTTCCACAAGATTCCTCGAATCGATTCCGTGAGTTGAATTCCCCTTGTTTTATGTTTATTTTTTTGTAGTAACTTGGGATAACAGTTAGTATTTAAGTTTGGTTTTATTTGTTCTCATGTTTTTTTTATAGGATTTATAGCGAGTTTGTTGATGTATATGATGGCATTGTGCTTCTTTTTTTTTCTCTTTACGAATATAATCTCTTCTGTTTATGAATGGAATTCCAAAACTAGTACTGATTACTGTATGAACTGCAGATTGTTTTGACTCATGAACATGCTGATGCAGTTCTTGGTCTGGATGATATACGTGTTGTGCAACCACATAGTCCTACGAATGATATCGATCCCACTGCAATTTACCTAACTCAATACACGATGGATAGGTATAATATGGGGTTTTTTATTATTCATGGGGTCATTGATCATAGCCTACAAATTGCTTGTTATGCTGATTCATTATCAAGACATCTGTTGTTTCACATGTTTTTTATAATGTGAGAGGCTACTGATTTAACATGCTTTTAAGTAGGCTATACAAAATTGAAGCTTATTTCCCAAGCAAGCTATCAATAGCAAAAAGGATCTGTTTTGGGTTTATGATGTCTATAGCAATGTTGGATGATGTTTACTTTGTATGTCCCTAAACAGCGTTGCTGCAAAATTTCCATATTTGGTTCAGAAGAAACTTAGAGAAGGCCAAGAAGTAAGGCGGGTGGCACAACTTGACTGGAGGATAATTGAGGAAGACTATGACAAACCATTTGTTGCTTCAGGACTAAAATTTGTTCCTTTGCCAGTTAGTATGCTTTCTTAAGATAGTATCTAGTTTCCACCATATCGTTTATGCCTAAGTGTTTAATCATACTTTTGATGCAGGTGATGCATGGAGAAGATTATATTTGTTTAGGTTTTCTTTTTGGTGAAAAGTCTAAAGTGGCTTATATTTCTGATGTCTCACGTTTTCCTTCAAACACAGAGTATGGTAGGTGTTGCTTTTGCTCCTTTTCTTGTTGGCGCACATGCATTTACACCTTGTATACATTTTTTCTCCTTCTTGTGATGTTAAATGTGGTGGGGACACTTCTATTTTCTACATGTTACTTTTAGTAGCTTGTCAATGTTACTTTTAGTAGCTTGTCAATGTTAAAGTTGTTGGAATATATGTTTATGGGATTTTCCTCATTACTCAACAATTGAAGAGCCCTTCAAGCATTTGTTTTAATATTTTACTCAAATCCTTTTTTTCTGTCACTTGAGACAGATTATTGTCAACCTTAATGAAAGTGCTTCTCTGCACAGTTCACAAACAGGAAACCTCTTTATGACTTGACTAAAAATTCAAAAGATAAGATAGCTTGGGATCATCTCGTTACGCATTTACTCTGACCTCTTGATATTGAGTGCAACTTGGTGAAAAGAAAGCACATGTTTTCTCACTTTTATGAATTGTTTGTTTGTGATTTTTGTTTTCATGGTAAAATATGTTATGTCATGAATTGTGTTTGATCAGAATATTATGTTTACAGTTATTTCCAAAAGCGGCAGTGGGCAATTGGATCTTCTGATAGTGGATTGTTTGTACAAGGTGTGTTACTCCCTTGCTTCTTTCTTTTTCACAGTTGTTGAATACTTTTCTTCATTTTTTCTTGTTAGTGAATTGTCTGGAATTAGAAAAATTCAAAAAGACAATTTTAATCCATGCTGATTCATTCATAACCTATCTGCATCTATGTATGTGCTGCTGTGCATATTATGTTCTTTCATGTTACATCACTGTGTTGTACCATAGGTTATTGTTTAACATGGTTGAAAGGCCATGTGTGGATTTGCTTTTGGGTTACAAATGGTGGCTTATTTAATTGTAAGTCCTGAAAAAGTTATCAGTATTAACTCGATTTTCAGAAACTTCAAAACTACTATTATAGAGATATAATGAATATAGAAATTAATTAAATGGTTATGAAAATTTTGAGATCTTTCCTTTGTTGATTATCTTGGATATTTTCATAAAATTTTTTTGATGAATGTACACTGCAATAGTAAAATTACTCATCTGTTTTATTATTTATTGTATTTTTAATTGTATATATCTTCTCTGAACTAATGTTTTATGTTTTCTGCATGGCAGAAAGGATCCCATAACGTTCACTTATGCTTACCTCAGGTTTTTTCTAAATTTTTCCAACAATTGATCTTCATATAAAAATCTTCCAGTAATGTTTTATGGCCAACACAAGCTGATCAATATCCCGTCTCTTTTAATGTTTTCCAGACTCTTGACGCTCTAAAGCGGATATGTCCTAAACGAGCTCTATTAATTGGAATGACTCATGATTTTGATCAACACAAAGACAATAAGGTTCTCATGGAATGGTCTGAGAGGTAAATTAGTACTTTACAAAATCTTATGTTATACAAATTTACTGGAATTTCTCATAAGATTTAGTTAGAACAAAAGAAAAAGCCCCCGATATCTGACATTATTCTTCTTAACTGTATGCAGGGAAGGAATCCATGTCCAACTTGCACGTGATGGTCTGAAGGTCCCCATAGACCTATAATTAGGTGAGCATTGTCCTTGGAAGCTCATACATGTTTGTGTACATATATATATATGCATGCATCCTGGTAAACTTAGCTTTCAAAGCCATGGATGTATATATACATTTTTTTTGCTCAGCAGATGCATATCTACGTGTGTGTGTGTGTGTGTGTGTGTGTGCATATGTGCATGTGTGTCTCCCTGGAAGCTCTTTGCTTGTACTTTGATTAGATCGCATATCGTATTTAAGTCGTAAATAAGACAAATATGAAAATGAATAGCTTTCTCTCTGTCTCTTGTTTATGCAGGTTTATATATATATGCATATATGGATAGATACACATGTATATATATGCGAGTGCGTTATGGGTCCTGGTAAACTTCGCTTTCAAAGCAATGTGTGTGCATATATTATACATGTCTATATATATAAGCATGTTTACATACATACATACATACATACATACATACATACAAGCGTCTGTATATATCTATGTATGTCATAAAATGGTAAGGGAAAACCTTACTTTTTCTGGTTTATGCAGGTTTATAGTTACGCAATGATCTCAGAAAAAAAAAATCATCGTTTTCCATACCACATAGAATTTGGTGGGAGAAGAAGAGCGATTTGATTATGGTTAAAAGTAAAATCATTTATGAAGCTTTTAGTAGCTCGGGTTTTTAGAGTTTTATCATATATACATAAAATTATATAGTAAACGATATCGTTTTAATAATTTTTTTACAATTGAGAAAAGTCCAAATTTAATTGTTCCAACTTATTTTATCAGTATAATTATATATCCATATTCGATAATTTGATTAGGTAATAACTACTGTTATTTGTCTTTGTATCACTGTTAGTGATTTTTTTAAACAATATTTCTAGTCTTTATATATATATATATGGTTCAAATTTGAATTGGAATTTAAGACATGTTATCTTGTACAGATTTTCAACTTAGAATACTTATCTAAGTTGAAATAATAATTATTTCATGTCTCCATGCTATTAATAACATCTGGCTATGTTAAAATATAATAATAATAATAATAAATAATTAAATATTACAAAATAATTCTTTATACCAATTATTAATAGGACAAAGTATGCAGCTATATTCGAGAAATTTTTTTTGTAAAATTACTTTTATTTAAAAATTTCAATCCATGACATTGTTATTTAACTGAATGTATGCTCCCTTTGTAAAAAAAAAAGAACAGAAACCTTTGTAAAATTATTATTTTTTAAATCTTTTTAATATTTTTATATAAATTTTTTTAAAAAAAATTGAATCCAAAATATCAAAGTCTTTATCAACTCTATATTTCAACTAAATTATTATAAATTTTTTACATAATCTTTTTTCACCTTGATCGTGGTTATCCCATCATCTAATTAATATAAGGGTAAACTATAAAAATAGTTACTTTTGTTTACCTCAAATTACATTTTAGTCACTTATGTTTAAAATGTTACATTTTAGTCACTTATGTTATCGTTTTGTTACGAAACGGTCAGACTACTGTTAAAATCCGTTACCTCCCTAACGGAAGTCCTACGTGGCAGTCCAAATGGGTTTTAAATGCCAACTTGGATGTCTAGTTGTTGGGATGAAAAGAGATTTTTAATTAAATAAAATTCAATTTGGACTGTCACGTAAGACATCCAAGTTGACAATTAAAACCCATTTGGACTGCCACGTAGGACCGCCGTTAGGGAGGTAACGGAGCTTAACGATAGAGTGATCGCTTTGTAACAAAACGATAACGTAAGTGACTAAAAATATAATTTGAGAAAAACAAAAGTGACTGTTTTTGTAGTTTACCCTTAATATAATTGTGATTTAGAGAATTTTACTATGTTGTGTTTTAAGGGTAATTTATTACTAAATTATTAGTAGATTTACGTTTTGGTCATTTAACTTTAAAAAGTTACAAAATGATCATTGAACTATTTCAAAGTTTTCAATTAAGTCATTAGACTATTAAACTCGCTAAACCAATCAAGAGCTCTCATTTCTAGTTTTTACAGTCAATTTTTAATGAAACATTTTTGTATCTAAAGTATGTTCTATTCGTTAATAGATATTGATCCACCATATCAATCGTCGTTTAGAGCTGTTGTACTTTTTCTTTTCTTAAAAAGCTTAACAATCAATTGACTTAAATAAAAACTTTGTAATAGTTCAATAACTTAAATAAAAATTTTCAAATAATTCAATGAATATTTTGTAACTTTCTGAAGTTAATGCTTTGTTTACCATTGAGTTTGAAAAGCACTTTTAAACCCAAACCTTAATTTCAAAAAAAAAAGAGTAAACAAACAACTTTTAACCCATGAATTACCCTTTTGTCCTCCCACTAAATCTTTTACTTTACAATATCATATCTAAATTCGACATTTTATCTTTTTAAAAGCATTCTTGACAGTAATGATAAAAACACTTTCAAACTTGTCAAAAGCATTTTTAAAATCTCTTTTCCACATCACTTTTTAACCTTAATGATAAATTAACCCTAAATGATCAAAACATAAATTTACTAATAGCTTAGGGCCTTCGTGTAATTTAACCTTTTTTTTAACAATAAGAAAGTGTAGAAAGAGTCAAAACAGAAGACTAATAATATCATGTGTTTTCATTAGTTGCTTTTTCAAAAATCTTAAATATATATATTGCATTTCGTAGCAAGTAGGGTAAGGTAGACCAAGCAAACTCCCCATGACTCAATTGAATTCTTCTTCTTCTTTTTCTTTTTTCTTTTTTTTTTCTATTCTAACCCCTCGACTACGCCATTTCAAGATATAAACAACAAAGAGAGTTTAAAAAAAAAATCACCCAACAACAAAAAAAAAAGTATGTCTTGCTTTGTACCTTTCAATAACAGAAATATAGATATATCCATTTTTGCATTTAAGCCAACAGTTGTTCTTGTTGATGAACTCATTGAATCATTGAAACGGTTCAGCGTTCGTACTGAAAATCTGGGTTGTATTCAAAGTTCTATTTTCAAGAGCATCCATGGCAATCTGGTAAGCTTTTTTATGTTTATTCTTTGATGCCCTTTTTGTTGTTTGTTTTGCTTGATTTTCATTTTTTTATTGGTATTTTCAGATCATATGGTATGGAGGATGGCTGAAGAAATCTACTGAAAACAAAGAAGTTTTGATTGAAACACTTGTAAGATGGATTCCTCCTGCAACTGTTGTAT
The DNA here is from genome assembly GCF_007990345.1 of Gossypium hirsutum. Taxonomy (NCBI): domain Eukaryota; kingdom Viridiplantae; phylum Streptophyta; class Magnoliopsida; order Malvales; family Malvaceae; genus Gossypium; species Gossypium hirsutum. The sequence goes on along the minus strand of NC_053442.1, from coordinate 65,376,888 downwards.
TTTTTGTTCTTCTTTTTGCAGTATTGATTGCATGGGGCAGAACGTTTCATTAAGTTTTGGCTACTTTAGGGGTTTAATAAGAATTTCCGAAAATTGTGAGGGGTTTAGTTAAAATTTTATAAATTTCAAGAGGAATAACGAGAAATTTCGAAAATTTTAGGGCGAAATGAAAATTATTCAAAATTTTGGGATGCCAAGGCCCCTTGACTCCAATGACATTCCACCCCTGTCCCCATGGTCCAGGTTGATTTTGAGTTGGTCATTTCGGTTTGGTGTAATTTAGAGTTATGTCTTTGGGATTTGAGTCACATTTTTGTTCAAAGACTTGGGCTTTTCAAGTTGGGTTATTTTAGGTTTGGATCATTTTGGATTGGGTTATTTCGGGTCATTTATTTGTATAATTTCAAGTTTGGATAAACTTCAAGTAAATCATATAAATTCAAATTTGGTTTTGACGGGTATAGGGTTATTGACTTTTATGTTCAAATTGGATTGGGTTGATTTCAGTTTCAGGTTGATTAAGTTCTATTTTCGAGTTTGAGTCAAAATAGATAACAGAAGACTTGCTCGAAAATTGAGAGGGTTTGGGTAAAAATATAAGTCCGAAAAATGGGGTTGGGTAAAAAAATAAGGCATGTTTAGAAAATGAGTCAAGCCTTGAGAAAGGCTTTTTGTACTTGGGCCCGGCCAAAATTTGCAAAAAGAAAAAAAAATTATTGTCTTCTCACTGTTTTGCTGCTATTTCACTATTATCTCTTATTTTATTGTTAATTTTGTTACTATTTTAGAGGCATTTGCTTGTTAAGTTGCACCTATGATTTGAAAAGAAATATTTATTTTAATGTTTTTAGTGTTTTTAATGTATTATATTTTTTAAAAAAATTACATAAAAAACTTAATACAGGTCGTTCGGGCCGAGCTCCAGTTTTAGTATTTTTATCTAAGCTATGATTGAGTAAAGTTTTAAACCCATTTTTCAAGCTCAGACCTATTAAATGAGCCTAAAATTTTTGTCAAGTCTCGGCCCAACCCGATCTATGAATAGGCCTAATAAATAGATAGATAAGATAATAAGTCAAATTCAAATGCTTCTATTGAGCACTCACTCAAAATCTCTATTTCTTTTTTCAGCTATCAATGTTAACAAGTACGTCAAGCATGGCTATTTTAACACAACATAGCTTCTTCGATTCATATGCCGGCGAATCAAAAGAGGGCTCAAATGCAGCCAAGTTCTCCACTGGAGACATAATCTCCTTGAACCTCATTTCGTCGCCGTGTTTCAGTGAACTACAAGATGTAACCTACGCGAACTTAGCCTTATTCAGGTCACGCTTCTCGAAGATGGATGGTGCGACATCGGGCGTTTGCTTGAAATGCCAAACCATGCCGATGGTAGCTTGCCTTTACGTATGGAAATCACTCCTCCATTGCTATTCGTGGATCCTTACCTCCGATTTCCGGAAAACGGAGCTGCCGTATCTCGATCGGTTTTCGCCGAGTGTGAAGTACGACATCTTCTAGGTTGTTTATGTACAAGAAAGTGGAGGAGAAATCAAGAATTAAAGAACATATGATGTGGGATTAAAAGAAAATGTTTTCTTTGACAATTTTGTATAGATTTTAGATTGGGTTCATGTGTGAACATTAATACACTTTATGTTTATCTAAGTCTAGTTTAGTCCGAAATACGAGCCTGAAATTTTGTCCTGCTCATACTTGTGAATGGTTAACTCAAATATGTTTTAAATCCAGCTATAGTGTTGTTTATATATTTTTAAAAATATACTATTTTAATAGTTTTAATAAATTTTCATTTATTAAAATTTTAAGGGTAATTTACTTAGTTGGTCACTTAACTTTTTAGGTGTTTTCATTTTAGTCATCTAAATAAAAATACTTGTAATTTGGTCACTGTCGTTAGAGAATTTTTTTCATTTTAGTCACCTAAACGTTAAATCTCTAATTACGATTGACTATGCACACCATATCATCATGTTTGACCATTTTGTTTTTACCCTCATCACTGTTCATCATATTCTTCCCCTCCATGCCACCCCTTACTTCCACCATTCTTCTTCTTCCTTTGCTCCTTGCTTCCATCAATTCTCCTCCATGGAAATCTGGTTGAAATGCACTGCTACTACAGAATTGATGGAGGAGAATTGATGGAAGCAGAATGATGCAATGGTTGGAAGCAGGGAGCAAAGGTAGAAGAAGAACAGTGGAAGTAGGGGGTGGCATGAAGAGGAAAAAAGATGATGAATAGTAGTGAGGGTAAAAAAGATGGGAAAAAATGATAAATGTGGTATGCACAATTAGCCGCCATTAGAGATTTAACATTCGGGTGGCTAAAATGAAAAATTTCTCTAACGGCGATGACCAAATTGTAAGTATTTTTTATTTAGATGACCAAAATAAAAGTGCCCAAAAAATTGGGTGACCAACTAGGTAGTTCACCCAAAATTTTAAATATGACTTTATATTTTTTTAATGTTTACATTATAACATTATCTGTTATCATAGATTTAATTTTTTATATTATAAATTACGTAATGTATAAAATACTACAAACTTAAAAAATAGGCAGCGTTCCGTTCGACCCTTAAATATTTAAACTCGAATCTTATTCATATTTTAAACGAGTCCTTTTTTTGTTAAAATTCATTTTTCGAGTCTAATTTTTTTTCTAAACTTTCTTAAAATTTAGACAAATTTTCAAGCTTAGATAAATAGCTCGACTTTTGAATAAATCTTAGATATATCAATTGCAATATGGGCAAATTTAAAAGGGTTGGATTATAAATTTTTGAGAGGTCAAAATATAAATTTATCATGTACTTATTTATAAATTTATTATGTTTGAAAAGGACTAAACATGATTTTTTTTTCATTTTGAGAGGTTAAAATGCAATTTTACCATATATAAATCTATAATTTTAAGGGGTTAAAATGATTTCTTTTTCATTTTTGAAGGGCAAAGGATCTTGCCTACCCTTTTGCATTTGCCCTTGCAGATCTTAAATGATCCGAACTTGAAAAACTTAATTGGCAAATTTGAATGACATAAATCTAAAATGACCCAAACTCGAAATAACCGTCAACTCAAAATTAACTTAAATTCGAAATTATTATAAAATTTTAAGTTTTAAGATGATTTGATCCAGCACAACAAAACAATTCATCAAATTTAGTGAATTACAAGAGGAGGGTAAAGCCCTAACAACAATGCGATTAGCACGACCCAAACCAAGCCACACTTGAGACGATAAAAACCCTAACCATTTGACCAACACGCGAGATTCATTATTAATTTCTTTTTGCTAAAAAAAGAGTGGGGTCTAAACTATTACTTTTAAGAAACAAAATTATTATGGGAAGAAAATCATATTCCTAATTTCTTTCTTTCCCATTAAAATTAAATTTATTGAAAATTTTTAATTTTATATTGTCAAAATATGTTAGTCCTTGTACTTTAACAAAATTTGAGATTTAGTCCTTATACTTTAAAAGTTTAAAAAATAAATTGTCTTACTTATTCCATTTAAAAATCTTAGTTCGATAATCGACATTGTTAGTGTTTGCTATCAAAATTTATTAACTAAATGTGCTTATTTTCTATCAATCATATATCATGTCATATAAAAATAGTCTAATCAACGTGTCAAGCTAAAAAAATTTGACGAAAAATACTAGTGATGTTAAATATAGAACTAGAATTTTGGAATAAAAGAAACCAAATGACTTAATTTTCAAAATTTTGTATAAATAGGGACTAAATTCTAAATTTGACCAAAGTATAAGGATTGGTGGCATATTTTAACCTTATATATTATTTAATTATTTGGTTGATAACTTCATTTTGGGTTTTGTTACTTTTGTCTTCTTTTTTGACGAGGACGTGTTTGAAAAGTATGACCAATCAATTAAATTTAATTGTATTTGTACGTAGCTGCTACATGTGTTACAAATAATTAAAATAGAACAAATGATGAATTAAAATTTAGTCTCTGAATTTTGTATTTTTTTCAATTTGGTCCTCAGACTTTTTTGGTCCATATTAGCATCTGAACTTAGAAAATTTCTCCAATTTGATCCCTGAATTTAGATTCCATTAAGATATTATAAAGTGACATTATGATATTGTGTCACGTCGTCACCTGAAATTTTTTAAAAAATCATATAAAATCTAAAAAAAATAATAAAAATTTTTGAGTGATGAAGGGGCACAATATCAGAGTGTCACATCATCATGACTTAATGCAATTCAAGTCTAGTGACCAAATCGGGACATGTTTGCCAAGTTCCGAAACTAATATGGACAAAGATGGAAAAAATTGTCAATTTTTTGGACTGAAATGTTTATTACCATATATATATACACATATACATTTTCGGTGCATATTTTATTATGATTTAAGTGATATCATGTGTAAGTCTTTTTTATATATATATATATATATATATAAATTTATGATTTAAGTCAAAATATGATTTTGATTATCAGTTCAATCATGTTTTATATGGTTAATTCTAATAAGAGTTATATGAAGGTGTAACTTGTAAACTTTAAAAAAGAATATGGGATTAATTCCACTTTGGGTCCTCAAATTACGTTTTAGATTCTTTAATTGGCTCCTAAATTTTAAAATATTCTATTTGAGTCATCAAAGTATTAGTATCATAAAATCAAATCTTACCATTAGTCTAGATGTTAAATGACAACTTAAATCTGACGTAGAACATATTTCAAACACATAGATCCAATTGTAAATTGGTGAGTATCTATTATATGGATAGTAGGGGAGCCTTTTTTTTACGAGACAAAATTGAATTATAAATTTTTGGAGGTGAAAATGAAAATTTACCACTATATTAACTTAAAACTTTACATTTTAGAGGGACTAAACTACAAAATTTGTTGGGAGGGGGGATCCTTACTTGCCCCTCGACACCACCCCTAATGGATAGTTTGAATTTGACATATTAAAGAAAATAACTATTCTAAATTTTATCGGCATTTGCTTTTTCTTTAACGTATCAAATTAAAATTGTTCTTGATGTAAGTATATACGTTTTTATAATTTGATTCACGTGTTTTAAATATAATTCATGTCATATTTAAACGGAACTTAATGCCTAAATTTGTGAAAAGTCCTGATTGATACAATAATGATATTTTAAAAACTCAATTAGAACACTTTGATATTTAGGGGCCAATTTAAATTCTCAATAACAGTTGGGGACTTTTGATAGAATTAGCCCTGAATATTTAGATAAACTTAAAAGAAAAGATAATTGTTCAAAATAAAACAAAAGAAAAAAGAATTCGTATATTTTGACTATTACTTATTTTTTTTATCAAATATATATGGGCTAATATAACTTTTAGCTCCTGAATTTGATAATTAGTTTCATTTTGGCACTTGAACTTTGCAATTAGGTCCATTTTGGTCATTGAATTTGGATTTCATCAAACTTTTACATTTTCTATGTTCATAGAATCAAAATGGACCTGGTTGCCAAGCAAAGGTGTATCCAGGGGGGCTGGCAAGTCCCCAACCCCCAATAAAATGGAAAATTTTTTATTTGATCCCTTTAAATTTAAATTAATAAAGGTAAAATTATACTTTGACCCCTAAAAATGATAAAATTTGATTTAATCCTTTAAAAGTTATAAAAATATAGGATATTCAAATGGTGAAATTGTAATTTTATTATCATGAAAATTAGAATTTAATTTCGGCCCTCCCTAACAATTTTTTGGCTTCGCCCCTGTTGTCAAGTTCAGGTACCGAAGTGATAAAAAAAAAGTATATGTACCAAAGTGGACCTAGTTGTCAAGTTGAGGGACTAAAAGTTGTATTAAACCAATATAAATGCGTTCCATTATCTTCCTTATTTAGGCTCTGTAAGTAAACTCGGTTGCTTGTTGCCTCCTCTGTCTTTCCTCCTTTTTTAACTCTACGTGATAAACTCTTTCCCCTCCGAAATCTCAAATAAATAAAAAAATTCCCAATTTCCCCATAGAAATTTCACATTTCTTAAATATTTAATCAGATATTCTTTCCTTTTTTTCATTTAAAAAAAATTGGGAAATTGTAATTAGTTTTTGATTTGGGATGGCGATGTTGTTGGAAGATATTGTACAATCGGTGGAGATGTGGTTGAAGCTGATAAAGAAACCCCAACCTTACGTTGACCCGAATTTGGACCCGGTTTTATTAGTTCCGGGTATCGCCGGCTCGATTTTGAATGCCGTGGATGATCAGAACGGTAAAGAAGAACGGGTATGGGTCCGGATTCTCGGTGCCGATTATAAGTTCCGGACCAAGCTCTGGTCTCGTTTTGATCCTTCTACTGGTAATTTAGTGTAACTTTTGAAACTTGAAAGTGTATATATATTATTATACATTTATATAGTTGAGTATTTTGGGGAATTTTAAGAAACTTGGGAATCTTAATTTGATAATCATTGGAATAAACTATTGCGTGTTGGGATTTTTTAGCTAATATTTAGTTGAATTTTGTTTGAAGAACTTTCCATTGAATTAAGTGTAATTTTCATTTTTAATGAGAGTAATTTTGTTTTGAAATTATGTGGAGTGATTATGTAACTGTTGATTTTTATTGGTTGTGAAAACAGGTAAAACTGAATCTTTAGATCCAAATGCAACTATTAGAGTCCCTGAAGAAAGATATGGCCTGGGCGCCATTGATGTATTGGACCCTGATATGGTATGTTTCTGTGTGTATAATTCTTTACGGTGGATTTATCCAGCAGGTCCCTCTATTATAAGGTTCGAATCAAATTAGTTTAGTCATATACTATTAAAAAGAATCAAGTAAAGGCCAAATTTTAACAAAGTTAACATTTCCTGATAAATAGAGTTATATTTTTAAAGTGTTTTATGATTCTGCAGATGAGATATTTTGTTTTGAAGTTAAATTGTAAATGAAAATAATAATTTTTATGTCATTTTTAGTTAGTAAATGTTAACTTTGTTCTGATTTTTTTTATTTGTTTCTTTTTAATAGTACAAGGATTAAAATAATTGATCCATTTAATAGTAGAGGAATTAATTTGATTTAGTGCCGCAAGTACTTTCACCTATTCTTTACTATCTTGTAATGCATGATCAAAGAAGTTTTTCTTAACCTTAAGAAATCGATTTTTCCGGCTCTTAACTAATGTTAAGACTTCATAATGTATTTTCTCAGTGAAAATGAGACTTGTTGATTCCGAGATGCTAAGATAACCCATATCTAACCCTTTAATCGTATGGAATTTCAACCTGATGATATGAACCATTGATGGGTTTTGATGAACTCTTTTTCTTTTGGTGCAAGATCGTCGGACGTGACTGTGTTTGTTATTTTCACGATATGATTGTTGAAATGCTCAAATGGGGTTTCCAAGAAGGGAAAACGCTCTTTGGGTTTGGTTATGATTTTCGCCAAAGTAACAGGTAAAGATCATAATCATAGTGTTACCAAATAATTAGTTAATCGTTTCTCTTTCTAAAGTAGTACGGTAGCTTCTCTTTGTATTCTTAGATTTGTTTTCTCTTTCAGGTTGCAAGAAACAATGGATCGGCTGGCAGCAAAATTAGAGTCGGTATACGAAGCTTCAGGAGGGAAGAAGATAAATGTCATAAGTCACTCGATGGGCGGCCTTTTGGTAAAATGTTTCATGGGCCTTCACAGCGATGTAAGGAATTCCTTTCTATTTTTTCATTTTCCTTGCTCTGCTTCTCCACTTTTCTTGTATCAATATACGGTTTAGTATCGTATCTCTTTGTGATATACTGTTGCCTTTCTTCTTCAGGTTTTTCAGAAATACGTGAAGAATTGGATTGCAATTGCTGCACCATTCCGGGGTAAGTGGTCATTTGTAACTTGAGTAGAGTACAAGACATTTAATAGTTTCAATTCAAATCATCAATTGCCTCAATGGAAATTGTACTATACCGAATTCCAAAACACTATCCATGCTGTCGCTCAATTTCCACTAAAGAATCCAACAGTTTACGAAAAAAGAACGAGAGGATCTAGTAGTTAGTTCGGTTTACTTTTGATTCAAGTGCTTATCAAGATGTAATTTAAATATTTTCAACAGGTGCACCTGGATATATTGCTTCTACCTTTTTAAACGGAATGTCATTTGTTGATGGGTGGGAACAGAACTTTTTCATTTCGAAATGGAGCATGCATCAATTGGTATGTAATTATGTTGGGAAAACTACATTGGTAGTTACCCAACTATTAGTTTCTTTTTTGGTCACCCAACTATGAAAAGTTACAAAATGGTTACCCAACAACTATTCGACTTTTTCCTTTTTGGTCACCAACCATTAAATATCTAGCAGAAAATTGGCAGCTTTAAAATTGGCAAAATAGCAACTTAACCCTCAACATTTATATATTAAGTCAAATTGGTTTTGATTCTAAAAAACTTAACCTTCAACGTTTACACATTGTGTAATTTGGTCTTCTTTTTGTTGTTTTGCTTTTCTTTGTGACCCTTTACCTAAAAAGCAAAACTGCAAAAAAAGATAAAATTACACAATGTGTAAATGTTGAGGGTTAAATTTTTTAGAATCAAGATTAAATTGATACAACGTATAAATGCTGAGGGTTAAAGTTGCTATTATGTCAATTTTAAAATTTGTCACGTCATTTTTCCGTTAGCTATTTAATGGTTGGTGATCAAAAAGACAAAATCGAATGGTTGGTTGACCAAAAAAGAAACTTACCAATAGTGACTGCCAGTGTAGTTTACCCAATTATGTTCTAATTACACTTCTGTTGTTTTCGGTGTAGATGCCCTTGAGGGCATGAACTTGCTTTCGATATGTCCACCACTTATGAATGTTATATAGAAGCTTATTTCTGATTATATACGGTAGGGTTTGTTAAATCTTCAATGAAGTTTAATCTGTAGTTCGATGTCATAACTCATCCTACTCCATGTTGCCTTAATTAGACGGAAGATTTTGTTTGCATTTTGGTGCACACAGCCCGTATTTGCATTTTTCCTTCATTTTTTTGAGCAAATTATTTATTCTTGCTCTGCATCATTCAGCTTATTGAGTGCCCATCGATATACGAGTTAATGGCTTGTCCACATTTCCATTGGCAACATATTCCACTTCTTGAGATATGGAGGGAGAAAGAAGGTTGTGATGGATATCCTCGAACTATTCTAGAATCTTATCGTCCGGGAAATTGCATTGATATTTTCAAGGAAGCTCTTTCTGGCAACACGGTAAGCTATGAACTTTGATTGTGCGGAACCGGAAAAATAATTCTCTTCAATTAAGGGTTATAAGCAATTTGCTTGCGTTTTGTAATTTCAGGTCGATTATAACGGAGAGATGATTCCATTACCTTTTAATTTGGAAATCTTGAAATGGGTTAAAGAGACTCAAAAGGTGTTGTCTCACGCTAAGGTTCCTTCCGGAGTTAAATTCTACAATATATACGGGATCAATCTTGAGACACCACACAGCGTTTGGTGATCCCTCTTATTCGAATGTTCTTTTGAAATTGCTTGATGTTTATTTCTGTTTTCTGTTACAAACTTTATTGATTTAACAATTTTGCAGCTACGGAAGTGAGGAGGCACCGGTCACGAATATACAGGACTTACGGTTTTTTCAGGTGATTTTTGTTGTGCTGTAGTTCTAGAGACTACTTTTGTATTTACAGATTTGATTACTGAATTTCTTCTCTTTATCAGCCCGAATATATATGCGTTGATGGTGATGGAACAGTTCCGGCTGAATCAGCTAAGGTTAGCCGACTCCCCTTCGTAAATCTTTTTATTATTTTTTTATTTACCGTAGTAATCGAAATACAAATGATGCCTATAACACCGGTAAAAGTACTATGGAAGTTTTTGTATTAGGAGTTAGATTGTATTTTGCCCTCTTTAGTTAAAAAAAACAAAAAACAAAAGGGTAAATCATTCCTTGAATGTTAGAACAAAAAGCAAATTGGTCATCTTTATTAAAATTTTATTCATTTCTACTGATAAAAACTGGCGTGACTGATGAAATAACCGAACAGTTACACATGTTGTGCCTCATGTACCTTATTTAGTTTTTAACAATAAAAATGGTGTAATTTTAACTGAAAGACCAGTTTACTCTTTGATCTAATGTACGGAGATTAATTTGCCCATTATTTTAGTGTAAGGGGCAAAATGCAATCCGACTCTTAGTACAAGGGTATCCATAGTACTTTTACTCTATAACACTCCATTAACTTCTAAGAACTCATGGAGAACGGTTGATTTATGTGAAGTTATATTCAGAATTAGATGATGAAGCCATTATTAGTTCTTGTGATTATTGCATGTCGAACTATTCGTTTTGAATAGTAATCTCGTTCTGTATTGCATGAATGGAACAGCGGCATCTCTGACTCGATTTCTTTCTTGTTACTTTTCAGGCAGATGGACTCCATGCAGAAGCAAGGGTTGCAGTCCCCGGTGAGCACCGGGGAATTCTTTGTGAACCTCACGTCTTCCGAATCCTCAAGGACTGGTTGAGGGCTGGTGAACCGGACCCTTTCTACAACCCAATAAACGATTATGTTATTTTACCGACAGCATTCGAGATGGAAAGTCACCATGAGAAAGGCTTACAAGTTACTTCACTCAAAGAGGAATGGGAGATTGTCACCAAAGATCAAGACGATCTCGATGACACAGTTAGTAGTAGAAAACCACTCGTCAGTTCGATTTCTGTTTCGCAAGGGGGAAGTAATAAACACTCCTTGAGGTCCGAAGCTCATGCAACCGTCATTGTTCATCCACAAAACGAGGGTAAGCAACATGTCGAGCTAAATGCCATAAGTGTGTCCGTTGATGCATAGAGATCGGACTCCATGAAAGCGAATTTCTCTGTAACTCTTGTATATATATTTAAGTGTTCATGACCTTGAACTATGAACATGGTGTGTCCTTCAATGGTGTAAAATTGTTTAATGCGTTTGTAATTGTAAGTATCCATGTTATATAATTATAATGATAATAATTTGCTTAATACATGGTAAAATTGCAGTTTGGCCACTTAAAAATGATAAAAAGTTTGATTTTAGGCTTGTTAAAAACTATAAATATATAGGGTGAACTATAGAATTAGTCATCCAACTATTAGTGTGTTTTTGTTTTGGTCACTAAACTATACAAATTTTCAATTTCGTCACTAACGATCGTTTCTGTTTTGGTCACTTTTGGTTAGTCTTTTTCTAATTTATACAATTACACATTTTGTCTTCAATGGTTGCACATTCTATCAATTTGATTTTAATTCTAAATAATTAATAATTTAACCCTTCACATTTATATATTCTTTCAATTTGATCTTTAAACACATATAATTAAATATAAATATAATTAAACAGCACCGAGTGTATCATCAGATCATATGATTGTCGTATAATAATAATAATAAGCTTCTCACCACTAGATCAAACAACATCGCACATATCATCAGATCATATAACTATCTCGTATACAGAGTAAACTCCAAACTAACACACAAACTACAAAGTTTATATTTGATACACCGTCAATGTAAAATTCGACCCGATAAACATCAATTTTTTGCCCTAATAGCAACTCCTTTAACAACAAGTCCTCTCTTCCATTCACCAACATCATATTCATGAATGTAAATCTCTAAATCTCCACTATTTTTTGTTTTTTGCTCATCAAATGAAGCTTTGAATTCTCCAACAGGGATTTCAATCCATGTCTCTCTTGGCTTGTTCATCAATGTCTCTTTGCGTTCTATTTTTTGTCCATTGGGAAGTATTAGTTTCAAATTTATTGCAGTTTCCCATCCAAAAGATGCTTCTCTTAACATGACAATGAAAACAACTTCGTACAATGTTGAAGGTGATAGCTTTGATACTGGGAATTTTCCGACCAGTTCTAACCAGCAAACTGCTACAAGCTCAGCAACTTCAATGGAGACATCACTGCATAAAATGAAAAAACAATTGGTTAATCAAGGGGAAGTCAGAAATTTTCTTTTTATTGGGGTGGAATTAAGTTGTATAATTATTTGAGAGTTAAAATGCAATTTTACCATTTTAATAGCTTATATCTTTATAATTTTTTAAAGGACTAAATAAAAAAATTATTTTTTAGGGGCAAAGTGCAATTTTACTAACTCAAAATTTTATAAGTTCCAAAGAGTCAAAGGTTGCGTTTCCCATTTTATGAGAGGTCAGGGCCTTGCCAGCCTCCCGCCGACACCCCTACAATTAATGTTATGCTCGGGTTTGGGGTACAGGGACAAAGTTAGAAAATTGCTTTAGAGGGTAAAAAATGAATGATAAATTTTTGAGGGTTAAAGTACATTGTATTAATTTGTAATTTCATAAATTCTAACAGGACTATATGTTCAATTTACCATTTTGGCAGTTAATTGCACAAGAGACGTCCCCGAACTATGGGTTTAATTCTAAATTGTTCTGTGAACTTCAAAATGTTATAATCGAGTTCTTAGATTAAAGTAGCGTTCCAATCAAGTCCTTTCTGTCACTCTGTCAATTTTGACGTTAAAATGTGATATTGGATTTTACATGTTCAGAAATATTTATTAATCTATACATGTTTTGAAAAATGAACCACGTTTGATCTAAGTTGAACACTAAATGGTTAAATCGATGAAAAAATTTGATATTTTAAAATTTTGCCCAAATTTTAAAAATTTAGCAAAAAGTTGAAAATTAAATCTTTTTAGAAAACATTTGCTCACACTGAGTTGGTAATAATTTGCTTATAAAATTCGTAATAAGACTTTTAATTTTTTAAAATTTAAAATTAATCTCTTCAAATTTTTTGAAAATTCTAATTAAGCCTTACAAAAGTTACGTATTAAGAAAGTCTCGGAGGATCAATTCTCGTACCCATATCAATATATATCACGAATATCGAATATGAATACCTGGTTGATGTTTCTTTTTGGTAAAACCAACGCCAATGACGGTCGTTTTCAGCCCAAGTAATTGATAAATCTCTTGCAAATAACATGAAACAATTCTTGTTGTTCTTATCAACCCAATACTTCTGCAACAACAACAACAACAACAATTTATGCATCGAAATAACAAAATCTGAAAAAAAAATACGTATATCAAGATCCGAACCTTGAGAATGTTTTTACTTACCTTTCTCTTTTGGTTCAAGAAAACACCATAATGGAGCTGAGAAATCAACTTATCCATAGTGGACGTATCGATACGCGAATCGACATCTCTCAATATTGTTTCGTAATTATATGGAACTTGAGTTTTCTCAGGTGTTTTCGATGATCTTGAATCAACGAAGTCCGTTTTTTTCTCCGTCGGTCGAACCGAGTTGTTGCTTTCCGAGTTTTTCAACTCGACCCTATTGTTTTCTAGGTTCGGTTTCGAGTCTTGTGGATGTGTCGAGTCCTCATGTGATTGTGAAGCACCCATGTTTTTACTCTTAGTGTCATCTCATCTCCATGGGAGTATTGTACTTATAGCATGAAAAAGAAATTATTTGGATTCGAGTGAGAATAAAATACGAATATATTTAATTTTTTAAATATTATTTTCGGGTTTACATTGGGAAATGTATTGGAATCGGATACCCAAAAATAAAAAATAAAAAGTTAAAGTTGGGGACTGAAAATAAAATGGCTTTTCAATTCTTTGATTTGAAGACAATATTCCCTTATGCAATTTTAGAGGATATTATCATTACAAGCTATATCTTATAGTTGCTTTATGATAAAGCAAAAAGAAAAGTATCGGATTCTTCTTTTCGATATTCTTTATATTCATTTTACGGTTCATTGATTTTAATTATAATCGCGTATTTTTAAATTTTGGTTAGTTCAATTAATGGTTAAATTGACTCGAGTTTTTAAAATTTGATCCAATCAGTTTGAACCTGAACGTGATTTACTTAATTTGATCATGAAAAATGAATAATCCGAACTCACCAGATTCAAATTCGAAATCGATCTAACCCGAAAATGATCCAAACCCAAAATAACTCAGTGCCAAATTAAGTATAACTAAGTGTAATAAAAAAAAGATAAAAGGGGTAAGCAAATCTACTGGTAAAGTGTCTCAATATTATTGATAGACCATAAATGTACATATAAAATCTTTGAAATTTAATATAAAATCTTTGAATTTAACGTTGTGAATTAATTATTATTATATTTGTGTTTTAATTATGAATTAGTTGTTTTTATTGCATATTGGTATCTATACTACTATTTATGTGTGTGATTGAGTTGGTGTCACGAGTTAATTCGACATCAATTTAGTCAATGATATTACTAAAATAACCTTACATATTATAAATAAGGTATATTATTATAGGGGTAATTTTGTCTTTTGAAAATAATAAAAAATTACAAATGTTGAGATTTGAACCCATCTCACCAATATTCTTAATATGATACATTTATCGAGAAATTATTTTATGGACCTTTTCCACCACATCATCCATGGCCCCTTTTCAATTATTTAATGACATTTCAACAATTTTTTCCGTGCCATTGACACATCATTTTGGTAATTTTTGTATCCAAAACTTAGAACCCTGACCCAGAACCTTAACCTCGAATTCGAACCACATTCAGGGTCTAGAGTTTCGGGTTCGGAGTTCAGGATTCGGGGTAAAATAATTACCAAAATTATGTATAAATGAGATGCAAAAAATTACTGAAATGTTATTAAATAATTGGAAAGATACCATGGATGATACGGTGAGAATGGTCTATAAAACAATTTCTCTATATTTACCTATTTAAATTTCATTCTACTTACTTTTAAACTAACTTTTTTAATTTTAATTTTGTACATATTGCATATGTGTTATTATTAGTTTCAAACGTTATACTCACAAATTAAACTAATTTTGTATTTTAATTCCGTACATATTGTATACGTGTTGTTATTATTATTAATTTCAAACATTACGTTTCATTATTTATTATATGCTATTTTTTAACGCATATCCGTGATTTAAATATGTGATTTCCACACGTATATGCGTGTGATAAAATTTCTAATATTACCTAAAAAAAAGAAATTTATAGTGAAATATACTGTAGAATGTATTTATTGTTTTTATTTATTCAATTAGTTATATAGCAAAATCATAAAAAAATGGTAATATTGCGAATATAATCCTTTCAAACACTTTCTTTCGGAAATAGTACAAAAATTCATTAAAATTTTGGTAAAGTAATATTTAGTTTTTTTTTCCATGGTTTCTAATTTTTTTTAATCCATATTAGTCTCGAAACTTGGTAGTTTTCCCCACTGAACATAGATTCCATTAAGGTACATAATGACATGGTATCATGAGATTGTGTCATGTCATCACTTAATTTTTTTAAAAATAGTTTCTTTATAATTTTTAAATAAATTTTTTGGCAGTTTTAGAATTTATACAAAATTTTTAAAATTTTGGGTGATGGCGTGACAAAATTTTAGAGTGTCACATTATCAATACCTTAACTGAATCCAAATTCAGGGATAAGATCGGAAATGATTGCTTGGTTCCGAGACTAATATAGACAAAAGAAAATTAAGGGATCAAATTGCGAAAAGTTGTCAAATTCAGAGACTAAATATTACTTTATCCCTAGAAAATAACCATATTGAACCCCCCAACATTTAACTCATCAATACCTTAACTGAATCCAAATTCAGGGATAAGATCGGAAATGATTGTTTGGTTCCGAGACTAATATAGACAAAAGAAAATTAATGGATCAAATTGCGAAAAATTGTCAAATTCAGAGACTAAATGTTACTTTATCCCTAGAAAATAACCATATTGAACCCCCAACATTTAACTCATTGATGACAAGTGTTTACCTTAACCTCAAAAGGATTAATCCGCAAGCTTTGCCTATACGATAGTTTAAGTGAGTACGTGTGTGAATTTGAAATTGAATTTAAGTAAAATATGTGGGTTCTTTTTGATAAATTAACTATTCAATTTAGTCCTTATAATAGTTAAATGTATAACTTTTGTTTTTCAATTATAGTATAGGACGGCTCAGAAAGTTTGGCGCAGATCTAAGAGCCTAAATGCAAAAAAAAAAAAAAAAATCTATAGCCTAATATGGACCATTTTCTAAACCGTATCTCCAAAATTAAATAGTTTGTTAATAGAACTGGATTAGTGGTCGAACTGGTCAAATTATTGGTTCTTTGATTTAATCGGTTTATCCGATTGGATTAAATAAATTATTAAAAATTAAAAAAAATTCTAGTTCAACTAATTTGTATTGGTTCTCAAATTAATCGGTCTAATGACTTTCTCCGGAATGATATTATGGCAAATTCCCTATCCAACTGGTCCGATTTAAACATCATTGAACTTTTTGGTTTTTGAAAAGCCTCACCGAATATGAATGGTAGTAGGATATATATATATTTTTTGAATTATCTGAATTCAAATATGCCTAAAAAATTCATACCCATTTATCCCCAAATTATCCAATTATTATTATCCGAATTAGAAGTAAATATTATTATTCATTGGATATCCAAATCCGCAAAAAAAAAATCAAAATTCTCAATCATTTTCCGGATATTAAAGTAAACAAAGACTCAAATTCAAATTCGCTAAAATTCCTTATATATATAAAAATAAAAACTATAAGCTTTTTATAAGTAGTGTGGATTCAAATAACTGAGCTCAAATCTACATTCGTTATCCGAATAAGTAATATGAATTTAAATAATGGATATCCATTATTTCTATTCGCTTCCACCCTAAATATGTGGTGGATAAGGGCGCAGCCAGGGGGGCTAGCAGGGGCCCTAGTCCCCCTTAAAATAGAACATTTTTCATTTAGGTCCTTTAAATTTTTTTAAATTTTTAATTAGCAAAAGTAAAATTGCATCTTGGCTCCCCTAAAAATGATAAAAAAATTAGATTTAATCTTTTAAAATTTATAAAAATATAGGCTATTAAAATGGTGAGATTGCATTTTTACTATCGTAAAAATTACAATTTAATTTCATCCCCTAAACAATTTTTCTGACTTCACCCTTGGTGGTGGATAATAATTTTAAAATCTGAATTCGAATATCCGAATCTTACGATTAGGTGAAGGTGAGGCGACCATGTAATGAATGTAAAGGAAAAAAAAAGATAATTAATAAATTTGGATTCATATTCAAATTTTAGAAAAGTTATAAATATTCAAATCCTTGCCATCTCCATAAATAGATAAGCTTTCAAGTAGGGGAAGTACCAACCAATGTAAAAGCCTCTTTATCATCATAGGCTAGGCTACTTAACCTTTGCTTGCTTTATTATTTAAACCATTCATAACCCAAAAGCTTAAAAACAACAAGAACCCACCTCTCAAAATCTTCAACACAAATGGGCACCATTTGGAACAAGCTTATGACCATTTGTTTGGTGATTGAGATTATAGCCAACCATTTAAGGGTACCCACCATTTGTTTTGCCCATAATATTACTGCATTTTTTGTCTTTGGAGACTCTTTGGTTGAAGTGGGAAACAACAATTACATCAACACATTGGCAAAACCGGGGTTTCCTAATGGTATCGATTTCCCAAAAGGAACTCCGTCCGGTCGATTCACCAATTCTCGAACTATTGCAGACATTATAGGCAAGTTTATCATTTTGTAATTTAGATTATCATAATAAGGCTTAATATATCATTTGATATCGAGTTTGACACTTTTTTTTCTAATGTGGTATCTGTGTTATTTTTGGTCAAATCAGGTACTTGTATTTGAAAAAAGTTATATATTTTGATACCCAAAAGTAATAGTGTTAACTATTTTTAGTGTTTATTTTTTAGTTTTAAGGTTGATTTGATGGATGTTAATTACTAATATTATAATGTTTAAATTTTTCATGATTTTGTTAATAAAATAAATTTAGTATTAATTTTGAATTTGTTTAATTTGTTAAATACAAAGGTTGATTTGATTAAATTTAATTGCTAATATATTGGCTAATTATGAATTTTCATCAGATCAACTCTAAAACTGAAATTAAACACTAGAAAGTTAATACCATTACCTTTAGGGTACTCAAATATAAAAGTTTTGTCAAATACAGGTACCAGATTGGGGCAAGAATAACACAAGTACCACATTGTAAAAAAGTGTCAACTCAGTTACCAAATTATATATTAAGCCCTATAATAATGGAAAAAAACATGTAGGGTAAGTTGCGGATGCATCGGGTCGGAGTCAAGGTGGGAAAAAAACCATCTTGCCTAGTTGCCATCTCTAGTGTTTATGGACTTGAGTAGGTTGAGTTTGGGTCAAGCTCATGTATGGTATCAACATTATATAGTTGCCTAAGCTTGACCTGATCCATGCGTAGAAAATTGGTTTAGGAAATCAGAGATGAATCATAAATTTTTGAGCTTAAAGTGCAATTTTAACATTATACTAACTTATAATTTCATAAATTTTTGAATGAGCTAAATGGAAAATTTACCATTTTTGGGAGGCCAATGCCATTGCCTGCCCCTTGCCTATGTCGTTGCTTATGTGTGTCTCAAATTTGATCTAAATATGTCTACATTTACAAATAGCTAACAAAGCTCATTTAAGTTCATCCATAAAAAAAATGTTATTTTTTATTTGAATTTTTTTCCTTTTTTAAAAATTTTCAAAACATAATTAGTGCAACATATTTTTAATATTTACACTATAATATTATATATTTAGTTTTTATATGTTATAAATTATATAATATATTATAAAGTTGAGAAATTGGTCAGGTCTGGTTAAGACGAGCCTAAGTTTTGAATATTGAAACCAAAGCACAACATATAATTTAAACAAACCTAATGTTTTTTCCCGAACTTGTTTTTGGGTATAATATTTTCACCCAATTTTCCCAAATGTTAACTTTACATTCGAGTTTGGATGGATAACACGATAATTTTGTATTTTTTTTTTGTCTGTGTGTTGAACAGAAGAAGAACTTGGTTTTAAAGATTATGCTCCTCCTTTCTTGGCACCTAATACAAACGGAGATTTGATTTTGAAGGGTGTCAACTATGCCTCCTCAGGATCTGGAATTTTACAGTCTAGTGGATTAATCTTTGTAAGATTAATTTCTTCCTTGCATTACTAAATATTAGTTAAGATAGACTTGCCAGTACTGACTTAATTTCGAAAGTCTGATTTGACCATAAAAAGTTAAAACTTGAATTTGTCTAATCAGCACCTAAATTGACTCAAACTTGAAATGATTAGAACTTGAAGTAATTTGAACTTGTAATGATCTAACCTGACTTAAAAACCTAAACCCAAAATAACATGAACCGAAGTTGACTTGAAACCAAAATGACACAAAAAATTTAAACCCTGAGTAACCATATCCAGATTGGTTCATCCCAAAACTAACTTGATACACCCAATTGACATGTCTAAGCTTAGATGTCATTCCTTTTAAAATACTCTTAGATCGAGGTTGTAAATTCAAGATAACTTTAATGGGGTGTTTGATTCACGGAATGTAAGATTATCTTTGGTAATAAGATTATCGATATTATCAGGCATATCGCATTACCTTGTTTGGTTAATTTGGCTGGAATGTAAAATTTTGTTCTTTGGTTGACAAAATATAAGACTACCTAAAAACATATTTTACTAAATTGTATTTGTTATAGATATTGTTTTTTTAGATATTTATAAGTAAAGTTGAAACAATTTAGACATAATGCATGCAATTATATCTTTCACCAATGGTGAATCTTACAACCAAACACCCTTTTAATTTAATGGGTAGTTTTGATTTGAGTTGCTGAAGAAGATATCAAACTAATATTGGTGAAAATATTTTTCTTGAGCAATTTTATTATGGGTTTTGATCATATCTGCTGTTTTGGACACAATGCCCAGAACTATCTATAGCTCCTTCTTAACCCGTAAATAGGAGGATAATGCGCTTCAGCGCACTCAAAGCCACGTCCACTTGTATTGACAAAAATATACATGCCAATTGAGTTAAGACTCAATCGGTAATATTGGTGAAAATGTTGGATTATCTATATACAATTATATGTATTGCAGGGTGGGAGAATTTGCATGGATAAACAAGTGGATTATTTTGCAAAGACTAGGCAAGACATCATATCAAGAATTGGTGCACCAGCGGCTCAAGCATTGCTTAGAAACTCACTCTATTTTGTTATGATTGGGTCCAATGATATTATATTTGGAGAATATTCTCTAGCTTTTGATTTCAACCATTATGTGGATGGAGTGGTTTCAAAATTCAAATCCCAACTCACAGTTAATTCTTCTCACTAATTCCTCTCAAATTATGATTTTAATTTCAATTATTATGGTTTATTGAAAATTTTTAGGTGATTGAGCAAAGGGGAAGCAAGAATTTTCTTTTCGGGGGTCAGGATTAAGTCATTTTGTTTTTATGAAAGCTAAAATGTAATTTTACCATTGTATTGACGTATATCTTTATAGTTTTAGAAGGACTAAATCAAAATTTTATCATTTTTGGGGGGGCAAACTATAATTTTATCATGTATCATGTTAAAATTTTATAGATTTTGAAGGGGGCTAAAATGTAGTCTCCCCACTACCTTCGCCCTTGTAATCAATGGTTTTTCTTTATAAATATCATCAGACAGATCAAGAAGTTTACTCGATTCAACCATCGAAATCACCTCAACAAGATCCAATTTCTAGCATTAGGGCTTGTTGAGGGTTTTTCCCCTTTTGGGGTGATTGAGTCGAGTGAACTTCTGCATCTATCGATTGAAAGTTGGTGAGGGTTTTTCTTTGCAGATCCTTACTAACTTTCACCTAATCAAGAAGATTACTTCGTTTAACCACCAAAAATGTCTCGACAAGATCCAATTTCTAACGATCTAGCTAGGGTGTTTTTTTAAAGAGCTTCTTAAGTGATTACACCGAGTAAAACACCTTGATCTATCAAGTAAAAGTCGATGAGGGTTTTTCTCTACAAACCCTCACTAATTTTCACCTGATCAAGATGTTCACTCGGCTAAACTCCGAAAAAGAAAACCTAAATAATATCCAATTTCTAACTACTTCAATCTGTGTGAATTGCAGACACTCTATAACTTGGATGCCAGGAAGATTGTTGTGTTGAGTTCCCTGAAAGTGGGTTTCATGCCATTTGAGATAGACATACATTTCTGTGGCCAAGATTGTGTTTCCCCACTAAATAAACTTGCCAAGTTATATAACTCTAAATTGAAAAGCCTACTCGAAGATCTTACGAAAAACCTTTCGGGATCGACATTTGTTTATGCCGATTATTATGCAGTAGTAGAAGACCTCATTAACAACTATAGATCATATGGTGAAATTCAGCAATGAACTTTAAAATTAGGGTTTGGAAAAGTTAATGAGATATGAATTTTGATCTTTTTTTTTCCAGATTTTGAGAAGGCGAATCATGCTTGTTGTGAACTGATAGGGAGACATGGCGGTCTGTTTCCATGCTTACCGGTGTGTCGAATTTGCCCTGATCGAACAAAGTATGTTTTTTGGGATCCATTCCATCTAACGGAGTCGGCGAATTTAATAGTTGCAAAGCAATTACTGGATGGTGGCCTTGAATATGTTTCACCCATTAATATCCGACAACTTGCTAATTCTTGATGACATGCCATTTTCCGAGTCACCGACAATGTATAGAATTATCCACCGTCAGCACATCAAATATAAACTTATATATATTAATATTACATTTTTCGAGTCTTAGTTTAGTTAACATTATTGCAACAATTTGAAGGACATGAAATTTGTACACCTTTAAGCGCGTAATATCTTCCGAATTAAAAAAAAATCCCTTTCATGTTAATAAATTGAATATCTATTAGTCTACCTTCACTCATCAATTTTTAAGCATGTTTTCAAATCTAATTATATTTCTTAAATGGTTAATTGCATGAAATGTCCCCAAATCATATCCAAATTTTAAATTGATCCATGAACTTTAAAATATTTTAATTGAGTTAACAACGTATCAATATTATATCGACAAGGTCATTTTGTCAATATAGACGTTAAATGTTAGGATTTGTGCCCTTAGTGCAATGATTTCATCATCCTACTCGAAATCTTTTTGGATTGGTTAAATAAATAAAATTACCACATGTTTGATTAATTGGTTTTTGCATGAAAAGCAAAATGTATAAGCAAATATACACTACCTGATTAACTAAAGTTTAACTAATAATAAATTACATTATTAGAACGAATTATAATACGAGAAAACAACATATATTAGTAGGTAATCTAAATTATCCAAAGTTTGCATAATCATATCGAGCAAATGATTAAAATAAATATGGGACGATTATGTCTAGCTATTGGAGCTATCAACTCTCAAAAATAGAGACATAGATGTGATTGTCTAGATTAGCAATTCATCGTATTGGACTTAAGATGAATTTATCCTAGATCCGTTTATGGATTTATTCACTTGTGACATTTATTATGTGACTTACCTAAATCCTGAGTAGGAATGGGCTATAAGTTGAGTACATGACTTGTGCCTGACATGACATCACTCACGGTAGTAAAATTCATAACTCAAATAAAGAATAAGTGGTATCCTTCTCATTAGCATTATATGGACCATAAAAGTGGAAAGTGGTCATGTGTCATTTGTCAGTGACAAATAACTATCATTATTATTCGTAAATAATGATCATTTTTCACCTCAGTTATGCCAAATATTGAATCCTTTGTTATTAAGGCGAAATTGTCAATCACTTGGTGCGCACAGTTTCGAGGCAATTATCTCTTAAAAGTCCACAAACTTGTAAAATTCGACTCACTTTTCTCTTCACAATAATAATCCTTAACCAAAACAAATAAACATAATAAAATATTTAATTCAAGAAAAATATAATAAAATCCTAAAAAAGAGTCTTCATGTTTTATCCGTCACAAATGCACTAAAAACGACGGCTTGGAAACTTCGGCGCCCATCCAAAAGCCGAAATGCACAAAAAGATAAATTAAATACTCCTCTTTATACACTATAGCCTTTCCCGCAGGAACATCCAGTGCGCTTGACAACATCTCCTTCTTTAACAGCGGTATCACTACCAAAGACAGCAATCCTCCCTACATTCTCATTCTCATTCTCATTCTCAAGATTCAACGCTATTCCTCTCACACTGCTCGCAAATTCAACCATTTCCCCAGCTTGAATCTCGTTCAATCCATAAACACGTGCAATCCCATCTCCAGCTCAGACTACTCCACCGATCTCATCCACTTGATGTACATATGGACCAAAATTTATTACCTTCGCAATAAAATTGTTATGAAATCAACTATGGAATGTAGCTCGTATAATTTCAATATGGACCAACTCAAAGTCATCAATGTGCTTCATTTTTTGAGTTATAAATTTAACGAATTCGAATTAAAGAGAGATCTATTTGAATCCCGTGTGTTGGTCTGATGGTTAAGGTGTTTAACGTTCCAGGTTTGGTCTGGGTTCGAGTCGCGCTAGTCACATTACTCTTAGGGCTTTGCCCTCCTCTTGTAATTCATCAAAAACAATAAAGAGAGATCTATTTATACTGGTGTAAAATTAAATATATAATAGGTAAATTATATTAGTAGTGATTTAACTATGATTTTCTTTTTCTTTTTTGGTTATCCAACTATTCAAATTTATCTTTTTCGATTACCAGCTGACTAATGTAAACTTTTCATAGTTGGGTGATCAAAAAAGAAAAAAAACAATAGATGAGGTGACTACTAATGTGGAGTACCCATATATAACTTAAATTCAAATTTGCTAAATATGTTGTAAGTCCATGTACTTGTATTACATTTGAAATTTTAGTCCTACTTTTATTTCAAGGAATTTAGTCTCGAAGTTATTGAATTTAAAATTCTTATGTTAAATTCAAGTTTATTATAAAAGTATTTGAAAAATAATCAATTTACAAATATAATAAACCAACTTTGCTTAACGTTTGTTATAACGACAATTAGAACGAAAACAAGCAGCGTATGCAAATAAGAAAAGAAAAAGAATCAACACAATTGATCTTTGTTTACGCAGTTTAGACACAACGGTCCTACATCTACGGAGCCTTGGCTCAAAATGTATCTTTATTTAATCACTAGACAACTCAACAATACACTTCTTTCCCTATTGCCTAAAGCTCACAACTCCTTCACCAAGCAAGTATATGGAGCCCCAATAGAGAACAATTGATCTTCACCACACGGCCTCAAAGGAAAGAATTTCAACAAAGTGTTACAAACACTCTAGCCAACGAAATCGACACTCAATACAAGAAACAAATAAGCAAGCTGAAAAATAGCACGATACTCAAACTTTCAAAAGATATTCAGCCCTCAAAGTCGATGATACCCCCCAAGGGAGAATGACGCCTCTATAGGCTCGGAAGGCAGCAAAATAACCTCCTTTAATTCAGCTGAAAAACTCCCTTGAACAAATATGAAATAAAAATTTAATCACCAAGAGATAATAATAAATCTTTCATGCTTATCCAATCACCTCAAGCAATTCGGTTGGAAGTTTTTGGGAGTCTTAGCATTCTAGTTGAACCGTGCTTCTTGTTTTGTCAAATATGCCACTTAAATGGACCAAACTCAGTACAACGAAACTTATTCAAGGCCCAACTCGATGACCCGAGTAGAAAAATAGTTTTGTTCTAACAGTACATGGAACGAGCACTAGCAACTTCCCCAACATTAGTTTTCGTTACATAACTACAAGTGAATTTTCTTTTCCAAAATAGAGATAATAAATCCTTACTAAACCGAAATTTTTTCAAAAGAAATTAACCAAACCGAAATATTTCGGTTATTTCCGTCGGTCAACCGAATTAATCGAAATTTATATGTTTTTTTTAGTTAAAACAAGTGTAAAACATATAAAATAAATAAACTGATAATATTCATTTGACCGAATTAGCTGAATTAAAACTACATATAATTTGTATTATTAATTATTAATTTCGGTTAATTACCCGATTTCGAACCGAATTACCCATAACCGAACTTTCAAAAAATTATTAACCGACCTCCGACTGAATTAGATCGGTTCGGTCGGCTAATTCGGTTTTAATCGAAATTTGAACACCCCTAATGACAACGAATCATATATCTACAATTTTTATAAAATTCGAATATAAATCTAAATTCATTAACAATTTACATTAAATTCGATTTTTTTTGCATTAAATTTAAGTAAAAAATTATTAAATGTATAACTAGAAATGAAGCACATTGATGACTTGAGTTACATTCCATATTCGATTTCATAGCAATTTTATTAAAAAAAAAGGTAATAAATTTTGGTTCATAGGCTTTAGTTATCACTTTTACATTTCGGCTCTTAGATCTGCGCCGAAGTTTCGAAGCCGTCGTTTATTGTGCAAGTCAAAAACATTCAAGTGACGAATTATTTATGATGGGAATGATTATCACTACCACTTAATTATTCTAAGCAGGGGTTGTTTTTATTTTCGTCTTTTAATTTTTTTTATTTGGTCACCTGAAAAGGAAATTGATCAAATTTGTCACTTTCTCGTTAAATGGTAATAGAATGTTGACTGTGTATTTTCATATTAGTCACTCTGAAATAAGAGTAAGTTAATCGTTAACCATTTTAAATAGGGGTTGTTCTTATTCTGGTCACCCCAAAATAACACGTGAAAACACATCGTTAGTCATTCCATTGCCATTTAATGGTAGAGTAACCAATTTGATCGGTTTCTTTTTTGGAATGACCAAATTAACAAATAAAAATAAAAATTGGGGTGACCAAACCAGGAACGACCATTATTCTGAGTGATTAATGGGATAGTTTACCCTTTCTTTATTTAACTTACAATTTGTTTTTGGCATAATGTCCAATTTAATTCTCGATTTTTATATTTTTTGTCAATTTAACTAAATCTGACTGTTAACCTTTTAAAATATGTCAAATTCGATATTTAAATTCAAATAATAAAACTCAATTTAACGTAGATAATCAAAGAATTTGGATTCAAGTTCGAATTTTATAAAAAAAAATTGCATATATGTGACTTCCTTCCAACTAGAGAACCACCAAATACACCAAATCCTTGTACTCTCAATATATTTAGAATTTGACCCCTTTACTTTTTAGATTTCAAAATTCATATCTAATTGTTAATTTTTTTAAAGTTCTCTTAAATTCTCTAGTGTGACATTTTGGAATAAAAAAACTCACTTGGTAGCTATGCAACATATAATTAGTAGCGGATTTTGAGACCAAATTTTGGGGGTGTCTAATTAAAATTTTCAAAAAGAACCAAGGGAATATTGAATTTTTTAAAAAAAGGGGGGGGCTGGGGACGGGGAGAGGGAGAGGGAGAGGGGAGAGGCAAGGCCACCCTTGGCTACCATTACCTTCTGCCCCTATTTATAATAAACCTAAATCCAAAAAGTTTAGGGATTAAATTCCTTGAAATAAAATAGGGTGACTAAATTTCAAATGTATGAAAAGTACAAGGACTTAGATCACATTTTAACCTTACCTAAGTAATGAATTTCTTTGCTCTTTTTGCTAGTCTCCTAAGTTAACCCTTGCTTGCTTTACTATTTAAACAATCGGCATAAGCTTAAGTTCTTCATTAAGTCCTTAAGAAAAAAAATCCAAAACCCACCTTAGGTTTTTATTATTGTTATTTTTTAGTCCACAAATGGGCACCATTCGGAACAAGCTGATCATCATTTGTTCCATATTGTCTCATATTTTAGCCAAACACATTGGTTTTGCCCAAAATATTAGTGCATTCTTTGTATTCGGAGATTCTTTGGTTGACGTGGGAAACAACTATTACATCAACACATTGGCAAAACCCGAGTATCCTAACGGTATCGACTTCCGCAAAGGAAATCCGTCCGGTCGGTACACCAATTCCCGAACAATTGCCGATGTTATAGGCAAGTTTCTGCAAAATTCTTTCGTAATTTATATTTTTGATATTTGTTCTACTTGTTATGCTATCGAAAACGAGGACGCGATTCTTGTTTTATGAAGTTGAATTGAGGTATATCTATTTGGGATGACAAAAAATACAAAACTAACAGATTTCGACTTGACCCGATTTGATAAGGTTGGCTTCTTTTTGAAATTAGGTTTGAGGCAAGTCGAGGCGAGTATTAAGACGGGACTAGGTTTAGAAAAAACCACCTTACCTTGCCTCGAGATAATTACAAAAATGCTCTTAATTCAACCATTTCTCTTGCTTACTTTCTTTCCTTGTTGCACTCTCAACAATTGTTCTATTTTGATAAATAATATACATTTATAAAAATAAAAAATAATGACATCTCGGGTTAAGTTGGGATCAGGTACACCTTAAATTTTTAAGGTGTGTGAATTAATAGTTATTGAGTTAGGATTGGGGTCGAGATAAGTCAAGACTATATCGGGTCGGGGTCAATGCGGGCAAAAGACCGTCCACCCCTCGTCATCTCTAGTGTCTATGAACCGAATCTATATGGTGTCAAAGTCATATATAGTTGTCCAAGTTTAGTCAAACCCTTATGGGTCTCAAATTTTATCCTAGCGTTTCCATATTTATAAATGGTTAACCAAGTTCGTTCAGGCTCGCCCATATAAAATGATGTTATTTTTATATTATTTTTCCTTTTATTAAATTTGTAAACATAAGTATTATATATTTAGTTTTCATATGGTAATATCTAGTTGGGACGAGATCAAGCCTTGAATATTGAAGTCCAAATACAACCTATAATTTAAGCAAACCTTTATTTTTTACTAAGCCCATTTTCGAGCGTAATATTTTCGCCCAAACTTCCCAAATACCAATTAGACCTTTGAGCTTGGATGCATAGCAGGTCCCTACTATACTAATTTTTTTATTTTTTATTTTTTGTGTGTTTGAACAGGAGAGGAAATTGGCTTTGAAGATTATGCTCCTCCTTTCCTAGCACCTAATACAACTGGAGATATGATTTTGAAAGGTGTTAACTATGCCTCCTCCGGAGCTGGAATTTTACAAGCCACTGGAGCATTCTTTGTAAGCTTAATTTCTTCCTTATTCTCTTGCATTACTAAATTATATCGTTACTTGTCGACTACATATTAGTTCGGATAGATTTGTCAATATTGATCTAAACTCGAAAATCTTATTTGATGGATTCAAACCCGAATCTAATTTAATCCGATTTGACCATAAAAAGTTACTACTCAAACTTGTTGGACTGGGGTGTAGCTAGTGGTGGGCGTATAATGGCCTTGCCCCCTTTAGCTAAGTGGTATAATATCAAATTTAGTCCCTTTTAGTTCTAAAGTCTTAAATTTAAGCTTGTTTAAAGCAATTTTCTTTTTTTTTTTTTGCAGGGTGAGAGAATTAGTATGGATAAACAAGTGGATTACTTTGCAAAGACTAGGCAAGACATCATATCAGGAATTGGTGCAATAGCGGCTCAAGCATTGCTTAGAAACTCACTCTATTTTCTTGGCATTGGGGCTAACGATATCTTATTTGGAGAATCTCGATCAGTTTTTGATACCAACGATTATGTGGATGAAATAATTTCAAACTTCAAATCCCAACTCACAGTTAAATTCTTCCCACTAATTGCTCTCAATTTATGATTTGTAATTTCACTTATTAGGGTTTATTGAAAAAATTTCGGTGGGTCAAGTTTTTCACAGTTTGGGAAAGGATTGCATATGAAACAGTAATGCCACGCCGTCTGTATAATTTTTCCAATGGTTTAATACCACATCAGCATTTTCATCCTGAAAAAAACCAAATTCAAATGAAAATTCTAAAATTCAAGATGAAATTGCTGACATGGTATTAAACTATTGAAATCCTTTCTCAGTTCAAACATTGAAATCCCCTCAACAAGATCCAATTTTTAGCACTCTAGGGCTTATTGACAAGGTTTCCCCCTTCTGGGTGATTGAATCAAGTGAACTTCCAAATCTAGTTCTAATAATCTAGTTGGTGGTTTTTTAAAAATTTCTTAAGTGATTAAACCGAGCAAATATCTCGATCTATCAAGTAAGAGTCAGTGAGGGGTTGCAAAGCAGTGAGGGATTTCCTTTGCAACCCCTCACTAAGTTTTACCTGATCAAAAAGTTCACTTGATTCAACTTCGAAAAACGACTAAACAAGATCCAATTTCTAGCACTATAGGGTTTTTTAAGGGGGGGGTTCTCCTTCTAGGTGATTAAGTCAAGTAAACTTCTAGATCTATTTCTAACAATCTAACTATGCTTTTTTAAGAGTTTCTTAATGATTAAACCGAGTAAATATCTTTATCTATCAAGCAAAAGTCCGTGAGGGCTTTCCTTTGCAACCCCTCATTAACTTTTGCTTCACCTGGTTGAAGAGAATTTTTCCCCTTCTAGGTGATTGAGTCGAGTAAACTTCTAGATCTATTTCTAAGAATCTAGCTATGGCTTTTTAAGAGTTAAGTAATTAAACCAAGTAAACATTTTGATCTATCAAGTAAAAGCGGTGAGGGTTTTTCTTTACAAACCCTCACTAACTTTTGCCTGATCAAGATGTTCACTCGATTCAACTCCGGAAAACACATAAACAACTTCTGATTTCTAACCATCTTCAATCTATGTAAATTGTAGAGACTTTATAACTTGGATGCTAGGAAGATTGCAGTGCTCAATGCCCCAAAAGTGGGTTTAATACCATTTGAGAGGGACATACATTTATGTGGCCGGGCTTGTCTTTCCTTACTAAATAGAATGGCCATGTTATATAACTCTAAATTGAAGAACTTGCTCGAAGATCTTACCGAAAACCTACCGGGATCGACATTCGTTTATTTCGATTATTATGCCGTAACGGAAGATATAATTAACAACTATAGCTCATATGGTGAAGTATTTTCAACAATGAACTCTAAATTTGGGAGTTTTGGAAAAGTTAATGAGCTTTAAATTTTGATCTTTTTTATTTTTTTTATTTTTCAGGATTTGAGAATGATGATCATGCTTGTTGTGAAGTGATAGGGGCACATGGCGGTCTAATTCCGTGCATATCGTCATCTCAAGTTTGTCTCGACCGAACTAAGTATATTTTCTGGGATCCGTTCCATCCGACGGACTCGGCGGTTGTAATCGGAGCAAAGTATGCATTGGATGGTGGCCTTGAATATGTTTCACCCATCAATATGCGACAACTTGCTAATTCTTGATGGTATGTCATCATCTGAATCAGTGACAATGCATAAAATTATATAAACATATATATATAGATAGATAGATAAATAGAATTAGTGATAGAAAATCCTTATCATGTTAATAAATTAAACATCTATTAGGTGTTATTACTTTGTTATGCTCTTCAATCCTTAGAACTATTGTAATGCTTAGCTTTCTTTATTATTAATAAATTGGATTTTTTTTGTTAAAATATGGTTCAGGTTCTTGTATTCTTCCTACATTTGAAATTTAATCATTTTACTGTTTGACTTTAAAAATATAAGTTCAATTGTTAATATCATAAAGTGCCCTTAATATAGGGATGGGTTGAGTTTGGGCTTGTGCTTATTGTCAACTTGTTTGAATGGAGGATTTTTATTGTCATTTTGAATGGACTATTTTCATGGTCCATTGAATGCCTTTGAATGTGTACTTGATTTATCAACAATTTTGTTTATGTTTTACTTATATTTTTATTTATTTTTCTCAATTTTTAAACATAAAAGCATTGACTTATTGAACACATTTATGGGAATATTAACAAAGATAATCACAATTTCTATAATGCAAAAATGTTTATTCAATTATTCATTGAATTTCTATTATTCTTAGTATCAATTCCCATCAATGTAGTCGGTTCCGTACCGATTTCAGTTATTTGTTATTTTAGTTGGTGCACGTTGTTCCAATGATAGATCGGTACAACCAATTTTTTTCCAAATTAGTTAAAATTTTTATTTGTACAAGTCGCATGAGCTCGTTTCACCCAATACCAATCACACATTTGGAACATTTTGCACCAATCTATGTATGAATAAAAAGGATTAAATCACATTTTGAGACTTAAACTTAGTAACTTCTTTTACATTGAAGCCTGAACTTTTTTTTTGTTCAAGTTAGACCCTGAACTTGACAAATGTTCCCACATTAGAACTTAATTTTTTTTATCCAAGTTAGTCATTAAAAACCCTAAGGTTCAAGTATTAATGTAAAAACAATTGTCAAGTCAAGTCCCACTATGGGAGCAATTGCCAATTTAGAACCTAACTTAAACCAAAAAGTAATTCAGAACCTAATATAGAAAAAGTTACCAAATTCAGGCCCCAAATAATTATTTAACCCTATTAAAAAATATAAAGATTTTAACTTTTTACCATTATGATAATGAATTACACTTTTATCGAAACATTGTGTATTGACCAATGCATGAATATTTTTAAAATCCAATATTAATATTAATAAACAGAAAATTCGAATTTTTTTTTACTTTTTCCAACTATTTTTCTTGTCTTTCAATTCAACTTATAATCGTAAAACCAACCGATTAGTCGAATCCGATTTTCCCAACAACCTGAAAATGGAGTAAAACATAAAACTTATAACTATGGAAGTTTAAGCATACAATTAAACACACTTTAATTACAAGTAAAACACAATTCTCCAGCACAATTAAACAGTGTTATCAAATCTATAGTTCATAATAAATAGTTCATACGCAAAGGCAAATTAAGGACAAGAGACTTGATTGTAGATAACATTACATGAGCTAATTCGAGACACACGAGAATACATGCCGGTAAAGAACAACCGTCATCTACGAGCAACATGATGAGCTTGCCGTCCGTTCTGTAGGTCTATCCATGAGAACCATTCCGGCAGGGTTTTGTGCTGGTTGTGCTCGAGGTAATCTTTTAGCTGTCGGAAATAAAAATCAGTCAATCGCCGATATATAGAACAAATACTGCTTTTTTTTTTTAGGGGAAGCTTAAACAAAACAACCAATTAACTGATAAAAGTACTATGGAGGCCATTGTACTAGAATTTTGATTGCATTTTGCTCTCTTTACTAAAAAAAATTAAATAAATTAGTCTCTGTATGTTGGATTAAAGAGTAAACTGATCCTAATTTTATCCATTTCCATTGTTAAATTGATCCTTATACGTCAGAACGAGGTACGCATAGCATTCCATGCGTAACTGTCTAGTTATTCTAATGAACTGGGACAGATCTTTAACAGTAAAAATAGATGAAATTTCTAATAAAATGGACCGGTTTGCTCTTTAATCTAATGTATAGGGGCTAATTTACCCATTTTTTTGAGTAAATAGGGCAAAATGCAATCTGACTCCAGTAAAAGAGCCTCTACAGTACTTTTACCCAAATTAACCTTACCTATTTCGTGGAAAATATCGTTGACGTTGGATGCGGTCTTTGCGGAAGTTTCCATGAAGAAAAGACCATTCTCTTGAGCGTACTTATTTGCTTCCTGAATCACGAAAGAGTAAAGAAGTCAAATAGATATTCGCATGTACGTCGATGTCAAACCAAAACCGAACCTTGATTCTATAATACCCTTTACCAGCTTAAAGAGAAAAAGGGTCATTTCGAAATGTTTAAAATCTGAAACTACACCTATTATAGCATTCTTTCTAACTCGGAATGCTAAGAATTGCATATTACTAGTATATATAATGTGTTACTTAGATTCGAGTAAGTGTTAGATAATGTTAAGTTCATATTTTTTTCAAGTTTTCAGGTCTTTGAAGGGTTTTTGGAAGGTTAAATTCTGCCATCAGTCTGAATTTTGTGTGAAAGTTGGGGATTTAGTCATTGTACTTTTATTCGACCATTTTTAGTCCCTATACTTTTCAAATTTTAGTCTTCACCAAACGATAACTGTTAAATTCATTAAGTTTTATTATTTCCCAAATCTAATGCGGCAAACATCTTATCATATGTTGAATGCCATGTTAGTGTGGTATTTTAACATATTACTCACTAAAAAATTCAATTAATAGATTAACGATTGTAATTATCGTCAAGATTGAAATTTTAAATTTTAAAAAGTATAGAGACTTAGAATGATCCAATTGGAGAATATGGACTAAATCTACAATTGTTTGGGTCAAGACTGCTACTGTTTAGGTTAGGACTAAAATTTCAAAATTTATCCTATCTAAACATGAGTACTTCAAAAAAAATGAAAAGTGAAAAGCAATATAGAAACTAATAACTTGCCTCTGATGTCACCTTCCTTGCATCAAGTAAATCAGCTTTGTTCCCGGCAAGTGCCGTTACCATATTCGGATTGCCTTCACAAGAAAAGGAAAAGAAGAAATTCAACATCAAAAAGATTAGGGTTCGATTACTCAGAGCACTTAAGTAAACAAGTCGTAAGAAGAATCTCTGCAAGGAAAAATATAAAACGAAAATCACTACCTTGCGATTGAAGTTCCTGGACCCATTTTTTGGCTCTCTCAAACGATGCCTGCAAAAGAAGAATGCTATTACAATTCTTCCAGATACTCGGTGAAAGGAATATTACCGTTTCAAACTTCAAACTATAACAAAATGCTTCGATTAATGCATCAACGAGACAAAACTTAAGTCGAACATTGTGTCGCAAACACATTAAAAAAGTAAGCTAGCCTTTGAAAGCAATAATGTTTATGGAATTTAACCAAGTACGACCTCGTATTCTTCATTTCCCAATGTCACATTTTGAGTAGTAGGCACTTTAGTGCGCTTATATTACCGAATCACGTAATAAAAGACACTAGAGCCATCCATCATGAACTTACTTGATTCGTTATATCATAAACAATGATCGCAGCTGCAGCTCCTCTGTAATACATTGGTGCCAAGCTATGGTATCTCTCTTGACCAGCGGTATCCCAAATCTCAAACTTTACCGTCGCATCATTCACGGCCACCGTTTGGGAGAAAAAAGCCGCACCGATGGTCGATTCCTACATCATTATAAGATCGATGTCAAAAGTTTCGAACTAGAAATGTTCTGATTAAACTCACCCAAATCCATTACAGGACCAACCTGAAATTCAACGAATTGCCCTTTAACAAAGCGTAATACAAGACTCGACTTCCCAGCTCCGACATCCCCAAGTAGAACCTGATTAAATATAAAAGAAAGATTATAGTACCTGGGAAGTATCTGTATTATAGGAACTTTATCTAATTAATCCCTCTATTATTAAATAGATCAATTGAGTCCCTATACTATTAAAAAGAATCAAATAACTCCAAATTATAACAAAATTAACATTTACCTTATAAAAAATGTCTTAAAAATTATTGTTTGTAATTGCAACTCAATTCCAAACAAAAGGTTTCATTTACAAAATTATAAAAACTTTAAATAAATTAACTCTATTAAACAGTAAATGACATTTGTTATAATGTTAACTCTATTCTAATTTGACCTTAATTCTTTTTAATAACATAAGGACTAAATCCATTTAATAATAGAGGACCAATTTGATCAGGTCCCTAACCAGTTCAATGATCAAAACGGAAGACAAAGCTTTACTTTCTGGTATAAGCACAACAAATTAGGCATATATATATTAGTAAGCTCTATGATTATAACATATGAATCCTATTCAAAGCATATGATATCAACATAATATTCACAATCTTAAAGCAAAAATTGCAGAATTAAAAACACATTACTAAGATTTAGAGCTTCAAAAGGAAAGAAAACAAGAACACTAACAAAATAAAACATGAAAATAAGCCAAAATACCAAAATCAAAAAAATATTTTGCAAAAATAAGTCAAACCCATCTGATAATTTGCAAAAAAAAAAATCAAACATGAAGCAAAATTCAATAAGACCCAGATCATAATTCAGCAAATAAAGCAAACCCAAAGCACAAAATTCAAGTAATAACCAAAAAATAAATAAAACCCAATCTTTATGTAGGGTTTAAAAGATCAAAAAGTCAGAGCAAGAGATAGAAAACTGACTAATTTAGCATTGATGTTCTTGTTTCCAGTAGTGGCCATGAGATTTCTCTTGTGATCGGATTTAGGTTTCTAAAAAAAACTTATGCAGTGAACAAAACGAAATTGAAAATTGGGGATTGCTGGAGATGTTAACGAAGAACAGATTAAGGGGCAAATTGAAAATAAAAATAAAAAAATGGGAAAGCCAAAGGGTGAAGACAAAGGGAAGGATCCTTTCTTTATCAACCCCTTGAAAACCAAAAACCAAACTTTCTTCTTCTGGAATTCTAATTGCATTTTCTCTCCACTTTGGAATTTTCTTTGCGACTTTGGGTTAATTCTAGAATTGGTCCTTGAACTATGGTCTCAATTTAATCTAAATTTAAAATTAGTTTCCAAATTTCAAAATATCTATATCATATTTACTAGAGAAAAATATATCAATATTGTATTAATTACGTTTTTTTTTTATCAATTTAGCCCTCACCTTAAGATGTTAGTTCGGATTTGATATGTTAAAAAACAAGTACTTTCAAAATATGATTATATTTAATGTTCAAATTGACGGCTAAATTGATAGAAAGACTGAGGTTTCACAGTTTAGGACCAATTTAGAATATATGGCATAGCTTGAGGGCTTCTAGCTAAGCTAACCTTTTTTTTTCATTCTCTCTAGGGACATTTAGTTTGGCAATTTTCTCAACTTGGTCACTATGTCGTTTTTGTTCATATTAATCCTTGAACTTAGCAACTTTTTTTAATTTTGGTCCTATGATGACGTGACACATACCACGCCATCACCTAACAAAATTATGAAAATTTGTCATGTTCTAAAACTAATGTAGACCAAAAGGACATTTAGGGACTAAGTTGAAAATGTTACTAATTTCAGAGATTAAATGTTGCTTTATCCTTTCTCTCTACTATAATAATTTATTGGTTAAAATGACTCTTAAGTTCCTATATTTTTTGAAATTTTATAATTTAGCCCTTATATTTTTATTTCTAGGAATTTAGTCCATCTATTTTTCAGATTTCAAAATTTAGGTCCAACTGTTAACATTGTTAAATTTTTCTATTAAACTCAAGTTCATTACAAATATCTTTTTTTTAATTACATGGCTACCAAGTAGGGTTTTTTTTTATTTCAAAATATCACACCAGCAAATTTAACAAATAAATTTACAATGTGAATTTTGAAATCTAGAAACTAAAGGGTCTAAATTACTGAAATTAAAATTATAAAAACTATTTTAAAATTTTCAAAAAGTACAAGGACTTATAAAATATTTTCACCTAATTTATTCTCTTAACTAATCATTATACACCTTTTCTGCGTGTTTACAAAAAAATACTTTTTTCACTTTTCCACCAAAACTCGTTTTCTGTCCGCGTTTTCTAAATATTTATTTAAATAGTAATACAAGGTGAGTTCAATCTTGTTGTAGGTTCTTATTCAATCCGCTCGTTTTGAGACTATATTTAAAATTACCAATAGTTTCTCTCTAACTCGTAAATAGGAGAATAATGCGCTTCAGTGTACTCGAACCCACGTCTTCCTACATTGACAATAATGCCTATACCAATTTAGCTAAGACTCAATCGGCGAATTGAACTTTTTTTAACTCGGACTCGGCATAAAAACTTAATATTTAAAATGTAATTTTATGGCAATAATTTATAGACTTTTAAAAATAATTGATGCATAAAATTTAGAAACTCTTTTTAAGTTTAATTCTCCTTATTGCTAATGTTTAGAAATTCTTGAGAGATTTTTATGCATAAATTTTTAAAAACATAATTATAATTTCGTCCCCATTAGTATTATTATTAAAAGACAAGTTCCAACATAATTATAATTTCGTCCCATTCTTATTATAATTAAAAGCCAAGTTCCAACATAATTATAATTTAGTACTCATTTGAATTATAATTAGGGTAAATTACACCCAAAGTCACTAAACTATTAATAAATTTACATTTTGGTTACATTTTGTTCTCATTTGTATTCTAATTAGCTATTAAAATAGCTACTGTATGGCCTTCTCTATTTGCACCACTTACACCAATCGAAAGCTCTCATTTCCTTTCTATTTTATCATACAGTTTTTTTTATGAAACAACTTTAAATGCCGCGAATTTGTGAACCAAATCTAAATAACTTTCTTATTTGATCTCTGACACTAACTGCCAGATCAACTTAAATCTAAAATATGTTATACTCGTCAATGGACATTGACCCATCATATCGATCGTCAATTGGAGCTTGCTAGACAAACTTTAAGACCAAAAAAAAAACCCTTAATAGCCCAGTGAATTACATAAAATTTTTGAATAGTTCAATGATTTAAATGAAAACTTTCGAATAGTTCAATAACAATTTTGTAACTTCTTGAAGTCGAGTGACCAAAATATAAATTTTCGAATATGTTTTACTTAATCTTACAATCTCAATTACTTTTGTGAATGGCTTGCAGACATGCGACCAACATTTTACGAGATATTTATAGAGAGAGAGAGGGATCCACCTACATCGGTGTAAAATTAAGCAATTTTACATCCTTTCATATCTTTTTGTATGGCTATCATTTTAATGATCCACACGTTAAATTTATTGATGTAATTGTACTTATCATGTATGTAAATTTTCAAACTGGTCTGATATCTTTATCATATTGATTTACAATATTAAATATTTTAATATACATATTCAATGAGGAATATTTTTTACATAAAACAAACAGTTAAAAATTTTTAATTGACATCAAATTTGATATACACAATTTGTATGAATAAAATATTAAATTCGAAAATTTGATCATTAAAATATTAATCGTACAAAAAGATTAGAAAATATGTAAAGCAACTTTAGTTTTACACCATTCAAACCAAATAGACATCTTTATTAAATTTTACAATACTAAAGATATATTAATATATATTCAATGAGGGATTTTTTTTTACATAAAATAAATATTTAAAAATTTTTAATTTACATCAAATTTGACATACGTGATCTATATAAATAAAATATTAAATTCAACAATTAAATCATTAAAAAATTAACCATACAAAAAGATGCAAAAATATATAATTTTACACCTCAGTGTGTTTACATATATATATTTGTTGCATTGGATTTTAGCAACATTTACTTTTATTCTGCTAAATAATTTTGTTAATGATTGGGTGCAACTTAAAAACATCAACTACAGTAAAAATTATGTTATTCGAATTACAGTGAGTATTAAATAAAAGTATTTATCTAGAATTGGTAAGTTCAATTTATCTAAAATAGATATACGCTTTTTTCAAGATTTTTATATTTCAATTAAAGTTGCTACGTTTGGAAACTAATGAGGAGTGTGGACCCAAAAAAATTCAAGGACCAAATTGGAAAATTTGTCAAATTCAAGGGCTAAATGTTGCTTTATCCCTAAAATTTAAGACTCTAAACTGCATTTCATAAACCAAAACCCGAAGTTCAATAAAATCCAAGGGTTTAATGATTAACCTATCAATAATTTAAGGAATTCCTTTGGAACCATCTACTCCAAAGCACACTCAGATAAACCAAAAAGAAACCATAACCTTATGAAGATGTTACTCAATGGAAAATTTTAAAATGTTCAAAGGGAACACCATGACCTTCTGTTGATTAGGGAGGTTACACAACTATCGCTTTTTTCTTCCACCCTTCCCGGGCTTGGAAGATCCGGCAGCAGCACTTGATGTTGATGGAGCTTCCTGCTTCTTAGTCCTTCCCGGGTGTCTAGGTACCAACTCTGCAACTTGGAGCATCAGCTGCTTCCCTGCAACCAAACAAATTATGGATGGATCTTTGATAGCAGAACTCTCGGTAACATTCTCGGCACTATTCTTTCTTTTTTAAAAATTTAATGATAGCAATAAGAGAATGACAACATGCTCTCCCTTCATAATCTGATTTCGTGAATTCTAAACTGATAAGTGCAGTTACATTATAATTCAGATACAGCAGTACAAACCCAGAGGAAACACTAAAATAACTCACTACAAAACCAAATTTTAAACGGTAACTTCCATCAATTCTACTGTTAAAAACTAGTTTTTGTATGTCACTACAAGATATACGTGGCACATCACATATCACTGTTTGGCTATTTTGTTAGACACATCAGTTTTTAACAGCATAAATAGATGAAATTTTTAACAGAAAAGACCAATTTGCTTTTTGAACTTACGTACAAGGACTATTTTGCACATTTTTTGAGTAGAGAAGGCAAAATGCAATCTAACTCCTAGTTTAGGGACCTCCATGGTACTTTTACCAATTTTATGCCCATATGTTTCTATGAAAATCATGTTGAACTCAGAACTGGCAGTAGAATTCCTTTTAAAACTTACTTGAAGAAATGGCTGGATTCCATAAAGTCCCATCTTCCTTTTTCAACTGGACCCTCACTCTCCCTCTTTGCATGAAATCACGAGGGTACGCCTTATCAATCTGCATAACGAGAAATCACCCAATATGGTTGCAAACAAGTAGAAAGAACAGTTTGTTTAACAGCTGATAAAGTAACAATGCAACGAGATGAAGAAGATATTAGGCATATACATTCCGGGTGCCCCGAGTTCCTAGATGTTAGGTAAATGATTATTGTCATAAGATGTTGAAATATTTAGCTAATAAATTGCCCTAAAAGTAGCAGAACACTGAGGTTTGAGGGGCAACCTTCTTGGCTCGGGAAAAATGCATACAAGAGATAGGGACAATAATAGTGAGTCAACAATGGAAAAGCTAAAGCACAGCATATGTTGAGCCAGCACTCTCGGATGGATCCTTGAATGATAAAAGGAGCAATGCACAAAACGCCCAAAAGCCCATGCTTGTGGCATTCAGAGACTATGAGAAATTATTTAAATCCTCAAAGGAGGCGATATATAACAGTGGTGACAGCCCTTGGTTAATTTTTATTCATGCAAGGAAATGCTCATTGCTGCTAGAACAAAAGGATAATAGTAAGGGTGAGTTAGGATGGGCGTTGGTAAACGTACCATTGTTTTTACACTAACTGCAAGTCAACACACCGCCCATCCAAACCCACCCTAAGTCATATATGTCCATTTATAGGTAGATTTCCGAAACACGGCAGAAGGAAGCAATGATAAAAAGCAACAATGGTAAGACACCATATAAATAGAGCCATCACTCTCAAATGAATGCTTGAATGATGAAAGGAGCAATAAATGAGAAACCCAAAAACCATTATTCAGAGACTATAACAGTTTTAAATCCTTAAATGAGGCAATATATAACTGTGGCGACAGCCCTCAGTTAATTCATATTCACTCAAGGAAATACTTATAGCTGTTAGAACAAATGGATAATAGTAAGCCCTACACGTCTATTTATATGTAGATCTCCAAAACAGGGCAGAAGGAAGCAATGATAAAAAGCAACAACGGTAAGACACTGCATGCATAGAACCATCACTCTAAATGAATGCTTGAATGATGAAAGAAGCAATGAATGAGAAACCAAAATCCATGCTTGTGGCTTTCAGAGACTATAACAGTTCTAAATCCTCAAAGAAGGCAATATATAACTGTGGCGACAGTCCACTCTGTGGATTTCAATTGTCACTTAATGCTCCGATTGAGAACTTGGATTTAAAATTTTGGATTTGGATTTCAATTATTGTATAAATGGTAAAAATGAAATGCATATATTATAGTCAAATTAGTTGATATTCATCTAAAATCCAAATATTTTAAGGATTTCAAATTCATTACTAAATAGGCTTCTAGCAAATCCATGGATTTGAGAAATGATCATGAATGTTACATTTCTAAACAGTTTACTACTCAATTTATACTATTTTTTAAATCCAAATCCTAATTCCCAAATACTTATAATTGTTACTATCCACAACAAATTTCAATCATGAATACTTAATAAGTGATTTGAAACCTCCAGTTCTAATCAGGCAAAAAGTTCAAACTAGATACGGTCTCATTCTTCTCCACATTTCCACAATAGCATCACAAATCACACAAGAACAAACCTCAATGGCATTAGGGACTTTGAGATGGTTGCAGCAATCAGCAATTTCAACACAAGTGGGATTTTCACAGGCTTTAGCCAAACTGATTCGCCTTCCCTCAGCTACTGTTTTCTTCGAATTAATATAAACAGGATAGAAAACAACCCATTTCTTTATGTTGGGGACTTCTCCATTCATCTTCACTTATCTAAATCCAACAACATATCACGTAGATTTCAGCAAAAAATTTTACAAAAAAAATATTTCAGAACTGAAATTACTGTTCATGGTGTTCAATAACTCTTAATAATCCCATAAATAACGAATCTCAACCAACAATTTATATAAAAAAACGATATAACAAATGTTCGAACCATACACAGATGAAATTAAACAAAAAAACTTGTAATTCGAACACAAAGAAATCGACAATGATAAGTTAGATAAACCCTAACAATAGATTCCCAAAAACCAGATATTTATTACAAGAATTCTCAACAAACAAGCAAAATCCATAATGTTTTCTGATCAATTATGTGACAGATCATACTCATAAACAATCAAAGGCTGATTAAAAATAAATATGGGAAAGCATAACCCTAAATGAAAATTCAATTTTCAAGGAAAAATAGGAAATTTTGTTTTCTTCTCCACTAAATTAATTGATCAAAAAATCAAAACTAATAACCCATTTTTCATCAACATGAGTACCGATCTGTTAAAAAGTATTGTTTACAACCTGAATTTCCGATTCCGGTGACAACTGTTCGGAGGCGGAGGCGGATCCAGCTACGAAATTTTGGGTTACTCGAATGTAAATCGCCTGCTAATTGCCGTGAAAAAAAAAACCGGCTGGGCAAAATAAGAGTAAAGCCCATCATAGTTAATAAAACATAAAATATTATAAGGCCCATTTGTACTTTCAACCGGAGCATTTCTCGGATTTCATAAAAGTACGATAATGATATGATACTATGAGATTTCATCTTCTTATCGTATGAAAATTAAAAAAAATTTATAACATTTTAATTTTTTTTAAAATAAATTAGATTTTATATAATTTTATTTTAATTTTCAAGTAATAATGTGATATAATTTCAAAGTGTCACGTCATTACATTTTTACGAAATTCAAGTTCAAGAACTAAATTGGACTTAATTATCAAGTTTGGGTATCAAAAAGACAAAAAAGTACCAAAATGGACCTAACCGTTAAGTTCAAGAGCAAAAAATTACATTAATTCTTAATTTTTCAAGTGATAACATGACACAATCCATGTATGTCACATCATTATGTTTTAATAGAATTTTCAGTTTAGGGACTAAAGTAGGCTTAATTACCAATTTCAAGTCACAAAGTGAAAAGAAGAAAAGTACGGATATCAAAGCAGATCTAAGTGTCAAGTTCAATGGCTAAATATTGCGTTAACCCATAAATAAATATGGGTCAATTTTTGTTTTTAGTCCATGTACTTTATAAAAGTTTTAAATTTAATACATTTACTTTAATTTGGTCAATTTTAGCATTTGTACTTTTCAAAT
This sequence comes from Gossypium hirsutum, assembly GCF_007990345.1. Classification (NCBI taxonomy): domain Eukaryota; kingdom Viridiplantae; phylum Streptophyta; class Magnoliopsida; order Malvales; family Malvaceae; genus Gossypium; species Gossypium hirsutum. The sequence continues at coordinate 65,334,324 of NC_053442.1, read as the reverse complement.
TTTAAAACTTCAATCCTCACCAAATAATAACTGTTAAATTCATGAAGTTAAATCCTACTACTTCCAAAATCTGATGCAGAAAATATATTATCATATATGTAATGCCAAATTAGCTTTTATTTCCACATATTACTCATTAAAAATCCAAGTAATGGATTAACGATTGTCTTTTGTGTCAAGAAAGAAATTTCAAATTTTGAAAAGTATACATGTACACATAGTACAAGACTAGTAATTGAATTTAACTAAATGGATTTAATTGACATTGTTTGGGTCAATAATAAAATTTCAAAATTCGAAATGTATAGGGACTAAAATTGATCAAGTTAAAATATAAAAGCTAAGTCCACAACTTTTGTAAAGTATATAGGTTATGTAACAACCAACTTTTAGTGGTATCAAAAAATGCGGTTTCAAAATATCATTTCCATAAATCGAGTTTGTAAAGGTAGAAAGAGAATATTTACAGAGTTATTATGAAAATTTATTGAAAATCAGTTACGTAATTTAACCAAGAAAATAGCTAATTAAAGCTCAATAACTAAATTGTAAAAGTCCAATCGCTATTGAGTTTTAATCTAAATGTAACACCCTATACCCGACCCAATTGCCAAGTTCGAGCTATGGGATGTCACATTCGTTGTCAAGGCAACTACGATTAGTTACAACTCAATTGAACAATTAAAACATTATTAAGTTTAGAACATCATTACAACATGATTTACAATCATATACGAGCTTACAAAATCTCTTTAAATAACTCGAGGTTGAATAAGGATCAGATTGTAAAATTTTCAAACTATTAGGTTGACGTCGCGACTTCAGGGGTTCCTGGTCAGATACCAATCATTGACTACTCCTCATCATGAGTTAACCAGATAGTTTGAAAATTTTACAATTTGGTCCATATTCGACCTCAAGTTATCTAAAGAGCTTTCGTAAGCTCGTATAAGGCTCGTTTATGATTGTAAATCATGTCGTAATGATGTTTGAACTTAGGCTTCGTTTGTTTCAACGTAAAAGCTTTTACGAAACATATTTTCAGCTTTTTTTCGATATTTGTTTCATGTAAAATAGGATGGTCAATGTAAAAGGCTTTCCCGTCAATGTAAAAGGTTTTCCAGTCAATGTAAAATTACCTCCTTATTCTAGTAAAATGTCTTACCAAAATTTTTCTCGTAAAATATTTTCCAAACTAATAAGGCTTTGTTCATTGTAACACCCCCATACACAACTTGAACATCGGGTCAAAGCACCGGAATGTTAAATTCTCTACTACATTCTTCACTTATCAAACATTTTCTTATAAACTTTCATAACTTTTCAATTGAGTCACTTTTTTGTCATAAAAGTTCAATATTCACTAATTAATCATATTAAATCAATTTTCTTTATTGTTACACTTTAATCACATAATTTATCTCAATATCTCGCTTCACATATCAAATTTCTATGTATTTCACTTCTATTATTTCATTCACTTTTTTTTCAATTTTAACAATTTAGTCCTTATCATCATAAAAATTTCATATTTTCCCACAATTTCACTTTTACAATAATTTATGCATATTTCATCATCTCATAACACATTTATTAAAATTTTATCATAATTTCCTTATTCACGTATTAAATTGTTTCACACTTAAAATTTTATACAATTTTCAATTTAGTCCCTATTGCCTTGTAATTTATTTTTCACCATAGAAGCACTTTAATCAAATAATTCATTATAATATCTTATTTCACAAAACAAATTTTTATGCATATCACTTCTTTTTATTCAATTATAAACTTTACAAAGTTTACAATTTAATCTTTAACATCATGAAGATTTATTATTTACTATATTTTCACCTTAACATCACTTTATAATCAATTCACTATTGCATTTAAACTCTTTATCATAAATCTTAAATGTATGTTTTTTTCATTAAAAAAACTTTTATTAAATATTTTCAGGAAATCTACCAAACAACAAAAAATATTTTACACATATTCATTTAAACATATGAAAATATTAGCTTTTCTAGAAAAGTATGTCATTTTCCGGAAGCCATTTTCAGTGAAACAAATGAAGCCTTAATAATATGTTTAATTGTTTAATTTAATTGTAATTGATCGTAGGTGCTCCAACAACGAATGTCACATCCCTTAGCTCAGACTCGACAACTAGGTCGTCTTGGAAAAAATTCATTTCGAAAATAGTCTTCTTGCATAGGAAAAAAATTAAAATTTTGAAAACTGAGCCGGTTTATGATATTTATAACAATAATCCCTTTATCAAAATTGCACATGTGTTTCCGACTAGATGGATTCTTGTCGTTCCCAGCTTTCAACTGAAACAGCGTTCTTCGCTATTCTTGTACCACGAACTGCTTCAAATGTGGGCTCAAACGATTGTTGTGTTATTTGGAGTTTTTATCCATCTATCTTGCTTCCATTGTTGTGTTCTCCAAGCTTTTGCTAGAAATCTTGTGTTTTTATTACTTTACTTTGAGTTTAAGTTAATGTTATTTTTGCTTGATTATTTGTTGTTAGTCTATTTAGATATGAGTATGAGTAGCTAAATCCTAAGTAGTTGGTTGGTGGAAATGTTAGTTAGTTGATTTTTGGGTTAGTTAGTTGATTTTTGGGTTTAGAGACTAAATCGCAGAATTTGGACTAAATTGAATAGAATTCAAAACTTAAAATTGACGCCCCTGAGGGAAATTTTAGATAAGTGAGACTGAGAGGAGATCCTATTGGGCACCAATTCGATCATATCGAGTTAGTTTGGTGAGGTCGAGAGATAAACTGGACTAATTTGTCTAATTTTGTAAAATTGAGGCCAAAAGGTAAAATCGAGCCAATTTAGGAATATTAGTGATTTAGATCCCTAATTCGAAGGTTAATTGATGACACAAAAATCAACCAACTATTTTTTGTTATTAAATTTGTTAATTTCATAGTTTCACGTATTCTACAATTTAGTCTTCTTTAGTGATTAGTTAGCGAATTATCGTAATTAACCTCAATTACGACCTGTCGTAATATAATGCTTAGTGAGTAGTTAGCTAGGCTCCTATAATTGCATGTTAAATATTTAGGGATCACTTAATCGTTGACTCATTTGGTTTCAATCCTTGGAATACTCTAGTGTTTTATTAAATATTATAACTATTACAACTGACCTGTCACATTTACAAATACCTCATTATATTTTATTGTTTTGTGTTGATTCTTCGCCTCGCTGTCCGCACTTCAATGGCAAAATCAGTCAATGTGTGAAATGTGATTAAAGATAATATGTGAAAGATCATGCAAACTGGTAATTACGAGCCCCAAGGGTCGACATGAAAATGAAATGAATCAATTAACTTGATAAAGATCAAATAGAAAGAAGCGTATAGATAGTATGAGATAGAATGAAATGAATAAGTTATGTTATTGTCATATATGACTAGATGTGTATAAACGTGGCTAAATGAATTTGTACATCATCTTGATATTTGGCATGATTAGTAAATGAATTGGTTGAACCTAGAATGTGTGTTGAATGTGTTCATATTGCTAATGCCATTGAATTATTGACTTGAATCATGAAAGTACCACTGATTGTTATCACTCAACGTACGGTTTGTTTATTCACGTGCACAAATATTTGTAGATCTCAAAGTCTCGAGAAGTGATTTCAACATCTAATCCGCAACTTTCGACTCAACAATGTTTGTATAGTCACTCTATATTTTCGATAAATGGCATGTACTTATGTTTTCAGTAAGGTTTGTATAAAAAAGTGGTCAATTAGAATATTGTATAACTAATGTCCATTTTGAATTAAGCATATGGGTGTCAAATACGAATGTAAATGGTAGAAATGTTGCATTTGATAGTTTAATTCAGGTGATATGAATTGGTGCCATATGAACCCTGTGAAAATAGCCAGTCATGTCGTGACATTGGCTCTTAATGTCATGAGAAGTAGTTAGTGAATGGCATTATGATCAGGAACCTTCGAAGTCAGGATGTCAACCCGATAGTTTGAAAATTTTACAATTTGGTCCTTATTCGACCTCGAGTTTTCTAAAAAGCTTTTATAAGCTCGTATATGTTTTAATTGTTTACTTAAATTGTAACTGATCGTAATGTGACATCCCGTAACTCAGACTTAGCAATTGAGTCGGGTATGGGGTGTTACAAGCTAATTGGAGAATTTACCTGATAAATATGTAGTTGCTATTATATGTATAATGCTTATTTTAGATTGGCATCTTTTAACAAATAGAAGTTGATTCGTCTTCATCAAATTTATTTGTCAAATTTTTCTCCAATTATAGTTCTTACACTTAATATCATGTATTAAATATCAACAAATCACACTTAATATGTTTTAGTCTCTTTAGTCGTTAAGGGTTAGCCTTCTCTTTAATATCATGTATTAAATATCAATAAATCACATCCCACACCATTAAGAAAATTTAAAAGGTATGTTATTTAAATAGTGTGATAATGAGATGATTAATTGCTGAACTTGGTAGCGCAAGTTTGTAACCTAAGTAGGGGCATTAAGGTGGTCGAAAGGTGGGGTTAAAGGCATGTTGGGATAATAGTTTAACGGGAGAGAACCTTAGGGATCCATTGATCCCCTAAATTGAATGGGATGGGGTGAAGCGTTGTTGGCTTCTCAAAGCAACACTCCGGTCTATTGTCCCAGTTCTGAAATCTAACGACTTCTTTTTTCTTAAGTATTAATCATTCATTTTAAGTCCTTTAATCATTTGAATAAATGAAAATTTTGTAAGTTTGGCCCCTCATAAAAATTAAATATACAATATAAGTCTTTTTCGAATAATTTTTTTTAGCTTCACCCCTTAAAATTTTAGAATTTTATCTTGACTCTCCTAAATAAAATTTTTGGCTTCATCCTCCATGCCTAGACATGTTTGTGGGTCAGGTAGGATTTAGGTAGGATATCAATACTCTTTAGCGTTGCCTAGGCTTAGCTCAACCTAAATTATGAGCCTGATTTTTTTACCAAGCCGGGTCCAAATTGAGAGAAAGATTTTCTGAGCCAAGTTATATATGTATATATTAATTTTTTGGCCAATATACATACATGTATATTTCATTTGAACAAATACTTATTTATGTCTTTTTCTCCTAGCTTTAGTCGTTGAAATACCTGACATTTTAGCTTTTGTCCTAATTTTTTAAGGGGGAAAGTACAAAAATGGTCACTAAACTATTGGCTTAATTCTATTTTCAAAATGAAACAATTTGATCATTGAACGTTATATGTCGCTTGAATTTTAACAGATTACTAACGTGGATTTTTTTTTTGTTTTTTTCAACTAATTTTCTTAATGTTCCACGTGGGCAAGTAATTTTTTTTTGAAATTTTGACTTTGACCATCTCTTTTCTTTCTTTTTGTAGTTGCTATCATCCTCTCTCTCTCTCGTTGCCCTTACCTTTTTCTTTCGCCATCGTAACCGCCATTTCTTTTACATAGTTTTCAAAACTACCCATTTGTTTTTTTTTTTTTGCAGTTGACCGAATCAAAGTCGATTTGGTTAGGTCAAAATTTTCAACTAAATTCAATTGGATCGGTCTTCTCATGTTAAAGTTGGTTCGAAAAAAGCGACTAAACTGACCAATTAAACCGATTGCTCTCCCCTGGCTATTATGTTTATCTTGCTTATACTAGAATGATAGTTTTGCATCATTTAACAAACAGAAGTTGATTCATCTTCATCAATTTTATTCGTCTAATTTTTATCCAATTGAAGTTCTTGTACTCAATAACCACTTGGAGACCTGCATTTTAGAGTTTTCATACCCGAAAGGGATTCGAAGACATTTTCTAATAAGATAATTGAGAAAATATATATTGTTTAGGCAACTCACCTGGCTCGATTTGGTAGGACTTGGATAAGGATTTTATTAAAATTTATTTAATACACCTTTTCTTTTTGTATCATATATTAAATATTAATAAATAGCGTCAAAACTTAAAGGTATGTTGTTTAAATAGTGTGATCATGAGATGATTAATTGCCAAACTTGGTAGCTCAAGTTTGTAACCTAAATAGGAGCATTAAGGTGGTTAAAAGGTAGTGTTTAAGGTCATAGCTCAAGTTTGCAAGCCTTAGGGCATCTTCATGATGATCCCCTAAATTAAATGGAACAGGGTGAAGCATTGTTGGCTTCTTAGAGCAACACTTCCTTCTATTGTCCCAGCTCTGTAATCTAACGACTTCTTTTTTCATAAATTTACCACCATCACTATCTAGCAGGGGTAGCTTTTAAAATTGACATAATAGCAATTTTAATCCTCAATACTTATAAATTATGTCAATTTAGTCTTAATTTTAAAAGAATGAGAAAAGATGAAAACAATATCTTGGATGTTTCTATTTTTTTGTATATTTCCAATCAAATTTAGCTGATAATTTTTTCCCTTTTTCGTAAGTTTATCACCACCTAACATTGGTAGCTTTTAACATTGGCATAATAGTGACTTTAACCTTGAATATTTATAAATTATGTTAATTCAATCTTAATTCTAAAAAAAATAATCCTCAACATTTACACATTTTTTAATTTGGTATTTTTTTAGTTTTATTTTTCTTTGTGACACTGTATGTTAATTTTAAAAAATGAGAAAAGATGGAAACTAATATCTTGAATTTTTTGGTGTTTCTATTTTTTGTATATTTTCAATCAAAATTAGCTAATAAATTTTCTTTGTTAGCTTTTCTAGGCGAAAGAGTCACAATTTAGTCTTGATTCTAAAAAAAATTAACCCTCAACATTTACACATTGTGTAATTTGATCTTCTTTTTTGTAGTTTTGCTATTCTTTGTGACATTGAGGGTTAATTTTAAAAGAATGAGAACATATGAAAATGAACATCTTGGAATTTTGCTGTTTCCATTTTTTATATGTATTTCAATCAAATTTAACTGATAAATTTATTTTTTTAGCTTTTTAGGTGAAATAGCCACAAAGAAAAGCAAAATTGCAAAAAAAGACTGAATTACGTGAAAATATTAAGGGTTAGCTTTTTTAGAATCAATACTAAATTGACACAATGTATAAATGTTGAGGGTTAAAGTTGCTACCATGACAATTTTTAAAACTGGCCAAAAAAAAAAACAAAATTGAATAGTTGGGTGACCAAAAACAAAATTTACTAATAGTTGGAGGCTACTAATGTAATTTACCTTTCATAAAATATAGTTCAGAATTAAACTAGATTTGATTGTTTGATTACTGTATAATTTAGGTATAATGATAACTTTAGCACTCAACATGTGTACGTCTTTTATAAATTTGGCTCTTATTCTTTTTTTGAATTAAATTTTTTGAGCTAAACTTTTTACAACACCAATTTAATTTAAATAATTAAAAAATTCTAAATTTGATTATAAAAAAGATTTAGCATTTGGTACATTGATAACATGTTTTTTTATTCCACAAGCAGCTTTAAGAAATTGCCATGTGTCCCATTTTTTATATTTATTTAATATTTTATTATACCTGTATGAGACACTTGTTATCCCCTGATAGACTTGATAATGGGTTGGGCTACTCGTGTAGGCTTGAAGGCACACTCGAAATTTGGGAGGGTTTGCGTAAAAATATTAGGTTCGAAAAATGAACTTGGGCAAAAAAATTAGGCCCGTTTAAAATATGTGTAGGGCTTGAACATTCAAGGCTTGAGCTCGGCCCGACCCATTTTAAAGTTTATAATACTTTGTGTTATGTTATTTTTATATATTATGTAATTTAAAATATATTAAAAATTAAACCAACACTAAATATATAATACTACTCTAATGTAAACATTAAAATAATTGTTAAGATGACTATATAAAAATATAATATAATATAAGTATTTAAAAAAATAAAAAAATAATAATATAGGCATACCTAAAATGAGCTTTGGTTAGTATTTTGTAAATAAGGGTTGGTTTGAGCAAAATTTTAATCTCATTTTTCGGGTCAGGCTAGGCTTGAGCAAGCATAAAATATGTTAATATCATGCTTAGGCCCAACTCGAACCCGGCCCATGAACACCTCTATTCTCTAACCTTATTTGTGAAGTCTAAAAATTCTACTGGCAAGATATGAAATATTTTCCTTATAAAAATATATATATAATATTAACTAGTATTTTATTAATTTTTTATAATTAAATATTAATAAATCGCATCCCATTGCGGAACTTGGTAGCTCAAGTTTGTGGATTGGTACATGTATTTTGCAAAAGTTATAAATTTAATCCCTATATTTGAATTTAGTCATTTTTTGTCTTTATATTTTTCGAATTTTAAAATAGTTGTTTAATTGACTATAATGTAGACGGTTATTTGTAACAAGATTGAAATTTCAAAATTCTAAAAGTATAAAGATTTAGAATGATCTAATTGAGAAATATGGGCTAAATCTACAATTATATGCATGGTACAATATTATGAATTGAATTTAACTGTTACCATTTAGGTTAGAATTAAAATTATCCAATTTAAAAAATACAAAAACTAAAATTACAAACTAAATCTATAACTTTCACAAAATATAAAAATTAATAACAAATTTTAAATGCAGCCTAACTCGCATCCCACATCACTAAGAAAACCCAAACGGTATGTAGTTTAAATTGTCAGATTATACCATGTTAATTGCCAAACTTGGTAGCTCAAGTTTGTAACTTAAGCATCGAAAGGTGACTTATAAGGCAAAATAGGGAATTTAAGGAAAAGTAAGTGAGCCTAAGCACATTAAATTCCCACGTAGAGGTGATCTTGAGTCGAGTTGGGGAATACCCCATTGATAATAGAGCAAAGAGAAAGTGAGCTTATTTTTATGAACACGAACAAATTTTTGAGTTCATTTCCGAGTTTGTTCGTTAAAATTTGATCCATTAATTAGTATCATGCCTAACATAAAAAAGCTTAAATATTCATTTTTTATTTGAATTTGACATCTTTTCTTAACTTGGTACTCTAAATCGAAAAGTTTAAGACTTTTTTTAACAGTCGAGCCATTTCAAACCTCAAACGAGAAGAAAGCTCTCTAAATTTATTTTTATTTACAATAATTAAAATCGAAACTTTGCTTAAAAAACATCGAAAACTACAAGAGTACTTCACCTCAATTTCTAAATTTTTTCCAAATCAAAATTTGGGCTTAAACTGGTTCACAAAACTTAGACTTGAGTTTATTTGAAGGTGGGATTTATGGAAAAGCCCCTCTTAATCAAATTTTTGAACAATTCTTTCTAAAATGTTAAAAATAAATTTATTTTTTATTTCAATTTTTATTATAATATTAAAAAAATTCAAAAACTTAATAAATTTTAATTATATTTAACAATTCGATTAAGTAATATTATTTTACTCTAATTACAGTAATTATGAATACTATATTTTACAAAACTAATTAAAAACTTTAACGTGTAAAATCAGAAATTAGCAGGGGCAAATGCAAAGAGGGGTATCCAAAATGTAAAATTGCATTTTAGCCCCTTAAAAATCATTAAATTATAAATTTATATATAATAAAAATACACTTCAGCCTCCAAATAGAGTTGTCCATGGCTGAGCCGGGCTAAGTAAAAGTTTTAGGTTTGTTTTTTGGGCTCGACCCAAAAAATGGGTCTAAAATTTTGTCCAAACCTGACTTGGCCCGCCCGTATTAAAATTTTTCATGTAAAAAAACTAAAAATATAATACATCAAATACACTAAAAACATTAAAATAAATATTTCCTAACAAATGAAAAAAATTAAATTAAATAACTAAGATAAGTGTAACTTAACAATCAAACACCTCCAAAATAGTAGCAAAATTAATAATAAAACAAATGTAACAACGGTTTTTTTTTTGGGTTGAGATTGAGTTAAAAGAAGTTAATCTGAGGCCCAGCCCGTTCAAAAAACTGGTTTTATATTTTTGTCCAATCTCATTTTTTAGATCTATATTTTTGTTCAAACCCCTGCTTTTCAAACAAGCCTCCGGGTTGGACCGACCCATGTTTAGTCCATTTCTAAAATAATGAAATCATAATACGTGATAAAATTATATTTTAACTTTTTAAAAATTTATAATTCAATTCCGACACTTATTCACTTTGAAAACAAGTAATTTATAAATATATAAAATACACAAACATAATAAAAATATGTTTGGTTCCAAAAAAAAAAAGATAAAAGTATGTGAATTATTCAATCTAGACAAAAGGTTTGACGTCACATAAAAATTATGGTTGGGTTCATTAATTTACTAAAAATTAATATATATGGTCAAACAAAGACGGCACAAGAAATATAATTATACAAAGTCAAGATTTCAAACCTTGTGTTTTGGTTGGTCGGTCCATTCTAAGATCTTTTGGCATGAAGAAAATGTTTTTTTGGAATTAGTGTCAAGTAATAATGGTATTGACGTGAGATCGTTATTTTAAGAGTTAGATTACAATTTACTTTTTTTTATTTAAAAAATTAATAAATTAATTCTTATATATTAGATCAAAAAGTAAATTAGTCGTTTTGTTAAAAATTCTAGTATAAGGTACAGAGGGCACGTAACGTTTAACTGTCTGATTATTTCGTCTGTGATGCTAGTTTTTAATAGTAGAAATAAATGGAATCTTTAACAGAAAATAATCAGCTTGCTCTTTGATCTAGTGTACATGGACTAATTTGTCTATTTTTTGAGTAAATAGTGCAAAATGCAATCTGATTTCTAGTATAAGGGTCTCCATAGTACTTTTATTGTAAAAATTATGGTAACCTATAAGGTGAGATATTATTATAGTGGGATGTTGTGAGATCCTTTTTAAATCAACGGTTATGATTAAAAGACAAAAATGAAGAGATTGTGGTCGTTTAATCGGTTACCAAATACGTTATTTTTTTTCTTCTGGAAACCAATTTCTCTCATTTAGTGTTAAAGCCGATTGAATTGGTTAAAATGTAAACTCACTTTTCTCAATGCAAATCTTACATGGCATAATTAACGATGGATTGATATGTATGTCCTGAGTTCAAGTTGATTTTGCTTCGCCTCTTACTCGGAGAAAGACGATCAAACAATTCTCAATCATGGTCCTTGCGGACCGAATCATCCATATAATATACAAAAAGAAACTCCAGATATTTGATATCTTTCTCTTTGAATGAGATCTCAATTCCAGCGACAGTTTCATTAGATATATTACAATTAGAATCCCTCTTTTTTCCGATCCAGTTCCTCCACCACTGCGAACCCCGGTTAGATTCAGGCATGATACACTTTTTAGTTATTGGGAGAACCCAAGTACTCTCTTTCGAATCCAGGAAACAAGAGTCTAATTTTTCTGCTCTTTTTAATATAACGTGTAGAACTACCCATAACTCCTCCCCAACTCTTAAATAAGAAAACACTACACTTCGACGCACTTGAACCCACGTCCTCCTACACTAACAATAATACCAATACTAATTAAACTAAGACTCAATCGACATAAATAAGGCAACTAATTATATCTATATAACTGCATCAAAATAAATTTAATATCTTTCAATGACATTTATGTGTCATATCAAAGTTCTATGTCAGTTTGAACTTAGAAAATTTCTTCCATTAATTCTTATTATAAACAAAATACTTTGACATGTTTGCGTTAGCTTGTAAGCCTTTTTAGACTTACAGAACAAAAAAATATCATTTGTTTGTCATTTCTTCAAGTTTTTAAAATACAAAGTAAAATTGATTGAGTCTTAACTCGATTGACATGGGTATTGTTGTCAGTGCGCTAAAACGCATTATCCTCCTATTTAAGGGTTGGGGACGGGTTATGAGTAGTTTTAGATATTGTGTTAAAAATAGCAGATATGATCCGAACTTATAATGAAATTGTTAAAAAAAAAACAAAAAAACAAAAAATAACCCTTTCTCCGTTTGTTCCCATTTTCTCTTACTGAGTGAAGTTTGAAATAGAGATGACAATAATGTAGGGTGAGACAACTTTTCGTCAGCCATGACTCCGATATGATATATCTTTAATATAATTTGGTTTCGATTTAAAATTAAATATTAATTTTTCTATTTTGAATTTGACTCGAGAAATTAAAGCTACACCCTGACTGAATCCAATATGTCATAATTTTTTTTAAATGTTTTTTTATCAAAACAAAATAATCATTTTTCTTTTTCATTTATATCATTTTTAATAATATTATTAAAATTTATTATCATATTTATTTACACTATATATAAAAAGACATTTTGATAATTATTTCAAGGTACCGATTAATTAAAAAAATCAAACCACCTTGATTCGTCCCAAAACTCTATTTCAAAAGAACCTAACTCGAATATAAACTTTAACTCGACCAGAAAATCAGAATTTTTTTGTTTGAAATGATGATTTAACGTGCCACACCAATTTACCGTTACACCGTTAACGACAATTAACGACTAAGCGACTAAAATGTTACAACGCGATAACGTGAGTGACTAAAATATAATCTGGAGTAAATAAAAGTGACTATTTTGATAATTTACCATTATTTTAAATATTTTAATTAATTAATTTTTAAAAAATATAATATATTTAACATTTACTTCATTGAAAGCTTTTATCATATTTTTTTCGCAAAAAAAAAATCACTAAAAGATGACAAATTCAATGGGACCCATAAATGAGACTTTTATTGGCAAAGCTTCATTAATTGCTAATTATTTTATTTAATAAAAAAATCAAACATTTATTTATTTTAATCATAAACCTTTTTGTTGTTTTTCTTCAATAGTTTGAACTTAAAAGTAATTAAATAATTACATTTGATTATTTAATTCATTAATTATTTTTTAATTTAACACATGGCTTTGCTAATTTATTTTTCTTTCTACTTTTAATAATTTATTGTCGACGTAATGAGATTTTTTTTTAATTTGTTAACATTTGACCTTTGGGTGCTAATAATTGTTCATTGATATTTATAAATAAATATATATTTTAAAAAAACACGTTTTATAAAAAAAAATAAACATTTATATCTATGACAAGAATTCTTTTGTCTATTGCCTTTGTTTCTATATTATATAATAAATTGAATATTATGCATGCAAGTAAAAATTAAATAATCATAATATTAACTTGATTGGCATGAGTATTATTGCTAATGCACGAGAAAGTGGGTTCGAGTGCGCTAAAGCGTGTTGTCCTCCTATTTATAGGTTGGAGAAGGGTAAATTTGTTGATAAGTCCCGAAATTTGAGGAGATTTAAGTAAAAATATTAGGTTCGAAAAATGGACAACCCTAAAATAGGCTTGAGCTAGTCTTTTTGTAAATATGGGCTGGTTTGGGTAAAATTTTAAGCTCATATTTCGGGTCAGTCGGGCCTAAGCTCAAACCTCGCCCATGAGCACCTCTAGAGAAGGATTATGGACAATTTTAAGCTTTGTGCCAAGACTTACAATAAGCATAATAATTTTTTTTTTTTGAATTATAAGAGGAGGGCAAAACCCTAATAGATGCGACTAGCGCGACTCGAACTCAAACTACACCTGGGGCGATGAACACCCTGATCATCAGGCTAACACATGAGGTTCTAAATTATTATTTTTCCATAAGAAAAATACAAACTTTGATTAGATATAATTTTGTTTTAAATTGAGTCATATCAATAATTTAATTCTAGAATCTTAAACTTCTTTCTTAGAAGCAAAGGAAAAAGAAAATAGAGGTAAAGTTAAAAGTAAAATTATTAATTTAATTTGAATGAGTAAATATTTTCAATGTTTCACATTTAGAAGTTTTAAATTTTGAAAAGAAAGAAAGGTACATACAAAAAATTTTACTCATTTTTGCTCTTTTTTTTTCTTTTTATCTATAATTTTTTTTATATTATTTGATTTAGTCCATTGTTTAATATATATTTTGACATAATCACATAAACATGAAGATATGAATTTTAAAAATATTTCAAAAAATTAAAAAAAATAATTATCATAACAAACATATTTATGGGTCATATTTCAGACCAAAAAATTATTAAAAATAAAAACTAGTTCAACCAATAATTTAGTCTAATTCAATCGGTTCATGGGTCAATCGACCTAATCTTAATCAGTTTCCGATTCAATTGGTTTGACTAATCGATCCAGTTTCGAAAATCATGATGTACACCCAAACTTTACATGTTTAACATATTCTCTACTAGAGAGAGAGAGAGGTGAATGTAGTAGAAGGTCATCAGATAAGGTCAAATCAGAATGGATTTAACATTTATTGTTTAAAAAATTAATATTTTTAAAGTTTTTTTGGCCCTGTAAATGAAATCATTTATTTGGAATTGAATTGCAATTAAATAATAATAATTTTCAACACATTTTTATATAGTAAATGTTAAGTTCGTTCCAATTTAGACTTTTTCGATTCTTTTTACTAAATAAAGACCAAATTAATACATTTAATAATCCAAAACCTAATTTGATCCAACCTCTATTATTTGGGACCACAAGAATCTTTGATTAATCTTATCTTTTTGTATTTATATTTATGTCTTGGTGTATTTCAAGTGCATTATCTTATCCTAATTTTATGCTTTAATTTAAAAATCACTTATCTCAATTTTAACCACAAATTCATTTTCATCCCAAACCAATAATTTTCATTTTTTGACAGAAAGTTAAATTTATTAATATCATATCAATGAACGTACTGACTTTTTTTTCTAATACTGGAAATCGAAACCCGATAATAATTTTTACTCTTTAATGAAAAGTTAAAGTTATCAGTATCATATCGATCAACACAGAATCAAAACTCAAACAAAAATCATGACTTTTTGTAAAAGCATTCAAACTTTTATGGCTTTTGGGATTCCAATCAAATGACAAAAATCTATTGAAATTCATCTACGATTAAATGGATCGATTTATTCTTTATAGTAATAAAAAGAATTAAATAAGACCAAATTTCAACGAAGTTAACATGTACGGTTTAACAAAGTTAATATTTTGAATGTTTTAATGGTTCTGCAAATGGCATTTTTTTTTTTGGAGTTAAACTATAAAAATTCGTGTCATTTTCAGCAATAATTGTTAATTATATTACAATTTGGTCTTATTTTATTATTTGTAGTAGTACAATGATTAAATTGAATGAAAGGACTAAATTGATTCAGTCTTATAATTATAGAGGGACTTAAAAAGTACTTTCACATTTATACTAGTCATACATATATTATATATACACCTCAATCCCACGTTAAAATTTTTTTGAGGTCTGCTACAATATACACACACCAAGAGATTTCGTAGGATGAAAATGAAATTATAAAATTTTGAATTAAGTAAAAGTCAATAATTTTTTTAAAAAGGGGTTAAATTGAATTAATTATAATTGCTAGAGACCAAAACTATAATTATTTTTTTTCTAAAAAAGGACTCCAACTGCCCATGGCATCACCTTTGCCGACAATGCTTTAAAAATTGAGTTTATATTTAGAATGGGACTAATTTGGAAACTTTCCTAGTTTGATATTTTAATTTTTTTTGGTGTTGGTCCTAGTACTTAGTTGTTTTTTTAAAAAAAAATATGTATATGTCTAATATTCAAGTAATGATGTGGCATAATCTCAGAGTGTCACCGGATCATACCTTATCGGAATTGAAGTTCAGGGATCAAATTAAGAAAACTTGTCAAGTTCTAGGACTAATGTAAACCATCATAAATTACAATGAAGGTCACTAAACTATTAGTAAGTTTTTGGTCACTCAACTTAAAAAAGTTATAAAATGGTCACTGAACTATTCAAAAGTTTTGTTTAAGTCGCTAGGTCGTTAAGTTTTTCATTTTTTAAAAAGTCTGGCTAGAGAGCTCCAACTTATGATTCAACGATCAGCATGGTGGGTCGATACGAATTGACGAGTAGAAGTGCATACCTTAAATCTAAGTCGATTTGACAGTCAGTGTCGAAGATCGAAAAATAAAACCATTTGGATTTTGGTTCTCAGATTCCTGACGTTCAAAGCTATTCCATGAAAAAAAACTAAATTGTGGAAGAGAGCTTTCGATTGGTGAAGACGGTGCGAACAGAGAAGGTCATACAACAATGATTTAACAGCCTAGTGATTTAAATGAAAACTTTCGAATAGTTTAATCACTATTTTGTAACTTTTTAAAGTCGAGTAACCAAAACGTAAACATACTAATAATTTAGTGACCTCAGATGTAGTTTACCGAACTATCAAAATTCAAAGACCAAATTTAAAAAAAAATATCAAATTCAGGGACTAAATATTATTTTATCTAATAATATAAGAGCTAACGTAAAACTCATAAAAAATCTTTTGGATCAAAGCGAATAAGATTATAATAATACTTCCTTGATTACCGATGCTCACAATATTTAATTCAATCATTAATTACTAAACCTTGATATTTGGAGTGTAAATCATGTATTAATCACAAAGAAAACGTGAAGCACCTGATTTCTATTAATTAATTGATCACCAAAATTTAAAATTCAAGGTTTAATGTCGATTGAGTTTTAGTTTGATTGACATGAATATTGTTGTCAATATAGGAGGGCGTGTGTTCGAGTGCGCTGAAACGCATTATCTTCCTATTTATGGATTGGGGAGGGGTTATGAGTAGTTTTAGGCATTCTGATAAAAAAGAACAGATATGATCAGAACCTATAACGAGATTTTTAAAAAAATTCGATATTTGTTTTATATACTATCAATAGGTCCAAATTGATTGAATTTTTATATAATTCTAATTTGTGTGATTGAATAATATATAATAAAAGAAGATTCCACATCATCACTTTAATGATGATAGTAAAATATACACAAAAAGTAGAGAGATCAAATTATGCCAAATTAAAATAGAAAGATTAAATATTAAACTTTTAGTATAAATTAAGGATTAAAACCATAATTAAGCCAAAATTCGATTACCTATCTGAATTAAACCATAACAATAGCAAACCCTTACGAAAACCATATGCAATGTACAATGATTTGGATGTATTGGGTTTGTAATGGTAAAAGTACGATGGAGGTTCCTATATTAAGAAATAGATTGTATTTTATCCACTTTACTAAAAACTTGAGTAAATTAATCCCTGTATATTCGATCAAAGAGCAAACTGGTCCTTTCTGTTAAAATTAAAAACGGACATTGTTGACAGAATATTTTTAACAATAGAAATAGAAGTAATTTTTAACAGAATGATCAATTGATCTAACGTACAGAAATTAAACTACTCATTTTTGAGGGAGCAAAATGCAATTTAACTTTAGTACCGAGACCTCCATAACGCATTTATTATTTATAATTACAAACCATTACTTCTTAAAAGGAAACAATTTCCTCATTTTTCTTCAAAAAAAAGTTGTTTAACATAAAATAAAGAATTGAAGAATAAAGCAAGCAAGCAAACCCCATATGTATTCAGTCAGAGACTATGACCTAGACTAAAAAACAAAAGAATTTTCATACCATTATATAAAGGTATGCTTCTATATTCTCAAAGTGATAAAAAGGCAAACACCCCAAGAAAAAGAAAGAGAAAATATATATAACAAAAGGAGAAGAAAATGGAAGATGTGGAGATGGAGAAAATGGTAAGTTGTAATACAGCAGCAGCAGCAGCAGAAGAAGAAGAAGAAGAAGAAGATATATTGCTACCTGGTTTTAGATTTCATCCCACAGATGAAGAACTAGTAGGGTTTTATCTCAAGAGGAAAGTGGAGAAGAAGCTCTTCACCATTGATTTAATCAAGCATGTTGATATCTACAAATTTGATCCTTGGGATCTTCCAAGTATGATTTTCCATTTCTTTTTTTTTCTTTTCTTGAAAATTTTTGGTTGAGTTGATTCGCTCTTGTTTCATATTCTTGAAGAAAAATGGATTAAAGAGTATATATATATATATGGGTCAGAATTAAATTACATATTTTTTTAAAGGATTAAATTAAAATTTTATCATTTTAAGGGATCAAAGTTTAATTTTATCATTATTAATTTAAAATTTTATAAATTATAAAAAGTCTAAATAATTTTTTTTCCATTTTAAGAAAGTAGACCCTTGCTAGCCCCTTAAATCCACCCATATATATATATAGTATATGAACAATGTTCTACTTCGATTATTTGGGGCTTGGGATTGTTTCATCTACCTATTCTCTCATTTGCATGCGTGTTCAAAACATTCATGTTCTAATTTAGTTTGCATCGTTAATATTATAATAACTTAGAGGTTAAGGTTTAAGCACATCTAAATGTGTTATTCAAGGGAAAAATCATAAAATTTTTTGGGACTAGAATTAAATTATATATTTTTACAATAGTAAAGATATAATCACACCGTTTTAATAGCTTATATATTTATAATTTTTAAAAGATTAAATTAAATTTTTATTATTTTCGAGGAAGTCAAAATATAATTTCACCAATACTAATTTTAAAATTTTATAAATTATAAAAGGGACTTAAATAGAAAATTTTTCATTTTAGATAGGCTCGGCCCCTAACTGAAGCAAAGATAAGGGAGCAAGCTGGCCTTGGCCACTTCCAATGATATATTTACTATGTAGACCTTTTAAACTTTATCAAATCATAAATTAGTATAATGATAAAATAGACTTTAACTTCCAAAAAATCGAGCCAACAAAACAAAACAAAAATTTACAACAACTATCCTTCTCCATTGCACACACCCAATTTTTGTGGGTGCAAAATTCATGAAGTAGCTCAGTAGATTTGTCATTTAGCCCTTAAATTTTTATGAAATTACATATTATTATAATGGTAAAATTACATTACGCATCTCTAATTTTCAAAGCAATTATGATTTCATATACATACATACATACATATAGAATGATAATGGATTAAAATTTTGCAGGGGTTAGCAAAATCAGCAGCACAGTGGGAGAGAAAGAATGGTATTTCTTTTGCAAGAGAGGGAGGAAGTACAAGAACAGCATAAGACCAAACAGGGTTACAGTTTCAGGGTTTTGGAAAGCAACTGGGATCGACAAACCAATCTATGGTGTCGGAGAATACCACAATAACTCCATCATTGGTTTGAAGAAATCATTGGTTTATTATAGAGGAAGTGCTGGTAAAGGTACTAAAACTGATTGGATGATGCATGAATTTCGTCTCCCACTTGATCAAAATCACGCCAAAGACAACTTTGAAGAAGCTGTAAGACCAGTGTTTCCCTTTCTTTGCTTTGCTTTCTTTTTGGTTTAATTTCTATTTTGGCCCCTTTACTGTAGTGAAATTTTTACTTTGGTCCTTTTACTGTTTTTGGGGTAAGCTACATTAATAGTCACCCAACTATGAAAAGTTACAAAATGGTCACTTAACTACTCAGTTTTGTCTGTTTTGGTCACTCAACTATCTTGGATTTTTGGGTGTTTTCATTTTTACGTTAACTAGTTGGTGACTAAAAAAGACAAAATTGAATAGTTGAATGATCATTTTATAACTTTTCATAGTTGGATGACCTCTATTGTAGTTTACCCTTTTTCTTTTTTCTTTTTTTTTTGGTTGGGGGTCACTTTGCTTCCTCTATTTTCGTTTTGTCCATCTCAGTTTGCTCCTTTCATTATTTTTCCATTTCATCTATCACGTTAGCCTTTAACTTTTTCTCATTTCGTCCTTTTACATGGTGTTTTTTTAACGGAAATAGTCAAGGGGCTAACGTGATTGATGGAATGAAAAGAGAGGGGAAAAGTGATAAATAAATAAAAGGGTCAAAGCAAGAATTTCACTATAGTACAGGGGCCAAAACAGGTTAGCTCTATACTATAATGTAAATTTCACTTTGATCCCTATACTATAGTGAAATTCCGACTCTTTTACTATTTTTTGAGTCACTTTTTCTTTCCCCACTTTCATTTCCTCCATCACTTTAACTTCATTGACCTTTTTCATTTAAAAAAAAAATCCCACATATATTCACCCCTTGATAATAGACTTAATATTGTGTTTTGGCCCTTGTATTATAGTGAAAATTTCACTTTAGCCCTTTTATTATTGTCCACATGTTCTCATTTGATTGACTTAAACAACCTCAAAGAGATTTTTTTTAACAAAAATCGTCAAGAACTAACGTGATAGACAGAATGAAAATAGACGTACAAAGCGACCAAAATAAATCGTAAAATGACCCAAAAGCAAGAATTTCACTATAGTACAAGAACCCAAACAAGTGTTAAACCTGTTTTTTTTTTTTCTGTTCTCATCGTGTTTATCGTGATTGTAAATTCGAGATTTAATTAAAAAGTATAGAATAATAGAAATACTAAATTAACAATAAAAAAATTGTTTTTATTTTTTGCAGGAAGTTTGGACAGTATGCAGAATCTTTAAACGTGATGTTACATGCAGAAAACATGCATTAGATTGGCAAAACAAGAAGAAAAATAACAATAATAAAAATAATGATAATAATATTAATATTAATTGGAATATGCAAAATATTTCAGCAATTTCAAGAACATGCAGTACTGAAGAATCAGAAAACAGCTTGGAGTTTTTAGGTGAGAAAGAAATTGAAAATTTTCCTGGAAAATTAAATCAATTTTCGTTTACAAGTGATCATCATCATCATCATCATCAAGGAACATCTCAAGTTTTAAGCTTTTCAAACCCTAATAATGGCGATGGATTATTCTTTGGACAACAACAATGGAACGATGAGTTCAAGCCAGTTGTAGATTATAATTTTGGTGATTCATTGCTTTATAGTGATTGGTAGATTTTTTTTATTGTAGTTTTTAACTCATCGAATCGTTGTATGTGTTTAATATGAATATATTTAATTTTTTTTATATATGTGAATGATTTTTCATATCTGCTCTTTGTGACATAATGCTTAAAACTACCCATAGTTTTTCCCCAACCCATAAATAAGAGGATAATGCACTTCAGCGCGCACTCGAACTCATGTTGTCTTGCATAGGTACCAATACTCATGTCAATCGAGCTAATACTCAACCGACTCGTATATGTGAAAGATTATATAGCCATTTACATGTATAAAAGAAATTTTAAAAAATTAAAATATTTGTTTCTAACTTGTTTCATGTTTAAATAATTACTTTTATAATGTGTAATTATAAATTTAGCTTTTAACGTTTAAATCTTTTGTTAAATTGGCTTTTTTTTACGAGCTAAACTTGACTCTTAACCTTTTAAAAAGAGTCAAATCTGACTATCAATCTTTCAAAAAAAGTCGAATTGCTATTTTTTTAACGATAATATTGACTAAAATATTAATTTTTTAAACATAACAGCTCGCATTGCAATCCACTTGTACTTCATGCTATTTTTTAAATATATATATGCTTTTTGAATTTTGACTTTTTAAATATTTTATTATAATTTTTAAATTATTTTTTGACATGACATATGAGACAAATAGTGTTATGTCAACATGAAGTACATATGGACTACCACACAGGTTACCATGCTAATACCGTTAAAAATTAATGTTTTATTCAACATTTTTATTAAAAAAAAAAAACAAATTGACTCTTCTTGAATAGTTGATGGCTAAATTTAACTAAAAGAAATGGGTCAAATTGACAGAAAATATATACATTGAGGGCTAAACTTTGCATTATGCTTATTTTATAACCATTCGTTACATGAATTTTGATAATAGTGAATGAAATAAAAAAAAGTTCATTTTGATCTCTAAACTTAACAAATGTCAACAAGTCGATAACGTGGTACTTTGAGATTATGCCATATCATCACCTGAATTTTTTTTAAAAATATTCAGGTGATGACATAGCACAACCTTAGAGTGTCGCACTATCAATTTTTAATAGAATCCAACTTTAAGAACTAAAACGGACCTAGTTATCAAGTTCAGGTACCAAAATATACCTAATTGAAAATTTTAGGGACATAAAAATCTATTAGCAAGACTAGAAAGAGATTATGCACATTTGCAATCCAAGAGTAATGTCTTTAAACAAAGAACACATGTTAAATTTATTTGGTCCACTACTACCAAAACCAAGGGTAACGTCTTTATGTGGTATTAAAAAGAGTTAATTGCATTAGACATTCTCAAATTATAATTTTTATTTTAAATTGGTCCCCAAATTTCAAAACATTTTAATTACATCTTAAATTATCGAATTATATCAATCAAATCCTTTCGGTATTAAAACTATTAATTTAATTGTTAAATAACATGTCAAATCTTACGCAGCTAAATTTAAAAAGAAAATTTGAAAGAAATAGAATGTTGTCGCATAACGTTTAAAAGTAAAAACTAAAAATGAATGAATAATAAAACTTCTGTAAAAGCTTTGAAAACTTCATTTAAAAACGTCTATTTTTACAATATTTATTTTAAATTTTTATTTTAAATTATGACACATAAGATCTAATGTGTCATTTAACATTTAAATTGACGATCTTAATAACGAAAGAACATAATTGATATAACCTCGATAGTTTAGGAATGTAATTAGAATGATTTGAAATTTAGGGACCAATTTAGAATTAAGTCCATGGTTTAGGAAATTTTAATGCAATTACCTCTAAAAAATCAAAACAAACACATGATATTCATTTAATCATACTGCTGGTAGGGGCTCGCCCCATAAAATGTAAAATTACACTTTGACCTTCCTAAAAATGATAAAATTTTGATTTAATCCTTTAAAAATTATAAAGATATAGACTATTAAAAAGATAAAATTGTATTTTTACTATCGTAAAAATTACAATTTAATTTCGAACCCCTTAAAAAAAATTTCTAACTTCACCCTTGCATACTTGTAGAGTTAAAACATTTAACTAAGAGGATCAATAGAATAATAGTTCATAATAAATTAATTTAATTATTATTGCAAGTAAATCCCTTCTATATACACTAGATTATAAAAGAAAATATTTTATATAAAAAATTTATTCATTTAAAATTTATTCAATAATTAATATTAGTCGAATGGTAATGAACTTGTATTTTAATATTATATTAAATACGTGTTTAATCCTTGAATTTATAATTTATAATTGTTTTATTTAAATATGATATAAAAATACGAAAAAAGAAGAAGCAAAAGTATCATCATAATTATATTAATCGTAATTTCATAACACTTAAATAATATGATCAATGTAAGACTTTATCCCTAACTTTTTTGACCAAACAAAAATTATTTTGTTAAAATGTGCCTATAGTCCCTGTTAATACAGTTAATTTTTTTTTGTTAAATTTATTATTTTGAAATTTTGAAATATAAAAAAAACTACTCATTTGATAATCATGTAATTAAAAAAGACATTGTCATTAATTTAAATTTTGAAATCCGAAAAATAGAGAAACTAATTCCTAATTTTTGAAAAGTGCAGGGACCATTAGGTTATTTTAACCTTTACTTTTTTTTATGTGACTTGCCGACTGAGCAACCAACCGGGTTTGAATACAACATCTTTTGCTAAAATTCATGGCCGGTGATGGAGTTTGACTCACCTTGCCGACCGAAACACTGCTGATAAAGTAGATTAAGTTTTCAAACAAAGTATGCTGACATTGCTGGTAAAGTGATTGGTATGAGTCTCCCATTTCAGCTTAACAATCCATGCTTAATATTATGTTTGTCGTTTGGTCGGGTTAAGTCAGATATAGATTTAACTTAAATATGATATTAATATCCAGGGGTGAAGATAGAATATTTCTTTGAGGTTGAAATTAAATTGTATATAATTACGATAGTAAAAATATAATTTTATCATTATAATAGTTTATATCTTTACAATTTTTAAAAGATTAAATCAAATTTTTATCATTTTTGGAAAGTCAAAATGTAATTTTATCATTACTAATTTAAAATTTTATAAATTATAAAGGGACTTAAATGAAAGAATTTTCATTTTAGGTGTGTCAGGCCTCTGTCAGCCTCCCTGGTTTTGCCATTGTTAACACACTTTATGCTTGTTTAAGTCCAACTTAAAATATGAACCTAAAACTTTGACTAATCTAAAATGCATTGAGGTCGAAATGAGTGTAATTAAAAACACAACTCACCTTCATTCAGAATTGTTGAGTGTTTTCGTTGTATTTATAAGATATGGTGAGGGGAGTCGGGTATTTATAAG
Source organism: Gossypium hirsutum (assembly GCF_007990345.1). Taxonomy (NCBI): domain Eukaryota; kingdom Viridiplantae; phylum Streptophyta; class Magnoliopsida; order Malvales; family Malvaceae; genus Gossypium; species Gossypium hirsutum. Next base: position 65,310,198 of record NC_053442.1, on the reverse strand, counting down.
ATACGGTTACCATTCATCAAAATAATATTCTAGGTAGGCTCCATGCACGCCAACACATATATTGTTCTAGACTTAACATATGTTTATCGTACCACGCGTTTAACTTTACATCCTCTACCAACGAACCCCCACTAACATGCATACGAACCTAGCTCACGAGCTCTCCTCGCGAGCCCTTAATGTTTTCATTTATATGAGAAAAATGTTTTGATAAAAAATTATTTTTTTAAATATTAAATAAAAATAGGTGATAATTTAAAGAAAAAAATGACTTCTATTTTTATATCGGATCTTAATTTTTGTTTCTTTTTTATTTTAATACATTATTTATATATTTTTTCTCTAGATACAATGTTCTTAATCCCTAAAAGAGAAGATATTGTGTGTTTGAATACAACTGAACTTACGTCCTTTAAATTATTATAACAACAACAATACAAACCGAGATAACACTTAATCATCATTAAATTTAAAACAATACTAAAAATGAGGTGAAATGATACATTTAATGTGAAGTGATTATAAATGTAATTAACATTCGTGGAAATGAATATTTACGACATTTGTGAAAGAATAAAATGCATAAATGTCCCATTTAAGGGTGGATTTAGGGGTTGACAGGGTCTCAGTCTCTTCTATAATGGTAAATTTTTTATTTAGGCCATTTATAATATATAAAATTTTAAATTAGTAATTGTAAAATTACACTTTGGCCCCCACAATTGACAAAAATTTAATTTAATTCTCTAAAAATTATAAAGATATAAGCTACTAAAATGACGAAATTATATTTTTATTATCATAAAAATATATAATTTAATTCCGCCCTGATACAAGATTAAGCAGACTTCAACGGCTAATTTCCTGATTTCATTTATAATTCTGTTAATGTTTGTTATTCTGTTAAAACATTGTGTTTTTGATTATTATTAATGAAACGATGCGTACTGGGGAAGGGGTAAATGCTAGAGTTAAGCGACCTATTTTAGATGTTAGTGAAACGGTGCGTACGGGGGTAGGCCAGGCTGTCTCTGGGTACCGTTATTTACTTTTATTAGCCAATCCATTTAGGGGAGGCAGTTAAGCAAAAATACACACAGTTTTTCGTCCTCAAATTTCTCTTTCTTTTAGGGTTTTCTCCTCTCAATTTCTCATCTATTCTTCGATCTTCATTCTTCAAATCTTCGATCATCATCACGCCCTCAAAAAATTTCTAACTTCGCTCTTATCCCCTAAATCCTATTTCTGGATCCGCCACTGATCTCATTGCTATGAGTTTGCTTTTAGCCAGAATAAAATTGTAGGTTTAAAACATCACTTTACCTCTCGCTAAACATTATTCTAAACTTTAAACAGAAATTTAAAGTTAAAATGCATAAATGAATTTAGGGAGGAAACCAAAAATTTATTTTATTTTAGAGGGAAAATTAAATTATAAAATTTAAATAGATTTTCAAACAGTTTACAACCAACACATATATAGCATGAAAAACGGTAAGATTAGTTACTGTAGCGATAATATTAGATACGATAACAGTGAGATTAAAAACAGTGATGGAGTGTGTGTTTAGATTCAAACATAGCTGTAGTGATGAGGTGAGAATAAAAAATTATTATTAAAGGCATTACATTAAATTAAATTATATATGTAAAATAAATAATTATATTCCATATTAAATAATATATATTAATTTTTTATTTATGTTAAACAAAAATTTTATTAATAAACAATTACATTACATATAGTTCATATATCTACTTATTTATAATTAATTCATATAAATTTTTATAATAATAAAATTTATTATAGTAAATATTAAAATATGTTAAAAATTTTATGAAAATAAACATATATTTAATATATTTTATGATAGATTTATATATTTACCACATCAACATATAAAAGAATAAAATTTATCATTGATCTATTCTCTTTGGCTTACTAGCTTGGCATATATGGAAGAACAGAAATTTTTTTGTCTTTCAAAGAATAACATGGAGTTTTGTGAAAACTATAAAGATATATGTGAGTTGGGCAAAGCAGTATAACTTAGCTCATATGGGAGTTCAGGCTAGGCGGTTGGATTTAGACTACGGACGTTCTTTGGCAGGGAGTTGGGTGGGTGCATCTCTATACTGATGGGTCTACTAAGACGGAGTCTGGCTATACTACTGCTGGTGGAGTTATTTGTGGACAAAATGGAGAATGGATCCTTGGATACAATCGTTATTTGGGGATTTATTCAGTTTTGGAGGTTAAACTTTAGGGGGTCTTTGACTGATTGGCAATTATTCAGGAGAGGGGACATAAGAATGTTTTGGTAAGGTCGTCAAAGCGCTGCAGGCTAATCACTTGGAGAACTCACCCTCAACCTTGGTAAGAAGAATTCACTTGAGCTTGCAAAATGTTGAATAGTGGTGCTTCAAACATATTTCGAGAGATAAGAATAAAGTTGTCAATAAACTTACTAAGACGGTTTTGGATAGAGATACTGAGGTTCAAGTATTAGATAGCTTTTCTTGTATGAATATCAAATAATAAAATATAATTAACTTCTATTACCCTTATGAGCATAAAGGATTAAGGTGAGGAAGGTCCTAATAAAACAAAGAGTACCCCTGTGTAAGGCCCAATTTTAGCCCGGGGCCCAAAACCCAAACCGGACCAAACTAAGGTTAATAAACAAAAAGCAAGCAGCCCAACTAACCCAACTACAAACAGACCCGACATCAGATAGCCCAAGTGAAACCCAAACCTGAGCCCAAAATACCAACCCGATTCAAACCCAAAAGGCCCAATAACAAAACCCCAGCCCAATTCATCCCACAACCTAACGGCACCAGTGCTCCATGTGCGCCGTACCTCCCCTCATGCCTTTGCAGCGCTCTCGACGCCCGAAGCATGACGGACATCATCCGCTTTGCACCAAAATGGTCCGGGTTATCCCTCCAACACTCGTTGACCTTGCCCAAAACCTGCAAACAAGACAAAACGATAGAAGAGAATAGAGGCAAAAGAACAGTAGAAAAAAAGCAACATAATCGGCTATAAAGGCAGAACCAAATGTAATTCAAGAGGGGGATTTTTATTTTTTTGGAACATTTTGAGAACAAGAAAGCATAAATCAAAATCCTAAAGGTTTACATTTACCCTTTTACACTCCATCTTTAATCTACTTTTTTTTTCTTTTTTTTTGTGTTTATTATTTACATACGGAAGTAGAAACAAAAAAGAAAGAAGAAAGGACAAACCTGTACATGTTTTAAACAACGAGGGAGTCACCCCCGATGATCGGTGACCAGAAACCGAAAGGTTTCTTGAACTTTGGGGCATTTTTGTTAACATTTTGGGAATTTTGAACACGGATTCAGGCTTAGGAGGGTTGAAAGGACTAGATCTGAAATTTCTCCCCTCTCCGGCCACTGTGTACGGCAACGCCGTCAACGGTGGCCGGCGGCTGACTCGGCGGCCGATGGCCGTACCTCTGGCCGAATTCTGGGGAGAGAATGGGGTTTGGGAGCTTTTTTAGTTTTTTTGTTTTGAGGAAGAGAAAAATGAAAGAATTAGAAGAGATTTGGCTTTTATAGCATTAATAAAACGACATCATTTCACTTGGGGGTTTTAGTGCCAAAACGACGCCGTTATGCGCGGCCCGAGGGCGACCCGACCCACACCCAATGATCCGCGTGTTTCCATACTAACGGGATATTTTCTTGGCGAGTCCTTCTATTTCTCTCGCGATTTTCAATCCTGTCCTCTTTTTATTTTTTTTATTTTTCTTATTTCACCATATAATTTTAATCCTCTTTCAATATTAGTCCTTCGTATGCTGACCCCCCAGGGAATGACGCGTGTACGACTTGGGTTTTATTGCTCATTTGGGCCTTGTTAGTTGTCACGCATATCGTTTTGGTCCTTTTTCTTCTATGTGTTACTAATTTGCCCTAAAATTTTGTCCAGTTTCATTTTAATCCTCTGTATGTTATTTTAATTATTTTAATACTATTATTATTATATAACATCACTAATATTATTATTATTAAATATTTACGTATACTTTTTAATCCCAAGTTTTATTATATATACATGTCTTTTATACTATATATACGCACATATTTTACAATCCGTACATATCCATACACATACTTATATGTTTTTTATATTTTCATATAATTTATATACATACCTGCATATTTTCAGATATACATACTTATGTTTTTTACGCTTTATAATTTATATATACATAGATATGCATTTCTTATATATATACATTCACATATTTTATAACTTATAACTTATAACTTAAGTATATTGATATACATACATAGATATTTTATTTTTTATTCGTATTGTTATTGTCGTTCTATTTGACATTTATTTATTCATTTATTTATGTGCTCGTCATTATTTTTAGGAAATGCTTTAGTTCCTTTTTTATTTACTTATTATTTCATATATACTTGATTTGTTTTTTACGTATTTTATTTTTCTTTATTTTTTTGATTATTGCTCATATTAGTTATGCTTGTATTATCATGCTCATTATCATTTTGTTACACATATTAATATTGTATTTATTCCTACCATTTTATGTTAAATTAATTTTATTCAATGTAAATTATGGCTTTAAAATAAGTAAATTTTCGTATTTTGATATTCGAAAAGATCGTGCCCTAACTTACAGGGTTTCAACTTTCTCGACGAATTTAAACATACGAGTCCTTTCAAACTTAAACTTTTAAATGATCCTGGGAATTAATGAAAGATTGTGTTCTAACTTACGGGACGTGATTTTTTCTTACAAACTCGAAATAATCAAACATCTTTCAAAAATGAGTAAATCTTTGGCATCTATTCTCGTATCGAGAATTCAAGACATTGTGTCCTAACTTACGGGACGTAATTTTCTTTCTCGATTTGCGTGAAATATGCACTTTTTTTAAAATATTTTAGCATTCCAATAAAGGATCGTATTTTTAAATCTCTAAAGTTTCTAATTCTGGACACTAAAACACTAAATAATCAACTAGGTACCAATTTTGAGCGTTACGAGGGTGCTAATCCTTCTTCGTACGTAACCGACTCCCGAACCTGTTTCTCTGAATTTCGCAGACCAAAAGCATTGTTTTAATAAATCTAAATCGATTATTAAAAATAACCGTTCCACGAGGTGACCCGATCGCACCTCATCAAAAAAGATTGGTGGCGACTCCCATTTTTCGTTTTCTTTTTCAAAATATAAGTCGACCCCGTTTTGTCAAAGAAATGGTGTCAACACCCTGTAGCATTCCATGCCAAAGCATTTCCCCTCTACATTTCCTTCCTAGTGGTAAACAATGGCTGCCAGGTAACTAAAGAGGAAGGATCCGATGGGAATGTTGACCACCAAAACGTTATGGTTGACGCCAAAATTTTTCGTCCCCAACAGTTCCGTCATTAAAGATACAGATATGGAAGTCATTGCTCCCGTACTCATTCCAATGGTGGCGGTGCTGATATAAAGCCATAGGACGGTATTGTCGTTGACAAGTAATAGGAAGAAGGCTGCTCCTGTTGGAACCATTAATGCTACCTGCTGGTCTTGATATCATGTATTTTCTCCTGAAATTTCACCATTTATAGTATAATTAAATATGCTACTTTCATGCATTGGTCAACCTATAATAAACTAACCCCACATTGTCATTTCTGTAATATGATCAATGACTGAAGATAGTAGATAGATAATTTTGACAAAAAGAGAGTTATTTATTATTTCCTTGAGACAAAGCAATCCACCATTAATGGTATGAGGCGGCCAAAGAAGTCAAAGGATGAAGAATACCAAATACAACCAAAAGTTCAATCTCCTTAGCACCACCTTCACACCCATCTCCTCCATCACACTAACTATCTCGTTTGTTTCACTTATCTTGTCATCTCCACTAGTATTGCTTTCGCTTAGCTGATCTGCATTTATTTTGCTTAGATCGAATTGTCTGAATTCCCTCTCCCATGCTATGCGTAGTCCTTCTAAAACAGATATTGCTTCAATCCTAAATATTATGTCCTTACCGACCATCATTGAGTAACTACACAACCAATTTGCATCTGAATCTCTAAGCAATCCTCCAATAGATGCGTTGGAACTATTTGATGACGTTGCCCCATCCGTGTTGAGTTTAATCCATCCTCTCCCCGATAGCAACAAATGCATAGTAATGACCATAGGATTAGGTTGAAGCAAATTGGAAATCGACATTGTATAACTCCTCGCCCAAGTAAAACCTGTGCCCTCAAGATCTTGTACACAATTATGGCTATTAGAAAAAGCAAAATAATTTTGATTTTTCCATAGCAACTAGCATATAGTGGAGAAGAGTGTTTGCCATTCAATATGAGCATGTCTCGACATCACGAAAAGTCAATCTAATTTTAAGAAATGATAATCCCTAATTGCATGGAGCCCAGATTCAAAAATCATTTTTAAAAAGTATTGAAAAAAAATCATTTTAATTGAAATTTATGTGTTTATTGTGATTATGACAATGAATTTACAAAGCAAAATCACGTAGTATTGTCCTACTAAATGAGAATACATTTTTTTTTGTGAGTATTTCACACCCATAATACAGATAAAGTTGTTGGAACTTTAACAATGATACATAAATTACCATCATTCATCACATTTGACATCATACGAAACTTGAATTACTAATAGGTATTCCCAATCTCCAGTAAAAATAAATAAATTTATCCATTTATAATCTTCCGCTAGTTAGATTAATTGATTGTCCAATCGAAAATGATAACAAAATGTATAAGTTGTTAGAAGGAGTTCAAAACTACATATACATATTGTATACCACTTAATTTGCTTATTTTCTCTACGAAGAAGAGAGAAAAGTAAAGAACCTATAGATATTGATAAAACTACAATTATTGTTAACCAAGGAAAATAATGCGTGATAAAGACAAGATATACTATAAAAAAATAAATAGATTTAAAATATATTCAACTAGGTTTTTTGGACCGTACCGATAAACTAGACCCATACGATAAAACTTTTAGAAATAATTATTTCCAAAGCTATTCAATGATATTTGTATTCTATACCCCTAATCCTTCTTTTTCTTATCTTACCTCTCTTTCATTTTGTTATTGAATCAAGAATTCGAAGGCATTTCAAAGACTAGATATAAACTAAAATTATGTTCATAAATAAATTAATATATATATATATATAATTTTCAAAAAGTATATAGTAAACAAATGGGATGAAACGAAATAAAATAATGATAAGTAATTATAGACATATTTAAGTTTGAAACACTTATAAATATATTATATATACTATCAATAGGCACCTAAATTAGGTAATATAGAATGGGGAATTGCGGCGAAATTAAACTTATACATGATTAGTGTTCTAAAGATTGAACATGAAATTCCGATATATTTTGATAGACAATAACAAAATGGTAAATCGCATCATTAAAGAAGTTGAACGCGAAATGAAACAGTTGATTATTCATGTAAATCCGCCAACATATATAAGAAATTTATTGGAGGAAGATGTCTACTGCGCTATGCCTACAATGATTGATGGAGTACTGTACTCTTACACCCGAATGTCAGTGATTTAGGATAAGCGAACAAAAGAAAAAAGAACTCTTAGATAAACCTATAAACTACCAAAAAAACAGAGTAAACAAAAGGCATTTCTCAGAGGAAAACCATTATTAAGCAAATATATGTAATTATGTATAAATATAACCACTTCAATGAATTATACAACATTGGTTTAATCCCAACATATTTCACCAACTCAAAGTCAAATATTAGTATTAATTAATTATGAACAATAATGATTAAATCCATTAGATTATACATATTCTCCAATTTGATATTTTTAATCCTCAAAATTTTTTATGAATATTATGAAAAACCAATAAAGTGACATCTCGTTACACATCTACATCTATCGCATAAATTTTAAAAACAATAGAATTTGACAATAGTTAGAAATCTCAAAATTCCAAACTACAACTAAAAATAACCAAATTAAAATATAAAAACTAAATTTGTGACTTAAACATAACAATACAAGGACTAATTCCAGAATTTAAACTTTTACATCTCAAGAGAAAAATACCGTGCCAAATTTTACCAAGAACAGCACATTTCACCCACAAAAGATGATTTAACAACCTTTATATCATTCACATATTTCTATCAACCAAACATCAAATCCAAAACTTAAAAATATATAAACAAAGATTTAAAAGTTCACCATTTAACCAGAAATCACTTAAAAGCAGTCACAATAAGAAACATAACATAGACAGTTCTTTAAAAGCATGAACTTGTTTTTGATGTTCTAAATCAATAGACATCACTTAGGTTGCTAGGCAAAGCATCCATGGACAGAACTTAGTGTTCAAAACCTCACTATCCACACTTGATATAATCAACCATATACAAAACACATAACTACTGACTAAGAGATTGTTTGCTCATACCCTCCCCTTCTCCAAACACCACTTTCAGCGAGCTTCATACTGAACAACTGCAGCAAACACAAGGTTTTACAACATTAATTGTCAAAATAATGAAAGAAATAGCAAGTTCATCTCTCTTCGAGATGTGAAAAGGACCATGAGGAAATTCGTTTCGCATGTTAAACAAAGCTATAGATCTGCTTTTGGCTAGAATAAAATTGTAGAACTGAAACATCACACTTCAGGCAACATTAGGCAACAAAGAACACATCCCGAGCATTAACAAGAAACTTAATAAAAAAACTCAAACATTAAACGGATACACACCAAAAAAGAAAACTTGTGTATGGTCTAATATGCATCAAAAGTTTTATGTTTGGTCGGTCTCTGGAATACTGTAAGTTCACAATAGCAAAGAGGAGAATCATTAAGTTCTAATGGACAATCAATGTAGATTGATGAAGGTTGATACTTGATAATGTCCCGGTTGAATGTCTGATAATGGTGTGTTCTCACAAAGTATAAAAAGCAAAGGAAAAAGAGAATGAAGACCATAATGTAATTGTCTTTGACATGCCATCTTGATGTTGTTTAATTTCAGGATGAGAGATTTTGTATTAATATAAGAGGAGTGATCCTAAAATTTTAAGTTATTTGAATCTAGTTCATAATTACGGGAAAAAAGTTGCATTCAATTCAACACTGTCAAATATCGGAATAATAATCTCATATCACATTTTGTTTTATGTTTCACCTAAGTTAAATTTAGTACTGACTATGGTTCTATTCTGTTCCTGATCCTTGAAAAAAAGAACTTTTAAAATATCTCCTAAATTCATTCTTGATAGTGACACAAATAAGCAATGAAATACAATAAATCATTACAAATATTACTATAAAAAATAGTAAAATTAAGGAAAAGGACAAAAGTAGTGAGAAAGGAACATTACTTCTTCGGGTTCGCTTCTTGTAAAGAATGCGATAACCACATTCCCGGCATTGTATCACATCTCCATGCTTCAATGTGTTCTCTTGCCCACAGTCTTTATAACATCACCCCAAAAGAACAAAAAATCAAAAGACTTTACCAAAACTCAGGGTTTATTTAAGAGCTAAGAGGCTATATAATACTAACCTCCACAGATATAGGTAACAGGTTCAGGTTGTGGATCCATTGATGCTCACTCAAACAAGTTTTTCCTGATGAACCTGCTCAAAGGTCAAAGAGATTTTCACACAAGTCAAATTTAAATGAACAAATACCCCAAAACTTTTTTTGTTTTAATGTTCTCAAATATAGTTGGAGAAACATACATTGATATCCATGTCCTACTATATGTCAAGTACAACTATTAGATGAATGTTTCAGAGCAAACAAAGAGGAAAGTTCAGCGTAAACGATGATGGTTTCCTATAATTTACCCTACATAGGTTCCATAATCTAATTTTATGCACTTCATTGAAGAGAGATCGATTTCTTTTGGAGACCCCTCAACAGGTCAGAATTTTCATGGAGTCAAGGCCAGAGTCGTCTTCCAACTCTATAGAGAGAGGGAACGCCTCGTTGGAATGGACCATGCATGATCCACAGTCACTTACCAATGGCAAAACCTCGGGCTCTCCATAGATTTGGGAGATGACCTCAGCTCGACCCAGGGAAAATACCAACGTAATGGATCAGTCGGCTCGGTCTGCTCCAAACGGACGACGCTTTCAAAAACTTCTCTAAAGGATTCGGCATCCCCTCAACACTCTTCATTACCAGAAAACTCATCCAACAAAACTCTACCAAATAATATCAGGTAAGTCCAATTCTCTCGTACGATTCCAAAACTTTGGGTGCCCAATCATCCCAATTTCATCATCAATTTCTTTATTTTTACTAATGTATTGTAAATACTACACTCATTAACCTAATTCGTTCAAAAGAGCAATCGATTCAACAGAAGTAACCCTAAACCTTAATTTAAAAAAAATATTTAATTTTAATTCAGTAATCATATTCCAAGAAGAGAAAGAAGATGAAGAGCAGTAAATTGACGCTGGGTATTAAAAGAACTTACGAGTCACGAGAGAGGGAAAAATAGGACGGTCAGGCAGCTAAGAGAGAACGAAATTTTAGGAACAGCAAAGGAAGAGGAGGAGGAGGAGGAGGAGGAGGAGAGGTGGAGGCTTTGTTTGGCGGCGTGGATGTCTAAGAGAATTGAGAGTTGGGCTTTTAAAGGAAATTTAAGAAAACATTTTTTGTAGAGTTAATTTCCCCATGCATCTCAAACTATAACCTTCCTTCTAAATTAGTCTCCAAACTTTAAAACATTTTAATTACATCCCTACATTATCGATGTTATATCGATATGCTCCTTCTATTACTAAAATTATTAGTTTAACCGTTAAATGAAATGTCGGATCTAATGTGACATAACTTAAAATGAAAAATTTCAAGAAAAATGAAAATTGTAAAACTATTTGCTTTGAGATTTTCGAAACTTTTACAAAAGTTTTATCGTTCACTCTTCTTCTTCTTCTTTTTTTAGTTTTACTCTATTTTTAATTTTAACTTTTAAACGTTATGCAGGAATGTTTTACTTGTATTTAAAATTTTTATTTTAAATTATGTCACGTAAGATTTGAGAGTAAACTAACGGTTTTAATAATAAAAAGGACTTAATTGATATAACATTGATAGTTGGAGGGTATAACTAGAACATTTTGAAGTTTGAGGAGCAAATTTAAATGAAAATCATAGTTTGGGGATGTTAAGTGCAATTAACGTTTTTATATATTTTTAATAGAAGTAAAATTCATGTTAAAATTCACTATTAGTCCTTGTACTTTACTAAAGATATAGATTTAGTCTGTATAGTTTTTTTTTCAAAATTTAAAGTTATAATCCTTACAAAATAATAACAATTAATTAATTTTTTATTTCTAAAATCTGATAGGCAAACATATTATCATACCTCTCATGCCAACTTATTATTTTCACATGTTACTAAAAATTTAGTTAATAGATTAACGATTTATCATTTAGGGGTGAGCAAAACTCATTTCGATTCGAAAAAATCGAAAAAAAATCAAATTTCGAGTTAATTGAATCAAATTATTTGAGTTATTTGAATTATTCAAGTAAACTCGAATAAGTAATTTGAGTTTTGAGTTCGAATCGAGTTGAATTTTACAATTCAAACAGCTTAAATAATTCGAATAATAGATTGGTGTAAATACCCTTTTGGTTCCTGCTTAGTTTGAAAATTAACAAATTGGTCTCTCTCTCAACAAAAAAAATCTAAAAAATATATAAATAAAGTTAAAAAAATTAAAAATTTCTAGAAAAATAATTTTGGGACCTAAATAAGTTAATTAATTCAAGTTCATTATTATTTTTTTATTTTGCTTTGAATTTTTTTTCAAATATATATGGTTTTACATTTATGTGCTTTAACATGGAATTAGTTATACTCTACTAATATTTTAATTTGATATGTTTAATTTTTTAATTTAACTCAAACAATTACACTTGATTCGACTCGACTCAAACTTTATTTTACTCAACTCGATCCGAAAAAAGTTCAAATCGAGTTAGGATGATAAAATAAGACTTATCAACTCGATTAACTCAAAAAATTTTCACTCGCTTCGATCGAACGCTCACCCTACTATCATTTACATCAAAACTAAAATTTCAAATTTTAAAAAGTATAGGGACTTAGAATGATCTAATGGGAGAATATAGATTAAATCTATAATTATAAGCATAATACGAGACTAGTAATTGAATTTAACCAAATGGTTTTAATTTTTCCCTGTTTAGATTAGAACTAAACTTTCAAAATTCAAAAAAATACAAGAATTAAAATTGATTAAATTAAAGTATATGGACTAAATCACAACTTTTACAAAGTACAGAAACTAATAGCAGAATTTAACCTAAATTTTATATAACTAGGCTAGCCGCTCAAGCCCGGCCCGAAGGAACAAATTAATGCATGCCGTTCATGTTAAAAGGACCGAACGTGGGCCAACGGCTTTGATCAGTGAATTACAAGAGCTCTAGTATACAATGAACCGTATGTGATTTAAGCTTTCGAGTCCTTTCTCCTATATTCTTCGTGCCTCCCAAGACCGATCATCGTCTTTGCGTTACATTATCTCGCTGAATTTCTCAGGTAAGAAAAGAATAATTAAATTTCTTCATATATTCTAAAACGATTTTTAGGGTTTTCCCACTTGAATATTCAACAAATATTATTAATTTTGCAGAATTTAATAATTTATTCAATGTTCAGATAAAGGGGTTTTTTTTTATTTGTTGTCGTTGTTAGTTGATTGATTGGGCTGCTTTGAATTTATTTGTAGTTTGAAAACGATTTGGAGGGTTTTCTCGTTTGAATCTTCAACAATTAGGGGTTTTTTCCTTGGAATTTAATAATTTATTTATTGTTCAGATAAAGATTGTCGTTGTAGTTGAAGAGGATGTGGCTTTTTTAATTTAATTATTCTTTGGAAACGATTTTGAGGGTTTTCCCGTTTGAATCTTCCACAATTAGGGTTTTTTTCCGTTGGAAATTAATGATTTATTTAATGTTGAGATAAAGGTATTCTTTTTTTTTGTTGTAGTTGTTGGTTGATTTTTTAAATTTATTTATAGTTTGGAAACAACTTTGAGGGTTTTCCCGTTTGAATCTTCAACAATCAGTGTTTTTTTTTATGGAATTTAATGATTTATTTGATGTTTAGATAAAGGGATTCTTTTATTTGTTGTAGTTGTTGGTTGGTTGATTGATTGTTGTTGTGGTTGAAGAGGATGTGGGCTGCTTCATGTCTTGCATCGTGTTGTGCGGCATGCGCCTGTGATGCGTGCCGAACGGTGGTTTCGGGGATTAGTCGGAGATCTGCAAGGATCGCTTATTGTGGACTTTTTGCTCTTTCTCTTGTTGTTTCGTGGATCCTTCGCGAGGTTGCCGCCCCTCTGATGGAGAAGCTCCCTTGTATGTTTCGTTAAACTGTGCCTTCCTTATTATTTATTTATTATTGCTGCATTGTGTGATTCGCTTAATTAGCCTGTTTTGAGTTGATAGTATAAAAAAACTTTTGTTAATGTTTAACTGAGCAAATGATGCTGCTAAATTGTTGATAGTATCATAGCATTGGCGTATGCAATGGGCAGGGAAGATGAATTCTTTAGGCTTTAGTTTTTATTGTCATTTGTCTCATGACTGTTGGATCACTCCGAGCTAATTGTTCTTTTACATTATTTGTTGATGTATTGAGTATTTTAGGGAATCTGAAGAATGCTCAGATTTCCATGTGAACATGAAATTTATCACCGTTCACTATGTTTGGGGCCATGGTTTATTGAATCGATCCTGTTTCGTGGATAATTTGGAGTTTTCCCTTTTCCGCATTTTCCTTTGAGTGGTAACTGGTACTCATACCTTATTTCTGATCTACTGTGCTGCCCCATTTTAGATTGTCCTTAGTTATTGGTTTGGGGTCCCATATTTCATTAATATAATGTTTGAAGGTCAGCTTGTTGGAGTTATTTTGCTGATCTAGTGAATATGTTGTTGTTATTTATTCAGGGATCAACCATTTCCATAAAACACCCGACAGGGAATGGTTTGAAACGGATGCAGTGCTGCGGGTTAGCTTGGGAAACTTTCTGTTCTTTACTATCCTATCTGTCTCAATGGTTGGTGTGAAAAACCAGAGGGATCCTCGTGATGCTGTACACCATGGTGGATGGATGATGAAAATTATCTGCTGGTTCATTTTAGTGATTTTGATGTTTTTTGTTCCAAACGAGATTATCAGCTTCTATGGTAAGCTATGTTTTGGTGGACCATTCTACTAAATTAAGACTATGGTCCTTTTTGAAGTATCTTACATGCTATAGGAGAGAATTTTATTAAAGATTTAAACGATTAGAGAAGAAAATAATATGGCTAAAAGCACCTATAGTTAACTTAATATGACACTTAAATTTTGCTTTTACAGAGTCAGCATCAAAGTTTGGTGCAGGACTGTTTCTTTTGGTTCAAGTCGTGCTTTTACTCGACTTTGTTCATGGATGGAATGACAAATGGGTTGGATATGATGAGCAATTCTGGTTAGTTTTTTTTTTCTTTTATGATTTTTTTTATGGTATCTCTTCTTTCTATTCTTCAGATCAGGTGCCATGCTTGCTTTTTCTTGTAGGTATGTTGCGCTACTAGTTGTTTCTCTTGTTTGTTATTTGGCAACATTTGGCTTCTCGGGACTTCTCTTCCACTGGTTCACTCCATCCGGACAAGATTGTGGACTCAATACCTTCTTTATCGTTATGACATTGACTCTTGTTCTTTTGTTTGCCATAGTTGCACTGCATCCTGCGGTAAGCTTCTGTTTTTACGTCTTCGCAATCATAATAGCCCATCATTATCAATTCTATTAGTGTTTTGTGGAATAAAAATGTGTAAGAGTTAAAATTTTAATTGGAGTAAAGTCAAGGCCACCCTTTGCTAAATTTTAGACCAGCTTGAATTCTTGTGGATTGCATATCATTAATGGAAGCTGGGATGGGCTTAGCTCGAGTTGATGGCTTCTGTTAGATAATTGATAGTTTTTCCATGTTCGATAGACTAAATACCTTTTCGAACAAGTATTTTCTATTTCCCATCGATCAACCTATTGCAACTAAAGGATATAATATAGAACCGACATAAGAATAGGTCAATTGCAAAGATGGCTTAGATTGGACAAACTATTTTCCTATTTGACCTTGTGAGAATGCTCATTGTTGTGTTCTATAAAATTGAATTATTGAAGTCTCATCTCTCACTCTCCTCACATATTTCACTGTGTTTACACAAGTCATCACTACTATAGAGATGCTTCCGTTCATTCCCAATACGTATATCATGATGAAATACTTTATTCTTTTTTGTCATGTAACAGGTTGGCGGTAGCATTTTGCCAGCTTCAGTTATATCACTGTACTGCATGTACCTATGCTATAGTGGACTTGCAAGTGAACCGAGAGATTACGAATGCAATGGTCTTCACAAGCATTCAAAAGCAATTTCAACTGGTACCTTGACCTTAGGTCTGCTTACCACTGTCCTGTCAGTTGTCTACTCTGCTGTTCGTGCTGGGTCTTCAACAACTTTACTCTCCCCACCAAGCTCGCCTCGTGCAGGTATTGCTACCTTATACCACTAAAATAGCCATTCATTTGTGTTCTTTTCTTAAAATTTAAGCAAGTTTTTTTTACAAATTTCACATTTTTCAGGATGAGAATAAGGGTTGGTTTCCAAATTACAGATTTGGGGTTTACCTCTCCCCTTCTTTTCTGCTCCTTACCGCCTTTCTTATTGCAAGCTAAACCGAGGTTCTTTATGGCGGAAAAAAAAGAAAAAAAAAGGGAAGAAGATAAAATTATCATATATTGAGCTTTAGCTCAATTGACAGCATTGCTATTGCAGCAACTAGGAGCACGTAGGGTCGAGCATGTTTAAGCATGTTCTTTTTCCTATTTAAGGGTACAATTTAACATCTTGATTTGAATGGTTGACGGTGCAGGAAAGCCTTTGCTTCCAATGGACAAGGCAGATGAACACGAAGAAAAAGAGAAGAACAAGCCGGTCTCCTATTCATATGCCTTCTTCCACATAATCTTTTCTCTTGCAAGTATGTACTCAGCAATGCTTTTAACCGGATGGTCAACCTCGGTCGGAGAAAGCGGCAAGTTAGTCGACGTAGGATGGCCATCGGTGTGGGTTCGGATTATAACTGGGTGGGCAACAGCAGGTCTCTATGTATGGTCTCTAGTTGCTCCTATTCTTTTCCCAGAGAGGGAATTTTAGGTCTCCAAAGTAAGTTATTGGCCATTGTTGCAATAAATTTAGTTTATATGTGTGTGTGTGATTTGACTGACCAAGATGGATTAAAAAAAAATATTATGTGCGTCTCAAAAGAGAAGTTGAATATATGTGTGATTAATGATGGATTTGTTCTCACTCCTTATTGTTAATATTTTCATTATGTAATTATCACAATATTGAAGAAAATGTTTACCTCCACCCAAGATAGATAGTATCGCACCTGTGGACGTAATGTCTTTTGTATCAGTTTATTTCAATGTATTGTTCCAAATTTATCGGTATTTTTAAAAAATATTTAATATATGCATATTCAAATATAAAATATTCATACATCAATGAATGTACAATGTTTTGGTCGGTGCAATTGGAATTGAGCAGAATAAACTAGTGCGATTGATATAGATCGAAACTTTAGCTAGTGCAAAAGGGAGAGTTGCATCGATTTATTACTGGGATGGTTTGTGTTGGTTGGAACGGAACGGTTGAAACCGATGCAGTTATATTTTCAATCCTTTTCATTATGCTCAAATTTGTATGGTTTCCTCACACATTTCGTGTTAGATTGGTTACTTATTTTTTTGAGTAATTTAGAGGGTAAAAAAAATTAAAGATTACGATATGCTCAAAGTTCTTGTGCCTTTCATATATTTTGAATTTAATCTCCATACTTTTATTTTTAAGAATTTAATCCTTTTATTTTTCAAATTTTTAAAATTTAGATCCATTTGTTAATATTGTTAAATTCTTAAAAGTTCACCTCGGCATTTTAATTTGGATTATGTCAAACTCAAAGTATAGAGATTAAATCTTAAAATTGAGCACATTATAGGGACCAAATTTAAAATTTAACCATTCTTATATAATCTTTAAAAAGTAGATGAATTATAACTGAAATTTAGCCATTATTTCTCATGTCAAAAGAAAATTATGTCAATATTAAAATATAAAGATTAAATCTCAAATTTGAACAAAATATAAGGATTAAAACTGAAATTTAACAATTCTTATATAATCTCAAAAAGGTAGAGGGATTAATACTGAAATTTAGCCATTGTTTTCTCATGTCAAAAGAAAATTAAGAAAAAGAACGGACAGGAGTCTAAATTATGTAAAAATCAAAGGAGTCTAAATTATGTAAAAATCAAAGCGTAGAAATTGAATATCAAATTTGAGTGAAATAAAGGGATTAAAACTGAAATTTAGCCATGTTTATATAATGATAAAAAAACAGAGGGGTTAAAACTGAAATTTAGCCATTTTTTCTCAGTGTAAAAAGAAAGGGAAGGATGGGTGGCTTCTTAAGGAAAGCCTTAGCCTTTTATATATAGTAGTATAGATTACAGCTTCTTTACCGAGCTCTAACTCATTTATGGCTCCTAACAAAAATTGCATTCTAATTTACAAAAATTGAGAAATTAGTTCATTTATTTTGTTAGAATTTGGCTTCATACTTTATGGAAATTAAAAATTAGTCCAAATATCGGTTAACATAAACTCGAACTACTAATTTGTACTAATTTCTAAATTTTCGTAAACTAAAAAAAATCAAATTCAGACAAATTAAAATAAAGGGACTAAGTTATTAATTTCCGTAAAATGGAGGGAGAAATTCAAATTATACCATTGTAGATGGTGTGGTTATTTTGTTAGCTACTTATTTTCTCAGTTTCAGATATCTTTCCGCTCAAGAAAAGTAGAAGAAAGCAAAAAAAAAAAAATGGCGCCTGAACCGGAAGATGAGTTCAAGGACGAGAAAAACCCTAGACCTCTTGACGAAGATGATATCGCGCTTCTCAAAACCTATGTAAATTTTGAACTCTCTTTCTCTCTGCTCGTTGTTTTTCGTTGAATCTTTCGTTTATTGTTTCTTTTTCGCATTTCAGATCTGTTTAAGATACGGAAGTTCGCTTTTTTAATTCTTTAATTTAGTGTATTTATATGTTTGAGATGTGCTTGTTAACATTAACCGCCAATTTTTAGGGTTTATGAAGTGAAATACACTGTTGAAGATCCTATGATTTGATTTTTGATGCTCCTTTTTGCTTTAGAAGTATTGATTATGTGGACAAATACATGAGAATTTTCGTTTTTTTTTTTTTGTGTGGCAGGGTTTAGGTCCTTATTCAACGAGCATTAAGAAAGTTGAAAAGGAGATTAAGGAAATGGCGAAGAATGTAAATGATTTATGCGGTATATGATTTCTCCCTTCTTTCACTGCTTACGAATAGGGTTGTAATCGAGCCAAGTGGAGTCTGAATACTGGCAAGCTTGAGATCGACTTGAAATTCAAAGTTCGATACTTGGCTTGAGCTCAATCGAGCTTGAGCTCAGTTCGAGATATAATCGAGCTAATCAAGCTTGATTAAGCTTGTTTATCAATTTTGCACTCGAGTTGGAACTTGAGCTTGGTTAAGTTTGTACGTGTTCAAGCTCGAGCTTTGCTTGATAATTAAACTAAGAGTTAATAATATATATTAAGGGCAATAACATAATATATAATATTTAAATATATATTAAAATGAAAAGCTCGATAAGGCTTGCAAGCTGTTCAAGCCAAGTATTACTAAGCTCAAATTTGGCTTGATAATTACTAACTGGAATTCGAGTTTTTTTTCGAGTCAAATTCGAGTAACTTGCCAACACTAGTGTCTCATTTACACCCCTACTTATGTTGCTGTTTTACGAAGTCATTTGCTTGCCTTATTTTTTTTCTGTTTTCTTGTGTAGAATTGGGGTTGAACTGTATATTTTCATAAATTTTGTTGTTTGGTACCAAGTGAAGAGTTAGAACTAATCTTGCTTTTGGTGCTTGTTACAGCATTAATGATGCAATATAATATATTGTATGGCATATTAGTTTATATTATCATGTGAAAAATCTGTGTATTGGGTTGTGGTTGGTGGAGCATAAGTTAGCTCTTCAGGGAACATGCCTGCTTGTCTCTAAAAACCTTAATTTGCAGTATCTGACCAATCTTGACTAGGAAAAGCTTTCTTTTTGCATACAATTTTTAAGCATTAATATGTTTCCGTAATCCCTCTTCTTACTGTTGTGACTTCTTGATTGGCTACTGTGAACACAGCATCATGTGATTATGTTTAGCAGTTGTGGCTGTCATACTAACGGATTCCCTTTTCTTTGCTGGTATACTTTGCTAAATAGGCATCAAGGAATCTGATACTGGGTTAGCTGCGCCTAGCCAATGGGATCTTGTCTCCGATAAGCAAATGATGCAGGAGGAGCAACCACTTCAGGTATTAAGATATACTAAAATGGTTTCAAGAAAATTGTGGATTTATGTTGCTTTCTCGAGTCATTGAGTATTGGCTTTATTTTTTCATCCAGGTGGCAAGATGCACGAAGATAATTAATCCAAATACCGAAGATGCCAAATATGTTATAAATGTTAAGCAAATTGCCAAGGTATGTATCTATGCATCTCTGAGTTTAATATTTTCCCATCTGGATAGGCATCAGAAATTTTTTATTTGATATGCATTTGGCTTCTAACTGCAGTTTGTTGTTGGGCTTGGTGACAAAGTTTCCCCCACTGATATTGAAGAAGGCATGCGCGTGGGGTAAGTTTTCAATATGTTGAAAGTATATACGTTTCAACGTTACTCTCTTATGCTTTTCCTAGATTTTTATATCCGGAAAATAGTTTATTTCTCCCGTTGCAGTTGTATTGTTGCCTCCTTCATTTGTAACCTCAGAAATTTTTTAGATAGGTGTATGTTTGCATGACCTGAATTTATTTGTTGCCTTTGCAGGGTTGACCGCAACAAATATCAGATACAGATTCCCTTGCCTCCAAAAATTGACCCAAGTGTAACCATGATGACTGTTGAGGAGAAGCCAGATGTGACATATAATGATGTTGGTGGATGCAAGGAACAAATCGAAAAGATGCGAGAAGTATGTATGGCACCATCTTCTTTTAATATGTACACGCGCACACATAGAAAACTTTCAGGCTTTCTCATACTATGGATTGATGAGTTTTCTTTTTTCCTTTAGGTTGTTGAGCTACCCATGCTTCATCCTGAGAAATTTGTCAAGCTCGGGATTGATCCTCCTAAGGGTGTTCTTTGCTATGGTCCTCCTGGAACCGGTAAGACACTTCTTGCAAGAGCCGTCGCAAACAGAACTGATGCTTGCTTCATTCGTGTTATTGGAAGTGAGCTCGTTCAAAAATATGTTGGTGAAGGAGCTAGAATGGTCCGAGAACTGTTTCAGGTTATAACCTGCTAAAGTAGTTGTTTAACTTTTCTCTTGAAAGTTATTCTAGGCTACTTATTTTATTTTGGCGTTACCGCAGATGGCACGATCAAAGAAAGCATGCATTGTGTTCTTTGATGAAGTTGATGCGATTGGGGGTGCACGTTTTGATGATGGTGTAGGTGGAGACAATGAGGTTCAACGTACCATGCTTGAAATTGTGAACCAGCTCGATGGCTTTGATGCTCGTGGAAACATCAAAGTCCTGATGGCAACAAACAGGTCAAAGCTGCTACCTACGATTTCAACTCTTTATATTCGACGAAGCATTGCATCATCTTTTGCTCCTTCAAGCCATCCTGACTCGAATATTCGGAACAGGATATGCTTACTGCTTTTGTTGTACTCTATTTCATTCATTTTTCAGGCCAGACACACTAGACCCTGCATTATTACGTCCTGGACGACTGGATCGTAAGGTTGAGTTTGGTCTTCCTGATTTAGAGTCTCGGACACAGATATTCAAAATCCATACAAGAACAATGAATTGTGAACGTGATATTAGATTCGAGCTTTTAGCCCGACTTTGCCCAAATTCCACAGGTAGAATCTTTTTCCCAAAGTTTTATCTTGTTTCGAATATTGTTTGACTTACAAAGAGTGATTTCGAGATTTTTATGGTATTTTATTCACAGGAGCCGATATAAGAAGTGTGTGTACTGAGGCCGGAATGTATGCCATTCGGGCTCGAAGAAAAACAGTGACGGAAAAAGACTTCCTTGATGCAGTGAACAAAGTCATAAAGGGATATCAAAAGTTCAGTGCAACACCTAAATACATGGTTTACAATTAAACCCAGAAACTGGTGAGACCATATTTATTTGCAGTTCCTGAACTCCTATAAGACATGCATTTGATTCTATCATAATATATATTCAGTGTATTGGAATTATATATATTTACAGTGCTGGTTTTAAATTTGTTTTAATGGGGATTTCATATTTGCATATTCCATTTCGTATATTATTTATTTTTGGTACCATGAAGTTCCTAGTCTAAGAATTGCCTTAGAAATTGATATAAAAATGAATTATTTAGTTAAAATGACAACGTAGGTATTTATAAAATCAGTATTTGAAGTTTAAATTCCGTTGTGTGTACTTTCTTCATATAGGAAAAGATAAAAATTGGTTCTATGATTTTCGTTTTTAATGTTTGAATTTATGTTCTTTCATTAGGAATATAGATAAAAACATCGTTAAGATAATATTATTTATTTCATAAAAAATGAATTTTTACTGTTAAATTTTATAATTGGTAAACTAGCAGATTTAAGTATTGAATATAATTTTATTATTTGATAAAAGTAAATATTAATTTTTCTAAAAACGATTTAATTTTAATTTTTTTATGTAATGTTTTATATTATTAATATAACGTTTGATATTAATTTGGATGGTTTGGATGAATGATGAATATAATATTTTTTTAAAATCTTTATTTTATTTTAAGTATAAAATTAAAATAACTATGAAACACAGTTAAAGTTAAAGTTGAAATGGAAATTTATTTTTAATGATTTATCATCACAGACTATTAAGAAAGATGTATAATTGTATTAGTTTCAATTCAATACCATCATTATCAATATATATTTTGCCGAATGTTTTTTCTTCATAGATATAACAATTGTACAAAATATTACGTAAATTTATTTTAATTTTTACACTAATACAATATTAATAGATTAGAGTATTAGGCAAAAAAGAATATTAAATTGCAATTAATGAAATATTCCAAATGGATAACAACAAGAAGAAATGAGTGAAATTACACTAGATCTCTCCACTTCAAAACATCGATCTTATTCAACTTAAACTGGATGCATATATCTGAAATAGCCTGTTCATTAACGCTGCCATTTTCATATCCTTTGCGAAGAAGCTCATCCAATTCCTTCGATGCCTCCATCATCTAATCAGCACAATCATAAACAATGTTATTCTCCCATATAAAATGGGAAACATTCACACATCAAGAGCATGAAACAGGAAAAGGAAACCTCGGCAGAGGGGTTTTGAGCTCGGGAGTAATCTGAGACTAGTTCAAGGAGCTTCTCACTTCCCTGCAGCATGGGGAAACAACGGTGAGTGGGTGATTATTTTGTATGCCTACGAATTATACGAGGTGGAAGTAGGGATGATAATAGAGCAAGGCAGGGTTCCATAGTAGATACACTTTGTTTCACCACCTGTCCTGCCTCTGTATAATCTTAAAATCCATTACTATTTTCATGGATGTTGAATGCATCCATCTCCGCTCCTCCCCATTTCGCTTCAATTTAATTTTTGCTACATATCTTTGATATTTTCAATATTTTTAAAGTTAAGTAAATATTTAAACATGAAATATATGAATTTTTCTATAATATGATATTACATTTTAACCATTTTAATAGTTATATATAAGCAAAGAAAAAATGATAGTTTTATATAGTGGAGCATGGCGGGACAAATAATTATCATAACCACTTCATACTCATTGCTTAAAAGAAAAAATCGACCCAGCTCACCCTATATCCACTTTTCAAAAAGAAAATCCACTCCATCGGTTTAAATCCATGGACAGTTCGGGTTTTGCCATTCCCGAGTGGGAGGTTCAAAAACTGGTGATTAAATTCGAAGATTTGACACCGAAAACTAAGGTATACATACTATGGAACTCTGAATTCTTTATTGCTTAACAACTAACAACTAAGAACGGTTCCTTTTTTCCTCGTTCACCTAGAAACGAAACTGGATCTTCTTCCAAACTTTAAGCAAGCATGCCGAGCTCTTAAGAGAAGTGGAAAGCAAAAGGCAAGGAACCTCAATAGAGAAGTAGTGTTTGTGAATATCTCATCAGAGTTAGGCACTACATATACTCGGACTCATCTGTCAGGGTTGAATATGGGTGTATTCAACTTTTTCCTATGTTTTTCATTCATTTGTAGGGTCATATCTCTATACTTGGACACAATTACTTAAAGAAAAACAAGAGTTGGAATAAAACAACTTGGGCGGCCAACATAGGTTATGCTAAACTGTTCATTTCAAATATTACCCACATTAACAAACCTCTCGACTACAGTATCTTTTAAACCACCCCAAAGTATCTCTAGGAACAGTAATCCTCACCTGGAGAGCTCGCCAATGTGAATAAGTGCGAAACAGGACCCAAAAGAATGGGATGTTAGGCAGAGGTAGAACCTGGTGAGAAAGAAGATTAAACAAGGATGTGAGACAAAACCGGAATGAGAAAAAAAGGGTCAAGAAGGAAGGTCATTGAACAGTAAATGATGGAATAACAAAAGTAACCACATACGTACAGCAAGTGCAGTAGTCAGTGGAAGCAACGTAACTGAACCATAAAAGTATTTCCTGTGTATAACAGTACCCCTGAAAATCAAAGAACAATATGTTTAAAAATAATATTGGTTTCTTGCATGCTATGGGTAAAAATACCATGGAGACCCTTTTACTAGGAGTCAAATTATATTTTATCCCCTTTACTAAAAAATGAGCAAATTAGTACCTATACGTCAAATTAATCTTTTTTGTTAAAAGTTACATTAATTTTTATTGTTAAAAAAGCTAATCTAGCAAACAGAATAACCAAACAATTATAGGTAACGTGCCACGTGTACTTCATGTTAACATACAGAGATCAGTTTTTAACAATAAAAATGAATGTAAATTTTAATAGGACCAGTTTGGTTTTTGATCTAATAAATAGAGACTAATTTGCTTTTTTTTTTAGTAGAGGAGCAAAATGCAATCTGACTCCTATCACAATGAGCTTTCTATGGTGTACTTTTACCGCATGCTATGTTACTCAAACTTAGGCATGAGTGTCAAATAGCATGTTTAATTATTTCTAAAGTTTTTCCATGTATTTGGAAAACGAAGAGTCGGAACTATATAGCTTGCAGAAACTCAAACAATACACAAAAAACATATGAACATAAATTAAACAACATCAATCGTCGAAAACCATCTTTTTATTTTCATTGGATTGTTAAATGTCGAGACATCAATAAACAGTCCACTGAGGCAAAAACTGTATAGAGACACTCGATGTCCATAGATATACATGATGATTCTAGCAGAAGGGCATTCCCAATAACTCCAAAGTGGTACCTCGGAAATGCCATAAACCAAGTTACACAACCTTGACCACTATTCTCATGTTCATTCTTTAAAAACATAGAAACCTTCTGTGTAGAAACACCTGTTTGCACACGGGAAACTATTCTAATCTCTTGCATATTGGTGAAGCAAATAGAAAGAAAGTAAAACAATTACCTCATGGCTATATGTCGTAATCTTCGCCGCACAAGCCTAGAATTTAAACTGCAAAACTTATAAGTATTAGGAACAAACTAGCAATCACCCAAAGTGCCAGACACTTGAAAACCGAAATCTGGTATTCTCAAGGATCTTTAATGTTAATTTTTCCATAAAAGAAGCTTAAATTCCATCTAGATTTCAACATAGGGAGAAACCATAGAAGGATGCCTACCATTGTTCATTCTCAGGTATTGCAAAAGTTCAATTTAAGTAGAAATTTTACAAAATTGAAAACAAGCAAAAGAAAAGACACTACCACCTACATTATTGCAAACGATTGTTTATTAAAAAGCCACTTGCATTTGCTATTTATGAGCTGTTATATTGGCCAGATATTTATGTACAACATGTTATGCCCTACGTGCTTTGATCCTTCCTTTTTCTTGAAGTACCCCTATTCGACACGTTTTCAGACACAGGTATAGGATGTAACCCTCCAAATACACGAGAACACTTATAATATATAGAACAAACTGGTATGGCCGTACCTGAGTACTCAAGTTATGCCAATAACAGTATAGCTATTCTATTTTGTACCAAAATTTCCATTCGCGTTGCTATATATGAGCTGTTATATTGGCCGAAAATATGTACAACATGTTATGCCCTACGTGCTATGCTCCTTCGTTTTTCTTGAAGTACCCTTGTTCAACACATTTTCAGACATGGGTAAAGGGATATAACCCCCCAAATTCACAAAACAAAATTATAATATATAGAAAAAACCTGTATCTGACGCCTGTAGCTGAGTTGGAGCACATAGGCTATGCCAATAACAATATAGCTATTCTAATTCCCAATACCCTCCAAATGCACGAGAACACTTAATAATATATAGAACAGACCAGTATCTAACACCCATACCCGAGTCGGAGCACATAGGTTATGCCAATAACAGTATAGCTATTCTAAAAAAATTACACCAGGGAACTGATTATCAAAGCTAGATGTAATGAAAGATGAATTTATACTTGAATATAGATCCCAGAGAACATTTGAATACAAACATTAGCAAGATTATGAAATATAACTATATCTAACGTATAAAATAGAACATTTAGCAATAGAATTTTTTAGAAAAAAGGAGAAAATAAATAACCTGGGGGGGTATGTAATCCTAACATTAGTGACCTCTTTACTTATAGATTTCAACAAAATCTCAGATGGCTTAACTCGAGCTAAAAGCTGCAATCCAAACCTACATATGTTAAAACCAAAAAAACACACATAAAAAAAATAAAAAAGATCAACAATAAACTAAGGCCAGAAAACCCAATAATTTAAACTAATCATATTTGATTTTTAAGTAATACCCATGAAGCTTGTTCTTGAAACTACCCTCAGGGGCCTTTTCCAAACCAACCCAAGCATTATTCATCTATGATTAAAGAAAAAAAAATGGAATCAAAGCATATTAAAATGTAGATTGAAAGTTAATGAGACCATGAAATGAAAAAAAAAAAGGACCTTGTTTGAAATGAAATCAACAAGAAGCTCAGCATTGGCATTGAGGGGTTTTGAATTTGATGAAATCTTCTTCCAAAGTTCTTTAACAGTGGAAGGAGTGTTAGCAGAGTTAAATGCTGATGCAGATTGATCAATGGATCTGCTAAAACACCAGATTTTACCCTTAATTGGAAACACCACCAATCTTGCCTTCATAATGTATGATAAAATGTCAAAGAGAAAAGAAGAAGAAGAATTTAACGGCGATGAGTAGAGACTGAAAGAGTGTTGTTTATTTGGGTATTGGGGTATTAAAAATCGATGGAATCAAAAGGATCTGTATATTCAAAAGCTAAAGAACAAGAATCAAAAGATCCTCTTTGTTTTTACAAAGGATTCAACAATTTTACAAAGAAACAAAAAATGGGTTTTGTTTGTAATGAATTAAAAACACTCGATGAACAAGTGTAAATCGATAAAATGTTCACAAAAGAATTTTGGTGAGAGAAGCGGCGAGAATGCAAGATGCTAGTGATAGGGAAACGTAAACTAATTTTAACCAAAAATCAAAAGATTTTTACTTAAGAAAAAAGAGAAAAGAAAAAATGAAAAATGCAATTACTTTTTTTATGTTTGATTGAAAAGTTCAAAGTTTGAAATTTTTGTTGAGAGAATATGGGATATATTGTCAAATTAATTTAGAATTTAGATCACTCCAATGTGTATTTTTATTTAGGTAAATTAAAAGAGTAGTTACTTTTGTTTGCTTCGTATTATATTTTAGTCATTTACATTATCGTTTTGTTATAGTCACTCCACCATTAAACTTTGTTACCTTCCTAATGACAATACTACGTGGCAGTCCAAATGGGTTGCCAACTTGGATGTCTTGCTGGGATGAAAATAGATTTTTAATTAAATAAATTTAATTTGAACTGTCACACAAGGCGTCTAAATTGACATTTAAAACTCATTTAGACTGCCAGGTAGGACCGCTATTAGGGAGGTAACAGAGCTTAACGGTAGAGTGACCACTTCGTAACAAAACGATAATGTAAGTGACTAAAACGTAACATTTCAAATATAAGTGACTAAAATGTAATCTGAGACAAACAAAAGTAACTATTTTTGTAGTTTAACAAAAGTGACTATTTTTATAGTTTATCCATATTTATTTATTTATTATTTTTCTTATGGGTTAATTTCATAAAATAATTTTTAGATGTTAATTTATTGTTCTAGGGCTATAATTGTTTGGAAAAATCAACTCTTTTCGAATAAGTCTTTTGAAGTGTTATTTGTTTGGTGTTCACCAACTCATCAATAGGTTGGTATTGTTCTTAGGTTGAACTGAAATTTTCTCTTCCGACCTTGATGAGAGTCTAAGATTTTAGAAATGTCACTTGGGACAAGTTCATAGAATGGGAGTACGTCACCAAATCGAATCTTGTGTGAGGCACGTGGTCACCTATCAAAGGAACATGAGAAGTTGTGCTTGATAGGCTTTGATAAAGTGGTACCATAAATGTTATTGATGCCATTTAAGTGCTTGGGTTCAAACTCTATTAAGTGCATATGTTTATATATTTTTTGGTAGGTGGTCATGCACCATGCATTGTCTGATTTGATGAAGTGCTCCCGTTTTGTGAACCTACGTCACATATGATCCTTTTAGATATTCAATCTTTCATTAGAGTCAGGATAAAGCCTCGGGTCAACTTGTAGATAATACCAACCCATTGAGTGGTTTATTGACTTTGAACATATGACACTTTAGACACTAACAACTCTTAGCACTACGGAATAACAATAACAATATTATAATACTAATTTAGTTAAAAGTACTATGGATGTTATTGTATTGGGAGTCTAATTGTATTTTTTTTCTCAAAAAATGGGTAAATTAATTAATGTATGTTAAATTAAAGAGTAAATTAGTCATTCTGTTAAAAAACAGTCATTGTACATCGGAACTCAGAGTGAGATATATGTGGTGTGCCACATGTATTTGTCTAGTTATTCTATCAACCACACCAATTTTAAATAGTAGAAATAGATAAAAATTTTAACAGAAATGATTAGTTTGTTATTTGATCTAACGTACAATGACTAAATTATCAAAATTTTGAATAAAAATATATAAGGTCTCGATGATAATTTTATCGCTAATTGAGTTAAAACTTAACCAGTAATCAAATTATACTTATATTATATATATTACAAGATTTTTACAAATAATTCTAGGTAGCATATTTAAATTTATAAGTGAAAAAGGATTTTACGTATTAAATTAATACAGGCCCATAATTTTAATGAAAAATTATTTATGGAAATAAATATTATAAATAGTTTTTAAAATTATTCTTAATATTTAAAATTATTATTTATTTTTAAAATTTTTAATATATTCAAATTTTGTAGTAAATTTTTAGAATATAAATATAAATAAATTAAATTAAGATATATATTCCAGTATGATTTCACAATCTTGATTATTTTATATTTTTATAATTAAAAAAAATTAAAATCTAAGCTATTTAATAATAATCATATTATATAATTATTTTATTTTTTAGAAATATATAAATATTTTCTTTGGTACATATAATTAATTATTTATTGCCATAAATATGAGAGCCTGATTTCGATTAATTAATTATTAATTTCATTATTTATAATCTTAATCTCTCTCTGTTAGCGCTAAACAAGGAACCTTGCCTTTGTTATTTTCCTTCACATTCCTTAATATTTTTCCCGAGAAAGTGACACTCGAATCACATAAAAAAAATTCATTAAATGTGGTGGAGATCTGCTTCTTTTATTCTCGACAGACAGCAAGAGCAAAACACCAGCTATCCCCCAAATCCTGAATCGCTTTTGCTCTCATCTCCACCTCCTTCCATGGCCGATTCTCTCCAAAACCCTAAACCTGACATTTCCGCCTATTACCAGACCCGCGCCGCCCACCACGCCGTCGTAACGAGCGATTGGCTGTCCCAGGCCCAGGCTGCCGTTAGCCTCCAGACCAACGACGATGTCTCGTCGGGAAGTGACGGAAGAGTCGCTCCGACTGGTGGAGGAACTGGTGGGGATAATAAGACTTTTAGCGTCATTGATGAGTTCAATAGCTGGAGGAAACAGCCGGATTTGGCGGAGGCTGTGGCGGCTATTCGCGCTCTCGCTGCTGTTATTAGGGCTAGCCAAGCTACTACCATGATGGAACTTGAAATTGAGCTTAAAAAGGCTTCTGATTCGCTTAAAGTGAGCCATTTAGTTTTTTATTTTGCTTTTTTTTTTCCGAATATTTGCCTTTTATGTTAGTAATTTTTCATTGCTTTGATAGTGACTGATAGATTATACTGTGAAAGTTAGTGAAATACTAAAATTTATTTCATTTATCATACTTCTATTGATCTTTTAGTAGCACATGTTAGTTCATTTTCAATGGGGATACATTTGTATCTTTATAGAATCATGTGTATTTAAGTACCGGCTTACTAAAGCTAATGAGGCCCTGGCACAATTGGCAAAGGCGGAGGTCCTATGTCCTAAGTGCCAGATTCGAGACCCATAATGCGTAATTATATGGGCGGTTCTCCAAGCAACCATGTGCTGTTGCCATTAGTGAGTGTTAGTCCGTTTAGTCGGCTCTAGTCTTGATTGTTTCAGTTTTTAATCTGTTTTTTTATATAACAGCTTATTCTACTCCGTGGTTGTTCGAACATGTTTTGGTACTTTGATTTACTGTACTTGTAAGATATGAATATGTGTCCAACACAGATACTTTCAAAAATTTCCAAGATTTCCTGTGTCTTTGGAGGATGGTATTCCCCATTTCTGAATATGCCTCAGAAACACGTATTTCAGGAAAAAGTAAAGATTTGGAGCATCGTGGTTTTAAGTTACTCACACGAGTCGTGTTCAAGCTAAACTATATGAGAGTTCCAATGATGATTTTTATGTAATTGTACATAATAACCGGCGAACAATTTTCACTCATCGCTGCTCTGTAAAGGCAGAAGTTAATTTTCCATGTCTAATGTTGATGGTATTGCTATGGAGGACATTGATGTGATTAAATGCTAATGCCTTTATGATTGTAGAAACCTAATAGTGCTGCTTTTTGCAGTACATATTCTGAGTTTGTTCTTGAGTTTCCCGTGGACATTGTTTATTGAAAGTATGTTTATAAATTGCTTAGGTATCCTGATATAAAGCCATACTTGTCCTTAGGTGTCTGGGATCATAAGTCATTGGCAATAAGCTTCAGTTTTTCAGTCTGGTTTGATATGTATATTATGCTTTTTGTCAAAAGAACGTTCATGTAACTCGTAAAAGATGGAGCCTGAATGCAATCCTTTTATGTTACTTCTATATGTTTAGCATTTGTTTATTTATGAGAAAACATGTCTGAAATGTTTAAAGGATAAGTTATTAGGTGCTTGGCAAGATGATATAATGGTTTTGAGCGAAAAGATTGGGTGGCATGATAAATATACAAGATGCTTTGTCCTTATCCGTTGCCATTGCATGTTAGAGGGTAACATGTAGAAGTTACCCCAGTTAATGTCAAATTGTGCTCGGTTTTTGCCTGACTTAATCTTGAGAAATTTAAATTGCCATCTGCTAACCATTTTCATTTAGTTTGATGTTTAAATGTATCTTCGTTTGCATCACTGCTCACCCGATGTTTGCTTTCCAGGCATGGGACGCGACCTCAATCTCTTTGACAGCAGGTTGCGATCTCTTCATGCGATATGTGACTCGAACATCAGCTTTAGAGTATGAGGACTTTAATTCAGCTAGGTATCGGTTGATTGAACGTGCAGAGAAGTTTGGGGAAATATCTTACAAGGTATTTCAAATAATCGTGGCTAACCACTTCATTACTGGTAAAAGTACCATGAAGGTTCCTCTATTAGGAACCGGATTGCATTTTGCCCCCTTTACTCAAAAAATGAGCAAATTACTCCATGTATGTTAGATTAAAGAGCAAACCGGTCCTTGCTATTAAAAATTTTATCCATTTCTGCTGTTAAAAACTGGTATAATTAACGGAATAACCAAACAATTGCACGTGGCATGCTACATGTACCTCATTTTGACGTATAGGGATCAGTTTTTAACAGTAGAATAGAAAGACCAGTTTGCTATTTGGTCTAATGTATGAGGATTAATTTGCTGATTTTTTTAGTAGAGGCAAAATGCAATCTTACTCCTAGTATAAAGGCTTTCATGATACTTTTACCCTTCATTGCCATGTTGTTCACATAAATTATACTTCGATCATTCCTGTCCTGAAGACATTATTGCCAAAAATTTGCAGGCACGTCGGATTATTGCAATGCTAAGTCAAGATTTTATATTCGATGGTTGTACCATTTTGGTACACGGTTTCTCTAGAGTTGTCCTAGAAGTATTGAAGACAGCCGCGGAAAACAAGAAACACTTTCGAGTTTTCTGCACAGGTTTGACTTTCTACATACCTCAGGACTAAGTCAAATGTGCTGTCATTGTAAAAGGAGTCAGCTTTTTTGCATATGTTTATGATGCGATTATGTAATAGTCCGTCTTACCTTTTATCCATGCTGTCAATGCAGAAGGAAGGCCCGACAGAACAGGATTACGCTTATCTAATGAGCTGGCCAAGCTTGATGTCCCCGTAAAGCTTCTAATAGACTCGGCTGTGGCATATACAATGGACGAGGTAGACATGGTACTTGTTGGAGCTGATGGAGTTGTTGAAAGTGGGGGTATTATAAATATGATGGGAACATACCAGATTGCGTTGGTCTCACATAGCATGAATAAACCTGTTTATGTGGCCGCCGAAAGCTACAAGGTAATCAAAACTTCATTTCTTTTTCTTGTTTTCTCGGCAGTACCTGAACTAGGAAATTACATATAGACAACAAACCTAAGAAGGAATCAAATATCGAATTGATTATTTTCTTTTGCAGTTTGCCCGTCTTTATCCGTTGGACCAAAAGGATATGGGTCCTGCCTTGCGCACTATTGATTTCGGGGTACCTATTCCATCAAAGGTCGAGGTCGAAAAATCTGCTCGAGATTACACGCCTCCTCAATATCTGACTCTACTCTTTACAGATTTAGGTGTGCTTACTCCTTCTGTCGTTAGCGATGAGCTTATTCAGCTATATTTATAGTGTCGAATTGCAGACGAAGCTCCTTACGGTTTAGGTCCATATGCAGTAAGTGAGAGTAATGCTATAAAATTCGTTTCAATCTGATTTGATCACTTAGTTTGCATGACATGCATCTGGTTTAGGAAAAAATAAACTATATTTATATATATGTGTGTGTGTATATACACAACATTTTGAAGAATGCAAAGATTGCCATTTTTTATTACATGGAATGAATGAAAAATTAAAGCTCAATGAAAAGGTAAAGCACAAGCATTGTTTGTAGTGTAATCATCTATTATGCGCTGTTGTTGGAATTGAATTGGTTGGGTTAAGAACAATGGGATTGAACCCGAAAACGAAAATTGAAACAAAAAACAAATGTTGAATTCGTTTATAAAATTTTTATTTGTTGATTTAGGGATAATATAATTTTTTGTTTTGAATATGTCAATTAGGTTTACTTTTGTATTTGTGTTCTTTTTGTTCACTTTGGTACTTAAATTTGGCAAGGAGATTCATTTTTGTTTTTGGATTTGCATTCTATCAATATTTGATGATGTGTAGAGTGTTTTTGGAACATGATTAGATTGGTTGGTCGGATCAACTGAATGACTAGTATATTAATTCAGACAAAGGGGTTGAACCAATTGAATTGAAATCTATATGACATTGATAAAAATAAAAAATTATGACAAAAACTAGTAATCGGTTTAATAATATTTTCATTTTTTAAAAGTTTAATTATTTATTTTATTATTGTTGATATAGCAGTTAAATTGATCAAGTTTGATCAATTCAACTATTGGTTTGATTGTTTGAATATTGTACAATAAAATAGACTTAATTTAATTGTCAAGTTTAGAGCTCATAACGTATCATGTTGGATTAGGCTCAAATATTTTTCAAAATAATTATTCATATATTAATCTATTTTCAATTTCAAAAGTGAGCTATTAAGGATAATTATTCATGGTGTTCACCTCTTTTGTCAATTTATCTTGCTTTCGATCGGTTACGACAGCTCTCAATGTTTAAATATTTTGTTAAGTTTGTCTTAATTTTTAAAAATTTAACTCTGAACATTTGCATATTCTGTCAATTTGATCTTGATTCTAAATTTGTTGGTATCTAATGAGCACTACATTTGTTGAAATTTCTAGAGTCATGATGAAAATGATAGAATTTGTAAACATTGAATATTAAACTTGTTATTATACCAACCCAAAGTGGGATAAATCGACGAAAAAACTAAAAGTTGTGAATTATTGTTTGTATTTCTTACTTTTAAAATTGGCAATAATTAAATTACCTTATTTATTAAGAGAGATTGATTTGATTAATATCAAATTTCAAGAATTAAAAAAAGGAAGTAACGTGAGAAAGTAACCAGATCTATGTCCAAACAAAAAAAGGAAGCAACGTGAAAGCAATCACATCAAGATAAAAAAAATCATCAAATCAATAAAGAGATATGATCCTTATCAGAAAAAACTGTACGAGATTCAAAGAAAATAAACAAAGTTCAGAATTTCTCCTATAAATAGAAAGAAAGGAAGCCTAAGAAAGGCATCGAAGTTAGTTTTAGAAAATTTTAAAGTAAGAAAATATAAAGATAACAGACGGATTTAGGTACCTAAGATAAATTTCATAAAAGAAACTGATTGTCTATAAAATTTGCATTCATGCTATGCATTGACTCTAAGAATGAAAACAATATTTCATCACTTAGTAAGGGTTTTAATAGTTTAATATATATTACTTCTATATATTTTCATAAGTTATATAATAAAGCAAGCAAAATAGAACAACAAATAAACAATTTAGGGAAAGTTACAGAATTAGATTTGAACAACGAATCTAAAGATATCTTATCTGAAGTTAATAATAAATTAGAACAAGTTCTTATTATTAAAAATATATAACAGAAAATAGACCTAAGACCTTTATATTATGGAAATAGTAACATAATATTAGCCTTGTTAGAAGAATAAGACACTTCCTCTAAAGAATCATCTTCCAAAAATAAAAGACAAAAAATCGAAAAACAGAAAAGAAAATATACTTATAAACAAAAATATGATTTCCAATCCTATAAACAACTTATAGAACATTGGAAGAATAAATTCACTAAAACATATGATAAAAATGAAAGAATAGAATATCTAAAACTAATTGAATAACTTTATGAAAAACATAAAGACCTGTTTGTATTATTTAATTATCATTATATGTTAAACTATGACACCATAGATAGTAGTAGTAGCTCTAATAATTCTGATAATTCTATAAACTTCAGTAGATGTTACTCAATTATGAAAAGTTATAACACGATTACCCAACTATGATTTTTTTCTTTTTTGATCACCCAACTATAAAAAGTTATAAAATGGTCATTCAACCATTCAAATTTATCTTTTTTGGTCATCCAACTGGCTAACATAAAAATGAAAACACCAAAAAACCCAAGATAATTGGGTGACAAAAGAGACAAAATTGAATAATTAAGTGATTATATTGTAACTTTTCATAGTTAGGTGATCCAAAAAGAAAATTTCTAATCGTCGGGTGACAATTTTGTAACTTATCATTGTTGGGTGAAGAAAAAAGAAATAAATCATAGTTGGGTGACTACTTATGTAGTTTACCCAAGAGAAAAAACAGTTTTAAAAGTATGAAAAAAATAGAGGGATTGAAAGCGCAATAAAACCACATGATAACAAACAAAATCAGCGATTTTTACGGCCATTGCGGCCACCAACCCACTCTAAAACCCCTATAATAATAATAATAATAATAATAATAATAATAATACCCTCGTTTCAGTTTCACCGCCTACAAAAACCAATCACCAAAAGAAAAATTTGCAATTAAGAAAAAAATTAATTTTGCGTCTAAATTTCTCTAAAAAATCTCGTAAATCCCATACTTTAAATCCAATTCGCCATGTGTGGAGGTGCGATTATCTCCGATTTCATTCCGCCTGCGCGGTCGCGACTGGTGACGGCGAATTATTTGTGGCCGGATCTGAAAAAATCCTGCTCTAAAAAGTGGTCGGGTAGAAAGCACTCGAAGAAGCCGGCGGTCGGCTTTGAAGATGACTTCGAGGCTGATTTTCAGGTGTTTAAGGATGAGGATTCTGATGTTGATGACTTCGATGATGATGTTGATGATGTTTTGGCTGATGTTAAGTCCTTTGCTTTCTCTGCTACAAAGAAACCCTCTCCTGCTGTTTCTCATGGTAAAAATATTATTAATAATACTAATAATTTATCCCTTTTGTTTTTGCAAAAAATGTGACTTTCTGGGTTAAAATTAAATTTATTGCGATTTTTCTTCTCTTTGATTTTGGAGAAAATTTTTGAAGGTTCATATGTGTTAGATCATCGGCTACTGCTGTTTATCATGGTAAAATATTAATAATGACACTAATAATTTATTCCTTTTTTTTTTTGCAAAATATGTAAATTTTTGGGGTCAAAATTAGTTAATTTATTGTGAACTTTCCAGGAAAACTTTGAAGGTTTATTTGGGTTAGGTCATTGGGTAATATTGGATTACATGAATTTTACT
This sequence comes from Gossypium hirsutum, assembly GCF_007990345.1. NCBI lineage: Eukaryota > Viridiplantae > Streptophyta > Magnoliopsida > Malvales > Malvaceae > Gossypium > Gossypium hirsutum. Next base: position 65,274,082 of record NC_053442.1, on the reverse strand, counting down.
TTTTTTTTTTAAAAAAAATTTGTTGAATAATTATTAAATTTACCTGGATTGTTTTATTGTTTGAAGATTGAACTAGGCCTTTTGAATGCATTGACTAATATTCTTAAATTTTACTAATATTTTTCTTTAAAAAACAATGGATTCTTTTTCAGTTGTAAATATATAAGCTTTTGCTTCTTCTTTTTTCATTTCCCTTTTTCCTTCTCTATTTATATGCTTTTATTTATTTGATAATGTCCCTCATGCCCTTAAAGATTTGATTATTAGCTGGAAATTGTCTAGAAAAAAAGACAAGTAATGATCTGCAGTAACTAATAATGTTGAGCTTTTATGTAAGCATCTATGTTACTCGAACAAAAACTCGGGTGAGTGTCGAGTCATCGTTCTGTGTGTACAGCACGCCTATGCATAATTTTTTTGAAGCTTTTTCATATTATTGGAGAGTTGTGTAACCGGAGTCTGAATATGTATTACTCGTGGAAAACGGGGAGTCTCGTATAACATAGTTAAGCACATATGATCTGATTTATAGGTAAGCACTCATGATCATTTTTAGGTGCATCAATGCATATTTTTATGTTAAGATCATTTGTTTCTCTTTTCATCTTTCCTTGAGAATTTAATATAGGGAATTGTAATTTATGTTGTTCAATCCTTTTTGACATCATTTTGTGTAAATTATTTGTTTGGAATCTTTCAGGTCACGTACAAATTTGTTCAAATTAACTTTTAGTCAGTATGGTTCTTATATTTCTGCTTTCCTTTTGTCTATTGATGTTTGAAACCATAATACGTAGAGTCTATGATGCTCCGATTATTCACTTTTTTGAAGTACTCATGTTCAACATTTGGATGTAAGGATCTGATCTTTTAAGGATGCTTCAATTTACATGGATAAATTTAGAAAAACCTAACCATATCTGTATTGAACACATACCTAAATGGGACACTTGCGTCCAAGTAACATAGCTTAAAAGGATCTTTCCTGTTACGTACAATTTGTTAAGATTAACTTTTAATCAGTATGGTTCTTATATTTCTACTTTCCTTTTTGTCTATTGATATTTGAAATCATAATAAGTTTGCTCCGGTTATTCACTTTTTTGAATAGGGATCTGATCTGTTAAGGATGCTTTAAATACGTAGATAAATTTAGAAAAACACATACCTAAATCATACACTCGCACTTGCGTCTGAGTAACATAGCTTAGAAGGGTCATGTTTTCTAATGTCCAAATGGTGAAATTGATAAATTTTCTTTTATTGCTTGGTGAAAGTGATTTAGTGGTTTATACATTTTCATTGATTTAATGTTATATAATGATTTTTTAAATATATATATTGAAGGTTCAAACTCCATAAAATCTGTGGAATTCAATGGTCAAGCTGAGAAATCTGCAAAAAGAAAGAGGAAGAACCAGTATCGCGGAATTCGCCAGCGTCCATGGGGTAAATGGGCTGCTGAGATCCGTGATCCAAGGAAAGGGGTTAGGGTGTGGCTTGGAACTTTTAATACCGCTGAGGAAGCTGCACGAGCTTATGATGCTGAGGCACTGAGAATTCGGGGTAAGAAAGCAAAGGTGAACTTCCCTGATGAGACTCCACGTACCTCTCCAAAGAATGCTGCTAAAATGAATTCCCAGAAACCTCTTTCTGGGTCAAATTTGAGTTCTGTTCAATCAAGTCTCAACCCAGATTTCAGTTACTCAAACAAACATGAGCAGGGCTATTATGATACCATGGGTTTCATAGAAGAGAAGTCACTAATGGATCAGTTTGCATATGCAGACCCTGTTAGAGCTGCTGTAGATGATGGGTTAAAACCCTTTGCTGAACCTGAGAATACCGCTTTGTATTTTAACTCAGACCAGGGAAGTAACAACTTTGACAGTTCCGACCTTGTCTGGGGAGAACAGGGTGCCAAGACTCCTGAAATATCATCTTCTCTTGAACCAACTCTAGAGGTCAACGAGTTTCTGGACAACGCAAACCCTACAAAGAAGTTGAAACCAAGCTCGAATAATGTCATGCCTACTGGAGGAGACAATTCGGTAAAGAGTTTATCCGATGAGCTATTAGCTATGGACAATCATGTGAACTACTTTCAGACACCATTTATTGACGAGAACTGGAATGTTTCGATCGATGACTTCCTTAATGGAGATGCAACTCAGGATGGCGGAAACGAAATGGGTTTTTGGAGCTTTGATGACTTCCCTTCCATAGATGGAGGTGTTTTCTGAACAAACTCTCCTTACTTATTATCCGTTTCCGTAAATAAGGCATCGTGTTAGCGAGTTTCGACCCTCTGGCAACTGCTTGACTATTGTTTCTATTTTGATATCTCTAACATCGAAAAATTCGAATTTAAATTTCAAGTGACTGTTAGAACTTAGAACATTGATTATGTGTGATTTATGATGAAATTTTGAAACTCCTATGAATGTTTAACCTTGTGCTATTTGTTTCTTGCATATTTTTTATAAAGTTAGGTTTTTATCCTTAAAGTGTAATGATCTTGTGACTACACATTCGAGTGTTGATCGAGCTGGTTGGGTTGGTTTTGGATCGAGTTAATCTGGGTCAGATCAAATCGGCTTTTGGTTTAGGTCATTTTCGGGTTTAGGCCTTAACCATAAATGATCTATTTGGGTTGGGTGTGGGTCATTTTAGTTTGGCAATCAAGTTTTTGAGGTCAGGTTATTTTGTCTTCACATTGGTTCGAGTCATTTCGGTTTGGGTTATTTTCGTGCTCAGTGCTTAAACCATAAGTAGCCAATTTAGGTTGGGTTGGGCCGAGTTCAGATTCGGGTCGGATCGAGTTTTCTCTTACATTGGGGTGTATGTTTTTTTTGGCTCAGGCACGTTGTTGATATATAAATTTTGATATATTTATACATCGTCTCTATTTTTATCAAGTTTTAAATAATGTATCATTTTCAAAGTCTAATATAGTAAGTGTCAAAGACATAAAAGCATATTTTGGCCACACAAAAAAAAAATCACATGACTTTTGTAATTTCGAATTTATAATTTTCAATCATTTTATTAAAAAATGATGTATTTTTTTGTGGTTTTATAATTAAATTGGTGATTTGGACATTAATTCAATAATGTGGTTTAAGGGTAATCTACATTTGAGGTCACAAATTTCAGATGGGTATTAAACCTTTTACATAATTAAATAATAAATTATGAACAAATTAAGTCACTAATGCCAATTCCATTAAATAATTCGGATTTTCCCATTAAAAAAGAGGTTGAATATGTATGAAATTCCAATGATATAATTTATGAATTAAAGTATTGCGACCTACATGAAAATTGTTGTTTAGTGACTTAGGATCTAAATTACCCATTCAATTTAGATAATATTAGGGTAATCAAATTCAACTCTAAGTTTGAGTTCGATTCGATAATGTTTACAAAATTTGGTTTACATGAATAAGATAGCCATTCCTACCTTATTCAACACGGCAACACTATTCAATTGTTCGGTTGGCTGTAAGGCCTATTCTTTAAATAGTCATTACAGGCTAATTCCGTAAAAAATACTGATGCATTGTTTGGTTGATTAGAATGCTATTAAAGAATAGATAAGGAGTACATATAAAGTGTCTAATTTATCCTTAAACGGAATTAATGATATATAGTAAAAAATAAAATAATAAATATTTTTAAATTTGTAATTAAAAATAATATTTTAAATAGATAATTAACAAAATAATACTTATAATATTTTTTTACATACTATTTAAATTTCTTTTGAAAGTATACAAAATATTTAATTTTTAAAAATTAATATTCATACTTTCCCTTTAATTGCACATTAGACCAAAGTTCATGTATAATTTTGAGATTTATTGCTTTAATAAAATTTTATATACTACAAATATAATATACTTGTTACGAGATGAACTGACCAATATATATTTGAATCGGATTTTGAATGAACCGTTTGAAACCTGTTAAGTTAGACTAAAAATCGATTGAATTAAATTTCTCTATTTTTTTAAAATTTTTTATGACTTTTAAATAATTAATTTAATTAGAAACGAACCGATCAATTGAATTGGAACCAATAATTTAAATGACTACCGTTACTAAAAACTTGAATTCTTTTATGGATTGAGATCCTCTCTGTTACTCTTTTACCAAAATGAGAAATGATCGACCATTTTTAATTATTAAATATAAACTTCTTCTTTTTGAAATTATTGTATAAAACATTTAAATTATTATTTAGTTATATAAAATTTATTTATTCAAAAAATTATAATTACAAAAGTAACCTCATAAAAATATAAATAAATATTAAATGAGAAAATATGACCCCAAATTCTAACATAAAATCATAAACTACTAAATTTGATTCAATTAACTCATATTTCTCTCTCCTATTTTCTCTTATCTCATAAAGAAGGTAATCTTTGAAATACTAAACTTAACTTGAAGATTTCTAATTGAGTAATGAGATTTTGAGTTATCTGCTTCACTTTTATATTTGATTTCTGTTATGTTCTTACTCCACCGTCATTTGAAACCCTAAATGACATTTTTAAGGTTTTGTGTAAATTTCTTTATGCTTTAAGTTAATTAGGATTTCATTGTTTTTGCTTTCATCTAATTACCATTTTTATGATCACATTAATGAATATCTAATATTTTTCGTAATATTCTTTTGCTTAGAATTCTGATTCAAAATAAGGAGTACTTCGACTAGGGCTGTAAGTTGGGGGTGAGATGGTTCCTAATAGATGGCTTCGCGTGGGATCGAGAATGTCGAATTCGACATATTATGACGCATCCGTGGCTGATGCTAGAGTTCCTTTGGCCGGACAGAATCAATCATTTTGTCCCGTAAATGAACAAGCTGCGAGTCATGGTTATCTTCCTCCGCTTCCTTTACAAGAATCGCAGGCAGATGGTAATAATCGGTAATCGAGCTATCCAACGGAAGGTTTTACTTGCTTATATCCAGTGCAAGAATTCAGCGGCAGTTTCGGGGAATGACGCTCCGGCTTGTTTTGCGAACTATTTGCATTCGACTGTCTGCTGTCGATATGCCTGTAGATGCACCAAATTCTTCTCACTTGCATCCCATTATGACGGCTGTCATGATGCTAGATGTGACATTTGCAACACTGTTGGGTATAGTGCTGTCGTCGATACATTCCATCCTGACTTTGAACATGTAGGAGGTAGTGGAGACTCTGGCCAGCCCACATATGGTAGTTCAGAAGCCATGCAACCTTTGCCGAAGCGTTTGAAGCTGGAAAATCCTACTGCTCCTGTATCTTATAATTCTGAGGTGGGAGTTGAATTGCTACCAAAGGTTTTAGATGATTGGACCATTGCCAACAGGATGGGTATGAATATGGAGCTGAACACTGAATTCCTACCATATCCTACAGAAGATTCTACAAGTGCTAAAGAAATGAGTGCTCCTGTATCTTATAATTCTGAGGTGGGAGTTGAATTGCTACCAAAGGTTTTAGATGATTCGACTATTGCCAACAGGATCGGTATGAATATGGAGCTGAACACTGAATTGCTACCATATCCTACAGAAGATTCTACAAGTGCTAAAGAGATGACTGCTCCTGTATCTTATAATTCTGAGGTGGGAGTTGAATTGCTACCAAAGGTTTTAGATGATTCGACTATTGCCAACAGGATGGGAATGAATATGGAGCTGAACACTGAATTCCTAACATATCCTACAGAAGATTCTACAAGTGCTAAAGAGATGAACATTGAATTGTTACCAAAGCCTAGTGAAGATTCTACAGGTCCTAAAGAGATGGAGGAGTGGAGCATGGAATGGATATCAAAGCTTATAGAAGATTCTCAAAGTGCTAAAGAGATGGCAGAAAGTTTTCCTGGTCCTCCAGAGGTGGCTCTCGCTGGTTATAAAGTGGTGGAAACTGATGGTGTTGGCAGTCATAGAGAAGAGGATATTGGCTTCATAAATGTTATTGATACAGCAAGAGGCCACTTCAACAATGCTTTGCCCAGCTTCTCTGAAGAACTTGCAGCTGGTTGTGAAGAGGGAGAAACAGAAGCCACAATTTTAAAATTGCATTAGTGTATAAATATTATTGAGGAGTACTGATTCATTAATTTTACATAAGCTTATATATTTTTCATGTGTAATAAAATTTTATGTGACAGTACTGTCCATAGTACTAATATTGCTGTTAACATCATAGTATATTGAATATTACATTCAATATTAGTACATTTGAATGGTTCATTCAAAATCCAATTCAAATATATATTGGCTAGTTTATCCCGTTACAAGTATATATTATATTTGTAGTATATAAAATTTTATTAAAGGAATAAATTTCAAAATTATACGTTAATTTTGGTCTAATGTGTAATTTTATACAGGAAATTTTGATTTGACCCAATCAGAATTCTACAAGAGTGAATATTATCAAAAGCACGACATATTCATTCATCCAGATGATCACAAATTGGTAATTAATTAGATGAAAGCGAAAACAACAGAAACCCCGGTCAACTTCAAGTACAAAAAAATTTACACAAAACTCCAAAAATACCATTTAGGGTTTCAAACGGCAGTGGAGTAAACAGTCATGATAAGAAAAAACTTAACCACAAGGAGAGAGAGTTACAAGCAGCAAAAATGAAAACATAAAATAAAATATGAAAGTGAAGCAGATAACTCAAAATCAAGTAGAAATCTTCAAATTAAGCTTAGTGTTTTGAAGATTACCTTATTTAACACGAGAGAGAAAAATATATGAAGAATGTATGTAGTTTATGATTTTATATTAAAATTTGGGTGATATTTTTTTATTTAATATTTATTTTTATTGCTTTTTATGAGGGTACTTTTGTACTTCTAATTTTTTAAATAAATAACTTTTATGTAATTAAATAATAAGGTAAATATTTTTATAGTTTAATATGTTTTGTTGCTTTCGAAAAAAATATGTTTATATTTGTTAATACCTGATGAAATAACAATTTTATATTTAATAACTTCGAAAAAAATATTTATATTTAATAATTAAAAATGGTCAACCATTTCTCATTTGGTAAAAAAGTAATGGAGAGGATCCTAATCCATAAAAGAAATCAAGTTTTTTATAACAGTAGTAGTTGAATCATTTAAATTATTGGTTCCAATTAAATTGATCAGTCCGGGTTCTAGTTAAATTAATTATTTAAAAGTCATAAATTTTAAAAAAAATAAAATAAAATTAATTCAATCGGTTTTTGGCCCAACTTAATTGGTTCTGAACGGTTCATTCAAAATCTAATTCAAATATATTTTGTCCAGTTCATCCCGTTACAAGTATATATTATATTTGTAGTATATAAAATTTTATTAAAGGGATAAATCTCAAAATTAGACATGAACTTTAGTCTAATGTGTAATTTTATACAATAAAATATTTTGATTTGATCCAAGTCTCACAAACTATTAACGCAATTACTTACATAACATCATTTTGTTTTTACATATTGCATACGTAAGTAATTAATTTATTCAATATAAAAATAAATTGATGTATTTATTTCTTTAAATATGTATGATTGAATCAAATTAAAATTTCATTTATACATTTAAACTCTGACCAACTCATTCAGAGATTTTATTAATAGTATATATATATATATATATATAAAAGTGATATTTTTAAAGGATATATAAAATGGATATAAAATTTTACAAATATAATTATATTAATAAATTTAACCACAAAACTATTAAAATATTATTCATGAAAAAGATATAAATGTATGTGGATCACTAAGCTCATGTTTCTCCCTCTTCACAACCAGCTGCAAGTTCTTCAGAGAAGCTGGGCAAAGCATTGTTGAAGTGGCCTCTTGCATTATCAATAACATTTATGAAGCCGATATCCTCTTCTCTATGACTGCCAACACCATCAGTTTCCACCACTTTATAACCAGCGATAGCCACCTCTGGAGGACCAGGAAAACTTTCTGCCATCTCTTTAGCATTTGAAGAATCTTCTATAAGCTTTGATATCCATTCCATGCTCCACTCCTCCATCTCTTTAGGACCTGTAGAATCTTCACTAGGCTTTGGTAACAATTCAATGTTCATCTCTTTAGCACTTGTAGAATCTTCTGTAGGATATGTTAGGAATTCAGTGTTCAGCTCCATATTCATTCCCATCCTGTTGGCAATAGTCGAATCATCTAAAACCTTTGGTAGCAATTCAACTCCCACCTCAGAATTATAAAATACAGGAGCAGTCATCTCTTTAGCACTTGTAGAATCTTCTGTAGGATATGGTAGCAATTCAGTGTTCAGCTCCATATTCATACCGATCCTGTTGGCAATAGTCGAATCATCTAAAACCTTTGGTAGCAATTCAACTCCCACCTCAGAATTATAAGATACAGGAGCACTCATTTCTTTAGCACTTGTAGAATCTTCTGTAGGATATGGTAGGAATTCAGTGTTCAGCTCCATATTCATACCCATCCTGTTGGCAATGGTCCAATCATCTAAAACCTTTGGTAGCAATTCAACTCCCTCCTCAGAATTATAAGATACAGGAGCAGTAGGGTTTTCCAGCTTCAAACGCTTCGGCAAAGGTTGCATGGCTTCTGAACTACCATATGTGGGCTGGCCAGAGTCTCCACTACCTCCTTCTACATGTTCAAAGTCAGGATGGAATGTATCGACGACAGCACTATACCCAACAGTGTTGCAAATGTCACATCTAGCATCATGACAGCCGTCATAATGGGATGCAAGTGAGAAGAATTTGGTGCATCTACAGGCATATCGACAGCAGACAGTCGAATGCAAATAGTTCGCAAAACAAGCCGGAGCGTCATTCCCCGAAACTGCCGCTGAATTCTTGCACTGGATATAAGCAAGTAAAACCTTCCGTTGGATAGCTCGATTCAACCGATTATTACCATCTGCCTGCGATTCTTGTAAAGGAAGCGGAGGAAGATAACCATGACTCGCAGCTTGTTCATTTACGGGACAAAATGATTGATTCTGTCCGGCCAAAGGAAATCTAGCATCAGCCACGGATGGGTCATAATATCTCGAATTCCACATTCTCGATCCCACGCCAAGCCATCTATTAGGAACCATCTCACCCCCAACTTGTAACCCTAGTTGGGCGATTCCTTATTTCTAATCAGAATTCTAAACAAATGAACATTATGAAAAGTATTAGATATTTATTCATGTTATCACAAAATAGTAATTAGATGACCGCAAAAACAATCGAAACCCTAATTAATTTAAAGAACAAAAAAATTTACACTATTTAGGGTTTCAAATGGTGGTAGAGTAATAACGAAAACAGAAAATTAAATACGAAAGTGAAGCAAATAACTCAGAATCTCATTACTCAAGTAGAAATCTTCAAATTAAGTTTAGTGTTTGGAAGATTACCTTATTTATGAGTAAAGGAGAAAATATGAGGGAGAGAAATGTGAGGTCAATTGAATTGAATTTAATAGTTTATGATTTTATATTTAAATTTAGGGTCATAATTTTTCATTTAAAATTTATTTATATTGTTGTTTATGAGGTTATTTTGTAATTATAATTTTTTGAATAAATAAAATTTGTATAATTAAATAATAATGTAAATGTTTTTATAGTTCAATATGTTTATATATGTTAATATTTGATTAAATAACAATTTTATATTTAATAATTTCGAGAAAAAAAGTTTATATTTAATAATTAAAAATGACCATAATTTCCCATTTGGTAAAAGAGTAATGGAGAGGATCTCAATCCGTAAAAGCAATCAAGTTTTCTGTAATGGTAGTCGTGGAATCATTTAAATCATTGGTGCCATTTCTAATTAAATTAATTATTTAAAAGTCATAAAAAATAAAAAATAGAGAAAATTAATTCAATCGGTTTTTAGTCCAACTTAATTGGTTTCGAACAATTCATTCAAAATCCAATTCAAATATATATTGGCCAGTTCATCCCGTTACAAGTATATATTATATTTGTAGTATATAAGATTTTATTAAAGGGATAAATCTCAAAACTATACATTAACTTTGGTCTAACATGCAATTTTATACAAGAAATTTTGATTTGATCCAATTCTCACAAACTATTAACGCAATTAAAAATGTTTAATTATTTTTTTATATAAAAAAACTTTCGATTATTAGATATACTAGAAACTCTATCACATGCGTATGCGTGGGGAAACCAAGTATTTAGAACACAAATATGTGTTTAAAAATAACATATAATAAATAATGAAACATATGGTTTGAAACTAAATACTACTAATAATAACACATAAAATATGTACGATATTAAAATAAAAAAAATAGATTAAATTGTAAGTAAAACGAAATTAAAACACATGAATACATCGTAGCAAAATTACTAAATGAATACAATTATTTATCATAATATTGTCATCAACCCTAAATTGGTGTCGAGTTAATTTGTGACACAATTTCAGTCAACAACATTATTAGTACTAGATTTTATCACGTCAGGTGAATGAAAATATTAAAATTAAATGATTATTTCCTTTTTAGATTTTTTTTATTTTTTAGGAAAATGGGGAGACCTGTGATTTATGGGAAATCAAGTTATTTAGCTGCAAAAATAAAATTTAATTTTTTTTCCTTTCTTGTAAAAATCTCAAAATTTTCTATTTTTATTGAAAAAAAAGCTAAAATTAATTCTAAAGAAGGAAAAAAAAGGAAATTAAAATAAAAATATTTTTTCCTATAAAAATCAAGTAATTTCTTATAGAACCCAGTTTTTCCTTTTATTAAAAAACTATAATTAATTCTAAAAATAAAAAAAATAAAATGCTTTTTTCATGTAAAAATTCATGTTTTTCCTCATAAAAATTCAAGTTTATCTCTATAAAACCTAGATTTTCCCCCTTTACCAAAAAAGCTAAAAAATAATAAAAATTAAAAAGATAAAATGAGCCATTAAAATGAAAACTTATTAAAATTAGATGACTAAAATTAATGAATAATATAACATTGTCTAACCCCAAATTAACAGAAAAGTGACCAAAATGAAAACAGTTTGTCGATGGTACCCTTTTTGCAATTCTTTTATTTTTTTGTGCCTAAAATGAAAATTTATGAAAATTGAGGACCAATTTTGAAATTTATCCTAAAAATGCATTTTAACGTAAAAAAGAAAGCGATAGTTTAGGCATCCAAGAACACCTGCGAGTGTACAACCCGACAATGCACGTGCTCTGTGTTGTAAACTTGTTTCAATCATTTAAACCAATCACGTGGTGGACAAGGGGCGTCACTGTCGGCACAAGAAAAATACAACAAAAAGGTTAACTTCCTTTATAAACTATATTAAGTCAAAATTATAAATTAGTCCCTAAATTTTAAAATATTTCAATTTAATCCCTTCATTTCATTAGTCTATTAGTAATCTTTGGTGTTAAATATCAATTTAGATCTAATATATTTTAAAATATTTATTAATTTATACGTGTTTTGTTTATATGCCCTGACTTTTTCAAGAACCTTACTAGTTCACAGGTTGAGGGTGCACCAACAAGTAGGGGTGGTAGCAAGGGGCTGTCGGTCCTCCCTAAAATAGAAAATTTAAGTTTTGGCCCTTTAATATTTTTTAAAAAGTTTTAAGTTAGTACATGGTAAAGTTACACTATGACCCCCCAAACGTGATGAAATTGTATTTTAGATCTCATAAAATTATACGACTTAATTTTGTCACCTAGAAAAATTTTCTAGCTTTGCCTCTGTTAACAAGTTTGATATTGTCTTTGGTTGGGATTTTAACTTCTTACTCTTTTGAGAGGCCTAACGAGTTCACCAAGCGAGAGTACTCCGTAGTGCTTGCCCATGTGGTACCATGCTCCCAAGGAAAAGGCTACTTATGCCTTCGTTGGTGATTCGAATTCCAAAGCGTGTATTCTCTATGATTAATATTCTACCTCTCTTCCAAATACATACCTCCACTAACCGAATATGCTCCCACTCTATGAACCCATAAGGCTCTTTATGAAGTCGAGAGGTAAAATCCCAACACAAGATAATACCATCAATTGTTGAGGGTAGTATCAACTACCTGACGAATGATACTTCGAAGATTTCTCCAAAAAGAGTCGATTCCCCTCAACAATGTGCAAATTGTCTGACTCAACTCAATGACCTATGACATATAAATCATTAATAGGAACATGCTATCACTTGACTTAGCAATCTTTAACATGGGTTATAGTTGACACCAAAGGAGCAAGTTGAGGCCTTAGAATTATTTGATTTGGTGGAATTACTTTTTAGGACACTAAAATTTGTAATGTTATAAGTAAAAAAATGATAAGATTTCTATTTTGGCCCTTCCCAATTTTTTTTCATTTCAATTTCGGCCCACCATTATAAAATGTCTAATTTCTCCCTTGACCCTCAACATATTTAAAAAACAAAGCCACATTAGATTCAATCAAGCACTTACAACTAAAACCAATAAACTTAACTAATGAAAAGATCTAATTGAAATAATACCTTTAATTTGAGAATTTGATCGAAACATTTCTAAGATTCAAGGATCAATTTAAAACATAATCAATAGTTTAAGGACGACCGGCATAGTTAATCCAAAGAAGAAATAGCACAATATCACGTGCCTCGCAAGTAAAACATCCACGTTTGCACACGTCATAATGCCAGCTGTCCCCAGCTACGCCACAGATCATTGCCACGTTGAATTTTGGCCACTTCGCTTTCCCCCATAGTCTATTTTATTTCACTGTCGACTTTTTTTTATTTCTTTTATTTCTTTCTTGTGATTGAACATAAAGATTAATAAATGTAATTTTTTTATTTAACTTTTTTAAAAAAGTGTAAAAATTAAAAATTTGTCTTTATCTGAGAAAAGTAATTTAATTTAAAAAGAAAAAAAAAGAAGAAAATAAAGGTTGTGACGTTGGAAATAGCTAAGCCCCATGTTAGGGGTTTGTTTAATTTTCATGCAAAGATCATCACAAGCCATTTTTGCTTTTTGTTCATGTCTATCCTCAAATTTTAAAAATAATTTATTAATTGGTTTAATAATTTTTTATTTAAATATTATTTTTATTTTAAAATAGAGGGTAAATTTAAAAATAGTCACTTTTATTTGTCTCAAATTACATTTTAGTCACTTATGTTTGAAATGTTACGTTTTAGTCACTTACGTTATTGTTTTGTTACGAGGTGGTCACTCAGTTGTTAAGCTCCATTACCTCTCTAACAGCAATCCTATGTGGCAATCCAAATGAGTTTTAAATGCCAACTTGAATGTCCTATTTGGACGAGAATAGGTTTTTAATTAAATAATTTTAATTACTTAAAAATTTTAAATTAATTACACGATAAAAGAAAATAGTTCATCTCTTTTTTCTTTTAGTTTTCTTTTTCTATTTTGACTGAAAAACTATTCTCATCCTAATTGGACATCCAAGTTGACATTTAAAACCCATTTAAACTGCCACGTAAGATTGCCGTCAGGGAGGTAATGAAATTTAACGGCAAAGTGACTATTTCATAACAAAATAATAACATAAGTGACTAAAACGTAACATGCAAATATAAATAACTAAAATGTAATCTGAGGCAAACAAAAGTGATTATTTTTATAGTTTACCCTCAAATAAATATTTTTTTGGTGTAAATTTAAAATAAATATTAAGTCAATGATTTTGTGTCTTTAAATATTCATATTTAAATCCCATCGTGTTTACCGATTTAGTCTTAACTCGATTAATATAGATATTGTTGTCAATGCTGGAGGATGTGAGCTCGATTAGTATGGCATTATGTAAAAAGAACAAAATAGATATAAACAGAACCTATAATGAAAGGCAGTTCTGGACACAAAAAAATATTTATTAAATTTAAGTTATAAAATTTGTTTTAATATATTATTCAAAATTAAGTATGAAATATAATTATTAATTTTTTTTACTTATTTTTTAAATGTTTTGTATTATTCTAAATAAAATTTAAATGATTTGATTGATATCAATCAAAATAATTTAAATTTAAATTTTTAAAAAAATCATAAATTCTTAATTGATATCAATCAACATAATTTAATATTTTCCTTGAAATTAAATGATAATTTTAATATTTTTATATTAAATAAGGAATAAAGATTAATTAAAGATTGAATTTGAAATACATATCAACTGGAGATTTAAACATATTTTTTTATTCCATATATGATTTAATGGTCAATAAATTTAATTAATGTTGCAATCAATTAAATTTTACTTTTTAGGTAAAGTTTTGAAAATATTGATTTATTATAGTTTTTTTTCCTTTTTTCCAGCTAGTCATAGTTCTGTTTTATTTTAAAAAGATTTCACTTTCAAACACTATTTTCCCAACTTATTTATTATTAATTATTTTTTTAAAATTTAAAATTTTAAGTTTTCAATAATTTTAAGAGTCAATTATTTAGTGATGTAATCACTTTTTATAAATTATTATTTTAAATTTTATTTCAACATCATATATTAAAAAATAAAAAAATTTTATTTTTTATAATATTAAAAATAAAAAATTCAAATTATTATGTTTAAGTATTATCTAAACTAAATAACTTCTAAAGATTTATTCAAATTAGATAGTATTTAATACGAATTCAAATATCATATTACTCTAAAAAATTATTTTAATAGTTCGAAAAAAAATATTTTAAATATCATATCAATAATATATTTATTGAAACATATTTAAATATATATAATATTAAAAAGGTTAAAAGCCCCTTTACTCTTCTTATATTTGAATTTTGATCCCTATACCTTTTGAATTTAAAATTGCGAGCTTAATTGTTAACATCGTTAAAAATTTTCTGTTCCAAAATGTCAGACTGACGAATTTAAGAGAATGATTGAATTTGCAAATTAAAATCTGAAAAATAGAGTGACTAAGTCTCAAATGTATGAAGAATACGAGTATTTGGAGCATATTTTAACCAATTAAAAATACATAGGAGTTAGATTGCATTTTGTCTTTCTATTCAGAAAATGAGCAAATTAGTTCTTATAGGTTAAAGAGCAAATTGATTCTTCCATTAAAAGTTTCATTTATCTCTATAATTAAAAACTGGTCCCTATACATCAATACGAGATACACGTGGCACACCATATGTAATTATCTAGTTATTACATCAACTATGTCGGTTTTTAACAATAGAAATGAATGAAAATTGCAATTATAAGGGCTAGTTTGCTCTTTGATTTAATATAAAATGACTAATTTACTCATTTTCTAAATAAAAAAGATAAAATTCAATCAAACTCTTAATACAGGGGTCTCAACGGTAAATTTACCAAATATATGTAAAAATGTGGAGTGTTTCAACCGAGTTATAATAATTTCTATTGACGAGTCATTACTCGTCAAACCAATCATTAAACCAAACAAAAAAGGAAAAAAAAAAAAAAGAAACCGAAAAACGGAGATTCCTATTGACGAGAATACCCCTATATTTTCTCCTATTTTTATTAATTTCAGAAAATAATATTTTCTCATAATCATTTTTTGTTACTTTCTGAGTTTACAGTCTCCATCAGAGCTCTGCCTCCTTCTCCAATTAATTTTTTTTCTTTCTGATTTTCTGTTTTTTATCTGCATATATATATTGTATTTATACAGTTCGAACATTATAAAGCAATAGAGTTTTTGTTTTTCTTGTAACTATTTTTGGCTGTTTTTTTGGTGATCTGTGTATTGAGTGAACCGGAGCTTCGAAGCTCGGGACTCAGGATCCGAAAAATGGCAGCCGAGAATTACAGTAATGGTGGACCCGACTCGAATCCTTGTTATTTGCAGAAATTCGGATTATATTCGACATGCTCGGTATATTTCCTCTATATGTATTCACACACAAATATATATGTATGTATATACTTTTTTGTACAATATTCGTATGCTTGTGTATTTGTTTTAACGCGT
The DNA here is from genome assembly GCF_007990345.1 of Gossypium hirsutum. Lineage (NCBI taxonomy): Eukaryota > Viridiplantae > Streptophyta > Magnoliopsida > Malvales > Malvaceae > Gossypium > Gossypium hirsutum. The sequence continues at coordinate 65,258,113 of NC_053442.1, read as the reverse complement.
ATACGGATGTTGATTTGAGAATTTTGAATTGTTAGTTTTGATCATTGAAGTTGATTATATGTTTTTCATTGCTGTTTTTTTGGCGATTTTTTATCCAAATTCTTTCATTTATAAAAGGAAATGAAATTTTTTTAGTATATATTATGAATTTTAGCTTTAGGTTTGAAAGCTGGTCAATGATTTGCTTGTTAGCTTGATATTGGAATTATTTGAATTTTCTGTTTCTTAAATAAAATTTGAATTTTTTACTAAATGGATGATTGATCAGTTGTGGTATCGTATTTTGTGAGGTTGAACCAGTTTTTTTTTTAATTCGCAATACAAAGTTTAAGTAAGCAATTTACCTGTTTCAACATTCCTGCTTGTTGCTCAATGGCTCTATTGGCACAATTGATATTGTAGCAATCCGTAGCAAGTGGGTGCGAGCACACAAGTATGTTTTAGAATTCTTTAGTAGGTATTGTATTAAAAAAAAATATCAGTGCTTGTTATTATCATAGGGATTGAATTTTGCATTTTAGAATTCTTTAGTTATTTCTCCACTCAAACTTTTCAGTGTTCTAAATTAAACTTAACAAGGTGAAGTCTTCATTTAATAAATAGGCTTATGAATGTAGGTATTTTTGTGTTCGGGTTTACTTCTGTGTACAGTTTCTCTTTAACTGCAATCATCTCCTACGAAATGTTAGACTGTTTTTAATTTGATAAAGTAGGTTCATTGTGTCGGAGGTTATGGGCTGGGATTGTTATTTGTTAATGTGCTTTGGAGGTCACAAGCATGTTCTTGCTTGGTATAGAAAAAGTCTTTATGCCTTGAACAAATCCTAGATGATCAGACAATGTTGTTGTTTTCCTGTTTTCGCTATGGTGCTGATAGGAATAGATAAGAGCAGCTTTTTGATTTGATATCTCTTTCCTTTCCCCTCAAAATTTCTTTGAGCTAATAAATGGTGTTTCCATTCCCATTACACAAGATTAATGCAACATTTGTATTTTCCTGGTGTGCAACAGAATTTCTATATGATAGGAAGAGATAAGAACCAAACTGTTTGGAGGGTACTAAAGATTCATCGACTAGATTCATCTGAACTAACCATTCTTGAAGATCCTACAACATACTCAGAATTTGAATGCTTTGATCTGTTAAGACGGATACATGATGGAAACAGGTCCACAGGTGGACTTAATTTTGTTACAGCTTGTTATGGAATCGTTGGTATGTTATATATGTCAGGTTCTCCACCTTTCTCTCTGTCCTTTTCAGTATAAGCTAATGTTCTCCCAATTAATTTAGGGTTTGTAAAATTTTTGGGGCCTTATTACATGCTGCTGATCAAGAAGAGAAGGAAGATTGGTGCAATTTGTGGCCATAACATCTATGCCGTTACAAAGAGCGAGATGATTCCAATTTCTAATTCTCCTGACCAGTCCAATGTGGCTTATTCTAAGAATGAAAAGAGGTCTTTTGCCAATTCTGCATGTAAATGTATTATGTACTTGGTACTTAACAGGAGACATATGAGACTAGCACAGAAGTTAGGATACATTATGAGATTAGCACTGAAAGTATCCGTTGCCCATTGTATTTAGATGTAATCATGTTATTTTCTCGTATTTTATTTTATTCTCAATTAATTATGATCTCTGGGGCTATAATCGATTTCTGGAGTTCTCTTTTAAAAGTAGAAGGTGAGGAGGTATTTCTGTTCTATTTTTCTGATAATTCCTTCATGTTATATCATTGACATGGGCCCATGCAACTTGAAATTATCTAAAGCACTTTTTCTGGTTAGAGTCTTCTTCCTCCTTTTGTAAGACCATTTCCTGCATATGTACAGGGCCAAACTTCATTGTTGTGTCATGTTAGTATAACATGCTGAATGAAACAACAATCATCAGGGTTTCTGGGGGAAATTACTCTCTTATTTCCCAGTTAAAATTTATAGTTTAAGTAATTGTTTCATTTCATTTGTTCCTTAAAATAATGACTAAACATGCATTAACGTGGCTTGCCCTTTTTCTTCTTCTTTTTACTTGTGGAACTAGATATAAGAAGCTCCTTTGCGCAGTGGATCTTACGAAAGACTTCTTTTTCAGCTACTCATACAATGTCATGCATAGTCTTCAAAGAAATTTACGTAAGAATGAGACAGGACTAGGTCACTATGAAACAATGTTTGTCTGGAATGAGTTCTTAACTCGCGGAATCCGGAATAATCTCAATAATACTCTGTGGACTGTTGCTTTGGTATATGGCTTTTTCAAGCAGGTATGATACACTTTAGGCTTCTTATTTGTTAGTGATAAGTGAAAAAGGGAAGTAAGGATTTGGAGGAAGATGGTTAAGTTGAAGTAGTTATATTATTTTCTTTCAGTTTCCATCTCTATGGATTGTTTAACGTATAAAACATGTTGCTCTAGAGGAATCTTGATAACCCTAAACTTTCATACCATTTTCAGCGGCTGTGGATGTTTTCTGGTATGGAATAGCTTTCGAATTCGATGTGTTGCTTTGCATTTACAAACTGGTATTTTTATTTGTTAAATCCTCAATTTTGAACTAATTATCAAATTTATAATTTCTTTGGTTCTATCTTATTAAACAGAGTTCCATGGTCAATAACTTTAAGAGTATAAATGACCCATTTACAAAGCGCTCTCTTATAACTTTAGCCACCTTAAAATTTACTATAGCTGTTAAACAATGCAGGTTCTCACTTTCAAACTTTTGCTATACATGTTTGCTAGAATTATTGTTTCCTTTTGATTCATGGTTTTAAAGTTTTGATCTAACATTCATTATTCCCTACTTTGAGATCCAGGTCAAACTTTCAGTGTCTGGCAGGGACTTTATGTTTACTCTCATTGCAAGACGTTCCCGACATTATGCTGGAACAAGGTTTAGATGCTTTACTTGCTACTGATTTAAATTTCTGCTGGATTAGTTAGAACTGCCCTTAGCCATTTCCTTTGGTCCACAATTCATTGGGAAAATTAACCCTTTTGCTATCTTCCATTGTCAAATGGTTTGAGATTTTACCTTGTTATGTGTATGCTTCAGTTAATTTTGAGTTCTAATTTGTAATTGCTCCTGTCATATTATAGATAAACCTTTTTTTCACCTACTTCTGTTGTTGCTCTTGATTCAAAAAATGAACTCACTTTTCTTTTTTCTCTTCTATTGCATAGATATCTGAAACGTGGTGTGAATGAGAAAGGTAGAGTAGCAAATGATGTTGAGACTGAACAAATTGTGTTTGAAGATGTTCCTGAAGGCTGCCCCACACAAATAAGTTCTGTTGTCCAGAATAGAGGCTCTATCCCACTTTTCTGGTCGCAAGAAACTTCACGTTTGAATTTGAGACCTGACATTATATGTATGAGTTCGTTCTTGTTTAACAATGCACCAAGAGCCACAAATCTGTAGTTTTATGTGCTAACTAGTGTAAATTTTCTTAATTTCTTCATTTGTTTCCAGTATCAAAGAAGGATCCAAATTATGATGCCACAAGACTACATTTTGAAAATCTTGTAAGGAGATATGGAAATCCAATAATCATATTGAATTTGATAAAGGTAGGCCTTGTGCCAAGTGTGTATTAGCTTCCATAAACTTTGTGATGTTTCTTTTTCTAGCAGCAATGGTTTCCTGATTTGTTCTGTTTTCTGTTCTGGTGGTCAACAGAGGTGTGAGAAGAAACCTCGTGAAACTATTCTACGTGCTGAGTTTGCAAATTCCATCAGAATTCTCAATAAGAGTTTAACCGAGGAGGACTGTCTGAGGTTCCTTCACTGGGACCTGAGTCGACACTCCAGAAAGTACTTTTATGTCCCCTAATCCCCTTGCTTTTGCAAAATTCTTGCTTACTGATCTTTTATACAATGGTTCACTTACGTGATCTTTTTCTGCAGAGCTACAAAGTCGGTGGCAGTTCTGGGCAGAGTGGCTGATTATGCATTAAACTTAACGGGAATCTTTTACTGTCAAGTTACACCAAATTGTAGACCAGAGGGGTTGTTGAATTTATCTTGCTTAGTGTAAGTTTTGTACATTATTAAATCATGTTTTCACGATCCTGTAAGTAACATTTTTCTTCCTTCTTTGTTAAAAGTTCAATTTTCAAATATAAACTGTAAAGTTCCTTATCTTTTTGTTACTACTTATTTGATAAAAAAAATATCTGTTTATTCTGCCCTTTATGTCATGAATTATCTCAACTTGTAATTACAATAGCATGCACATCATTTAGAAATGTCTTAACTTACAGTGCTGTTTGTCCCTCTTTCATTTGCTTCCTTATTGAAAAATATAGCCTTTTAGGTATTTGCTATATTGGTTTGCGGATGCTTATTAGATTATCCATGTTAACTATTTATTTCAGGCAAAATGATGAGAAATTGGGAAAGGATGCTGGTAACGATAAACAGAACTCTAGTGAGAATGTAAAACCACCCATGTTTCAAAATGGAGTCCTTAGAACGAACTGCATTGATTGTCTAGATCGAACAAATGTTGCGCAGTATGCCCATGGATTGATGGCTCTTGGACGCCAGCTCCATGCTATGAGCTTCATAGAATCCCATACTATTGATCAAAATAGTCCTTTGGTCGATGAATTAATGACAGTTTATGAAGAAATGGGTGACACACTTGCTCTACAGTATGGTGGGTCTGCAGCACACAACAAGGTAATTCTTCTTAAGACATTTTGGGACCTTTTGTAGTCACCCGAAAAGAAATTGATGATAATAAAACCAATTAATATATGTTCCATCCATGCTATTAATGTACCTTTTAGGGTTTTAAGATGTTAGCATAAGACTTTAAACCTTGGGGTAGTAGTAACATGGAGTGGCTAGCCTAGAGCAGGGGCGAAGCCAAGAAATTGCTTTAGGGGGCCAAAAATGAATAAATTTCTTTTGGGGTCAAAGTGCAATTTTATCATTATACTAGTGATTTCCTAAAATCTAAAGGGACTATATAAATAATTTTTCACTTTTGTGGGGGCCAAGACCACTGCCTGCCCCCCCCCCTGGCCGGGAGTTTCATGAGTTTTTTCTTTTACTGGAACCTTAAAGTCTTAGGTTCGAAGTATAGTATATTATTCTGCACTGGTTGTGTTAAACAGATATTTTGCCAAATGAGAGGTCAATGGAAAGCAGCAATTCAGTCCCAGGAGTTCTTTAGAACTTTGCAACGTTACTATAGGAACGCGTACTTGGATGCAGAGAAGCAAAGTGCCATTAATTTGTAAGATAAAAACTAGCCTCGTTCTTCGTATACAGTGTGCCTTTAGTGGCTTATGACAGCACATCTTTTAGTGTCTTGCAAATTGCAGTTTTGATGTATGATGCTTAGGGATGTGCGATAACACGGAGCGCTCAGTGTGATGGGGAGTCCCTCCACCACACTGCCACGTGCTACCAAAAGCACTCGTAGTTCATACGGATTGTGATGGATAACACTCCTAGAAAATTGCATTATGCTATGCAGGTTCTTGGGTCACTTTCAGCCACAACAAGGTAAACCAGCACTCTGGGAATTGGATTCAGACCAGCACTATACCGTTGGAAGTCATGGTCTTAATTCCGACGAGTATGCAAAGTATATATCGAATCTCTGTGTCGTAAATACATTTTATACAAAGTTTCCAGTTCAAATTATTTCTTTGAGACTACGTATTGCCTAATAAATGTAGTTCTGAATAGAATATGCAGATGCTTAACTATGTTCTAATGTTTTTATATACAATGTTGTGCTTGTAAATCTAAAAATTTTACGATTTTATCACCATGTTTCAGAAACTACACAACTTTCGGATTTAATCAATCGGGAAAGGAATGTTGCTGCTGTTTTGTGATCCCAGTTTAATATGGCATAAATTGCTAATGAGATCAATTTCAAATATTTGCAGGCCATCTTTCAAAAGATCACTCTCTGATGGCAACATTCTTTACGGAACTAACGCTCCTGTGGCTGCTTCAAATGTTGGACACCTTGAGCCTTTGTCTGAAAATTTAGGAGCTACTCGAGGTCTTTCAGACTCCTCTTCGGAGATGCCAACTTCAGAAATTTCTTATTCTAGGTGTGCACACACTATTTTTCCAAGTTTACTATCTTAAAGGCAAGAGCAAAGCTAGAAAATTGCCTTAGGGGGACCAGAGATGAATCATAAATTTTTTGGGGGCCCAAAGTGCAAATTTACCATTATACTAACTTATGGTTTTTAAAAGTTTTAAAGGAGTTACAAGGTAAATTTACCATTTTGGGCTTGCCACTGCCCCCTGTCTACGCCCCTGCATAAAGGTTAATATAATAAAACAGTAGCTCTTGGACTTCAAATTTTCTGGTTTATAGCTATCCTAAAGGTGGCAACATCTTAATATTTTGAAACTTTTTGGTTGTTGTACCGAGGAACTACAGTAACAAACCACCTTCATTAAACTGACTCGGGCTGGTTTTCTAGTCTTACTACCAGAATGTCTTGCAAGCAGCTTTTTGGAGATATGGAGATGGACCATTTTTTCGAAGGTAATCGCATATGTTTTGATGAAAATGGAGATGAATGTAACTGCACCAATTTCGATATGGACTGGCTTTCATCTTCAGGAAATTCATGTGACGATGATACATGTGACAGGTAGTTAAATGTCATCTTCAGTAAAGCTTACTTTAAGAAAGCAGAAAACTTTCCAGATGTTTTTTTTCGTAAACCAATGATCATTATGCCAACTACCATTTGTGTATGTTCAACTTTTACTGTAATAATGTTGGTAAAAATAAGGTTAATTGTGGTGAAAACTCTATATGTGCAGCGTTTGTAGGAAATTTACGTTGCTTTCGAAGACCTTCATTTGACTGCATTGTCATCTCGTAAATGAGTCTGTATTATTGCTTGCAGGTCAACAACAGGTCCATTCTCTGAAAACATCGGTGTGGAACTAAAAACCGAAATTGCAACATCTTCAAGTGAGTCTGGTTCAAGCATAAAGGTTAGTAAATAGTTGTTTAATGATTGATTAACTGATATGAGCTAATGGCAAAGGGGGTCAGGCAGTGGCCTTGGTCCCCCTGAAATGGTAGATTTTCATTTATCCCCTTAGACTTTTATGAAATTACATGTTAGTATAATGGTAAAATTGCACTTTGGCCTTCTTAATAATTTATGATTTACCTCTAGCCACCCTTAAAGTAATTTTTTTAGCTTCATCCCTGTAAATTACCACATCTGAAAGAGTTCTATTCATCATTCTTGTGTTTTTTTATCAACCTGAAGAGGTATCAAGTACATGATTTTAGATCCATTTGATGTTTCTCCTGCCTTTTGTTTAGGGAGGGTATCGAACCACATCCGAACTCACTTTTGATGATATCCCGGCCGAATTCACCGAGATCTTTGTGAACTGGGTAACTCACGGAGATATGCTTATTCCGATAATGATCACTTCGAGGTAGTTAAAAAATTCATTTCAAACGACGACCCGAACCCGTCCAAAGGATGTGAGTTCAATTTCAAGATAGTAAAAAATATGAATTTGGCTGACAAAGAAGGGTTATGGAAAGTGGTACATAATAGCTAATTCAATGCTGTGAATATTTTATTAAGTAGATATATCTATGTTAGAGGTAGCATATCTTTTCTACATTGAGAAATAGATATAAAATTAAGTAGCTAAATTATAGCCATATTTTATACTTAACTTAGAATTTAATTTTTTTAATTTGATATGATTTAGTCATCTTATGTTTTATTTTAGTCTATTTCACTAAAATCGTTGAAAAATTTTGTTAGTCTATTAATGTTCAATTTTTTGAAACCAAATGTTCTTTATTATTAAAAAAAAATTAAATCTATTTATTATTTTTAAATTTTTAAATATTTTTATAATATGTACTGTTTTAAAAAAAATTAAATTACTGAAAATATTATCAGAATTAATTTTCTATATTAAGCTCGAGATTTTTACAACACTTTTGACTCAAAATATCAAACCTATCAATATTAGTCAATATTTATTAAGCGAGTCATTGATTGTAGGTTTAAAGTTGTGAAGGCAAGCCTAAAGATGATGAAGAGGCTGTTTTAGTAAGATCTTTAATCTAATTTCGTCTAAGAAATTATGCTCATAATCAAATCTAAATATGTAAATAAATAAATAAAATACTCAACTTTCAGAAATACTAAATATTAGCTTTTAATGTCTTGTACATTGTTGGATTTTTAATTAATTTTTTAAATATTATATTTTTAATTGTAGTAATTAAATAAAATAATATCTCTTATTTGAATTATTAAATATAATTAAAACCTATTAATATTATAATAATTTTTAACTATAATTAAAAAATTTAACATATTATAAGTAACATTATTTAGAACAATAACCAATTAATATAATTAATTAAGTGATAATTAAGAGTAATAATCTTATTTTACATCAATTAAAATTAATTTAATTTCTCTTTACATCAAAATCTTAACTGATTATTATAATTTAAATTAGTATTACAATTGCCATAATTTTTTCCGTTTATTTTATGCTTCAATTGTTCAAGTAACAGTAAACTTTAGAAGTAGTACAATCTTTTTATTTTTAAATATGTATTTTTTATAACTTCTATTTTTTTTTTCAAATGTGAAAAGCTAGTAAATTTAATTTGATTAATGTGATCATCCATATTTCAACATATAGAAATTTACACATCAAGTATTCTTTTATGTAAATTATATTATTAATTTTTTATATAATATTTAGAATTATTTATAACATATTTGAACTTACATTTTATTATATTGACAAGAATTTTTATACTAATCAAATTAAAATTTAATAAAATATAAATTATGACTAAATATTTATAAGAGACTCATTTTTTTAGAGTAATATATTAATCAGATTTTTTCTAAAAAAAGTGGAAAAATAGTTATGAACTATTAAATTTAAATATCTAATTCGGTTTAACGTCAAACTTAATCGAAAATTATTAAATTCATTATTCAAAAAGTAAATATTATTAAATGTCGTCATTAATGGAGAAACCAGTTGTAAAGTAACCCATCTCTTTACATTTTTTTAGTATTCATTCTTAGAGAAATTAAACTAATGAAAGAAATTTAGTTTATATCTGCGAGAGCAAGAAGATACAATAAACTTTATTTGATTTTTTATTTTTATTTTTATTTTTAAATATTCATGTTTGATGCTCGTAATTGTATATTTTGGCATGGATAAAGAAATTAAAAATAGAGAAATTTAAACATTTTGGGTGTTTTCTTCTGAATTTTGTCATCGAATTCTTTTATAAATTAAAAATAAAATAATTTATATTTAAAATTTGATATTTAATCTATATAATTAATTCAAATATAATCTACTATCGAAACATAAAACGATCTATTCTTAATGTAAAATGTAAGCTTGAAATTACAAATTTGAAATAAAACCAAATGTATATCTACAGATATTTACTTTTAAAACATATTCAAATCACTTCATTTTTGTTAACACCCCTCTTCTAAACACAAGCATACCTTAATATTTAGTTGCCATCGGCTCGAAGATGATAAATTGACTGTTAATAAATGCTCAATTGACATAAATGATGTTCTTCCGTTTCATTTTTCTTGTAATCCACTCTTCAAAATCCTTTGCTTCGTAACGAACCCTCAAAACACCTTCGTAATGAAATTCATATTCCTCGGATGATTTATATAACATTTCCAAGAAATCTCTATCGCGTAAAGCCTTTCTGTGCACGATAAACCGTCTCGTATCGTCATTGAACCCTACGCATACCGGAATGTAACCTTTAGGTGTTAACGGACGAAACCCAACTCGCTTAAACGCTCGATCTCCAATCAACTTACTCCCTCTTACCCCCATTATAAATAAAAATAAAAAAAATAAAACTTAGTTGAATAAAAGATCTATATTGAACACAATGTAATTTCTTAACCCTTTATATATACAAGTAATTATCCTAGTGAAAGCGATTTATTATATTCAATTGAAATAAAATTATGGTAGGTGAAGGCAACATGCCGTGACAACAATGTTGATTATAACATGGTTAAAATTTACTTCAAGTCCTTGTATCATATCAAAAATTCATTTTAGTCCCTCTATTATTAAAAAAAACATTTTGTCTTTATACGCTTGAAAAGTTGACATTTTAGTCCATACACGTTAACTTTGTTGATAATTAATGGAATGACATGGTTTAACGGTGGTTAACGCGGTATTAAATCAAATTAAAAAATTTACTGGTCTTGAAAACAAATGTAATAATTTGGCTAATGATTAAACGTGGACTAAATTACAAATATTTTAAGCACAACCATTATGTGCAAAAATTAAATAAAATCGAAAACAATTTGGGGTAAAAGCAAAATCAGTTTCTTACCTCTACTTAGCCTTCAAATTTGTTATTGAACTTGCTCAGCTAGTGGCGAAGTAAGAAAAAGATTTTGAGAGATCGGAATTAAGTTATATATCTTAATAATAGTTATTAGCTAATATCTTTATAATTTTTTGAAAGGATTAATCAGAATCTTACCATTTTTGGGGTCAGAGTACAATTTTACCATTATTAACTTATAATTTTATACATTTTAGAGGTAAAATTGCAATTTTTCCCTACTTGCTGTCAACAACGTTAAGTCACGCTATTCCATTAACAACAAATTAACATACAAATTAGACTAAAATATCAACTTCTTAAAGAAATTGAAATGTTTCTTTCAATAATAGAAGGATCAAAATGAACTTTATGATTTAGTATAAGGACTTGCGACAAACTTTAACCTCAAATGAAATGAAGATTCAAAACCCATCAACTTAGAATAACTTGTTGTGAATTAAGGACAAATTTTGTGTCCTTAATTTAGGGATTAACGTTGTTGCTTGGTTTTTGTACATGTTTGACCACAATTCATCTAGAAATAATCCAAATTGTCCTAATGTATTTAGCTAATATGTTTGTTTATTAGGTAAATAACATTGGGTTGCTTCCACGTTCTTGAATCCTAACATGTTAATGTACATTCTAGAGGTACAAGTTTTGTACTTATCCTTGTAACACATATGCAGTGTAATTTACTCGATGTTTAAATATTAAAGTTGTCGATTGAGTCTTAGCTCGATTGATATTAATATTGTTGTCAGTGCAGGAGGACGTGGGTTCGAGTGCGTTGAAGCACATTATCCTCCTATTTAGGGAGGGGCTATGGGTAATTCTAGGCATAGTATAAAAAAAGAGCAGATATAATAAAAACATATAATGAGATTAATATTCAACAAAAATATATTAAAGGTTCATCTTTTTACTTTACGAAAATTGAGAAATTAGTTTATCCACTTTAATGTGTCATAACTTGGTCCTTGTATTTCCAGAAGCTGAGAAGTTAGTTAGTTGTTAGAACAGTTTAGTAACTATTTTGTAACTTTTGAAGTTGAATAATCAAATCGTAAACTTATTAATAGTTTAATGACTTTTGATGTAATTTGTCCAAAAATTAATTTTAAGTTGTTTGTTAAAGACAAAATTTAAGGGTCCCTACCTAAATGTACAACCATTTTTCCTTTAATAAATAATGGAGAAAGTTTTATTTTTTTTATATATTGTGACAATATAAACACAAGAAGAAACACCAGCTGGGAACAATTATATAAATAAACAATTAAATATTTTTATTTAAATTAACATAAAAATATTAATAGTTTTTAATAGTTACCCATAATCGTGAGAAATTATTTTATGGACCCTTCTCATCACATCATTTTTTGTCCTTTTCTAATTATTTAATAACATTTCAACAATTTTTTTCATGTCATTGATATATAATTTTGATGATTTTTTAACCCAAAAACAAACTGTTTGGGTTTGAGGTTCGAGGTTTGAGGTTCGAGGTTTGAGATTCAAATTTGAGGTTTAAAGTTTAGAGTTCGGGATTCGGGATAAAAAAATTATCAATATTATGTATTAATGACATGAAAAATCAGTTGAAATGTCATTAAATAATTGGAAAGAAACCATGAATGATGTGGTGAGAATGATTCATAAAATAATTTCTCCAGGTTCCAACTCAACTATTAAATTACTAAAATACACTTAATTGAACAAAGCAATAGATATTAATTTAAGGGTATTTTTATCTTTTTATATAAAATTTTTAAAAAAAATCATTCTTACAATGGGATTTAAACCCAAAACACTAAACATATACTTTCTCGACTTTGCTATTTCAACTAAAGTAAGATTTGATTTTTATATGAGTTCTTAATAAATATTGTCACCCATATTGTCGGTATGCTATAATTTTATTTGAGTTAGTATCACAAGTCAACTCGATTCCAATTCAAGAAAAATGACAATGATGATATTTACCTATTTAACTTTCCTTTTACTAGCAATTTAAACTATTTTTAATTGTAATTTCGTATGTATTGCATATGTGTTATTATTATTAGTTAAAAACATTACATTTCATTATTTATTGTATGTTATTTATAAACGTATCCATGCGTTCTAAATACATGGTTTCCACACGCATGCACGTATGATAGAATTTGCAATTGCCGTAAGTCGATTTTGTGGTGATCATCAAACACCTCAGGTGCCACGGGAATCGGTTGTCTACATCCAAATTGCCGTAACACTCTGTCTGACTGGTGCATCTCCACGGTCGCATAGCTGATCAACGCGACTTTCGCGTGCCAAGCGTTTGCATTTTGGAAGAACTCATCCGGAATTACTGTCCGAATTGCCGGATCCTCGTATGGTGTCCATTGAAACTATATGAACATGATAGAAATATTAGTTATATACATAATACTAAATACTAAATACCAATCGACTAGCTCATGATGGAAATATCAATTTTATTTAATACTTACATGTGCTTCCGACTGTTGGTCTAATAGAAGCCGTATATCTTCAAGAGAGGTAGGTAATCGAGCATAACTTGCCGGATGGTTCCACCTAATTAAATAAATTTTTAGCATACTATTATTTTTAAAAATCTACATAATAATTGTAAAAAATCTAATATAAAATTTACATCATTATGAGTGGGAATGTATATGGGTGGTCCACTCGAGGACGTAGAAATGGAAAGCGAAACTGTGCCCATGACTGCAGTAGTGACAGGCAACCTCCGATTTTCGCTTTACTCGGTTGCGTCGCCCCGCACATCTCCCGATATAATGTTGCCAAGACGGCAGACCCCCAACTCAATTCACCAGCTGCTCTAAAATCAACAAGTTTCAGCAACCATCTTAGATGTACGAAGTTCCGTGACAAGTCCGGCATCAAATAACCTTCAATTATCTGAAGAATGTATGCCCAAGCATATCGAATTCTTTCTACTTCGGTTGAATCATTATCCGGATCCGGGAATGTATCTCATAACCAGCCCATCTCGATCCGACCTTCGTTAATTTTCTCCGGAATAGCGCCCAAAAGCTTGTAGCACACCGCTCCCCAATCGCCATATTGAACAGACCCGGTGACTGGGTACCCGTCCACCGGCAATCCCAATTGCAGATTGACATCTTCCAAAGTGATAGTGCACTCTCTACATGGAAGATGGAATGTGTGCGTCTCGGGTCTCTACATCTTGATCAACGCACTGATAAGTTTTGGGTCTAACTTGCATCCCCGGCCTACCACCGCCACGTGCCAAAAACCCGCTTCCCGCAAGTAATTCTCTACCAACGATGATGGAGGACCATGCATATTCCGGATATAGCATTCCAATATCCGATCTACAGACTTTTATAACAAATAATAAATTAATAATTATCTAAAAATGCATAAATAAAAAATCTTAAATAATATTTAAAAAATAAATTTAACACTTACCATTTTCATTTGTTCGACGGATATGTGCTGGTTATCAAGACAAATCAATTCTCCTGCTATTGCTAAATTCGTACAAATTTTTACGATTTAAAAAAATTAATTTTTTTAAAAATAATTAAAAATAGGGATTTAAGATAAATTTAAGAGGAAATTGAGAGCAAATTGAAATTAAATATGGATTTGAGAGAAATTTGGAAGGAAATTGAGAGCAAATTGAAAGGAAATTGAGAAAATAATTGAGAGAGGATTAGTTTGTGAAAAAAATGAAAGGGTGGAGGGGTTTTATAGTTTTTTTTACCGTTGGGGGGCAACAGTAAAAAAATGACCGTTGCACTGTTCACGTGCGGGGAAAACGCGTCCCCAAGGGCGAGCTATGTGGCAGCAAAACGCGTCCACGTCAGCGCGCTTTGCCTATGTGGCAACAAAGCGCGTCCACGTAAGAGCGCTTTGTTGCCACGTAGGCAAAGCGCGCCCTCAGGGACGTGTTTTGCTGACACGTCCCCTGACATCGAGCTGACATGGACGCGTTTTCAGGGAAAATGGCTCATTTCGGTAAATAATAAAATACCGAGCCCATTTTGGTAAATTTAAAAAAAGGGCTTTTAATGGTATTTTGCCCAATTTTTTTCATATCATTGATATATAATTTTGATGATTTTTTAACCCAAATACAAACTGTTTGGGTTTGGGGTTCGAAGTTTGAGATTTAAAGTTTAGAGTTCGGGGTTCGGGGTTCGGGATAAAAAAATTACCAAAATTATGTATTAATGACATTAAAAAATCAGTTGAAATGTCATTAGATAATTGAAAATGAACCATGGATGATGTGATGAGAATGATCCATAAAATAATTTCTCTAGGTTCCAACTCAACTATTAAATTACTAAAATACACTTAATTGAACAAAGCAATAGATATTAATTTAAGGGTATTTTTATCTTTTTATATAAATTTTTTTAAAAAAATCATTCTTACAATGGGATTTAAACCCAAAACACTAAACATATACTTTCTGGACTTTCCTATTTCAACTAAAGTAAGATTTGATTTTTATATGAGTTCTTAATAAATATTTTCACCCACATTGTCGGTATGCTATAATTTTATTTGAATTAGTATCACAAGTCAACTCGATTCCAATTCAAGAAAAATGACAATGATGATATTTACCTATTTAACTTTCCTTTTACTAGCAATTTAAACTATTTTTAATTGTAATTTCGTACGTATTGCATATGTGTTATTATTATTAGTTAAAAACATTACATTTCATTATTTATTGTATGTTATTTATAAACATATCCATACGTTCTAAATACATGGTTTCCACACGCATGCGTGTATGATAGAATTTTCAATTTATATTTAGTTAAGCTCGGTTCAATCGGAAATACGAATTTTAAATTTTGCTTTATTATAAGTCCATCGTATTTATAAAAAAAATACAATAAATTGTGCTATTTTTATTTTGATCTTTAATAATTATATATAATTTTTATTAAAATTTTAATATATAAACAAATTAACGTATTTTTTTAATGTTACATTATAATATTTTATAAGGTAAATTACGGTAGAAGTCACCCAATTATGTTTCTTTTTTGGTCACCCAACTATTAGTAAATTTCTTTTTTGGTTATCAAATTATAAAAAGTCATAAAATTGTCACTCAACTATTTAATTTTGTCTTTTTTGGTCACTAACTGGCTAACGTAAAAATAGAAACACCCAAAAATCCAAGATAGTTGAGTGATCAGAAAAGACAAAATTGAATAGTCGAGTGACCATTTTGTAACTTTTCATAGTTGAATTACTAAAAATGAAAAAAAAACCAAAACAAGGTGACTACTAATATAATTTACCCTATTTTATATTATTATAAATATAATTTTTATGTGATATAAATTATAATAAATTATATAATACGCACATAGCAATCCATGTATACTTTAAGCTAATTTTTTTTGTGATTTTTTTACGAACTTTTTATATATTTTTAATTTTTTAATATGTTTATAATTTTTAAATTATTTGTGATATTACATATAAGACAAATAATGGCATGTCGACATGAAGCACAGGTAGATTGCTACGTAAAATTTCATTCCAATATCGTTAAAAAATCACATTTTATTTGGCCCTTTCAATGGTCAAATTTAACTAAAAAAAGAATAAATGGTCAAATTAACAAAATATGTGAAGATTAGGGCTAAATTTATCATTATACCAAAAAACTTTATTGTTAATATTTTATTTTTCTACTTAAAAAAAGAAAGATGATATATTTTGACTTTAAGTGTTGACGTTAACCAACAAAGAGCTATTTACAAATAGGGTAAAGAAAGGGTAATTTCGGTACACCATCGGAAAATGAACGCTCAAAACAAAACCGATATTACCAAATTTAACGCCGGTGACGGGATCTCCACATTCCACCAATCAAATCCTTCCACGTCATCATATCTCTCCACGTGTCCCTATGCAATGCCTCCTGCACCGACGCCGTCATTTCCCTTCCCGCCCCACTCTACTTTCCGTACCGTCAACCGATAATAAAAAAACAAATGAAACCGAAAATAAAAAGCCAAAAAAAAAAATTCTCGTCGAAACCCTAAATTTTTTTCCTTTTTTTCCTCTGAAATCATCGAGTTTTCTGGATCTCAAATGGAGGAAGACGAAGAGATCCAATCGTACCCGTCGGTTGCCGCTACCGGATCTTCATCGCCGTCGTCGCCGTCACCGGCGTCTAATAGTCGTATAACCGTAACGGTAGCCGCTGCTCCTCCTCCAAATTCGCCACCTACGGATGAGCCGCATGAGCACGAGAAGGCTATAGTGCTGGCACTTCCGCCGCCTCAGAAGCCGAAGAGCAACGGCGGTGGAAGGGAGGACTGCTGGAGCGAAGGCGCCACGGAGGTTTTGATCGACGCGTGGGGAGAGAGGTATTTGGAGCTCAGCCGTGGGAATTTAAAGCAGAAACATTGGAAAGAAGTGGCAGACATTGTGAGTAGCAGAGAGGATTATACAAAAACTCCTAAGACAGATATACAGTGTAAGAATCGAATCGATACGGTGAAGAAGAAGTATAAGTTAGAGAAAGCTAAGGTTGCCGCCGGTGGTGGACCGAGTAAATGGGTGTTTTTTGAGAAATTGGATCAACTTATAGGGCCAACAGCGAAGGTTTCTGCTAGTACTACCGCGGCCGTTTCCGGTGGTGGTGGTAGTAGTAGTGGTGGAAGTGCTGACTTTTTGTCTAAAGTACCGATGGGGATTCCGGTCGGGATCCGGTCCAGTTTGAACCCATTTCGAGTTTCTCAGGTTCGACAACAACAACAGCAGCAGCAACAACAACAACAAGAAAAGCAACCAAGAATGGTTGTATTAAAGAATCAAAGGAAACAAGGTCCAGTGGATATGGATTCCGAGGATGACGATGATGACGGTGACGATGATGCAGATTCGTTCGATAGTTTACCGCCTCCTCCAACCGGGAAAAGGGCAAGAAGGGTGGTTCATAATAAGAGTGTCAATGCAGGTGAAAAAAGAAGAAAATGGGGGAACTCAGTTAAGGAACTGACTCAGGCGATATTACAGTTCGGTGAAGCTTACGAGCAAGCGGAGACCGCAAAGCTTCAACAAGTGGTCGAAATGGAGAAACAAAGGATGAAATTTGCTAAGGAGCTTGAGTTGCAGAGGATGCAGTTTTTCATGAAGACTCAACTAGAGATTTCACAATTGAAGCAAGGGAAAAAAGGTGTTGGTATCTTCAACTCTGGAAATCATCATAGTAAAGCTAATAATAATAACAACAATAACAATAGTGATAGTAGTAATTAAGTTTCTTAGAATTGGAATTTGATTAGGGTTTTAGATTTCTGTGTGTTTATTTGTGGGTAAAGAGTAAAAAAGACATTAGATTTGTATTGGAATTGGTAGTGTTTTTTTCCTTCAAGTGTAGTTTTCATGTGTGTGTACTTTGTGCCGGTAATTAGATTCTTATGAATTAGATTGTAATCCAAAGAACTCTCTTAAATTCAATGTGAATGTTGTTGCATATTGTCACATGAAATCTGTTTGTTATTTGGCTACATTGCTTTTGTGAGATGAACCGGTTGAAAGGATCGGTTTAATACCCTCACTCCATCTCACATTTCTAGTTTGGGTCATTTCGGGTTATTTTTGGGTTTGTGCTGGGCAGTTGGATTGTTGACTTTACATGATCAAATCTGTTGTTGGGTACACTGCTTGTGTGAAATGCAGTTGCATGTGGGACTAGCCATGCACATTCACACAGGTGTGATAAGCAGAAAAAGAAGCCGAAAACT
Source organism: Gossypium hirsutum (assembly GCF_007990345.1). Taxonomy (NCBI): domain Eukaryota; kingdom Viridiplantae; phylum Streptophyta; class Magnoliopsida; order Malvales; family Malvaceae; genus Gossypium; species Gossypium hirsutum. The sequence continues at coordinate 65,239,924 of NC_053442.1, read as the reverse complement.
CAATTGGGCAGGTCAAGCTAAGTCTATTTGGGTTTCAAAATTTTTGAACTATTTCAGGTTTAGATCATTCCAGGATCGAATCTTTTAAGATTATCAAGTCAAATCTTCAGATCATTTTTGGGGTTTGGCTCTTGGTTCAAGTCATTCTAGACTCAGGTCATTTTCAGGTTCGGCTTGGGAAAGTTCTCATATCAGACAGGGTTTTCAGGCTCGAGTCATAGTTGACTGGCTGGTGAGTGCAATGCAAATCAAGAAACCATGGCTAAACACAGGCTTTTTGGTTATGGCTGTTGAAATTTGGCTGCCAAAACAGGGCATCAGAAAAATGGGGTCTCAGATTATGGCAGATCATCAACATGGAATAAGACTTGAACTCGTAGAACTGTCCAATTCAACGTATCCAAAGCATGTTTCTTTTACTGTTAGGCACAAATTCATACAGAAATCACACATGATAAATAACCTTAGATATTTCTTCTTTTTAGATTAGAAGAGTCGGTTGCATAAAAGATCATACCTAGAAAGACTGATTGTAGCTCAAATGTCTATACAGGATTTTAATACTCTCTAAAAGTTAGATTTAAACGACCTGGACGGAGGTTCGTTTCCTCCAAGAGACTCCCGGGTGCAGTTTTTTGCTTAATTGCAGTCACGCCATGAAAGATGAGTCTAGAGCTCCCACCAAATACAAGCACATCACCAGATTCAAGTTCAACCTTTTCAGCCTTGTCGACTTCCCTTTGGTCACTGTATAAAAATTCTGCTGCATCGCCAATGGAAAAGGATATCACAGGTAATCCTTTATGTAGACTTTCCGGACTTTCATCCTTATCCTGCAAACAACACAACCCGAGCTTTCAGTCGAGATGGAAAGGATATACTCCAAATGGGGGAGTAAAATTAAATTTAAGCCATCCTAGAGAAATGATTGTCCAGCACAATAAAACTCATTGTGATTCGATTAAAACTGAAAGAGTTGGATACCGGCAAGGACTTTCTACGATAAAAAAATGGTTTAAAAGAGCAGACCTGATGGAGACCCAGTCGACCGCTTGCCGAGTAGAAATTCACAATACAGATATTTGGTTTCATCGATGGGAGAATGTGTTCTACATGGCTAGCCTTGGTCTTTAGTTGTACAAGAGAATGTGAATCTTTTATCACCTTCTCAACTAACTGAAAGAATTCGCGAGGAATACCAGGGGGAACAGCACGGTCAATTGGTCGAAGATCTCCATAATTACCTGTCTCAGGATCCCAGTTTTTACCAAGGCACATCATTTTCAAATGCAACTTCGCTCCATCACGGTAGCCTGGTTGATAGAAACCTCCTGAACCCAAACCCAGAGCTCGACAAGCTCTTACAATTTTGACCTAGACACATATACGAGGATGCAAAGTAAATTAACAGAGATTGAAGCCTCGGTTGCAATCAACTTTTTATAACATGGTAAGAATTCACTTTAAAACATATAGAAAACACCAACAACCTCGGTTACTTAGACTTGAGTGTTTGATACGGGTACCTTTGGTTGCTGCAAGTTCCATCATGGTTATTAAAGCCATGAGAACCGTAGCTTAGACAAGCTTTACTTGAATAAGACCATGTTGCTTCGACATTTCATTTTTCTTAAAAGCACCTATGTCCAACATGTGGGGTATGAAGATATGACCTCTTAAAGACTCTCGAAATACATAAAAAGAAGAAATTTTTAAAAAATCTGACCATACATTATCCGCGAGGCTAGCAAATAGAGTCCTGAACTAGCTGCTGCTTGTGAAGTATAAGAGGCAATCAAATTTAAATTCGACGCAGTGGATAAATTAGATAAACCAGCTTGATAAATCAAGTTTGAATTCGAAGCGATGGATACTTTGTAATCCAGTAATTACTATCGGTTTGTTTAATTGCAATTAAACTCAGCCCAATCTTCTACTAAAAGGATTGAGCCAATTCTATTGTCTATATTTTGATAGATATATTTTTATCTAGATATACAAGATCTTAAATACAAAAATAAAAGACTAAATACAACTCAAAATTTCTCCTGGGTCCATAATTAATCCTATTTATGGATCCTTAGGATTGGTGTATTCTTTTCTATCCTATATACCACGGTTTCGGAGCATGGATCAAGCCAATCATCACAACTTCTTCTACCCATCCTGTATGTAGTCCTTTTGGCTCCGTGTTGGAATATAAACTTATTGTATTAGTAGACGCGATTTTACAAAAAAGGTTCTTGATAGGAGAAAATTTTCTTTTTTCCATTTTTTCAGTGCGGGTTTTACACAACATGGGGAAATTACTATTTCTAATGTATGGACCCAAAGTCATAACCGACACTTGCACCTGACTCTCATTAACATAAACATAAGATGCATGATTAAATTGGAGGCATGGTGGCAATTATCAAGAGAATTCTTTAAAAACATATATAGGGCAAGCCTCACCTGATCACCTAAAGACAGATATTTCTTTAGAAGCACCATCCCGGGTCTCAATACATTTCCTATTTGACCTTCTGCCGATCGTTTGATTTCGTTCCTCTTTTCTCTGTTCTTTACAAGCAAAGACGGTTTAAGCATGATGGGAGTTCCGATTTTGGGCAAGCAAATGTCAAAAGGCTCGATCACAGCTTGGCACTTGACTTGATTCAAATCATCAATACCTGAACTACTTTGGGGGGGACTCCTTTCTTGGGACGGTTCAGACTTGTCTACTGAGCCGGAGATGTTAACGTTGTGGGAAAGATCATGATGCAGTAAAGATACAGCACAACTCTCAGTCACCTCAACTAAGGAAAGTTCAATCTTTTCTCCTTCCACACTAGGGTTTAAGCCCATAGAACTCGAGCAATGAGATAAAGCATCTGAGGTGCCTTGGGTTTCAAGTGTATCATTTTGCCCTCGTAATCCAGATCCGACAGGCAACGGCATTCTCGGCCTATAAACGGCAGCATTCTCATGGTTAGAATGCCTTGACCCGCTCCACGGTGATCGCCTTCCTCGGCTTTCAGACATTCCATAATCCTAAGTAATCAAAGTTATTTTAAAAGAAGAAAAAAAAACACTTTTTCATCACTTATGACCTAATTCCAAACATCAATACGAAAAAAATCTGCCAAAAGCATTAGCACCATCCATACATAGAAAAAAAAATCATGATTTCGTAGTTAAAACAAAAGATTCCATTATAAAAAAAAACTCATAATTAACCAAAAATTTTTAAAGTTTATTAATACTTTTGTAACAACGATAAACATGCTCGACAAATCTACTTTCTTTATAATTAAATTTTAATTATATAAATTAAATTTAATATCGGTGAATAAGAAAATTTCTTCAAACTTAGCAACCTGAGCGCCTCCAATTATTAGTAAGAACTAAACCCTTTTTCAAGTAATTTACCAAAAAAAAAGGTAAAAAAAAGGAGTAATTGGTAAAGTTAGAGAAGGAACTTACGGGGTTGCTACTCTGATCGGAATAACCTCCGCGATAGAAGGGCCGGCCGCCGCGAGTGGTACAACCGCGGCCACGATACATATTCACCGGCGAATCAAATGGGGAAAGAGGGTTTAGGATATTGGCGGGGAAATAATATTGGGCGGAAATCTGAAAGGTTATATATATATGTTTCTGAACTCAAATTTAAATAAAAACGAAGAGTCTTATATGCAATAAATAAGTTATTTTAGTAAAGTGAAAATATTAAAATAATTATTAATATGATAACGATGATATTAAATTTTGGTCAAAATTTCTCGGAGGTCCCTATATTATAGGGATTTGATCAAATTAGTCTCTTTATTATTAAATGGATTTTAATTTTTATACGGTTTAAAAGAATCAAATAAGTCCAAATTATAATAGAGTTAATCTTTACTATATAAAAAAATATCTAAAAAATATCTTGAAATTTATATTTTTGAATTGCAGAACTATAAAAACTTTAAAAATATTAACTCTGCTATACAGTAAATATTAATTCTATTTTAATTTAACTTCATTTGATTCTATTTAATACTATAGGGATTGAGTTTATTCATTTAATAGTAGTGGAACTAATTTGATCAGATGTTTATAATAGACGGACCTTTCCAGTACATTTACCTTGAAAATTATGTGCATTTAAGTTAAGAATAATTTTTATACTTTTTTTTTCCTTTTCTAAAAGAATGTTGTTCTAATTAAAAATCTATAGTATATATTAAGTCGTTTTACGAGTAGAAGTGTAATAGAGCCAAGTTTGAATACTAGTAAGCTCGAGCTCAACTGGGAATTTGAATATTGATACCCGAACTCATTTGAACATCAATTTTTAAGTATGAGCTTAGTTCAAGACATAATCGAACTACTCAAACTCGAATCGATTAAGCTGGTTTATCATTTTTTATATTCAAACTCAAACTTAATTAATCTTGATCGTACATAAGCTCTCTCGATATAATAATGATAAAATTATATTTTATATAAAATATAGATGAGGAATAGAGGTGTTCATGGGCTGGGTGGCCCAGCCCGAATATATAATAAAAAATATTTTTTTATATTTTTAAAATATTTTTTTATATTTTTAAAAATTGGTGTTTATTTAAAAAAATGGGCCGGGTCGGGCCTAAGAATATTTTATCGGGCCGATCCTGGACAAAATTTTAGGCCCATATTTTGGGCTAGGCCCGGGCCTAGTATGCGGGCCAAAAATTTTATGAGCCCGGCCCAAACCCATCCCGGCCCGGCCCATGAACACCTCTAATAAGGAATCCATTTACACCGATGTAAAACTACTTAGTTTTACACCATTTTGTATATGTTTCTAAAAATAATATTTTAATAATTTAACCGTTAAATTTAATATTTTATTATTATTGATCATACATGTCAAATTTGATATAAATTAAAAATTCACTACTATTTGTTCTTTGTAAAAAAATATTAAATATATTAATATATTGAGTATTGTATATCGATACGATAGAGATATTGGATCAATTCGAAAATTTACATGCATGACAAGTACAATTATATCGATAGTTCCAATGGTTTGATATTAAAATATTAATCATACAAAGATATATGAAAGAGTACAAAATAACTTTAGTTTTGAACGTATGTAAGTGGACCTCTACCCTGAAATATATTAAAATGAAAATCTCAATTAGCTTGTCCATGAATCGGACCCTAACAAAATTTTAGGCCCAATGGATAGGCTAAAGCCTGGCCCGATCTAAAAAATGGACCTAAATTTTTATTAAAGCTCAACCTAGATTATAGATGTTAAACTCGGACTTAGCCCATATTAGTTTTTAAAAAAACTTATTTTATAATATAAAATAAATTTAAAAAATATAATATATCAAATACACAAAAAAATTAAAACAAATGTTTCTCAACAAATTGAAAATACATTAAAAATATTGAAACATATGTTTTCCAACAAAATTTAAATAGACATGTATCCGGGTTGGGCTGGGTTTGGGCCAAAAAATCTTACTTAAGGCCTGACCCATTTAGAAGACGAGTCTTGTTTTTTTTTTTTTGTCTAAGCTCATATTTTGAGCCTATAGGGAGGTCTTCGGGACAGATCGAGTGTCCCGACTCATGAACAATTCTACTCGCGAGCTATTCGAATTCGACTCAATTAATAACTCTAACTACTCAAGCTATTTCTTTTGTCAAAAACCATTTTTAAAATTTAATATTTTTATTTAAATTTTCTTAAATTTCGAATTTAAATAAATATTTTAGTTTGAACAGGTAACTCGACCCAAATGGCGTAAGTGTGATGTTGACAAAAGGTCATATCTGTCTTTCATTGCTCTCAACACGTTACGTAATAATAAAACACTGCGTTTAATTTTATCGAATGTAAAACTTTTTATCCAAAGCAATGGCATCCATGATAATCCATTGCCTCTTGCTTTCTTACTCCTCCAGGCTTATTCACCAAACCCCAATTTCACGGTTAGTGCTCCATCACTTTTTCTTTTCCCATTTTTTAAGTAGTTTTTCTTTTATTTTCTTAAAAAGAAAAACTTTTCTGTGAGTGTTTTATTTTTGCTGTAATGTAAACTTTGGGGTTCTTTTAATTTAGCTATATTTCATATTTCATTGTTTTATCCTTAAAAAAATTGAATTTTTGATGCAAAATTGGGATAAATTTGGAGGCATTGAAATGTAAGCTTCTGGGGTCGTTTTATTCAGCTATATTTCGTGTTTCATGTGTTTTGTCCTTGAAAAAAATATGATTTTTTTATGCAAAATTGGAAATAAATTTAAGGTTTTGAAAATTGGTTTTTTGAAGAATTAGCTAAACAATGGATTGAAACTAATAGAATTGAATTAGTGGTGGAATAAACTATCATGATGATACAATGTAAGCTTTTGGGGTTGTTTTTAATTTAGTTATATGCCATGTTCATCTGTTTTATCCTTAAAAAAATTGATGATTTTAAAACAGGGAAGAAGCTGTCATCTTTTATGTGTAAAGTGGAAAATTTTGGATCATCCTTCAAAGATGTTAATGAGCCGGTTGAGATTCATCGTCTATTCCGAGAAACGGGTGAACGGTATTTACCCCATCTCCAAGAGTCAGTCGGAGATCGGGTCTCGGATCGTATTTCATTGCATTACAATGAATTTGCACAACATTTAGCTGCTCTTGAGGTACGATGGTGAGTCCTCTAGGCAGCTTTTTTACTATTATCATTAGTTTTGAATCATGGTATAAAAGATCGAGCTAGTTAGCTTCGTATTTTAAGCTTATTTCAATATGAATGTATATATGTGTGTATATGTGTCGTAAATGTATCATGGAAGCGAATTAGATTGCATTTTGTCCCCTTTACTTAAAAAATAGAAAAATTAATCTATGTAGGTTAGATCAAGAGTAAATTGATCATTTTTATTAAAAATTCCATCCATTTGTCCATTTGTACTATTAAAAACTGACGTGGCTAATAAAACAATCGAGCAATGACACATGACATGCCATGTGTATCTCATGTTGATGTACACGAATCTGTTTTTAATAGTAGAAATTGATGAAATTTTTAACAAAAGAATTAGTTTGTTCTTTGATCTGATATATAAAGACTAATTTGCTCATTTTTTAAGTAGAGAGAGCAAAATGCAATCCAGCTTCTAGTACAGGGGCCTCTATGAGACTTTTACCGTATATGTGTATTTATATGCCTATGCCTTTTAAACTTTTTTAAATGGTTGCCGCTGGTGTTGGGGCAGGGAGGTAAACAGTTAAGAGTTCCGGTGACGGCATTTCTTGCTACTAACATCTTTATATATACGGCTCCTTTCAAAGCCGTGGCGGAAGCATGTGAAGCGGATAACTCGATTTTCAACATGCCTTTACTTCTATTTGTAGCCCTTATTGGTGCGACAGTGGGAGGTACATGTCTCTGTAATTTTTTTTAGGGTAAGCTATACTTAAAGTTGCTAAACGGTTAGTAAGATTACGTTTTAATCACTTAACTTCAAAAATTTATAAAATAATCATTGAATTATTTGAAAGTTTTCATTTAAATTACTGAATTATTCAAAAGTTTTCATTTAAGCCATTGAATAAAAACTTTAGAATAGTTCAGCAACCATTTGTAACTTTTTTAAGTTTAGTGACCAAAACGTAAACTTACTAATAGTTTAGTGACCTAAGGTATAGTTTACCCTTTTTTTATCGACTTTTCTTCTCGTCGGTAATACAACTTTGACTGCTTTGAAAATGACATACAAAACACAATTCTGCTATTGGTATTTCGTTGTTCAAACAAGAAAACCATTTTGCTTAAACTGTTTTTTCGTTGATGATCCACAATTTGTACCTTAGGATTGCTTGCACGGCAAAGGAAAGGGGAACTACGGCGACTGAACGAGCAGCTGCGCCAAATCAATGCCGCTCTAAAGAGGCAGGCAAAGATAGAGTCATATGCTCCCACACTGAGTTACGCTCCCGTTGTCGGTAGAATATCGGAAGAGGACATAATCGTGGATCCAAGAAAAGAAGAGTTGATTTCTTGTTTGAAGAGTGGGAAGAACTTTTTAAGGAATCAAGAACACGAGAAGGCTTTTCTCAAGTTTCAAACAGCCTTGGAGCTTGCTAAGAGTCTAAAAGATCCTATCGAGGAGAAAAAGGCTGCTCGGGGTTTAGGTATGTATCTCTCGGTTTATCCATCGTTTAAACCTTTGTCCTTAATGTGCCAACAAGGAGCCTCAACCACTTGCTCCATTAGGTCGTTGGTCATCATCTCAATCTCAAAAGATCGTGCCAACGAGAACCATATATTCGTTAACGAAAAATACCATCATTGGTAATAGCATAGCATAGTGGTGGATACTGAGGTTAAGTTTTGGGGGGTCTAATAAATTTTTTAAAAGTTTTAGGAGTTTAATGAGAATTTTTGAAAACAATTTCAAGGGAACAATTAAAAATTTTCAAAATTTTGGTTGATCAAGGCTCCCTAAGAGACCATTTCGGTCTGCCTCTGGCATAGCACCACGATAACATACCAGGGACTTGGAGTATACATTGAAGTCTAAACATGAGTTTTGGTTTATTTAGGTGCTTCATTGCAAAGGCAAGGCAAATATCGAGACGCCATTAAATACCATTCGATGGTTTTAGCAATCTCCGATCGAGAAAGAGAGGAATCAGGAAACATGGAAGCTTACGGAGCGATTGCCGATTGTTACACCGAGCTCGGAGACCTCGAAAAAGCAGGTAAATTCTATGATAAATATATTGCTAGGTTAGAAAAAGACTGATAAAGCAACTTAGAGATTCCAAATTAGCTGTACACATTTCGACTCTTCATTTTCTTTTTCTGAAGTATCCGTGTTCAACATATATCGATCCTTGTCGTATACATGCACGTAACAGATAATCATGCTTAAATCTGGGTAACAGTGCATGATACTTCTCGTAATCTGCTCGTTTGTGGTAAAAATACCATGGAGATCCTTATACTATGAGTTAAATTGCATTTATCTCCTCTACTCAAAAAATGGGTAAATTAGTTCTTGCACGATCGAAGAGCAAATTGATTTTTTTGTTATAAATTTTTATCCATTTTTACTATTAAGAAATGATCATTGTACGTCAGCATGAGGTACAAATGGTATGTCATCTGTCATTGCCAGATTATTTCATCAGTCACATCAGTTTCTAATAGTTTAAATGGATAAATGCCTATTTTTCGAGCAAAGAAGACAAAATGCAATCTGACTTATACTACAAGGGCATGGATGATACTTTTACCCATGTTTGTCTAGATTCAAGTTCTTGGACAATATTTGAGGGGATGAGAGGATTATTTTAGAGGGCTTAGATAAAAATATTAGGTCTAAAGATGAAGTTAGACAAAAGCAATAAATCCATTTAAAAAATAAGTCGAGGTTGAGTTTTAATGATCAAATCCGATCCAACGGTTAAATATTTGAAGTTCGAATATCATTCAACTCGATTTTGTTTTCTAATTTTACCAGTCCCTTAGTTTTATTTTTATATACGATGTAATTTATATAAATGTAAATATTATTTATATTTAAAATTTTTAATAAATAAAAATATAGTTTTTTTAAATAATATATATATGATTATTAAATAGAAATAACATTTTATACAAAATTAAAAAAAAAGGAACGGAATAAATTAGAATGGCAATGTATAGTACGAAATAGTATTACATATTCAACTTTTTTTTTTTTGTAGATTCAGATATTTTAAATTCAAATAACATTTAAAATTAAATATTCTAATTATATTAAAAAAAATCAAATGAATGCAATTTTTAATCCTAATATTTCTATTATGGATGCAAATTCAAATAATAAATAACCGAATTTATTTTACTTTGTGAATAACATATTCAGGTTTGGATATCTAAATGTGTTGCTTTAATTTTTTAAATAAAATAAAATTTTAATTAAAAAATAGTTTTATATTTGTTACTTGTTGATATTTAACAAATTCAAATATTCAATGGATAATTTATTATTTCATATTCAAATAATAAACTAATTTCAATAATATTTGAATCGGATCAAATCAATCTGTTTAACCAAAAATTGACATAAGAACTAGTTCCAATTGATTTAAGAATTGATTTGAGAATTGATACGAATAAGTTGACTTGGGCGATTGAGTCAAAATTTGTTTTAATTTTTAATAATTTATTTAATTAAGCCAAACAAATCGATGACCTGATTGATCCGATCACCTGATCAATTATGAAAATTTTGATAATTTTGAATTTTAAAGCAAATTAACATATTCAAATTTGTTGGTATCCTTAAACTAAATAAAGTTTGCCAATTTAGATATGGTTAATTTTGATACTAGTCTATTTTAATTATGAATTTAATCTCTATACTTTAGTTTCGTAATTTTTAATTTTGTACTTTTTCAAATTTTAAAATATAAATTCTTACCTACTAATTCCAAAATTTAATGCAGTAAACTAGACCTGTCCATGGGCCGAGCCCAAAATTTTTTGGCCCGCCTCCTAGGCCCGGGCTAGGCCTGAAATATGGCCTAAAATTTTGCCTAGGCCCAGCCCGGGAAAAATATCATAAGCCCGAGCCCGCCCCGGCCCATTTTTAAAATAAACATTAAAAATTATTTTAAAAATAAAAAAATAAAAAAAGTATTTTAAAATTAAAAAATAAAATAAAAAATATATATTTATTATATTCGGGCCGGCCCGGCCCGGGCCAAAAAAATAGTGCTCGAGGCCCAGTCCGTTTTTTAAACGGGCCTCATTTTTTTGCCCAAGCCCATATTTCGAACCTATATTTTTACCCGAACCCTCTCATATTCCGGGCGGACCGTCGGGCCAAGCTGGGCCGCCCGGCCCATGGACAGGTCTACACTAAACATATTATCATCATATCAGTTTATTATTTTCATATGTTACTTAAAAGTTCAATTAATGATTTAACATCTGTCATTTGTGTCGAGATTAAAATTTCAAAATTCGAAAAGCGCATGCTTAAAATTATCCAACTGTAAAACATGAACTAAATCTACAACTATACAAATAATACAACAATAATTGAACGTATTTGCTACCGTTTGGGTTAGGAATAAAATTTGAAAAGTATAAGACATAAAATTGACCAATTTGAAAAATAAAAAGACTGAAATTGATCAAATTAAAATATAAAAACTAAATCCACAACTTTCCCAAATTACAGGCACTAATACCAGAATTTAACCTTTACAAATACAGAACTCAAACAAAATTACAAACTACTATTACGGGCCAAGCATTGCTTATACACACACACACATACTCATTGGGAACCATATGGAATATATATCAGAAAATTATATACACACTCATTGGGAGAAATACATTAAAAAAGCTTCATAGCCGTTTAGAACTCAAAATAATATCAAGAAATATGTGAGATTGATACAATCAGGCAAACACATATGCATGCTATATATATATATATAAATAAAAGCAGGGCGCAAAGCAATCTCGCTCCTAAAAAAAAGAGAAAAAAAGGATAAACACATTAAAAAGCCTCCTAAATGTTTTTTTTTCTTTAGAACTCAAATAAAACCTGCAAATGCCAGGAAATTAAGGATATATATAATTACCACACAAACTCTAGTTTTGATCACTGATAGTACATTAGTTGCTGGGCAGCCGCCACGTTCTGGAATCCACCGTCATATATGGCTTGGCTTGCTCCAGCAGCACCGACTCCCATTGCCGCTTGTTTGAGAGGGTGTTGTCCTTGAGGGTGCATTAGTGCATGAACACCACCCATTTTGTTCATGGCTAGTTGTCGCTCGTAAGCTAAAAGGTCAGTGGCAGAAAGACCGGCTAAAGGTGTGGCAGCAGGTGGGGGAAGGGGGTTTGAACTTGTCCCAGGTGGTGTAGGCTTGCTGCCCCAAGAACACTACACAAAAACAAATTAATAATGTAAATTTCCAATTATCCAAGGGATTAAATTTTGAATGAAGTTGTAACTACAACTTATGCTACTCAAACTCAGGTTTCTGGTATGTATCTAACACAGTTATAATAAAATTCTTCTAAGTTTTTAAAAGTATTTGAAAGATCTTTGGAGGTCATATCGGTTCAAACACGTGTGTTGGGCATGAGTACCTCAAGAAAATGAAGAATCTGAGCAACATAGACAACAGTTGCAACTAAAAGAATTTAGATTAGAGAAAATGAATCTAATGAAAATTTGACTCCTAGGCAATAATAGAACTCATTCCATGGCTCATTCTAGCATACTTAAGGGTAAAAGATTCAATAAACATAAAACCTATCAAAGAATTTTTTGAACATCTTCCTCCAAAGACTTCAAACATGCACATTACTTCAGATGGTTATATTTCTCAAAAGGTTAAATTACTTTTTAGGGCCTAAACTTGGCAACTAATTTCACATTGGGGCCTAAATTTTGTTTTTGTCCAAGTTTGTCCCTAAACTTGGTAATTGTTCCCACATTGAGGCCTGAACTTTTTTTTCCAATTTAGTTTCTCAACTTGGCAATTGTTCCCAGTTCCAATATTGGGGTCTGAACTTTTTTTTTGTCCAAGTTAGTTCATGATATTTCCTTGAAAACCCTAATATTCAAGCCCCAATGTGGGAACAATAGCCAAGTTCAAGGACTAACTTGGTCAAAAAAAAAAAAAGGTTCAAGCCCCAATGTGAGAGTTGTTGTCAAGTTCAAGCTCCAAAAAGCGGTTTACCCTTTTTGAAATAGCTGATGGGGCCCTGATTTAACAGCAAAGAGGCAATTTTGAGATAACAGGCTCAAGCCTCCCCAAGTGTGAGTTAGGTTTTTATATTGGAGTTATCCAGATTTAGTCTAGTTGAAGTTTTGCCAAATGCGTCCTGATTTATTAGTTTGACATTTCAGTTAGTTTTCGGTGATATATGGAAGTAATGATAGATCATGATTGTAATTTCCAGGGAAAAAAGGGTCACATCTCTGAGATAGAAAAGGAAGTCAAATTTTAAGTAAAAGAAGAGAGTAAACCTTAATTTGCTTGCCACATAGAAATGAGTGTGTGTTCCCCAGTTGAATAGCCAAAGCTGCCTCAGCATGAGTACCGTATCTCACAAAGCCAAAGCCTTTATCACGCTGGACACGGACCTCCTCAATCACCCCAGCACCAAGAGCATGGAAGTGATAGTGGAGTTCTACTTGAGTGACCTGCAGGAATAAAAATAATTGGTTTTATTTGAGAACTTAACATGTTCCTTTACGGTACAAAGTTAACTGGAGTTTGCAGAACACAAGGCCAACTCTTGCAAGCACTGGTAACCGTATTAGAACATGGGAGTTCTTGAGGTCCAAATACGGATAGCCGGTTCAAGCTCATATCATCATTGGTTGAAAACTTTATTAGAAAGAGTTCTGAAGATCTTTATGGTTACTTGCCTCTGGAGCAAGATTGCCGACATAAACCGTAGTATATTGAGGATTACTCTCAGGAGCCTCATTATTGGTCGTCTCTTTACCGTCCTCTGCATCCCACGCTAATATATGTAAGTTTATTTCATATTTGGCACAAATTTAGTGAAACAATAAAAATGTGAATGTTTGATTTTAAAGCTTCAATAAACACACCTGATGAGCCATTGGTTAGTTCTACCACGCTTTTGGCATCAGAGCTCTGCTTGTCATCACTGCTACTGACACCCTTTGTCGCCCAGTTACAACGAATTTGTCGACTGCCAAGCCATTTTCCTATATAATTAAATCAAAGCTCGTATGATTTTTACTGCAATAACAACTAATAGCAATCTATACAAGTCGAGGTTTGTTCAAAAATTAGTGCTAACTACAATTCAGCAAGCTCAGCCGCAAAAATTTAATAAACTGATGCTACAAACAAGGTGATTGCAGAAAAAATCGTGAAAGAATAACAGACTAAAAAGAGAGGAAAATCTTTTTCAGAAAAAATAAGATTACTTCAAAGCATGCAAGTTATGAAATACACTAAAAATCACAGCTTATTTGATGAGCTAAAGCTGTGCTCAATAAGATAAAGAAGTACATTTATTGAGCAAAGAACATAAATCTTACCAGTTAAGTCGTTAATTGCACTTTGTGCATCCTGGACAGATAAAAAAAGTTGATATCAATAGATGAAAGAACATTATCAAGGAAGAACATTATCAAGGAAGACTGAGAAACACAAAAAGCCACCAGAAACTTAACCAAGCAACAGTACCTGCTGGTTGCGAAATGAAACAAACCCAAATCCTCTTGAACGCCCAGTTTTCTGATCCCACATTACCCTCGCATCCCTGCAATCAGTAAAGGTATCAGCTTTGTTATTCACTGTGACACTGATTGATCACTACTTTAAGCAACATGAATACAGGAATCAAGGTTTACTAACAAATAGGTTTTCCTGAAAGTTTATGCATTTACTAAAATCAATACCAAAGTAAAAGATGCTTACGAACAACTAGGATAGACAGAAAAGCACGCAAACAGCATTGCATCAGTAACCTCAGGACTGAGATCCCCAACAAAAATGTTAAAGTGTCCTGCACCAATCATGATAGTATCAAAAAGTAGATTATAAAATAATTGCCAGCACATCATAACTATATCAGAGCAAAACTTTGCAAACAAAAACATGCACAAACCTGATGTATCCTCTCTCTGACCACTAGCATATGCCCAATTGACCTTGATAGGCTGTCCAAATCTGCAGATTACATGATATGAGGTAAAAGCACGATCAAAATAAAGTAAGAGGGAAAAAACTAAAAATCAATACTTACAAATGCCTTCCATTTAGAGATAATATGGCAAGAGCAGCTGATCTGCGGTCGAAGTAGTGGATAAATCCATATGATGACTGCATAAGTAGAGTGAGAACAAAAGGCATGCCAATCATATGGAAATCAATAGGCTAAAGGAAAAGGGAGAAAACTAAGTAAAGAAAGTTAACCATTGCACAATTAGAGCATCCTCACAGTTCCAGATATATACACATGCATATAAAGAGGATACTATTTTGAAAACAATACCTTTTCCTTTCTGACAAGCTTGCAGCCTTCAACGGGACCGGTACTTGCAAAAACCTCTTGGAGTAGTGGTTCAGTCACTTGTGTATGGATGTTTCCAACATACCTGCAGTTTCTCAAAATAAAAGCTAGAAGTTTAAAAAAAAAGAAAAAAAAAATAAATGGCCATAAGTAACTTTCTGAGTTGTTAGAAAGAGCACAGAACATAAAAACTATCTATTACATTCCCAAAACTATTCAACCATCAAATAAAACAGATAATAGCTCAGAATTTAGCATTAAGGTAGCAATGACATTTTCAATCACCAGATTAATGAAGGAAAGTGTCTCCAATGTGTATACTTATAAGCATAAAAATGACTAGGGAAGTTGCTTAGTCAAGAAAGGGAAATAAGACACACACAAAAAGCAAAAGAATAAAAAGGAAATTAAAAAAAAAAGTAAAAACATCTAGGCAAACACTCACACACTGCGGCAAGTACTTGGATCAAAACCAGGAGGCAGATTTCCACTTGGGATTGGCTCTATCTGCAAAATAAAAAAGTGAAAAAAAAATAGAAAAATAGAAAGGGGAAAACAAAGAAGTGATGTACAAAATGTCCCTTCCCACCTAACTCAACTCTAAAGCATTCAAATCCTGGAAAGAAGACGGATTTTTGAAGGTATCCCAACACTCAACCTATAAAAAACAAACGAGATGCTAACTACAACCATCAGAAACAAGTGCATCACTTCTCCAACCTCTTTGAAAACACTTTCAACTTAAAGCCAAAAAAAAATATTGGTTTTTTTGGTGACAACCAGACCAAAATATTTCACCTCATCTAAATGAAAGAACATTAGCAGAATTGTGTTGTCTACCCTAAATGTAACTTTGAAAGAATCAAATATATTGGAAGTACCCTATACTTCATAAATTTGCTTCATGCTGTTATATCCCAGCAACGTAAACCTAAAGAGTCCCAAAATGAAACTCAGGAACCATGTTTTCTGCTCTAACACTTGAAATAAGAAAGAGCGGAAGAAAGAAAGAAATTGTCAATTTTTACCCAATATTTGCAAGCAAAAGATCAAGATAGAAACATAGAAGGATTGGTAGTACAAGAGAGATGGAATTGGGTACTAAACCACATTCAATCATTTCTCAATATTTGCAAAACAACTTTAAGATTTGGATCAGCAGTAAGTTACATACAAAACCAAAAGTAGTGAGAAACACAAATAAATGAGAATAAAAACACAAGCAAAACTTACTAGCTTGCCAATTGCAACATCATATAAGAGAAATAACATCAGAACTTCAATCAATGATGAAAATCTAAAAATATTAAGAAATCAAAGACAAAGACTTCTTTTAAGTTCCAGAAACAAAGCAAAAATCCAACTTTCCGATCAATAATGCATTCAAAGAGCTGAAAGAAACAAAAATGGAAGCAAAATCCACCGAATTCAAGCAACACCAATAGAAAAAAAAAAGGAAGCTTGTTTCTCAAAAGCTAAATCATCATCGCATTCAATTCCCCCAACTAACCCTAGCTCCACCAGTCAAATTACAAAAAAAAAAACACGAGCTCGAAGATCAACACGAGCTCGAAGATCAAAACACGATTTCGCCAAATCCAACAAATCATTCCTAAAGACCGGATCAAAAACTCATTAAATAGATAAGAGATTCAAAAGAGTGGAAAACCTGAGGAGGAGCTAAGATGCCTGGGTGATAAAGAGACTGTTGTTGGATAAGAGCTTGTTGCATCAAGGCTTGTTGCTGTTGCTTCAGCCTCTGGTGCTGCATTTTCCGTCTAATTTTCTTTTACAAGGCGATTTTCCAGGGAAAATTAATCGGGTTGTTTGGTATCCGAGAAAATTACCTTTTTTTTCCTCCTTCGATAGGGTTCAACTGTAAAGGGCCTCGAGAAAGTGAGAGAAAATAATAAAACCGATAGAAAATAAATGAGGCCTTTTAAGTTGGGTGTTAGCTATGTGTGTGGTCTAATCAAAGTGGCTTATTACTAAATTGGGAAATTTTTGCACTAATCACAACCAATATTTGTTTAATTACATATAATTTCATCATTAAATTGAATTAAATTCCAGTACTAGATCAATCAATAATTACAGAAACAAATAAATATTTAATTGAAATAATATTGTATCTATTTTTTAAAATTTATAAAAAAATTATTAAAAATTTTAAATTATATATTTTTAAAAAAAATTTGAGATCAATCAATCAATTCAATTGGTTTTTTAGTTGATTCAACCGGCCCGTACCAATTTCTCGCTCAATCGATTCAATGTCATTCTTTGGACCGGTACTCTAGTCAATTCCCAATCCAAACATTCTTGATAAATTCTGAATAAAAAATTCATACGAATTGCACAAAAAATTATTAATTTTATACCAATGTTTTTAAAATCGAATTAATGATTAAACCAGTCAAACTATCGGTTCTCAATTCGATCGATTCAATCGTTCGGTCCAATTTTAATTAAATTGATCAAGTTAATAAAAAATTATTTAAAAATATATACATTGAAAAAAAATTCAGTTCAATCGTCAATTCAATTGGTTTTTTAGTTGATTCAACCAGTAATTCCTCACCCAATCGATTCAATGTCATTTTTCGAACAGATACCCTAATCGGCTCCCAGTCCAAACATCCTTGATAAATTATGGATTAAAAATTCATAGGAATTGTATAAAAATTTAATTAAATTTATACCAATGTTTTTAAAATCGGATCAATGATTGAACCAATCAAACTATCAATTCTCAGTTCGACTGATTCAATCTTTTGGTCCGATTTTAATTAAATAAATTATTAAGAATCATAAAATAAAAAATAATATATTAAAATAGAGAAAAACCAATGTAATTGATTCAATCGGTTCTTTAGTTTAGTTCAATCGATTCCGCACGATTCGCTCACAACCCAATTCAAAATCAGTCCAATTATTTATTCAAGTCGATATACGGATTGATTCTTGATCCAACTGATGATACGATTATGTTTTAAACTTATAATTTTTTTTTTCATGTCTTGGACTTCTATTTTCATGTAAAATTTAATTTTTATGGGTCCATTTTTTGGACCGAATTATCGTTAATCTAGAATTAAAAATTATATTAATATTTATATATATTTATAATTAAATTTAATAAAAATAATTCGCACAGTAAATTATCATTGACGGAAAGGAAAAGATCACCTTTCAATGTTACTTGTGTTTGGCAATAATGAACCAGAAGATGCCACGTGCGTACGAATGTTTCTTGAAACTTTTTCTTTTTGCTGTCGGTAGGTATGATTTATTAGAATTATAATATCAAAAAAAAAAAAAAAATTTCAAAATTATACATGAATTTTAAACGTAATATGTAATATCATATATAAATTTTGATTTCGTGATTTGATTCAATTTTCAAAAATCCTTAATAATAGGATAAATTATTAAAATAGTCACTTTTGTTTGACTCAGGTTACATTTTAGTCACTTATATCTGAAATGTTACGTTTTAGTCACTTACGTTATGGTGTTGTAACATTTTAGTCACTGAGTCGTTAATTGTCGACAATGGTGTAAAGGTAAGTTGATGTGGCATGTTAAATCATTATTTCAAACGAAAATTTTAGGTTAAATTCTACAATTAGTTCCTATATTTTTTCATTTTCAACAATTTAAAAAAAAATTTCTTCTAACTTTTTTTTCTATTCTCTTATGTTTCTCCCTCTATTTTCCTCCATTCTTCATTTCTTTTAACATAGTTTTTCTAAGCTTTCCATTTGTAACTAGTCTACAAGCTCGCCTCACTCGAAAAAATTAAATTGTTCAAAAAATAAAACATAGAAAAACTACGTTGAAAGAAATAGAGAAGGGAGGAAAACAAAGGGAGAAGCATAAGAGAATGGAAAAGAAAGAAAGTTAAAAAAACATAAAAGAAAAAATTTAAATTGCTACAAACGAAAAAATATGAGGACCGATTGTATAAATTAACCTAGAATTTTTGTTTGAAATAATGATTTAACGTGCCACATCAGTTTACTGTTACACCGTTAACAGAAACTAACGGCTCAATGACTAAAATGTTACAACGTGATAACATAAGTGACTAAAACGTAACCTGAGCCAAACAAAAGTGACTATTTTGGTAGTTTACCCTTAATAATATAATCGGATTATTACCATTTTACATTGATATATTGCATACACAAAAAGTTATATTAATCTAATATGGAAATAAATGTATGTATTTATTTCTTTAATGTGTAAGATTGAACCGAAATCAAAGTTGCATGTATACATATGAACTACAATTCAAGTTTCATGTGTATAATACGTAAAATACACTAAAAACATTATGGTTAGCACTAGAGTTGATCATGAGCCGAATTAGGTTGAGCAAGGCAACAATTCTAAGCCCATTTTTTAGGTTTGTGTCCAATCCAGCCTAAAAAATGGGCCTAAAATTTTGTCCAAGCCCAATTCAAATAAAAATGTTAAAACTCGAGCCCAACTTGACCCATCCGTATTAAAATTTGTTATATTAGTTTTTTATAAAAAATTAAATTTAAAAAATATAATATATATAAAATACACTAAAAACATTAAAATCAATGGCAGCAAAACAACAACATTTTTTTTTTGTAAATTTGGGGCTAGCCCTGTCAGGGCAAAAAAAAAACTTACTCAAGACATGACCCATTTAGAAAACGAGCTTTATTTTTTTGTCCAAGCCTATTTTCATCAGGCTTATATTTTTGTCCAATCTCTCTCACTTTTCAGGTGGACCTTCGGACTGAGCCACCATGATCAACTCTCGTTAGCAGGATTTTCTTGTTACTGTCCCACCATCAATTGAGGCTCGAAAGATTTTGTCGAGAGCTCGTTTCTTCAATCTAATCGGGGAATCAACTGCCATTTGTAGCATACGACACTACGGTGTGTGTTTTTAGTTTTTATGTTGTATTATGGTTTGTTTTGGTTGTGTTTTGATGATTAGGGACAGTGGCGAATCTAAGGGGGCTGGCAGGAGCCCGGCCCCTCTAAAATATAAAATTACTATTTAAGCCCTTAAATTTTTTTAAAAATTTTAAATTAGTAAAGGTAAAATTATACTTTGCCCCCCTAAAATTATAAAAAATCAATTTAATCCTTTAAAATTTATAAAGATATAGACTATAAAAAATTGAAATTTTATTCGGCCCTCCTAAAAAATTGTTCTGGCTTCGCCCCTGATCAAGGAAGTATCAATCGACCGAGAGAGTGCAAGCTTTGGATCAAAATCACTGCATGCCCACGGGGTTGTTTGGCTTGAGCAATTGACCCCTCTGCTATAATGGATCAATTAGGTGAACATACCATGTCGCGTTTTAAACTAATGTCAACTATTATAAAAATTACCATTTTACTCTTTTTTCTAATGTATACGGACTACTATTTTTATTTTTTTGTCCATTTGCTCATACAATTTGGGCAACTTAAAGTCTTAGTTACTCCTCACGCAATGGAGAAAATTGTGAACAATCAAGGTTTTCAAAATCGAATTATTGGTCAAATCGATTCAATTAAATGAATTATTAAAATAAAAAAATATTTTAAAATTTCAAAAATTCGATTCAATCGATTTTTTTGTTGGTTTAACCAATTTGTATCAATTCCTAGATCAACTGATCTAATGGTTTTCTTCATTTTTGTATCCCGCTTGAATTTCCAATTCAATCAACTAGTTCGGTCGAATCCAAATTAAACATCATTGTCAACAATTCCCAGACTTTTTTTGTTAATTTTTAATGAATAAAAATTTTAGTTAAATTTAATTTAAAAATATTTAATATGACATTGCTTTTAATATTATTCTAAATAATAAAGCTTTTGGATTTACTAAGACCAACATAGCTAAAGTCTAGGCATCAAAAAGCTTTTTTTCTTATTTAAGGTTTAACATATTATTTAGTATCCGAGTTTGATACTTTTTCTTAAAATAATATTTGTGTTATTTTTTTGTTTAGTTTATTACCTGTATTTGATAAAAATTACATATTTTGATACTAAGTGTCTTAACTTTTTTATATTTAATTCCTGTTTTAGGGTTGATTTGATGAAAGGTTAATTCCTAATATTATTAGCTAATTAGAAACTTTCATCAAATCAACTATAAAACTCGAATTAAACACTAAAAAAACAATATTATTACGTTCAAGTACCACAATGTACTACTTTTGTTAAATACATGTACCATATTGGATCAAAAAATAACATTTGTACCACATTAAAAAAAGAAGTGTCAAACTGAAGCACCATGATGTATTAAGCCTTCTTTTAAAAAAAAAATAATTATCTATTGATTAAATAATTTATCTGGCATGTTATCAGGGGTGAAGTCAGAAAATTTTTTTAAGGGGGCCAAAATTAAATTGTAATTTTTATGAATGTAAAAATGTAATTTTTAAAAGATTAAATTAAAATTTTATCATTTTAAGGGGGCCAAATTATAATTTGACCTTTACTAATTTAAAATTTTAAAAATTTTAAAGGGTTAAAATAGAAAATTTTCAATTTTAGGGGTGCAGGCCCCTGCCACCACGCGCCTACATTCGCCCGTGCATGTTATATCATGAAAACCTGTACGAAGTGAATTGTCTTATGAAAGTCAAAGGAGACACTATTTTACTGCAGAAAGTATAGGCAAAAAAAATTCCCCAGTTTTTGAGCAATGATCATCATTTCAATCCATACATATTAGCGTGAATAATGGGTTCTTTGTTTTTTCACAGCTTGACTTGTTCAAAATTCAGGCCATTTCCCTGTTTCTAAGCCTTTTCTTTTCAAAAAAAAGCACCAGGCAAAAACAATCCGACCACCATGAACACCACCACCCTACGACAATCAAAAGGAACACTAGAAATCATCAAAACAAGTGTTTCCAACAGTTATAACACCGAGATTTCATTGTTCAAAACAACCCCAAAGCTTCACTGTGTTTGCTTTTGGTTCAAGTAATGGCCGCCATTGTTACTTCTTTAAGGTTTTTCAGACCATTTCTCTTTGTTTCATTGTTATTGTTGTTGTTGAGATTGGTGTGTGCAGTGTCGGATTCCCAAGCTCTGTTGAAGCTTAAGGAATCTTTCGACAATGCCGGTGGTGGCGCTCTTGATTCTTGGAACCCTGATTCTGCACCTTGTAATAAAGAGGGTCATTGGAAAGGTTTACTTTGTTTTAATGGGATATTAATGGGTTTACGCCTTGAAGGGATGGGATTATCAGGGAAAATCGACATTGATGCTTTGCTTTTGATTAAAGAATTGAGATCTTTTAGTGTTATAAACAATTCTTTCACCGGAAACATACCGGAAATCAATCGTTTGGGTTATTTGAAATCTTTGTTCTTGTCAAAAAACAAGTTTTCCGGTGAAATCCCGTCAGATTTTTTCGCCGGAATGAGATCGTTGAAGAAAGTTTGGTTGTCGGATAATAAATTTTCCGGGAAAATCCCGGATTCTTTGTCTAAACTTTCCCGTCTTATCTATTTACGCCTCGAGAATAATCAATTTTCCGGGGAAATCCCGGATTTTCATAAGCAAAATTTGATTTCCATCAATTTATCGAACAATAAACTCGAGGGGGAGATTCCTTCGAGTTTATCGAAATTCAAAGGAAATGCATTTGCAGGGAATCCAGGTCTTTGTCGATCACAAATAGGGATTGATTGCGGACGAGACGATAAAGACGACATTAAGAAGATCATTGCTGCTGTAATAACGTTAGGTGTTATGCTTCTAGCAATGATTATCTTCTTTGTAATGAAATGGAGAGGAAAGAAGCGAAAGAGTGCCCCCGGGGCTGCTGCCGTCGAAAGGGGAAGATCCAATGAGCCAGTTGAAATCCAAGTTTCGTTGCCGGCTACCATCAGAGAAGTAGGTCAGAAGACCGCGAGCCATCAGGCTTGGCCTGGTAATTACCATGGGATGGTCCGTGGTGGTGCGGTGCCCGAGCTAGTTATGGTGAATGACGAATAGGGTGTCTTTGGTTTGCCAAGTTTGATGAAAGCAACGGCCCAAGTACTAGGAAACAGTGGGCTCGGGTCGTCGTATAAGGCCACAATGTCGAACGGTTTTGCCGTGGTTGTGAAAAGGACCAAAGAGATGAATTCAATAGGTAAAGATGAGTTTGATGTAATGGCTAAAAGGCTTGGGAAGCTTAAACATCCTAATGTTTTGACACCTTTGGCTTACCATTACCGGGTCGAAGAAAAGCTTTTCGTTTACGATTACATCGCCAATGGCAGCTTGCTTTACCTATTACACGGTATGAGAAAACTTCATATATATTTGTTTGCAATACTTTATCGTCATCCATGGATTCTGATGAAAAATGCATACAATTTCTCTAGGTGATCACGAAACATCATCTTCTGCACTTGATTGGCCTACGAGACTAAATATAGTACAAGGAATCGCCGAGGGACTTGATTATATTCACGTTGAACTTGCTTCTATTGATGTGCCTCATGGAAATCTTAAATCGAGCAATGTTCTGCTTGGTCCAGATAACCAACCGTTGCTTTCGGAGTACGGGTTTTGTTCGGTGGTAAGCACCGAAGGGGCCAAAACCCTAATTGCTTACAAGACCCCTGAAGCTATACAACATGGAAAAGTATGTCATAAAAGTGATGTATATTGCTTAGGAATCATCATTCTCGAGATCCTTACAGGGAAATTCCCTTCTCAATATCTCGACAACGGTGAAGGTGGAATCGATGTAGTCCATTGGGTGACAACGACAACTTACGAAGGGAAGCAAGCCAATCTATTTGATCCAGAGATCGCTAGTGGCTCAAAATCGCTTCAAGAAATGGAGAAACTCCTTCAAGTAGGCTCGCTTTGCACGCAAGCAAGCCCAGACGAGAGGTTAGACTTGAAAAAAGCCATTAAAATGATACAAGAAATACGAGTAGACAACGACACCTCCGAGTCGGAGTCTGATCCTCAAGCTATAACAATCCAAGTTTCACCGTCTGTTCAAGATGAAGTTGGTGATGCAAAATCAAACAGCGACTTGTCTAGCATCCAAGAAAGCAACGTGTGAGCACGCAAACGATGATACATAGGATTAGAAAAATTTTCGAAGATCAATCAAGCCGCCATCGAGACGGGGTGATAATTTATTGGGCTACAAAGCAATTACAGGCACAAACCAATGTAAAGATTAATTTTTTTTACCTTAGGATGATTGTATGCATATAGTTCCCACAGTGAAAAATGAGTTGCAAGTGGCTTTCTACAATGCTTTTTTGTAAGGCCATTGATGTACATGAGTAAAAATGAACATGTTTGAAAAAAAGGTTAAATTCTACTATTAGTACGTATACGAAAGTTGTGGATTTAATTTTTATACTTTTATTTGATCAAATTTAGTCATTGTATTCTATGAATTGATCACTTTTAGTCTTAACTCAAATAGTAACACTTAAACCTGCTGGATTAAATGTTGAATATTGGCAATATCCTACATTAGGAAAAGATAGAAAGGGAGGGGGTTTGGTTTGTTATATATAGAACCCCTCCCCCTTAGGTTTCATCATCCCAAAAATCTCATTTTGAAAATCCAAGTAGCTAATTGTAACTTGGTGTTGATCTTCTCTTTTGTAATATTTCTAGCGGAAATATTAATTTGGTAAATATTAATTTGGTAGTCACACTACCAAATTAATATTTCCGCTAGAAATATTACAAAAGAGAAGATCAACACCAAGTTACAATTAGCTACTTGGATTTTCAAAATGAGATTTTTGGGATGATGAAACCTAAGGGGGAGGGGTTCTATATATAACAAACCAAACCCCCTCCCTTTCTATCTTTTCCTAATGTGGGATATTGCCAATATTCAACAAATCTCCACCTTGGCGATATTCCACATCTTCGAACATCTTCTCATAACACAAACTTCAATAGTGTCTTCAAATTTGCGCCAACGACGCCATATCAAATGTGTCGGACATTGATCAAGTCTAAACAATGTTCAAACTTGGCCCTTGTAACCACCTTAGTCAGCATATCTGCAGGATTCTCCGTAGTGTGAATCTTTTGGAGAAGTATCTCCTCTTCTTCGAGAATTTCCCGTACAAAGTGATAGCGAACGTCTATGTGCTTCGTTCGTGCATGAAAGACTTGATTCTTTGCTAAATGAATAGCACTCTGACTGTCAGAATATACCTTAAGTTGTTTCTGACCAACTTCCAAGTCTTTAAGCAATCCGTGAAGCCAAATTGCTTCCTTCACAGCCTCTGTAATTGCCATATACTCTGCCTCTATTGTAGACAAAGCCACTGTGGACTGTAAGGTAGATTTCCAACTAACTGGCGCTTTTGCTAAAGTAAACAAATAGCCAGTTGTAGACCGTCGCTTATCCAAATCACCTGCATAATTAGAATCACAATATCCAACTATGCATTGACCAAGTGATTCATCCCGCTCGAATGCCAATCCGACATCTATGGTATTTTGGAGATACCGCAGAATCCATTTCACAGCTTGCCAATGACCCCTTCCCGGATCATGCATGTACCTGCTAACAACACTAACAGCCTGTGAAATATCTGGTCTCGTACATACCATTGCATACATCAAGCTTCCAACTGCATTTGCATATGGGACTTTTGCCATGTACTCTCGTTCTTCCTTAGTCGTTGGAGACAATTGGTTACTCAGTTTAAAATGAGGAGCAAGTGGGGTACTTATAGGTTTTGTACCTTCAGACATACTGAAACGTTGTAGTACCTTCTCCAAATACTATTTTTGTGACAGCCAAAGTTTGTCCCTCTTTCTATTCAGAGTTATTTCCATGCCGAGAATCTTCTTGGCTTCCCCTAAATCCTTAATCTCAAACTCTTTTCTCAACTGAGCCTTCAGTCTATCAATCTCCATTTGGCTCTTTGCTACAATCAACATATCATCAACATACAAGAGTAAGTAGATGTAGGAACTATCTTGAAGCTTGCGCAAATACACACAATGATCGTATTTGCTTCTTTTGTACTTCTGGTCCTTCATGAACCTGTCAAATCGTTTGTACCATTGTCTCGGAGATTGTTTCAATCCGTACAACGATTTGCTAAGTTTACAAACCCAATTTTCTTTACCAGCAACCCTGTATCCATCTGGCTGAGTCATATAGATTTCCTCCTTCAAATCACCGTGTAGAAACGCGGTCTTCACATCAAGTTGAGCTAGCTCCAAATTCAACTGCGCTACCAAGGCCAACAAAATTCTAATGGAGGAATGTTTAACAACTGGAGAAAATACCTCATTATAGTCAATTCCCTCCTTCTAAGCGTAGCCTTTAGCCACCAACCTTGCCTTGTAACGAACATCTTCTTTGTCAGGAAATCCTTCTTTCTTTGCAAATACCCATTTGCAACCAATCGCCTTCTTCCCTTTTGGTAGTTGTGCCAGCTTCCACGTCTTGTTTTTCTCTAGAGATTGCATTTCCTTTTCCATTGCACCTAACATCTATTATTCTCTAAGCTTTGAATGGCTTCGGTGTAAGTGGACGGAATATTATCAACAACTGGAAGTGCATAAGCTACTATGTCAGTGAAACGAGCAGGTTTCTGAATTTCTCGTCTCTGCCTTCTGACTGCAATTGGCTCTGATTGTTGTTGAGGTTCTTGGGTAGAAACCTCTTCCTCATCTGACTCTGCATCTGCCAATGAAGAATCACTAGTGGTACCTTCTGCTGGAATTACTACACTCTGCTCAAACTCCACCTACTGCGGAGTACACTCCACCTGCTCTGAAGTACTACTCACTCCTTCTGGATTTACCTTATTCAACATGGCAGATTCATCAAAGGTAACATCCCTACTGATTATCGTCTTCTTTGCCTCTAGACACCACAAACGATATCCCTTAACACCAGCATTGAAGCCCATGAATAGAGCCTTCTTTGCTCTTGGATCTAACTTTGATTCTTTCACATGATAATATGCAATAGAACCAAAAATACGCAAGGTGTCATAATCAGTAGCAGGTTTTCCATACCATTCCTCCAAAGGAGTCTTGCCATTTATAGCAGATGATGGCAAATGATTGATGAGATGTTGAGCGTACGTCACAGCCTCAGCCCAAAACTTTCTATCTAATCTAGTATTAGATAACATACATAGAACTTTCTCTACAAGCGTTCGATTCATACGCTCTGCCACCCCATTCTGTTGCGGTGTTCCACCTACGGTGAAGTGCCTTACTATGCCACAATCTTGGCATATCTTCAGGAATGGATCGCTTTTATATTCTCCACCGTTGTCTGATCGGAGAACCTTAATCTTCCTTCCTGACTGATTTTCAACTTTAGTTTTCCACTTAAGGAAAACTTCAAGCACCTTATCTTTGTTCTTTATAGGAAACACCCAAACTCTTCTGGAAAAATCATCAATAAAGGTGACAAAATAACATCTTCCTCCAAGTGATGGAGTCTTGGACGGTCCCCATACATCAGAATGCACATAATCTAGAAGACCTTTGGTATTGTGAATCCCAGTGCCAAATTTCACCATTCGTTGTTTTCCCAGAACACAATGCTCGCAAAATTCAAGTTTGCAAGTCTTTGTACCTTTCAATAATCCTTGCTTGGCTAGAGTTTGCAAGGATTTTTCACCAGCATGGCCCAAACGCATATGCCACAGGTGTTGCCTCAGCGTCCTTCTTGGTACTCGAAATTGCTGCTGCTGTTGTCCCGACCACTGTATTACCTTGGTAGTAATACAGATTGTTCTTTCTTATGCCTTTCAACATCATCAATACTCCTGAAGTTGCTTTAAGAACTCCATCTCGTATTGTCACAACTAGGCCTTTAGATTCTAAAGACCCCAAAGAGATGAGATTCTTCTTCAACTTTGGGACATATCGTACATCCTGCAAAATTCTAGTAGATCCATCATGATTCCTCAATTTAATTGAACCTATCCCGGCTGTTTTACATGTGTTACCATTACCCATGTAAACAACCCCTCCATCTAGTTTTTGAAATTCAAAGAATTATTCCCAAATGGGACACATATGATAGGAACAACCAGAATCCATGATCCACTCATCTGCATGTGATGTTGAAGATGACATATTAAAAGAAAAGTCTGACTCTGCTTCACTATTCCATTCTGCAACATTTGCATCTTGCGGAGTCTTCCCTTTTTTCTTCAATTTTAGACAATCTTTCTTCCAATGTCCTTTTTCTTTGCAAAAGGAACATTCATCTTTGGCAACAGCTCGACCTTTGGACTTTCTTCTCTTCCCCTTAGACTAACTTTGCTGACGACCTCTTATTACCAATGCTCCCACTGCTGCTTCACCTGAACCTTTCAACTTATCCTTTCGGCGTATTTCATAGCTATACAATGCAGCAGTTACTTCATTGAAAGTTACTTCTGACTTTCCATGAAGTAGAGTAGTTTCAAGGTACTTAAACTCTTCAGGAAGCGATCCCAACAACATTAACGCCAAGTCTTCGTCTTCAAAAGTCACATCCAAATTCAACAAATCAGCCACCAGCTGATTAAAATTGGTAATGTGCTCGTTCATCGTGGTACCAGGAACATAACTGAAACGAAACAGTCTTTTCTTCATATGCAACTTATTTTGACTGTTCTTCTTCAGGAATTTCTCCTCTAATGCTTTCCACAATTTACTTGCAGAAGTCTCTTTACTGAATGTATACTTCTGCTCTCTGGAAAGACATGATCGAATTGTACCACATGCCAATCGGTTGATGGTCTTCCATTCTTTATCATCAACCCCTTCTGGTTTTTCTTCCTCAATGGCAATATCTAGACCTTGTTGAAAGAGGGCATCTAGAAGCTCACTTTGCCACATGCTGAAATGATCTGTTCCATCAAAAATTTCAACTGTAAATCTCGTATTTGCAGTTCCAACCCTCGACAAAATGTACGAGGTGGAAGTTGTTGATGTGGATGGTTTTTATTCTGTCATTTTTGCCATAGCTTCTATTTAATAGCCACCAAATGCGGAATACCCACAAGCTTTAGGAAATGTTTCTGATGTGTAAGATCAGACTAAGCTGCAAACACAGAGCATACTACAAAACCTTGGCTCGGATACCAATTGTTGCGGAAGCGACGATAATATTAATAACAATATTATCAGAAATATTTAGATAATTATTATGCCAACAATTATACTAAGAAAATTCCCAGTTAAATTGGAGGGGTCACAAATGGTCCCACTTAAAACCCAACAACTAGACAGAACTCACTTAGTTATTTATAGCAATAATAACTAAATAAATATAACCAACATAAAGCTATTAAATATAAGCAAACAAATAAGAAATAAAACACCAGAATTTAATGAGGTTCGGCCAATTTAATGCCGTGGAAATTTTTGATGGAACATGTCATTTAGGCATGTGGCAAAGTGAGCTTCTAGATGCCCTCTTTCAACAAGGTCTAGATATTGCCATTGAGGAAGAAAAACCAGAAGGGGTTGATGATAAAGAATGGAAGACCATCAACCGATTGGCATGTGGTACAATTCGATCATGTCTTTCCAGAGAGCAGAAGTATACATTCAGTAAAGAGACTTCTGCAAGTAAATTGTGGAAAGCATTGGAGGAGAAATTTCTGAAGAAGAACAGTCAAAATAAGTTGCATATGAAGAAAAGACTGTTTCGTTTCAGTTATGTTCCTGGTACCACGATGAACGAGCACATTACCAATTTTAATTAGCTGGTGGCTGATTTGTTGAATTTGGATGTGACTTTTGAAGACGAAGACTTGGCGTTAATGTTGTTGGGATCGCTTCCTGAGGAGTTTGAATACCTTGAAACTACTCTACTTCATGGAAAGTCAGAAGTAACTTTCAATGAAGTAACTGCTGCATTGTATAGTTATGAACTACGCCGAAAGGATAAGTTGAAAGGTTCAGGTGAAGCAGCAGTGGAAACATTGGTAACAAGAGGTCGTCAGCAAAGTCAGTCTAAGGGGAAGAGAAGAAAGTCCAAAGGTCGAGCTGTTGCCAAAGATGAATGTTCCTTTTGCAAAGAAAAAGGACATTGGAAGAAAGATTGTCCAAAATTGAAGAAAAAAGGGAAGACTCCGCAAGATGCAAATGTTGCAAAATGCAATATGGTAGTGTCCGAGGACGTAAGCTAAATTGGCCGAACCTCGTTAAATTCTGGTGTTTTATTTCTTATTTTTTTGCTTATATTTAATAACTTTATGTTGGTTATATTTATTTAGTTATTATTGCTATAAATAACTAAGTGAGTTCTGTCTAGTTGTTAGGTTTTAAGTGGGACCATTTGTGACCCCTCCAATTTAACTGGGAATTTTCTTAGTATAATTGTTGGCATAATAATTATCTAAATATTTCTGATAATATTGTTATTAATATTATCGTCGCTTCCGCAACATTAAATTCAATTACCAGTTTTATATTATGCATATAATTGTAGATTTTGTTCATATTTTCCAATTGGATCATTCTAAGTCTTTATATTTTTCAAATTTTAAAATTTTAATCTTGACATAAATGACCATCATTAATCCAATTGACTGGATTTTTAGTGAATAATATTTGGAAATAAGGTTAAGTTGAGACTTAGTACTGTAGATGATAGGACTTAAATTAAATTAAGAGCACTTAATCATGGGAATCAAGAGAGTTAGTGTGAATTTATCTAATTTTTCCATTAATCTTTGTCTCCAAGCTTATGTATATAAGGTTAAATGATGGTCTTTCTGAACACTTTTACAATTTCTTCTTCTTCCAAGATTTTCTCTGAAAAACTCTTTGAAAACTTAAGTTCAGAAAAATCTCTTTGAAGTAAGGTTCACAGTATTCAGCCAACTTATATGTTAGTTCCAGCTTACTGATAATTATTGATGAACCCTAGGTTATTCTTAAAGTCATTTACGTGTTCTTCGTTCTGCATGCATAAGTGTTAGAATGGTGTGTGAGGCAGGAAACTTCCTGATTTTGTATAAGTGTTGTTGATTCTTGCATGCATGATCTGATTTAATAGAATGATGATTTGATATGTTTAATTATCCTTATTTTAGCTCAAGAAGATAACGAAGGTCCAAGTGATAAGGGTAAGGGATTTACTTTATAGACTTGTGTGAGAGTTTCTAGAGAGTTCCTTCTTACTTCCATGAGCTGAAACTTTATTACTTTACAAGCCATATGTCTCGTATAATATTTCAAATTGATGATATTTCTTTTACTTTAGTAAAATAACAGTTGAAATATATTTTATAACTATAACTTTATAATAATTATTCAGAGCTTCCGCTGAAATGTTTTTAAGTCAGACTGTTTTTAAATAGTGACATATCATTCTTAGATCCTATTGTAGGATTGGGTTTGATGTGTTACATAACACAAGCTAATAGAAATTAAAAATTTTCATTAACTACTCATCTAACGCTTAATTTAAGTGCAAATATTTTTTTATAATTTGCATAAGGGTAAATCATCAAAATAGTCACTTTTGTTTCTCTCAGGTTACATTTTAGTCATTTATGTTTGAAATATTACTTTTTAGTCACTTACGTTATCGTGTTGTAACATTTTAGTCACTGAGCGTTAATTGCCGTCAACGGTGTAATGGTAAGTTGGTGTGGCATGTTAAATCATCATTTCAAATGAAGATTTTAGGTTAAATTATGCAATTGGTCATTATATTTTTTTTCATTTTGAGCAATTTAATTTTTTTTCTTTTAGGTTAAAAGAGAAGGAGAAGGGAGAAAAATAGGGGGAGAAGCAGAAGAGAATGGGAAAAAAGTTAAAAGAACATAAAAGAAAAAAAATTGCTCAAAACGAAAAGATATGTGGATCGATTGTATAATTTAACCTGAAACTTTTATTTGAAATGATGATTTAAGGTTACATCGTTAATGATAATTAACAGTTCAATGACTAAAACGTTACAACACAATAGCTTAAGTGACTAAAACGTAACATTTTAAACATAAGTGACTAAAATATAACCTAAAGGAAACAAAAGTGACTATTTTAGTAGTTTACCCTTTGCATAAATGATATCTGAACCGGATTAGACCAACTGGTTGAATTGGAAACTGGTTAAGAGTATTGGTTTGAAGAATGGTATTAAAATGATTGCATCGAGAATCGATATAAATCTGTTAAACTAACTAAAAAATTAGTTGAACCGGTGATTGAACTGAATTTTTTATTTTTTTAAAAATAGTCAAACTGATTAAATTAATAAACCAATAACGTGATCGATTTTGAATACCGATCCGATTTTAAAAAATTGATTTTCATCTAAACCAGTGCTGCTCCACCGCAAGGTTGCATGCCTTCCACGTATATATTGGATGGAAAAGCCTAAAGGTGTTTTTAAGCAATTGGACTTCAAAATTCATTCCATTTTCATGAAATAATACCCAAGAAAAATGTTAAGGGTATGTAACCAACATTATATTTTGATTCTCATAAAATTGCTATAAGAAAAGAAAAAAAATTATAAGGGATTAAATTATAATTTTACCATTATATTAATTTACAATTTTATAAAATTTAAAAAGGTTAAACGAATTTATTATTTTGGGGATAAAATCACTGTTTGTCTCTTATTTTTGCTTCTCTGTGTTAATATATAAGTTTCTTTTTGAACAATTTCATTATAGATTCTAATCATAGATGTTCTTTTTGAGATAATGCTTAAAACTACCCATAGTCCCTCCCCAACCTATAAATAGAAAATAATGTATTTCAGCGCACTCAAACCCACGTCCTCCAACATTGACAACAACGCTATACCAATTCAGTTAAGACTTAATCGATGTTAATATCATAAGCTAATTAAAAAATTAAGAAAAAAAACAATTATTATTATAATAATATTTTATCTTTTTATATTTTTATATAAAATATATAAGAATTAATTTTAAAAATATAATCCATGAAATATTAACTTAAAACACCAAAATCCTTAAACCTCATTTTTATTTACCATTTCAATTAAATAATTATTTTTTAATACTTTTTATATAAACATAGAGCTAATATTGTTTTTATTTATTTATCTTTAAGTTAAAGTGTGTTGTAAGTCTTTGTACTTTTTATTTATTTAAAATTTAGTCCTCATATTTTTATTTTTAAAAAATTAGTCTTTTACATTTCAGATTGACACAATTATTTGTTTTGTTAAATTAAAATTAATTACAACATTATTTTTTTAGTTACATAATTATTAAGTGAGTTTTTTTTTAATTTCAAAACTTCATACCAACAAATTTAATAAAAATTTAATGACGTTAATAATTAGACTTAATTTAAAAAAATAAAAATACAAAAATTAAATTTTATATTTATATTTCATTTAATAATTCAAAGTATCTTGAGTCGTTTTCATGCTCGCTTTTTGCCGGCAACTGCATGTGGAGCTGATTAATTTCAGGTGTAGATAATGATATTTCCAAAGGTAACATTATTTATATATAGAAGGATAGTACCAAATATACATACATATAGATAAAATAGGTAAAAATAATGTGAAAATTTATGTATTAAGAGTTAAATTGTATTTTTTTCGTTTTTATTAAAAATTTGAGTAAATTAGTCTCTGTAAATTAGATTAAAGAGCAAGCTAATCCTTTCTGTTAAAAAATTCAGCCTTTTTTATTATTAAAAATTTTGGAATGGTTGACGGGATAATTAGACAGTTATATGTGACGTGTTACGTGTATCTTATGGAGACATATAGAGACCAATTTTTAATAAAAAGATTGGTTTGCTATATGATCTAACGTATAGGGACTAATTTGTCAAATTTAAATAAAAAGGGGCAAAATATAGTTCAACCCCTAATATTAGGACATCCATGATACTTTTATCGACAAAAGTATAATTCTAGTACAACTCACACATGGTATGCCTTAAAGCAGAATAAATTTGAAGAGAACTCACACATAATTTACATAAGGACTTGAACCAAATCAATTGATAATAAAAAGTTTTAATTTTTTTTCAAACCAAATAGAAAACTTTCTTTTAATATATTAATAAAACCAAATTCACTAAGGTCTACTGGGTTGAGTGGTAAAGAGCTCGATGTTCCTTAAGCAAAATTTTGGGTTCCAATTTTATGGATGAAGAAAACGATACAATATGAGCTTGCCCCCCGTTTAAGAGTCGGACATGACTCGACTCCAAATTTTATTAGGATCCAATATAACCGTCAAATAACTTTTTAAAAAAGGTTAATATAACTTTTAATCCCCGAAGTTGACAATTAGATTCGCTTTGATACTTGTACCTTTTTTTGTGTATTTTGGTATCTAAGCTTGACAACTAAGTCTATTTTGGTCCCTAAACTTAACAAGTCTAAAGTTTGGTGACGTATACTTGTACTTTTTTTGTCCACTTTTTGTATTCGTAATGTCACATCATCAAATCTTGATGGAATCAAAGTTCAGATATCAAAATAAACTTAGTTGCAAAGTTACGTTAAAGGTGTAATCTAATCGACCTGAGCTTGAATATTGCCAAGCTCAAGCTCAATCAAGCATCCGCTTTTACGCTTAATCTCGGCTCGAGATGTAATCAAGCTACTAGCGTTCGAGCTCGATTAAACTTGTTTGTCAATTTTTGCACTCAAGCTTGAGCCCGACTCGATAATTAAACTTAGGGTTAATAATATATTTTTGGTAATAACGCAACTTAATAATATAAAAAATATGAAAAGCTCAATAAGACTCACAAGCCATATCAAGTATTCCTAAGCTCGAATTCGGCTCAATCGATAACTTGAGCTGGCTCAATAATTACCGAATCTAGTTTGAATATTTTTCGAGTCAAACTCCAATAACTTGCGAATACTAGTGTCTCATTTACACCCCTAAGTTAGGTACCAAAGTAGACAAAAAAAGAAAATACAGATAGCAAAATAAACCTAATTGCTAAGTGCAGGGACTAAAAGTTATATTAACCCTAAAAAAATTCAATTTCCATCCGTTAATTCAGATAAAACCAAAATAATCAACGTGCTCAAAGATGATACAAATATATGTACATACATATATATAATATTATATATATATAAGCGTTCAAAATAAATGTTCAAAAAATACAGTTTCTGGATTTCAAATTCCTCCAAAAAGCTTTAAAAAAATTTGGTTGATGGAATCCAAACATCTATGGCAACTCATCTCCTTCTATCTCTCAACCACCCTTGCT
This sequence comes from Gossypium hirsutum, assembly GCF_007990345.1. Taxonomy (NCBI): domain Eukaryota; kingdom Viridiplantae; phylum Streptophyta; class Magnoliopsida; order Malvales; family Malvaceae; genus Gossypium; species Gossypium hirsutum. The sequence goes on along the minus strand of NC_053442.1, from coordinate 65,204,679 downwards.
CTTCTCCGTCACCTTGTCCTTCACATCCTCACATTGAATCAATCTCCATTCATAATCAAATTCATGGATTTAATCTTATCCGTTTATTTCCGTTTATGTAATCTCACACCCTGCGCCGTTGATTTAGACGATCAAACCACCATCCATTTTTGGGTCACCAATCACCGCCGTTTCGACAGGCCGTCACTCGTAATGATCCACGGCTACGGCGGGAATCCACTTTGGCAATTCGTTTATCAAGTGGGTCCTTTGTCACGGAGGTTTAATTTGTATATTCCTGATTTGTTGTTCTTTGGGAAATCTCACTCCAAAAGTCCCTTCAGATCTGAATTTTTCCAGGCTAAGTGTTTGTCCGATGGGTTGAAGAGGATCGGAGTGGATCGGTTCTCTGTTTACGCGATTAGTTACGGTGGGTTCGTGGCGTACAGGATGGCGGAGATACGGCCGGATGCGGTGGAGAAAGTGGCAATAGTGAGTAGTGGATTGTCTTTTACAGATGAACAGAGGGATCAACAGTTGAGAACAATCGGACGGCATCCGTCGGAGATTTTGGTTCCGAAGAAACCAGATGATTTGAGGTTATTGGTGAATTTATCAACGTTTAAGCAAAGTACTCTCAAATGGGTCCCTGATTTTTTGCTTCGACAGTTCATAACGGTGAGTTTGATGTTCCTTAGAGTTAAAACTATGGTCTATTTTGATTTTAGTCCCTCTACTATGCTAAAATTTAAAATTTATGTCATTTCATTTTAATTTGACATTATTTAATTTCTACTTTTTTTAGTGTTAACCAAAAATCTTTTCAAGTAAGCTAGAGGCGTTCATACCTACGCAACCAGATTTAGGTCATAATTGAGGTTATACTTTTTTGTCCGAGGATGGCTTAGGGTGAATTTGGATGGATAATTGGGTACGGTGCAATGCGTTTAGCTTATTTTTTCTCTCACGCTACAGTGTTGTTACAGTATCTAATCTCACCGCCACCGCTGTTTTTACACTAACCGCCCATCCAAACTCACCTTTAATTAGGGATCACAATGAGACGAGGGGATACTTTTTAGTTCTAGGATGGCTTAGTTAGGGACGACAATGAGTTGAGGTCGGCGGATTTTGTACTGCCTCACCCTTACCAGACTATAAGCTTAGATCAATTCACCTTGATTCAATCCTAACTCTTACGGAAAAAGTTGTGTGTGAACCTAAATTTGAAATTTAATACGAGACCCGACCCGACCCGACCCAATTCAATTTTAATTTAATTATTTAATTTTTTTATTATTTTGAAACAAATAATATTATATTTTTAATTCTTTTATTTATTATTTTGAAACAAATAAGTTTTTAGTTTAAACTTAAATTTTAATATATATATATTAGGTTTGTATTTGGTACATTAACAGTGTATTTTTTCTATTCCATAAGTGCCTTGAAAATTTGATTTTAATCTGATTTTTTAATATTTTACGATACCCTATATATTAACCTTCTTACCCTACTTGTGTAGTCTAAAAATTTTATTGACAGTGTACCAAATATTAACCATATATATAAAGGCATTTTTGTACATATTACGAACAAAGAATTCTGTAGTCATTTTGTAATTTTTTGAAGTTATATAACCAAAAACATAATCTGAATAATAGTTTAGTGACATTTGGTGTAATTTACCAAAATATTTAATAGGTTAAAATAATTTTAATAGCATAAATAGAAATCTAGATTAAATACCAAAACAATTGTGACATGTCAAATTAAGATAAAAATTCAAGCTTTCAAACCTTTAATTGTTTGTGTAAACTAATAGTTATTATGGTATTTTTTTTGTCATCTAATTATTAAAAAATATAAAAAAATTACAAAATAATTATTCAACTATAGTATTTTTTATTATCTAATTATGAAAAATTAAAAATTAATCACTTAACTATGGAAATTTACCTTTTTTTTTCTTTACTCACCCAATTATATTGAATGTTTACAGCTAATGTATGATCATTGTCGAAAGGAAAAGATTGAGCTGGCAGATTACTTGGTGAAGAAGAAAGCTGATCCTAACCTTCATGTCCTAACTCAGGTTGCTTCTTTGAATCCTTTCTTTTCTGGTAGACATTTAGTTCTTGAATTTGATAATTTTTTAATTTAGTTCTTGAAATTTTTTATTCATATTAGTCTTAAAATTTGATAATTTTTTTCAATTTAATCTTTGAACTTGTATTCCACTCATGAGTGATGACGTGACTATGAGATTGTGTCATGGTATCACTAGAAAATTTTAAAACATAATATAAAATCTAAAAAAAACAAATAAGTATTAAAAATATATGAAGAAATTATATATATTTAAAAAAAGTTAGAAAAAAGAAGTTTATGACTTGGTACAATCTTGAAGTGCCGCGTTTTCATACTATAAGAAAATTAAAATTTAAGGATCACATTGAAAAAAATGTGTCAAGTTTCGAGATTAATGTGGAGTATAAAAAATTGAAAGATTATGGTGAAAAAAATTACTAAATTTATGAACTAAATGTTACTTTATCCCGACATTTTATAGCAAGATGCTAGACTCGCCCAATTATAACCTCCTTTAAGATGTTGAGATTGCCCTTATCATTTTCTTTAAGGTTGAGAAAGTCGAGTTAAACCAACTAATAACTTGAATATTTCCAATGGATTTTTCTTATTAAAAATTATCATTTTGGAATGAAAACCTTATTATTTTCAACAAATGTTTTCGTCGCTAAAATAAACACCATCTTAGAAGATTACTAAACTACTATTTTTTTTAAAAAAAAAATAATGTATTAAAAGGGTTATGTAGATAATTTATTTTCTTTAAAAAATAAAATAAAATAAAATCTAAAAGATTTTAACTTGGTTACATAAGGTAAAATATTTCAATATTCCCAAACACAACCAAAATCTAATTATCAAAATTATTTACATTTTTATTACTTTAACAATAATTATTAATTTAAAAAAGAACAATTGTTTAAATTTTATATTATTTTTATTTCTTTACCATAAAACTAGTTTTAATAAAGATTACTAATTCACATAATGGGTTTATTTTTGGTTGAAGGAAACACTAATAATTTGGGGAGATCAAGATAAGGTTTTCCCATTAGAACTTGCATATAACTTGCAAAGGTAAACAAAGTAAATTCTCTTCATAATCTTTTTTCCCCTTATTTTCACTAATTATATTTTTAAGTTTTTTTTATTTAATTTCTAATTTTGAATATTTTTTGGGGTACAAATTTTAGGCACTTGGGTAAAAATTCAAGGTTAGAGATAATCAAGAATGTAGGACATGCTGCAAATTTGGAGTCACCTGATGAACTCAATAAGTTGATTTTTTCATTTGTTATAGGTTGTTCCTAATCATAAAACAATGATTATCAAATAATAATTTCATATAAGCTTTGTATTTCAGACATATCTAATCAAGTATAAGTGTCTTTTTTTTTTATTAGTAAAATTAGGAATGATATTTACAATTTTGTAATAATATTAAACTAAGTATTATTATCGAATATGTCGATTGAATCATAGCTCGATTGGCATGGATATTATTGTCAATACAGGAAAATGTGGGTTCGAGTGCGCTAAAACACATTATCATCTTATCTATGAGTTAGGGAGGAGTTAAAGTAATTCTCGACATTATCTCAAAAAAATATTACTCTCTGAATCTGTATTGAATGTTCAAATCTAGAATTTAAGAAGTCAAATGAAAGTTAAAATTTTTTTTTTGTTAAAGTAAAGCTTATAATGAATTTGTTAATAGTAATTATAATATTGTTCCAATTTTACTATTAAACTCTATATTGTGAATAAATTGTGGATTTAACTATTATACTTTAATAAAAAAATTATTTTCAAGTTGGTCAATTTTAATCAATATACTTATCAAATCGTAACAACTAATTTTGTTTAGTTATGTTATGCCATTAATTTTGTACATGTAAAGTTGTAGATTTAACCACTTCTTCAATTATATCATTGTTAGTCCCTTCATTAGTTAGTTTTTTTTTTTTTGTGTGTGAGAGAATAATATGTAAAACTAATAAACCGACATGACATTACACGTGTAATAATATATTTGTCATATAAGTTTTTAGAAATAACATAACGTAATGGATTTAACAACTACGATTTGATTATGACTAAAACTTTAAAATTAAAAAATATAAACACTAATAATATCAAATTAAAATATTAAATCTAAATTCACAATTTGCGCACAATACAAAAACTAATAGCAAATATTAACCTAGAATATTTTACTCCAATTATTAGCTACATCGAAGATTATTATCAGTGATTCACCTTCCTTGAAATATGACAAGTTTAAAATCAAGTAAATAACCTTTTTTATCCTTAAGTTCTGAGAATAGTTAGGGAGGGCTAGCAGGGTATCGACCCCGGGAAAATTTTTTATTTAAATTTTTAAAATTTTAATTTAGTAAATATAAAATTGCACTTTTAATTTCCCCTAAAAATGATAAAAATTTAATTTAATCCTTTAAAAATGATAAAATATAGGCTATTCAAATGGTAAAATTACAATTCTATTATCATAAAAATTATAATTTAATTTCGATCTCCACTCTTACTTAAGTTTGACTTTAAATTGATATCCGAATTAGACTTTCATCACACATTTGAGTTAATTTTTGTAATTCCATTAAAATTAGATGATGTCAACCAATTGCATATGAAAAATATATAGCATGAGTTGCAAAAACATGTGATGAAAACCAAATTCAAATACAAATTTAAACCAAAAATAAATACTAATTTAAACATTGACACCCAACTAAAATCCAAATAATATACTTACCCTTCATAACTCAAGTCCAAATTGGTGCAAAATCCATATTTTTTTTTATTGTTTTGAAAAATAAAAATATTTATTCCATCTTAATAGGTTTTTATAATTTAATCTGAATAAAAAATTTATTATTAAAATAATAATTTAAAATCAAGTTCAAAAGGACCGAGCCTACTACAAAACCCCTCTACTATATCCTAAATTGTATTTTGGCCCCTCTACTAAAAAATATGCAAATTAACCCTTAAACGTTACATGAATGAGAAAAAGAGCCCCTCCATTAAAAATTGGTGTATAAATATAAAATATAATAACAAATTTAACCCTCAACTTTTACACCTTTAATCAATTTGACTCTACTCTTTTATTGGAAGTAAATTAAAAAATTTTCAAACGAATAGGGTTAAAAGGTCAAAAAGACCTTAATAACAAATTTTAAAAAATCCAATTAAACCCATTTAAAATTTAAAAATTATTTAAAAATCATATAAAATATAAACAAAATTTATAAAAAATTTAAAATTAAATAACAATGCCAACCCCAAAAAGGAATAGGAATAGAGATAAAATTCTTTTTAAAAATTTTATAACCATTAGATCTTAATGTTTTGGTATTGTTACTTTTTTAATAAAAATTTTAAATTATAAAATTCTTATAAATATTTCTATAAACTTTATTTATAATTTTTATGATTTTTTAAATAATTTTTAAAATTTAAAAAGGCTAAACTTTTTTTTTAATTTGTTATCAAGACATTTTTTATTTTTTAGCTCTGTTAGTTTAAAATTTTTTTTAATTTACTTCCAATGGAAGAGTAGGGATCGAACAAAATATGTGTAAAAATTATTGGTTAAATTTGTTATTATACCTTAAAAATATAAACACCAAATTTTAACAGGAAAACTCTTTTACTCACTCAAGTATCGTACAAGGACTAATATAATAATATATCCACTTTTTCAATAATGAGACTAAAATGCAATTCAAAACATAATACTAGCTTTTATAGAACTTTTACCGACCAAACCTACAAAACTGAGCAACTCAACAATCGTTTAATGAATACACACTACTCACAACATTTTTTTTTTTTGTAAACTCTGTATTTTGCATTTATTGAATAATTTAAAAAGTGTTTATTTAAATTTAATTATAAAGAAATAAATATTAGTATAAAATTTTTTTTATATATTTTCCCAAAATCACAAGAAAAACTGATACCACCGAAATAAAGAAACTATATAACAAAAAAATACGATATCCAATAAGAATGTACCACATGTCACATTCTTATTAGCTGGTTTCGTGTTTCAAAATAAAATAAGATGAGATTAGTAATTTAAATCTCACTTAACAGTATAATTTGAGGGCCACTTTTGCATTTAAGCCAGAAGAAAAATGTTTGGTCTATTAACCAGTAAGGTTAACATCAAACAATGATGAACAATATTTCAATCCTCAATCCCATAGATTAAGAAAATGCAACATTCAGTGAAAAGAAATTTGATATCACTGAAACAATGTGCTTTGACAGCCTAGTAGTTTATGCCTAAAATACAAATGAGGGATCAGGAAAAATATATATATTTCTAAAAAATAAAATAAAATAAAAAAATAACGAAAAATATGACGTGGATCTCTATATGCGACCAAGGACAATAAGCTTAAACCGGGGAACAGACTCGCTTTTATAGACTCCATTAATAAAATACACTTACAATATAAATCATGAATAGGAAAATGATAAATTAAAAGGTCTAAAATGGTGTAAAATCATTTTTCAATAGTTCAATGTCTTATGATACTTACCAGGTAATTACAGCTTTTTGTCAATCCATTAGAGCTTAAACTTCAGTTACTATATAAAACCTGCAAAGGAGGCAATTGAATTAGAATGAAAGCTTATATTGGATGAATGCCAAAAGAACAAACAACAGCATTGAACGATGTATCGGGTTAATTTTCCAAGTTTTTCCATGTATTTAGAAGACCCTTATAGGTCATATCCCTGTATTTATGCGTCGGGCAAGGGAACTTCAAGAGTCACAGAAACATGGAAACTAGCAGCCGAACAAGATTTTAAGAAAAATGATTCGTATTTTTAGATTAAAGTAACATATTATTAAACCAAAAAATGACTGAAACTAAATAAAGGGTCCATATAAGTAGTACCAAAGTTTTGGGAAAAATGAGTGGAAGAATGTACCAATGAGATTTAAGGAAAGAATGTTTGGGTATCAATGAGTGGAAGAATGTGCCAATGAGATTTAAGGAAAGAATGTTTGGGTATCAAATACAACTTAAATCATAAGAGAAAGTTAGCATGTAATCTCTACCTGGCTCATTAGACTAAAAGACAAGTACTAATGCTTAATCCAGGTTGGAATGGTTTCTCTGTGAAGAAACAATTTATATTCCATCTTTGAAAATGGATAATGCATGTCGGATTTCTTTTTTTCCCTTGGATTATAATCCAATAATGCACAGAATGTCAAGCTATTTCGGATCCTATAAGATCAAGATACAGCATAGATAAGTAGATAATAAAGTTATGCCGTTCTGACTCTTTATTTTTCTTGAAATATCTCTGTCCAACATATTTCTGGACATTGGCATGGAGATATGACCCTCCAAAAACAAAGAAATAACCTTGGCGAAACTAAATATCCCCATATCGTACGAATAACTGCATGACTGTATCCTACCCTCACACCTAAGTCCAAGTACATAGTAATAAACTGCATGGTGATAAATGAAAGAGAGACATCCTACCCTCACACCTAAGTCCAAGTACATAGTAATAAACTGCATGGTGATAAATGAAAGAGAGACACAAAAGTGAATCATGTTGCTCACCTACAATGTAGCCATAAACAAGGAATCCAGGTGCAAATTATGAATGGCAACTTCTTTCCATCAATACCGTGTTATTTGCTGCAGCATTTGTGAACCAGCTGCTTGTGAAACCAACTGCTCGGAACTCGGTGAAGGTCTCATTAAATTGTTTGCACCAACTGGGTTGCCAAGTCCTTGTCTTATCATTTCTTTAGGATTATTTGCATTTATTTCGGGCTGTGACGATTCCATCAGTGCCCGTATCTAATCAAGAAATTTGCATGAGTAAAAGTTTTATCGCTTAAGGAGAGTAAGAGAATAGTTATACTTTAGTACTGAAAATTTCAGTCACCATCTCAAGACGCTTCTTGTGGAGGTCACTCGATAACTGCATGTTTTAGAAACATTATTCAAATTCATCAGTTGTAATCTTTCTTATTTAGCAAATAATCAAAGATTTCCATATCAAATAAAAGGTGCTTACGCTAATAACATCAGAAGAAATGCTAGAAAATTTGATAAAAATGTAAAATGGAAAGATAATAGAACATATTTTGACTACCACACATATATGTCAAAACGAGTTCCTAAATAAGGAAACGAATCACCTTGAAAAATTTGACGTCAGATTCAGTAAAGTCAAGATTCTAAGAAATTTTATGCAGTGAGATCTCAAAAATGATAAACATAAATCCTTACCGGTCTTGTTTGGTTCCGCTCTTCGCTAGAAAATCCTGGAATAGTCAAACGCCAGTTTTTCTCTGTACATAATCCCACGTTAAACATCATTACAGCTTCATAGCTTCACTTAGAAATTACAGAAGAAACTCTGAAAGGTAGTCTTATTTAGGCACAACACAAAACTTTTTGCAATCTCGCACTATTTACAGTAAAGTACTACATCATTTAACATAAGATATAAAGTATAGGAAGGGCATAACAAGCAACTCTTGGAAGGCAAAAAAATTATGCATAAATTACAGTTTCAGAAATTCTATATGGGGCCATTATAGTTCCATGCCCAGAAGGTGGATCTTGAATCTGTGAAGAGTAAATTCAAGGATTCAAGAGCCACACAAGCCTGGAGCTTTGGTCTCGGCCCATGACACGAGTAACAGAATTTATCTAGTTCTGTTGTATCCTTAGTTAACATTTAACTCTTCCAAAGAAATGCAAGTTAGTAAATTGCATACCTAAATGTAGCAAGATATCCTTGGACTCTAATGTTGAAGATTTCCGATGCTTTGCCAAACTGCATGCAAATGTAGTCACCTGAAAACAAGTAAAATGATATAAGCCTTAAACCAAGAAAACCATTACTTAAATACCAATGAAAGTCTCCAGAAGCAGAAAGGAAACAGTTAAAAAATAAGAAGACTGAAAGAAAGATAATGAAGCTGTAGGTAGGGACTGTTTAATTGTGCAAGCTACGAGTAATGGCTAGTTAGCACTAATTTGAAGTTTTATTAGGTTAAAGCAATTAAAACACTCTTTTCCCTCTCTAAAATATAGTTATAAAAATCAAATAACTTTGAGGCCAAAATATTCAATTTCTCTTCAGGCTAAGCACAAAATATTGCAGAAAGAATGTCATAGTTTTTTAAAAATATTCTGCAATATTCAAGTTATATTTGACATGAAGAGTACCCTAATGCTAAACATATCTATATTTGTAACATCTCAGAGGTTAAGGTTATTTATATTATGATATGTGGTTAATTACCACTAGAAACTAAAAAGTACAAGCGGCACATGCACATATCTGTAATCCCAAACAGAGAAAGGCAATATCAACATGGTAAAGCCTTTACTCATAGCTTAGCAGAGCCTTACAGAGTCTATGAAATCATCAGCAATCTCCAGAAGTAGATCTTCAACTTCTGGTTCCAGCTTTCCTTGCGAATCAACCTGGACATAAGCAAAAAATGAATACCACAACAAAAGAAGGAAGCAAATTATTGGAAACTAATAGAAAAGAATGAAATACAAATAGTCAAAAGCTGGAAAAACCTGTGAAACTAGATCTTGTATCTTTCTTTTTCCGAGAAGTTGATTGGTCGCTTCAGTTCCTTGGCTTGAACTTCCCCCAGGTGTGGTTGTACCAGATGCAGTTGCATTGGGCTGTGATCCAGTTAAACTGAGAGTTTTCTGGCCTGCAGGTCCGGGCATCCTCGGAGATTGCTGTTGTTGCTGATGCAATGGTGATTGTTGTGGTTGTAATTGCGGTTGAGGTTGTTGTTGCAGCTGCTGCTGTAGTTGTTGCTGTGGCTGCTGCATTTGAGGATGTCCCATTTGTGATTGTTGTTGTACGAGCTGAGACAATTGTTGAGGATTCAAGCCCATAGAATTTTGCAACTGAGGAGAAGAAAAAGGCAGTTGCTGTTGCAAGAGAACTTGTGACTGCCTCTGAAGGCGGAAGGGAGTTGACCCTGGACCAGATATTGACGGTATTTGCTTCAACAACTGTTGCTGCAAGAGAGAGTTCTGCATCATACCCGGTTGTCCATTCTGAGCCAGCCCTGATAACTGGGGGTTTATAAATGCCTGAGATGATGTTCTTTGTAAGCTTTGAACCTGTAGTTACAGAGGGGATATCATATAATGAGATCGCGCACACAAAATAATTTGAAAACAAGCAACCAAACCACATGACAAAAATCTCTTATTATTGCCTACCCCCATAAAATTTTCATTAAAGGTGCAATGGCATAACAAGACAGGTTGAGAAATAAAATTCAATTAAAGGGAAAACATAACATATTTGGTTTTACATTAACTCTATTAACGAACCTAAAAATCGCATGCCATGGGTAAGTCTTGCATCTCTTCTCACTATAGTGAAAGGAAATTAGGACATTTACAAATAAAACAATTTTGCAGGAATTCAATACAATAACAATGCACCAGAAGAAGTGTAATCATTCATAAACATGTCAACTCTTATCTAATAATGGAAAAGTTGTGAAAACATTTTACACAAGATTCTACTTCAGCCAATGTGCAATATGAAATAGTTTATTGAACAAAAGGAACAGTTACTTGTTGCAAAATCTGGCTACTAATTTCCAAGTCTTCACCAACAGACTAGATATTAAATGATCATGGAGTCAATGGTCATTTGATACATTAAAATAACATTTTACAATGCATATGACAAAATCCAGATAAATAGTGCTAACCGTAGACTTCCATAAATACAAAGAATATCTCACATGTAATTATTTTTTTAAAGGTGAGGGAGCATGTCTCACAGGAAATCCAATTAACCTTCAAGGTTATAACAGCTTGATCAAAAAGAAAAGTATTGTTTGCATGAGAAGTTAAACATAATTATTAGTATATAGAGTACTGTGAAACTTAACAGTTTCCCTAAGCCAGTTTACCCAGAAAATTGTTATCACAGTGGTGTCAAAAGAGATTCATGATTTCTTTTTCACTGTGTAGGTATTAATCCTTTACATATTACAAAAAGAATGTGCAGCTTAAAGCTTCCGTTATAAGATTAAATAATTAAAACTTTTCTTCATCTAGTCTGAGTAGGCATAAGTCAAAGGATAGTAAACTAATGTTCGCCAAACATAAAGAGCAACGTGAAGTAAACGAAGAAAAGCTGTACTCCTAGGAACTTAACATCAGCAGATTGAAATCTCAAAATTGCATCATAGCTTAAGGAGTCCAATAAAACATAAAGTAACTTCTATATTAGTGCAAATTGAACTTCACTACCCATAGATAAACTGGACAAATCACACCTACAGATGAAAATGATTTCTCAAATTGAAGAACTAAGAGAAACTAGGAAAAAAACATTTAGTTCACAGGTCCATCATGAGGAAAGTGGTCAATACATCATTGAAAGAAGAGAAAAAAGAAGTAAATACCTGAGGAGATGTGAGTTGAGTTTGTTGCGATAACTGCTGCCTCATCTGTCCCTGATTCATCTGCTGTTGAGCATAAAGAGCTCCATTAGCCCTTAAATGTGAGCTCAAATTCATCATCCCCATTGCCTGCATCCCATGCAAAGATTGCCCGGTTGGATTTCCTGCATGAAACTGAGACCCTTGTACCAACCCAGCTTTCTGCCTCGGCTACATAGAAAACCTCAGACGTTTTAAGAAAAGAAAATTTATATCTAAAATATGAAATGAGGAAGGAGTGGTATCTATCAAGCCCTATAAAGTAATCAGTTCTGCAATGAACAGGTTATTACTACCGTTAAGAAAACAATTACAATGAATTCAATATGAAACTAGGTCTATCTCAAGAAACCATTAATATCGTATAACTTTAGACAAAAACTAGAGCATGATTTAAATTGATTTGTAGCAAGAAAGGATATCAGAAAAAATTACACCGCTTAGTAACTCTAAAGTGCTTATGGGGTAGAAACAATGCAATTATTACTTTCAAAAAGCAAGGAATGCAATCAAAAGCACAAATTATATTTGACTTTAAGGCACTCGCCAACAAAAACCATCAACTACGTAACGTTTAATCTTTTGGATAAAAAAAAACATCAGCAATCATCAATAATTCCAACTTTAGCTAACAGCAAGATCTCCAGTACAAGTTTACTAGGTAACGGTAATCTTTTGGAATTAAAAGAAACATAGGCAATCATCAAATTAGCCAACTTTAGCTAACAGCAAGACCTCCAGTACAAATTTAACTTGCTTAAATCACTTACTAAAACATGCACATAACAATCTTCAAATCCCCCAACACTGCAGGAAGGTAAAAGGTTAAAAGGAAACAAAATAACACCTAAAAATTGCAGATTGCACACAGGTTGTGCAAAGAAAAACTTGCACACAAAATGTGTAAGATAATGTTTGGGAACTTGAATTTCAAAAAATGAATTTAGATTTTAAAAGTACTGAAGTTGTATAAACACATAAAAATATAACATTCATGATTGTTTTTCAAATTCATTGATTTGTCGGATGTCTATATAGTAAAGAAATTCAAATTCCTATAGATACCTGGAAAATTGAAATTCGTGTTTTTAATACCTTTCAAATATATAATCATATTGAATCTCAATTAATTCATATATAATGTATGCATAGCAAATAACATCCAAATCAAGATCTTCAAATTCATGTCCCCAAACATAATATAAAAGTTGCAATTACATGATCTTAAATTGCCTCCTCATTTCCAAACAGAAGGAATATGATGATTTCTAAAGCAACAACGAATCAAATACATTAAATCTATACTCCAAATTTCTAAACACTAAAATCAAACAAAAAAATAGGCATAGAGTTCCATACCGAAGCTAAAAGCTGAGACTGATAATTATACTGAGCAGCGGCGGCGGCAGCTGCACCACCGAGCATAGGCAAATGACCACTTTGCCCAATCAAAGCTGACCTTGATAAATTAGGATTGCCCATCTGTTGATTTTGTTGTTGGTTTGCTTGAATTGAAGCTGACCCACCAAAATTCATTTGCCCATACAACCCAGCTTGTTGTCTTAAAACGTTGCCATATTGAGACTGTTGCTGTTGTTGCTGCTGGCTTTGTTGTTGTTGTTGTTGGAGTTGATTAATGCGTGAAATAGACGGTGATCTTTGAAGGCTTTGCTGCATTTGAAAATTTGATAAACCCCCAACACCTTGTTGCGTTTGTTGTTGCAAGATTTGCTGCTGTTGTTGTTGTTGGGCGAGATTTGAAAGAGGCGGAGACGAAATTTGCGAGATTTGCTGCTGCTGCTGCAAATTTTGCAGTGAGGGATCACTTGAGGGATTTGTTGTTGGTGTCGTTGTCGGAGATGGGGCTGTTAGCGGAGTCGCCGTCTGCGTCGGGTTAATATTTGACGCCGCCGCCGATGGCGGTGGCAGTGTCGGAACCGATGATGAAGGGTCCATCAACAAGGGATTTGGCGACTGGAGATGCTTGGGGGATGATGTTGAAGAAGTAGTTTCAGCCATGGCTTTGTTGATGTTTCCTTTTGGGGAGCTCGAATTTTGTTAATCCATGGTGGAATTGAGAATTTTTTATTTAATTATTGAAGGTGAAAATCTGCACTGCAGAGGATTTTAATAGAAATAAAAAAGAAGGCTTAAATTTCTCAAAAGTCCCTGTGTTCTTTTACAAGTTAAAATTTAGTCATAGTACTTTAATTTTGAGAGATTGAATCCTTGTACCATTTTAATCTAAAAATCTTGAATCTTTTGTTGAAATTTGCAATTATAAAAATATAAAAATAACCATTTTAGCCTTCAACGTTTATAATATTTGTCAATTTGGTCCTTACTATTTAAAAGTGCATTAAAAATTTTATTAAAACAATTAAATGTTTTTATATTTTCAATAAAAAATTCCTTCAAATTTTGCAATTTTAAAAAATAAAAATTTTCCTTAAATTAAAAAAAAATATCTTATTCAATGGATGTTCATCAAAATGTACTTTAAATTCTAATAGTTATTAGAAGTAGAGCTCTACTTCATTTATATTTCTTATGCCTATAAATAGAGACTTTATAAAATTATTTAATTTTTAAGGATTTATTGGAAATGTAAAAAAAAACCTTCTAATTTTTTTTATAATTTTTGTGTACCTTTAAAAAGTAAGTACCAATTTGATAAAAATTGTAAATATTGAGGATTGAGAAAGTTTATTGATGGGTGATTAATTCACTAAAAAAACACTATTTTTACACCTAAACAATAAATAAATAACAATATAGAGAGTAGAATCGATCCCATAGAAATTAAGATATCTAAAATTATAATTTCGATTTAACTAGATTGCATGTCAAGTAACTATCGTGCCCACAACATGTGACGTTTGTGTAGAAATAAAAAGGGAGAATTTAAATCTAATAAGAGTAAAATTAATAAAAATAATTGAAGTCAAAATAACAATAAAAATAAATAGAAACAAAATTAAATTGAATAAATTGATATGAACAAATTCTAGCTTCAGGCTCAATTTTTACTCTGGTTTCGAACTAATCATTGATAACAAGTTTTCTCCTTCAACCGACAAGTCGATTTTAGTGATCGAGGATATCTTAGACCGCCAACCATTCCATGTGTAAATTAATTACGAGAACACCCAACAACTAGCATTCCCTGAACAAACAATCACAAAATACGTGTCCACGATTTAGCTTTCCAGTAGCCTTGTGAACTAAAAGAGCCCAAATTAAACTACAAACTTCAACTACGTAGGTCGTTTAGATTCAATTGCTATTTTCCTTAATGAATCCAACCAACTACTTCATTAGACACACCAATGTATTCTTCAATATACCGAATATTAGTTCTTCCAACTGTATACTTATCAAAAACGAATCAACAAACCTTTCTTTACTTTGTGTCAATATAATTTTATGAAACATCGACATCTATCTCCTAAACAAATACCGAAATCAAAATTTTTATGTGCAGATTCGAATCTCACGATCCTCGAAAATCAAATAAAAAATCTGCCTAAAGCTCCACCAAGTTACTTCATAAAATTAAAGAAGAAAAAATAAAATAAAAATAAATGGAAATTTTATGCGCAAAGTCCCTCCCCTAAAATAAAAGTACTTCATAAAAACGAAGCAACAATGGTTTTTGGTTTATGCGCAAAGTGCTTCCTCACCTTTTTAATGCCTAATCCTAAAATAAAAATAAATGCTAGAGGGATGCGTATGCACTTGACTTGATTATGGACTCGGTTTAGGCTGGGTTGATACAAAATTCTAGTCTATTTTTTAGTCTAGTTCCGATTTGATTCGAAAATTTGGCTTAAAAATTTGTCAAGTCCAGTCCAAATTAAAATTGCTAAACTTAGCCTAATCCGACACGTCTGTATTAATTTTTTAAAATTATTTTTTACATAAAATAAACTTTTACACTAAAAACAATAAAATAAATATTTCCCAACAAATTAAAAATACATTACAAATTTTATTATATTTAAATAATACTAAGATAGTTACAACTTAGCAAGCAAATACCTTTAAAACAATAGGAAAATTAACAATAAAATAAAAGTTATACAATATTTAAATAACAAAAATAAAATAGTAGTAATATAATAGCGAAATGGTAGCAGAACAACTAATTTAGGCCAGGCCTGAGTGAAAAAAAACTCACCCAAGGCTCAGCCCATTGAAGCCCTTTTTTTTCAAACTTATTTTTCGAGTCTATATTTTTATTCAAACCCTCTTACTTTTTAAACAGACCTTTAGGTCTGGATGGATAACCTGCCTATAATCAGATCTAATGTGCACTAATGCGCCTCCTCTTCCTTCACGCCTCAATTCAAGTTCTCATGTTAAATCTTTTATGCAAGTATCCTCACATTTCTCAACACATTAAATAACAATTGTACCAAAATAAAAATTGATCAATTAAGTTTTAAATTAGATAAAATACATGTCTAAAATTAATTAAATAAAATAATAAAAATATGTCAATTAAGTGTATTATCAACTATTCTATCTTTTTATAATTACAAAATTAGACGAATGATTAAGATTTTTAAATAAAATAATATAAGGACTTGATGTCTCAAAATTAAAGTATATAGGCTAAAATCATGTTAGACAAAGTATCGAAAATAAACTAAAATTTAACATTTTGATAATGAGAAATGATTGTGTGAAAACGAGACGCCACGTCATCATGTATCACTTACAAATTATTTAATGTTATTTCAGCATTTTTATGTCATTGACACATAATTTTAATAATTTTTTAACTTAGTCCCCAAACTCTGGACTCTGGAATTTAGATCTTGATTCCTAAATCTTAAACTCCAAAACCTGAACTTTGAACTTAGGGTTCAAGATACAAGATCCAAGGTTTAGGGTATAGGATCAAAGGTTAGGATTTAAGGTCTAGGGTCTAAGGTCTAATGTTCAGGATAAAGGGTTCAAAATTCAATGTTCAAATTAAAGGGTTTTAGAGTCTAGAGTTCATGGTTCAATGTCTAAGGTTTAAGTTATAAAAAGTACCAAAATTATGTGTTAATGACCTGAAAAAAAGATACTGAAATGACATTAAATAATTAATAAAAAATATAAGATGATGTGACATCTTTACTTCATACAGTCGTTATCCATTTATCATGTTAAAAATATTATCAATCATATATTTATGTCTACTTGTACGATCTGTTGGTTTTCTTCTTGCTCAATTTGTATTAATATAGCACTAATTTCTCCGTCCTCCATTGTTTACCTCTGAAACAGTAAAAAGAACATACCAAATGATGCTGTTTGGAATTGACATTGTTTTTTGGGTTCATTTGTTATAAGTTGTTTTTCTTCTCAAGGCTTTAGCTTGTCAATGTATCAACCACAGAAGGTTAAAGTTAAAATTATGAATACCCAGGCCCTCTAATCTTTCCGTATTATAGCTCCTGCTCCTCCTCTGCTTGGATTATTGTTAGAGTTGTGTGATCTGAATCCCGTTTGATCTGATCAGAAAAGTTTGATGTGTAACTCACTTGTTAAAGAAATGAAATAGAAATACAAAATTGGAGGATATGTGGGGGCGATCTCGTTTTAAATGTTGATTATGAAAAGGTTGTTTAATCATTAAAATGCGTAGTAAAAAAACCTCTTGCATTATTGTTTTTCAACATTAGTGAATTTCTTCTCCTTTACGATTTTTTCTAGATAAGAATTTTTCACGCAAAATCTATATATTTTTATTTTTATTTCCTATTACTTTGCGGTTAATCCTACTACTATTACCAAGTATAACAATTACCAATAAAAAACCCGTCATCCAGGGCAGCTTAGATGCTAAATTTCAAATAAACAAGATTCAAACAAAGTTTTAGTTAAAGAAACAGAAGTAGAAGATTCATAAGTTTATACATATATTGGTAGAGAGAACAAACAACTAATATCGAGCTTTGATCTTGTCAAATGACTTCAAGCCTTTGTATAGATGTTTCTCAAAGAGTTTCATATGAGCAGTCTGTAGGCATGCTACCACTGTCAAGCTCCCATCATCGGTTGGACTTTGTAGTATGTATATTTTTCCTTCATGGACAACGTTTGCTGGACCCATGTGTATTGGTCGACCCCATCCAAAATCTGCATCATATATAGATAGTCGTGTCCATTTGTTGATATGTAGGTTTGGGCACTGGTAATTGTCTAGTTTTCTCATGGCAACTGTTATATCTGGCAGTGTTTCTAGGTAGTCAAGAGCTGATCTTAGATACTCATTATTCATCCTTTTCAATGTTCCATGAACTCGTTCTAGGGTATTTACAAACGGTTCTGATTGGAGATTGCCAGATAGAGCAATTAATGAAGCCGCAAACACTGCATTGCTTACGTACATTTATGGGAGGGGAGGATGTAGTCTGGGACGTCCATTAATTGGCATGTTTAACTTGGTTGGTTGGTCATATGAGAGGCCCCGAGCTTTAGTTGCACAGCGCCATATGTATGCAGCTAGAATGGTGTAGGTGCTGTAATTGGTTTTGTTTCCATGTTCCCATGACTTGGCTTTTAGGGTATTAAGTTGATTTTGTGTGATCTTGAAGTTGAGGGTTTATGGTTATTAGGGCCAAGTGACGTAGAGGAGTTTAAAGAAGGAGATGGGTCATTTTCGAGATGATGAAATCTAGGGATTGGTGGCACTCTTGCTCGGAGAAGGGTTCGGTCAATAAGTGGTGGCATACTAATTTGGGGCAAACCTCTTGCCATTTCAGACCAACTATTAATGAAATGAAAGTCCGTTGTGCCATCAGTCAAAGTATGGTGAGTTGCTATTCCAAGACTGACTCCACCGCATTTAAGAGTAGTACCTAGCAAAATATATACTCAACAATTGACTTTTTGAAATAAAAATATTAATTTTTTTTTTAAAATTGACCAAAAAAATTGATTAATTATAAAATTACTCAAGTGTAAAATTTTATACGAGAATAATCTATTTTCTATCATAAAATTTGGTGCCACCATTTCCATTGAAGGCACCATCCATTGTTTTTTAAAAATATATTTTTTTAATATCGCCGGACTCGTTGGTGGTACCGATGTCAGTTTTGTAAAAAGGATTAATACTTTGTTGATAGTATCATTTAGCTTCACGAGAAAGTGCTAAGAGTTCGATGGTGGTGGCTTAGCAGTGAAGAAGATGAAACCGAAACCCTTTTCTTCAATGAACATCTCGCCTGACTCATTTGTAATAATCTTGTTCGCTTTGATTAATCTTGTTCTTTCTTTTTTTTCGGTGAGGATTATTACAGGTTTCATCTTCTTCACTACTAAGCCACTACTATGGACCTCCGTAATTAGCACTTTCTAGTGAAGATGAACGGAAAGTATTGATACTTTGTTGATGGTAATACTTCTACAAAAATATCGGTGTCGCTAATTAGTCTAGCGCCACCGACTTTTAAGGTAGAAAACGGGTCATTCTCGTGTATATATATCAACTTCTTAGCTGATAGCTTAGTTTTTCTTGTGCTTTAACTTCAGTATCAGGCTGTTTGAGTTTTCTCAGAGCTTATCCATGGTCTCCTACTGAAAGTTACTGTTATCATCTATAACAAGATAATAGTTCTTCATTCACTTACCTGAGCCATAATAAGCGGACAAGAACTGATATCTCCTGAGTAATCAGCCGTGGGAACCAGTTTCCTCAGTTTTGAGCAGGGAGTCAACCCGTCAAGATCATCCATGGCCGATGTAGTTTCAGCTTCTATCCACAGAACACCCTCTGCGTTGCATAACATCTCGAGCCTACCATTTTCATCACGTCCCAACCTCCCAGCCATAGGATAGAATTGCACAAGAGTCTTGCTTAAAGCCTCCTGTAGCACTTGAGGCTTGCAGAAGTCAGAGGAGCCATTTGGTTTGTAGAAAAACGGCAAAGGGACATGGATGTTGCCACCACCACTTCCAGATTTGAAATCAATAAAGTTAAAAGTCTTATTTAAATTACTCAAATATTCTTTCAAAAATTTATCTCAATTTATCTAAATTTAAATATACTAGGGAATGAATTGAAAATGTTTAAAATAATAAAATTATTGGTTGATGATGGGCCGGTGCCGCGGGTGTGTTTGGAAGCATCGACAAGCACTATAAAAATCAAATCATTTACGTATATAATTTTTAAGTTAATTATTTTCATAATTAATCAAAAAAATTGAGTTACTTAAAAAAAAACCTATCTTCTCTATTGGGAGGTAGCGGATGGGCGAAATCTGTTTGTTAATGCTTGTGTTTTTGTGTTCGAAGACAATGTAATAATGTTAAATCATTTTATGGACACTTTCCACTCCATCATCCATAGTTCCTCCTAATTAAAATAAGACACGTCATCTTTGATTTGAAAGTTTAGTCTAAATGTACATATGATACGGAAAAAAAAAGATGACATGTCATCTTCTAACTGACAAAATCATGGATAATAAGGTAAAAAATGTCCACAAAATAATTTATCAGATAATTATTATTTCAAAAAAAGCCTATCTTCTCTGTTGGGAGGCAGTGGATGGGTGATATTTTTACATGTTTAAATGTAAAAATAGGTTAAATCTTGCTATTAATACTTGTGCAATGGGCAAGTTGTAAATTTAGTCCATGTACTTTAATTTAATCATTTTAGTCCATATATTTTTCTAAATTTGAAATTCCAATCTTGATCTAAACGATAACCATTAAATTCATTAAGTTTTATTATTTTTAAAATCTTATACGTCAAAATATTATTTATATATGTAATATTATATCAGCTTGTTAAATTTTAAAAATTCAAAAAATATAAGAATTATGAATGATCAAATTGGAGAACGTAGAATAACTTTATACTGTTTACAAGATTAGCGACATAAGTTATCCAACATATTTAATTACTACTTTTTGTGGAGGATTAAAATTTTAAATGCTAAAAAGTATAAGGACTAAAATTGACTATTTTTTTAATATAGAGATTAAATTCGCAAACTACATACAATACAAGGACTAATAACATAATTTGGCAAGTAAAAAAATTGAAGACATGCTATCTATACCGTACAAGTCATTAAAAGATGATAAAGAGTTGACACGTGCGGACAATAATTGGCAGAAGAAATTAGGTGTAAAAAAAACACGTGGCTTTGACATAACAATAAGTAGCAAAGTGTTTAGAATTAGATTCTAATTCCGATTTGAGTGATTTGATTAAATTAATTAAATAAATTATTAAAAATTTTAAAAATTAAAAAATTATTTGATTGGTCGATTCAACCAATTTGTGAGATAATTAATCCTCTTATTTCAAACTGATACCTTAATTAATTTTCTGTAACACCCCTTATCCGAGGCTGTCGCCGGAATCGAGTACGAGATGTCATCCAATTTAACTTACCAATTTGGAGCATAAAAATTTACTTTTAAAATTAAATTCACTGTTCACAATAAAACTATCCACCTGCGTGACTGTCACTAATTTAATTATAACTCGAGTTACAAGATTCAAAATTTAAATCTGTAAATTTTTCCTTAAACTAGACTCATATCCCTACTTACCATAAAATTTTCAGAATTTTTAACTTAGTCAATTAGTACAATTTATTTATTAAAGTATCCCCTGTTTCACAGCTCGACAGATCTGACCTCTTGGCACTAAAAATCAATTATCTCATTGTACAGAATTCATATAAGGTTATCGTTTGTTTCTTTTGAAAATAGACTCATTAAGAAATCTAGAAATATAAATTATGACCCTTAATTATTTCTGTACAATTTATAATGATTTTTTAAAGTCAGAACAGAAGACTTTAAAAATCATTCTGACCTTGTCTCACTAAAATTCAAATATCTCAAAATATAAAATTCCTTTGCCTACACCATTTCTTTCACATAAAAATAGACTCGATAAGCTTTAATTCTATATATAATTAAATCCCTAATTTTATTTCTAATATTTATGGTGATTTTTCACATTCACGTCACTGTTGCTGTTAAAGAAACTGCTTCTTTGTATTAGCTACCATTTACACATACATAATACCAAAACATAATCTTCCCTAACCATTTCAATAGCTAATCTTAGCCATATCATATGAACATACTCAAAATGATTAAGACTCTATACATGCCATAGTTTTAAACATTTTGAAAAACAAATAATACCGAGATGATTATGATAGTATGATACGAGCTCCGACGATCCCCGATTCAAACAAGCTCAAGTCACTATAAAACAAAGAAAGGAGAAAACGTGTAAGCTAAAAATAGCTTAGTAAGTCACATGTAAACAATAAGTACTCATTTAAATAATTGACATTTCTCTCATATAATTAATCAAATTTTTTCTTAGCAATTTCAATCACTTACACATGCATAATCTTACCCATTTCACTTGCACATGCACTTATAGACTTAGCATTTATCACATATACTCATTCTTTTAAAAGTACATGCATACACACTTCATTTCATATTTACTTTAATTCATTATTAATCCCGCTGAACACTCGGAATATACACAGATATGTAGAGATTTAGCACATAAGTGCCACACTGATATGTAGCCGAAGCTACCACTGAAATGTAGCCGAAGCTACCACTGATCAATAACACTGAAAATGTCCACGGGCCTGCTCACACAAGCTGTCAGGTGTCTGCAACACATGCTAGATCACCCAGCACCCGGGACTCACTGTAACACTGTAACACTGTAACACTGATCTCTAGTGACATGTCACTTGTATCCACTTCTATTCCTAAGTTTAACCGGAAATTTACACTTAATACTCTATTTTCAACACTTTATCACTTGAATAATTCATGAATAATTTTTCTTCCACATTCAATATTGATTCACATATCAATAAAATTCACAATTTATAAAAATATATTACTATTGTTTACATATAACTTACCTCGGATGCAAAACGACTATTTTTGTGATTTAGTCGATAACTTTCCCTTTCCCTCGATCACTTCCACTATTTCTCTTTCTTGATCTATATTAACACAATTTAATGCATTTTATCAATATTCCATTCAAATACAATTCATACACAATATTTTGGCAAACTTATATTTTTTCCCCATAACTTTTCAAAAATTCCACTTTTGTCTCAAAACTCGTAAAAATAAAATTCACTAAATTCTTAAATTTCAAACTTCACTAAATCATATTTCATGCTCATAACAGCCTTCAACTTCACAAAATCACAACTTTATGCACACTTTATCATCCTTCACAATTTAGTCCTTTTTCAACATTTTCACCAAAATTCATCTAGTAAAACTTGTAATTAACACTTCAAACATTAATTATCTAACATCACTAATCAATTTACAATTATATCATGAATGGGTCAATTTTTAAACTTTAATTTCATTTAAATTAAATGGTAGAAACATGAAATTCAAGCTTCAATAAGCATAAAAATACGAAAATAATTAAAAACGGGGCAAGAAATCACTTACAATTGAGCTTAGAAAAATCAAAAACCCTAGCTATGGTAACATGAAATTTTCGGCAACAAGCTTCAACTTTTTAAGAAGATGAACACTTGTTTTCATCTTTATTTTGTCTTTTATTCAATTTGGACAAAAATGCCCTTGACCCATTACTTAGATATTTTTCTAGAATTACCCTTTTATGTCCATAACACTAATTTATGGTCTAATTGCCACATAAACACTTCCTATTTCATACAATAATTCAATTAAATCATTTAATCACTAATTAGACACACTATGCATTTTTCTCAATTTAGTCCTAAAAATTCAATTAGGCACTAAATCATTAAAATTTCCTATCCATATTTTCACACAATCTTTCAATAAATTAGTAATTAATAAAAATTTATAAAATTAAACTATTTCACTTCGGATTTGTGGTTACGAAACCACTATTCCCATTAGGCCCTATTTCGGGCTATTACATTTTCGATTTGATCTAATCTAGTTTTGATAATTTTGATTTAAACCCAAAAGTCATTGAGAATTTTATTAATTTATTTTAGTGTTTTTTAAAAATTTTATATTAAATTTAAAATATGTTTTTTTATTTTTTTATACGATTAATATTTTACTGATTCAATTTTCATATTTATTCTGTTCAAATAGATTATGCAATATTTTAGATCAACATATACAATATTTTATATAAAAAAACTTTTAATAGTCCAATATATATAATATTTTAGATCAATATAGTTGAAATATCGGATCAGTTCAAAAATTTAAATGCATATTATATAGCCCAATTTTGCCCAGGCAAACCCAAAAATTACAAAGGGCCCATTACCACCATATCAACCCAATTCAAATTTTCAACAGACCCAATTTAAACCCAACCACCCACAAGCCCAATACCTAAAATACCCAAACCCAATTTAGCCCAAAATGAATCTAGCCCAATAGAAGTCAAACTAGGGTTTCAAAAAGGCTAAAACCCTAATGCCGCACCTTTGCCATCTCTGCCTAGCGCTGCACGTCCCATCGGCCACTTGCCTTGCCATAGTCCAGCACCGCCCTCCAGTTGTACCTGCAAATACACAATAAAGAACAACAGGACAGTGGCAAGCAAGATTGATTTTTCTTCTTCTCTTTTCGGTTCTTTTTCTTTTTCTTTCGGCTATAAAGCCAAAGGGAGGGTAAAAATAAAAAAGGGGGGCCGAACTTGATCACTATATTAGGGGGGATATTGTATCAAAAAGGAATTTTTTGAAAGAAGAATAATAGGAAAACAGTTTCAAAAGGTTTTTTTCCCCGTTTTCATTTTATTTTGGCATTCTGTTTCTTCTTCTTTAATTGTTTTTTAAATATTAATAAAATATAAAAAATAAAAAACCCTTACCTGTGTTGCGTCGGAAGAAGGGAACCTAAACGGTTTCCCTCCGTTTCCAAGGTTCGTGGCCACCTTTCGAAGGATTCTGCCTCGAATCTAGGTTATGAGAGAGATGAGCTCCAAACGGGAGTAAAAAAGGCCGACCTTTGCACTTCCGTCCGCCGCTCACGACGGAGCTACGGCGGAGGTGCGCCGGGGCTCTCGACTAGAGACCTAGGCTGGTCTAGGGGGAGGCTGAGAGAGAATCTCTCTCTGTTTGTTTTTTCTGAAATAAGAGGAGAAATGAGGGTTCTTCAAAAAAAAATTAGTTTTTATACTATCACAAAACGGCGCCGTTTAGTTCAGGGGTTTTTAGCGCTAAAGCAGCGGTGCTTTGCACGACCCGTGCGCGACCCGACCCATTTACCAGGAGGATCTAGGGGTGAGCATTCGATCGAATCGAATCGAAAATTTTTGAGTTAATCGAGTTTTCGAATCTCATTTTATCATCCTAACTTTATTTGAAGTTTTCTCGAATCGAGTCGAGTGAGATGGAATTCGAATCGAATCGAATCGAATATATTTGTTCGAGTTAAATTTTAAAAAATAATTTTGGGTCCTTGTAACCATTGTCACCCATCGTAATAAAATTTGTCCACCTTAATCAAATTTTTTATTAACTTTCATCAGTTCATAATTTATTTATTAATTTTTTATATACTGGTTAGCTTCTTTGCTTGCTTAGTTGTTTCAATTATCTTCAGATTCTTGTCACTATGTATTTTAGAATTAAAAAATATATTAAATGTAAAAATATGATTTTTTAATAAAAGTTATTTTAAAAATAAAATGTGAAATTGATACCAATATATTTAACACGAATATTTTATGGCATAATTAATAATTCAAATTTAATATAAATATTCAATATGACTAAACAATTCAATAATAAAAATAATATAAAATGTGAAATTTAATTTAATAATATAAATAGTAGATATAAATAAAATTATTATTATTTATGTTTAGTGATTTTTTGGATAATTTTGATTTTTTATTTGAGAGTAAAAGGTGAGAAGTAAAAGTTTTGGGGAATAAAAGTATGAGGGAAAGTAAATAGGGAGAGTAAAATTTTGGAGGGAAAATATTAAAAAAAAATTGGAGGGGGGAGGGTTTGGGATAGATGGGAGGTTGGATGGGAAGGGAATAAAAGTTTTAAGGGAAAAGTGGGAGGGAGTAAAAATTTTGGGGGAAAATAAAAGGTTTTAAGGGTTTTTGGGAGTAAAATTTTGAGAAAAATAAATGGGAGAGTAAAATTTTGGTGGGAAATAGATTTTGGGTAGATTGGGGGTTGGGAGGGGAGGGGAGTAAAAGTTTTGGGGGAAAGTGGAAAGGAGTAAAAGTTTTGAGGGAAAAGTAAAAAGGTTTGGGAGTTTGGGGTAAAAATATAAAATATTATAGTTTGATATTTGAATTATTCGAATTATTCGAGTTATTCGAATTCGAAAACTCAACTCGATTCGAACTCGAAATTCGAAAAAAAAATTCGAATTGATTCGAATAACTCGATTAACTCGAATAACTCGATTCGTTTAACTCGAAATTCGAATTTTTTTCGATTTTTTCGAGTCGAATCGAGTTTTGCTCACCCCTAGGAGGATCTGCGTGTTTTGTGACTAGGGTATAATTACTACCCTAGTCCTTCTGCTTTTTTTCGCGTTTTCAATTGAATATCTTTCATTTTTGCAATTTCACCATATTTTTCTTTGTGTTTTCAATTCGGTCCTTATTGAAACGCTACGTATAGAATGGACCGGGATATTTACTATTTTGGTCCTTCCTTGATATTCTCGTATTCAAATTAGTCCCTGCTCTTTCATTTATTTTTGATTTCGCCCCTTTTTGTTTTGTTTTAAATTTAATTTAGTCCATGTTTTAGTTAATTTATTTAATTGATTATTTTAATGTTATTACCATTATTATATATGTTATTAATCTATTATTATTATTATTCATGCACTTGTACTTTTAAACTTCAAGTTTTATTATATATATTTTTTATATGCATATATATATATATGTACATACTTACATTGTTTTATTTTATAATATACATACTTATATCTTTTATCTTCATGTAATATATATGTATCCACATGCGTATTTATATATATACACATACTTATGTTTATGCTTTATAATATATATATATCTATTTTTTATTTATATATACGCACATATTTATACTTTTATATTGTTGTATTTCATAATTTATATATACACATACGTGTTTTTTATTTATTTATATATACACATACTTATACATATTTTTTATATTTCAAAATCCATATTTTTCTTACGTATTTTCTATATTTTATAATTCATATACATATGTTTTTTTTTATATATTTCACAATACATATTAACATAGTGTCTTTTTATCATTCCGTGTTAAATTAATTTTATCCGATTCATAAATTGTAGTTTTAAAACGAGTAGCATTTCATGTTTTGAGATTCGGAAACGTCGTACCCTAACTTACGGGGTTTTGATTTTCTCGATAAATCTAAATACGCAAATCATCTCCAACAAAGTGTTTAAATGTCCTCGGGAATTAACGAAAAGTCGTGTTCTAACTCATGGGACATGGTCTCTTTCCTAAAACCGGGATAACCAAATACCTTTCAAAATAAATAAATCTTGGCATTCATTCGAGCATCGAGAATTTAAGGCATTGTGTCCTAACTTACGGGATGAAATTATTTTTCTCGATCAATGTGAAGTATGCCCTTTTTCTTTTCAAATAGTTTTCGTATTTCAATAAAAGATCGTATTTTAAATATCTTCAAAGTTTTCAAGCTTTCGACACTAAGATATTAATTAATCAACTAGGTACCAATTTTTGGGCGTTACAATGGTGCTAATCCTTCCTTGTACGTAACTGACTCCCGAACCCATTTTTCTGAATTTCGTGGGCCAAAATCGTCGTTTTCAAGGTGATCCGATCACAACTAATTAAAAGATCGGTGGTGACTTCCACTTTCGTTTTCATTTTTTAAAAAACCCAAGTCAACCCCGTTTCATCAAAAAAAATGGTGTCAACACATATCAAATACAATTGTATTGATATATTTAACAATTGGATCTTTGAAATATTACCAAATTTGTTACCAATCCACTAATGGCTTGCTTGGCTGTGTCACTAGCCCATTAAGTTGTAAATGTTAAATTTTAAAAGAACTTATCACCTTTTCATTTTATACTTATTAGTTTTTATTGATAATTTCAAGGTAAACATACCATGGAGATTTTTATATTAAAAGTCAAATTGCATTTTGCCCCATTTATTTAAAGAATTGACAAATTAGTCTCTCTATATAGATCAAAAAGTAAAATGGTACTTTCTATTAAAAATTTCATATATATTTACTATTGAAACTTTTTTACTAGTGTTTGGGAGTACCAAAAACTTCAATTGGGCCAATAGGAACTGCGTAAACTACACCATTAGTCATTAAATTATGGGAAAGTTTTTGGTTTTTTAAGTTGTTTTTTAAGTTCCACTAACAAGCTCCAAATAAGGATTCAATAATCGATATGATGGACCGGTACCCATTAATGAGTAAAAAAACATACCTTAGATCTAAATTGATTTGATAGTCAATGTTGAAAATCAGAGCAAAAAGTATTTGAATTTTAGCTTACAGATTTGTGATGTCTAAAGTTGTTATATAAAAATAGAAAATGAACTGTGGAAGTGAAGGAAAAAGAGAGCTTTCAATTGATGTATGCATTGCGATTAGAGAAAGACATATGACATCAATTTTAACAATGCAATGACTTAAAAGAAAACTTTTGAATAGTTCAATAACCAAATTATATATAATTTTTTAATTAAGTGACCAAAACGAAAATTTACCCATAAATTTTTTATTTTCGAATTCTTATTTCACTTTAGGTAAATCATATATCATCAGTGAGTTTGATCCACACTTAATTTAATTTAAAATTTTGAATATATTTCAATTATTCAGTATTTGTTTTAATATGGTTATGGACAAATAATCTGAGGTGCTATCAGAGTTGTTTTATCTAAATCCCGTTTGATGCAGTCAGAAAAATTTGAGGTGCAACTTATTTGTTAAAGAAATAAATAGAATTGCAAATATGGGGATATGTGGGGGCCATCTTCTATTAGACATTGATTATAAAAATGTTATTTAACCGTTAAAACTGTGTAGTCAAAAAAACCTCTTGCATTGTTGTTTTTCAACATTAGTGAATTTCTATTCTGCCTATGATTTTTTTTTCTAATAAGATTTTTCCACGTAAAATTTGTGTATTCTTATTTTTTTTATTTCTTTGCGATCAATGCTACTACTATTATCGAGGTAGAGTATAATAATTACTAATAAAAGACTTGTCCGCCATGCCAGTTTAGATGGTAAATTTCAAATAAACAGGATCCAAACAAAAAGTCTTAGTTAAAGAAACAGAAGTAGAAGATTTATAGGTTTATACATATATTGATAGAGAGAACAAACAACTAATATCGAGCTTTGATCTTGTTAAATGACTTCAAGCCTTCGTATAAATGTTTCTCGAAGAGTTTCATATGAGCAATCTGTAGGCATGCTACCAGTGACAAGCTCCCATCATCGGTTGGACTTGGTAGTATGAATATTTTTCCTTCCTCGACAACGTTTGCTAAACCCATGTATATTGGTCGACCCCATCCAAAATCTGCATCATATATAGACAATCGTGTCCATTTGTTGATATTTAGGTTTGGGCACTGGTAAGTGCCTGGTTTTATCGTGGCAGCTGTTATATCTGGCAGTGTTTCTAGGTAGTCAAGAGCTGATTTTAGATACTCATTATTCATCCTTTTCAATGTTCCATGAACTCGTTCTAGGGTATTTACAAACGGTTCTGATTGCAGATTTCCAGATAGAGCAATTAATGAAGCTGCAAACACTGCATTACCCACGTACGTTGATGGGAGGGGAGGATGTAGTCTAGGACGTCCATTAATTGGCATGTTTAACTTGGTTGGCTGGTCATATGAGAGGCCCCGAGCTTTAGTTGCACAACGCCATATGTATGCAGCTAGAATGGTGTAGGTGCTGTAATTGGTTTTGTTTCCATGTTCCCATGACTTGGCTTTTAGGGTATTAAGTTGATTTTGTGTGATCTTGAAAATAGATATAGTTGAGGGTTTATGGTTATTAGGGCCAAGTGACGTAGAGGTGTTTAAAGAAGGAGGTAGGTCACATTCGAGATGATGAAATCTAGGGATTGGTGGCACTCTTGCTTGGAGAAGGGTTCGGTTAATAAGTGGTGGCATGCTAATTTGGGGCAGGCCTCTTGCCATTTCAGACCAACTATTAATGAAATGAAAGGTCGTTGTGCCATCAGCCAAAGTACAATGAGTAGCTATTCCAAGACAGACTCCACCGCATTTAAGAGTAGTTACCTAGCAAAATATACACTCAATAATTGACCTTTTTGAAACAAAAATATTAAGGTTTTTTTTTTAAATTGACCAAAAAAGATTGATTAATTATAAAAAATGACTAAGTGTAAAATCTTGTACAAGAATAACCCATTTTCTATCATAAAATTTGGTGCCATCATTCCCATTGAAGGCACCACCCCATGTTTTTTAAAAATATATTTGTTTTGAATGTCGCCGGACTCATTGGTGGCACCAATGCCAGTTTTGTAAAAAGGATCAATACTTTGTTGATGGTATCATTTAGCTTCACGAAAAAGTGCTAAGGGTTCCATGGTGGTGGCTTAGCAGTTAAGAAGATGAAATTGAAACCATTTTCTCTTCAATTAACCTCTCGCCCGGCTCATTTGTAATTAGACCTGTCCATGGGCCGGGCGGCCCGGCCTGGCCCGACGGGCCGCCCAAAATATGAGAGGGTTTGGGTAAAATATAGGCCCGAAATATGGGATTGGGCAAAATTTTAGGCTCGTTTAAAAAATGGGCCGGGCCTCGGGCAAGATTTTTTGGCCCGGGCTCGGCCCGGCCCGGCCCGAAAATATTAAATATATATTTTTTATTTTTAAAATGTAATAGTTTTTTATTTTAAGTTTATTTACTTTCATTTCCTTGACTAGTGTTACAAAATAATAATAATAAAACATCAAGTTTGTTTTACTAATCAAATGTTAGATTTTGTTACAACAATTAATACAATTAATACAATTAATAATTTGATAAATTTACTAATCAAATGTTAGATTTTATTACAACAATTAATACAATTAATAATTTGATAATTTTACTAACAATTAATTTTAATAGCAATTAATTTTAATTTTATTAAAAAAATAATTTTAATTTTAATTAAAAACGGGCCGGGCTCGGGCCCCATATTTTTTCTTCGGGCCGGGCCTGGGCAAAATCTCAGGTCCATATTTCGGGCCGGGTCTGGCCCGGGCCTAGTAAACGGGCTGAAATTTTTGTGGACCCGGCCCGAACCCGACCCGGCCCGGCCTATGGACAGTTCTATTTGTAATAATCTTGTTCGCTTTGATTAATCTTGTTCTTTGCTTTTCTTCAGTGAGGATCATTATTACAGTTTTCCATTTAAAATGCGGTCGTATTCGACGAACGAAAATGATTATTACAAATGAGTCAAACCAGAGATCCATTAAAGAGAAAAGGGTTTTGGTTTCATCTTCTTCACTATCAAACCAGAGATCCATTAAAGAGAAAAGGGTTTTGGTTTCATCTTCTTCACTACTAAGCCCCCACCGTGGACCTCCATAATTAGCACTTTCTTGTGAAGATGAACGGAAAGTATCGATCCTTTGTTGATGGTAATACTTTTACAAAAATATTGGTGTCACTAATTAGTCTAGCGGCACCGACTTTTACGGTAGAGAACGGGTCATTCTCGTGTATATATGAACTTCTTAGCTGATAGCTTAGTTTTTCTTGTGCTTTAACTTCAGTATCAGGCTGTTTGAGTTTTCTCAGAACCTATCCTTTGTTGGAAACGTGATGGGCCGAAAATTTACTTTTTATTACACACTCAATATATTACAATACGAAGATTACAAATATTTTCTCAATGACTAGATAGTCTAGCTGCTGCTAGATTTTAACTCACTCAAGGTTTGCTAACCTTTTCACTCTCACTCACGTTGCTTCTCTTATTTCTTTTTCTTCTCATTTTTCTTCATTACAACACAAGTTCAAGCCTCTATTTATAGGCTGATAAAGTGACAACAAATGTGGCTATTAATCCACTTAATTTCCAGCCACAAACATCTCAATAATGGAGCACTTTGTATGGCTAAAATTTCAGCACTTTGCATGGCACAAAATTGCTCCACGTCTCATGCTTCTAGATTATGCTTGGAGTGGGTTTGATTTCTAACATTCCCCCTCAAACCCAACTTTCATACCGAGCTTCTCTTTGAATTTGTTGAATATCTCCACTTTCAACGGCTTTGTGAAAATATCTGCCAGTTGATCTTCTGTCCTGCAATGGACCAACTCCACGTTTTTGTTTTTCACTTGCTCTCGGATAAAATGATACTTCGTATCGATGTGCTTGCTTCGGCTGTGCGACACTGGATTCTTGGCAAGTGATATAGCGGATTTGTTGTCAACGTAGATGGTAATTGGACCTTCATTTGAAACACCTATTTCTCCCAAAATATTCTTCAACCACATTGCTTGGCATGTACAAGTTGCTGCGGCCATATACTCTGCTTCACATGTTGAGAGAGCAATTGTTTGTTGCTTCTTTGACGACCATGAAAAAACTGCGGAACTGATGTGGAATGCATATCCGGAAGTGCTTTTCCGATCATCCAAGTCTCCCCCATAATCACTATCTGAGTAGCCAACTAATTTTGAATCTTGTGAGTGGGTATAGAATAAACCATGGTTCATCGTACCTTTGATATATCTCAAAATTCTTTTTGCGGTAATTAAGTGGTCTTGCTTCGGCTTCTCCATGAATCTGCTCACCAATCCTACTGCATATGTAATATCTGGTCGTGTGATTGTCAAATACCTTAAACTTCCAACGAGACTTTTAAACAACGTCGGATTTATCGACTCCCTTGTCGAATCAACACTTAGCTTCATCCCTGGATCAGCTGGCGTGACTACTGGCTTGCAATCCTTCATTTTGAACTTGTTCAAAATCTGCTCCGCATACTTCTTTTGAGAGACAAAAATTCCATCTTGCATTTGTTTCACCTCGACTCCAAGAAAGTATGACATCTCACCGATATCTGTCATTTCAAATTCTTCAGTCATAGCTTTCTTGAAATCATCAGACATACCTGGATTGTTTCCGGTGAAGATTATGTCATCCACATATAGGCATACGATCATGATATCTCCATATCCATTCTTCTTTGTGTACAGGGTGTGCTCGTGTGGGCTTTTGATGAATCCATTTCTTCGGAAGTACTCGTCGATCCTTGTGTTCCATGCTCTTGGGGCTTGCTTCAATCCATACAAAGCTTTCTTCAATCGGTAGACTTTGTCCTCCTTTCCTTGTATGCTATATCCAGGTGGTTGTTCTATGTAGACTTCCTCCTCCAAGTAGCCATTCAGGAATACAGACTTGACGTCCATCTGATAGATTTTCCATTTGTATTGTGCTGCGACCGCTATGAGAAGCCTAATTGTGTCTATTCTTGCGACTGGAGCAAATATTTCATCATAGTCCACTCCTTGTCTTTGCTTGTAGCCTTTGGCGACTAGTCTTGCCTTGTATTTCTCTACTTTTCCTTCTTTGTTGGTCTTCGTCTTGTACACCCACTTGACACCAATCGGGCTATGTCCTTCTGGCAGACTTGTTAGCTCCCACGTGTCATTCCTTCTTATTGCAGCAATCTCCTCGTCCATGGCCTTCTTCCATTTATTGTCTTCAATTGCTTCTTCGTATGTCACTGGATCACATTCTGTCATTAGACAGAATAGTGAATAATCGAACTGCGTCTCTACAGGTTCCGTAGAATTGTAGATGTCGTTGAGACTCTGTGTTCTTGTGGGTGCTTCATCTGAGCTGCTGCTTCCGCTGCTGCTGGTTGGTGACGAAGGGGCTGTTGTACCAGGACTTTGATCATCGCCTTGTTCTTCTTGGTTGATGATATCATTGTCGTCTTCGTTGAAAAATAATCCTTCCACTTTCTTTTCTTCTTCACTCCATCTCCAGTAATCCGCTTCATCGAACTCGACATCTCTTGAGATAATCAATTTCTTAGTAAGAGGATTATAAAGTCTGTAGGCCTTACTTCTTTTGTCATAGCCTATAAAGATACACTTCTCTCCTCTATCGTCAAGCTTTTTCCTCTGTTGCTCAGGAACGTGTGCATATGCAATGCATCCAAAAATTTTGAAGTGTCCAACTCTTGGCTTGTGACCGCTCCATGCTTCTTCTGGTGTCTTGTGTCTTACACTTTTTGTTGGACATTGATTCAACAGATAAACTGCGCATTCAACGGCTTCAGCCCAGAAAGTTCTCGGAAGGTGTTTACCTTTTATCATGCTTCTTGCCATATCCAGAATTGTCCGATTCTTCCTTTCTGCAACTCCGTTTTGTTGTGGAGTGCGTCTGGCTGTTAACTGATGAATGATTCCATGATCCTTGCAGAAACTTTCATAAAGCTTTGCAGTATACTCGCTCCTCTATCGGATCTGAGTATCTTCAAATATCGACCACTCTGTTTTTCCACCATTGCTTTGAACTCCTTGAATTTTTCTAGGGCTTCCGATTTTGCTTTGAGAAAATAAACCCAACATTTTCTGCTATAATCATCAATAAAAGTTAGGTAGTACCTGTTTCCACCGAGTGATTCAATGTCGTACGGACCAGATATGTCGGTGTGTACAATTTCCAATGGTCTTCTAGCTCTTCGAGATTTCCTACTTCAAATTTCTGCCTATGCTGCTTTCCTTTGACACAGGCTTCACACAGTTGATCTGGATGATTAATACTTGGTAATCCATTCACCATATTTGTCTTCGACAACAGCTTCAAGCCAGAAAATCCGAGATGTCCGTACCTTAAGTGCCACAACCATGATTCATTCTTCAGATCCGTCTTCATGCATTTTACTTCTCCAGACTCGATGTCGAGGGTGAAAAGACGATTTCGCGTCATATAAACTCGAACAACTAATTCTCCACTTTGTTCCTGATGGCGAGTGAGCGGTCTTTCATATAAACTTCATATCCTTTTTCTAGGAGTTGACCAAGACTGATCAGGTTGCTCTTCAAAGCTGGTACGTAGTAAACGTCTGAGATGTACTTCTTCTCTCCATTCCTTTGTGTTATAACAACCTTGCCCTTTCCTTTGATTTCTGCATGTGAGTTGTCTCCAAAAGTTATTTTTCCATGAACTGTTTCATCTAATTCTGTGAACAGCTCCTTTCTTCCACACATGTGGTTGCTTGCACCGTTGTCGAGATACCACACACTTCTCTTGCGATCTTCATTTTCTCCATAAGTGAGAAAGACACTTGATTCCACTTTTTCGTTGCCTTCTGCTGCGACTGCTACATGGTTTCTTTCATCCACTTTGTGTGTTGATCTGCACTCGTAACTGAAATGTCCATACTTGTTACAGTTGTAGCATTGTACCTGAGATTTATTTTCTTGAAATCTGCCTCGGCCACGACCTCTAGATCCACGTCCACGGTTGGATGTTTGATAATCTTTATTTTCTTGATATCTCCCATATGATTGATTTCCACGTCCTCGTGATCCTCTTCCTCCTCTGTTTCCACCACGGTAGCCTCCACGGTATCCTCTGCGGTTTCCTCTTCCTTGGTTAAAGTTATTACTTGTTTCTCCGTCGTCGACGGACAACTTGCTATGCAAGGCTTGATCAAGATTTTCACTATCTTCATTTAGCTTCATCTTTTGCTCATGGGCTTGCAGAGAACCCACAAGTTCTTCGAGCGACATCTTTGACAAATCTTTTGATTCTTCGATGGCAACGACTACGTACTCGAATTTGCGTGTGAGTGACTGTAGAATTTTCTCCATCACTCTTACCTCGTCAAGAGTTTCTCCATTTCGTTTCATTTCATTTACCACCGATTTTACACGATTGCATAGTCATCGATATTCTCGGAGCTCTTCATTTTTAACATTTCAAATTCAGCTCTAAGTGACTGAAGGCGTACCTTTTTAGCTTTTTCTACACCTTGAAATGATTTTTGCAAATCTCCCATGCATTCTTCGCGTTCTTCACATCTGATATTTTCTCGAAGGTTGATTCATCCATACCTTGAAAGATACTATTCAAGGCTTTTATCCTTCTTTCGGTT